>NC_081357.1:26355785-28755785 GCF_030684315.1 Stegostoma tigrinum | reverse complement strand
TCAACACATCTTCTGATGCTGCCTATTTTTATAGGTTGTGTTCTTCAAACTTTGTAGTGGCAGCCAAACTTAATTAGACATCAAGCTTATTATCTGCAATGAAAGGGCTCGTAACTGAATAGATAATATTCACTTGGTGTTAGCCAACAGAAAAGAAACATCACAGATATATTTTGTCCAGTGACTGCAAGCATATTATGATTATGATGCTAGACTAATAGACCAGAAGTTGTAAACTCCTCCCACAGTGGCAAATTGAGAGTTTGAATGCAATAAATCTTATAGTTTGTAGATTGGACACAAAGACCATGAGAGATGCTAGATGGACAAAAATTCAACTAATTCTCTAATGTCCTTCATGGAAGAGAACCCTCCACACGATCTGACCTTTAATATTACACAATGTGGTTTTACAACAAGCTAAAAATGCTCAATTAATACAGTATTGCCCAATTCCAAAGGAAAAAAAAAGAACTCTGACTTTCCTAAAAATGCCAGTTCTGAATAGTTGCAATTTCAGAGTGTTAATCCAACTGTTGACAATAATCAGTGGTGAGCAGGAAGAGTATTTACCTTTTCTTCCAATGGAAACCAATTGTGAGTATTGAAAACCTTCTGAAGCGCTTGTTAGGGTATGCTGCTAACATTCTGAATGGGTGACTCCTGCCTTCAGAAACTGTGTAGGTGAGTAGAACATGACGAGTCATTGATGGTTTATCACAGGGCATCACACTATCCTGTCAAGGAGTCAGAGAGGCAGACATTTTCAGGGATGTCTGCACAGTTGGCAGAGAGAATGGATACTTAATGCCTGTGCTTTGAATGCAGTTAGCACTTGTGGCACCATGGGTACAAAGTTGGATGTTCTCCAGGATGGTGGCAGAGTAACCTGCAGCTCGTCCGCTCTGTTCGTTTTTCCTTTTCTACCTTTTTTCTATGCCTTCAAAAATTTAACCTTATTTACTTTCTTAAGGAGAGCTCAGAGGGCATCCAGCACATTGGAGGCAAGATCTGTCCCTGGCAGTGGCAGAGGGAGTAGAACTGTGGTCCCATCAGAAGTGGCAAAAGGAGGCGATTTGGGGCCCAGTGGCCAGTGCAGGACCTGGCGTCTTTAACAAAGGCTAAATTACAAAGACCAGCCCAGTGCAGTCTCATGGCAGAGGTATCAGTGATAGAGGCAAGATGACGCCAAAGAATGGCAACACATTTCTGCAGTGGCAGCGTAGTGAAGGGACTCAAGGCTGGCCTATGGCTTTGTGCTGGTGTTGGCTTGTGTTGGTGTGGTTCAGCCCAGATCCAGGCCCATGGATAAGCACTGAAGAAATGCTGTACTGTCAAACTTTGAACTTTATTTCTTTACTTTTCTACCTTTACGCTCTATGTCTGGTTTATTTCATGTGTTTTAAGATGGTGCCAGAGAGTGGCGATATTATACAACACTTTCACTACACTTGTAACAAATACGTGTGACAATCAATCTATAATCAATCAGAAGAGCAGGGGACAAAGGAAGGAAAACTGGGCATCCAGCTGTGAAGAATGAAGGCAACAGCTGGTATTGGAGATAATGTGAACTGCAGATGCTGGAGAATCCAAGTGTGAAGCTGGATGAACACAATAGGGCAGTCGCGAACCATTTTAACTCCCCCTCCCATTCCTTTGATGACATGTCCATCATGGGCCTCCTGCAGTGCCACAATGATGCCACCAAAAGGTTGCAGGAACAGCAACTCATATTCCGCTTGGGAACCCTGCAGCCCAATGGTATCAATGTGGACTTCACAAGCTTCAAAATCTTCCCCTCCCCCACTGCATCCCAAAACCAGCCCAGCTTGTCCCCTCCCCCTACTACATCACAAAACCAGCCCAGCTTCTCCCTGCCCTTCTAACCTGTTCCTCCTCTCACCTATCCCCTCCTCCCACCTCAAGCCGCACCTCCATTTCCCATCTACCAACCTTATCTCACCTCCTTGACCTGTCTGTCCTCCCCTGACTGAGCTATCACCTCCCCACCTATACTCTCCTCTCCACTTATCTTCTCCTCTATCCATCTTCGGTCCGCCTCCCCCTCTCTCTCTATTTATTTCAGAACCCTCTCCCCATCCCCCTCTCTGATGAAGGGTCTAGGACTGAAACGTCAGCTTTTGTGCTCCTGAGATGCTGGCATTGGAGTGTGGCTGTGGTTGTGTGAAGCCAGTGTCGATGCAAAGCAGCATCCTCTGCAGGATGGACAGGTCTCTGGGCGTCAGGAGGGCATGACAGATTTGTAAGAGTAGGAAAGCAACAAGGACAAAAACCTCAATGAGGGAATGACGTCTGAAGGTGGCGTGACCCGGAGGTGACTGAGAACCACAGCTGCAGGAGATTGTGGCCTTCTGGGCAGGTGGTCAAATAGCCATTGCAAAATGGCGTCTGATCATAAAGCTTTATTAGCCATTGTAGAAGAGTCTGGGTCAGAAAATCATGCTGTAATCCAAACAGGTAACAAATTTAAATGAAGAATTATTCTCACAGGAAAAGAGTCATTGAATCAGCATGGTAACAGACCTTTTGGTATAACTCATCCATGCCGACGAGATATCCCAGATAAATCTAGTCCAATTTTGCAGCATTTGATCCATATCTCTCTAAATCCTTCCTATTTGTTTACCCATCCAGGTGCCTTTTAAATGTTCTAATTGTACAAGCCTCCACCACTTCCTCTGGCAGCTCATTCCATCCACGCACCACCCTCTGTGTGAAAAATTTGCCCCCTCGGTCCCTTTTAAATCTTTCCCTGTCACCTTAAACCTATGCCTTTAGCTTTGAATCCCCCCCAACCTTTGATAGAAAAGGTTATCCAGACACATAGGGCAAAAATTGTTGCCCTTCTCTGTGCCACGATTCAGTGGGAATATGCCTTCCCACCTCCAACCACAATAAGGTCATGGCAGGTTGGCCAATGGGCGGCCTTCCAGTCTGTGGCCAATTCAAGCCCTTATGTTGTGCCTCAATAAGGGCCTCATCCCTCTGCTACTGGTACTAACTCAGTGGTGGGTTCACAGTGCAGAGAGCACGCCAAACATACCTCGTCTGCTCGCAGCCTCATGTAAGTGAATCCTTATCAAAAACACTCTGTCTAATTGCAGGACCCAGTAATGGGTCATAGGTGAATTGGAGAAGCAGGCAAAAAAAGGATGGGAGATAACTGAAGCCTGAATGTTCAGACCAAAGGTCACTAAAAAAATGGAATGCTCGAAGTGATAGTTCCAGCTGGAGTGACAAACAGGGAGCAAAGGACTATTGTTAAAAACGGAAAGAACTGAGCATGCTGTAAATCAGGAACAAAACCAGAAGTTGATTAAAAATCTCAGCAGGTCTAGCAGCATCTGTGAAGATTAATCAAGGTTAACATTTCGGTTCTGATGATCCTCCTTCAGAACCGTTTTGAGGCAGGGTCATCTGACCCGAAACGCTAACTCTTGAGTTTTCTTCACAGACGCTGTCAGACCTGCTGAACTTTTCCAGCAACTTCTGTTTTTGTGAAGGACTATTGTTGTTAGCAAAACACAAATGATCAGTAAAGTGATCACTCAACTGACATTTGATTTCCTCAACATATTTGGAGATGGGAGGATTCTTAAATGTCCAGAAAGGGCCCTGTGCCTACTTTGGGATCCAGATTGCAAAATTCAAGCATAATCTCCTCAATAGTGCTGAATAATGTACATCAGATTGGAGCCTTCATTTCAGTTTTCATCTCCTTCAACTTAATGGGAAACAAGCAGGTGAAGAGCAATCAGAACTCAGGATAATGGAAGGGAGTTCTTGGCAGATTTAACCTTCTGGCAAGCAATGATAGGAGAAGAAGGGAAGGTGTATTGGCTGGCAGAACCATGGTTCAATATGTGCAAGCAACAGAATATAAATTGATGGGATAGAGGGACAAGAGTAGTGGAGTTGCGAGAAAGATGGAATGTTATTAAGGGGATTTAATGATCAGAGGATAGCAAACAGCACTAAGGAAAATGGAGAATATTTTAAAAGCCCAAATGATTGAAACTGATGTGGAACAGGCAGGGATCTAGAAATTTTGCAGCAGATCATGAGAACTTAATTGAAATACAGTGTCAGGGAATCAGTAAGGGACATTGTCTTCGAAGGACATATAATTAAAATTATATCATTATCATAAAGTCATAGAGCATTGAAACAGACCCTTCGGTCCAAGTCATCTGCACTGACCAGATTTCCCAATGTGATCCAGTCCCATTTGTCAGCATTTGGCCCATATCCCCTTTTTGTTTACAGATGCTACCAGACCTGCTGGGTTTTTCCAGCAACTTCTGTTTTTGTCCCTCTAAATCTTTCCTATTCATGTACCCATCCAGATGCCTTTTAAATCCTGTAATTGTACCTGCTTCCACCACTTCCTCTGGTAGCTCGTTCCGTACTCGTTCCGTACAGACACCAGTATCTGAGTGAAAAATTTACATGTCAAGTCCTTTTTAAACTTTATCCTTCTCACTATCAACTAATGTACTCTAGTTTTGGACCCCCCACCCTAGGAAAAAGACCATAGCCATTCACTTTATCCATGTCCCTCATGATTTTATAAAACTCTATAAAGTCACCCCGCAGTCTCCGATATTCCAGGGAAAAAAATGCCTCAGCCTCTTCAGCCTCTCCCTTTGGTTCAAGTCCCCCAATCCCGGCAACATCCTTGTAAATTTTTTCTGCACCCGCTCAATTTTAACAACATACTTCCAACAGAAAGGTGACCAGAATTGTACACAGTATTCTAAAAGTAATCTCACTAATGTCCTGTACAGCACAACATGTCATCCCAAATGCTGTACTCAATGTAAGGAGAACTAGTAGCAAGGAATCAGCCTGAAAGGGAATTGTACATTTCCCATGAGCATTGTGTTTGCAGTTAGGATTATTCTTGCTAAACAGCTTTGTCAGTTTGAATGCATGTTGCAACATGGAATCCAGGTTACAACTGGGACTTGAGCCCAAGGCTAAAATTCAAAGAAGCATTTATGCAAATTCATCTATAATGAAGTATTTTTCTTCACATAATAACAATTGTGCATTCAAGGCTTATGAAGTAAATATGAGTTTGTTTATTGCGTTGTTCTAATTGCACAATTTTCCCCTTGTTTTGGAGACAGATAAATTTTCAAATTGTTGCCCAGATTACAGGTTAATCACCAATTTCAGAAATCATTCATGTCATAATGGGCTGTTCTTATGATGACTATCCTGTGTAATCATTCCTATTTCAGTTTCTATGCAGGGGAGCAGATCCTCAATGATCATTTTCTACCAAATCTGATCCACTGTGCCAATTCTGAAAAAAAGGTTATTAGTTGAAAGTCCACACCAAAATTAATTTCCTTTTCTTGTCACTCATCACCAGAAGATCACCAGCTATTAATGGGTAAACAAAGCTATTGCTGTCCACTTTAAATTAGCCTTTGAAAACAACTCTGCAATCCCTTTATTGCTCCATCTTGATTTTTTTCATTAATTATTCCAATAAGTTTAATTTTTAATGATTTATAGCACTGTTCACCTCTGTCGACATGACACTAGTAAAGGAGACACTGGCCACATTACTGGACAATCTGAAAGCACAAACCTCCAATGAAACCACCAGCAAGGACAGCATACTAAAATTATGAGACCTATGCCTTACCACCCACTTCATCTTCAACGGCCAGGTATATGAACAAATTAATGGAACACCCATGGGTTCACCCATTTTTTTGGGCTCACAGTGGAAGCTGTTATTGCAGAAACTGGAATGCACAGTCCTCCCCCAGATCCAGCCTAAACTGTGGGTTAGATACATGGATGATACCTTTGTGACCCTTAAATGAGAAAAGTTAGAAGAAACACCCTCCACCTCATTAACAGCATATTCCCCAGGATCAAATTCACCAGGGAAGAAGAGAACAATTATCAACTCGCATTTCTATACATAATGGTGGAACAAACAAACAATGGTGAATTCCTTACATACACAGACCAAACCCTGAATTACAACAGTAACCACCCCAGTGTCCACCAGCAGAGCTATGCCAAGACTCTGTTTAAATGAGTGATAGCTCACTGCAAGACCCCGGAGCTGTGCAAAACAAAGAGGAAGCCCTATGCAAAGTCTTTGCAAATAATGGTTATCCTAACAGCTTTGTCCACTGATGCCTGGCAGACAAAAAAACACCAAAAAATACAGCATGCCCCAACACACTGGCCACCCTGCACTATATTGGAAACACATCAGAACTCACTACAAGACTCCTACGACCTCTTCGCTACTTCGACACTTTGCCAACTCCTCTCAAAGACGAAAGACCCCATACCCACAATGAGCAGGACAAATGTGATAAACAAAATAACATGCAGCAACTGCGAGAAACACTACACAGGACAAATGGGAAGGAAACTTGCCACAAAGGATACATAAACATCATCTCGCAGCAAAACAGCATGACAGAGTTTCCCTTGTTTCAATACACAGACATTGAAGGACATCAATTTAGCTGGGACAAGTTGCAGTACTAGGACAAGTAAGACAAAAACAAGCATGAGAATTCCTGGAGGCCTGGTTTTCAACCACAAAAGCAATTAACAAACATGTTCAAATAGACCCTATCTACATACCACTATTGTACAAACCCGGAAACAAGACTGCCCACGATGACAAAGTGTGGAGCTGGATGAACACAGCAGGCCAAGCAGCATCTTAGGAGCATAAAAGCCGACGTTTCGGGCCTAGAGCCTTCATCAGAGAGGGGGATGGGGAGAGGGTTCTGAAATAAATAGGGAGAGAGAGGAGATGGACCGAAGATGGATAGAGGAGAAGATAGGTAGAGAGGAGAGTATAGGTAGGGAGGTGGGGAGGGGATAGGTCAGGCTGAGGAGGATGGACAGGTCGAGGGGGCGGGATAAGGTTAGTAGGTAGGAAATTGAGGTACGGCTTGAGGTGGGAGGAGAGGATAGGTGAGAGGAAGAACAGGTTAGGGAGGCGGGGACGAGTTGGGCTGGTTTTGGAATGCACTGGGGGGAGGGAATGAGCTGGGCTGGTTTTTAGATGCAGTGGGGGGAGGGAAGATTTTGAAGCTTGTGAAATCCACATTGATACTATTGGGCTGCAGGGTTCCCAAGCAGAATATGAGTTGCTGTTCCTGCAACCTTTGGGTAACTCGCCCTCCCCTGAAGGTTGCAGGAACAGCAACTCACATTCTGCTTGGGAACCCTGCAGCCCAATGGTATCAATGTGGATTTCACAAGCTTCAAAATCTCCCCTCCCCCTAAGCTATGATCCTGCTGACTGCCAGAATTCTGCCTGGGCACACCGGCTGCCTTGTGGCTGAGCGTCAAAATCCCCCAGCTGCTGCTGTCATCAATGCTATCTCCATAACCCACCTTGCTCCAGAAAAAGAAAAAATCTAAAGACCTGACAGAAAGAAGGAAAGAAAGGAAAGCAGTTGGAGCAAAGTGCTTTGGTCGTGAGCCTTGCTCCCCTGCCATCTTGCTTACAACTGACAAAGGTCTGAGAGAAAAGTTCTCCTCATGTCTGACTTAATGGAGAGACCTCTTCCTTTTAAACTGTTTACCCTGATTCCAGTGTCTCCCATAAGAGGAAAGATCACCTCAGCATTCAAGGTAGAAAACTTTCCTAACTTCTATATTCCATTCCTTTTGCAATAAACTACAACATTGCTTTTGACTTTTGAATAAAAAAATTGCTGTACCTGTGTAGTAACATTTTGTGATTCATGTACTAGGACATAGAGATGGCTCTGCACTGCAGAGTTTTTCAGTCTGTCACTATTTAAATAGAATTGGAAAGCAGTACACTATTTCCTGATGAGGACAAGTTCACATTTTCCCAGACATTTCATCTGCCATATTTTTACTCATTCACCATACCCTATCTATATCCCTTTCCAGACTCTAAGAGCATCTTCATCGATTACTCTCCTAACTATTCTTGTCATGTTCTCATTGTTGAATTTAAAGTAATCTTTCAGGTTACTCTTTCACACACATTTTTTTGTAACCCTATAAAATCATCTAATTTGTGTCCATTCTAGACTGCAGAGCCCTAGGCTGTGGTGCTTTCTTATAACTGAAATGCTCAGCATCAAAATCAGCCTCATGGCTCTTTCTGTATAATACCATTCTGTGGTAAACAGAAGTGGAGACTTAGGTGCAGTTTAGCCAGAGCACTTTACAGGTTGATCACAATGTCCTTTACTGAGTTAGTTTTGCTTAAGAGAGGGGTAAATTCTCTGCTCACAATTGAAAAAAATGCACCAATCCAGAGAGAATTGAATACAGATTCACAGGCCAATGTTTAAATTCCCTATTGTAAAGAGCAACTGAGAAACGGGATGTAATGCTGTACAATTAAACATCCCCAATGGCTTTTCTGTTGTATGCACCTGACTGTCTTGGAAGAGGGTGCAGCAATGCAAATTATGTGTAAACCAATATAAAATTATATCAGTTCCTCTGATTAAGGTGTTTGCAAGATAGAAATTAAGCTGTCCCCTAAATGGTATAGCCTATTGTTTCTTGACCAGTTATTTCTGCACAAATAATGTTACAAATAAGTTGGAACATCAAGAAATATCTTTGATTTTGACTTTTTGATTTAAAATTGGTTTTGTGTTCTCAATTTTTATTGCAGAATTTCTAGTATTCATTTATGTTTGTCATTGTAATATTAACACTCAGCAATTATAAAAAAACAGGCATAATATAATTAGTTGCCTTTTGTACATCTCTCCCAATCTTCAGCATGTTTACTGGGTGGCTAATACTGCCCATTTTACACTGTCACCAAAATTAAAACCTATTCTAATGTTTCAGGCTGTGTTAAGTATTGTGTCGTTTTCAAGTTGGCTTATTTGGAAGTAGACAAGTGAGATACAGTCACCAACTCCTTCACAATTTGTAATGTGTTCACCAGCCCTAGTCTGAACTTTGTTTTTTGGCCACAGAGTGGAAATGACATTCTTCCTGCCTGTACATGTATTCTCTGCCACTGAAAATAAAAGAAGCAGCACTGTCAAGAAATGAGCATTTTCCCTTTATTCAAAAATCATAATTTTCTGTGCTCAAGTTTGGACTCTGTGTATCTCTATTTAATGCATTTCCGATGAACTTCTTCAAGGCAAGCTCCAGAAGTATCCTCTTACCTGGGTACATGTTGTTGTTGTGCCATTTCGATATGATAGCCGAGTAGCAGCCTAGTCACAGGGGAAGTGGCATCTTTAAGTTGAGATGAAGGCCTTCCATGTAAAATGCTGAAGGAAGCAGAAGTTCATCAAATAAATGACCACTCCTCCTCTCAAGCTTCCAAGGCAAACCAGAAAAATCCCTGGAGCTTTTCCACTGTCCTCTCTCAGGTCAATGCTGCCCTTCACTCTGTCATGATTTTTATACATTGCAAGTTGCTAACGTAACCCCACTATTTAAAAAAGGAGGTAAAGATAAAACAGGGAATTATAAACCAGTGCATTTAACTCGTTCACTTTACCTACCATATGACAGTTTGCCCCTGGCATAGGTAAGTGATCCTGAGATTATTACCTTAGAAGTTCTGCTTTTCAGCTAAGCTTCTAATGGCTTGCTGTCGTATCAATTGTATCAATGCTGCTAACATGGGCACTAACAACTGGCTCCCCCTCCCCTCCATCCAAGTTCTCGTTCAGTCTTGAGGAAATGTTCTTAACCCTTGTACTGGGCAGGCAACGCAGCATCAAGACTCACACAGCCCAGCTGCACAGAACAGTAGTACTTTCCCTCATATCTAATATATTCCTATTACCTCCACCCAATTAAAGTCATAGAGAAGTAGAGCATGGAAACAGACCCTTTAGTCTAATTTGTCCACACTGATCAGATATTCCAAACCAATCTCATCCCTTTTGCCAGCATATGGTTCAGAACTCTTTCTATTCATAGACTCATTCAGAGGCCTGTTAAATGTTGTAAATATACAAGCCTCCACTACCACCTCTGGCAGTTCATTTCATACACGCACCATACTTTGTGTGAAAAAGTTTCCCCTTAGGTCCCTTTTAAATCTTTCTCCTCTCATCTTAAACCTAAGCTCTCTAGTTTTGGACTCCCCCAACCAGGGGAAAAGACCTTGTCTATTTACCCCATCAATGCCCCTCATGATTTTATAAGCTTCTATAAGGTCACCCCTCAGCCTCCAACCCTCCAGGAAAAATAGTCCCAGCCTATTCTCCCTATAATTCAAACCCTCCAACCCTGGCAACATCTGTGTGAATCTTTTCTGAGCACTTTCAAATTTCACAACATCTTTACTACAGCAGGATGACCCAAACTGAACACAGTATTCCAAAAGTGGCCAAACAGATGCTGTACAGCTGTTACATAACCCCCCAACTGCTATACTCAATGTACTGACCAACAAAGGCAAGGATACCAAATGTCTTCTTCACTCCCTGTCGGCCTGTTACTGTTCTTTCAAGGAAATATGAATCTGCACTGCAAGATCTCTTTGTTTGGGAACACTTCCCAGGACCTTACCATTAAATATATAAGTCCTGCCCTGATTTGCCCTGGCAAATTGCAGCACCTCATATTTATTGAAATTAAACTCCATATATCAGTCCTTGGTCTATTTGTCCATCTGACCAAGGTCTTGTTGTAGTCTTTGCTGTCCACTACGCCACCAATTTTGGCATCATCTGCAAACTCACTAACCATCCCTCCTATATTCACATGCAAAGCATTTGAATAACACCTTGTAAACATTGCTGTGGTCCGTTTGTTCATTTTCATTGCAGTCCACACTCTCATCCACAGTTTTCAAGATCTTTATAGCCATTAGACAATTACAGTGACTAAGGCTCCTTGGATGCTTCTCCCTGGGTCCCCCCATGTCTGCTCCACTTGCATTCACATTGTTCTGTCCCCGATCACAGACTAGTCTGATGAATATGACAGACTCTTGGAGCAAATTGTCCAGAAAGCATACTTCCTCACAAGGTAGCACAATGTCTGGAGGTATGATTCTAGATCTGAAACTCAGATCTGAATTTCCATGAGCTGAAAACACTATAAATGTGTTTGCTCTGTGGAGCTCAGCAGTTCCCACATACAGCAACAGTAATACATCACCCATCTGCTATCATATTAATTTATTAACTAATTACTGTAGCATCCCTGTTCCTCATACATGAAGAATAGCGAACTTTTTACTTTTTCTTACTCGTTATTGTAATTTCATTTTACAAACTAGTATCAATCTTATACTGACAAGTTATTTTTAAGAAAATAAAGGGAAAAGAAGTCTTAAACCAAGAGAAAAGGGTAGAGACCTAAACACAAACTGAAGATCTTTAAAGACTTGAAATAGTCACCAGTCCTACTCACCTTTCTCTTTCCTTGTGCTTGCTACACATTGTGGTTTGTGATGCCACTCAATCACTAGTCTCATTGCAGCTTGGCCTCTTGAGCCATGCGTGTATCTTCTCCCATTCACCTTTCAATAAGAATATACTATTTTGAGCCTTCCTTTTTCACTTATCAGATACTCTCCAATCTACCAACTTCTTCTCTTGTAGCAGAGAATCAATTCCTGAAGCTAAAAGTGTTTAAGAAGAAGTACCAACATCTATTTCCTTACCTCTGCATAACTCCCTGAAGCACTCTGCTGTAAGTTGCACACTTGTTGGTCAGGGCATGGTGTGTTTGTACGATGGGACAAGAGGTACAGGCACACCACACCCTGAAGCGTCTGTCACCTTTCAAACTCCTGACAATTAAGTCCAGGACAGGAAGGATTCAAAACTGCCATCTCACTTTGAAACAAACTTGTATATGTAAGAGCCCCATCCCGCTGCAGCTGGTGTTCAGTGGGAAGGGGTGACAGCATGCAGACTAGTCACCCAGTAAATTGCTTTGGGTATCCTTCTGGCCTTGTAGAGCTCTTTCCTTTTTAGATATCCTGTACCTGTCAGTGTGATCAGCTTGATAACAAAGGAGGGTCCCAGGGTAAAATAACTCCCTACCCTTTACACTAGCTCCTCTCTCTAACCTTTCCTGGTGCTCCCTGACTTGTCCATGCGTGATGCCGCTCTCACTCACCTGCACTCCAGAACAACAGTGCTGATCCTTATTCTTGTGCTAATAGCATACTACCTGTGGCTACTACTCCTGCTGCCACTACCAGTATTCATGAACTGACAGCCCCTGTTGGCTAGCTGCTCTCTTAAGTGGAACATCCACCTTTCAGGAGAAAGTGTGGCAGAAATTGCCCCTGAGACAGCTGGAAGCCCGGTTCATAGCCAGCGAGCTACTAATTTGCGATTTCATCCCTAGCAGGGTTGCCATTGCCTTTGCAGCTGGTAGACTGCATGTTGCCATGACCATTAAGGTCCACCCTCAATTCTGAATAAAATAATATTAACAGGCAATGTTCAAAATTTTAGCATTAAATTAGATCACCTATTTCAAGGAGTGTAAGTAGATCAAACTATCCCATTTCTGTGTTTCAACACTCAAGGAATGATCAACTGTATACATTTTTTTTCTGTATACATGTGTTTTTGAACCTACACTTGTATGTAAATATATGTATGTGTGCATGACAGCCAAAGCAAGCAAACGAAGAATATTAAAGCACCGTTTTATCTCCCCATTCGTAAAGGAAAAACAAAATCAAAACTTCAAAAACTTGGCTTAGTTTTCCAAAATGTTTAAACCTTACAAACCATAGCAAAGAGTGGGTGGCTTATTATATCTGGGGGAAGTGAGTCAAGAGGATTGTGGCTCGAGAGGTGGGGCATATGAATGATGAGTAATAAGGTCTGTGTTGCTAAATCACGCATGTAATACAGCAGTTGGGATGTAGAGCAAGCAGCCGGACAGAACTTCGAAACCGAACAAAACTAGCGATAAATCCAGATGTACAACAGCTATTAAGATATGGTGAGTGGGAGACTTTTTGTATGTGGTGTCAGATATTGTTTTGGATTTTCGCTTTCTGAAGCGCAAATCCAGTGCAGTCACACAGTTAATTTGTGGCTGGGCAGACGCAAAGTGGAAGTTCTGGTTTCCAGAGGATGAATGCCATTTTAAAAAAGCTGTTGAAAAAATTCCAGCTGCTTTGGTCACAGTGAAAAGCAATTTTCTGGCGTGTTTCCGGGATTGAACCCTCAGTCTCTGGTGTCGTGAGATTTCAATGAGGGACTGATTGTTCGGACAGACAATTGGCCTCTGTTCCTGGAGTTGGGCGGGAGTAACAGCGACAATTCCCAAGTGACAGTTGTTTGGAAATGTACGCCGTAAGTGTAAATCTGCATTGACGAATCGGTGTCGGTTGTAATCAAATGCCTTTTGATGATATTTGAGGGCATGTACGGAATAGCCCGGACTCAACACTGTGGGACAAACCTACTGGCTGTAGACCACAGGGACGTGGAGACAGGAATTTCAGCCCCTCGTGCTCGATATCCTATTGAATTGTAACATTGCCAAGCGGCATCTCAGACCCATATCGTGTTACCTCCCAAAAATATCTGCTGAATATTCGAAAGCTGGTTGATTCAGAATCTGCAGACTTCTGGATGAAACAGTTTCGGATTTCATATGCCTTTGTGCTAAGGAGCGCTTCTTGGTCTGGCTCTAACTTTAAACAGCCTAGTTCTGGTTATTCCCACAATAGAAAATTTCAGTCGACACCTTGTCCATTTCTTTTGCCATTGTGAACATTTAGATCAGATCACGCTGCAATCATCTGTCCGCAAAATAGTGCAAGCATTTCTCGGGTAACCTGGCTTTATAACTTAACTGAGATAATGGGAACTGCAGATGCTGGAGAATCCGAGACAACAAAATGTGGAGCTGAATAACACAGCAGGACAAGCAGCATCTTAGGAGCACGAAAGCTGACGTTTCGGGCCTAGACGCTTCATCAGAAAAGCTTTTCTTGTCCTGCAGCGTTCATCCAGCTCCACACTTTATTGTGTCTTGTTTATAATTTAACTGTTTAAATTGTAAAAGTGTGAGAGACCATCCTGTCCTTCCTAAGAGCTGCTGTGACCAGTCTGCCCTTCCTCGGAGACGCGGTCCCTTAAGCTGAGCTCCAAGTGTGTTCAATCAAACCTGTAATGACTGACACAACACCTTTACATTCAAGGCCCCTTGAGACAAGTGGCAACATTGAAACAGACTGCTTTTTGACTAAGGCCTTCAGTTATTTTCCTACTACTGTGTTTTGTAAACCAGTCTGTCAATAGTTATAGACAATAGACAATAGGTGCTGGAGTAGGCCATTTTGCCCTTGGAGCCAGCACCACCATTCACTATGATCATGGCTGATCATCCACAATCAGTATTCTGTTCCTGCCTTATCCCCATAACCCTTGATTCCACTATCTTTAAGTTATCCTGGAACCTCTATTGATAATAATAATAATATTAATAAATAATCAAAGCAGCATATTTTGAATGTCCTATCAGTGCTCAAGATCTTTGGTTCCAACTCATTTTCACCTAAATGGCATTCTATGCTTGAATCAACTCTTGGGAACAAAAGTAAAGTCCTATATATTGAATGTGGTCTCAAAGCCCAGCCATGTCACATATGAGAAATGCTTTGCAAGAAATTATAGCCTAAACAGTTAAAATGTTTGTTCTGCTTCAAGTTACTGGCCAAATACTGTGTGAAACAAACAGCCAACTTGATTCAATTGCTGCATAAAAGTGCATGTTAATAATAAGTGGATGGTGTCTATTAAATTCAAAGAAGGTGATGTATTGTCTCATAATGATTAGTTCATAACTCTTTACAAATAGTGTAATGATTGTAGCAATTAGGGAAGCAAGGCCTAGTGGTATTATCACTGGACTGTTAATTCAGAGACCCAGATAATGTTCTGGGGACTTGGGTTCGAATCCCACCATGACACATGGTGAAATTTGAATTCAATAAATATCTGTAATTAAGAATCTAATGAGAACTGTGAATCCATTGTCGATTGTCAGGAAAAACCAACTGGTTCACTAATGTCCTTTAGGGAATGAAACTACCATCCTTACTTGGTCTGGCCTACATGTGATTCCAGACCCACAGCAATGTGGTTGACTCTTAACTGCCCTCTGGGCAGTAAGGGATGGGCAACAAATGCTGGCCCTCATCCCATGAATGAATAAAGAAAACAAAAATCACACACCAGGCGACCAAATTTATGTTGTGATCTGGCTACAGACCAGTTGTTTTTTAAAGTACATAAAATGTGAGATCCAGGGGATTTACTAGGAGAATAAAGTCACAATATTCCATGTTTTGAACAAACAGCAGTAAATTACTGTATGACTTTGGAACGGTAACATAACCTGCTGTATATGTATAACTTCACAATTTATATTCTAGCACTGGAATTAGCATGTGCTGTATATGGATAATAGACTGTAATCAAACAGCTCACAGTGCACATCACATGGCAAATTCATCAAGACAAATCCCACAGAAGTTCTGCTAGACATGAATGTTACTGTGGTCATCAAATCTTATATTCACAAGGGATCACAGTGCTTCACTTTTGCCGATCTACACTTGAAACTCCCTCCCAAGAACCATTTCATAATGGGCTGTCTCAAGGACTCCTCCCTTTCTAGTTTACATCCCTCCTTTCTTCGACATTTGCTCCCTTGAACTTTGGAAATTGCTCACAGGTATGACTCTAACTTTCACCATCAAGTAACTTCACCAAGCAAGAATGAGTCCTGGGTTTATCCCTAAGCTTTAACCTTGCTCAGTTTTATGAACTAAATTCTGCATAAGGATTTTTATATCCCCCACTGTCAGCTCTACTGAATTGTTAAAGGCATACAGCTTCTTTTGAGCCTCCACAGCTCCCAATAGTTTCCTGGAGCCCTGATTGCAACTGTTAAATGCCTGCTATTTCCAAGAACTTCTTCTCATAAAAGCCTTCACCCAGAGTGTGGTGAGCCTGTGGAATTCTCTGCCACAGAAAATGGTTTAGACCAATACATTGAATGTTTTGAAGAAGGGGTTAATTATAGTTCTTAGAGCTAAAGGAACAAAGGATATGAGAGAAAATATGAATAGGACGCTAAGTTGGATGATCAACCATATTGAATATCATAGTCGACTCAAGTGCTACTCCTGCTCCAATTTTCAATGTTTCTATATTTCTATGAAAGATAGGAACACAGAACAGTGTCTATTTTTTAAATTCGCTCGTGGGCATTGCTGGCTGGACTACCATTTATAGCTCATCCTTCACTGTTCTTGAGAGGTGGTGCTGAGTTCCTTTCTTGAACTACTGCAGTCCACATTAGATTATATCTCCTTTGTTGTTCAGGAAGGAATTCCAGGATTAGAGTCAAGTCAGGTACAGAAGTAAGAGAGGTTAAGATGGGTTTTCATTCAAATGACTTCAAGGAATCATTCGATCATTCGCTGGCATACAGAGATCTCAAACCTGCTCTTTACCCTTAAGGGGCAGATGTATGTACTGCCTCGGAATTCACCTCACAAATGCAACCACAGTGAAAAATGCTTCTGAAATGCTAAACTAATTTGAGTCTTTTCAGGACTGGAAGCCTTAGAAAGAGGGATCTTATTTTAAGGCAGCATATCCTACCCCTGAATCTGATGACTGTTCAAGGTGCATTTGTCATGTTCTACACAGGTTGATTATCAACCTGTAAATCTTGCATTCACCTACGGCGGGTGCTAAGTGTGGATTGGTCTTCTAGTCAGCCATACAGAGTGGAGATCCTCAAACTATGGCCTCTGGCTATAGGCAAGCAACCTATTTGAGGAATACAGCAGGCCAAGCAACATCAGAGGAGCAGGAAAGCTTGACGTTTTGGGTCGGGACCCTTCCTACTATCTCTGTTTGAGGAATAGCCTCGTTATGGAAACAGAAGGAAGTAAGTAGATAACAAGGTGCAGACTGGATGAACAAGCACTGCTGTGTTCATCCAGGTCTACACCTTGTTATCTCGGATTCTCCAGCATCTGTAGTTCCTATTATATTTGAAGTAAGTAGATACATGTTCTGCCTCATATACCACAGGACTTTGGGAATAGAGTTAAAAAAAATCAAATGGACTAGTTTCAGAGGTAGTAAGAACTGGCGATGCTGGAGTCAGAGATAACACAGTGTGGAGCTGGAGGAACACAGCAGACCAGGCAGCATCAGAGGAGCAGGAAAGCTGACGTTTTGGGTTGGAATCCTTCTTCAGAAATGGTGGAGGAGGAATGGAGGTATGAAATAAATAGAGGGAGGACGGGTGGGGCTGAGGAAGGTAGATGGGATGGTGATAGGTCACTGCAGGTAGGCAGTGGTGGGGATTGGTCAGTGAGGTGGGAGGAGCGGATAGGTGGGAGAGAAGATGGACAGGTTGTGTCAGGTCATGGAGGCAGCGATGAGAGGGAGGCAAACTGGTGAAGTTCACATTTAAACCATTGGATTGTAGGCTGTCAAGGCAGAATATGAGGTGCTGCTTTTCTAGTTTCCAGGTGGTGTCATTGTGACATTGTAGGAGGCCTAGGATAGATATGTCGCCCAGGGAGGGGGAGGACAAGTCCATCCCTGAACTCATCCCATAACCAACTGTCTTTCTCATTCCTGCCTCCTTGACCTGACACTATCTGTCCATATTCTCTCCCACCTGTCCGCTTCTTCAACTTCACTGACCATTTCCTACCTGCACTCAGCTATCACCATCCCACCTACCTTCCCCAGCCCCACCCCTCCTCTTTCTATTTATTTCAGAGCTCCCTACCCCCACCCCCATTTATGAAGAAGGGTCTTACCCGAAACATCAACTTTCCTGCTCCTCTGATGCAAACATACTAGTTTGCTGGCTCGTTACTCAATAGTTATCTTTGCTTTAACTCATTATGCAATATACTTCTAAAATATCATGAATGTGTAATTCTTCCAGGATGCTGTCCTAATTCTGCACAGTTGGGTCTTTGTTATTCTGAGCTTATGAGTGGAAACAAGACTGAAAATAGAATGGTGTGTTTTGTGTTTGCAAAAGTGATGAGAACATGATCTGTAAATACTACGAATCTGAATCAAAACCAAAAATGTCAGTGAGTTAACATCCGAGAATAAAAAATTAATGATCAAAAGTTTTCACCAAAATAAGGTTAATGTGCCTATTTTCACAAGAAAAAAGGGGAGGGCTAGTGGCAGGGTCCCCCATTGGAACAGATTCTGGATGGAGTCCCAGCCCAAATAGCTCCATGATTTTGTCACTGAACTGTTGACTTTTAACAGTTTTCAAAACATCCAATTTCCCCTCACCCCCATTGTTAACAAGCTCTGTTAATTAATCTTAGAGGCAAAATAAAGGAATTTCTTGGTGAAAGTAAACTGAGGTTCATCTAATTTGTCTTCTGTTGTGTGTTATTATGAAAATAGATTATTTGCTATGATTAAATAACAATTCCATTGATTGAACTGCAATAGATCCAAGCAAGCTATGAGGAATGCTTCAGTTGTGGAACATTTCAGGAATGATATATCCAAAGTCTCTTGATACTGTTGTAAATACTAGACTTCATCATTGGCATGGCCAGCATTTATTCCCCACCCTTAACTGCCTTCAAGTGTATGTCTTGCAAGGCTGTTTCAGAGGACAGTTAAAGAGTCAACCACATTGTTATGAGTCTGGAGTCACAAGTAGGCCAAATCAGATAAGGGTAGCAGGTTCCCTTCCCTAAAGGGCATTACTGAGCAAGAAGTGTTTATATGGCAAAAAATGACAGTTCTGAGATGAGGAAAAAATTTTCCCTCAGAGGGTTGTGATTCATTGGAACTCCTTGCTGCAAAGAGCTATGGGGGCTGTGTCCTTCTGTATATTTAAGACTGAGATGGATAGATTCTCATCAGTTCTGGAATCAAGGATTACGGGAAAGAACAGGAAAGTGGGTGTGAGGAATGTTGGATCAATCATGATCCTACTGAATGGTGCATCAGGCTCAAGAGGCCGAATTTCTGTTCCTATTTGCCATGGTCTTCTATGGTCTGCATTACTGATTGTTGTTTTCAATTCCAGATTTTATTAATTGAATTTAAAATATAGAATCATTGAGTTTTCACTGCATAAGAAGAGGCCCTTTGGCCCATCATCAAACATCTATCTATTCTAAGCATATTTTCCAGCACTTGCCACAGAGCCTTGTAATGTATGACATTTTCAGGTTTTCATCTAAGCAGTTCTTAAATGTTTTGAGGGTTTATGCCTCCACCACTCTTTTGACTTACAACCCAAAATCCACTGATTGTTTTTTTTTCCCCAAATCCACTCTAAATCTCTTGCTCCTTCTCTTAAAACTGTACTGCTCCTAGTTATTGACCCCTCTACTAAGGGGAAAGGTTTCTCCCTATCTATCTTGCCTGTACCTCTCATACCTTGTATACCTCAATCAGGTTTCCCACCAGCCTTCCCTGCTCTAAGGAAAACAGCCTGAAGCAATCTAGTCTCGCTTCGTAGCTGAAAGGCAACAGTCTGGTGGATCTGAGATACTAAGGTGCAGACCTGGATGAACACAGCAGACCAAGCAGTATCAGATGAGCAGGAAAGCTGACGTTTCGAGTCTAGACCCTTCTTCAGAAATGGGGCAGGGGAAGGCGATTCTGAAATAAATAGGGAGAGAGCGGGAGGCAGATAGAAGATGGATAAAGGAGAAGAAAGGTGGAGAGGAGGCAGAGAGGTCAAAGAGGTGGGGTTGGAGCCAGAAAAAGTATGTGTAGGTAGGGAGTTTGGGAGGGGATAGGTCAGTCCAGGGAGGATGGACAGGTCAAGGAGGCGAGATGGGAGTGGGGCTTGAGGTGGGAAGAGGGGATAGGTGGGTGGAAGGACTGATTAGGGAGGGGGGGATGAGCTAGGCTGGTTTTGGGATGCGGCTTGGGGAGGGGAGATTTTGAAGCTTGTGAAGTCCAGATAGATACCGTTGAGCTGCAGGCTTCTCAAGCTAAATATGAGATGCTGTTCCTGCAGTCTTTGGGTGGCATCGTTGTGGCACTGTAGGAGGCCCAGAATGGACATATCGTCTGAGGAGTGGGAGGGGGAGTCGAAGTGGTTCGCGACTGGAAGGTGCAGTTGTTTGTCGCAAACCGAGTGTAGGTGTTCCACAAAGCAGTCCCCAAGCCTCCACTTGGTTTCCCCGATGTAGAGGAGGCCACATCGGGAACAGCAGATACACTATACCACATTAGCAGATGTGCAGGTGAACATCTGTTTGATGTGGAAGGTCTTCTTGGGGCCTGGGATGGGGGTGAATGGGGAGTGCAGGGGCAGGTGTAGCACTTCCTGCGGTTGCAGGGAAAAGTTCCGGGGGTGGTGGGGCGTGGAGCGGACAAGGGAGTCACAGAGAGAGTGGTCTCTCTGGAAAGCACACTAGGGAGGGGAGGGAAAAATGTCTTTGGTAGTGAGGTCAGATTGCAGATGGCAGAAGTGCCGGAGGATGATGTGTTGGAACCAGAGGTTAGTGGGGTGGTACGTGTGGATGACGGGAATTCTGTTTTGGTTGTTACTGCAGGGATGGGGTGTGAGGGATGAGTTGTGGGAAATGCGGGAGACACGGTCGAGGGCATTTTCGACCACTGTGGAGGGGAAAATGCGGTCCGTGAAAAACGAGGACATCTGGGAAGTCCCGGAGTGGAATGCCGCATCTCGGGAGCAGATGCGGCAGAGGCGAAGGAATTGAAAAACGGGGATGACAGGAAGGTGGGTGAGAGGAGGTGTATTCTAGGTAGCTGTGGGAGTTGGTAGGCTCGAAATGGATATCGGTTTCCAGGTGGTTGCCAGAGATGGAAACAGAGAGGTCTAGGAAGGAGAGAGAGGTATCGGAGATGGTCCAGGTGAACTTAAGGTTGGATCTCCTCTGCACCCTCTCTCGTGCAATTTCATTCTTCCTTTGTGTGGAGTTTACATCTGTACACATACTCTAATATTAGCCCAGCTAACATTATGGGGACCTCCAACGTAACCTCCCTCACTCTTGTACTCCAGGCCTTGATTAATAAAGTCAAGTATTCCATGTGCCTTCTTTAACCATATCTAGCTGTTCTGCTACCATAAAGGATTTGTGGACATGCAGACAAGGTCCATTTGATCCTTAATTGAATGCTTCCTGGTGTTCTACCATTCAACGTATGGTCCCATGCTTGGTTAGTCCTCCCAATATGCATCATCTCTGATGAAGGGTCTAGGCCTGAAACGTCAGCTTTTGTGCTCCTGAGATGCTGCTTGGCCTGCTGTGTTCATCCAGCTCCACACTTTGTTATCTGCATCATCTCACATTTAGGTTCAAATTCCATTTCCATTTATATTGTCCCATAGGCTTTCCTCCTTGTTATTTGTCACACCACTAATCATCATGTCATCTGTGAAGCTACTTATCATACCTCCTACTTTCAAGTCTACAACAAATAACAAGGGTCCCAGCATCAAACACTCTGGTATGACATTGAACACAATGAATCACAAAAATATCATTCCACCAACAGCCTCTCCTTCCTGGTATGAAACCAATTTTAGATTCAGTTTTCTAAATTACCCTGGATCCCATGGGTACTTTGCTGCTTCACTGGTCTGTCAGTCAAGATCTTGTCAAAAACCTTACTAAATTCCATGTAGACTGAATCAACTACACTATTCTCACCTACATGCCTTGTCTCCTTGAAAAATTCATTTTTTTTAGACATGATCTTCCCCTTACAAATCCTTGCATTATCCTTGCCTCTCTAAGTGCAGAGTAATTCTGCTTCTCAGAACTTTTCCCAATAGTTTCCCTGCCGCAGATAGCGAACTCACTGACCTGCAGTTCCCTGATTTATCCTTACCCTCCTTCTTAAATTATGGTACCGTATTAGTTGTTGTCCTGTCCTCTGCATTGCTCCTCTGGCCAGAGCGAACAAGTAACAAAAAAATGAAGAAATGTACAACATAGGAACAGGCCCTTCGGCCCTCCAAGCCTGCGCCAACACATTTTGCCCTTCTATACTGAAACTGTCTTCAATTACAGGATCTGTAGCCCTCTATTTCCTTCTGGTTGATGTATTTGTCCAGGTGCTTCTAGAATGCTGCTGTTGTGACTGCTTCTAGCACAGCGTCTGGCAGAGCAATCCAGGTAGTCACCACCTTTCGTGTGAAAATCATGCCTTGCACATCTCTTCTAAACTTGCTCTCCACCCACCTTGAACCTGTGTGTCCTAGTAATTGACCCCTCCACCTGGGAAAAAACCTCATATTTTCCATTCTATCCATGCCATTCACAATCTTGTAAACTTCTATCAGGTCATCCATCAACCTCCTGTATTCTAGTGAAAACAAACCTAGTCTATCCAACCTTTCTTCATAGCTAGAAGCCCCATACCAGGCAACATCCTAATAAACCTTTTCTTTACCCACTCCAAAGCATCCACATCTTTCTGGTAGTGTGGTGACCGGAAATGTATGCAATTTTCCAAGTGTGGCCTAACAAATGTTCTATAAAGCTGCAGCATAACTTACCCATCTTTGTATGCAATGCCCCTTTCAATGAAGGCAAGCATGCCTTTTTCACTACCTTATCTACTGCACTGCTATCTTCAGTGATCTGTGGATCTGCACATCCAGGTATCTCTGCACTTGTAAGGGTTCTGCCAGTCACGGTATATTTTCACCTTCCAAAATGCATCAACTCGCATTTGTCCAGATTAAACTCCATCTGCTATTTTTCTGCCCATGCCTCCAACCGATCTATATCCTTCTATGTCCTCTGACAATCCTCCGCACTATGTGCATCTCCACCAATCTTTGTATCTTCCACAAACCTACTAATTAGACCAGCCACATTTTCCTCCGAATCATTTATGTAGCCCATGTACAGCAGGGGTCCCAGCACTGATCCCTGTGGAATACCACTAGTCATAACTCTCCATTCCAGAAAGGATCCTTCCAATGTTGCCTACTGTCTTCTATGACTAAGCCAGTTCTGTCACCATCTTGTCAGCTCACCCCAGTATGATGTGACTTCACCTTTTGTACCAGTCTGCCATGAGGGATCTCGTAAAATGCAATATCGACTGCTTTTCCCTCATCAATCATCTTTGTTACCTCCTCAAAAGAATCGATTGAGTTAGTAAGGCACGACCTCCCCTGCACAAAACCATGCTGTCTATCGCTAATAAGTCCACTTGCTCCTAAATGTGCACAGATCCTGACACTGAGAACCTTTTCCAATAATTTCCCTGCCTCTTCCCCTGCTCTTTTCAGCTATGTTTCCCTGCCTGTTGTTGTTTCGCACCATGTTTGCCTTGGTTTCTACTCTTACTCAAATTGTGCACCTACTGCCCTACACCTTGGCTCACACCCCCCTGCTACATTAGTTTAAACCCTCCCCAACCACTGTACCAATTACTTCAGCAAGGATGTCAATCTCTGTCCTGCCTGGGTGTAACTCGTCCAGTTTGTAAGGGTCCCACCCCCGAGCTGCCCCCCCCCCCCCCCCCCCCCCCCCCCCCCCCCAATGAACTGTTTCCAATGCTGCATGAATCTGCAGGAGGATTAAAGTCAGAAACATAGAAGATAGGAGCAGGGGTAGGTCATTTGACCCTTTGAGCCTACTTCTGCATTTATTGTGATCATGACTGATCATCGAGATCAATGCCCTAAACCCCTGTCTCTTGAATCCTTTAGCTACAAGAACAATACTCATTTCCTTCTTGTGAACACATAATTTTTAGCCTCAACCACTTTCTGTGAATTCCTCAGGCTCACCACGCTAAGTGAAGAAATTTCTCATCTCAGTCCTAAAAGATTTACCCTTTATCCTTAAACTATGACCCTTGGTTTTGGGCTCCCCCACCACTGCAAACATCCAGCCTGGTTAGAAATTTATGGTTTCTATGAGATTCCCCCATCATTCTTCTAAATTCCAGTGAATATAATCTCAACCAACTCAGTGTCTCCTCATATATCAGTCCTGCCATTCCAGGAATCAATTTGGTAAACCTTTGTTGCACTCACAATATCAAAATCACACAAAATATTCCCAATGTGGCCTTATCAATGCCATGTATAACTGCAGAACAAGGATATCCTTGTTCCCGTACTCGAATCCTCTTGCTGTGAAGGCCAACATACAGCTTGCCTTCTTTACCACCCGTTGTACCTTTGTGCTTACTTTCAGCAACTGGTGCCTGAGGACATCCATCTACTTCCAGCCTTCAGAGAATCCTGAACAAGGATTTTCATGTCCCTTTGTGCCTTAGATTGCTGAAGGTTTTCCTAGTTTAGAACATAGCCTGTGCCTACCTTGCTCTTTCCAACATTGTATTCCATCTGCTCCTTCTTTTTCCCACTTCCCTTACCTATCAAAGTCTGTCTACAGTTTTTATGATTCCTTAACACTATCTGTCCCTCCACCTATTTTTGTGTCATCTGCAAACTTAGTAATGGTGGGCAGCACAGTGGCTCAGTGGTTAGCATTGCTGCCTCACAGCACCAGGGACCTGGGTTCAATTCCACCCTTGGGCAACTGTCTGAGTTGAGTTTGCATGTTCTCTTCCTGTCTCTGGGTTTCTGCTGGGTGCTGTGGTTTCCTTCCATAGTCCGAAGAGGTGCCAGTTAAGTAAGTTGGCTATGGTAAGTTGCCCATAGTGTTCAGGGATGTGAGTGCTAGCTATGTTAGCCATGGGAAAAGCAGAGTTACAGGGTAAGAGTAGCAGGATGGGTCTGAGTGGGATGCTGTTCAGAGGGTTATGTGGACTTGTTGGACCAAGTAGCCTGTTTCCATACTGTGGGATTCTATGGAATACCCTCAGTTCTGTTGTTAATGTACATGTGGCTAGTTGTGATCCCAACACTGAACTCCACTACTTACTGACTGCAATCCTGAAAAACAGCCGCTAGTCAGTTAATTCTCGAGCCCTAAAACCATGGGTTGTTTTTTCCCTTAGCTGCTTCTTGTGCAGAAACTTGTAAAAGGCCTTCTGGCAATCCAAATAGATCCTTTGTCTAACATGCTTGTTACTCTCTCAAAGAATTCTAACAGATTTGTCAGACATGACCCTCCCTTTATGAAGATGTGCTGACTCAGGCCTGTTTTGCCATGCACATCTAAGTACTCCATGGTGTCATCCTAAATAATGGACTCTAAAACCTTACCAATGACTGAGGCCAGGCTAACTGGCCTGTAATTCCCCAACTTCCGCCTCCCCGCCTTCTTAAACAATTTATTGTTATTTTTTTCAAAATATGTTCCAACATTCAATTTGGTTTGCTCACTGCCACTGGGCAATAACTTCCCCTTATTGTAAGCTACCAACCCAAGTCTCCTTCATCGTTCCATTTTCTGTTATTTCAAATCTAGTTCAATAAATCCTCTTTTTGAATGTTGTTTTGTCTCCAATTGAAGCATTTGCAGTGCCATGCATTGAATTTTGTTTTGTCACCTGTCCATCCCGTATATTGGAGTATATTCCAATCAGGAACAAAAACAAAGTTGCTGGAAAAGTTCCGCTGAGGAAGGGTCACTAGACCTGAAACGTTAACTCTTGTTTTCTCCTCCACAGATGCTGCCAGACCAGCTGAGCTTTTCCAGCAACTTTGTTTTTGTTCCTGATTTACAGCATCCGCAGTTCTTTTGGTTTTTATTGTATATTCCAATCAAACAGTTGCTCAAAAGGAGAGTTCTAGAAATCTGTGATAAAAAACCACTGATATGACATCGACTTGAAAGCTAATTCTTTCTCTCATCATAGATACTGTCCATCCCACTGATTATTTGCAGAACCTTTTTGGTGTATTCATCTTGTTCAGTTTTGGAGCCTACAATCTTTTGTAGAAATTAATAGTGCCAACTGCCTGTTAATCTGGCCACCGCCTCCCACTAATATCACATTCCTGCTTTGTTTCCTTTGTGAGGGTTTTCTCTGTTCCCTTTTTGCTTACCGCTCCAAGTCTATCACGTTACCTAGCTGACTAGGCCTGTGACATCAGGTCACCTCTCGTCAGATCCCGGACTCTTGAACAAAGCTGAGTCACAAGGAGAGTATCAGCGCACACTTGGAGCAGCAGAGTTTACCTGAAGCTCCAGCCCAAGGAGAGCAGCGACACTCTCTTGGTGCTCGCGACCCAGGCACAGCAGCAGCGCCGATTTGGAGCTCGCGGCAGAGGCACAGCAGGAGCAGCGCTTACCTGGAGGTCGCGGCAGAGGGGCAGTAAGAGCGCTTACCTGGAGCTCGCGGCAGAGGGGCAGTGAGAGCGCTTACCTGGAGCTCGCGGCAGAGGGGCAGTAAGAGCGCTTACTTGGAGCTCGCGGCAGAGGGTCAGTGAGAGCGCTTACCTGGAGCTCGCGGCAGAGGGGCAGTAAGAGCGCTTACTTGGAGCTCGCGGCAGAGGGGCAGTGAGAGCGCTTACTTGGAGCTCGCGGCAGAGGGGCAGTAAGAGCGCTTACTTGGAGCTCGCGGCAGAGGGGCAGTAAGAGCGCTTACCTGGAGCTCGCGGCAGAGGGGCAGTAAGAGCGCTTACTTGGAGCTCGCGGCAGAGGGGCAGTAAGAGCGCTTACTTGGAGCTCGCGGCAGAGGGGCAGTAAGAGCGCTTACCTGGAGCTCGCGGCAGAGGGGCAGTAAGAGCGGTTACCTGGAGCTCGCGGCAGCGGGGCAGTAAGAGCGCTTACCTGGAGGTCGCGGCAGAGGGGCAGTACAGAGCTGTCACCTCTTGGGCACATCTACGCTGCCGTTCTTTTTGTTTTAATTTTCTGGCCCGTTTGTAAACATTGTGTTTTTGGAATGGATAGAAGTGAGTTTTATTTTTAAGCTTGTGTCAGTTTTATCGAGAAATTAAGAAGTTGTTGAGAAAGTTTATGCACAGAAAGCAATCGTTCAGAAACTAACCAATCCAGGTATTAATGGGAATACAGTAACGTATTTCCAGTGTGTATATACTCTCAAGGTGCTATCCTAACAGTCCAAATCATTAGTTTTGGATAAACCTGGTTTCCTGAAATGATGGCATAGATCTTATTTAAATGTTTTTCTAAACTTTACACTATATACAAAACTTGTCTTTCTGCAGGCTGCATATTCTCTAAAATCTCTTTTTTTAATGTTTTAGTTTCGTTTACCAGGCCTCCAAAAGGCAGAAGAGGGCAAAAAAAATCAAGTGCTGGACTATCTGGAAGGTTTGTTTGGCTCCTCAAGAAGAAAGAATTCAAAAAATGCATCCCCAGCATCTTTAAGCCAAAGCAATTCCCTGGAGGAAGCTCCTCCCTTGACAAGGGACTTAAGTCATACAAGGGAGACCACAATTGTAAGGGAAATTCCTGAACCAGCAACATCTTTGATTTCACAAGACGACAGGTGTGAAGGAGTGACAGAGACTAAAGCAGCTGTCCAAGGCCGAGCAGAGATATTGCCTGGCTACCCAGAAGAAAAGGACCTAATACCAGCTGTTGGTAATCCAGACAAGTCATCAGTGAGTTTACCGCAAAAGATTGGGTCAGCAAATAAAAATATCGTAATAGCTGATGTCAACCAGCAGAGCACCAACAGTGAAACTGAGAAACAAGCTGGACCTGAGTGTGCTAGAGAACAATTAGCTCCAACATCTGTTGGTAGAAAGCCAGAGAAAGAATTTGGAGGCAATGTGTCAGATGTCTGTGGAAACACTTTGGTGAATAAAGAGGATACTTCATTACCCAAAGTCTGTGCAGATGCACATTTGTTCTCAGATGACAGAGGTGTTAAGGAATGTGGGATTGGTGAACTTGATACCCACTCTATTAATGAAAACAAATCCCAGGTTACAAGGCGAGTAAAAGACACTGAATTTGTAAATAATGACAGACTAGTTGAATGTCAATATGACTGTGAAACCATTGCTAACTGTGTAGATATTCCAGCCATAAAAGAATGTGTTTTACCAATTTCTGAGACTCTAAGGGTTGAGCAGGTAGCTGACATTATTGAAATCAACGTGCATCCTCCCAAAATCCAAGAAAATGCAAATGTAACCTTGTCAGAAACATCTATTTCATTACCCATTAACAATATTAATGTGAAACTGAATGTTTTAGAAAAAACTTTGAAAAATGTTGAAACTGTTCAGTTGAACCATTCTGTGGCTCAAGGATTTAAAAATGAAACTGAAAACTGCAATATTCCACAAGAAGTATTGTGTGATTCTACTTTGAAAAAACAACAGAATTCATCCAAGGAAGACACATACACTCAAGATACTAAAAATAGCCAGGTGGCAGAGGCAGGAATTCTTCCTCAGATTTGTGAAGGTGCAGAAGCCTTACATGACATTGAACAATTAAGAACAAGTAACCTCTCAGTTGAAAATCAGAACAGTGTGGTGGAATCAGAAAAAAATACTGATAAAACAGTTTACTGCTCCCTCAATGGCACAATAAATTTGAACAACACAGCTGAAAAATCAACTGCTTTGTTGTCTGAGTCTATTGAAATGGATAAAAAATCTCCTACGGAAGCCAAACGAGGTAAAAGAAAGGGAAAGAAGAGGAGATCGCTGAAATCTGATCAGCAGTCTGATAGAGGTACGGGAAGTGCAGATACTAATACATTTGAAGAGGAAACTAAAGGAATTGATTCCAATAATCCCAACAAGCAGTCTTCTGAAGCTTCGGCTGAAACCACCTCCTTACCAAAGCAAAGTACTCCTTTGCTGCCTCATCAAACACTATCAAAATCTTTTCCAGCCAGTGAAGAATCTGCACAAGACTTAACAAAGCCAGCTACATCAAGGAAAAAGAATTCAAAACAGGTGCCTTGCAATCCAGCTTCAGGTAACCAAGTCAAGTCTCCAGTAAAAGCTTCTTTGGAAAAGGCCCTAGATACAGATAGTGGATTCTGTGGTTCTGAAAATGTCATATCGACAAGCAGCACTGCCTCACAATCTGGTCCAAAAGTTGAAAAACATATTGCTGCAGAAAATTTTGATACTAGCTTTGGTACTGTAGATAATAGAGGTGTTGCAGGTTCTGCAAGTAATGAGGATTTCATATTTTCTTTACAAAGCGCAAAAACAAATGAACTAGGGAAAAATTCGGTTGCTTTAAACTCTGCAGATCAAAATAAGGCAATTGCTTCAGTTAGCCAAATATGTAATCATCAAAACATGGAAAACTCGAGTTTGACTGAGCATGGACATAGCACTGACCTGAGAATACTGAAAACTCCAGAAATTAATGACTTGGAAGGAATGAATATCGACCGTAATACAATTACCTCACAACTATGTTCCACAGTCACTACAAAAATAAGACTGTAAGTACATGTTTTTTTCTTTAAACTCATTTGTTCTCAACATTCCAAAATCATCAAGTTAAGCTCCTGTTAAAACGTCCACATCCCAGGCCCAGATTCATACTTCTGCTTCCCAGCTTCTCACCTGGAGCGAATGCAGTGATGTACAATCTCTATTCAGACTGCAAGATTAGCTTCACACCTTAGTTCTATGACAATGTGACTCTGCTCTACCTAACCCACAGCTCAGTTCTCAGCTTTGTCTTCATCACCACCATGCCGAATTTTAGAAGTTGTTCCAAATTCTTGAGCTCTGTTTTGGTCAAAATTCTGCTGTTTTTCTTTGGGTATGTTGTGTAACTTCCCTTTCACCACTGTTCTTAGCAGCCTCTGATGGTTATCTCCTTTGCTTGTCTAGTAGTTTATGCAATCACCACAGCCCTTTGTTCATTTACATGTTAAAACACTTTTCTGGATGATGGAGCATTCAGCGATCTTACATCTAACTTGGAAAAACTTTCTCTAAACCACTCTGCCATGCTGCAATTCTACAATTTCCAAAAGCTCATTAGAGTCTGTGTCTTTCTCCATGTCTTTATTTAGTCTTATACTAATTCTTATATTCAGCTTTTACATAGAAACATAGAAGATAGGAACAGGAGGCAGCCATTTGGCCCTTCGAGCTTGCTCTGCCATTCATCACGATCATGGCTAATTGTCCAACTCAGTAGCCTAATCCAGCTTTCTCTCCATAACCTTTGAGCCCATTCACCCTAAGTGCTGTTTCTAGTCCCCTTTTGAATACATCCAATATTTTGGCATCAACTAGTTCCTGTGGTAATGAATTCCACAGGCTTACCACTCTTTGGGTGAAGAAATGTCTTCTCATCTCCGCCCTAAATTGCATACCCCAAACCCTCATACTGTGACCTCTGGTCTGGGCACACCCACCATTGGGAACATCCTCCCTGTGTCTACCCTATCCAGTCCAGTTAGAATTTTATAAGCCTCTGAGATTCCCCCCTCATTCGTTTGTGCTCTAGTGAAAACAACCCCACCCTAGTCAATCTCTCCTCATAAGCCAGACTTGCCATCTCCAGAATAGGCCTGGTAAACCTTTGCTGCACTCCCTCGAGTGCAAGAGCATCCTTCCTCAGAAAAGGAGACCAAAATTTCACATAATATTCCAGGTGTAGCCTGACCAAGGCCCTGTACAACTACAATAACACATCCCTGCTCCTGTACTCAAAACCTCTTATAATGAAGACCAACATACCATTTGCCTGCTACATCTGCATGCTTACCTTCAGTGACCGGTGCACAAGGACACCCAGATCCTGCTTCACTCTCTCCTCTCCCAATTTACAGCAATTCAGGTAGTAATCTTCATTCTTGATTTTGCTTCTGAAGTGAATAACCTCACATTTATCCAAATTATACTGCATCTGTCATTGATTTTCCCACTCACCCAACCTGTTGAGGTCATGCTTAAGGATCTTTGCATCCTCATCACAGTTAATCCTCTCATCCAACTTGGTATCATCTGCCAACTTGGAGCTGTTATGTTTTGTTCCCCCATCCAAATCATTAATATATATTGTGAATAGCTGGGGTCCCAGCACCGATCTCTGTGGCACCCCATTAGTTGCTGGCTGTCAATTTGAAAAGGACCCATTAATTCCTACTCTTCATTTTCTCTGTGCCAACCAGTTTCCTATCCATTTCAATACACTTCCCCAATCCCATGAGCTCTAATCTTGCACATTAATCTCTTTTGTGGGACTTTGTCAAATGCTTTCTGAAAGTCCAAACGTTGTCTGGGTTTTTGCATGTTTCTACACCGTGTCTCTTTCTGTGCCATTATCAAAATAGTAATGTTGCCATGTTCTCTTGCTTTGTAAACCTACATATCCCCATTTCCAATACTTGATTTTGAATTTGTCCTTCAAAGAACAGAAACACTGAACTTTTAAGAAATTGCGTACTTTCTGAAAATGTAGCCAGACTGAGTTGTTGATGCAAAGATGTTGTGATGTTTGAAATAGTTACCTATTGACTGACACCAAATTTTAGATAGGCTACAGTTTCAACTAAACGTTAAGAGGTCCAAATCCATAATCCCTTGTATCAAAATTCAAATTGTGTACTGATTCCAGTGCCCTTTTTGCCACTATCTCAAGGTGACTCACAACATGTGTTCACAACATCTCTTCACTACTTCACAGGATGGAAACGTCAATTACTAGGGGACCTAGGTTGAAGGTAGAATGGGCATTCATTTAAAGAAGTGAGAGGCAGGTATTTTACATAGAAGCTAGTAAATGCCTGTAATGCGCTGCCAGAAGAGGTGGTATTTGCAGATACAATAGCAAAGTTTAAGAAATGCCTTGACAAATATATGAATAGGCAGGGAATAGAGGGGCACAGACAGTGCAGAGGCAAAAGGATTTTAGTTCAGAAAGGCATCATGTGTGTCAGCGCAGTCTTGTTGGGATGAAGGGCCTGTTTCTGTGCTGTACTGTTCTTTGTTTTATCATGTGGCATGGAGTGACAACCTACCTGATTTGTTGTCAAAGTCCAAACTCATGTTTCCAATATCAGTATGAGTTAATTTGACTTATCCACGTTAATATTTATAACAGACCAGCAGGTAAATATATGAACTTTACTGGGAGGCAACCTTTTTTTTTCTTACCCATGAAGGAGTTAAATCTGTTTGTCAGTGGTTATTTGACACCTTGGTGAATAATTAACATCAGATATCAGTCATCTTCAGCTGAGGCAGGTTCAGAATATGTGGTAAGTTGCTTCGTGATGTTGTGGTTATTCTCCTTACATAGACCACAGGAGGACTCAGATATGCAGGTTAACTTTGTATTTATTGAAACAACTGCAGTATCACACTGACTAAAGAGGATTCTGTCTGATTCTGTGCCCTTTCTCTGTTCCACATCTACCCAATCTCTTCTTGCTCATTGTGCCACAACAACCACCTTGTCAAGTTATATTTGAGACCCATTCTTCAGTGCATTTTCACTGTGCATTCCCTCATGTTAGTTGCTTCAGATGTAACAAATTACTCCAGCATGTTTACGTCTTTATCTTAAGATCATGCCGTACATTATTGATTTTCATGTGCATAGGCTTTTATTCCCACTTTCACATCACAAATATGTCACCTCCCATTGTCTTAACTCATTAAGACTGCTTGCATCTCTGTAGAGAGGTTTATCTCTTGTTTTTAGTGAACTCTCACAATCAATTTTAGCTTGCTTTTGCTGTACACCACTTTTATGTTGTTTAATCACTCATATGATGTTTACACAGCACAATTTTATTGTCAATTCTATGACAATCTAAGATTTAGCTAACAAATGGTCCACATTATCACATGCGATTGTCTTTTTTAGACAAGACTTCTATTTTTCTGTAGTTCCTGTGACAGTTAGCCCATTACAATTAAAGCGCAGATCTCAATCTAAACACCTTAAAATTCCTTCAGCAAAACATAGAAACATATTAAAACCAATGACATTATAAATAATTAGGTCATTACCAGGCTTCATTTGTATTTCCTTTGCATTTCATTTAATGACATTTAACTTCATTTTAGCTAACCCAACAGATTTTAAGTTAATGTCTACAGGTGATCTTTTTGAAAGGTAAAAAGTTGTGGGGAGGCATGGATTTCGGGCACACGCGTATCCTGTTCTCTTGATCCTGATGTTCTTTGTGGAGGTGATATTGTCCAGTTCAGTCCTCTTTAACAAGAGCTTCATGGGCATCTTCAAAATTACACTGGCAATGGTTAATTTCATCTATACTTTCCTTCTAGTTGGTATACTCCATTAACAATACCTAAAATGAATTATTCCTATTTCTATTTGTTGTTGTATCACATTTTTCCACCTCTATTGTTTATTGTAAGTGGGGTGTCCCATTCTATCTGATTCAGCAGCTCTGGGGAAACCCTATTGTCCAGTCTAAAAAGGTGTTATTGCACTGTCTTTGAAACAGAATCAACCATAGTTGTGTGGTTCCAAATATTACCAAATTCTGCTTCTTTACCTGTTCTTACAGAAAATACATATAATTTCCTCAGAGTAGTTTTCTCTACTATGCTCAAATTTTCCTTCTTTTACAATTATTCCAAAATCAGATATGACAACAACAGATATGAGAGTTTGTTTTATGTAGAGCAGAGCTGTTAGGTTTACAGTGTTTGACGGTAATCAATTAATTTCTTCAGAAACAATCTTTCCCATTTTTTTAAATGCAAAGTTATTTTATTGATTCCAAATTCAGAAACAATAGTATCTAAGCAACATTTTAATAGCACAAATGATTACGGTCAGTTCAGGGTACTCCTGCTCTCTCACAATTTGTCCATCAGTAAGTTCTTGAATCTGCAAGATATCAGGGTCTCTTGCTATGGCCTTGGTTGACTCTTGAGATCTGTTTAAAAACACAAATACAAAAATGGAAATCCACTGTTATCCTGGTTAGAAATCCAACGGGTTAATAATGTCCAATCACATTTGTAAATTTAGAAACCCAAATCCTAATCCTGAACAAGATTACACATCTCACCACCCAGAAGTTGTGTTGTCGGATTTAAAATTTATCAGCAGAAAGAGAAGGAGCGGAGTCACAGTCACCAAGTGACATCATGTTGTAATGTTACGTACTTTGTTTTCTGTTTTTTCTCTCATATTTCATGTTTATATTTTGTTTTCTTGTGGAAGCTATCACAAATGTAAACATGTTCAAATTGGTTGTGTGTCAAATTTTTGCTAATCTGTAGGTTTTGGGAATGTGTCAAACATTTTTTCAAAACAAATTCTCTATTTTTTTTAAATGGACGTTCATGTAATTCTCAGAAAGTTTCACATTTTAAACGGGGCGGCATGGTGGCTCAGTGGTTAGCACTGCAGCCTCACAGCACCAGGCACCCGGGTTCGATTCCAGCATCAGGCGACTGTCTGTGTGGAGTTTGCACATTCTCCCTGTGTCTGCATGGGTTTCCTCCGGGTGCTCTAGTTTCCTCCCACAGTCCAAAGATGTGCAGGTTAGGTGGATTGGCCATGCTAAATAGCCCGTAGTGTTCAGGGGTGTGTGGATTATAGGGGGATGGGTCTGGGTGGGATGCTTCAAGGGGCGGTGTGGACTTGTTGGGCCGAAGGGCCTGTTTCCACACTGTAGGGAATCTAAAAAAAAATCTAAACCCTCCTGATCAAGCCAGTTTTGAATCTATGATGCTTGGGGACTACTGCTTGTTTTAATACTGCCTTCATTCGAATATAAGGGATGTTATCATTGTGACAATCATGGGACTGCTCTGTGAATACAGTGCAATTTTCACATGGGGGCCTCTTTAACCTCACTGGGTGAACGGGACTTTTACAGGCTCTTGATCACTTCCTTAACTGTGTCTAAGGGTCCTTTGTCCACCATTGGACAGGTGGAACAGTGGAACTTAACTGCATTTGAAGGTTACCTGCCTTGTCTTGTGAGATAGTAGTCACAGCTCCGGCTGTCTGTTCAAAGTTTTCTACTTCATATGTTTGACTTTAGTTTTAATTTGGGGAGAAATCCAGCTAAAAATCATTATCCAGTTTGTTTAGTTGCTGATTGGGCTTGCCAGCAGTCCTTTCCTTCAGTTACATTATGCCATGTGCAAGACATTACTTTCCTGTTTGGCAAATATTTATACCCTCCAACTTCTTTCACTAATTCTTACAGTGCCGTGTTTTCCATATCCTGCTGTAAAGCACACAAATGCGTACCACAGGCGAACTACTTCAGACCGTTTCTAACTGAATTGGTTCTTTCATAACATTTTTCAAAGTTTCCTACTTCACATGTTTGATTTTAACTAAATTAAGGGAGAAATACAAGGCCTGTCAAAGACTTGTAATTAGCATGGCGTATTTCTATAATTTCCAAAGCAGATTTCTTTACTAATTAGTAGATACTATGTTTTCCACTGAGCTATCTATCAGTTGCATTTTAAAATATCCCAATCCCATGGTAACATCAACCAAAAATTGCTGCTTCTCAACTTCAAAACCAATTTGTAGTGATTGAAACAAAGTTGGCCAGATGGATCTTATTGAGTGTTCCACATATCCCTGATTGGGGCTTTTAACATGGGCCGATCAGGGAGCCCTGGCTGACTGACTGTCGTGACTGGCACAGAGCCCATGTCCTGTGCTCTTGTAAATGAAGGATGACTTGTTGATGGGATGCTGGCCTCTGTGCAGTTATCCCACAATTAAACCTCAATTTTGGTGAGATCATTTCACTTCTCAGCTGCTAAGACATCTGTCCCCTGCACCACTTCATATTTCTGCAACATTTTTACTGATAAGTGGTCTGAACAAAGTTACAAATCTCACCACTCAGAGGTTGTGTGGCCAGATTTAAAATTTATCTTATCGCCTACCTTCATCTGCTATCAGCTTATACACTGGAACCCATCAGCATGGCTACCACCTCTACTCAATAACTCTTGACCTGTGTCCTCAGTCTAGGTATTTCTGATACTCAATCAGACAGTTGTTACATAGGTTTGCTGCACTAACTGTGAGGGTTAAATAAATTACTGACCCTTTTGCAGAGCCAACCTGAGGATGTGATATGACTCTCCTCTCTGACTACACCAAGTGCTGTGGTCTTCACGTGTTTCGATTTTAGGTTTTTCTAAAGACTTCAATTTGTTGTGATTGTTTTTGTACAGACTACAGGACTGAAGTATACAAATCTTAGATCTTACTGTTTATTAGAACCACATCAGTATTATACTAGCTAAACAGAGTTCTGTCTGACACTGAGTCCTGGCTCTGTTGCACTTCTCTGATCTCTCTTCCATGTACATTTGATACATACAGCAAATCATTGATTTTTATACATGTCCATTCTTTTATTTGAAAGGAAAACATTTACTTGCCATTTGAGCTTTCAGCCTTGTTTCTTGAGCTTCAGGCAAATCTGAGATGATTCTTCTCTTGGTGGTAACTGACTCACTTTAGGATGTTCCCATTATTGAAATCCAGTGGAGTATCTTAAACAAAATTAAATGAAATGCCAGTGGGAGAATTATTTGCTTTTTAAATACCAACAGAAAATGTATTACCTTTTAGCTTTCTTTCCCCTTTTAGTTCAAGGAAATTGATTCACTGCCTGATGATGAGTCCAACAAATCTTTGCAGGTTAATTTCTAGAGTTTGGGGCAAAATATTTATTTTTCTTTGTGCAACTTACACTCTATTTGTTCGCTTCCACAGTCCAGCAACTGGAAAGGAAGATAAATCTGGCAATTTGATCATAAACCAACAAGGAGCCTGCACTGAAACAAGAACTGAGGAGGAGGAAACCATTCGAATTACTCTTCTGAAAAAACAGAAAGCTACAAGTCACCACCAAGTCGACTTCTTTGCCACCAAGGACCTGCCTTTAGGCTCAACGGACAGCAAAAAGTATGTTGGTAGCCTGAAGATACAACTGAACAATAAATGTGACAAAGAAGCAGATGACAGTGCAACTAATATTGTCCAAAAGAAGCCACAGGCTTCCAAACATCCTGAAGCATCTGATGGTGTCCATGTAGAGATGGATGATAGTGACACAAAGCATATTTCTGCAGAAGACCACAGAAGCAAAGAATTGAAGATCGCAAGTGCCCCTATTGAAAAGAGACCGTTAGAAATGGTTTCCAATGCACAAACTGGTAGATCAGAAGAAAGTAGCTCACTTGGAGTGGTTTTTTCAGAATCATGTACAAATCCTGGTGTGAAAGATCAATCATTTTCTATTGATAGGCTTACTTCTGGAATGACTTCACAAGAAATTGATGCCCCCATTAAAGGTGCTGGAGAACACATGGGTCACTTAGCTGCAGCCGGCAGTGATATTTCCCGATCTGTACCATTGACTGGAGCTGAATTGCAAAGTAGAGAAATCAAAGTAAAGACATCATTACCATTAAGTGTACAGATTTATGAAAGCACAGAATCTGAAACTGAGAGTGTTGCCCCCACACAGAATATTAATGAGCAAAAGACTATGCAAGGTGAGGCACAAAATGAGCATGTCCAGCCTGTTCAGCAAAACCCACCCATTGTAGAAAAACATGACATGAAAGTTAAGGATGCAGCATTACCACAGAAAGTTCAAACATCCCCAACTCCAGTGCCTGATATCAAAGACATGAATGTGGTCGAAAAGTGTACAGAAGACGATGCAATAGTTGAAACTGCTCAACAAAGTCTACCAAAACCTCAACGTGGAGAGATAAATGATATAACTTCACTTGAGAGCACACAAATATCTGAAACTACAACTGATGTTGGGAAGGAAGTATCTGCAAAGAGTGATGGCAAAATGACACCTGAATCAGGGGCAAAAAAGGGTGAATTTGCACAGAATATTTCACCATTGCTGCAAAATAGAGATTCCAAAACACAGAATGCACTTCCTCAGCCTGAACAAACACTTAAAAACACTATGTCTGAAATAGAAAAGGGCTCAAGTATAAACATGACTAATGAGCAGGAAAGCTTCCATTTGATAGCAGTTGAAGGTGCCTTACCTGTGCACTTAAGTCCAACACAGACACAACCAAGAAACTCTGACAGAGGAGCCACAAAACCTTACATTGTAGAAGTGTCAAAAATAGAGGAGGACAAAACAGGCACAGATGATGCTGTTCAACCTTTGCAAAATAGCACAATAAACTCAACATGTAAGGGAAAAGAAATACATGACATACAAACTTTGTGTGTAGAAGCGTCTAAAATTGCAATGCATGAAATTAAGACAGACACCCCTTCAAATATTAGTAGTAACACCAAGGTGGGTTCAAATAACGCAAAAGGGGAGATTGAACTGTCTTTACAACAGAACACGCCTCTACTACAAAATAATGACACTATCACTTTTATTGCGCTATCACCAGACGCTGAAAATAATAACAAAGTGCCTGCAAACAGTTTTAATGAATTGAATACTTTGACCAGTGATGACCTCATCCTACCTGTACAAAAATGGATGGCTGAAAGGCAATGTACAGGATCCAAAGTAAAAGACTTAGAAGCTGGTTGTTTGGAGACATCTACTACAGCATCTGAAATGATGAAGGTTGCCACAGAAAATGGTACTAATGACACAGGCACTGGTTCCCCTGCAACAAGAGGAGTGTTTTCCCTACCTGTAGAGCAATACACATCTGCATTAGAAAATAGGAACTTTGATGTTAGAGAGGAAATCTTGACCCAGAGCCTAGAAACAGCCAAGAGCACTGGAGGCAAAATGAATAAGAATTCTTCTGCAAAAGAGCAAAGGCCTAGTTTAGAGTCTGCAATAAACAATTTTGGTCTACCTATCTTATCAAGCACGCCTAAAGTACAGCATAAAGAGATGGAACCAAGGAGAGCAGTATCACTTTCAAATGTAGAGGCATCTGCAGAAAACATGTCCAGACCTGAAGATGCCCAATCCGCAAATTACATTGCAAAACATTCTCAGCTAGGCGGAACAACAAATGAATTTTCTCTGTCTGCCCAGAATGTAGGAGAATTGCATCCCCAGGACATTATGGTCCAAACATTCGTAGTTGATGATATGTGGAACACACAAACAACCTCAGATTCTGAGGGGGGAAGAGGAATTAACTTTCCATTAAGTGACGTAAGTAGTTTAGACAGCTCTTCTGATATGGATAGCTTTACAGAAACAATTCGGAAATATGGCAATCCCATTCAACTGCCTCAGAAGAGGCAACGAGTTCCTAAAGTGCCTTCAGTGCCACCATTTGCCATGCCACCAATCCAAGAAGATCATACATCACCAAAGAAGGAGAAAACATTTGATCCAACATCATTCAAATTTGGTTTAATGAAAAATAAACATAAAACCGAGCCACCTTCCTCTCTCTTCAAAATGCACCAAGTTGAAACAAAATCCAAAGTAGTCAAACGTGTATCTGCAGAACAAAGCTTGCTTTTTAAATCTCTTGCAAATAAAAGCTCACATTTGGGTTTACCAAAACAGCAAAAGGCAGCAAATGATCTTGCTTCTGAATCAAGCAGTAAAAGATCACGTTTAGAGATTGATGAGGTAACTACACAGAATTGCAAACCATCCACTGAAGCTGTGATGGAACCTACTGATCTCACACTATTTCCAAAAAGTGATGTTGTTCAAGGATTTCAATTTGATTTGTCAAATTCAACTTTTCCTGAAACCCAGTTGCCAAGCTTTATGAAAAACTATTTGAAATCTAACACTTCTGAGGTAGAAAAGAAACCTGCTGAGTCAGAACAACAATCAGAAAATGGATTAACTATCCCTAACATAAAACACAATTTCTTGGAAAATAATACCGATTTTACAAACGTATGTGCAGTTGACAGTCCACTTGCATTTCAAGGATCAAGCACTATAGATGGCAATCAAAATGCCTCAAGCTTATTCAATACAGACCTGTTCACTCCAAAGTCAGTATTGTCTAATCTTCCAGAAGTTGGGGTAAGTTCATTTTGCTTGTTATTTGGCACTAGAATTTAAAAATTAGTTATTATGAAAGTATAACTTCATTGTTACGATCTACTCGTTTATCAATTGACAGTGGCTGTCTTTTTGTCTTTTGAATGATTTTTATGGTCAGATATAAAATAGCTTTTATCACTTGATAATCATGGTGCTAGAATATTTTTCAAATTATTAAAAAAAGGAAAAATGCAGTTGCAGCAGCTCAACTTCCTTGTCTTTAACAAAGAAATCTCTGATGAATTTGGTCTTATGTCTGTATAGATTTATGAGACCAAAAAAGGGGTGGGGCAGATAAAGTGTTATGAGCAGGTAATTTGTGTACAAATTAACTTATTAATTAAAATGGAATATATGTTAAGTTAAACTGTACTTTTAGTAAGTGTTATTAAAATGTAAGTGTTCTGCATTGCTTTGGGATACCTTGAGGTGTGGTGTATTGCAAGGCATTTATAGATTTGTCTTCTTTTTTAGAAGAAATTAAGTCTCTGAAGCACACTTACTGCTACATGCTGAAATTGAGTACATTCTTATTCAACTGTTACGCTATCCATTTAGCGGTCCTTATAACATTGCAAATTTTGCTGGGTCAGTGTTAGACTCTGTTGTGACCAGATGAGGAGGGGTGATCTGCTCCTTTTTAAACAGCCAGAACAAATGTTTATATTCTTTGCTTTCAACACAGTGATGAAACCTCAATTAAAGCATAGTTAACTGGATCAAAATGAAGCAGCCTATTAATTACAAAGTTTCATAAAGAACACACAGATAATCAGCTTAACCAAAGGGAGAGTAGGGTGTCCATACACAAAGGAAGTAGAAGGAGTTGAACAATTGAACAATTTCTCAGGGAGTGTTCCACTGTCTTTTCACTGCAGTGCTAATCTGCATTGTTCAGGAGGGCATTAAGACTGGTAAATCCTCCTGATAGTTTGCCTAATGTGCGTCTCTCACCATCAGCATAAAAACGAGCTGAACTGGTCATTTCACTACTATTTGTGGAGTCTTGTTCATTTGAAAAATGGGTATACTTGCTTCCTTCATTTCCTCAGTGAATACACATCAAAATAAGTCATAAATGGAAAATGCTTTAGAATGTCTTTCAGAGATATGACAGACCCAATTTTAAAAAATGTCATAAGATGGCTAGGATTTTGTAGGGCCGACAGAGGCCTTGCACATTCGTTGAAGAAACAGCAGGGTGACTTGTCCATTTGATGGGGCACCAGGTACAATCAAATGGCCTTTGGGCACTTAATTGGCCATTGTGAGGCTGTCTCCAGGACTGACGTCCACTCAGAGGCCAGCGGTTCCTCATTTCTACCTGTGTCACTTAGAATGGTTGCTGCTGGTGGTCGTGCTGCCAGCCGAGGTGCAGAATTAGCAGGAGAGCTCAGGCGAAGGGTGAGTGAAAGTTGGATGTCCATTGTTGAGTTCAGGACATAGGAGAGGAATTGGAGCAGAGGTTACAGGGGTGGCTTTCCACAGCCAACCTTCTGACCATTAGACACAAAAAAACAGCAGATGCTGAGATCCAAGGTAGGCAACTAGGGGGCTGGAAGAACATAGCACCAGCCAGGTAGCATCTGAATAAAAGGAGAAGTCAATATTCCGGTATCACCCTCCTTCTGACCATTGCTAGGTTGATTGATTGAGCACAGAATTGGGTGATAAAAAGGCAGTGCCTCCACCAACCTTCCCCTTGCCCTGGGGTGGTTACTGCTTGAAAGCAACAGGGCTTTGGTGGTGGCTTTCTGACAGTGTGGGTGCTCCTTATGGCTTCCATTTAATCATTGATCTGTTAAACCAGGATCGTAGATGTTAATTTCATTATTAATGATGCCAAATGATATCCTGTTCATCATGTTAGAAACCCCTTGCCAGCCCCTTCTGCTCTCTGACTTGATCAGGGGAACTTTTCCCACCAGTGAGAGACTGACATGAGAGCTCTTCCACAATTATATGGGCCTGGCTGCCATGTTTTCCACCGTGACAGGTCACATTAAGTCTTGCCCACAGATTGCACAATTCATTACTGGTAGTTCTATACTCAACATGAAGTATTGGGTAGCTCAGTTGGCTGGATGGCTGATTTGTGATGTTGGAGTGACACCAACAGCACAGGTTCAATTCTACACTGACTGAGATTACTTTGAAGCCCCGCCTGCTTGACCTTGCTCCTTGCCTGAGTGATGATGGCCCTCAAGTTAACCTCACCACCAGTCAACTCTCTCTATTGAGCCATCTGGGATTATGGCAAATTTACTCAACATGGAAAATTCAGAAACTGACTTTAGACATTGATTTATGCAGTACTTCTAACATTCATAAATGTGGTTGAGAAGTTACAGAAGATAACTAGATGTTAGATCGTACATAATGAAAATTAAATGGATTTCAATTATTTTAATAGATACCTGGAACAAGAGACTCAGCATTGAATTCTAGACCTGGAAAGGTAAGGATCATGTGCAGTGTGAAATCAGACAATTTGTTAATGGAACACAAAGCCAATTTTTAAATAAATTCTGTTTTACAGATTGTCATCTATGATCAGAACAGACTGGGTGGAAAAGCTATTGAAGTCTTCCATGATGTTGAAGATGCTACCTCTTGGCAGCTGTCCTCTGAAATTTCCCTAAGGGTAGTAAGAGGCTGGTAAGCTATGGGTTGGGGGATTTTATTGTTTTAGGGATGTTATCCTGTGCAGGTTGTTATTGACACTCATTATTCTAAGACACTAAATTCACATTACATTAGTCTTCATTATAACACTAAGAATTGCATTATGTTGAGAGACATAGGGAATATTTTGTAATGTCTGATGCTAACTACTGTGTGAAATAAATAACATAGTCAAGTACATTCAAAGTGTGAATCAGAGCTGGTTTTAATCATATTGATTACAGTAAATTAAACAGTGAAAATTTGAATTAAAAATGCTAGAAAATTTAGAAACATATTTCTGGTCAGTTAGTACTTGGAAAGAGAAATTACAGATTAAAACTCTGAAGAATGCTCAATTATTTGATTTTAACAGAACTGATTTAGATGCACAACATTTTGTGACTTTGATTTAATTCAGCATTGTATGCTAAGAGTTCATGGTTTGGGCTGGGTCAGTAGATTGCCCTTGCTAAGACATGAAATTAAATCTCTTCAGTTGCGTTTGGAGAGTACAATATTTTATTTTATCACTAGATTTACTGTGTAGTGTGTAATGTGAAATTTTTAATCGGTATATATTTCATTATAATCAATTTCTGGGTTCAGATTTTTGAACTTGAATGATTAGCATATGGATTTTCTGTGTGCCTGAAGTGGCTTAATGATTAACTTTTAAGTACTTCTGTAGCTATGGTAATTTTTTTTGAAACACAGTGAGAGAAAGACTCCTGCATAGTAATAGGATTTTATTTTCTTTTGGAAAACTTTACCAATGAACAAGATAAATAGTTGCACCTTAGTGTACTATTTGGAAGGTCAGGAATCGATTTTGATTATGGAAAACACGCACAGGTTTGAATAAAAATTTTCTTTTAGTTTCATTTTAGACAGGTCTGATGGGTTATTCTCACATCATGAAAATAGATGTGTAAAGTTTCTAAGAAAGGAAAAAGGTAGTTTAGATTTGTTAAAAAGCAGGTTATGTACGAGTACGGAGTTTTGTAATAGCTTCAGACTGGCAATGTTTTGAAAAAATCCAGAAGGGCTTATTTGAAGCTGCAAGAGTTTATAATGCAGTTCCATAACATTGATAATTTTGGTATAAAATGATTTTACTTCACATGGAGACTGCTGTATGTTTGAACACACAGGACTAGTTGTAAATTCTTAAAGTATAGCCATAACACTGGCACCAATCCAGCAATGTGGAAGATTACCCAGGGATGTCCTGTCCCCATAACATAGGATAAAGCCAACCTGGATAATCATTACACTAACAACCGAGTCTCAATCAACAACAAAGTTATTGAAGGGGTCGTCAGTTGTTCTATAAAGCAGCAGTTGTTTAGCAGCAATCAGCTGTAATCATCCAGGGCAAAGTGGTCCACTTGATTGACATCCCTTCAATATTCTTTCCCTTCACTACTGATACATAGTGGCTGGTATATTATTAATCATATACTATTTACTTTAATAACTCGCCAAAGCTCCTCCAATGGCTCCTTCCAAATGCAAGTCTTCTACTTGCTAGAGGTCAAGGGCAGCATATGCATGGAAACACCACAACCTGCGAGTCCCCTCCGAAGTCACGCAGTATTATGACTTGGAACTAAATAATTTCCTTCACTGTCATGGGTTCAAAATCCTGGAACACGGTCCCTGAATTCACTGTAGGTACCCTTACACACCAAGGACTGTAACATTTCAAGAAGGTAGCTCACCATCATTTCAAAGGCAGTTAGGAATTGGCAGCACATCTGGGCCCAACCAACAACAGCCACTTTCCATGAATGAATGCTCAGTAGCAAAATGTAAATCTTATATCAATACTGTTGTTGTTGTGAACTCCACAAAATCTACTCGTTTTTCTTTAAAGTTGTATTTTCAGTGACCAATTTAAATGAATTGCGCAACAAGATTTCAACTTTTAACGTTTTTACTGAATCAAACTAAAATGAACATAGAATGATGGAATGGTTACAAAAGAGAAGGAGCCCATTCGGTCCAATGTCTACATGCCATCTCTTTAAAAGAACACTTACCCATGAGCCACTGTGCTTACTTTCCCATTCCGTCCTGTATATGTTTCCTTTTCGGAGAATAATACAACTTCCTCTTGAGTACCTTAATTGAACACCACCAGACTCTCAGGCAATGTACCAGATCCTAACCACTCACTGCATGAAGAAATATTTTCATTATTTCACCACTAGTTGTTTTCCCAGTCACTTTAAATCTGTGCCCCCTGTTTCTCAATGTTTCCACCATTTTGAACAGTTTTTCCTAACTACTCCATCTGGACTCATTATTATGTGTATTTCTATTAAATCTCCCTGCAACCTTCTCTGCTCCCAAGGAGAGCAGTCCCAACTTTACCAGTCTGTCTGTGTGACTGAAGTTCTTCATCCCTGGAAGAATTCCCATGAATAATTTCTGCACCCTGCCATGAATCAACATTCCTCCTCAGTTGTGGTGCCTAGGCCTGGATGCAATACTCCTTTTGAGGAATCAGTGTTCCATACACGTTGAGCATAACTTCTTTGTTTTTTGCACTCTTCCTCCGTTAACATCCAGGGTGTTGCTTGCTTTATTAACTGCACTCTCAACTGTGCACATACACCCTGAACCCTTTGCTCCTCTCTATCACCCTATCAAAACTCAAACAAGTCGGTTAAACAATATTTTCCCTAAATAAACCTGTGTGCTAGTTTTCCTTAATTAATCATGAACCCTAGAAAGTTCATCGGAATTTAACTTGCCCTGGCCCTCACATCCAACAACAGGAGCTGTCCTGAATCCCTTCTCTGCCACACCCCCACTCCCATCCAACCCCGTTGAAGCATTCCTTTTATTTTCGTAGAGTTTGTCAATTTTGCTCTTAGCCCACATGGGAATCAAGGCTGTATCAGAGATAATGGGAACTGTAGATGCTGGAGAATCCAAGATAACAAAGTGTGGAGCTGGATGAACACAGCAGGCCAAGCAGCATTTTTGGAGCACAAAAGCTGACGTTTCATCAGAAGGGTCTAGGCCCAAAACATCAGCTTTTGTGCACTTTAGAATCAAGGCTATGATGGGTTCTGGAACCAGGTGGCCCCTCCAGGAGTCAAGCTGTTAAAGCTTGGCCAAGGGTGCAGACATGCTTGAGGTACAATCCTTCATACATGGGCCCTCTACAAATGAGTGAACTTGGGCGGACAAAACATGAACTGGAATCACCACCGACAAAAGAATGTGTGGTTGGGAATAATTCAGTGGTGCCGCTTAATTATGCAATTTTCAAAATATGCAGTGTGATCAATCTTCTCAGTCACTTGTCCCATATTCTACTTTGGTTGACACTGAGATGCTGCTTGTCCTGAGTTTGTGATGTTTATGTTTCATTCATGCAAAGCCTGCACCTGCACATGTGCTCTGTACCCTCCTCTAAGATGTCTTTTTTGGTGGCCCACACAGTTCTATTCCAGAAACAAACTTAATGCCCCGTTTCCTCTCCTGGGGTTTATCACCCTATGTTGTGCTCTAAAATCCTTGTTAGTGTCTTATCAAGATCCATGACCAGATGCTTCACGTATATGTTACAGCATGCTCTCTGAAGAATTGCAGTCCTTGTGGGAAGCAGTCCAAAGTCTTTTGCAGATTCCAGTTGGTTCGCATCTCCCTATTCAGCTGTCTCATTATACCCATTTACTGTTGAAGATTCTTGCTCTTAGTTTTCTGAGCAGTCTTCAACTTACTTGACAGGGAGGTAAAATAAACCTAAAAAGAATTGTTCAAGTGAGACAAAATTTCATAAATATTGTGTGACTGGTATTCATTGTGTTGATAGCAATGTTTTAAATTTTTCCCAACAGTTGGATCCTTTATCAAAAGCCTAACTTTGAAGGTGATAAAATTGCATTGGAAGAAGGTTTCTTGAATCTTGCAGATATTTGGGGAAAGGAGATGGCTGAAGACAGTTGTGATGATACATTACTTTCTACCCCTAATGAGTGTTTGATTGGCTCTTTAAGAAGAATAGTCAAGGTAAATGTGCTTTTTAAATTCTTAAAACAGGAAGCAGCCAGTTATTGATCCACATGTATGATTTGATTTGTCATCAATTGCAAAAACTTCTGAATTTTCAGTAGGATGTCAGGAGATTGAATATGCTTTCTTTTCCCACATTATACCTCTTGTGTTTTGCTCATGTCTCAAAATCCTTCCTTGTGCCAAACTACCTGCTACACTTGGACAAGAAAATATCCCAGTCTGTTGGTTAATTCCACTGGAAAGAGACTAAGAGAGAGGGAAGTAAAAGAATCAGAAAGAGCTTTTCCAGTGCCTTAGTGGGTACAAATGGAGAAGTGATTGCCTAATGGTTTTATCGCTGGAATCCGGAGACCCAAGTTAATGCTCTAGGGACCGGGGTTCGAACCCTGCCGTGGCAGATGATGGATTTTGAATTCAATAAAAGTCAGGAATTAAGAGTCTAAAGATGACAATGAATCCATCATCAATGTTGGGAAAAAACCTATCCGTTTCACTAATGTCCTTTATGGAAGGAAACTGCCATCCTTAACTGGTCTGGCCTACACGTGACTCCAGACCCACAGCAATGTGATTGACTCTAAACTGCCCTTTGGGCCATTAGGGATCGACGATAAATGCTGCCTATCCAGCTGACTGAATGAATAAAGGAAACAAAACAATAAGATATATTAGTAGCCCCAAGTCTTCTATTTGTAAGAGATGTCCTTAGTTTGCTGGGATAGAGTCAAATGCAAATGTTTGTTTACTTGATATGCTACTGTACTGAACCGAACTGCATTTTTGGCAATGTGTATATTTAGATTTTTTTTTATCAATATAGTATATTTTAGAAATTAAAGAATGTAACCTCAAATTACGCACCCTCTGGCTTGTGGATCATGCATACGTATAAGTACCTAGATCCCAGACGTTGGAGCCCATCAGTATTCCAAGAGAAATTAGAGTAAATTTTTTTCCACTTCTGATACTCTGCTGATATCCATGGGAAAATGGTTATTTTGGAATGTTTGGTGAATCCTGGGTTGTGCTAATCTAACTTGCCCTCCCAAGGTAAAGTGCCATACACATAAAGAAAATGGAATTGTTTTTAACCATTGTGCATTGTTTGGGACTAGGATATTGAAATTTATGATTTGGGTCCTAGTGCAATAAAGAACACATTTTAGCTGGGGATTGGGGTAGTACATTGTTTAGGTGGTAGCGCCATGATAATGATTGGCAATTCAAAATCCCAGACTCATGTTCCAAGGACATGCGTTCAAATTCTACCAAGGCAGATGGTGAAACTTGAATTCATTAAAAAAAATCAGGGATGAGATTCTAGCCTAATGGTAACCACTGTTGGTTGTTGTAAATACCTGTCTGGTTTGCTAGAATTCTTTAGAGAAGGTAATCTGCCATCCTTAGCTCTCCTGCCTAAATGTGTCTGCAGATCCACAGCAGTGTAGTTAACTGTTAAGTACCCTCTGGGCAATTAAGGAAAACAAAAGCAATTGAAAAATATGTTAGCCAGTAAGGAAGGAGTCTTAACCAGGATGTAATCAGAAAAATAACATCAAGAAAGGAAGTATCCAAAGAACATAGAACAGTACAGCACAGGAACAGACCCTTTGACCCAAGTCTGTGGTTGAACGTGAATCCATTCTAAACTAATCCCATCTCCTTGCTTATGGTCTGTATTCCTCAATTTTCTGCCTATTCATGTGTTTGTCTAAATGCCTGTTAAACATTGCTATCGTATCTGCTTCTACAATCTCCCCTGGCAATGTGTTCCAAACATCTACCACCTCCTGTGTAAAAGCCTTGCCTTACACATCACCTTTTAAATTTCCCCCTCTCACTTTAAACTTATGCCCCTGAGTATTTGATATTTCCAACCTGGCTGAAGCGCCCTGACTGTCCATGTCTCTCACAAAGTTATAAACTTCTGTCAGGTCACCCCCTCAGTCTCTGATGCTCTAGCCAAAGCAATCCAAATCTGTCCAACCTCTCCTTATAGCTGATACACTCCAATTTGGGCAACATTCTAGTAAACTTCTTTTCCACGCTTTCCAAAGCCTCCAAACCCTCCCTGTAATATGGCAACTGGAACTGCAAACAATACTTCAGATATGGCTTAACTGAATTTTTTTGAAGCTGCAACATGACTTGTCAACTTTTATACCCCATGCCCTGATCGATGAAAGCAAACATGCCCTATGTCTTCTTTACCAATTTATCCACTTGTGTTGCCACTTTCAAAGAGTGTGTACTTGCATCCCAAAATCTCTTTGTATGTGAATGCTGTTAAAAGTCCTGCCATTTACTGCATTCTGTACTCTTGCATTTGACCTCCAAATATGCATCACCTCCCACTTACCCGAATTAAACGCCATCTGCTGTTTCTCCGCCTAACTATCCATCTGATCTATATCCTGCTGTATCCTTTGACAACATTCCTCACTATTCCATGTAATCTACAAATTGATGGATTTAGGATTGAAATGAAATGCAGAAGCTATGATAAATGATGATAAATTGTGACTGCTAAATAAACCTACAGTTGTGGAAAGGCAGCAAACCATGTATTCACTGCCTTCAATGTGAAAAGTAGCTATGTAGCCAGTAGCAAATTAAATTTTTGTATTTTTAGAAGTTTGTGAAATCTTGGAGCGTTAGTTGATTGCTGTCATTGTACATCATATGAAGTTAAAAGGTTACAAGGTCAAAAAAAGTGAGATATGCTACATGGATTGGAGGAGAGAAAACAGATTGAGAGAATACACTACTGTTTTGGAGTAGATTTGTAGCTTGGGTTATGGGTGTTGAGGTTGGTTGGCTCACCGAGCTGGTTTGTTGTTCCACAGACATTTCGTTACCACTCTGGGTAACATCATCAGGGCAGCTTCCGATGAAGTGTTGACGTGTTTTTTTTCCCACCTGGTTTTTAAACTCTGGAGTCTGTTGAGCTGGATTACCTCACTTCCGGTTTTCCTTTGTAATCCAATCAAAACTATGGATACGCTTCATGGACAACACCTTTGTCATCATTAAACGGACTAAACTAGAGGAGACACACAACTTATAAACAACACTTACCGGAATAAAATTCACCAGCGAGGAGGAGAAGAACAAACAGCTACCATTCCTGGCCGTCATGTTAGAGCACAAGACAAATGGGGAACTCCAAACGAAAGTACACAGAAAAGCCACACACACACACCAGGTACTGAACTTCAACCGTAACCATCCCAACACACACAAATGAAGCTGCATACGAATACTATTTAAACAGACAATAACACACTGCAGCAACATGGAACTATGCCAAGAGGAAGAAAAATACCTCTTCCAGGTTTTCAAGGATAATGGATATCCAAAAACTGGGTCAGAAGATGCCTGCACAGACAACAGCAGGAAGATACCACACGCCCCAACACACTCATCACACTACCCTACATCAGGAACCCATCAGAACTAACCACAATACTCCTACAACTGCTGGGTGTCAGAGTGGCACACAAACCCATGTCAACCCTACAACAACTGTTCACCTGAACTAAAGACCCATTCTCCGCCATGGACAGGACCAATGTCGTCTATAAGATCTCCTGCAGAGACTGTGAGAAACACTACATCAGACAAACAGGAAGGAAACTAACAACGAGAGTACATGAACACTAACTGGCTACAAAAGGCATGATCAATACGTGCTCATCTTAATCCACGTGGATAAGGAGAACCACCAATTCGACTGGGTCAACACCAAAATCCTGGGACAAGCTAAGGAGAGACAGGCACGAGAATTCGTAGAAGCCTGGGACTCCACAAAGAAAGCCATCAATAAGCACACAGAACTCAACCCCATATACACTCCACAACGAAGGAAAACCGGAAGTGAAGCAATCCAGCTCAACGGACTCCAGAATTTAAAAGCCAGGCAGGAAAACACACCGACGCTTCATCAGAGGCTGCACTGATGATGTCACGCAGCATGGTAATGAAATGTCTGTGGAAAACAAACCAGCTCGGCGAGCCAGCCAACCTCAACAGAATACACCGCTCTTGATGTTTGAAGATGTTGTTGGTTGAAGAAAGTGAAACTTTATTGGTTGATTAAACTTTAGCGGGGTCATGAAAGTCAAAAAGGATAGGGGAGGTAAAGACAAGCAAACACAAACAAGAAATTGCACACCTCAAATCCAAACGAAAGGAAGAAGTACGAATCCAGAAACAATTAAATGCACTGTTCTGTAGTATTGGATTCTGCTCATCGGCAAATTATTCATAATTTACTGTTGGTGATAAAAGTCACAAGTATGCAAGAGATCAAAGGCCTCTTTTTAGTATCAGTGAAATAAAGGCGTAATAATAAATATAAATACAATGGAGCCTATTCTAATAGTATTTCATTGTTTTTTTAGTAGTAAGCATGGATCTGCTGAAGGATGCTTTGTCTCAAGTCTGTGTGTTTTGAGATAATCAAATCTTTCTTGTTGGGGCCAAATAATTGCCAAGAATATAATGGTCTGAAAATTTAATTTATTACCTTTTGCAGAAATGGGGTTTACCAGAAATAGATTTATGCACGGAACTAGATGGTCTGGGAAGAAAAACAACATACATCGATGACGTGGAAGAAATAGAAACATATGGTATTGTGGAGCCAACACTATCCATTGAAGTATTTTCGGGCACGTAAGTAGAATGTTTCGATCCTGACCATTTCCAGTGTCGAATGGTCAGGAAGTGAATTAGCTAATGCAATGCTTGTGCTTGCTATGCAAAAGTTGTATTAGACAATTCAATAACAGCAGCTCCATTTGAGCTTTTTGGAAAGAATCTTATTCAGCTGAAATTGTCCTCTGTATAGTTTTACTGGGTGTACCTTGGTGAAAATAACTATAATACTGAAGAAATCGCACAATTGTAGCATTGGAATGAATAGTAGTATGACTTTGTCCTAGACTTCATAAAGAATGTTAGAATCTGCCAATTTTCTGCACTGAGTACATCTTTTCAGTAAGTTTTTGCGATTATATATAACAAGAACTATCTTTACTTGAGTGATTTAATTTGTGTCTTGGAAATTGAAATTCAAGATCTGGGTACTAATATTTACAAAGTATATTCTGACTCTGTTATCTAGGTTGCAAACCCATAAAATAAAGCACCAGGTTCCGCCGTCTTCGCCTCCATGCCTACTTCTTCAACCGGGAACCTAACCCTCCTTCCACTGACCCCTTCACCCGCTTCCAACACAAGTCCTCCTCCTGGACACCACCCCCAGGCCTCCTACCCTCCCTCGACCTCTTCATCTCCAACTGCCGTCGAGACATTAACCGCCTCAACCTCTCCACCCCTCTCACCCACTCCAACCTCTCCCCCGCAGAACGGGCAGCCCTCCGCTCCCTCCGCTCCAACCCCAACCTCACTATCAAACCCGCAGACAAAGGTGGCGCAGTGGTAGTATGGCACACTGACCTCTACATCGCCGAGGCCAGACGCCAACTCTCCGACACCACCTCCTACCGCCTCCTCGATCATGACCCCACACCCGAGCACCAAACCATCATCTCCAACACCATTCACGACCTCATCACCTCAGGGGACCTCCCACCCACAGCCTCCAACCTCATTGTTCCCCAACCCCGCACGGCCCGTTTCTATCTCCTTCCCAAAATCCACAAACCTGCCTGCCCTGGTCGACCCATCGTCTCAGCCTGCTCCTGCCCCACCGAACTCATCTCCACCTATCTGGACTCCATTTTCTCCCCTTTGGTCCAGGAACTCCCCACCTACGTCCGTGACACCACCCACGCCCTCCACCTCCTCCAGGACTTCCAATTCCCTGGCCCCCAACACCTCATATTCACCATGGACGTCCAGTCCCTGTACACCTGCATTCCGCATGGAGATGGCCTCAAGGCCCTCCGCTTCTTCCTGTCCCGCAGGCTCGACCAGTCCCCCTCCACCAACACTCTCATCCGCCTAGCTGAACTCGTCCTCACACTCAACAACTTCTCTTTTGACTCCTCCCACTTCCTACAGACTAAGGGGGTGGCCATGGGCACCCGCATGGGCCCCAGCTATGCCTGCCTCTTTGTAGGTTACGTGGAACAGTCCCTCTTCCGCACCTACACAGGCCCCAAACCCCACCTCTTCCTCCGGTACATTGATGACTGTATCGGTGCCGCCTCTTGCTCCCCAGAGGAGCTCGAACAGTTCATCCACTTCACCAACACCTTCCACCCCAACCTTCAGTTCACCTGGGCCATCTCCAGCACATCCCTCACCTTCCTGGACCTCTCAGTCTCCATCTCAGGCAACCAGCTTGTAACTGATGTCCATTTCAAGCCCACCGACTCCCACAGCTACCTAGAATACACCTCCTCCCACCCACCCTCCTGCAAAAATTCCATCCCCTATTCCCAATTCCTCCGCCTCCGCCGCATCTGCTCCCACGATAAGACATTCGACTCCCACACATCCCAGATGTCCAAGTTCTTTAAGGACCGCAACTTTCCCCCCACAGTGATCGAGAACGCCCTTGACCGCGTCTCCCGTATTTCCCGCAACACATCCCTCACACCCGGCCCCCGCCACAACCGCCCCAAGAGGATCCCCCTCGTTCTCACACACCACCCTACCAACTTCCGGATACAACGCATCATCCTCCGACACTTCCGCCATTTACAATCCGACCCCACCACACAAGACATTTTTCCATCCCCTCCCCTGTCTGCTTTCCGGAGAGAGTGGTCTCTCCGTGACTCCCTCGTTCGCTCCACACTGCCCTCCAACCCCACCACACCCGGCACCTTCCCCTGCAACCGCAGGAAACGCTACACTTGTCCCCACACCTCCTCCCTCACCCCTATCCCAGGCCCCAAGATGACATTCCACATTAAGCAGAGGTTCACCTGCACATCTGCCAATGTGGTATACTGCATCCACTGTACCCGGTGCGGCTTCCTCGACATTGGGGAAACCAAGCGGAGGCTTGGGGACCGCTTTGCAGAACACCTCCGCTCAGTTCGCAACAAACAACTGCACCTCCCAGTCGCAAACCATTTCCACTCCCCCTCCCATTCTCTAGATGACATGTCCATCATGGGCCTCCTGCACTGCCACAATGATGCCACCCGAAGGTTGCAGGAACAGCAACTCATATTCCGCCTGGGAACCCTGCAGCCATATGGTATCAATGTGGACTTCACCAGTTTCAAAATCTCCCCTTCCCCTACTGCATCCCTCAACCAGCCTAGTTCGTCCCCTCCCCCCACTGCACCACACAACCAGCCCAGCTCTTCCCCCCCACCCACTGCATCCCAAAACCAGTCCAACCTGTCTCTGCATCCCTAACCGGTTCTTCCTCTCACCCATCCCTTCCTCCCACCCCAAGCCGCACCCCCAGCTACCTACTAACCTCATCCCACCTCCTTGACCTGTCCGTCTTCCCTGGACTGACCTATCCCCTCCCTACCTCCCCACCTATACTCTCTCCACCTATCTTCTTTACTCTCCATCTTCGGTCCGCCTCCCCCTCTCTCCCTATGTATTCCAGTTCCCTCACCCCATCCCCCTCTCTGATGAAGGGTCTAGGCCTGAAACGTCAGCTTTTGTGCTCCTGAGATGCTGCTTGACCTGCTGTGTTCATCCAGCCTCACATTTTATTATCAGGCAACAAGTCTATTGTGATTTGGTACATGATTAAGCAAGGCATGTTAATTCTTGTGAGAGTCATACTAGAAATTGGAGTTTCCTAATTCACAGTCAGGCAGAACATTTTGAAAGATTTCCCTTAAGCATCGCTAAGCAGACTTAACAGTTTTACCTTTCACACGTAGATGATGTTGGTACTTTGGTTTGAGGATCCCATTGATGCTTAGTGTAGTTGTAAGATCTTGGAGTATAACATGACACCTATTTCGTAGACACTGTTCTGGAATCTCACCTGAAACGGCACCATTTTAAGTTATTAAGTTTCTAAAGTTTAGCAGCCCTCTTTGCAAAGTTAAGGTACATCAGCCATATCATTATTTATGCAGAGTAATCTCACATACCACCTTCAACATCACTGCAATTCTCACCTTCGCCAGACAGTCTCAGATATAAACTGCAAATCTCAAAAACGCAGTGTTCTTCTAAAGGGCAAAGTTGATCAAAACCATAAACTAGTTCCATCATTGTTTCACCCTTCTCAGGATAATACCTAGTGTGTGAAATATAGTTAAGATATTGCAATCTTGGTTTTAGTCACCTCGTGCAATTTACTGAATATCACAACTTATTTTGACCATATCTCAAGAAGGAAAAGATTGTTATAATTACAGTATAAAAGCAGTTTTTGTTAGTGTCAGTCAACCCTGGAACTTTCATTAAATGGATACAGGTTTCTGTGGCTCTACTTCTTCCCCTCAGTATGCAGGGTTAAATGAAATGATGCTTTTCAGTGTTGTTGTACTTTGAATACAACAGTTAGAATTTTCACAAAGGGCTTTGCACCCAAGCCAAAAAGATGCTGGAGCTCTGAATCTGGAAGACCTATCCTCATATCTGGCATCACCATTTTTGCCAAGTGACATGGAAACTGGGTGTGGGATGTACATGTGCATTTGGATTTCACATAAGCAGGGGCACAATTATAAACACAGCTACCTTCATTCAGCAATTTTTGTGACTGGTATTTCCAAACAATTGGAGAAACCTGCCAAATTTCTTTGGAGAGGTCAGGTACTCCTTTGACTTGCAAAGAGTGAACATAAATGTGCATAAAAAGTGGATAAAGTCTGTGGAATTGTCAGACTACCAAGTCATTTAAATCCCCTGCTCTATATATTTTATGGTAAAATAATACCTGCAATTAAAATAAAATGAGTGCTTGTAATTTCAGTTGATATTTATTGACATAAATCTAATGATAATGATTAAAAGATCATTGTTGACTCCTTCGACAATTTATCATTTTTGAAGGTGGGTTTGAGTTATTTAATTAGAGATAAGCTGCCTTTGTGTGGTTCTAAGATTAGACATGCTTATTACAAGTGATTTGAATGTATTAAGCCAATCAATGAGTGTTTTTTTTAAAGAAGTCCGTGCATGGCAATCAGTTCGAAAAACAAGGTGGATTGGCATGGGCTGGCATGGTAGCTATAAGAGACCATGGGGGTGGGTAGACAGACATAGGTTGCCATCCAACATATGAGGAACTATGAGGCATGAATGGACATGAATGAGGCATGACAAGTGTGTGAGACGTGTGGTCTTCTGAGGGGAGAGGTCTGGAGAGTCTTACTGTTCTTAATATAACTGGGAAAATTTCAAGAAATTGAGTCTGCCTCAGCATTTAGCAGCCCTTGTGACTTGCTCCATGTTGTTTCCAGGGTGGTGAGTCAACTTCACTATATTTCCTGTGGTCCCAACCTCCTCCAATACGTGGGAATGAAAATTTGGCCACTCAGGGATGCTTCACGTGAGCCAGGTTCGCCAGGTCAGGAAATTGCCCAACTCTGCACAACCAACCTGGCAGTGAGAAATTAACCATGAGTTTAAGGATTAGATTGTTGGCCTCTTTTTAATCTAAAGGTTTATTGAGTTTCACGTGATGGATTTTATCCACTGTGGCATCACATTTGTAGACATCAAAGAAAAAAACATTTTATCTGAATCGTTGCTTCTTCTGAACATTGAGTTCGATCAGAAATTTATAGTGGCCAATTGATTTATGTTTCCCTAATGCATGAAATGATTGTTTGCACAAATGCAGCTTAGAAATAGTTATAAAAAATTGAAAATGGCATTTGTGATTCAGTAGCTTAAGTTAAACAGGTTAAGCTTACCACTTCCCGATGAGTAGTTACATGCGTATGTCAAATTATTGCAAAGAAGTGATTTGTGCAAAGATTCTAGATGCACCCTGATAGTCAGCATTCCAGAGAGTCAACAGGTATCAGCCTGTACACTATTACAATGGCAAAATACTACAGATACTGGAAATCTGAAATAGAAACAGAAAGTGCTGGAAAAATCTGTGAACCCTGACGGTATCTGCAGAGAAATAGAATTAATTTTGAATCAGTTGACTTTTATTTGGAACTCAACACTCAACTCAGTCCATACAATTACTTGTGATCAGAGATAATGGGAACTGCAGATGCTGGAGAATCCAAGATAACAAAGTGTGTAGTTGGATGAACACAGCAGGCCAAGCAGCATCTCAGGAGCACAAAAGCTGGTGTTTTAGGCCTAGACCCTCTGATGAAGGGTCTAAGCCCGAAACGTCAGCTTTTGTGCTCCTGAGATGCTGCGTGGCCTGCTGTGTTCATCCAGCTACACACTTTGTTACCATACAATTACTTTGTTCCTGCTTCAAGCTGATTGCACACAGTCATAGAGTCACAGAGCCCTACAGCATGGAGACAGGCCCTTTGGCCCAAATGGGTCCATGCTGACCAAAATGTCCATCCACACTAACCCCATTTCATAGAACATAGAACATAGAACATTACAGCACAGTACAGGCCCTTCAGCCCTCGATGTTGTGCCGACTTGTCAAACCGATCTGAAGCCCATTTCCCTGCACTTGGCCCGTTATCCTTCTAAACCTTTCCTTTCCATGTATTAGTCCAAATGCCTTTTTAATGTTGTTAATATACCTGTCTCAACCACGTCTGCTGGCAGCTCATTCTATATGCATACCACTGTCTGTGTAAAACAGTTGCCCCTCAGGCTTTGATAACACAGTGTGGAGCTGGAGGATCACAACAGGCCAGGCAGCATCAGAGGAACAGGAAAGCTGACTCTTCTTCAGAAAAATATTTTTCAGCTTTCCTGCTCTTCAGGTGCTGCCTGGCCTGCTGTCTTCCTCCAGCTCCACACGGTGTTATCTCTGACTCCAGCATTGGCAGTTCTTACTACCCCTCAGGTTCTAATGCACTCTTTCCTCTCTTACTTTAAACTGATGCGCTCTAGTCCTTGAATCCCCGACTCTGGGAAAAAAGACTGAGTGCATTCACCCTATCCATGCCTCTCATGATCTTATACACTTCTATGAGATCCCCCCCCTCAGTCTGCTACACTGTAAAGAAAGAAGTCCTAACTTGATCAACCTCTCTGTGTAACTCAGTCCCTTGAGCCCTGGCAACATCCTCATAAATTTCTTCTTTAATAACATGCTTCCTGTTGCAAAGTAACCAAAACTGAACACAATGCTTCAAATACAGCCTCACCAACATCCTGTACAACTGCAACTTATCTTCCCCCAACTTCTGTACTCAATGTCCTGACTGATGAAGGCCAGTGCACCAAAAGCCTTCTCCACTGCCCTGTATACCTGTGACTCCACTTTCAGAGAACCATGCACCAGAACTCCAAAGTCCCTCTGTTCCATTACATGCCTTAAGGCTCTACCATTCACCATGAAACTCCTACCTTGATTTGACTTTCCAAAATGCAACACCTCACACTTATCTATGTGAAACCTTATTTGCTGTTTCTCAAGCCATTTCTCCAGCTGATCAAGATCTTGTTGCAATTTCTGATAACCTTCCTCACTGTCTGTGATAACGCCTATTTTAGTGTCATTCACAAACTTACTTAGCATGCCTTCTACATTTTCATCCAAATCATTGATGTAGACAACAAACAGTAATGGACCCAGAACCAACCCCTGAGGCACACAAGTCATCGCAGGACAAGCATCATTCCACTGTAACTCTCTGCTTCCTACCATCAAGCCAACTGTGTATTGAATTTGCCAGCACTCCCTGGATTTCATACAATCTAACCTTCCAGAACAGTCTACCATGTGGAACCTTATCAAAGGCCTTACTGAAATCCACGTAGACCACATCTACTGTCCTGCCCTCATCAACCTTCCTGGTCACTTCTTCAAAATCATTTCTCAATAATTTGAGAGAGGATTTCCCTCTTCAAGATAGAACTTTTATCATGTTGACCGCATTGCATGGGATGGTCACTGCAAGACAATTTAGATTAGATTAGATTACCTACAGTGTGGAAACAGGCCCTTATTATTATTTATGTTACATTTGTAGAGGGATGTTCACAACAAGGAAAGGAAATGTATATTGAAGTGTCTTCCCCATCTCCCACTAGCTACAAGCTCACTTTATGACTGGCTGACTTGAAAGATTTGAATAACTTCTCTTCACATCAGACTCTAATATACTTATTTTAAATATGATGGTAGTTAACCCTTCAAAAGTATTTTTTTTCTCTCTTATTCCCTCGTGGTTCTTCATATTTCATGTATTTATGAATTTCTCCAGGCAGGTGTTTTGTAGTTTTAGATGACAGCTTTTTTTTCTGGAACTGTAATGTAATGCTCATTTTTAGCCCTCTTAACTTGTCTAGAGTCTTTACTTATGCACACCATTCCTCTTCCAATTACACATTCTTTTGTTGACCTCTGTTACACTTCAAGACAGAAAGGACTGCAAATGCTGGAAGTTAGAGTCAAAAAATGTGGAGCAGGAAAAGCAAAGCAGGTCAAACAACATCAACAACAGAAGGGTTCTGACCTGAAGCATTGACTTCCGTGCTCCTCCGATACTGTCTGATCTGCTGTGCTTTTCCAGCTCCATATTTTTTGACTCTGCTACACTTCCCTCACATGACTTCTTAATAGCTACCAAATGTTCAGTGATATCTCCTATTATCTACATTTACATTGCATTTTTTTTTTCTTGGAAGTGTTTGGAGATTTTTTTTCACATTAAGGGTACTACAATTTATATAAAAGTTTTTCTTGTTTTCTAATAAATGCTCTGGCAACTCCTAAATACTGCTTGATGCACAGCTCAACAGTCAAACAAAATCGTCTGGACAAATAGTTGCTTGTATAATTGTACAAAATGGAGATACGTTTGTGAAGTAATTGCACAGAGACTGAGTATTCTGTCACCATGTCACCTTTTATTAACATGTTCACACTACATGGGCTCTGACCAGCCAGCTCAGAATCAGTTCGCACCCCTAAATGAGGAACCTCTCTGAATCTCTTGTTTACAATCTGTCAGCCAAGTCTCCTCGATTGGCCCAGGTTAACAACCCCAAATCAAGAATCTCATTGCCAATGAGATCCACCTGGCCCTTGTCCCAGTCACTACAATTTGAAACTTGCAAGTGATGGATAAAGGATTCTACCCTATGCTTCTAGATATGTAGTAGCATAGCTATAGTGCTGCTGAACCAGGTGAGGAACTTAAATTTTGTTGATTAACTATATCTGCAATAAAATTCTGGTACCAGTAATGTTGACAATGAAACTACCAAACCTTTGTGAAATATTTGGTTCACCAATGTTCTTTTGAGGAAAGAAATCTGTCATCCTTGCGTGGCCTATGCGACTTTAGGTCCAGAGCAACTTGGTTGACTCTCAACTAACAGCTGAAATGGTCTGGCTGCAATGCTTTAAGTCAGAGGCTCACCACCATCTCTAAAGCAATAAATGCTGGTTTTGTCAGTGATACCCAGATTCTATGGATAGATAAAACATAAATTCTCATACACATTTCATTTTCATTTTAAATAACCAAACGCACACCTAAGAATAACTTTAAAAAGGACAGTTATCTTTAACTGATATAAATTGATTCCCATGTACTGTCCTATCTGCAAATCATAAAATATTTTTAACAAAGGAGCCGCAAAGGCAATGAAATCATTGGCATGAATTCTAGAACTTCTTACTAATGTGAATGGACAGAAAATCATGGGAAATACAACTGACAATGATGAATACTTCAAATATCCTTGGTCCTTGCTAACATCAAACTGACAGGCCACTACAGTTATCTCAACAATGTAATCCATTGTACTGACACTGATTGGTAAAGGTGTTCAATGAAGAAGCCCAGGACCTTGATCTTGCTTTACTCAAGACAAACACCTTAGGAACTTTTGGCTTGATTCATGAGTATACTTTAACTTTATTATACCTCTAGAATATTGATAATTTTCCAGTGTGAGCACAATCATTTATACAGTCTTGTGCCAGTAACATACCTTAATCTTTTATGATAGAAATGTATAACTTATTTAAGCACATTGTGAGAGGTTGTTAATGTAAAGTGAGACATGTCTTTACAGTGTTTATAGTTAGTTGTCTATTTATTTTTTAATTACCGTCTTTACTCTGCTAGTATTCATTTTGCTGGAGATACCAAACCTCTAGCGGAGGCTTCAAAAAAGCATGAGATATTTTAAGTGTGCCAATAAAGTGCCCACAGTTTGACTGAAGCTTGGGTGCTAGGCATATGGATGACAGTATAAGGCAGGGGTGGAAGTTAGATAGTCCTTGGTATTAGGGTAAAAGTTCGGCACAACATCGTGGACTGAAGGGCCTGTACTGTGTTGTAATGTTCTATGTTCTGTATGCTGCACACATTTTTTTTCTAGCCTTTGCCAATACGACACCCTGCAGGTTGCATTCTGAGTTCTGGAGTTTTGAGTTCTTCTCAAAACTCGCTTGCATTCTGAATGTTGGTCCGTTAGAAAATGAACCTGGGGAATTAGTAATGGGGGAATAAGGAGACAACAGATGAACTGAACAGATATTTTGTCGGAGAAAATTACTGTAGATGCTGGAATCTCTACCAGAAACAAAAACTGCTGGAAATCACACTCAGTTAGGCAGGATCCATGACAAGAAAGCAAGCTGTTTTGGCCTTCACAAAAAAGGAGACAAGTAGCATCCTGGAAATAGGAATAACTCAGGAATTGAAAGGGAGGGAGGAAGTGAAGAAAATTGTAATCACTATGGAAGTAATACTGAATAAAGTGTTGGAGCTGAGATGCGACAAATCCACATCTCCTGATGGATTTCACCCTGAGGTCTGAAGAGAAGTAACTAGTGAGATAGTTGATGCACTAGTTTTAATTTTCCAAAATGCTCCAGATTCAGGGAAGGTTTGTTTAGTTTGAAAAATAACTAATGTAACTCCTTTATTCAAAAAGTGAAGGAGGAAGAAAGCAGGAAACTATTGGTCAGTTAGCTTAACATCTGCCTTGCAAAAATAACTTGTACTGTGGATAAAGGGAAAGCAATGGATGTATTGTACTTAAATTTCCAGAAGGCATTTAGTAAAGTGCCGCACTAAAAGTTATTGTGCAAAATGAAAAATCAAGGTGCACAGATTGATATGTTGGCTTGGATCTTTCTTTCGGGTGGCTCAGAGTTAGTACTGCTGCCTCACAGTACCAGGGACCCAGGTTCAATTCCAGCCTCAGGTAACTTTCCTTTGTGGAATGTTGAGAGTGTTTGTAAACACTTCTGCAAAAGACAGGGGTTGCAGAATCTTTCAATATTCATAAGACAGAGATTGATAGATTCTTGATTACCAAGGGAATAAATAAAGATTATCAGGATATATGGGAATGTAGAGTTAACACTAAAATGTAATCAGCCATGAGCTTATTGAATGACAGAACAGGCTCAAAGGGTTGAGTGGCAATATTCTTTGTTAGTATGTTCATAAACTATGTGATTTGTATTTTTTATATAATTTATTTGCAAGTTTGGGCTCTTAGGTTCTGGGTTAATGAGATTTTTTTTTCTGTGTGTTTGAAGTATTTCTGTAGCCATAATGATTTCTTTTTAAACAGTTTCTGAGGCATACCTTTAGAATTAATGGGCTTTGTGTACATTGTTAGGGTTATATGACAGACAAGATAAATAAGCTATGGGTTAGAAGATCATGAGAGGTCTTTTAAAGCTGAGGAGAAACACGTATAGCTTGGGGAGAGAGTTTTCTTTTAGCTTTTTTGTGAGATTTGAGCAGGCCTCCTAAATGCTTGAATAAAGATGGCTGTGTGTCCCAGGAAGGAAAGGATATATTTTTGAGGTTACTTTAGGGTAAAAGGTAAGTGTTATTCGGACTGAAGGTGTTGGAATAAAACTCTGAATAGGTCATTTGGAGCTATGTAGCTTAAGCTCAGGTGCATAATAACTAATAGGATGGAACTATCTGCAGTTCCAGTTTATAAGTTAGAGTCATTAGTGCCTTAACCTAGTGGGCTATTAAAGACAGGGTGTCTGATGTGAGTGCTATATGATTCACATTTATGTGTTCTATGTCAGTTGTGTTTTGGGTCCACACAAAAGTTGCCTTTTTCTTTATAATTTATGACAGACTGTTGGGATTGAGGTGATTAGACTTTTATTGGGTGTTTAAAAATCTTTGAATTTGTGTGATAAGTAGATAGTTTGATTTTATTCTGCTTATCTTTTTGAAAAATAAATTTTCATTGTTAAAGCAAAATCTGCAGCGTTACCTGCTTATGTTTCAGCAAGAAACCATTTCATTAAAAATAAAACAATCAAAAAATGATCCATCAAGCCAGATTTTAGCCTGCAATGTGACAAGCCTGGTAATAACTTAAGCTGGCATCATAGCAATGTACAAATTTAGTCTTTAACACATGGCAAATGTGTCCCCTTCAAACCCGAACAAACTGCCCCACCCTGACACACACACACACACACACACACACACACACACACACACACACACACACACACACACACACACACACACACACGATGATTCTGCTGGTTTCTGGTGGCAAGATCATATTGCTCTTGGATGTAAAACAAGCAGAAGCCCTCAGCTTGGATAGATAGTTGGTTTTACTCAGGCCCTTTATTGAGTTAACAGTTCAGCTTTGTTGTCTTTTACTCAGAGAGAGAGTGTGGGCGAGAAAGAGAAAACACACTGCTTCTTTGCAAACCTCTGTACAACAGTAAGGTTTTCTTTTCCAGGAAAGGCAGAGACCTGTATTAGCTTCAGACTTCTGGCGTGGAAAATGCAAGGATAGGATAAAGGGTGGGGCTGGGTGGAATGCTGTCCAGAGGATCAGTGTAGACTCGATGGGCCAAATGGCCTGCTTTCACCCCGTAAGGATTCTATGATTCTTGGAGGTCTCTTTTCAATTGCACCACTCCCCAGTTTCAGGCAAAACAGGAACCAACCATCCAATAACTGCTACTGGGTAACATGTAGCATAATATTAATATGTTATTCCATCGGTTTGTCTTGCAAGATTTAACAAATTCATGTGATCTCTGTTTAAACGGCTCTGCTTTTCCAATCAAGGCTTATAAATAATCAGTGAAGCTCAATACAGAGTTATTTTTGATCTTTGAGTTTGAAAAATTCAAATAGTAAATTGGAAACTCCTGGGCTTTGTCCAAAGTTTCAACTTTCTAGTTTTTATTCTAACAAACATTTGTGGTTCCCACAATTTGAAAAGCAACGTTTCAAATTTTGCATAGCCAGCACTTTGACTCAGATACTGTTGCTTACTTCTTACTCCTGCATTTTTGTAGAAACATAGAAGATAGGAGCAGGAGGAGCCCATCAGCCCTTCGAGCCTGCTCCGCCATTCTTCACAACCATGGCTGATCATCCAACTCAAGAGCCTAATCCTGCTTTCTCCCCATAACTATTGAACCCATTCACCCCAAGTGCTATATCTAGTCACTTCTTGAATACATTCAATGTTTTGGCATCAACAACTTCCTGCGGTAAAGAATTCCACAGGCTCACCATTCCTTGGGTGAAGAAATATCTCATCATCTCCATCCTAAAGATTAATTTTTGTATTGAGTTCTGATCTTTTGTTTAAGCATTTTCTCTTTGTTTCCAGTGTTCAGCATTTTGAGAGCTTTTATTAGAAGAGCTGAGTACAATTTATCTAGATTAATGTAACTCATCTAGATTTTCAAAAATAACCTTTGATAAGTACTACATAATAGACAAGTGAATAAGTTCAGAGAATGCAAGGTCAGAGGACAAGTTGCAGAATGGTTAGCTCGTTGGCTTCAAGCCAGAAATTAGAGAGTAGCAGTGAAGAGAGGCAGAAGATAGAAAGTGGTGCTGTTGTCCACTATATATATTAATAATTGTTGTTGGAAGTTCCTGGAGTCTATTTGCAAGCACAAAGATCAAAGTACTTTGAAAGAGCTTCTTAATTTCTTCACACATTTCTTCACTTCTCCATTCTAGTGCTCTCTCAACTCCTTCTGGCTGGTTCTTTATATACGTTTTAATAAGTATCTTTCAATCAGCCTACTCCAACATGTTATGATGCACTTCCAGGAAGATGAAACTTGAACTCATACCAACAGGCCCAGAGGCACGGACAATACCAACACACCACAAAACCATTATACATTTTAATACAACAACTAATTAATTCCCAAAATCTCATTACATTGGTACCTCTAACTCCGAGATAATCAATATCCTACTTATTGAATTAAAGGTTGAAAATTTGGGCTTTGGAATAAAAAGACATTTCTAAATAGATGACCCTAAATTGAAAGTGATGTTGATATGCCACATGAGGAGGACCTCAACATATCATAAGCACATTAACAAATTTGCAGAATAGGTATATAATTCAAAAATATTTTTCAGTATAAATACATCTGAGCTTTTTTTTGCAAGAAGATTAGGACATTTTGTGTATTATTTAGAACGTTGAAATCTAAATGAGATAGAGAAGCAGCGCTATCTTGGCGTCCAGATGCATAAATCACTGAGACTAGTAACAAAAGCCAACAAGAACCAAAGACACATGTGGAATAGAACTGAAATGGAAAGTCATCCATCATTTGTATTGAGATTTTATTTTAAAAAGTAGAATCCTTACCGTGTGGAAACAGGTCATTTGGACCAACGAGCCCACACCGGTCCTCTGAAAGGCATCCTACTCAGACCCATCCCCGATCTGATCCCTGTAACCCTGCATTTCCCATGGCTAACCCACTTAGCCTGCACATCCTTCAATACTATGGGAAATTTAGCATGGCCAATCCACCTAACCTGCATATCTTTGGACAGTGGGAGGAAATGAGGGCAGCTGGCAGAAACCCACACAGACACAGGGAGAACGTGCAAACTCCACACACAGTCTCCTGCAGTTGGAATCGAACCCGGGTCCTTGTCACTGTGGGAAGCAGCACTGAAACCACTGAGTGACCATGCCATCCTTAGAGCCACCGGGCCACCCATTCCATGTCTGGTATGTGACGTATGATTTTGGTCACAAAACGCTAGAGACTGTACAAAAAATATTTACAACATTGATGCACAAAATGTAGAGGTACACTAAACAGAAGTGTAATGACAGGCTGATTCCCATTGCCATATTGAGTGATTGAAGTGAATAGATGCATTTAAGGAGAGTCCAGATAACTGTATGATGAAGAAGGGACCAGAGGGTCATACTGATATGCAAGATCAGGAAAGGTGGGAGGATCGTCAAATGGAGCATGGACACTGAAATGGACTGATTGGTCTTTTTTTTTCTCTGTGATATATGTTCTATGTACTATGTAAGCAGTAGCATAACTCTTGCTTGTTGAAATTTGTCTTCTAGTTGGGTTCTATTTGAAGAGCCTTTCTATCAAGGAAATTCGTATATTGTGGAGCCTGGTCAATATCCTTCTCCAGAATCTTGGTATGCAGTGAATCCATTCATAGGCTCGCTGAAACCATTGAAAATGGTAAAAACAAATCCTTTTTTGACTCATATGTGAAAATTAATTTTTAAAGATATTTAAAATTGACTCAAAATTATTAAACTTCTACAAAATAGCTAGACACATTGTCAGTATATACCACTGTTGATTTTGCTTTTTCACAGTTGAACTTAACTACGTACCAGGGTTGACAGACTGCCCTGAGACAGCCTTTACAAAGCTTAACATGCTGATGTTTTCATGCTGTTTGCTTCCACTTGCAGTAAATTTTTAATAGGTCATTGTCCTTACACTGTTATAGTAATATTGACTCTCTACCACTTCACAAATACTTTTGTACACTGTGATTTGTGAAATGCAGATGTTCCCTTTTATTTATCTTGAGAAACAAACAGATATTCCTTCATGTGCATTTTAATTGAGATTTCTTCTAGCGTGTTTAATATTAACAATGACAAGGAAAGTAAAGAGCAGTAAAGTGGCCTACAGACCAGTGGCTGGCAAAATATTGATGCCTAGACTTCCATAAAGTTTTTCACGCATTTATGAGAAGTACTTATAATGAAGTAGTTAAATATAAGCTTTTCTGCATTCTCTTTATATCATGAATTTAGAGTTTGTGGAAACCTCAGATTATTGTGGATCATTTTACCTAAACCTTCCAGGAACTTGAATATTTGATTCATACCTTTAGCCTTCTTTTTTTGCCCAAATAAACAATCCAGAGTCGTTAACTTATGCAAATTTCTGTCTTAAGTTTGGCTATCAGTTTACTTTTTCTTCACTTGAATTTACCTTGTTGGAATTATGTTGACCACAGTTATACTCAGTGTTCCATGTGATTCAGCATGACTTCCTTGATATTTTTGTTAATCCTCTGATCAGAATATGCTGTACCTTTCCTTAGGTTGGCTCTCCTTGGTGCTGCCATAGAAACATAAAAAGTAGGAGTATGCCATTGACCCTTCAAGCCTGCTCCATTATTCAGTTCAATCATGGCTTATCATCCAACTCAGTACCCTGTTCCCATTTTCTCCCCATTGACTTTGAATCTTTTAATCCTAAGAACTGTATCTGCAACATACAGTATCATTAATTTCAGTGAGCAGTCCGCAAATAATGACCAGAGAACACTTTCCTGTGTTCTGCCCTGTAGACAAGAATGAGTTAGTTTCCTTCACTTGTCTCATTTACCTTTAATGATTTGACTGCTCTTTCCCCTAGCAGTGTGGATTTATCTCACGAGGTTAGGTAATTTTGTTTCTACCCACTCTCAAATCAACTGTATATATTGATAACAATGACATCCTGTTAATGACTTTTTGCCATGTTGATGAATCTAAATGAGGGAAACTAGGATGGCATGATGCCCTCATCCACTTCGCTGAACTTGTCCTCACCCTCAACAACTTCTCTTTCCATTCCTGCCACTTCCTACAGACAAAGGGGGTGGCCATGGGTACCCACATGGGCCCAAGCTATTCCTGCCTCTTTGAAGGTTACGTGGAACAATCCCTCTTCCGTACCTACACTGGCCTAAACCCCACCTCTTGCTCCGGTACATCGATTGCTGTATCGGTGCCGCCTCATGCTCCCGTGAGGAGCTCGAACAGTTCATCCACTTCACCAACACCTTCCACCCCAACTTAAGTTCACCGGACTATCTCTAACACCTCGCTCACATTCCTGGACCCCTCTGTCTCCATCTCAGGCAACCACTGAGGAACCGATATCCATTTCAAGCCGACCGACTCCCTCAGCTACCTAGAATACACCTCCTCCCATCCACCTTCCTGCAAAAATGCCAACCCCTATTCCCAATTCCTTCGCCTCCACCGCATCTGCTCCCAGGATGAGGCATTCCACTCACGTACATCTCAGATGTCCTCGTTTTTCAAGGACGGCAACTTCGCCCCCTGCAGTGGTTGAGAACACGCTCGACCGTGTCTCCCGCATTTCCCGCAACTCATCCCTCACACCCCATCCCTGCAATAACAACCATAAAAGAATCCCCCTTGTCCTCACCTACCACCCCACCAACCTCTGGATCCAACACATCATCCTCCGACACTTCCGCCATCTGCAGTTCGACCCCACCACCAAAGACAATTTTCCATCCCCACCCATGTCCACTTTCCGGAGGGACCACTTTCTCCGTGACTCCCTTGTCTGCTCTAACACTCCCCACCAGCCCCCCCACACCTGGCACTTTTCCCTGCAACCGCCAGAAATGCTACACCTGCCCCATCCCAGGCCCCAGGAAGACTTTTCACATTAAGCAGCTGTTCACCTGCACATCTGCCAATGTGGTATACTGCATCCGCTGTATCCGTTGTGGTCTCCTCTACATCGGGGAAACCAGGCGGAAGCTTGGGGACTGCTTCGCAGAACACCTACGTTTGGTTCGCAATAAACAACTGCACCTCCCGGTCGCGAACCATTTTAACTCCCCCTTACATTCCTTAGACGACATGTCCATCCTGGGCCTCCTGCAGTCCCACAACGATGCCACCCGAAGGTTGCAGGAACAGCAACTCATATTCCACTTGGGAACCCTGCAGCCCAATAGTATCAATGTGGATTTCACAAGCTTCAAAATCTCACCTCCCCCCACTGCATCCCAAAACCAGCCCAGCTCGTCCCTGCCTCCCTAACCTGTTCTTCCTCTCACCTATCCCCTCCTCCCACTTCAAGTCTCACCTCCATTTCCTACCTACTAACCTCATCCTGCCCCCTTGACCTGTCCATCCTCCCCAGACTGACCTATCCCCTCCCTATCTCCCCACCTATACTCACCTCTATAGGCTCCTTCCTCACCCCTTTGACCTGTCTGTCTCCTCTCCACCTTTCTTCTCCTCTATCCATCTTCGATCTGCCTCCCCCTCTCTCCCTATTTATTTCAGAATCCTCTCCCCATCCCCCTTTTCTGATGAAGGGTCTAGGCCCGAAACACCAGCTTTTGTGCTCCTGAGATGCTGCTTGCCCTGCTGTGTTCATCCAGCTCTACACCTTGTTGTCTGGCATGAGAAGTGAACTGGTTATTGATAGATTCCTGAATGCTACTTAAAGGGATGATGGCAAAGAGGCATAGATAAACTAACAATTGTTCATTGTCACAAGAATAAAACAGGAAACGTGGCTCAGCCATGACTGAGAAAGGAAATTAGATCCAAACAAGTTACATACAAATTGGCCAAAACAAAAGGCCCCAGAGAATTGCCAGCAGTTTAGATTTCAAGACAGGAGGAAAAGGGATTGATTAATAGGAGGAAAATGGAGAATGAGAGTTGGCTTGTGGGAACACTCAAACTGATTACAAATACTTGTATAGGTATGTGAAGCAAAAAAGATTAATGAAGACAAATGTAAGTTTCTTACAGTCAGAAATAGGTGAAGTTATTATGTGTAACAAAGAGATGGTGGTCCAATTAAATAAATACTTTGTCTTCGCAAACTAGGAAACAAGTAACTTCCCAAAAATTGTGGAACAGAGTCCAGTAAGATGGTGCAGTGCAGGAAATCAGTATTAATAGGGAAACGATATTGGAAAATTGCCAGGATTAAAGGCTGATAAATCCCCAGAACCCATTAATCTACATTACAGGACACAAAAAGAAGAGGCTTGAGAGAAATAGTGGATGCATTGGTGACCATCTTTCAAGATTCTGTATTTTTGAACAGCTACTTTCAATTGGAGGGTAGCTATGTAAGCCTACTGGTTTAAAAAGAGGAGGTAGAGACAAAATAGGGAATTATAGAACAGTTAGCGTAACATTGGTAGTTGGTAAATACTAGAATCCATCATGACATCTTTCCAAGTATCAGCTATGAAATCAGTGACAAGTTCAGACAAAGTCAGCATAGGTAATCATGCATGGTAACCATGAAAGGGTAATCATGGTCAACAAATCTACAGGAATTCTTTGATGATGAACTAGTAGAGTTGATAAGGAGGAGGCAATGAATGTGGTTTACTTGGACCATCAGAATCTTTCAATAATGTCCCACATAAGAGACTAACATATATAAAATTAAAGTGCATGGGATTGGAGGTAGTTTACTGACACGAGTAGAGAATTGGTTGGCGATGGGAAACAAAGCATAGGAATAAACAGATCCTTTCACGAGTGCCAGACTGTAACTGGTGGGATAGAGGAGAGATCAGTAATTGGACCTTAGCTATTTTCAATATATGTTGATGGTTTAGTTGAATGAATTAAATACAATATCTCCAAGTTTGCAGATGACACAAAGCTGAGCTGGAGACTGAATGTGAGGAGGATGTAGACATACTTCACTGTGATTTAGACAAGTTGAATGAGTGGGCAAATGCATGGCAAAAGAAGTATGACATGGATAAATGTGAGGTCTTCACTTTGGTATCAAAAACAATATAGCAGATTATTATCAGAAAGGCAGTAGATTGGAAAGGTGGGAGGTGCAGTGAGACATGGGTGTTCTTGTACACCTGTTGATGAAAGTAGGCATACAGGTGCAGCAGCTGGTGAAGATGGCAAATGGCATGTTGGCATAGTGAGAAGATTTGACTACAAGAATGGGGATGTCTTGCTGCAATTGTGCAAGGCTTTGATTAGATGAAACCTGGAGTATTGTGTGCAGTTTTGGTCTGAGGAAGGTTGGTCTGGCTAAGGAGAGAGTACAATGAAAATTTACCAGAGTGACTCCTGGGATGGCGGGACTGATGTGCAGAGAGAAACTGCATCAGTTAGGACTATATTCACTGGAGCTTATAAGAGACCATTTAAGACTGAGTTGAAGAGAAATCTTTTTCGCCCAGAGAGTGGTAAGCTTGTGGAATTCTCTGCCATAGAAAGCAGTTGATGTCAAAACATTAAAATGTTTTCAAGAAGGAGTTAGACATAATTCTTAGGGCTAAAAGGCTCACAAGGTATGGGGAGTAAGTGAGAACAGGGCACTGAGCTGGATGATTAGCCGTGATTATATTGAATGGTGGAGCAATCTCAAAAGGCTGAATGCCCTGCTCTTGCTCCTACTTCCTATGCTTCAATGTAAGTTCCATTGGCAATCATTTAGACTTTTTGTACTATCCAATTTTCAGTTCACTTCAGAAATAATCCCCCCAGTCCATTCTTCCTTATCCTGGTTTAATAATTTTAGGGCAATAAAAAACTGACTGAAATCTAAATTTATCACATTCACAAAATTTCTGTTCCAGGCAAGATCCTTGCATCCTCATAATATCCCAGATAATATTTCAAAGAACTTCCTGTCTTAACTGCCTATTAAGCCCTACTTATCATGCCACACCTATCTGGGTGACTCATTGTTATTTCTGTTGATATATTTTTGCACTTTACCCTTGGCAGATGTTAGGACTGCCTGCTGCATAATCCCTATGTTCACTTGTAAATACTTTCCAATTCTCATGTTTGATTTTGCTAACGGTTTCTTTCTCTGAAATGCACCTCAGTCTAGTGTCTTGGCTGTTTTAGCCTATCTATTCCTTAAGAATAAATATAGAACATAGAACATTACAGCACAGTACAGGCCCTTCGGCCCTCGATGTTGTGCCGACCTGTCATACCGATCTCAAGCCCATCTAACCTACACTATTCCGTGTACGTCCATATGCTTGTCCAATGACGACTTAAATGTACCCAAAATTGGCGAATCTACTACCATTGCAGGCAAAGCGTTCCATTCCCTTACTACTCTGAGTAAAGAAACCACCTCTGACATCTGTCCTATATCTTTCAACCCTCAATTTAAAGCTATGCCCCCTCATGCTCACCATCACCATCCGAGGAAAAAGGCTCTCCCTATCCACCCTCTGATTATTTTATGTTTCAATTAAGTCACCTCTCAACTTTCTTCTCTCTGACGAAAACAGCCTCAAGTCCCTCAGCCTTTCCTCGTAAGACCTCCCCTCCATACCAGGCAACATCCTAGTAAATCTCCTCTGCACCCTTTCCAAAGCTTCCACATCCTTCTTATAATGCGGTGACCAGAACTGTACACAGTACTCCAAGTGAAATATAGAAGCTTATTAATTCAAAGAGTATCAGTTGTATTTGTAACTCCCTTTTCAACCTCAAACTTTCATTGGCAAACGCAAATGTTTTTGTTAACTAAGAATATCTGGCCACTAACCCACTTGAGAAGTTATGATGCAATTGTACCACTGAAAACCATTAAAATTAGTAAAAAAATCCTTTTTGGGAATTGATTAACTGTAGTTAGTCTAATTTGTGATTATTTACAATCACATACGTCAATTATTTAAGAAACTAACGCATTTGGGTGCCTTCAAACGTTGTAAGCTTAAGGTTTGCATTCTCTTTAAGAAAATGCTTTTTTTTGTTTCAGGGTCCATTGAAAGTGGAAAAGATTAATGACAACAGAGTAAGTGTTTTTTCTTTTCTTTTGTGGTATTGCTGGGAAAGTCAGTATTTGTTGCTCCTCCCTTCACGCTCTTGAACCGAGTGCTTAGTGGGCTAGTTCAGAGGATATTTAAGAATTAACCACATTGCTGTTGGTCTGGAGTCGCATGTAAGCCCAACTGGGTAAGGGTTGCAGATTCCTTTCTGTAAATGATATGAGTGAACAAGATGGATGTAGTAGCTTCATGGTTACCATTACTGAGACAAGCTTTATGTTCCAGAATTATTAATTAGATTTAAATCCTGGTGGTATTTGAACAATTGTATCTAGAGCAATAGTCTGAACTTCATGACTACCAATTCAATGACATTGTCACTGTGCAACTGTCTCCTCTCAACATCTTTCTGGCATTACCTTTCAGTAAATAGGATACATCAAATAAATTTCTTCTACAATAATACTCACTTCTGTGCTATGCTTGTTTGCAACAGAATAGATGAGTACTTTATGATATTAAACTATGAGAGATTACTTTCTCCCTTGTGTGAAGGTTGTGACTTGTGCAGGCTGTGATTCCATTAATACCTGGACCCATCCAGAATATCAGTTATTATCTTCCAAATCTGAGTCTAGACAGTTGACAAGCAATGTGACCACACGCAGTATTGTAGCAAGACCTATTTGTATCTTTACTCTTTTCTTCACAAATGTGAACGCGCAGGATTCACTCAGTATTAGTTAATGAAGTAGATTTTGATTCACTCATCTGAATCCATTGAAACAACAGCTGCCAGCTGAATATACAGTCACAATCAAACCTTGACTGTTTTTAAATTAAAGCATAATACAGTAGATACTGGACATCTGAAATACAAACAGAAAATGCTGGAGAAACTTAGCAGGTCTAGCACGTGTGGAGAGAGAAGCAAAGTAAATGTTTGGCATCCGAACACACACTGAAACTTGACTTGCCTTGATTTATATTCTTCATAGGGGCAATATAATATTAATTTTCCCAGTAAAAGATTGGAATGTTTTTTCATTCCGATTTTAATCTGAGTAAATGCAGAATCCTTGATTGACAGATTGCTTTTTTAAAAATCCATAGTAAATGATAATAGCATTAGAGATGGAGAGGTAGACTACCTGAAAAAATTATAATACAATTGGATAGAATATATGCTGACTCATATCAGAAATCTCAAATTCTTAACTTTAAGGGACAGATTGAATATAGGGGAAAGGACTGTAAGATCATTGCTTTGCCATCTACATTTCACCCCCGAAAGGCGATTTTCCCAGAGATAGAATTTTTTACCTTCGTGATTTCAAGTTTTCCTGGCAGTAGGCAGAATATTTCTTTGTTGGCAGGTTTAAAAATATATTCAGTTCATTGAAGCCTCCCTGTCCCTCAATCCCTTACAACCTTCGTCTCCTTTAACCCTTTGCAATTTCCTTCTCCCCTGACCCCTTGAAACCTCCCTCCCCTCAACCCTTCACAACCTCTCTCTACCATAACCCCTTACAGCCTCCCTATTCCCCCAAAAAATTCTGTTTCATGAAGCCTTCTTGCAACCTCTTCCAATTTCCCCTGTAAATTTCCAAAAGCTATGTTTAGTTCGGCTATGTATTAAGAAATCTCACAATCAAATACCAAAGCTATAGCATAGCAACCAAAATAAGACCCCTCGCAAGCAAACAAGTTAAGCCTCACAACCCAACTTGGCTATTACCTGATTAATGGCTGGTGAGGCCACACCTTGAGCATTGCATGCATTTTTCATCTCTTGACTTGAGAAAGGATGTGCTGGCACTGGTGGGGGTGCAGAGGAGAGTCACTGGGTTGATTCCGGAGTTGCGAGGGTTGGCTTATGAGGAGAGACTGAGTAGACTGGGATTACATTCATTGGAATTTAGAAGAAGGTTGGGGGCATCTTATGGAAACATATAAAGTTATGAAGGGAATAGATAAGATGGAAGCGAGGGGAATATTTCCACTGGTGGGTGAAACTAAAAGGGCATAGCCTCAAAATAAGGGAGAACAGATTTAGGACTGAATTGAGGAGGAACTTCTTCACCCAAAGAGTTGTGATTCTGTGGAATTCCCTGCCCAGTGAAGTAGTTGGGCCTTCCTCATTGAATGTTTTCATAGCTAAGATAGGTAATGTTTTGAACAGTAAAGGAATTAAGGGTTATGTTGAGAGGGTGGGTAAGTGGAGCTGAGGCCAGGAAAAGATCAGTCATGATCTTATTGAGTGGTGGAACAGGCTCGAAGGGCCAGATAGCCTACTCCTGCTCCTGGTTCTTATGTTCTTATGTATTTTAGCTACAATTCCAACCAACAGAGTCTGTCTCTGGATGTGTCCAGGGTTTGATCCTCATATTGTTGTTCTCTGGAATTCTGCTTCTGAAGAATCCTAGGGTTGCATTCTTATATAACTTTCTGTACTTCAAGCTTATAGTGTGACATTATTGATGATCCTTTGGATTCTTTCATCCATAACACTGAATATTACTCCTCTGGAGATATCAAGTATGCAGCTTGCCTTATCAGAAATAGCTTCCCTGTTCCTCTTACACTTGGCATTGACTGTCTGCCTGAAGACACAACTTACCTGCAATTAACTTCTTAAATTCTTCTGCAGGGCAATCATTTCGCCTTGTGGCGTAAGGCATATCAAACAGATGTTAAAATAATTTTGTTTATGTAGTTTTGACTTTTTTTTCCCCAGGAAGGCTAATTGCTTTCAGTTCCTGTATAACAGTTTGGCCTTGTCCCTGAACAGTTTATTCCAGAAAGAATTATTGCTGATTCTTTCAATCCATGAAGTTATTAAAGTTCTGAAGTTTACAGTATCACACTTCTTACCGCTTCCCCTCCTCCCACAAACCTCTTGTAATCTGTTCCTTCAGATCCTCTTAGACCTTCCTCCTCCAACAGCCCCATCTCTCTTTGCAACCTCCTTTCCTCATTTTCCGTCCCACCCTAATGCAAACACATCCTCCCCATTCCCACCACTTTACAGCCACCCTTCATCCCTAAACTCCCTTGCAGCCTCCTCCTCCTCCTCCACCTCACCTTGCAGTTTCCTCCACCTCATTCACTCAACACTTTTGCAGTTTCCTTTGCCCTATCCCTTTTAGTTTCCACCTACTCTCTTGCCACTTATTCCACCCCATCTCTCTGGCAGCCCTTCCATACCCCCTTTATTTTGCACGCACCTCAGCTCTGATTGGCACAAGCCTCCTCACTAGACTGGCAGAAGGCACCACCCATGGCAAAGGCCGTGTTGCCTGGCACGAGGCTGAAAACCCCCTGGCTACATGCCAGAAGCTGGGATCAGTTACCCCTGGCAAGAACCTAGGTACTAACACTTACTTTCCCTACACCTTGCTACTTCTCCAGTTACAGATCGGATTTTCCCTCATGTTTGCTACTTTACCATTAGCAAACATGGGAGGGGACCAACTTTTGGAGGGGCAACTTCTCACGGAATCTGACCATTCTAATTACTGGGGTGAGCTTTTCCTAATTGGTTCCCCTCACCATACCATGATTGAAATTTCCCAGAAGCTCAGAGAACTTGCTCACTGCCCTTTGTGTTTTGAGCAATGTCTAAAGCTGAAAGCTAGATGAGGTGCAATTATCCACTGTAAATCTAATGGAGTCGCTCCTGTTCAGTTTTGGGCTGCTGTTAATGTTCTGAGAATTACTGTGGTATTTGTTGATTTCAACTTTCAATGCTTAGGAAATGTCCATTGAGATGTAAGGATCAATGGTTTACTTCAATCCCCCTTCAACAATTTGCTATTGTTAACTTTATATTGCAGGTTATTGCGTATGAAAAGCCTTTCTTTGAAGGCAGACAGCTGGAGCTCAAAACAGATGTATTCAGCTTTGTTGAAGGAGTTGGAGAATCAGCTTTGTGCCACACTTATCCATTTACAAATATTGGCTCAATGAAAGTTTTAGGAGGATTGTAAGTTGTATTTACCCATTTGCAAATGTTAATTTTAATCTTTTTGATGTGGGGTGCAGATTGATGCTGCTTTGAATGAATACATTTACTTTCTATCCAGCATACATAGTTAAACTGTGATTATAGGAACACCACAGCTATTCATTATCTATAATTTGGCACACATATTGCACCTGGCACATTGCTTCGTTCATGAATAAAGAATTAAGAAAGCTAAATTTCCCAATAGCTTCATCTTTATTTGTCTAGACTTAACCATAGTGCCATAGAATGATTGACCTTCTTGGAAAAATACTTAACACGCAATGAAATCTGCTGAACACATAGATGGATTGGAGTGAGTAGTAAGGTTGTATCCTGATTTCGTTGACAAGAATGAATTTCCATTTGTTTATGAATGTTCATTGGAATGTAAGATTAATCTATATCCATTGCTGTTATCTTTTTTGAGAAAAATATTGCTTAATAAAGTTAAGGCATTCATGTGACAATTAAAATTGACCGTGCTGGCAAAAGCATTTTCTGGTATTTAAAAAGATTAATTATGGTGTTGAGACAATTATGCACTTGCCATGTTGTATTTTATGCCCCTCCCTGTGGCACGTTTGGAGGCATCAAGCCATCTCTATGACGATTAAGATGAAAATGGGAAAGCCCATGGTTAGACATTCCTTTCTTCCAGCAGCCAATTGAGACCATGAACTCACAACGATGAGGTAGTAAACCAGTGGATGGAGGGCAATGTCACCATACCAGGGGAGCATGATGATCAAACATGTGCGGATTGCTTGTGATTTTGTAGACCAGAGGGTTAGTAAATCACTCAATGCTTGAACTGACAGTAGATGGCATGGGAACCCACGGAAAGCCATCCCCTGCCCATGCTGCTGGCCGTAAGCCCCCCCGCCCCCCCACCACCCACACCTTACATGACCACCATCCTGCACAGACCTTCTCTCCATTCATTACCTTTGACCTGAGCACTTGGTGATTTTGGGCCTCCAATGAGCATGATTCCCACAGCAGCCACCTTCATCAGAGCTCTGATGAAGGGTCTAGGCCCGAAACGTCAGCTTTTGTGCTCCTGAGATGCTGCTTGGCCTGCTGTGTTCATCCAGCCTCACATTTTGTTGTCTTGTAATATTTATCTAAAGTGATATGCATATGAAATGAACCAAGACCTAAATTCAAATAAGCTGGAAAATTATGCCTTGAAATAAATTTAAATTTAAAATTTAAAAAGTATCTTTAAATAAACCTAAACTTTAATAAATGTAAATGTGTGTTCCACACTATCCAGACATGATGTAGAAGATGCAACTTGGAAGGTTAACTGTTCCTAGAAGCATTAGGAGACTGAAATATCTAAATTGATAGTTGCACAGATCTGAGGACACCTCAAATGAATATTATATCCACATACTTGATTCTCACTTTACCAGTCACTTCTCCTCGCTTAAATCTTATATTGTTCATATCTACCTGGCATGTGTACCTTTTTTATGTGCAGTTATTTTGTAGCCTTTGTTCACCCAGTAATTCAGCAAGTAGAGCCATTTCACTTCCTAGATAACACGGTGTGAAGCTGGATGAACGCAGCAGGCCAAGCAGCATTAGAGGAGCAGGAAAACTTGACGTTTCGGGTCTGATTTCTGAAGAAGGCTCCCTACCGAAACGTCAAGCTTTCCTGCTCCTGTGATGCTGCTTGGCCTGCTGTGTTCAACAAGCTTCATGCTGTGTTATCTCAGATTCTCCAGCATCGGCAGTTCCTATTATCTCTGTAACCATTTCACTTCATATACAGTTTTCAGTGTTAAATAAATACAGGTGATTAATAATGATTCAGCCGATGAGCTGTTTTTAATTTCTCCTAGTTGTGTTGGCTATGAGAAGCCTGGGTTTCAAGGCCATCAATATGTTTTGGAAGAAGGCGAGTACCAAACGTGGAATGATTGGGGAGGCTACAATGAATACCTCCAATCTTTGCGGTTTATCCAGATCGTAAGTTTTGCTTTGCTTAGTGCAACTTTGTAATGCAATTTGGCAGATTTTAGTTTTGTAATTATGTTGTATTAGCACACATACACACAGCCCTTTCCTCACTCTGAAAATCTGGTAGTGACTTGTGTAAACGTGTAATTTCGGTAGCTTTCTTATCCCTTATGCATGCCTAGAGTCTGAGGGCTGTTAGAAAATTGTGTTGTGATTGGGTGTCAGATCAAGCCTAATGCAGTTGTCACAGGTGCAATTTCCAGCAGATGGCCCTCAGCAGTGAGCTGGAATGAGCCATTAGATTGTAAGATCCATATATACACACATAGTAATCATACCTTTATAGCATTTTGTAATATTTTAAAATAATCTATATTGGCAAAGAAGAAATAACATTTTTATGACACTCTTTACAAAGGCTGAAAGAATTAATCTCTTTCAGCTTCTTCCGTGTATTTTCTGGAATTTGCAGTGCTTTCCTTTCTGAGGGGAGCTATGTGTTTATCAAACAATTTGTGTACTTTTTATGTTCACAGAACACATCAACTCCAGTCATGATAATGTATCGTGAAGCAAATCTCTCTGAGAAAGGTGGGAATATTGAAGTATTGGGACCCATTCCAGACTTGCAAGATACCGATTATGGGTTGAGGACAGAGTCTATAAATGTGCTCAGTGGAATGTAAGTTAAATTTAACTACTTTAAAACAATTGTTGAACAATTTAATACAGTATGATTTTTAGAAAGACATTGAGGGCAGCCTAAATATCTCTGCTATTTTAGTTTAGTAATTTCACTTGTAAGGTTTTAAAGAAGTAGAATTCTTGACCAGTGTTTAATACTCCACTCCCAGCTGGTCTGCATTCAGGACAGTGCTAACTACACTACATGTAGCAATCACTTCAGTCTGTATTTCTTGGTAAAATGATAAAATGCTAGCAAAATGTGTGTGTTTTAATTCTTCAGTTAGTGAATGGTAATCGATAGCAACTAACCATACATACGGATATTGTGTGCCTATAAGGTGTTTCCTGCTAAATTAGGTGTCTGTGACTCATGATTTGTTCCAAAGACATAGCTGCAGCCAGGTAGCAGTCTCTATTGGACAGTCCTGACCAACGTTGGTTCCAACTGGCAACATTTTCCAGATACCAGATTTATCTTAGGCTGTTTAAATCCAATTGCATTTCCTTGGATATAATGTGCTGTTCTTCACTTATTTGTATGAAACAACTGAAACATTCGCACCACATTACTGGTAAACAATTGATTTTTTTTTCTGAATACAAAGATATCCAGTCTTTAAAGTGTTAGAACATGGAACGTAGAACATTACAGCACAGTACAGGCCCTTCGGCCCTCGATGTTGTGCCGACCTGTCATACCGATCTCAAGCCCATCTAACCTACACTATTCCATGTACGTCCATATGCTTATCCAATGATGACTTAAATGTACCTAAAGTTGGCGAATCTACTACCGTTGCAGGCAAAGCGTTCCATTCCCTTACTACTCTGAGTAAAGAAACCACCTCTGACATCTGTCCTATATCTTTCACCCCTCAATTTAAAGCTGTGCCCCCTCGTGCTCGCCGTCACCATCCTAGGAAAAAGGTTCTCCCTATCCACCCTATCTAACCCTCTGATTATATTATATGTTTCAATTAAGTCACCTCTCAACCTTCTTCTCTCTAACGAAAACAGCCTCAAGTCCCTCAGCCTTTCCTCGTAAGACCTTCCCTCCATACCAGGCAACATCCTAGTAAATCTCCTCTGCACCCTTTCCAAAGCTTCCACATCCTTCTTATAATGCGCTGACCAGAACTGTACACAATACTCCAAGTGCGGCCGCACCAGAGTTTTGTACAGCTGCAGCATAACCTCTTGGTTCCAGAACTCGATCCCTCTATTAATAAAAGCTAAAACACTGTATGCCTTCTTAACAGCCCTGTCAACCTGGGTGGCAACTTTCAAGGATCTGTGTACATGGACACCGAGATCTCTCTGCTCATCTAAACTACCAAGAATCTTACCATTAGCCCAGTACTTTGCCTTCCGGTTACTCCTACCAAAGTGCATCACCTCACACTTGTCTGCATTAAACTCCACATTTGCCACCTCTCAGCCCAGCTCTGCAGCTTATCTATGTCTCTCTGCAACCTACAGCATCCTTCGTCACTATCCACGACTCCACCAACCTTAGTGTCGTCTGCAAATTTACTAACCCATCCTTCTACGCCCTCATCCAGGTCATTTATAAAAATGACAAACAGCAGTGGACCCAACACCGACCCTTGCGGTACACTACTAGTAACTGGTCTCCAGGATGAACATTTCCCATCAACCACCACCCTCTGCCTTCTTTCAGCAAGCCAATTTCCGATCCAAACTGCTATATCTCCCACAATCCCATTCCTCGGCATTTTGTACAATAGCCTACTGTGGAGAACCTTATCGAACGCCTTGCTGAAATCCATATACACCACGTCAACCGGTTTACTCTAATTTACCTGTTTGGTCACCTTCTCAAAGAACTCAATAAGGTTTGTGAGGCACGACCTTCCCTTCACAAAACCGTGCTGACTATCCCTAATCAATTTATTCTTTTCTAGATGATTATAAATCCTATCCCATTATAACCTTTTCCAACACTTTACCAACAACTGAGGTAAGGCTCACTGGTCTACAATTACCAGGGTTGTCTCTGCTCCCCTTCTTATAGCGTTCCCAGTCAATATTTGGAAAGTTGAAGTCCCCCATGACAACCACATTTGCTATCCTCCAGTCATCTGGCACTATTCCTGTAGACAATGACGAATTAAAGATCAATGCCAAAGGCTCGACAATCTCCTCCCTGGCTTCCCAGAGGATCCTAGGATAAATCCCATCTGGCCCAGGGGACTTATCTATCTTCACCCTCTGTAGGATTTCTAATACCTCTCCCTTGTGAACCTCAATCCCACCTAGTCTAGTAGCCTGTATCTCAGTATTCTCCTTGACAACATTGTCGTTTTCTACAGTGAATAATGTTGAAAAATATTCATTTACTGCTTCCCCTATTTCCTCTGACTCCACACACAACTTCCCACTACGATCCTTGATTGGCCCGAATCTTACTTTTGTCATTCTTTTATTCCTTAAATACCTATGGAAAGCTTTAGGGTTTACCCTGATCCTATCCACAACAACTTCTCATGTCTCCTCCTGGCTCTTCTGAGCTCTCTCTTTAGGGCTTTCCTGGCTACCTCGTAGCCCTCAAGTGCCCTAAATGAGCCTTCACATCTCATCCTAACATAAGCCGCCTTCTTCCTCATGACCAGAGATTCCACCTCCTTCGTAAACCAGGAAGTTTCTTCCGCGCTCTACAGCTTCCTCCCTGCCTGACAGGTACATATTTATCTAGGACACAGGAGCTTTTCCTTGAATAAGCTCCACATTTATAATGTGCCCATCCCCTGTAGTTTCCTTCCCCATCCTATGGTCCCTATATCTTGCCTAATCTCAGCATAATTGCCTTTCCCCCAGCTATAACTCTTGCCCAGTGGTATACACCTATCCCTTTCCATCACTAAAGTAAACATAACAGAATTGTGATCGGCTATCATCAAAGTGCTCACCTACTTCCAAATCTAACACCTGGCTGGGCTCATCACCCAGTACCAAATCTAATGTGGCTTCGCCCCTTGTTGGCCTATCTACATACTATGTCAGCAAGCCCTCCTGCACACACTGGACAAAAACTGACCCATCTATAGTACTCGAACTATAGTGTTCCTAGTCAATATTTGGAAAGTTGAAGTCCCCCATGACAACTACTCTGTCTCTCTCACTCCTATCGAGAATCATCTTTGCTATCCTTTCCTCTACATCTCTGGAACTATTCGGAGGCCTATAGAAAACTCCCAACAGGGTGACCTCTCCTTTCCTGTTTCTAACCTCAGCCCATACTACCTCAGTTGACGAGTCCCCAAACATCCTTTCTGCAACTGTAATACTGTCCTTGACCAACAATGCCACACCTCCCGCACCCCCCCCCCCCCACCCCCAACCTTTTACCATCTTCTCTGTTCTTACTGAAACATCTAAATCCCGGAACCTGCAACAACCATTCCTGTCCCTGCTCTATCCATTTCTCCAAAATGGCCACAACATCGAAGTCCCAGGTACCAACACATGCTGCAAGTTCACCCACCTTATTCCGGACACTCCTGGCGTTGAAGCAGACACACTTCAAACCAACTTCTTGCTTGTCGGGTATAGAGAAGGTGAATGGCAGTTGTCTTCTTCCAAGGGTGGGGGAATTTCAAGACTAGGGACATATTTTTAAAGTGAGAAGAGAAAGATTTAAAAAAACACGAGGGGCAATTTTATTTACATAGAATGGTTCGTGTGTGGAATAAACTTTCAGGGGAAATGGTGAATGTATGTACCATTACAGTGTTTGAAAGACATTTAGATAAGTACATGAATAAGAAATATTTGAGGGACATGGGCCAAGTGCAGGCAGGTAAACTAGTTTAGTTTGAGATTTTAATTAGCACAGACTGGTTGGACAGAACGGTCTGTTTCCCTGTTTCCCATATGAATGTATGACCGATAGGACCAATCAGGAGAAGAAATAGAAATTTAACTTGAGACTACAAGTATAATGGGAGTCATTTAGCTCAGTTGGCTGGATGTCTGGTTTGCAATGTAGAGTGACGCTAATAGTGTGGATTCATTTCTTGTACGGGCTTGAAGTTCCTGCTTCTCAACCTCTCCTCTTGTCCAAAGTGTGGTAACGTTCAGGTTAAACGGCTATCAGTTATCTCCCTCAAATGAGAGAGCAGCTGTATGATCCTCTGTGACTATGGCCACTTTACCTTTTCACAGGAAAAATAATTCATCGCTTAATTCCAATGTTTGAGAGTGCAAAGAATTTTGCTGTGCAACTGGTCTGCTTGACTGTTAACCTGGAAATCCCTGATGCTAATAAGTATGCTATCATTCATCAGAACAGTCCCTCGTCAGCTATCCAATGCCGTTTAGTCACAGCATAATTGATACCCCTTGTTAAATAAACTTTGGTGTTACCATGTACTATTTAGAAAGTAGTTGTTTTGGTCAGATCATTCTTGTTGGAGTCCAATCCCTCAACCTCAAACTTCACCTCAGGGGTTCCTCATGGTGCTATTTATTGGGTGAAATGTCTTCAACTGCTTCATAATAACCTTCTCTTCAACGTAAGGTCAGACGTTTGAATATTTTCACCGATGTTGGCAGAATCTTCAGCACCATTCACAAATCCTCAGAAACTGAAGCAGTCTGAAGTGTCTGGATAAATGTTACATTCTGGCTTGGGCTGAGAGATGACATCTGATAATAGCACCTATATTTTTGCAATAAACAACTGCACCTCCGAGTCGCGAACCATTTCAGCTCCCCCCCTCATTCCTCAGGTGACATGTCCATCCTGGGCCTCCTGCAGTGCCACAACGATGCCACCTGAAGTTTGCAGAAATAGCTACTCATATTTGGCTTGGGAACCCTGCAACCCAATGGCATCAATGTTAATTTCACAAGCTTCAAAATCTCCCCTGCCCCAAATGCATCACAAAACCAGTCCAGCTTGTCTCCGCCTCCCTAACTTGTTCTTCCTCTCACGTATCCCCTCCTCCCACCTCAAGCCGCACCCCTATTTCCTACCTACTAACCTCATCCCGCCCCCTTGACCTGTCTGTCCATTCTGGACTGACCTATCTCCTCCCTACCTCCCCTGCTATAGTCACCTTTACTGACTCCATCCCCATCTCTTTGACTTGTCTGTCTCCACTCCACCTATCTTCTCCTCTATCCATCTATCTACCTCCCCCTCTCTCCCTATTTATTTCAGAACCCCTTTCCCCTCCCCCATTTCTGACGAAGGGGCACGGCCCGAAACATCAGCCTTCCTGCTCCTAGGATGCTGCTTGGCCTGCTGTGTTCATCCAGCTCTGCACCTTGTTATCTCGGATTCTCCAGCATCTGCCGTTCCTATTATCTCTGATACACCTTCCAAACCCACAACCTCTTCCATCTAGAAGTACAAGGGTATTGGACATACGGGAACACCACCACCTCCAAGTTCCTCTCCAAGTCACTCACCATCCTGACTTGGAAATATATTGCTGTTCCTTCACTGTTGCCGGGTCAAAATTCTGGAATTCCCTCCCCAGTAGCATTGTGGGTCAACCCACAGCAAGAGGACTGCAGCGGTTGAAGAAGGCGGCTCACCACCTTCTCAAGGGCAACTAGGGATGCACAAGAAATGCTGGCCAGCCAGCGACACCCACATCCCACAAATGAATAAAAAACAACAGTGGCAACAATGTATGTTATCTCCAAGACGCACTAAAACAACTTGCAATGTTCCATCAATATTTTCTACCAAACTACAACTTCTATCACATAAAAGAACATCAGTGAACAAGGATAACAAACTGTGGAGCTGGATGAATACAGCAGGCCAAGCAGGCACCATTTACAAGCTGCTCACCATCTTGATTTGGAACTACATTGTCATTCTTCACTGCTATTGGATGAAAATCCTAGAATTCCTTTCCCAGCAGAACTCTGGCTGTGCCTGCACCAAATTAACTGCTGTGATTCAGGATGGCAACTCACCACTACCTTCTTAAGTGTAATCAGGGATAGACAACAATGGCTGCCCTTGTTAGCTGTGCCCGAATCCCCAGAACTATTGAAGAGAAATATCTATTTCAGTCAATAGAGTCAAGTAACAGATGGCCTCTTTGATACCTTTCTTTTACATCACTGCCACTGATGTCATTTCACCCCATTTTCTTTTCAAGAAAACCATAGGTGGTTACCCCATCTCCTGGAACCAAAACTGCAACACAATAGCAACTTTGTCATCACTCTGCTTGTGCACCATGTCATTTTGACAACCGCGGTGTTTATCAAAGCTACAATTTGATAAACACGATGAGCAACAAATTACTGTTATTAAGTTGCGATGCAGGTGAACACTTAGTTTAAGTGGAGTTTCTGCAATTCTTACATATGAAGTTATTTGGCCTAACATCTTCCCTAATGACATAATGACATCTCAAAATTGATTAACGCTTTTGTGCTACCTCCTCAAATGTCAGAAATAACCCTTCCATTTCATTCTAACCAGACTTCTTGGAACTAAATAAAAACACGTCTAAATCTCTTTTGAGACATTTCTGCTCGCAAGGAAGTAGTGCGAGATCTTCACTATCTCCTGAAAATATGGCTTCCCATTCCCGTTATTGAGACCCCAACTCTGGGCTAAAGTATGCCCGATAATATGTTCGCTGAGGATATCTGAATGACAAGTCTTTGGCCAGCCATTAATCCCTCCAGTGAAAATTTTCTACCATTTAGAATGAAACATACGGAAATTCTGACAAGTTTGCCAAAAGGTATAAATGGTAGAGCTGGGAGGCAGAAAGCATAAGGCATTCAATACAGTGAAATGTGAAGTCACCTTTAAATTATTTGAAGAGGAAGACTGAAACGTCTGGGAGCAAGTAGAAGATTCATGAACAGTATCACACTGGAACTGATTTGACTGGCAAGGAGTTCTATTTCTATGCAGCAACTTTCAATGATTCTGTAAGTTGACGGCCAGAAGAGTGATAAAGATGCTGATGTGTGAAACTCATAGGAGGAATATTTTCTCTGAACTTGTCTTAATGAATATTTTTGGGATAAAGCAAAGGAAGTTTGAGTTATCTTGTAGATATTTAGAATGTAGCTGTGAATATCCTTCTTCTCTCTGTTCTTCTTCTTGGATCATATTTGTATTAGCAGCTGTATTTTTCAATTTAATTCACCTTGACAACTGTAAGCAGATAGGTGAGTATTCATGGTAGATGGGTGGGCCTTCTTTATGACTGTTCTCAGGCCACAACATGTCTAAATGGAATCAGGGAAGATCTTTAAGGAAGGGTGTTTAACACAGTTGCAAACAATCTGTCACTTTTATATGATGTAAATCAAACAGACAGGGTAAGGCAATTCAAAGTTTTTATCTGTTGATTTGGAGAGATATTGCTAATTGCCGAGATGGGTGTGCCAGAAATAATGATATTATTGAGAGTAATTACTATCATTTTTTTTTCTTTGTAAGTACCACAGAGAGGACTAATAAGAAAAAAAATTTATGTAAATTTAGCTTGCTTGTGGTTTGGCGCAGATAACAGCAATTTTCTGCTAGAAATGGCTCCATACATTTTATAGCAGAAAAGCACTTCCTCGATTGTTGGTTTGTTATTAGTTAATATCTGAAATTAGAGTTAGGGTTGCATTTCAAGAAGCTGTAGAAAGTACATCCATCTTTGAACATGCCTCACAACCAGAGGTGTGATCTTGTCACAAAATAATGGATTATCATCAGTACATTTTTGGCAAGATTGCTTGATTTAGTTTTAATGATTAAACATAATGTAGACGAATGACAAATTGAGGTGTATACCACAAGAAAACAAAGCAACTTATCTGTAATTATTTATTGGAATGATGCATGTTTCAAAGTTGCAACTAATTAATGCTTAGAGGCATTATTAAGATTAGCACATTTGAGAGGGTTGGGATCATGCGAGCTGAGACTCGGTGAAGCTTAAGCAATAGTAAAAATAATCTGAATTTTGAACGCAGTGACAACTCAAACACTTCTTCTAGTGCAATTCAAATAATTGGTAGATTTCCAATAATGTTTTACGTTGTCAGCAGGAGGCTACTTAGCCAGGAGTCACAAGAATGATATTGCAGTAAGTGTTGGGAGGAGGTCAGAAGTGGGGAAGATTTAGGATTGAGATATTGGAACAGAGGATCGAAAAGCGGATCAAAACAAAGACAGACTCTGTGGAAGAACTGGAAATAAATGTTTAAAATTTAGCTTGCAGAATACTTTTCCTTAAGTAGTATTATGGGGAATCGAGTTGAAATTGAGAAAATGTTTGAGCAACAGGTGAAGCCAACTATTTCACACTACTACTCTGCAGCAGGAGTACAAGTTTATATTCACTACTAACAGAATGCTGCCATCAAACTAAAGACGTTCTGCCTTTCTCACAGATGTAACATGATGCATGAATCTTCATGCCAGTGTGTTGCCAGCTATTTAGCCTATGTATCACAAAGACTGGTAGATTATATTTCGGCATATACTTCGGCATTTCCTATCAGACAAGGTATTGTTTTGCCCAGCCAGTGCATGCTTGCAAATCACACAGCACTGTATCCAAAATTAGATATGATTTTGATTTGAAGAAGATGTACTAAATATTCCTGTGTGTGCTAATGATCATAATAGCAACCAACTTAAGCTTGTTTGTCAGGCTAGTATGCAGGGCCCTGTCCTTTGCAGACAAAAAGAACCAGTATATATGTTGTGCGATATTCAGATATTTTCTTGTTAACTCCTCAGGGCAACGCCTTGAATGATCAGTCAACCTGACTGCTGTAAAATTTAAACAAAGTTTGGCAATTAACTATAAATCATCATCTACTGTGCATTCTCCATGGCTATCCCTCTACCAATCACGGATAAGTAATCTGCATGCTTTGTTCAAAGAATACATCATTATTATTGCAAATTGCCCTGATGAGTGCGAAACAAAAGGCTTTGAGAAAATATGCCTTCTTCCAGCAATACTAAAATTGAGTTCCATTTGAAATTGATAAATGAACATACAGATATCTCGTGATGAACACTGCAAGCTTGCGTTCCACTAAAGAGAAGGTGTAAACAGCAGGTGGTTGTAGGACAGAGGGTAGGAGGATTGGGCTGGTGAGCTGTTATCACATGATGTCCTACACCAAGTGCCACTCACCTGTTACCACTGTCATCATTGAGTTCCTTCTCCTCAGCACTTTTCCATCTCTGTAAGCTCATCCAGCCCTAGGACCCCCAACACTATGGGAATTCTCCTGTGACTCTGTGTGTGCCCCTCCTTCTGGCCAATTGTTGGCAGATGTACTTTCAGCCACCAAGGCCTCATGTTCTGTAATCATCTACCTTTATCCCCTCTGCACCTTCACCTTCCTCTCTGATTTAACCCCTCTTTAAGCCTCTTTGAATAAGCTTTAGGTCACTCTCTCACCTCCACCTGTATCTCCTGCCCATTTTCCTCTGTGAAGTACTGACTTGTCTCTATCTACTGAGATATAATTATGCTGTATTGTTTAAAGTATTAATTTAATAGTTAATTCAAAAACTTTAGTAGAGGATTTGTCTTTATAGGGCCATGCTATAACTAGCACTTCCCTCTACAGGAAAAAATGAAAATTCATTTTTCCAGTGAGACAGCAAATTGGTACTTGCAGATCGAGTGCTCTTTGTGCACCCTGGCCAACTTCCTGCCTGTACCCAAGTAAAAAGTATGCTGTTGTGTTTTCATTCTGACATACATTGCATTTGATATCATAACGTGTACCTCCTCTTGGTTTATTCATTGATTTGCTTTGCAGCAAAGGAGCACCTGAGTTGATAATAAAACAGCAAGAAGGTGCTAAATCCATTTACAAGCCTTGGACTAGTGCTTGTTTCATGCATTTCAATCTTGTAAGGCAGGTCAATAACCCAAAAGAAATTTGATGTTTGCATTCAATCCATGAAAAGTAGAACTATGCTTTGCCCATATTTTTAACGTAAAAATGGATAAATCACCTGATTGTGTACTTAAGTTTATTTTCAACCTGATATTCACAAATGAAAGAATGTGAAATGTATTTCTAACACAAAATGCATAAGTTTCAAAAACCAAAAGAACTGCAAATGCTGTAAATCAGGATCAAAAACAGAGGTTGCTGGAAAAGTTCAGCTGGTCTGGCAACCTTTGTGAAGAAAATTCAGAGTAAACGTTTTGGGTCTGGTTCTGAGGAAGGGTCACTAGACCTGAAACATTAACTCTGATTTTTCTTCACAAATGCTGCCAGAACTGCTGAGCTTTTCCAGCAACTTCTGTTTTTGTTTATGCATAAATTACATATTTCATTTCGTTGAGGATGAAAATAATGATACATTAATGAAAATATCATTCCTGTCAAATGTTGCTTCAACTTGCAATAGCAATCAATGCAACAAAATGGCAGCAGTGAGGTCTTGAAAGAGAATTTGGATAACACTGATCTTCGTGATCCTGAATAATCTTGTCTTGCTCTATACTCTCATCATCATAGGAGCTATTTCTTGCTTCATTTCAACTGTTTAAAGTAAAACTTTCCATTGTTTATAATCATTTATACTTTGAGCTCCTGTGCATATACCATAGAACACATTATATAAGCCAACTTGTAACATAAAATGAGTGCGCTTTCCTGGTGTGAAAAATCATGTTTAGGCATATAAGATAACGAGGTGTAGAGCCGGATGAACACAGCAGGCCAAGCAGCATCAAAGGAGCAGGAAGGCTGACGTTTTGGGCCTAGACCCTTCTTCAGAAATGGAGGAGGGGAAGGGCGTTCTGAAATAAATAGGGAGAGAGTGGGAGGTGGATAGAAGATGGATAGAGGAGAAGGTGGATGGGGAGGAGAACAAGACAGGTCAAAGAGTCGGGGATGGAACCAGTAAAGGTGAGTGTACATGGGGATTTAGGGAGGAGATAGGTCAGTCCAGGGAGGATGGCCAGGTCAAGGGGGCGGGATGAGGTTTGTAGGTAGGAAATGGGCGTGGAGCTTGAGGTGGGAGGATGGGATAGGTGAGAGGAAGAACAGGTTAGGGAGGCGGGAATGAGCTGGGCTGGTTTTGTGATGCAGTAGGGGGACGGGAGATTTTGAAGCTTGTGAAATCCACATTGATACCATTGGGCTGCAGCGTTAACAACATTCTGGCAGTAACACTGAAGATTTGTTTCAAAACTAATGTCACCTCTGAGCAAGCTGTTACTGTACAGCTGCAATATCAACACATTCCCAGCATTGTAGAAAATTGCTCAGGACTGTCCAGTCCATGAATAGTATGACAAAACAAACTTAGTCAGATATTGCCCTATCAATCTACTCTTAGTTATCAGCAAAGTGATAAAGGATGTCATTGACTGTACTGTCAAGTAGCATTTGTTGAGCAATAATCTGCACAGTGATGTTCAGTTAGGCTCCATCCGGGCTGCTTAAACCTGAATTCATTGTGAATTTAGTCCATCGTGAACAAAAGAGCTGAACTCCAGGGTGAGATGTGAGTATCTGCACTTAACATCCAGAATTATTGAGTGCAGCGTCAAGGAGCTGTAGTAAAACTGGAGTCAATAGGAATCCGGCATGAAATCTCTCCATTGGTTGGAGTCATATCTAGCACAAAGTAAGTTGGTGGTTTTTGGAGACCAATCATCTTTATACGAAGACATCACTGTAGAATTTTATCAAGATAGATATTTTCAATCAAGGTGTAGAGCTGAATGAACCCAGCAGGCCAAGCAGCATCATAGGAGCAGGGAAGGCTATGAAGCTCCTCTGATGCTGTTTGGCCTGCTGTGTTCATCCAGCTCCAGACCTTGTTATCTCAGATTCTCCAGCATCTGCAATTCCTATTATCTCAGATATTTTCAATCAGCCTGTTAGGGGACGGTAACACACCAATGGAGCAGGTGGGACTACAACATGGATGTCCTGGCTTAGAGATAGGGACATTACACTGTGCAACAAGATTCCTTTAAATTCTTCAGGGTAGACCTTAGACCTAATCTTCAGCTGTCTTCACCAGTGATTTTCTCACCATTACAAGGGTCAAAAGTGAGGCTGGTTGCAATTAATTGTACAACGTTCAACACTATTTGTGACTTTTCAGAAACTGAACAACATCCCGCTTGAGCTGATCAATAAGCAACAAGTTATTCACATTGATGACAAACATGCCAGCCAATTACTACCTCAAACAAGAGAGAATCTAGCATTGCTCCTTGATGTTCAATGGCATTGCCATGTTTGAATCCCCCCACAATCAACATTCTGGTGGTTACCATTGACTGTAAACTGAATTGCAACTGCCATACAAATATTGTAGCTACAATAACAGTTTAAAAGCTTGGAATTCTGAGCAAGTAACTCACTTCCTGTCTTCGTGGTACTTACAGGCATCTACAAGGCCCAAGTCAGAAATGCCCTCCACTTGCCTGAATGAGTGCCCTCCAAAAATACACAAGAAATTCAACACCATGCGGGACAAAGCAGCCTGCCTGATTGACATCTTTCCACCACTTTCAACATTCACATCCTTCACCATGACTCACAGTTTATTGGAACCCTACAGTTCAGCCTTGCAAGTCTGTATCAACCCTCTGAGGAGCATCCTATGCCGACCCTTTTATTCCTGCAACCCTGTGCTTACTATGGCTAATCCACCTTGCATGCACATCCTTGGACTCTATGGACAATTTAGCATGGCCAATCCACCTAACCTACACATTTTGCACTGTGAAAGGAGACCAGAGCACCTGGCAGAAACCCAGACAAACACAGGAACACCATGAAAAAGTCACACAGACATTTACCCAAGGCGGTAATCAATCCCGGGTCTCTGGCTCTGTGGGGCAGCGCTGCTAGCTATTGATCCACTGCCATCCTATTGGAACAGTGTGTACTTTGTTAGATTTTGAAAATGGTGACCAGCATCTGCAGGTCATATTTTGTGAAATAACCTGGAAGTTTCTTATTTAGATCTTCCAAATGGACAAATATTGAGATTTTTTTTCTTTTTCACTGGATCAGTATTTTGGACCCTCATACCTCAGCTCTGTTAAAATTATATTACAGTAGTTCAATAAAGAGGCACACTGCTTCTCAGGAAAACCTGTAATGATTAGTAAATGAGCCACTGCCAGTGTCGCCCACCACAAATAAATTGCCTTTACAGTCCTGAGATGGACCCCAGTCTTGTCAGTTATTCACACTCTGATTTAGTTATTTGATAAAGCTGAATGGCGTTGAAATAGAAGTCCACATCTGCTTAAATTTGTTTTCTCCATGTTGACTAATCAGTAGGGCAACTAGCCTATAATTCCAGATGATGAAAAGCAGAGAAATGAGGTCGATAATTTAGCTTTATAGTGAAGATTAATGGTGATTTGCATGGGAAGTAGGGTAATTTCTACTAGAGTACTGTATACAGTGAGATCATCAGATCTCTGCAGTCAAAAGCATTGTTTGTCTAATCACATCTGAACAGGTTGATGAGAAAATATCTAGCAAGATTGCCTTTAGGGATCTTGTGGCACAGTGATAGTGTCTCCTTCCACCAGTCATCTCTCTTTAATGAGACGTAGCCTCTGGGACTGTATGACTTTACGTATACCTCTGGACCGAGAGCCCAGAGTTCAAGTTCCATCTGCTCCAGATATGTGTAATACTGTCTCTGAACCAGTTGATTAGAAAATATCGAGTAAGATAGCCCACAAACTTGACTATAAACTTAACCAGTTCCTGACAGGCCTAATGCTTGGATCCAGTGGCAGATCAGGTCTCTCTGAAATGGAGAGTTGCGGATCTTGGTTGCCAACTGTTCCTTCATATTTTTAAAAATTAATTCTTGGGATGTGAGTGTTTCTATCAAGGCTAAAATGTACTGCAAATTCCTACTTGTGTTGAAAAGATAACAGCAGTTAGATTCTGGAGTTGAGTGGCTAATTGCGATATTTCATAAGGAGATAGAAAGTCTATTATATTGATGTTAACCTAGAGTCATAAGAGTTAGGCCGGTTAAAGATGGCAGTTTTCCTTTCCTAATGAGATTGCCTAGTTTTGCCTTGCAGTACTTACAACCATACAAAATAGGAGCAAAAGTAAGTCATCCAGTCCCTTGAGCCTGCTATACCACTCATTAAGATTATTATTCGTTTGTATTTTGACTTTCATATTCCCAACTAAGCCTTATTAAAAAAAAACACAAATTCTATCCACAATAGTAAGCTTGGAATCACTATATGTGGAGACATCAGCAAACATGTTCATTGAGAAAGTGGTCGAGATATTGAAGGGATGTGTTGGCACAACTACTGCGATTATCTCCACTGGTCAGTGGGTATGAACTGATCAGATACTTACTAATCAGATAGCAATTTAAAATAATTGAGGAGCAATGTGGATTTAAAGGAAAGCTTTCTTTGTACAGTGATGGGAATGTGGAATTTTCTGCCACAAACACATAGTTGAATCCAAGTGCATAAATTCTTTTTAAGAGGAAATTGGAGAAGTGATTAGAGTAAAAGGGCAATATTAAAAGGAATGTAAGTAAATTGAGAGTGGATCAAGACTCTTGAAAAATATCAAGAGGTACTTGAAAGATTGAAAGGCCATTATTAATAACATTCCATGCAGCTAAATGTTCTGGTCAGAAAACTTAAGTGAGGACTTGTTGAAATTCTCTTTCTTTTCAATGGTGTGGTTGCTAAGTTTTGGAATCTCAAGAGGTATAAAATTGACAGCTCCATTATGGATTGGTTAAATATGCTGACTCAGTACGTATAACAATTGTCTTCTCACCTTGTTTTGTAGCTGGGTTGCATATGAGAGTACTGACTACACAGGTGAACAGTATGTTCTGGAGAAAGGACTTTACAGTAGCTTGGAAGACTGGGGCGCGATAAGTTCAAAAATCTCCTCTGTTCAACCCGTTCTCTTGGTAGGTGATTAAATTTACCACTTTGTATGTTTAAAATGGATTCAATAATTTAAGAGGCAATTTATTAATTTGAGGCTGATATTTCAAAAATTTCCAGTAATGTAAAAGCCTATTACAAGGTAAAAGGTAAGACACTTGTAACATGTTAATTTTTAAATCATCTTAACATTTAAAATTATAGAACAACCGTTTGGAATGGAACGGAAGGAAAAGCTGTAGAAAAATCAAATAGGTTCCTCCACCTTTCTTTCCCAAAACATGTTTGCAGACCATATTGATCAGGTCTGATTTGACTTTTACGTTTGAGACAAGGTACCTGGTAATTCTACAAAATACTGAAATATATTGTGTAACTTTCTGCTGAAGTGACATTTGTCTCCCAAGTACATAACATAATAATACTAGCAAATTTTATTGTGTGGTACTATACTCTTATAAAAGTCGATCGCATTATAAAAATGTTACAATTGTGTGCACTTCCTTTTAGAAATAAATTATCTTCCTTTTATCTCTGGCCAGACAAGTTGAAACAGCTGTTAAAAAGGCTTATAGAATCCTTGGGTTTATAAGTAGACGCATAGAGTATAAAAGCAAGGAAGTGATGCTACATATCTACAAATTATTCGTCACACCAAATTTGGAGTATTGTGTTTCGTCCTCGGCACCCCATTTATGGAAGGGCGTTGAAGAATGCCAAGGAGATTTACTTGAGTGACACTAGGAATGAGGGATTTTAGATAAAGGGAAAGATTAGAGAAATTGGGCTTATTTTCCTTAGAGCAGAGAAGATTAGGAGGTGACTTTATTGAGATATTCCAAATTCTGAACAATCTTAATGAGATAAAGAAAGTTGTTCTATTTCTATTAGTTGGCATGTCAGCAACTAGGGGTCACAATTTCAAGATTGTTAACAATAGAGCCAAGAGTGAAATAATGAGAAATGTTTTCACTCTTAATTGTTGTGATTTGGAATGCGCTGCTTGGGAGAGTTGTGGAGTGGATTCCATGGTAGGTTTCAAAAGACAGCTGCATAAATATTTGAAAATGGTGAATTTAGAGGGCTACTGAGATAGGGCTGGAGAATGTGACTAGCTCGGTACCTCTTTTGAGGGCCATTACAGGCACTGTGTGTCGAATGGCCTCCTTTTGTGCTGTAAAATTCTATGATTCCATGTCCATAGTTCAACCATGAAAATGAGTATGAGACAAAAGACAGACAGACAGACAGAAACAAGAATGTGACAGATGAGCAAAGAGGCTGCGATGGAAATCAGATCATGACCCATTTCTGGCTGATCTCAGTAAGTTGTTCTTCCCACAGGGCCATCAAAACAGTTGTGGACCTGAGAGTAAGATAGTGGACCCATGAATAATTTAAGAATGATGATTAAGCTATTTCTGGATGATTTAATTAAGACAGGTAAAATAGACTTAGATCAATGCACCCACTTTGCAGTTTTATTGCCAATAGATGCCATCTTCCAACTAGGGAGTTCCTTCCAGGACATAAGGCAAAGTAGCTATTCTGGAGAGGAGTGGGGAAGAAAGGGGGAGGACGGGGAGACTCCTTATAGCCATTAATTATAGCTAAGCCTCTTCTTTTAAGAATTTGTTAATGAATAACAATAAACCTTAATCTTATTTTTTACAGGATATTGAGGACAGTGAACTTTCTAAGTTCAAGGTATGATTCAAAGTTCAATTCAATGTTTTTATTTACTTTTTTAATATTTGACAAGCATTTAATAGGAGTGGTTAAGCTATGAACAAGCATTTAATAGGAGTGGTTAAGCTGTGTCCAAGTATGGTTAGAGTGATTTATCACAACCTGCAGTTTAAAGCAACAAAAATTGTTACAACATTGATGCAGACATTTTGGGCAGCAGAACCTTTCCAAACATTAATGTCATTTTGGCACCAGACATAAGGAATCTCTGCATGTTGAGCAATAGTGATATCATCAGGCAGGCTGAACAACCAAACACATCAAAACAAAATCCCTCTGACACCAAACCAGGAAGTAGCAAGCATATTTTATCACAGGCTGTGATTCATATAAACACAATTTGTAGGTGTTGCAAGGAGCACTCAAGTGCAAACAGGAAGCCACAGAAAGCAGCAGGCATTCTCAAAGATGATAGGAACTGCAGATGTTATCTCGACAGTCTCAAAGAGCACTCTGCAAGAAGTGCCAGTTTATAAAAGTTCCTCAGAAATTTAGAACTTGTTTCTGAAAACTAATGTAGTTCATTCCATGTCATGCTCCTTGCTTTCAAAAAAAAAGAGCCTGGCTGGCCCTTTGCGTCTCTCTCCAACTGCACCCCTCACCCTGTGCATGCTTCCCCTTGCTCTTGTTCCCGGCACTGGTCTTTGTCCCTGCACTCATCAGGGAAGAGAAGCTTCATCAGAAGCAGCCTTTGCCACTGTCTGCCTCTTGTCCTCAGCCCCCCAGACCCCTTGTTAGCGGCATGTGAACTGATGCTGACATCACTGTGCACCATTGGCTAGGCCACTTTGGCACTATACCTAATCACTCCATTTTTCATGCTGTTCAGAATTTTACAGAAAAAATAAATTTAGGGACGTACACGCAGAAATAAGGAACAAGCGCAATTTTTTTCTTTTGTATAATCCAAGCATCCGTGGAACTTCTACATGAGCTGACATTTTCCTTAACAAAGCATCACTTTTACAAGTTCTCACTGTAAATAAGTGTCTATAGGTGAAAGTTCATGTCATTTCAGAGATTCTAGATAGCTAACATCATTAAAAAATCTGGCAGTGTGCCCTGTGGAAGAGATCAAGGAACAAAAGTGGCCCATTCAACACTTCACATCTGCTCCACCATTTAATCAGGTCAGAACCAGTTCAATTCCTGGGATGGCAGGACTGATATATAAATAGAACATAGAACAGTACAGCACAGTACAGGCCCTTCGGCCCACGATGTTGTGCCGAACCTTTACCCTAAACCTAAAGGTCTATCTAACCTCCACCGCTACTTTATACGATCATACATGTGCCTATCTAATAGCCACTTAAATGGCCTTAATGAGGCTGACTCCACTACCCTGTCCAGCAATGCATTCCACACCCCTACCACTCTGAGTTAAGAACCTACCTCTGACGTCTCCCCGATACCTACCTCCTTTCACTTTAAAACTATGTTCCCTTGTAATAGCTACTTCCACCCTAGGAAAAAGTCTCTGGCTGTCTATTCTATCTATACCTCTGATCATTTTGTACACCTCTATCCAGTCACTTCTCATCCTTCATCATTCTAAAGAGAAAAGCCCTAGCTCTGTCAACCTTTCCTCGTAAGATCTTCCCTTCATTCCAGGCAATATCCTGGTAAATCTCCTCTGCACCTTTTCCAATGCTTCCATATCTTTCCTATGATGAGGTGACCAAAACTGGACAGATGTGGCTGAACCAGGCTTTTGTATATCTGGAGCATAACTTCACGGTTCTCGAACTCAATCCCTGTATAAATGAAAGCTAACACACCATACACCTTCTTAACAACTCTATCCACCTGGGTAGCAGCTCTCAGGGAACTGTGAACATGAACCCCAAGATCCCTCTGCTCCTCCACACTGCCAAGAATCTTTCCGTTAACTCTGTATTCTGCTTTTTGTCCTTCCAGAATGAAACACCTCACACTTTTCAGGGTTAAATTCCATCTGCCACTTCTCAGCCCAGCTCTGCATTCTATCAATGACCCTTTGTAACCTAGAACAGCCCTCCGCATTGTCCACAACATGACCCACCTTCGTATCATTCTTGAATTTACTAATCCACTCTTCCGCTCCTTCATCCAAATCATTTACAAAAATCGCAAATAGAAGAGGACCCAGAACAGATCCTTGTGGTACACCACTCATAACTGAGCACCATGTTGAATATCTTCCGTCCACTACCACCTTTTGTCTTTTGAGCGTCAGCCAATTCTGAACCCAATCTGTCACATTTCCCCCTATCCCATACCTCCTCCCCTTCTGCATGACCCTACCATGGGGAACCTTATCAAATGCCTTACTTAAACCCATGTATACCACATCCACTGCTGCACCTTCATCCACGTATTTGGTCACCTCTTCGAAGAATTCACTAAGGTTTGTGAGACATGATCTATCCCTCATAAATCTATGCTGACTATCACGAATCAAACTGCACCTTTCCAAGTCATCATAAATCCTGTCTCTCAGAGCCCTTTCCAATAATTTTCCCACCACTGATGTAAGACTAACCGGCCTGTAATTTCCGGGGTTATCCCTGTTCCCTTTGTTGAACAAGGGAATGATGTTTGCCTGTTTCCAATCTTTCGACACTATACCTGTGGACAGTGAGGACGAAAAGACCACTTCCGAAGGCCCTGCGATCTCGTCCCTCACTTCCCATAGAATCCTTGGATAAATCCCATCAGGCCAGGGGGACTTATCCATCTTCAACTTCCTCCTAATTCCTAGCACATCTTCTTTACTAACATCGACCTCCTCTAGCCTACCAGCCAGTTTCACAACGCCCTCCTCTACAAGTAGGTTCTCAGTTGTGAACACTGAAGAAAAATATTCATTAAGGACCTCTTCTATCTCTTTAGGCTCTGTGCACAAATACCCTTTACAATCCTTGATCGGCCCTACCCTTTTTCTGGTCATTCTCTTGTTCTGCACATATGTGTAAAAAGCCTTGGAGTTTTCCTTGATCCTATCCACCAAGGTTTTCTCATGCCCCTTTATAGCTCTCCTAAGCCCTTTCTTCAGCTCCTTCCTGGCTAACTTCTATCCCTCTAGAGCCTTTTCCTTTCTTCTCTTCCTAAACCTTACATAAGCCTCCATCTTTCTCTTTACCAGTCGTTCGACCTTTCTCAAGAACCATGGCATGAATAGAGGTGATAGATCAGTTGGGACTATATTCACTAGCATTTAGAAAAATGAAGGGTGATCTCATAGAAGACTATGAAATTCTAACAGCTCTACAGAAGTAAGTGCAGGAAGGATCTTTTTGAGGTCCAGGGCATCCAGAAGCAGTGCTCCCAGTCTAAGGATGACATGTAGCCCATTTAGGGCTGAGATGAGGAGGAGTATCTTCACTCAGAGGATGGTGAATCTGTGGAATTCTCTGGCACAGGATGCGGTTGAAGGCAAAACATTGAATGTTTTCAAGATGCAGATAGATGTAGTTCTTATGGCTAAATGGATCAAAGTGTATGGGGCGAATGCCGAATAGAATACCGAGTTGGATAATCAGCCGTGATCACATTGAATGGCCTACTCCTATTCCTATTTTCCATATTTCTGTGTTTCTGCAGCTAATCTGATTTTAACTCCACATCCTTGTATATCGCTGATGATATTTCATCCCCTTGGTAATCAAGACACTGTCTACCTCTGCCATAAAAATATTTAAAGATTCTGCATTATTACCTTTTGGGAAAGGGAATTCCAAAGACTCTCAACTGTCTGAGAGTGAAACATCCTCATTTCTGTCTTAATTTGGTGATCCTTCATGTTTAAATTATGTTTAAACTTAGTTTCAGATTTTCACACAAGAGGACATATCCTTTCCAAATTCAACCTCCCCCAGGAGCTTCAATTTAGTTTCAGTTTAGCCAGTCCTGACCGGGACCCGTGGTTCAGTGGTTAGCAATGCTGCCACACAGACGAGGGAGCTGGGTTCAATTCCAACTACAGATGACTGTCCATATGGAGTTGACACATTCTCCCCATGTCTGTGTGGGATTCCATTGGGTGCTCTGGTTTTCCCCTACATTCCAAAGATGTACAGGCAAGGTTGATTGGCTATGCTAAATTGGCCATAGTATCCAGAGATGTGCAGGCTACGTGGGTTAAACTGTGGGGAATGCAGTGATGGGGCGGGTCTAGGTGGGAATGCATTTTGGAGGGTCAGTGTTGACTTTTTGGGCCAAATGGCCTGCTTCCAAATTGTAGTATTTCTATCATTCTACGACACCTGTCTCTGTTCCGTCATTGAAATGCCCAGGCGTGGAAGTTGGAAAATCCTGTCAGTTTTCAGACTAATGAACATTAATAGTTTTCCTGTCAGTGCAAAAACCGGACAGTCTGAAATACAACCAAAATCTAATTTTACACACAGTTTGACATAAATAAAGGAATGGGTATATTGTTTCATGAAAAAGTATTAAATTAAGATATATGCTACATTAGCATTATGGTTATTTTTGCTTAGCATTTTCTGTGTCATTTATTATCGATTAAACTCTTGACTTGCAGGTGCATTTTTTTTCGGAGCCTGAATTTCAAGGGAATGCACAGATTTTTGACGTGGACACAGCCCAATTTCCAGATGGTTTCTCACCCAAGTCCTGCAAAGTTCAATCTGGCAGGTGATGAAAATTAACTTCAGACATGCATCGACTTAGCCAACTCTTGATAAATTGGTTTGAAGCACAAATTTAACTATTTCAATTGAATTAATCTATATAATTATTTTCACAACATTTAGCATTATAAACAGCTAATCATTCTAAGAAATAATCTAACCTAAATACTGGATTTTTAACAGTTCCTCTGGAGGAACTATTAAAATGTGTTAAAATGTTCCTCCAAAGGAACCGCCTTGAATTTTGATGGAAAATTGGCTCTGTTAAAGTTTCACTGTACAGTGCATATTGCATTGCCTCTGTGTGAGAAAACCCCGTTGTCTATAAAAGAATACAAATCCCATCTGAGCATATTGCTGCTGTGAAATGTTTCTCTGTTTAGACCCTTTGCATGCAAGATGGTTTGTTGAAAATGGTGAGATAACAAGGTGTAGAGCTGGATGAACACAGCAGGCCAAGCAGCATCTTAGAAGAAGGAAAGCTGCTTTGTTTTGCCTCCTTTATGGATCCTCATACACTACATCTTCAATAGTTTACTAAGAGTACCTCATGATTAGAATTATAGTAAAAGGTATATGTGTAAGTTTATGCTTTCGCTTTAAGAGTATCAATTTGCTTACAGTTAATGTATCTGGGAATTCTTAGACTTTAAGGTTCTTTTCAAATGAGTGTTTGAACCTGATTACGAACAGACATGGACTGATATCACTAGATTAATTCTAAATTAGCAATGTCGTTGTAGGTGAAAATTGGAGTTTAAAAAAAGGAGAAATAATAATTTGTGCAATTATGTACTTTTTTTTAAATGAGAAGACCATCTGTTGAGAATGGGAAAAGAAACAGGAAGATATACACCAAGAAACTGTGATTCATTGTATTTTGCCCTTTGCAGCTGGGTGGCTTATGATGCAGAGAATTTCACTGGTAACCAATATGTACTCGAGGAGGAAATCTATCCTGATTTGATCATGATGGGATGTACAAAGGGTGACTGTATAAAATCTGTGAAGAAAGTAGATTTTGTAAGTATCTTTTAGATATTTAGATATTTTAGTTTTCACAACAGTGACATCTGATGTCATTGATGTGTTCTAAAACAAATCAGCAATCAATTTCTCTTTTAAGTAGAAGTTGCATGATTGATAGCATCAGCATGAAGTCACAGCGTCCAATCCTAATGTTGTTCTTTGTAATTCAGCCCAAAGATTACTAAAAGGAAGCCCTCAAACAAGACTGTTTTTCTCTCATTTACAAAGTATGTATCCCAGCTGTGCAGTTGTGCTCTTATCTAAACAACCAGTAATAGCATGAAAACTTGAATCTTCAGTAAGTGTGGAAAGATTAATTGGAACTGCTTGAATTCCATTTTTCTGTTGGAGATCCCTACCTCTCAATTGCTTGAGCACCAGGCCCGTCCCTGAACGAAAATGGCTTGCAAGTGTTTCGTTTAACACCTTAACATCAAGTAGTTATTAAATGACATTGCTACTACACACAATCTTTATCTCCTAATTTTGTATCTAAAGTTCCCAAGAACAAGATTGCAGCATCTTTCATGAAGTGAGAATGAACAGAAAGAGTCCATTTGACTCCTTGTGCTTCTGCTACTACTTTGAAAGGGAGATCCTATCAATCCTACAGCCTTGCACATTGCTCTCACAATGTCTTCACTTTGAGATTTATGCTTTTTCAAAACTATTATCAATTGGGTATCCATCACCCTTTTAGACAGTGCATGTCAGATAATAACAGCTTGCTGTGTAATTTCGTTCATCTCATCATGTCACCTCTTGTTCTTTGCGTGTTATCTTGAATCTGTATCCTCTAGCTAATGACCTTTCTGTCACTTGAAAGATGTTCTTTTTACTTGCTGTACCAAAATCCTTAATATCTTTGAGCACCCATATTGGATTTCCCCTTATCTCTGCTGTAAGAGAAATATCCCAGTTTGTCTAGTCTTTTTCTGTAGGTGAAATCATATATCCATGGAACTGTTCCAGTAAATCTTCATTGCAACCTCTCTAACAGCTTGACATCCTTCTGTACAGTATTTTTCCCAAAGTTGGCTACAATACTTGAGAGGCAACTTAACCAGTGTCTTAAAAAGAATTAGCATATATCTTCCTTGATTTTATGCCCTATGTCTCTATTTATAATGCTACAGACCCCTCATCTTTTCAACAGACTTTCAGCTTGTCCGGTCAGCAGCAGAGACTTGTGTACAGACACCCTAGGTCTGTCTGCGCCCCTTATAAATTATACCCTTTAGTGCATCTTGCCTCTCCTCATTGTCTCTATCAAAAAGAATTAACACTTCTGTTTTTTTGTTTTGATAGTGCTTTTCTATTCCAGCAATAATTCTCTTTGCACGGGAGAAATTTCATGGAAAGAAAATTGAATTGGCTTCAGAAATGCGGAATCTGGCTTTGGAGGGATACAATAATCATATCTTTTCTGTTAAAGTTACTGGTGGCATGTAAGTACATATTTGTCCTAAATCATTTAATACACAGGATACACTCTTTAAAAAGATCTGTACATGTGTTGGGAGACTGTAGATCCATCTATTGCATATTTGTTATTACCAAATTATATTTAACTCTTTATCTTCCATATTCTAGTTAGGGTTCATTTCATAAACTATGCAATTGGACGAAATTTCCCAAAATTAGCAAATACACTTTATAAATATTAATCATTTTGTTTTTGTTTCAAACATGTTGAGCGTGAATAAATGGAGAGAGGGGTATTAAAGCCTGCGTTGAAGAGTGGAGTTTGGTGCATTATATAAAAGAGCCAGGATATAGGTAAACCTATACACATAGTGCCCCACCAAACCATTTGCCAAAATTTAAAGCTGTAGCTTTGCTCACACTGTACCAACTAACTGAAGGGATTTCTCCAGTATTCCTCCAAAATCCAGAAGACAAGAGTCTGAGTAGACAAAAACAGAGAATGTTGGAGAGACTCACGAGCCCTGCCTGCATCTGTAGAGAGGAAGCAGAATTAACATTCATGGCCAATGGATCCTTCCTCAGAACAGATGCCGCAAGCCTTACTCAGTTTGTCCTTCAATTTCTGTTTTTGTTTCATATTTCCAGCATCCATAGCTCTTTGTTTTATTTTAGCTTATGGGGAAATATATGTGTAATTGCTTTTACTCAATACTCCATATTTTGTTTTAAGAGTAAGAAAGGAAAGTATTGCATCTTTTGAGCTCTCAGGCATCTTAACATGCGTCACATTTGTTTGAAATATAATCACTGTTGTAATGTAGGGAATCTTAATTTTCATCTCTATGAACTTGCTTTGAATTTGCAAAGCAAAAGTGGTCTGACTTCCAATTGGCTGGGATGGTTTTGATGCGAAATAGTTTGGTGAAAACGTCAGTTTAACTGGTTCAACATTTGACCCTTTGACCCAACATTGTGATACCAAGCTATATTCGTTGGTCTTGCTAGAATTGATATTGATTATGTGTGGATAGGTGATCTGATCTCCAAGGTGCATTTAGATCTATTGGTCACAGAGTTGAAATTGGCTTGATATAGTGTTTTCAATTAACAGATGTTTTTGGAACGTTTCAGCTGAATGCCGAAATGCCACAGTGAGTCATTTGCATAGGATAAGAAACAAAAGCAAATTCTGTCTTAAGGTACTTTTGCCAACTGGCTTCAGTATGTGAGGTCAGAATCAGTACCTCATTGAAGCGGTTCCCAGGGCACTCAGACCTTACACTGGATTTCTGCAACATATGTACTTTGGTTTCCCTCCCACAAAGTCATGGCTGTCCATAGCTTAATTCATGATTTACTGTGCTGGCATATATTGAACCTCCTTATTTGCACAGAGGAACACCTTTCATCAAAGAACATTTTCAGCTGAGAGGTAATGAAACACTTCAATTGACACAGAAAAACCCGCATGTTCATCTGATATCTCATAGCCTCTATTTGACACAGTGCACACCCTACAAACAGGAACAGTCCCTGTATGGCACATCTCCTGTTTGATTACATCACTGGCCATAAGCTGGTAACTAACCGAAGTGTTAGAAGTACCAAGTTGCACAGAATATCTGGATAACCCTCAACTGCTTAATGACAACTCAAGGAAGATGTGGCCACTTGCTCCGCAAGTGAAATATAATGGGGAGCTTAAATTGTGACTATGGCCATCCAATTCAGCCCATCTCCTACAATATTAAACTTCTGACCAGAGAGGCCCATTCCTGGTGGCATCACAACCATCCCCATTGTGTCAGCTGAAGCAATTTTTAATGTATTGAGTTTAAGTCCCACCCACTCACTGTAAGCACCATTGTAAAGCTATTTTGTGCTTAAAGATTACTGCTGAAACGTTTAAAATATTTCTTGATTTCTTCTGCAAAACAGATGGGTGGCTTATGAATGCGGCAACTATCAAGGACATCAAATTTTGCTACAGCCCTGTCAGATATCTAACTGGCATCAGCACACTGGATGGCACAGGATTGGTTCTTTACGCCCTTTACCTCAGGTCTGTATGTGTTTAGGTAGAGAATTCCATTATGTGAAATTTAAATTCTGAACCTGTTGTTACTATCTCTGAGATATCTTTAAGGTTGTTCACTTAATCAAAAGTGCCAGTGACACCTATTTGTGAAATACTAAATTGACTGATAGTTCATAAAAGTTAATCATTAAAGAAGTAAAAATCAGATAAATTCCATACTTCCTTCAATGTTTAGACATTTTCTGCATCTGCAATTATTTTTGATAAGATGGGAGAAAAGAAATCAGGTTTTCAAAATATTTGTTCAATACATGAGAGATTCTCTCAAGATGCGTTCTCAAGATATTTAAAATTTTTGACAAGATATTCTCCTTTGCTCTTCAGATATTGTTGAACTAGCAGTGTATTTCTAGCTTTTTTGGTTTTGCTTCAATTTTCTGACTTTGTTTCTATTTTTTCTCCATATTGGATTGTTTTTGAAGTTTTTTGGCAATATATTTGTTTACTTATTTTGTGTTTTCAAACATGATGTATGATGAATTCTGCTGGCCCTTCTCTGGTACCAGCTGCTGTATAATAGTTTGGGTAGATATGGTTCGGATGATTCTTAGCATTTCATGTAATTTTCATACCGCCTGTGTAGCCCTCTGAGGCCTGCTTGCAGAGCAACTTCTGCACCTTACTTGCGGGGAGCATTGGAGTGACTGCGCATGCACCCATGCAACTTAAAGGTCACGTTGATGGTCCCCTTGGTTGGTGAGTCTAGATCTAGGGTCATTATCTCAGAGGAGGGGGAAGACCTCTTAATACCAAGGTGAGAAACATTTTCTTCATTCTGAGTGGCCAGACTTTGAAATTCATTACACTAGAGGGCTTTGGAAGCTCTGACATGGAGCATATTCAAGCCAAAATCAATAGATTTCACTTTACAGATGGTAACAAGGAATATGGGGCAAATGGTGCAAGATGAAAATGGTGTGAGAGGCAGATGATCAACCATAATCTGATTGACTGAGATAGTATGCTTAATGGACCCAAACAGCCTATTCTGGCCCTTATTTCTTATGTTCCTAAAAATATGCCCAATGTTTTTTTTCTTTCTCCCTTTTGAAGAAGTAACCAATCTTCACTGAGCATCTAACAATGGCAGGAAAGTAAAAAAAAAATTAGGAATTGTTGAAGCAAGGAAAGGGAATTTCACAATTACATCAAGGTGCACGTTACTGAAGTGTAAACAAGCTATTCAGCATTGTTAGTTTCTAATGTTATTACGATACTGCTTTAAAATGTTATACTTTTTCACTTTTTTTTAAAGAAGACATTTATGTGATTTGTGGAAAGATAGAACACTCATTTGCTTCCTCCTCAGTTAGTTCTGGCACAATTTGAGATTGTATGACAAATGTAACTGTTTATTTTCACAAATCTGGAAAGACAAAGCCCAAGTTTATATTACATGTGTGGAAAAGCCACGGCTTAAACTTGCAATAATCTGGAACAATAAAAAAAACGCAATAGAAAACTATGTGCCATTTACCATTTCTGTCTTGTTTACAGAGTCGAGTGTATTTTCGGATACGAAACAGAGCTACTAGAACATTCATGACATTTGCCGGAGACTTGAATGAAATCCACATGGTACGCGTGCAAGCTTTAGAAAGCACAGGAATGGATGACCAAATCTGGTTCTACCAAGATGGATTTATCAAAACCAAGGTATTCAAATTATTGAGTCTAATAAAAGAAAACCCTAGACTAGCTTTTTCAACATAGCTTCTTTGTGTGCTACCTTTTAATTGACTTTTTTTGAAAATGGGAGACCTTAGGTTAAATTTCCAAATGCCAGGGGTGTCAGAACCTGATGCTGATGTGATTTAAAATTCTGTCCTGGGAGAACTTTGCAGGATCCCAACATCTCTAAGAAAGTTTACAGTTTCTAAAGTGTTGTCGGGGATAGTGGATTATGATCTTAGCTGATGGTACTACTGGACGAGTCAGGTACCAGACTGAAAAATTGCTTGCTGGATTTGTTTTTCTTTAGTTACCTCATACAGTGGATAGTCACTGAGACATATTCACATGAGGCTGCCAATTTTCTTTTAATGAAAGAATAGAAGTTCATTTCATGAAAGTAGATTTAATAAAGACAATCCTTTGAAATACAAAAGACCAATTGAAAGATCTTAAAGCATAGACCAAATCATAGTTTCCACCTGTCTCCTGCCACTGTCCTTTATGGAAATTTTAGTCCAGAGAAATGATACCTCATATCTCAACACTTTTAATTGCTACTTTGCTGGCTCCTTGTCTTTCCTTTTCTATGGAGTGTGGAGACAATTCAATGACATGAACTTTTCATAAGCCTAACAACCTAAATTTCCTCAATTCTACTGAACTGTAGATTTCCAAACAAACCCTCCTGGTTTGGAAGTTTTACTAAACCTTTCTGCCAAGGTGACTTGTTCTCTGAACTGCCTGAATTCCTTTGTAGGAGAGAAACTAAACTTGCTTCCAAGCTTAACGCTAGTATTTTCTGAACTTAATTTAAGAACTTGCTTCATTGTAGATTCTTCTGAACTGAAATCAAAGGTGATAGCCTGACATATTTGCCTTGCATAAACTCAGCAGTGTAAATATCTTTCCATTCAACACCACAGGGGTTCATATTTTTCTGAAGAAGGGTCCAGACCCGAAACTTCAGCTTTCCTGCTCCTCTGATGCTGCTCGGCCTGCTGTGTTCATCCACCTTCACGCCTTGTTATCTCAGACTCCAGCATCGGCAGGTCCTACTATCTCTGAGGGCTTCATATTCACCTGTTTTCTGACAATCATCCAGATTTAGATTATTGTTCTAGAAGTACTCTATAACCTGGGGTTTGACTGATTTTGAAATCCACATTTCAAAATTAAATTGCTTACAATTAAAGACTTAGTTAGCTTCTCTTGGGAACTTGTTAGAATGGTATCAAAGCTGGGGCTGCAATTTTAAAATTCGATTCCAGAAATAAAAGCAGTCTGGAGCATGTTACTACATAATTCTTGAATTCACGATGGGGTGATCTGAAAGTTTGCTTATCTTATGAGAAGTGTTTATTAAGGGGGATCTTGGATTAGGACAGGTGCATTATCTTCATTGTGGCCCTCTGGGCACTTTCACTTAATGTTATGCTACTTGTCCTTTGAGGAGCTTATTATTCTCAGCAGCATGGCATCAGCAGGCTCCAATATGACTGCTGCCTGCTTTCCACTGATGCCAAACAGGCAGCTCTCCTGTCCAACAGACACTTAGCATTACTAAACCCATCTCATTTCAACACAGGGCCTTAACATCTAAAAATAGCATCATGTCAAAAACACAGCAAAGGCATAGCGTTAGGGCCCAGAATATATCTGGGTGTGGACTTCTCAGCTCCACTTTGAAAATCTGGCCCCTTATTCTTGATTGCAGACTGCACATACTGCAATTTAACCAATTTCCAAAAAAAATGTATTTGTTTAACTTTATCAAATGTGTTCTCCTCATTTAATTTTGAGGATGTTCTTTACAATTCTCATCCCTTCTTCCTCCTTCACCTCCTCCCACTCCCCATTCCCAAAAATGATTCTACTTATTGGACAGCTAGTTTTGGGTAGGGGTAAAAGGTCATTGTCTTACAAAGATTTCCATTAGGGAAAGAACGAAAAACTGCATCATGTATGAATTTTAGCTTTAACTGTTTTCAATTATTAAATGAAGTTGTGAGATGTGCTTTATTATTTGTTCTAGGGACAGGAGCATAGAGTTAGTATTTGTTGTCCTTCCTGACTCACCCTTGAAAAAGTGGTAGTGAGCCACCTTCTGAAGCACAGCAGTATGTCTATGTACCTTGTAATAGTGAAAGAATGGTAATGTAGTTCTATGTCAGGATGTATATGACTTGGAAGGAACTTCCAGAAGGTGTTGTTTCCTGGAATGTAATGCCCTTGTTCTTCAAGGTGAATGAGGTTTGGAATGTGGCCAAGTAGGAATCTTGATAAGTTGCTTCAATACTTCATTTAGATAATACCTACTGCAGTCACTGTGCACTGGCAGTGGTTGGAAAGAACGTTCAAGGTGGTGGGTAAGGTACTATCAAGTGAGCAGCATGGTATAATGGGAGCTGCATATACCCAGGCAGGTAGTGACTATTCCATCACACACCTGATCCCTGCCTCTTAAATGAAGGGAAAACTTTTAGGAGTCATTGGGTGAGTAACTTTCCATTAAGTTCCCAACTTCTGACTTCCTCTTGTGGTCACCACATGCAATTGATCCAATTTAGTCAAAAAACTGAAAGAACTGCAGGCTCGTGAAATCTGAAACAAAGACAGAAATTACTGGGAAATCTCAGCAGATCTGGCAGTATCCATGGAGACAAATCAGAGTTAATGTTTTGGATCCAGTGACCTTCTGAAGAAGGATCTCTGGACCTGAAACACTGGGCCTGAAACATTAACTCTGCTTTCTCTCTACAGATGCAGCCAATCGTGCTGAAATTCTTTAGCACATTTTGGTTCTAGTTTCTTAACTCTGATTGATTTGAACCACTTTCCTATTTGCCTCTTCCTCTACTACACAGATGGCAGACGATTGCTGCATGGATGTGATTGGAAACTTTCTCGGTCCAGGTTCAAGATTAGGAATCTCTGTGCAGAACAGCAAAGACATTCATATCTGGAACATCAGTTCAGATGGAGTCATACTGAGTGGAATAAGACCTGACCTAGTTATTGATATAAAAGGTGAGGCATTGATTTTTCATTCTTCTCTGCACTAACAAGATCTTTGAACTTATCAGCCACTTGTGTTAACATAACGTGACCAATATTAAAGACAACAGTAAAGAAAGATTCACCCATCTCCCCCTCACCCCCATAACTAGCTTATTCCACAGAGATAGTAGGAACTGCAGATGCTGGAGAATCTTAGATAACAAAGTGTAGAGCTGAATGAACACAGCAGATCAAGCAGCATCAGAGGAGCAGGAAAGCTGACATTTCGGGCCGAAATGTCAGCTTTCCTGTCCTTCTGATGCTCTTGGCCTGCTGTGTTCATCCAGCTGTACACCTTGTTACCTTATCCCACAGATGTTCCATGATTGCCTGAACATTTCCAGCAATTACTGACTTCTGTTCCAAACCATGTTGAATTACAAAAGTTTCAAGAAGGAGCATTTATTATTGATAGGTGATTCTGATGTATGTCACTGGTAGACTAATTGTGAGAAAGCATTTCCCTCACTCCCCACCCAGTATTTGCTGTTTAGATATATCAACACCAGTCAAATTCAAACTAGTAACATAAGTCAGTAGTCACATCAGGAGAGAGCTGAACAGGTGACATTGAGCTGCCGTCTTCCTTGATGGATGTCTAGGAATAAGTTGATCATTTCCTGGTAATTGTCCATACATGAACAGTCTTTTAAAAGCTTGGTTTCACAAACAAACATAGAGGGATTTGAAAGCTTTGTAGATTTTTGTTCAGAACCATTGGATTGCTGACCTAGTGCTAATTTGAACAGGGTTGAAATTCCAGACTAAGACTAGAAACAGTTTAAAAATGGTACGCACATGTAAAGTTTATTGCAGCAATTACAGAAATTGCATAAAAGATTCAAATTACATGCAGTTGGTTGCATTTTCCAACCGGGAAATTAAATGCAATTATAAATTGTTGGTTTACAGTTGTTTAGTTTGCTACGTGTAAACAAATTTGATGGCAGTAATATCTAATTTATATGTGATCTCAACAATGGTCATATTTATTTGACAAGAGCACATTGCTGCCAATGCTTGAAATCTGAAATTTCATTCCTAAATTGTCTTGAACATGGTAAAGATTCTTATCCGGAATTCAAAGAGCACAAGCAAAAAAAAAACAATATCGAGTCACATAAATATCAGAAAAGGGAATGAAGGCTCAAAAAAAGTGGTTTTAAAAAGGAGCATCTTTGAAGGAAGAAGGGCTAGAACGCAGGGAGATCTAGTGAGGGAAATTCAGAGCCTTAGGGCCGAAGTAACAAAGGCATAACTCGAATGGTACAACAATAGAAACATTGGCGGCGGAATATCCAGAATTAAAAGAACACAGAATTCTCATAGGATTGTAAGACCAGAGAAGGTTATAAAGAAAGAAAGAGCCATATGGGGTCTTGAACACAAGCATGAGAATTTCAGAATCAAGATGTTAATAGACTAAAGTCATTGTAGCTTAGAGAAGATGGGTGAATGGGATTGCTGTGGATTTTATTTTAAAGTTTACATTGTAAATTACTGTGTGGTGAAAATATTTGGATCAACATCATGTGTATTTATGTATGATTTATGGCTTACTGGTAATGCATTAGCTGCTGAGACAGCAGTTTGTGATTTCCAGTCCTGCTCGAGCAGATTTGACCAAAAAATCTAGACTGTTTGCATGGAGGAGTATATGAGGGTACCTGCACTGCCTGAGGTGCTATCATTGGAGACCAAAGGTAAACTAGCACCGAGGCTGCTAGTTCAAGTGAATGTAAAAGATCCTATGGCACTACTTTGAAGATGATCAATGCACTTCCTTGCGTCCCGATCAATTCTTAACTAGAATCAAGTATGACCAAAAGAAAATTTTCTTCTCAATTTCAACCTGGATTATTTGAGGGTAATCGAACTATGGCCTGTACTGTGATTTAAGAATAGGAGAAGGTGAGGAGACAGACCCTAAATCTACTTAAGGTGGAATTGAGATCAAAGTCCATGTTGTTGGTGATATTCTGAATCATATGCTAGTTATATTTTGAACTTAGCTAACTACATCCTGCTGCCCATCAGACTACCTGGTTATTATTAAATTGGTTAGAACTTAGTGTAAAATTTGATGTCAGAGAAAGAACTGGGTCATCGGTTGTGAGATATCTTGAGGTCATGAAAACCAGTATATAAATTCAAGTATCTTGTCTTGCCATGAATGTGTTAGAAAACAAAATTCATCAACATAAGTTACAAAATGTCAAATCTTTCCATATTTGGCAGGTAATTATATTTGCAAATTTATGAACTCTTGCAGTTTTGTTAAACTGTCATAATGTATTTATTTCACAACTTTAAAATGCTCGTTTCAGGTGATCTGTTTTTTTTTTGAGGAAGCGACTGTGATTTTTGATCATTTAGCAGCAAGTTAAATGCAATTTGTTCTCAACAAAATATATCCTGTGTTGGCTTCAACTTGCATTGACTTGTTCAACTTTCATTCTTTCATTCTTGGGTGGCCAAGCCTTCAGCTGCCTAGGCTGTAATCTATCTCCTCTCTACTCTCTTTTTTATATAGTTGTTCCTTAAAATGTAACACTTTGACCATGTTTCTGCTCAGCTTTCTTAATACTGTATTGCTTTAATTAATTTGGTGTCAAATTTTGTTTGGTATCTGTCCTGTGAAGCGCCTTACACACTTTATTTCTTAAAGTTGTAGTACAAATGCAAGATGGTCACTTATCCATGAAATACTCATTGACCAATGTACAATCAGTGAGGAGTGCACTTTTAAAGCTTTAATGTTCACTTAACAAAGTGAAAAATTGACAGATTCATGCATTCCGTCAGAAAAGCCAATATCAGAGCTTGGTTAGACATGCAGTTTACACAAGCTCTGAAGAATACAATGTGCTTGCTAACCCAGGCTATTAATTATTTAAATAGTGTTAGAAAACGCTTGTTATAGTATACCATTCACTACACTGACTGTTCACTGGATAGTACTGACATACACACATTATTCCTTCAGTCACATCGTCATGTATTTAGTGCCTTCAGAAGCCTTCACCTTTGAGTGTTAACCCTTTTAATAATTACTGTTCCTGGAACTCCCAGAGCATCTCCCATTCAAACACTCAGCAAACCTGAGTTTGCTTAGTTTTTAAGATCAGATGTTTCCAGACAACTCTGCCCACAAGCTACCAGCTTGTCTATTCACACTGCATTTCTAACGTTGCTGAAGTCGATATCTACAAAACAGAAGATCTTTCAGCCCCTTCAGGCTTATTCCTTTATTTAATTACATGACAACTTCATCTAACTGCATTTGTACCATATTCCTTATAGTGTTACCTAAAAACAATCCGCATACTGTGACATATTGCTGGTAATTAAGGACAATGTATCTTTGGAACAAATGGCACTTTCTTGTCAGAAAATTTTTTATCAATATTTGCTCTGTTGGGACAAGTGTAGTTTTACATTCTCATGGTACAAGTAATTTCAAAGTGCTTGTGATTCAAGTTTTAGGTATGCAGGTAGTAGTCATAGGGTGTGGAAGGTATTTTATCTGCTGAGCTGTCACATTATGCAACAAGACTTTTTTTTAAGCAATTGCTTTTATTCAGAGGTAACAAAGTGTAGAACTGGATGAACATAGCAGGCCAAGCAGCATCAGAGGAGCAGGAAGACTGACATTTTGGGCCCAGATCTTTCTTCAGAAATGGGGGAGGGGAAGGGGGTTCTGAAATAAATAGGGAGAGAGGGAGAGGCGAATAGAAGATGGATAGAGGAGAAGATAGGTGGAGAGGAGACAGAGCGGTCAAAGAGGCAGGGATGGAGCCAGTAAAGGTGAGTGTAGGTGGGGAGGTAGGGAGGAGACTGGTCAGCCCAGGGAGGATGGACAGGTCAAGGGGGTGGGATGAGGTTAGTAGATAGGAGATGGGGTGGGTCGTGAGATGGAAGGAAGGACAGGTTGGTGGCGGGGTGGGGGGGTGAACAAGCTGGGCTGGTTTTGGGATGCAATATGGAGAGGGGAAGATTTTGAAGCTTGTGAAGTCCACAGACATTTTTTTTGCTGCATGGACACTGCTATGTTTCATTAATGCAACTCCAACCAGGTATCAAATAAACATACAGAGCCAGACAGTAGGGCACAATTAATGTAGAATTCCCATCCTAAGTGGCTCATTTGAGGTAAGGGCAGGGAGGAGAGCTGACCTCTAATCAGGTTGTAATTGTTATGGTGGTTCTTGTCAAAGGAGATCCATGATGTTAAAAATATTGTCTTGTCCCAATGTCTGTGAAATATGTGCATAAATTTTGCTTGTTTATTCAGAATAAGCAAAAATATCTTTATCATTATTTTGTGCTCCTGAATAACATCATTCAGCATTGTTACATAAGGGGTAAGTGTTGCCTTCATCTGTTCTGCCTGTGTCCATGAAGACTGAGGCGATTAGCATGATTCTTTAATAATTTGCCCTGTACCTTTTAAGATCAACAAATTTTAATTTACTTGCTCAGAGATACCAGAACAGGTGGAACATGAACCTGAGCCTTCCGACCTTGATGCTTCACGATTATATTTATGCTCCTCAAAGATGTGCAAAGTGTCAATCGGGACGGACAAATATTGGCCTTGCCAGCACACACTCATCCCAAGAAAAATGTGAAAAAGTGCATCTCTAGAAAACAGACTTCTTAGAGGAGCAGTCTTTGCTTGGAAATTTCAAAACTGAATTCCATATTGATATCAGAATCAGGCTAAATTTAACAAAAATGAACGTTTAAAAAGGTGTCAAAATTATTATTTAGCATTAGTTTCTGCAATTTTTATCAGCTGTTTTCACTTTCAGAGGTGCAGTTTAATGAGTCCAGATTTTTTTGTTTATCCTGAATATTAGTTGCTCACCATCTATTTGCCCCTGGGATCTGAGTTTGAAAATCTGTCCAAATTGACTGGATGACAGAATCCTTGCAGGGAACAAGGGCTTAAAGTGATACAAACACAGAGAATGCTGGCAAAACTCTACAAATCTAGTAGAACCTGCAGAGGGAGAAACAGAGTTAATATTTCGCATCCAGTATGAAGAGTCATACCAGAAAACTACATAAGCAGCGAACCCAGGTACATGAGCAATAGGGTTCAGACTGCTGAAACAAATTTCACATAGGTCCCTGCAGCCATGGGACATATATGAGGGTTCCATTCATCTGTTTAGGCTGGGTTTGAACAGAAGGCAACGCATAGCAATCTGACTCTGCAGGTTTAATTTAAGTAAACCTTCTCTCAACAAGTACCCATTCAAAATGATAAAGATTGCACACATTGTTTGAAAGGGTTGTGCAGTCAAGGCTTGAAGTTTTGGCCAGAATTAAAATTTTTCTTTTAAAAATGGAACCAGCTTTTCATCAAATTTGTCTAACCACTGTAATCTTATTGCTTTTAAAGGTGGCCAGCAATACGACCAGAATCAAATCATTCTCAGCAGATTTGATGAGGTTCAACAAACACAAAGATGGGACCTGGAAATCCTCTGATTCATTCCTCGTGGAAACAGGAAATCAAAGACAAGGCACTTTTGAAAGATTGTGAACCTTTTCATTTTACAATCAGTAGTGCAATGTTTCACTTTTAAGTGAATGCCAGACACAAAACACTGGAATTCATGGCAAGACTGGTGGGAAAGTCATCTCAACTAAATGTTTATTTCTAAGCAAGTACTGCTCACTCTATGCAACATAACCAAATCTGATGTAGGGTCTTAAGTCTTTATCATTTTTCAAGATTAGTTCATGTATTGGCAGCAGGGACTGGTTGCTATTGTTTCAGTATCAAAATGAAACACTCTCATTCCTGGTGTAAACACTTTGAAATCCTACTTTGTTTTAAAAGAATAAATACTTGATAAATGCTGTGCTCACTCTATGGTTTTATTGAACATCAGAAGGCTTGTTTATTGTTTGGGTTTAATGTCTTCTATTACTGATGCAGCATGTTAGGATTGTTTAAGTATGTTTCTTCACAAAAGCAAAACCAGACCAACACCATTTGTCTGGTGTAGTTGCTATACATATCAATCAAGTCATATCTGATTCCATTAATTTCAAAGGAGTTATTCACACAGTGGAGAAAATAAGATTGAATATCAATAACATTGAATGCCATAATCATTGTAAATGGTAACATCTACATTTCAGAGTATTATGTAGCTTGTTATTCTCATGTTCAAGGTCGTAAGGTAAAATGTTGGGAAACAAGTTACTATTTTATTGCACCATGACATCCTTGCAGATAAGCTGAATTAATTTATGTAGCAAGCACTGTGCCACTGTCTCCCTGTTTGTTCAAAACATGAAAGTATTTATAAGAAACATTTAGTCAGATGACATGGACATGAGACTCTCAAGAAATTTACAGCAACTGTGCTCTCTATTTTTAAATCAATTAACAGAAGTCAATTCATTTTAGTTTCTTAGGCAATTTAAGAACTGTCCTTTGAAACGGTGTTGGTCCCAGTTAGAGTTCCCAGTTTTAATTTAGAGTTTTAAATTACTGCCAATATGTTTAGTGTTTGCATTAATAACATTCTATGTAGTTAAAACGTTTAGTAACACAAAGATTGAAAAATAAAACATTCCAAAGAGCTACCCAACAACAGGTCCTACTGAAAGTGATGATAGCATGGTTGCCTTGGTGTTATTTCACTTCTGCTTGTGTCACACATTGAGACATCTTACTGGCAGGCCAGGATTTGTTTTATGTTAGAGAATCAGTAGATGTTTATAAACTACTGTTTTGTTTGATAATTGCATCAAGGGTTGTAATCTCTATCAGTTGTAGCAATTTGTAATTTGAGAATTTTTTTCACCTTTTAATTGATCATGTTAAGTATACAGAACTTCTGTCAGATGCTTTATTGATTGTTTGAGGTAATGGGAATAACTTGAGAACTGTATCAGTGTGGTGGTATAGTTTTACACTGAGATTTTATGCTGTCTAAATTTACCTATGTTACCCCAATTCCTTGCTTTCACCAGCTGAACTATTGTTACACTAGCTCTTGACAATTATTTTGATGAATGGTGGACTGTGTTTTATTACCCAATTTATTACCTACAGCAGCTGCACTACTGTTTTCATTCAAGGTACTGAACCATGTTTATGTAACAACTTTAAATAAAACGTACAATGTTTTGAGTTAATTGCTGGAGACAATGTTTATTGCAGCCATTCAAAACAGAAATAAGCAAACTAAAATATCAAAAACTGGTCTGTACAGATCTTCAACTCCTATTATAAACAGCCTTTACTTCTATCAATTACAGTCTTCCCTCGTGCATGACCACCTTCCAGTTTCAGGAACGCTTGGGGTACTTCAGAGAATGAGAAAATCTGTTCAACAACAGGCCGAATCTAAAATAAGATAAAGTGAATAAAGAAATTACTTCTGCAAATTACTCAAAAATCTTACAATGTAAACAACTGTTTCACTTAATCACAGCAAATAGTTCTTACTCAGGTTGCAGGAGGAGTGTGAGGTTGCAATGAGGTGATTTACAGAAGTAAAATACTGCACTGCAAAAAGTCATTGAGCTTATTACGTTATAAATTGGAGGGAGTTTCTATGTGACATACACAAATTCTCTAAGCATTAGATCTCAAATTCATCAGCTGCTTTCAGGTGCTAGATACCCATAAAACCCTACCTGCAGATATGGCATCTTTGCACAGCAGAAAATTCTGGCAAAAATCAAACTCCTTTCAGGTTGTAACCCATTTAAATCATACACTGGTCACAATCATCAACACTGTCATTTGAACAAAAAACATTAATTCCAGCTTGTGCTGCCATTCAATCCACATCTTAATTAGCCACCGTAATCGTGTATCCTATAATATTCTACACGTGAACCCCTCTCAGTTTCATTTTCCATTCACTTAGCTACAACAGCTTTTGGCAGGGAATGAGTTCCAGATATCCATCTACCCTTTGTGCACATATGTCTTGATGTCATGTCTGAAATGGCCTGGCTCCAATTTTAACGTGTCCCTTAATTCAAGTTACCCAATGTGTGGCAATAATGTCTGTTTACCTCTGGCTCAGTCTGTAGTATGCTTGCCCATGAATCACAAGATTCTGGGATCAGGTCCGAATGCAGGGTTTGAGTATAAAATTAGAAGTTGACACTGCAGAACAGTAGGTGTTGTACTACCAGAGCAATGGGCTTATGGTGAACACATGAGCACTAAATGAGGCCACTTCCATACTTAGATGGATGCAAGATACCCCATGGTACTAAACTGAAGACATTCAAAAAAATTATCCCCAGTCTCCTGGCCAATAATTGCCCTTCAATCTATACCACAAAACAAATTTACCAATTATCGTATTGCTGTTTTTGGGAGTTTGCTGCAAACATGGTAGAACACTGCTGAAGCTTCAATGGCCATAAAGTACTTTGAAATTTAAAGTACTTTTTTTTCTAAAGTACATTGGTTATGTAATATTATAATTCTACCCAATTGTTTGATCATCCCTAAAACATCTGAAACATAGTTATACAAACCTAATTTACATAACCTCTCACAATTTAGCAAAAGAAAAAAAAACAACTGTGGATGCTGGAAACCAAAAACAGAACCTGAACCCTAAATGTTAACTCTGCTTTCTCTCCAGAGATGCTTCCAGATCTACTGAGAATTTCCAGCAATTTCTGATCTAGACTCAGATGTACAGCATGGAACCTTCTGTTTCAGTTTTCCTAAATTAATCTAGTCCCATTTGCCAGCATTTGGCCCATATCCCTCTAAACCCTTCCTATTCATACACCCATCCAGATGCCTGTTAAATGTTGTGATTGTACAAGGCACCAACAGTTCCTCTGGCAGCTCATTCTGTCAACGCACTACCCTCTGTGCGAAAAAGTTGCCCCTTGGGCCTTTTTTGTATCTTTCTCCTCTCACCTTAAACCGAAGCTCTTTAGTTTTGGACTCCCTCATCCTGGGATGAAGACCTTGGCTAGTCACGCTATCGATGCGCCTCATGATTTTATAAACCTCCATAAAATCACCCCTCAACCTCTGATGCTCCAGAGAAAAAAAGCCCTAACATATTCAGTGTGTCACTATAGCTCAAACCCTCCAACCCTGGCAACAACCTTGTAAATCTTTTCTGTGTCTTTCAATTGAAACAACATATTTCCTATAGCAGGGAGACCAGAGTTGAATGCAGTATTCAAAAAGTGACCTAACCAAAGTCCTGTATAACCATAATATGACATCACAACTCCTTTACTCAATGCACTGACCAATTAAGACGTGTATGAACCACCTTCTTCACTATCCTGTCTACCTGTGACTCCACCTTCAAAAGAACTATGAGCCTGCACCCCAAAGCCTCTGTTTGGCAACACTCTCCAGGACCCTACCATTAAGTGTATGAGTCATATCTTGATTTGCTTTACCAAATGCAACACCTCACAGTTATTGAAATTAAACTCCATCTGCCACTCCTTGGCCCATCAGATCAAGGTCGTATTGTACTCCGATAACTTTCTTTGCTCTCCACTACACCACCAATTCTGGTGTCATCTGCAAACTTATTAATTGTTCCTCTGATATTCACATCCAAATCAAATGACAAAAAGCAGAGGACCCAGCACTGATCCTTGCAGCATATCACTGGTCACAGGCTCTAGTCCAAAACACAAATAGATGAATAAAGATATTGAGGCTCTAGTCATGAATAAAAGTGAATCTTATTTTAGGTGTACACGACGTGGTTCAATTGAACTTCTCTATCAACATAAAGAGTGTAGGGGCATTCTTAAAAAAGAAATCAGGAAGGCAAAGAGGGTCATGGGATAGCATTGACAGATAAGGTTAAGGATAATCCAAAGAGATTCCACAAATACATTAAGCGCAAGGGCGAAATGAGAGACAGCGGGTAGGGCCTCTTAAAGATCAAGGAGGTCATCTTTGCATTGAACCCCTGGAGATTGGAGAGATGTTAAATTAATATTTTGCGTGTTTTTACTGTGAAGAAAGAAATGGAGACCAGAGAACTCAGGGAAATAAACTGTGATGTTTTAAAAATAGTTCACATTACAAAACAAGAAATTTGGGAGGTACTACAGAATATAAAGGTGAATAAATCTCCAGGACCTTATCTAATGAACATTGTGGAAAATACAGGAGAAAATTGCAAGATTCCTTGCAGAAACATTTGCATCATTTACAGCTATGGGTAAGGGACCTCTTGATTTGAAGGTGGCTAATGTACTTTTGTTTTTAAAAAGTTGTAAGGAGAATCTGGTGAGCCATAGACCTGCGAATCTTACTTCAGTTGTGGGTAAATTTTTGGAGGAGATTATGAAAGATAGGATTTATGGCCATTTAGAGGGGCAAAAATTGATTAGGGTTAGTCAGCACGGTTTTGTGTGAAGAAAATCATGTCCCCCAAACTTGATTTGAGTTTTTTCAACAAGTTACCAAGAGATTGATGATGGCAGAGCAGTTGACATTGTTTGTTTGGGTTTTAGTAAAGTATTCCTGCCAGGGCCATGTCTGACTCTGGCGGGGCTGATCCGAGGACCTCACTAAATCATCCAATTGGTAGTACTGACGGGCTCTGTGTATAAAACGCAGTGACTTAATCAATGCAAGCTTATGATCCACACTTACTGGGAATTCCTTGTTCATGGGAAATAACTGCAATTCCCAGTCCCCATCACTAATGGGGTTCCGCATCGTAGACTATTAGTAAAGGTAGGTCACATGGGATTCAAGGTGAGCTGCAAACTGGATACAGATAATTGGCTTAACAGCAGGAGACAGACAGTAGTGGTGTAGAGTGGCTTTTCAGACTGGAGGCCGCCACCAGGGGATTTGCACAGGGATCAGTTCCAGGCCCTGTTTTGTTTGTCATTTGTATAAGTGATTTGAATGAGAATACTGCTTAGTAAGTTTGCAGATGACACCAAAATTGGTGGCACTGGAGACCGCGAAGAAGATTTTCTAATATTACAGAAGGATCTTGATTAAGCTGGTCAATGGGCTGAAAAATGGCAGATGGAGCTCAGTCTGGATAAATGTGAGGTATTACATTTTGGTAGAGCTTAAACAATTAATGGAGGGCCTTGGGTAGGGTTGTAGAACAGAGAGACCTAGAGTTGCAGGTTCATAATTCCTCGAAGTCTGTGTCACATATAGACAGGATGGTTAAAAAGGCATTTGGCCTGTTTGCCTTCATTGCTTTGTCTTTTGAATATAGGAGTTGGGAATGCATGCTAAGGATGTATAGGATACAGGTGAGGCCTCTTCTGGGATACTGTGTCCAGTTCTGGTCCCCCAGTTATAAGAAGGATATTATCAAGCTGGAGAGGGTTCAGAAGAGATTTACCAAGATGTTGTGGGTGTGGAAGGTTTGAGTTATGAAGAAAGGCTGGATAGGGTGGGACATTTTTCACAGGAGTGTAGGAGGTTGAGAGGTGACCTGACAGAAGTTTATAAAATAATGAGTGGTATAGAGCGAGTGGCAGTTGTCTTTTCCCTAGGACGGGTGATTTCAAGACTAGGGAGCACATTTTTAAGGTGAGAGGAGCGAGATTAAAAAAAAGCATGAGAGGCCCTTTCTTTTTTACACAGAGGGTTGTTTGTGTGTGGAATGAACTTCCTGAGGAAGTAGTGTATGCAGATACAATTACAACATTTAAAAGACATTTGGATAGATACATGAATAGGAAAGGATTGGAGGGATATGGGCCAGGAGCAAGATGGGACTAGTTTATTTTGGGATTGTGTTCAGCATGGGCTGGTGGGTTTGTTTCCATGCTGTATGACTCTATGACTCTCTGACTCACCACCCTCTGTCTCCCACCTTCAAGCCAACTGTGTATCCAAAATGGCCAGCTCCTCCTGAATTCCATGTGATCTAACCTTACTAATCAGTCTACCATGTGGAACGTACCCCTTGTTGAAGTCAATACAGACAACGTCCACCGTTCTGCCTTCATCAACCTTCTTTGTCACTTCTTCAAAAATCTCAAGCAAGTTAGTGAGACACAATTTCCCAGGCACAAAGCTGTGTACATGTCCGAATAATGTAAATCCTGTTCCTCAGAATTCCCTCCAACAACCTACACTGTCGTAAGTCTGTGGTCTATAGTTCCCTGGCTTTTCCTTACGATCTTTCTTAAATAATGGCATCACATTAGCCACCCTCCAGTCTTCTGGCACCTCACCTGCACCTATCCATAATACAAATATCTCAGCAAGGGGCCCAGCAATCACTTTCCTCGCTTTCCACAAAGTTCTGTTCTTGTTGCTCGCAATTTAGTCATTACTCAAGCAATATTCTGCCAAATTTCGCATTCAAACTGAATGCAGTACCCTAAATGGAGCCTAAGCTAACTTTATATCAATAAGACAACAGTCATCACTTTTCATTGAAGCCCTCTTGAGAAATGGGCATTGCAGCAATTTTGTTTTGTAAATAGTAAGAACTACAGATGTTGGAGTTACAGCTAACAGTGTGGAGCTGGAGGAACACAGCAGGCCAGGCTGCATCAGAGGAGCAGGCAAGTTGACGGTTCGGGTCGGGACCCTTCTTCAGAAATGGCAAGGGGCAGGTGGGATTGATTTGTATCAGATAATTATTTAAATAAAATAAAAATACATAATTAAGTTTCACAATGAATTGTGAAGCATGAAAAGCTGAGGCATGAAGCCGATTCAAATTACAGCAAAATACAGCAGATAATGGAAATCTAAAACTTTTATTTTAAATACGAGAGAAGAGCAGGACTTCCACAAGTTGGGAATATGTGGAACAGACTCAGCAGCGTTAGTTCTGAAGAAGAGTCACACTGAAATTGAAACATTGGTTCTGTTTCTGCCTTCACAGATGTTACCAGTTTGAGTTTGGCAAAACCAATTTTAGATTTTTGAAGATGAACCAGGTACCAAACACTTTTAAAAATCAACAGTGCTGAAGACTTGCTTAGTTACACTGTCGTGCACAACCCTTTAATAGATCAAAGTTAACACCAGCATATTACTGGTATTTGGGTCATAGAATGGTAAAGGTCATCAATGATGAAATGTTCTGATGGTCTGCTAAGGATGCAGACTAAATCATTAAGGTATTGTTGGATCAACTCCAAGTTCTAAACTATGCTCATGGTCATAAATATAAAATAGTTCTTCCAGAGTAATTTGCTATATAGTTTAAGGAGTTATTTTGTTAGCTGGGTATTTGCAATGTCCCAAAAGACAGTGACCCATATAGGGATGTGGTTCTACAAGTTGCATTTTATTCTTTTCCCAATCCAAACATATTAGATTCTTAACATGAAAATTCCAGATTTTAAATAACATTTTCAGAATATGTAGAGCTTCCAGCTAAAATACTTCAAGGTAACAGCATCAAATCACTATACAAAGCTATCAAACTCCAGCCCACATTACTGGCATGGAGACTATTCAATAGAGTATTGTGCTGTAAAGATAAATGCCCATATTGAAGGTCCAATCACTCTCACAAATGATATTCATGAGTACGTAAGATTTTCCTTCTTACATCTGACAATCAATTCAATTGCACATACATCTAAATTTATCAAAATTATCAAAAACATCTATTGCAAGTATTCTGTGGCAATTGCAATGATCATGTCAGCCAATTAGAAATAAGCCCACAGTTTGGGGCTCCTTTCCATTAACTGGTCTTTGACCTAAAACATTAATTTGTCTTCTCTTCACAGATACTGCCAGACCTGCTGAGTCTATCCAGCATTTTAAGTTTTTATTTCAAACTTCAAGTATCCACAGCATTTTGCTTTAGTCTATTGTAGCTTTTGATCAAACATTCAGTTTGCGAGTAGGCCCATTACTTGACTGTGAAAATTTAATTTGAAGTGATTTTACCTTCTCTGTAATAATTTACAATCTTGGATTTTATTTGCAGCACAATGGAGTAATCACTTGCCCCTTTTTAAAGGATACAGAGGTCAAGATTTTCCTCATAATTCAGAGCACTGTAGAGTTTTGGGTTTTCGTCACTAATTTTGCACGTAATGTGCATTTTTGACAGTCACATATTGTCTGAATTGCTCTTGCACTAAAACTTGCATCAAGATGGCACTTTTGATGCAGAAAATAGCAAAGTGCTTTGTAGTTCTGGTTGTACTGGAACAGATGCCAATTCATTACGGCAGAATTAGAAGCAGCAACTGGAAGGAAGATTGAAAGCAACATGGACAAAACTGGAGAGGAAGAAAGCAGGCTTTGAGTCCTATTTAAAAAAAGGAAAAGGGTGAGGAAGATGGCCAGAATCACGGGGTGTGGGGAAGAAAGAGGATTCAGAAATGTAGTGCAACATTCTAAGTAAGATGCTATGTTTTATGGCAGAGTGAACCTGATAGGCAGAATGGCCATCTTCTCTCCTACCCCTAATGATTTTATGCTGGCTAACAGAACCCAGGAGTATTTAATGGCTGTAAAGCACATCAAAATGTCCAGAGGCCCCAAAAAGTGCAATATAAATGCCACATATGATTTATAAATGTAATGCAATATTCTAAGTAAGGATGTTATGCTTCAGTGATGCAGGGCATTTGTGAAACCACATCCCATACTCTGTGCGCTGTTTTGGTCTCCTTGAGGAAGGATGTGAATCTGTTTGAAGTGGTTCACAGGAGATTTATGCAAGACACTTCGACAAGATTGATGCATACGTGTATAATTTGTAGGCAAGAGAATAGAGCTCAGCTGAGCTCTTCTTACTAAATGTGCAAACATTTGCTATTCAGGTTTTCCAACGGTGCTGCAAAGCTGCCACCTCTTGGAGCAATCCATTCTTTCCTCATTCAAGAAACTGGTTAAGAAAGATTCAAGAATGCTTTTCCTGATTTGACAAATAGTAAAGTGATACCAATCATCTAGGTCCTCCCTGTGCACTGCAACTATACAAGAAACAGGAGTTTGGACCTGCAGCAAAGCAGCTGCTCCAAATAAGCCATGTTTCAAAGATAGTTTTGGAATAAAACAACTTTGAAATTCATTGTACAGCATAAACACTGACAACAAAACCCTGCTGGTTTAAAAATGCAGATAATGCAGCCTGGAACTTTAAACTATACTGAGAAAACAGGTCAACTGGAAAATTCTGCTGCTTTGAAATTTATCGGTTCAGAGACAAACACATCAGATTAGCGATGAATGTTTCTAAATACAAAATGACAATGAAAGTCATTTAGCATCAATCATGACGAAGGTCTAAATAGGATTAAATTCCAAATCATGTCTCTTCCTGTTGATACAGCTTTCAAATTCTTCTAGTCAATCAGAACTGTACTATCATCACAGACCTCACAAAAAAAAACACTTTGCACAATTGCAGTGAGTCTACTTGCACAATACACGGGCAGGAGGGGTAGGATTCAAACATGAGCCTTGCTATTAGTTCCCCAATGATATTGAGGAAAACAGATCAGTAGGATGGAGGGAAAACAGTATTAAAATGGGGTGTGCGTGTTCAACAGAGCATATCCATCCTTCGTTCCACAATGATGGTTTTCCTGGAAGCAAAGTGTTCCTGAAAGAACGATTGATCAGAGATTCAGACAGTTATACCGCACGCTACTGCACTCCAATGACAGACCCAGACATATCGGGAGGAAAGGTGCGTCTCCAAGCCCAGGCCAGGAATTACAGTGCAGACAGGTGTCTCTCCAGACCAGACCCAGAGTTTCAGTGCTGACAGGTAATTATTCATGTAATTTTTATTTCACACAGGGGACTACAAGATTTTTAGAAAAAGAGGAAAAATATACCATTTTTTAAAAAAAGTTCTTCCAAGGGAGTGACAAACAGAAAGATTCAGGGAACACATTATGGACTTTAAAAATCTAACTATATGTTCTTAAGGCAGTAAATTAAATCCCATTTTTAAAAAAAAGTCCCATTCGGAATAACCTGGTTTGAATTTGAGCCACTGGTTTCTGAATTGCACTTGCTTACAAAGCACCTTGGCTGAGGAAGAAAGAAGCCATGGGTCTTCCTCAATTACATTCCATAACTGGAAATGTATCGATATCGGCTGAGGATAGCGCTCAGGTTTTGTTGTGACAGCCCTTGTGGCAAATTAGGCTGCTAATACTGATTACTTGGGCACACACAAGAATAGGCACTAGGCGTATATAAACATAGCAGGATGAAGTGGTGGGAAGAGGAAGAGATAACTGTCTGTATTTAGGGTCTTATCTTGGGAGAATTTGCTTAATATTTCACTGGGAGAGTATTAGTCTTTTGTTATGACAGCTTGTCTGAACTGTCTTTTATTAATATTTCACTGTTTAGTTTTGTTAGGAGATTGATCTTGCTAAAGTAATGATACCAAAGTAAACACTACAGCTCAAGAACTGACTAGTCATTTTTCATATTAAATGATACTTCTGTGCGGTACAGTAACTACTAGTGAGTGGGAATGATACTTCACTGTGAATTGCACAGTCTGAAATAATGTACACCACACAATACTCCTAGGATCTGCCTAGCAACAAAATGGCACATTGAAGTACGCTCCATGGTTCAAGTGGTCTATGGCTGCCAACTGTGACATTTGGCAGAACATCACAAGGGTCCAACCTATTTATAAGGAAACCGCTTCCACTGAGTGCAAAGCAAACGTATACACAGCAGATTTCTTGCAAGAGCAAACAGGGTCAGAAGAAAGGTACCATTTATCGTGAAAGCTGTACCAGTGTTAGTTCTGTCAGCAAACAATGTACACAAGATGTAGTTTATCATTTCTTGCTCTGCTAAAGACAATAGAATGTGATGAAAGCAGTGAAACCAAACAGCTGAACTGTACACTTGAATAATGGGACACAAGTTTATGAGGAAACCATGCTGTAAATGTTTAATCCTTCGGATTGAATCAGGAACAATTTGTGAACAAATGTGCCAGCTCAGTTGCAACTCGATGATGTAACCAAGGCTTAAGGATCAAAAAAGCATCCCTGGAGCAATCCCTGCATTTATTTAGGGTGATGCTACAATGGCCTTGGGCACTTGGACAAGGGAAATGTACATTCGAGTGGCATCCCACCTCCTTTCCACTGTCAAATGGCCCCAATTGGTAAGCAGATAAATTAAGTGAAGACACAATCAGACACCATTATGATGTCTTTTCCAGTTAGAAACCTCATCCATAGACAAATCTATGTTCCTTACATTCCCAAACCCAAATGTGTTGGAATAGGATTTCTAACTACTGACATGTCCCTAAGCTGTACCTCAGCGATCTCCAGTGGAGGCAAATATCAAAGCTAGTGCTGTCCTGGTGGCATTTTCAGATACAGCAGCGGGACTGCAGGGCGCAGCGGGACGGCCCGGAGCGCGGGGCGCAGAATGTTTGCCTTGACTGAGTTGCAAGAACAAATACTGCTGGATAAAGCAAAACTAAATTTGAAAAATGCTTTCCCGCGATCTCCTCTTTTGCCTCATGTTAAAGAACTCTGTGACTTAACACAGAAGGCAGAAGAACTATTTAAATTGCAGAACTGTCCCTTCCATCAAGATAGTAATGAAAGGACAATACATAAAATTATTTATTCTGTTAAATCCAATTCAATTTGCACACGGATACATTCAATGTCTATCAATACTTCTAGCAGGAAAATTCAAGGAAGACAGAACACTCATTGACGAGCTTTACATTTCATGAAAACCAGAGAAGCAGGTCCCAATTCTGCTAAGGAGCTAGCCCAGCAAGATAGAGTCTCACATGATAAATAACTACTGAGATGGAACCAGCTAATCAGTAATCTCAATAACTGTATTGATGAGAACAGGTTTCAGAGAGATAGACAGAAGTCGTCATGCAGATATCTGCAAAGATCAGATCATGTGTCAGCACCAATGTGGCAGTAACTGGGACTAACTTTCACAAAAACAGAAAGTAGCACCATCTTCTGATACATAAGGAAATTGCAGTAAACTGTGCACCATGCTCACAAATAGCTCCTCTGCAGCAGTTTCTTTAATAGCCAGAGTACAGATGAGCATGCCTTGAATGGACAATGTAGGTCCACACTCTAAAATAAGTTCTAACGAAAGGTCACTAACCTGAAATATTAGCTTCATTTTTATTCCCTCTTTTGCCTGCAGTGACAATACTTTGCCTTTAAGAGGAGCATTTTCTCCTTTTTTTAAATGAGGAAAGGTTGAGAGCGAGGTGGTCTCTCTGAGACTGGTGAGACTAGTCTGCTCAAAGCCAATAAACAGCTTGGTAGGCCTTGGGGTTTTTTTACAAGTTAGAACAATAGGAGCAGCCTGAATGAATGGGGTCAAGCTTCCACAGAGCCAGGATTTTTAGTTTCAGTTTTCATAGCAGTTGCTGCTTGGGCTCTCTTTCTGCTGCTAGAATTGCAAATGAGGTAATCTGGTTCACTGAATTTGCCTTTTCCAACAGTGTGTTTATGGGATATTACTGTTCTGGATGTGAGTTTGCTCGCTGAGCTGGAAGGTTCATTTTCAGACATTTCGTCACCATTCTAGGTAATATCATCAGTGAGCCTCCGACGAAGCGCTGGTGTTATGTCCCGCTTTCTATTTATGTTACTGTATTGGAACAGTTGCTGTTTAGGAGTTAAATAATCTACTATTCTGTTGAGTTTTCCAATATAGTTATTTCAATTCTTTTTATTGTTTGTATTTTAACAATGGTGTATGAATAAAGTGTGGTTTGCTTCAAGACTGGTAGCTTGACCAACTGAATTGCATCTGGAACACAACGCCTAGCTCTTCCTTTAAAGTAAGGGTCTAGGCTATCTTCTTCATATGCTTTGATGGAGTTTGGTCTGGTCCGTAACACTGCCCAGCTGAGTAACTCCTGTTTTTTTTGTTTTCCAGCATCCTATGTGTTTTGAACTGAAGATGCACCTGCCTGTTCACATCAGCCTTGAACATTTCATAGCACAATCCAGCAAACGGTACCAAATTCATAGTGTCTCAGTCAACATTTCTCTCTCAAACAACCAGAACCTGAAACAGTCTTTACCGGTCTTCAGCTGAGTATTTGTAGGTTACCTATGTAAGAATTACATTGATCTTTTTAAGAAATTTCAATCTGGCAAGGAGTCACATCAAAGCGAGCAGGAAAAATATACTTAATTTTTTTTCGTAGAATCCCTACAGTGTGGAAGCAGGCCATTCAGACCATTGAATCCACAACAACCCTCTGAACAGCTTCCCACCCAGACCCGCCACTAATCTTATTCTGCAACCCTACATTTCCCATAGCTAATCCACCTAGCTGGCACATCCCTGGGCGTTATGGGGCAACTTAGCACGGCCAATCCACCTAGTCTGCACATCTTTGGACTGTGTGAGGAAACCAGAGCACCCGGAGGAAACCCACACTGAGAATGTACACCCAAGGGTGGAATTGAATTCGGGACCCTGGTGTTGTGAGGCAGCAGTGCTAATCACGGAGCAACCTATGGGTTGTCAACAATGCAAAGTCATTGGCAGATACTCCGGCTCTATTTATAGGCAGATTGCAAACTGTGCAGAGAAGTAACACTGGGGTAATAAAATGTGAGGCTGGATGAACACAGCAGGCCAAGCAGCATCTCAGGAGCACAAAAGCTGACGTTTCGGGCCTGGACCCTTCATCAGAGAAGTAACACTGGCATTTTTCAAGCACATTCCTTGGCAAGCAGTCAGAGTAAGAAATCCATAAGACATTATTGACCATATGGTGTTTTAGGGGTGGGGTTACACGACTAAGCATACGGAAGACAAACAGAATCAGAAACAAATCCTGTACTTTTACTTATTTGGTCAGTCTGGGTCATAGGGGAGCTTCATGTCATTCCTGATATCCAGACATGAAGTACTTGCTTCTGCCGACAGTTATCAGCTGCTGAAAGGTTCACTAAGACCGTTCCTAAACATCACTCCCAGCCACAAATATCTGCAGTAAAGTTCAAATTCAATTGGAAAAAACAAGACTCAGCTTAAATTGGAGCCATTGAGACCTGTCACAGCAAAATTGCAACAGAAGTCAATAGTCATGTTTTGAACACAAGCAGAAAATATTAACGTGATGGCCTCTCAAAGCATCACTCGTACAGGATATTTTCTGCTCAATCCATCTCAGCCTTTCCATTTCTTGGCAACTGCAATTATAATTGCCGTGATGTGGAAATACTAGTGTTGGGCTGGGGTGGACTAAGTCAGAAGTCAGATGACACCTCACCTGATGAAGTATTAGCACTCCGAAAGCTTGCGATTTCAAATAAACATAGAACATAGAACAGTACAGCACAGAACAGGCCCTTCACCCCACAATGTTGTGCCGACGATTGATCCTCATGTATGCACCCTCAAATTTCTGTGACCATATGCATGTCCAGCAGTCTCTTAACTGACCCCAATGACCTTGCTTCCACAACTGCTGCTGGCAACGCATTCCATGCTCTCACAACTCTTTGTGTAAAGAACCCGCCTCTGACATCCCCTCTATACTTTCCACCAACCAGCTTAAAACTATGACCCCTCGTGCTAGCCATTTCTGCCCTGGGAAATAGTCTCTGGCTATCAACTCTATCTATGCCTCTCATTATCTTGTACACCTCAATTAGGTCCCCTCTCCTCCTCCTTTTCTCCAATGAAAAGAGACCAGGCTCAGTCAACCTCTCTTCATAAGATAAGCCCTCCAGTCCAGGCAGCATCCTGGTAAACCTCCTCTGAACCCTCTCCAAAGCATCCACATCTTTCCTATAATACGGCGACCAGAACTGGACGCAGTATTCCAAGTGCGGTCTAACCAAAGCTTTATAGAGCTGCAACAAGATCTCACGACTCTTAAACTCAATCCCCCTGTTAATGAAAGCCAAAACACCATATACTTTCTTAACAACCCTGTCCACTTGGGTGGCCATTTTAAGGGATCTATGTATCTGCACACCAAGATCCCTCTGTTCCTCCACACTGCCAAGAATCCTATCCTTAATCCTGTACTCAGCTTTCAAATTCGACCTTCCAAAATGCATCACCTCGCATTTATCCAGGTTGAACTCCATCTGCCACCTCTCAGCCCATCTCTGCATCCTGTCAATGTCCCGCTGCAGCCTACAACAGCCCTCTATACTGTCAACGACACCTCCGACCTTTGTGTCGTCTGCAAACTTGCTGACCCATCCTTCAATCCCCTCATCCAAGTCATTAATAAAAATTACAAACAGTAGAGGCCCAAGGACACAGCCCTGTGAAACCCCACTCACCACTGACTTCCAGGCAGAATATTTTCCTTCTACTACCACTCACTGTCTTCTGTTGGCCAGCCAATTCTGTATCCAAGCAGCTAAGTTCCCCTGTATCCCATTCCTCCTGACCTTCTGAATGAGCCTACCATGGGGAACATTATCAAATGCCTTACTGAAGTCCATGAAACCTGTTGGATTATAAACTGGTGTTGAGTGGCTTCTGACTAAGAATATGATTATCAGCTCATCGGACCCTTGTGCATAGCCCATCCTGGTGTCCAATAGCACTGTCCAGGACTATGGCCACCAATGTTTCAGTCACACAGACAGCAAATTACACCAGAGCTCTGCACCCTTCTAAATTGTGCTGCTCACATCCTCACAACCAGTTACCTTCAAAATCTCCCAACCTGCTCACTACCACTTTCTCAGGGGCAATTAAGTAGGGATGGGGAAGAAAAACACGAACCCAGCCAATGCAATCCAGATCCCCTAAATGGATAAAACCGAAATCCCACCGCACAGTTTCAAAATGCTTGGCCTGCTCTTTAAATCCCTAACATTTTTTCTCTCTGCCACAGCTCTTTAGTCTTTCTCAGTCAACGTTTCAGCCTTTCTCATTCTCAAACCCAATCCCTAAAACTTTACTTTTTGTTCTAACTATTTCCGTCTGGACACAAGCCTTACACTAACTTCTATTCTTGACAATTCCTTTGTTTTTCTAGCCACTCCTCTGTGCATCTGGATAGGCCATTAGTCCAGAACTGCCTGGCACAGTTACTGACACTGACCGTGGACATGCCAGACATAGGGAAATAAATCACTGCCCTAGTGTCTGGGCAGATTCCTGAAGGTCCTACTGGATCAGGTGATGTAGAGGCAGAACGTCCTCTTTTCCTAAGACCAACCGAGGAGGCTAATGTCAAGGCAGATCTTGTCGAACTTTTCATCCGATTCTGCCAAAGCTCCTGACACTCTGACATTTATAAGATTCCACTTTTGATTTGAGAATATATGGACGATCCAACATCTGTCACTAAGATAGTCGAGGAGAAACATGTTAATAGAAAACTTAGAATGATGTGTCAAAGGTAGAGGCAGAGACCAGTGTATATTTTTCTGGGGCAAGTGGATAAATATTTTAAGCAAAGGAAGACACAGAGATATGGGGTGGAGTCGGAAAAGAGTTTAGTTGTGGTTTGCTCCAGCGTAGAGACACTATGGAGATCTGGTTTCCCACCAGTGTTGCAAACCTCACTGCCTTACCAACGTAACGAGATATGCCTTTAAGAGGGATTGGTCAGTCCTAGTTCTTCTGAAGAGGATTCTTGTCAACCTGGCGATGAGGAGTCTGCTCCATGGAAAGCAGAGTAAATAGCTTTTTTCTTAAAATTAGAGAAAAGAGATATGAGACAGTGAACTCAGGCTCACACTCACCCAGCGTTTTCGTTTGATTTTCAGTCATTGAAGTTAGGGTTTGTGGAGTTGAAGTTGCTCGATACAGGTCTCTCTCTGCTGCTCTAAAAAGCTTCAGTTCTCACTCAGCTGCTAGATTCATACTGCTGGTGTTCCTTCTCTTGGACTTAGGGAGACAGCAAATGGGGGAAATCTGTTCTGCTGAACTTGCCCTTGCCAAAGGTATGTTTATGGGATGTTGCTATATTGGAACAGTTAATGAACAGTAGTTAAATAATATATTGTTTTGTTAAGAAGTTTGATAGAGTTAAAGTTATGCCAATTCTTCTTTTTAGTTTGAATTTTAACTATGATGTGAGAATAGAGTTTGGTTTGTTTAAAGCCTTGTGGTTTGACCAGTCAAATTACATCTGGAACACAGCACATAATACCTGCCTTTAAATAAAATAGAAGTTAGGGTCTAGGCTATCTCCTCGATAGGTTTTAAGGGGGTTTTGTCTGATCCATAACACCAATCACACAGCATTATGTTCATTAGGTGAGTATGTCACAGCATGCTGCTAACTCTTCAGCATATACAACTCAAGCACCAATCGAACATCAAAAAAACTCCAGGATGCTGTCGCCATTCTTTGGATTCATTCATCAGAGGAGGTGCCATTTGGCTTTTGTTGTTGCATTCTCCATCTCAGAGTGAACAACTTGACTTGTTCCAACAGAAACCAACCCCTTCCCCACCACCCCACTCCAGCCCCACCACCTCAACTGCTGTCTCTCTAAGTGAGTAACCAATCCTGCCCGAAAGTTACAACTGAATCTACTTCCAACACCCTTTCCAGCAACGCATTCCAGACCATAACTCGCCTTGTTAAATACAAATTCTCATTTTCTGTCTGGTTCTTTTGCCAATTATTGTAAACTGATGCCCTTTGATTATAGATCCTCTCCTTGCTCTTCGCTAACAGGGAAAAAAAATCAAACACACGGAGGAGAAAGGGTAGTGGAAAATATTAAGCCCGTAGATCAAGAAAGCAATTGTGTGTTAGAATGACTGACTGAATGCCTAGAATTAACAACCCAATGATCTTCCACATCTTCCACTACTGCTAGCAAGTCCAATTTGTATTAAGAGCTATGCTAACTCATGCAAGTGACAGAACTATTGCGAATGCAAAAGAAACCCTGTCCTGAATTCAGTTTAAGTAAATAAATTGAATTCAGGAAAGGGTTTTTTTTTGCATTCCCAACAGTTCTGTCATCTAAAACAAAAGAAACAGAATGAACATGTGACTCAGATAATGACTCTTTTCAGATATGCAATTGCTCAACACTTTTTCCTCCTCACTGGCTGATCTTAAAGCAATTATGCAGTGTGGAGTATTTGAAAACTGCTGAATGGGTTTTTCAATGCATTGATCTCGAACAGCTTGTTTCACTGCTAGTCCTGTTCATGCACTGAAATATACATGCCATCACAGTCTACATTTAATATAAAATCCTGGTTTAGGAGAATGAAATCAAACTGAAAAAATTTCAGATGTGTTTAATATGAGAGGGATAAATGGCAAATGAGTGAGTGAGAGAGACAGACAGAGAGCGAGAGAGGGCAAGCTAAATATAGGAAGATGAAGGCAGAATGGGGCAGGAGAACAGGCGAGGGGTCAGAGTGTAAGCGGGGAAGAAAGTCAGGAAGCTGGAGGAAGGGAAGAGAAAAGATATTTAGCTACATTAAACATTTACTCCAGCATTATATCCCTTTTGTACATGTGTAGTTTATCCAACCTGTTAGTTCATCCTTCTCAACTTGAGATGGTCAATTGTAAGTGACATTTGCGCTACTCAAGAGATTGGCTGTATTCACAACTGTCCCAATACTGTAACATTTGAAGTCTGAGTGTAATAAGTTTTGACTCAAATTCAATCATTGGCAAGGAATATTTGTGCTACACACATGTATCCAGCAAGAGTCTAACCGCCTCCACTTTGGCAGTACCATTGGCAAAATCCACACCATCAATACCTTCTTCATTGACTCAATTCCACAGCTTTGCTAATAACATGGCCAACAGTGCGGGTCAGAGGCCGGGTACTCTGTGATACCAGAGAGGCATCAGTGTGTACCATCTAAAGGTGGACTTTAAGTTTCTCTAACAACACCTCCCTAATCCACAGCTTCCAATGCCTAGGGGGTAAAGGAGGGAGGGGCACAGAGAAACTGCCTCTTTCAAGATCCCCAACTATGATCCCAAATGCTTCTGCACAAATTGTTTCCCATTTTGCCTCCAACATAAACTAGGATAAATGAGACCAAACACAGATCAGCAGCATGACGGAAGGAGACAAGATGTAGGGAAAAAGGAGCTGCATGAAGGGATATAGCAGTTTTGGCAGAAAGAAATTTGTGGCAGGATTGAAACAGCAAGTTACTTCACTCCGTCACAGTCAGAAGGTTGTTCAGTTAAGGCTTTCTGAAAAGTCAGAGCATATTATCAAGGCACACATTCTAATGCAGTACTGACAGGGAAACATTGTTGATGCAGATGTCCTGCAGGGGGATATTGAAAATACCATCTCACTATTTGAGAGTGTAAAGGGGATTTCCCAGTGTCCTGAACAACGTCTTTCCTTCAAATGCTAAGGCAATCAATTTCTACAACATTGAATAATTACTGCAGCAAATGTTCAGTTACAATATTTAAAAGGCAATTGGGCAGGTACATGAATAGGAAGGGTTTGAAAGGATATGGGACAAATGCAGGCAAATGGGACTAATTTGCTCTGGGAAATCTGGTTGGCATGGACGGGTTGAACTGAAAGATGTGTTTCTGTGCCATATGAGTCTATGACAGAAACAGTGAAAGGTGCACATTTAAAACATCACAAGCTGTCTCTTTCTGCCCAGACAATGGTTGTAAGGTATTTTGAATAATCTCTCTTCTTTTAAAATGTACAAACAGCCAGCAATGAGCAAGCTTAACTGGTGTAATCTATGCTACCAGAATATATTACGATTTACTGATTGAAGAAGGTCAAAGTAGGTGAAATTTAGAGAAGGCGCTTTAACTGCAAAAACAACAAAACCAAAGACTATCAACGTAAAATAGTCACTAGTAAATTCAATGAGCAAATCAGAAGGAACAAATTTATCCAAGTGTACTTAGAAAGTGGAACTTGCTACCACATGGAAGAACTGAAGACATAACTGCAAATGCATTTAGACCATAACACCATAACATATGGGAGTAGAATTCCACCACTCGCTTACAGCTGACATTTTCTCAACCCCCTTTTCCAAGTCTTCTCCCCGCATCCGTAATCGCCTTACTAAACAAGAACGTATCGTTCTCTGTCTTAAAGACACTCTGTGACTTTGCCTGTCCCCCCGTTTCCCCCCCCTCCCCACCCCAGCCTTTTGTGGCAATGATTTCCTCAGGTTAACTGCCCTTTAGCTGAAGAAATTCTCTCGTCTCAGTTCTAACAGCTCACCCTTTCTCTGAGGCTGTGCCCAACGGTCCTCGTCTCTCCTACTAGTGGAATCATCTTCCCCATGCCTACACAATCCAGGCCTTTCAGTATTCTGTAAGTTTCAATGAAATCTCCCCTGATCCTCTAAATTCCATCGAATACAGACACAGATTCCTCAGCAGCTCCTCATACAACAAGCCCTTCATCTCTGGGATCATTCTGATCAAACTGCTATGGACACCCTCCAATGCCAGCACATCCATCCTTAGATATGGGGTCCAAAGCTGATCACAGTATTCAAAATGCAGTCCATTCTGTCCGGATGATTTATCCAAGTTAAGATCTTTCAGCTTCCCCAGCACCTTCATAACAAAGTTAGATAAGTGGCGAACAGAAACTGGGATAGAAGGGTACCCTGGGTAAAACTGTTGGGTGGGAGGAAGTTCATGTGGACCATGTATTGTAAATGCAATGTGAAAGAACAGTTTGGGAAATTAATCGTGAAAATCCTCCATGACATAACCGTCTGTTCTAAAAGACTTTCCCTTCATTCACACTAACCTTTCCTTTATCCACAAGTTCCGTGATTTCATCGAGAGTTGGACCACTTGGTGTAAATATGGCCCAGCGATAATGGACACCCTGACTCAGATGCTGCAACGATAAAGAGAGAAAAAGAGTTACACTAAGATTAGCTGCCTCTGATTATCCATGCAAGACTTCTTGAATACAGTGTCACAAAACCCACTAAGGCTGGAATTACTGTGAAACTGCTGCTCACTATATTTGTAAAAGAACAATCTTTTTCTTCAACGTACTCCTCAACTCACAAAACAACAACAGGTAAGCACATTTTTATTCTCTTCTGGGACACAAGCATCGGTTGCTGGTCTAGCATTTATTGCCCATCTGTAGCTGCCCCTGAGAAGGTGAGGTGGCTGCCTTCTTGAACCACCGCTGTCATGCTGCAGATAGACCCACAGCGCCACCTGGGGGGGAGGCGCGGCGGAATTAGGGGGGGATTTTGAATCAGCAACAGTGAAGGAACTGTCATATTTCCAAATCAGGACGGTGAGTGGCTTGGAGGGGATCTCGCAAGTGGTGGTGATCCCATATATCTGCTGTCCTTGTCCTTCTAGATGGAAGTGGTCATGGGTTTGGAAGGCGGTGACTAAGGACTTTTGGTGAAATTCTGCAATGCATCTTGTAGATACTAAACAATGCTCCTGTTAAGCCTTGATAGTGAAGAGAGAGGATGCTTGTAGAAATGACGCCAATAAAGCAAACTGCTTTGTCCTGGATGGTGTTAAGCTTCTTGAGTATTTTTTGGACCTGCAGCCATCCTGGCAAGTGGGGAGACTTGTGTTTTGTGGACGGTTAATAGACTTTGGCAAATCAGGGGGGGCGAGTTGCTTGCTGCAGTATTCCTAACCTCTGACCTACTCTTGTATCTACCTTATTTTTGTGGTAAGTTCAGTTGAGTTTCTGGTCAATGCTAACCCCCCAGGATGTTGATAGTGTGATTGAATATCAAGGCGTGATGGTTAGACTGTCTCTTATTGGAGATGCTCATTACCTGGCATTTGTGTGGTGTAAATGACCTGCGACTTTTCAGACCAAACTTAAGATTGTGCAGGACTTGTTACCTTTGGCCATGGATTGTTTCAGTATTTGAGGAGTAACAGCTGCTGCTGAACATTGTGCAATCATTGGCGAACATCCCCACTTCTGGCCTTATGATGGAGGGAAGGTCATTGATGAAGCTGCCCTGCAGAGTTTACTTTATTTTCCAAGTACATGCCAGAGGGTAACTGGCATCCTGTTTTGCCAGTGGGGTACTGAAGATTCCAGTGGACAGGGGTGTATGCAGTCACTAGCTAGTAATGCACAGAGATGTTGGTGACTGACACAGAGTTGATGGAGGGAGCGGTGAGCTGGAGTCGCCAGCTAACCATTCTGGGCCCAAAATGTCATTCTTCCTGCTCCTCTGATGCTGCTTGGCCTGCTGTGTTCATCCAGCTCTACACCTTGTTATCTCAGATTCTCCAGCATCTGCAGCTCCTACTATCTCTGGTACAGCAACTGCTCTGCCCAGGAAAGTAAGAAACTAGAAAAGGTCAGCTGCATGGTTCAGACCATCACAGAGGCCAACCTTCCATCCATGGACTCTATTTACACAGCTCGCTGCTGCAGAAAGGCAGCCAACATCATCAAAGACCCATTGCACCCTGGTGACGCTCTCCTGCAACCTCTTTCATTAGGTAGTAAATACAGAAGCTTGAATACAAGGACTAGCAGGTTCAATAACAGCTTCTTCCCTGCCACTTTACAGTGATGAATGGAATCGCTACCCTTAAATAATGCTGATCTTGTTCACGTTGATCTTGCCTTGCATATGTTCTGTGCAGTGTAACCTGTATGCCTTGCTCTGTCCAAGTTTCTTTAACACAATGATATGTATGTCCTTGATTACTATGATCTGTCTGTACTGCTTGCAAACAAAGTTTTTCACTGTACTTAGGAACATGTGACAGTAAATCAAATCAGTCAATCAATCATTGCAAGCTTCAGCAAATAACAAGGCATGATCAGATGGTGCTTTGCTAATGCTGGCCAAGGGACAAATACTGGTGAGGATGCAGTGTGGAACTTATTGCCCATCATTGCAACAGCACCATGAAATCCTTTATGCAATGGGACAGTAGATGGGCATCTGTTTAATATCATATTTGAAAGGCAACAGCTCCAGCAGTGCAGGATTCCCTCGGTACAGCACTGGAGCGTCAGTCCAGCTTATGCATTCAAGGTTCCAGGGTGAGGTCTTGAGTTTCTGAAATGATATTACCTTTAAAATTTTGCTGCCCAAAGTCATTCCTGACTTAACTATTCCATTAGCAATTCCAAGTCTATCGGTATTGAGCATGAAGGGTGTCACTAATGTTACATATGTAGCTCCTGACCATGGCTTCAGTAAGTTCAAGGCCCAGTCTTCGGTCTGTCCACCCACGTTATCCAAGATAAAGTCAAACCTGCGCAAATGATAAATGAATATTTCAAAAATAGGACAGCACATGAATAGATACCCACTGAAGATAATTCAATTCCTTGGATTCCTAAATTGAGATTTGGGAGTAAAGAATTGTTCAAGGTTAGTTACCGGGACACCATAACGTAGCAGGATTTGAGACTTCAGTTGAAGCTCTCAGCTTCAGCAGTGTTGTTACTGGGGAAAAACACGGGGGAAAGGGAAGAGCAGAACAACAGGTCTCCCTTCGGGATGTTAACTGTTAGCAACAGAGGTCTAAAGAAAAGCTCCAGAGGAAACAGTGCCCATCGGGAAGAAAATGAGTCTGACCCATTTGTAACAAAATAGAAACAAATTCAAGATGAATTGGATCAGAGATAATGGGAACCGCAGATTCTGGAGAATCCAAGATAACAAAGTGTGTCGCTGGAAGAACATAGCAGGCCAAGCGGCATCTTGGGAGCACAAAAGGGTCTAGACCCGAAACGTCAGCTTTTGTGCTCCTAAGATGCTGCTTGGCCTGCTGTGTTCTTCCAGCCCTACAATTTGTTATCAAGGTAGATTGGAAGTGTTTTATGGAACTTGTTAGTACTGAACAGAGTTCAGTAAAATGACTCAACATCCTGCAGTCTGTTTCTGTTCCATTATTTAAAAAATTCCGACAACCTGCTGAACATGACCACGCTTTGAAAGATTTACATGCCAGCAGGAGTGGTGGTTGCAGAGAAGAGTGGTTGAAGCAGATTGTAAAACTTAGCCTGACTTAAAATGTCCAGCTGGGGAACATGGCCTCTTTTCCAGAATCATATCATTGTTACAGTGAAGAAGGAAGCCACTTAGCCCATCATGTCTGCGCCACTCTCCAATGAGCTGCATAACTTGGTTCCATTCTCCTGCCTTTCCCCCATCCCCTTGCACATTCAAATAATTATCCAATGCCACCTTGAATTCTCAGCTGAACCTACCTCCACTACACGTCCAGGCAGTGCATCCCAGGCCCAAACCACTCTTAGTGCAATTTGGGTTTCTCTCACATTCTTTTGCAAATGACTTCAAATCTGTGCCCTCTCATTCTTGACACCTTTTCCTGTCAGAGCAGCTTCTCCTAATCCACTCTGTTCAGATCTCTCAGTTTCGAAAATGTTATTGGATCCCCTCTTAGCCTTCCATCTTTCCAAACGTCATCTCTTTGCTCTTGTACTGCATGGTAATAATAAAGCCAAGTATGTTGCTTGCCTTATTAACTGCTCTCTCTACGCATTCTGACACTTTCAATGATCTGTGTGCATAAATATCCAGGTCTCCCTGCTTCTGCACCACCTTCAGAATGGTGACCTTTGTTTTACATTGTCTGTCCATAGCCTTCCCACCAAAAATGTCTCATCTCACACTTCTCAACATTGATCATCTGCCATCCAGCCACCCAACATGTCAATGTCCATTTGATGTTCATACTATCTTCCTCACAATTTACAATGGTTCCAAATTCTCTCAGCCCATTTGCAATCAAATTGCTACTGTTCCTTTTATTCCACAAGCTGTAACATTCCTCACACGTCTGTTGCATGGCACTGCATCGAACATCATCTGGAAATCCATGTATATCTCATCAAAAGATTACCGCTGAGTTTTTTTTTGTCAGTTCTTTAAAAAAAAACTTCAACATGCTAGTTAAACATGGTTTCCCTCTTAGAAATCCCTGCTGGATCTGCTTAATCATCCTACTCCCTTCCAGGTAACTACTAATTCCATCTCGAATAATTTGCTCCACAAGCTTTTAAATCTCAAATTTACAGTAACTATGGATTTCAAACTCTATTTATTCAATTAATTTTTCAGCTTCAATTTGCAAGCAAAAATGGATCAGAGAAGGGGGTCAGAGACAAGGTACAGGGGCAGAGACAGAGAGAGAAGATACAGCAGAGAAAGAAAAAGAGAGGGGGGTATGGGGGAGGGGCATGGGGATACAGGATACAGGGAGATACATACACAGGGAAATGGTTACATGCTCTTCTTTCACTTCCATGATCTATCAGACACGGGAATCGGTTGGGAAGAGGAGTCATAATGGACTGAAAATATTATTTCTGTTTCTCTTGTCACACATGCTGCCATACTTGTTAAGTTTCTCCAGCATTTTCTCTTTTTACAGGAATCCCTTTTGCATTGACTTGGGCCAGTCTCATTCTGGATCCAGTTAGACATACAGCTGAAAACTCCCCACCAGGTTTGCAACCTCACAGAGGCGCCACCCAAAGGCTGGAACTTCACGCATAAAAGCAACATAGCATTAATTTCAGAAGTACCACAACATCTCAGACAACATACGAACATAAAGGTGATTTACCTCAGAGCTTCTCTCTCTCTCACTTACTAACTCTCATCAGACCACTGCCTGACTGTATCTGGAACTACTCAACTCAACGGGTCTACTGCCAGACTTTATTCAAGATAGCAATCAAATTTTGTATGAAAAAACAACCTCTATATTCAATCTGTCTTCTATCTCTGACTGTTTGGCAAGGTCTCTAAAAAGACATTTTGAAAAGTGAAGGATTATGCTGCAGTTTATTATTATGCAGGCAAAACCAAATCTACAAATTCTACAATCCGCACCCTTAGCAAGAAGTAAATTCCACGGAAGCTGATGCGTAGACAGTTTCATATCACCATTTATTTTCTTTTGGTGATGAAATTATATGAACTATCAGGTAGTCAGTTAAGTGAATGTTAATAAATTCCAAGGGGAATGGGTCAAACAGTGCACCAGGACCACACCTGTGGTGGGACAAATACACTCTCCAAAGTCTAACTTCGGATGAAAGCAGGTGCACTTTTGGTGTTTTCTTTCCCTCCAGAAAAAACAATAACGCATCCCAACTGGCAAGGTTAGAAGCTGTTGTACAATACGCCAGTGCTGGCAAGATGCATAAGAAGTCTGCTCTCGAGGGCCATTATTCAAAATAATAGCTTCCTGTCACATCCAGAGAAAACAGGAGTGGGGCACATGGTCCCAACACTGTTGTTCCAAATGAGTCTGTCAATGCAAAAATCATCCTGAGTTTGACAGGTGGACTGCCGCTGGCTCCAAGAGGATGAGAAATAGCGCTGTCACCAGTACAAATACAGGGTTTTGTTTTGATTAATGTGCTCTGAATGAACAAGCTACAAAAGGCACATCTGAACTAAATGAAATTTGTAGTGCAGCGTTGCTAACATGGGCGCTGTACAACAAGGTGATGTCATGTGCCTCAATCCACTGACATTCTCCATTCATGACTAAATTTTGTCTCTCAAAAGAGGGCAATGATGCGGCAACATTATTAAAACACACTCATTCCAATCTCTGCATTCATTTCCTGCTCGCCCATTCCACACAGACTAATGACTTGATCCCGTCAGGGTCAGAGTTGGGAGTCTCTGCTCCTGGTACAGGATGTTGCTTGATGACAGCATGGATTAGGGACTTCACTTTTGAAGTCAGCAGTATTAATTTACACAGGTGTTTAACAACAAATTCAGGACGTGCATTCAATTCACTAATTCACATTGCCGTTGCTGAGTAGGAAAAGATTTACTGCAGGCTCTTTTACCAACAATAAAAAAAACTTACATTTTCAGTTCCTTGAGCTCTTTCTGCAAACCCGGAGTTTTGTAACTGATGGTGTGATCCGCACCCAAATCCTTTAACAATGAGAAAGCACTTTCGGAACAGGTGGTGGTCACATGGGCTCCCCAGGATTTCAAAAGCTGGGGCAGAAAATTCAAGATGTCAGGTGAAAAATGTATGACTTAAAACACCCTTCACAACATTAGCAGAGTTGAAGATGTAAATTTGCTCATATTTGGTATGATTGAATATTACAACACTGCACATTGTCACTGGATTGTTAATGAATTATTTGAATTCAATCTGATTTGACTTGATTTGAGTTATTGCAGTCATGTGTATTTAAGGACAGTGAAAAGCTTTGTTTGCAAGCAGTACAGGCAGATCATAGAAAGCAAGGACATGTGTCTGCTCCAGGCGGGGAGAAACTATGGACCTTCAAGTGGGGTGGGGTGGGGAGGTGCATGCTATTTATATACCATCAGTACTTTACTCAATGGTTATTCAAAAACAAGTCACTCCCTTAACTTCCTTTCAGCAGAGGTCATTATAAGTCTAGAAAATAAGCCATGTGACTCAAGTTGGTTCAAAGTCCAGTCTTTTAGGTAAATATATTTGTGGCCTCGGCCTAGAAATGTCAGGCAGTCCTGTAGAAAATGCTAGCCATCGGGAATCAAATCAATTCGCTTCTGACAGGAATTCCTGCCTATTCTTACCCGGCTCACAAACCAAGTACGGTGACACGGAAAAGCTTGGTGTCTGCTGAGTGACTTAGGATCCATCTGACCACATCCTAGCAAGTGTGGACAGCTTCAGGGAGAATTAAAAAAAGCTTGCAATTGCATAGCACCTTTTACATTCCTTGGATGTCCCAAAGCACTTCGTAGCTAATTCATTCATTTGGAAGTGTAGTCACTGTTGCGATGTTGGCAAATATGGCAGACAAGTTGTATACAGCAGGATCCCAGAAATAGCAATGAATTGCATAACCCACTTGCTGTTGCTGTTTGAGGGGCAGGCCAGGTTAGAGAGAGCTCCCTAACTCCCCTGATTTATGTTGTAGAGTGCATTATGTCCCACTGAGTTAGTCTGACATGATGTTGGGCTAATGATAGATTGTAACTCAGACAATGCAGCATTCCCTCAGTGTGAATCTAGACTCACACTGGCACTGAATGAACTAAGGCCAACATGCGAGAGAAAGCAGAAAGTCTCTTTCAAAAATGCTTCTTGTTAGCTAAAATTACCATTGTATTAGTACAGCACCAAAAGTAAACAGGCAAGATTTAAGTGGTTTTTTTTCTGAAATTGGAATGTGATGTTCTGCAGATATAAAGCATCTTTGGTATACATCTGAATTGATATGTCAAGCAAAACTTAGTTGGTCTGAAACACGGGTACTTTTTACCAGTTTAACAACTAAAATTGAGCCATTTGAAAACTGTTTACCTGCATCCCCAAGTTAGTCAGAGTCAGCTAGAAGGCCTTAGCAGTTGGCAGATTAAAAAAAAAGGATTATATAGAATTTTCTGTTGAGCTCCTGTTCATTTTTGGAACTATTAAGTTAGGTATAATTGTCTAGCAAAAGGTTAAACAAGTGGTATTATTGGGAATTGGGGGAGGAAGGTTTGGGGGAACAAGTGGTGGGTGTCACTACAATTTAGCTGATGACATTTCTTATGGAAATATGGCTGGGAACTGAGTACTTGGCCATCAAATACCATTTGGAAGAAGGCGCCTCTTTTGATCGTTGCATGCATCAAGGATCGACTGCCTGAAAGAATATTCAACAGTAGCATTCAAAAGGAATTGAATAAGTACTTGAAGGGGAAGAATTTACAGAGCTTTGGAGAAAGAGCAATGGGAGTGGGACTAGTTAAATAATTACACCAAAGAGCAGGCACTGACATGAAAAGCTAAATGGTCTCAACCTGCGTATATTAATCAATGACTCCAAAGTTTTACCGTGTACATTTTAATTCAATTTAAATCGTAAATTGCTGATCAGGTGTGTCTGTTCAGCTTTTGCAAAATTTTCTGCAGTCAGTACATGATGCCCAGGTTGGGCTAGATGCCAACATATCACACTTACATAACACCATTCAGAAAGTAAAATATCCCAAGGTGCATACAGTAACAAAAATAGATTCCACACAACAAAGGTATTACAAACAGTGGCCAAAAGAAAGAACCAAGTCTAAATCGTGGAGTGTGTTCAAGTGGGTGTTGAGGTGGAAGCTGTAGACAGGGGCATGCAGAGCTTAGGGCCTGTTTAGTGGAATAGACTGCCAATGATGACGGGTGAACACAGGGGGCGATCAACAAGAAATGTTTAAAGACATCCCTTGGTATACCTCTCTTTTGGTAGTTTTTTTCACTCAATTTGTAATACGGTTTTATTAATTTTAACAGGTAATTTTCTCATACACCAATTTACTTTTGGGCTCATTAACATTCTGCAACTTACTGTCAGTGGTTGGGAAAGAGCCATGGACTTGGACTAAAGAAAAGATGAAGCAGTGGCACCCTCAGGTGGCCACTGTGTTTATAGATTCAAGTTGCAAGATTGGGAGGAAATGATGTGATTTTAGATCTGATCTGGAGGCCAAACATATTTATTCAACAAAGCAGAATCAGAATATTTTTAGAAAGAGAAATATTTTAACGAAGCTTTCCATCTTACACTCATCAGGTCAATGCTCACAAATTTTTTTAAAGCAAATTCAACATATCAGAGGAGCATGCTGATTCATTGGCAAGTTTATTGTGATTGGTATAGACATTGCCATGGAAAATGCACCAGTTGGATGATAATTGGCAGTTAACTGCTAAGCTTTATTTAAATTTTAAACCAGGCAGTTTGCGTCTGATTGGTCAAGACATTGCCCCGAGTCATGAACCACAGAATGGCTGTTGCCAGATTTATTGAGTTGAAATAGGTGCAGTGTGTGTACATGTTTCTTTGTCTACAAAGAACAAGGCCTTGAGTATTAATTAATGTAGCATTCTGCCCATGCTAGCGTGCCACATTGTGACCTCAACGGAATCCTAAACTGGTTGTCAGCCGAAGGTCATCACTTTTGCTCCTTAAAACTGCCCAATCTACCTCGGATTTCTCTGGAAAGCATTATCTCAAAGGTTTGAGTAACGAGTGAACTTGATGTTTCATGCTGAAACTAGGCAATGTGAATGGCATGCACCAGTAACAAGACTTTGCTGTCAAGCCAGAAAGACATTCTGTCACAAAAATAAACAATGTAATGTGTGAATTTCAATGCCTGGGTAACGTTAGATATCTACACACATCCCAAAGACTGTGGTGAATGTATCAATGGCTATTCTTTTGGATATTTGTAACTGACCAGGAACTGGCCACAGCCAACCAACCTGTGTTTGTAAAACCAAGACAGTATCCAATATTAGATGGGTTTCTGTGGTTGGACAATATTTGTTAAATCATCCAGGCTTTGCAAAGAATTAATGCTGTCCAATTATGACTGCCAGGCAGATTCACAGTGAGGCACACTTGTGTGTACTAGAAACTACATATATTAATACACAGGGTGCTATTCTTTGCAGGCAGAAAGGTGTACACACACAGTGTTTCAACTCAACAAGATAGACAACAGTCCTTCTCTGGCTCATTTATTAGGATAATACATTCACCAGAGTCAATCTGATCTGTTTAAAATTTCAAGAATATTGTCCTTTATTGTTGGGGGGATAGAGTTTAAAAATAGGGAGGTTACACTGCAGCTGATAGGGTGCTGGTGAGGCTGCACCTGTGTACAATTTTGGTCTCCTTACTTGAAAAAGGATGAACTGGCACTGAACAGAGTGCACTGGAGGTTCACTAGGTTGATTCTGGAGTTGAGACGGTTTCGTTATGAGAAGAGATTGAGTGGACCTGGTCTGTACTCTTTGGAATTTAGAAGAATGAGGGGGGATCTTATAGAAGCATATAAAATTATGAAGGGAGTAGATAAGATAGAAGCAGGGAGGTGGTTTCCACTGGCAAGTGAAACTAGAATTAGTGGGCGTAGCCTCAAAGGGGGAGCAGATTTAGGACTGAGTTGAGGGGAAACTTCTTCTCCCAAAGGCGTGTGAACCTGTGGAATTCCCTGCCCAGTGAAGCAGTTGAGGCTTCCTCATTGAATGTTTTTAAAGCTAAAATAGACAATTTCTTTACTGTTCAAAAATCTAAGGGTTATGGTGAGTACACGGTGAATGGAGCTGAGTCCACAAAAAGATCAGCCATGATCTTACTGAACAGTGGAGCCAGTTTGAGGGCTAGATGAGCTACTCCAGCTCCTATTTCTAATGCTCATATGTTAAGCAAAGTGTGACAGTTAATTGTCAGTCATCATCTAACCAGTGCATTTTACAAGGTAGTACAATCAGAATCCACTTTCCGATCAATCAGCACTCTCCTCCCATGCAGTATTGACATTGGTTTTTCCTTAACTTTGATATTTCCTGTAAATTATCCTGAAGAAGAAATGTACCTTTTTCACAGCAAAACTCAAAGTCTGGGCTACCAAATGGCTAAAATAGAATCTTTCACCTCCTAGTTCTTTTTAAAAAATCTTATTTGCTTTACAAAAAATATTTAAATTTATAGAGTATTTAATTAGAATGTGGCAAAGCACATTGTATCAATTAAGAACAAACACACATTCCTTTTACCTGAATAGCAAAGGTCCCAATTCCTCCAGATCCTCCGAGGATCAGAACCCTACAGCCGAGAAACAAGAAAGGTCTAGCATTATGGCAGCCATTAAGATACACTTCCAATAGTCTAGGCAATAGAATATCTAATCAAAACTCTAACGAAAACAAAACATATACTGAGTTCAGAGAAATGTCACTGATTATTTTGATAAAGGGGATTCATTCATTGAATGCTTGTACTACGGAAAAAATAACAGAGAGAGTAATGGAGTGGGATTCACAGAATAAATCATAACTTACAGAATAAATAATGACCTGGCATAAACACTGCCACCTTCTGTGCTGTGAGATTCGAGGTGAATGACACAGCAGTGGTGCAAGACTCTCCCACCACCCCACGCTCCCTTTGCAATCTTCCCACCAACATCTGAGTGAGAGACAGAGCTTTGAAAGCTGATTACGGAGTCAGAGTCTGGCCCTTCGGTGGGTAGGGCAAGGAAAATTAGGCAAAAGGAAACAGCAAAAGTTAAATAAACACCAAAGTTCTCAAATTCTAAAACTTCAACATCCTACAGTGACACTAATACATTCAAAAGAAAGCTAAATAAACACAAGAGAGAAAGAAAGAGAGGGTTGTGTTCATTAGATGAAGAAGGGGTGGGGGAGGCTCATGCAGAGTAGACATGCTACAGTGTTGGATCTCAAGGCCTGTTCAAGCGCTGGCATTGTAATTCCTGTTTCACTACAAGAACAACAATCATCATGAAAGGTAGCGGTTAACATGCTCAGTGAATAGCAGCTACATCACCGTTTCCCTTTACAGTTGCCTTTTCTCAGTCCTCCATTGTTCACCAGTGCTGACCATGTTGTCAAAGCCACGTAAGGTAAAGCTGCAGCTTGGCTGTGACTGAGTACTTTAGGCTTGTGGGCTACCTGGTAGGAAACAAGATCACTGGTGAGGACCACGAGCTGAAATTAACCGATTTATTTTTTTTTCTTTCAGTCCTCATCTGAAAGAAAACAAACCTCCTTTGTGCTGTTTGAAGGGCCAATCCATCAGCCACAGATGGACAGTGCCAATGGTTCAGTGAATAAATGTCAAACCCTCAGGACAGAAGATTCCATTTTTGCTGCCTGATCTGTACTGAAAGAGTTGGAGTGAAAGTGGGGGTACCAAGATCAACATAATTTTCCTGCAGTGGCAACAAGATAAAGAGAAGGAAGAAACTGAGCCACAGCTACTGCTCCTGAGCATTATCAAATATAAATACATATCAAATAAATGCTTAAAAATGTAGATCTGAGGGTGGCAGAAGACAACAAGGTAAGGATTAGCCTTGGTGTCCGTGCAATTCTAAAACCTCTCAAAACACACGGTCTAAGCTCACATACCCGGAAGGTGACTGGAACTAAGGGGCTTGAAAGTTGATCAGTGCCTTCAGCAGATAATGTCTTTTGTCATCTGTAACTTGAAGAGCTGCATGAAAAACACTCTGAGCTCTCTCCTATTGTGCAGAACACAGGAACAGGAGTGGGTCACTCAACTCCAGTACCTCCATTCAACTAGATCACGGCTAATCTGAGACAGGAGGGCGTCCTTTCGAAACTAGGAGTTTGATTTAAAGAGAATTATCAATTTAACTCCACCAACAACCAACCCCTTGTATATTCTACTATAACACCAACACTGTCACAATCATCAACACAGTAAAATTTTATTCTGGTGAAATATAAAAATGTTATAAATAAAGCATCCATGCAGTTCATACTTGCGCATCTGACACAATGTAACAGAGGACTTGAAACAGTGGTTTTTTTAGTCAAATGATGGATTGAAATAAAATTTCCATCAAAATATCTAGGGCATAAATCCACAACATAGATTAATTTAAAAGAAGGAAAACTAAAGAAAAATGCATTCCGATAGGGGTTTTCCTTCTAACCTACATAGCCAGAATGTTTGGCATTCTGACAAAGAAAACGTTATTCTGAATGATTGTTTCCAGTATATTTAAAATTTCCACTATCATTTCATTAGAGGGCACTGTTTCCTAGTTTCACTCCACCAAATGAAGGCTGCGTGCGCTGTCTGAGGAAGAATAGCATTGCTATCTACCTCTGATTGCTACTGAGCAGCCAGTATCCCCTCCAATTTTCTCTACGGCTGCAAACGCCAACAGCGTTGGCTATTTACTCAGCTTAAAAAGTAAGTGACTTCCAAGAAGTGGTTGTGAATAAAAGTCCCACGTTAACACTTTTTATCAAAAAAAACTAATCCATTTATTTTCTCAGTGCTCCAAAGAAGAAATTTTCACAATCTTTTACACATGAATCCTTGAAAAGCATCAATAACCGAAGCATCTTCAACCCATCCCCATTGTTCCTAATGATAGCCTGTTCTGCAAATAAATTATATGAATAAAATAGTTTGTCCAGAATTCCAAATTGAATTCTTAATCACAGCTTTATAAGCAGATGGTTTGAGCTCTTGAACTCCACCACAACCAGACATATCCCTCAATTTCTCACTGCAAATGCCAAAATTCACAGGCTCTTCCCAGGACACAAGTACAGACCAGAGCACAACCAGCCCCTGTGCGACACTATTGAAAAAGGGAAGCATTTGAAGGTCAATATTAATATTTGTTGATATTTGTTCTATTTCCCAGGCAAGCAAGGACCATTCCAGTTCAGCAGCAGGCATCAGCTTTCAGAATAGGAAGGAGTAATTCAGCCGCTTGAGCCCATTCCTCCTCTGTACCAATCTGTACCACAACTCCATTTACACACCTCTGCTCGATATCCCAATATTCTTACTGACAAAAATCCATTAATCTCTGCCCCAAAAGCAATAATTGATACTGCATCCAACCTTAAAGGACTGAGGATTTCAGATCTCCATTATTATGTGTCCTTCCCGATTCCCTTCCTAAATGCCTCAGCATGCATTTTAAGATTATGTTCTTACATTCTGAAATCCCTTGTCGTAGGAAATATTTCCTTAGTATCTATCAAGGCATTCTAAATGCCTTGATTAGATCTTCCCTCAGCCTTCTGCAGTTAATGGAATACAGGGTAAGCTTATCCAACACATTAAGTTAATCCTTTAAGTCCTGATATTGCTCTGGTGAATCTGCGCCAACCACCTGCAAACCTCAAATGCTCCACCTCCAAGGTCAATACGCACTCCTCATGGAATCACAGAATCCCCTGCTGTGTGGAAGCAGGCCATTTTGCCCGTCGAGTCCATACTGAGCCTCCAAAGATGTTTCCACCCAGACCACTTACCCCTATGTTATCCCTGTAACCATGTACTTCCCATGGCTAATCCAACTAACCTACACACCCCTGCATACTATGAACAATTTAACATGGCCAATCCACCTGCACGTCTTTGGATTGTGGAAGGAAACCGGAGCACCCAGAGGAAACTCACACAGACACAGGGAGAACGTGCAAACTCCACACAGTCACTCTAGAGTGGAACTGAACCCAGGACACTGTGAGGCAGCAGTGCTAACCACTGTGTCACCACGCCCAAAACTGAACACAGTATTCAATGTGAGGTTTTGTGCAACTAACACATTAATTCTTCTGCTTTGCATTCCACCCTCTCATGATAAGGGCCGATGTCTGTTTAGTCATTCTGATTGCTGTTTCTTTGTACCTTGTGGTTTTTGTACTCAGACTCCCAAATCTATCAGCAGTAGGGAGTTTCTCACCCTTGAGACAACAATTCCGAATATCTTCCTTGGGTCCAAAGGGGATGATTTCACACTGTGAAAGTGGTGTTATACCAAAGAACTGAAACAACAGTAGTTTTTCTTACACTTCACACAGGAGCCAGGCAGCAGGCTCTCTTTATATTACAAACATTTTTGATTTTATTCTGCCGTCACAGTAAATATTCGTGCCCGATAGTTCGTCACCTAAACTTGCACCAACAGCCTGAATAATCAGTCAATTCATTTTCAACAAACGGATCTGTTTTGATTAGGAATGGTCATGACGAATGAGTGCAGCAGTATACTGTACAAAGCTCAAACTGAGCTGTAGTGACGAAAGCAACTTAAGGCTAAACAACTAATTAAAAGACACATAGGTTGTGAAGGATCAGTATCAGGGGAAGTCTCCAACTTTAAAATCTTTGGGGCCTGTTGTCCTATCTATCTTCTTTCTCTCCTAGATTACATGTAGAACGAGACACCTAAACAGTGTAACGGTTTGAAGAAAATGTCTCAACCAATTGTTTACCAGGATATGAGGGCAAGAAGTTATATATTAGCTGCGAAACGTTCTCTTTTATCATACCTCATTTGCACTTGCCACAACAAATTCTGCCAACGTGCCCTGTTTCCAGGGTGGCAGCGCTGCCCAGACCTGCAAAGAAAACAACAGAAACTGTTCAGATGTTCAACAAAAGTGTTGCACCCAACCAAACAGTAAGAATGAAAGTAAGAATGAAGTAAGAATGCTCCTGCCCCACCGAACTCATCTCCACCTATCTGGACTCCATTTTCTCCCCTTTGGTCCAGGAACTCCCCACCTATGTCCGTGACACCACCCACGCCCTCCACCTCCTCCAGGACTTCCAATTCCCTGGCCCCCAACACCTCATATTCACCATGGACGTCCAGTCCCTGTACACCTGCATTCCGCATGGAGATGGCCTCAAGGCCCTCCGCTTCTTCCTGTCCCGCAGGCCCGACCAGGCCCCCTCCACCGACACTCTCATCCGCCTAGCTGAACTCGTCCTCACACTCAACAACTTCTCTTTTGACTCCTCCCACTTCCTACAGACTAAGGGGGTGGCCATGGGCACCCGCATGGGCCCCAGCTATGCCTGCCTCTTTGTAGGTTACGTGGAACAGTCCCTCTTCCGCACCTACACAGGCCCCAAACCCCACCTCTTCCTCCGGTACATTGATGACTGTATCGGCGCCGCCTCTTGCTCCCCAGAGGAGCTCGAACAGTTCATCCACTTCACCAACACCTTCCACCCCAACCTTCAGTTCACCTGGGCCATCTCCAGCACATCCCTCACCTTCCTGGACCTCTCAGTCTCCATCTCAGGCAACCAGCTTGTAACTGATGTCCATTTCAAGCCCACCGACCCCCACAGCTACCTAGAATACACCTCCTCCCACCCACCCTCCTGCAAAAATTCCATCCCCTATTCCCAATTCCTCCGCCGCATCTGCTCCCACGATAAGACATTCCACTCCCGCACATCCCAGATGTCCAAGTTCTTTCAGGACCGCAACTTTCCCCCCACGGTGATGGAGAACGCCCTTGACCGCGTCTCCCGCATTTCCCGCGACACATCCCTCACACCCCGCCCCCGCCACAACCGCCCCAAGAGGATCCCCCTCGTTCTCACACACCACCCTACCAACCTCCGGATACAACGCATTATCCTCCGACACTTCCGCCATTTACAATCCGACCCCACCACCCAAGACATTTTTCCATCCCCTCCCCTGTCTGCTTTCCGGAGAGACCACTCTCTCCGTGACTCCCTTGTTCGCTCCACACTGCCCTCCAACCCCACCACACACGGCACCTTCCCCTGCAACCGCAGGAAATGCTACACTTGTCCCCACACCTCCTCCCTCACCCCCATCCCAGGCCCCAAGATGACATTCCATATTAAGCAGAGGTTCACCTGCACATCTGCCAATGTGATATACTGCATCCACTGTACCCGGTGCGGCTTCCTCGACATTGGGGAAACCAAGCGGAGGCTTGGGGACCGCTTTGCAGAACACCTCCGCTCAGTTCGCAACAAACAACTGCACCTCCCAGTCGCAAACCATTTCCACTCCCCCTCCCATTCTCTTGATGACATGTCCATCATGGGCCTCCTGCACTGCCACAATGATGCCACCCGAAGGTTGCAGGAACAGCAACTCATATTCCGCCTGGGAACCCTGCAGCCTAATGGTATCAATGTGGACTTCACCAGTTTCAAAATCTCCCCTTCTCCTACTGCATCCCTAAACCAGCCCAGTGCATCCCCTCCCCCCACTGCACCACACAACCAGCCCAGCTCTCCCCCCCCACCCACTGCATCCCAAAACCAGTCCAACCTGTCTCTGCCTCCCTAACCGGTTCTTCCTCTCACCCATCCCTTCCTCCCACCCCAAGCCGCACCCCCAGCTACCTACTAACCTCATCCCACCTCCTTGACCTGTCCGTCTTCCCTGGACTGACCTATCCCCTCCCTACCTCCCCACCTATCTTCTTTACTCTCCATCTTCGGTCCGCCTCCCCCTCTCTCTCCCTATTTATTCCAGTTCCCTCCCCCCATCCCCCTCTCTGATGAAGGGTCTAGGCCCGAAACGTCAGCTTTTGTGCTCCTGAGATGCTGCTTGGCCTGCTGTGTTCATCCAGCCTCACATTTTATTATCTTGGAATCTCCAGCATCTGCAGTTCCCATTATCTCAGTAAGAATGAAAAGGTCGTTTTCTCACTGGCAGCCAGTCACTAGTAGGATATACCACAGGCAACTGTTCTTGAGCCTCAGCTACACACCATATGTTAATGATTTGGATGAAGGAACCAAATGGAATATCTCTGACTTTGTAGGTGCCACAAAGCTGGGTGGAAGGGTGAACCATGAGGAGGAGACAGAGAAGCTTTGTTGTGATTTGGACAAGATGAGTGAATGGGTAAATACATGGCAAATGAAATATAATGTCTCTAATTTAAACATGAGGTTACCCGCTTTGGTAGCAAAAACAGGAATGCAGATTATTAGAGATAATAGGAACTGCAGATGCTGAGAATCTGAGATAACAATGTGTACAGCTGAATGAGCACAGCAGGCCATGCAGCAGAGGAGCACAAAAGCTGACGTTTCAGGCCTAGACCCTTCATCAGAAATGGGGGAGTGGAAAAGGGTTCTGAAATATATAGGGAGAGAGGGGGAGGTGGATCGAAGATGGATAAAGGAGAAGATAGGTGGAGAAGAGACAGACAAGTTAAAGAGGTTGGGTTGGAGCCAGTAAAGGTGAGTGTAGGTGGGGAGTTAGAGAAGAGATAGGTCAGTCCAGGAAGGATGGACAGGTCAAGGGGGCAGGATGAGGTTAGTAGGTAGGAAATGGGGGTGTGGCTTGAGGTGGGAGGAGGGGACAGGTGGGAGGAAGGACAGGTTAGGAGGCAGAGACGAGCTGGGCTGGATTTGGCATGCGGTAGGGGGAAGGGAGATTTTGAAGCTTGTGAAATTCACATTGATATCATTGGGCTGCAGGGTTCCCAAGCAGAATATGAGCTGAGTGTCCTTGTACACGAGTTAGTGAAAGTAACCATGCAGGTACAGCAGGTGGGGAAGAAGGCTGTTGGTATATTGATCTTCATAGAGAGAGGTTTCGAGTATAGGAGCAGGCAAGTCTTGTACAGGGTCTTGATAAGACCATGCCTTGAGTATTGTGTGCAGTTTTGATCACTTCACCTGAGGAAGGACATTTTGGCTTTGGAGGGAGTGCAACAAAGGTTCACCAGACTGATTTCTGGGATGACAGAACTGAAATATGAAAAGCCATTGGATTGGTTTGGACTATGTTCACTGGCGTTTAGGAGAAGGAGGTTCAGTCTCATAGAAAGCTATAAAGTTCTAATAGGGCGAACACAGGAGGATGTTCCCAGTGACTGGGATGCCTGGAATTATGGGTCACAGTCTAAGGGTATGGGATTGGCCCTTTAGGACTGAGATGAGGAGACATTTCTTCACCCTGAGAGAGGTGAGCCTGTGGAATTCTCTGCCACAGGAAGTCAATTAGGCCAAAACATTGATTGTTAGCAAGGAGTTAGACAGAGTTCTTTGGGCTAAAGGGATAAAAAGGGTCAGGGAGGAGCATTAACATATATAAGCCCAAGACATTTGACATTGAACAGGGGTAGCTTCTGACTGCCATCTTGCCCTCATACCTGAAATACTCTATTCTCCTCCCTTCATCAGAACTCACCAGATTCACAACATGAACTCTGCTTTCTTCCCACAGATACAGCCAGACCTGCTGAGTTTTGCCAGCAGTTTCTCGCTGTGTTTTTCTTTCGCCTACAGACGATGATGACACAGGAACACAGGAATAGGAGGCGGCCATTTAGCCCCTTGAGCCTGCTCTGTCATTCAGTGAGATACTGGCTGATCTGTGGCCTAACTCCTTAAAGCTGCCTTTGGTCCATATCCCTTTATACCTTTACAAAAAAAAAGGTCGATCACAGATTGAAATTAACAACTGATCCAGCATCCACTATCATTTGTTTAACAGAATTGCAAACATGTGAAAAAGGGTGGCACGGTGGCTCAGTGGTTAACGCTACTGCCTCACTGCACCAGGGGCCCAGGTTTGATTCCTGCCTTGGCTGTCTGTCTGTGTGGAGTTTGCACATTCTTCCCACATCTGCATGGGTTCTACTGGGTGCTCTGGTTTTCTCTCATACTGCAAAGATGTGCAGGTTAGGTGGATTGGCCATGCCAAATTGCCCACCTAGTGTCCATGCATGTACACTCGAGGTAGGTTAGCATGGGAAATGCATGGTTATGGGGATAGGGCTTGGCGGACTGGATCTGTGTGGGATGCTCTTTGGAGAGTCAGTGTAGGTTTGATGGACCGAATAGCCTCTTTCTGCACTGTAGGGATTCCATCTACCACCATTTGTGCACATACTGCTTCCTAAAATCTCTCCTGACACCTCTGGATTTTGGAGCGCAACATCCAAACACCTCTGCCAGTTTCTATGTTCAGGGATAAGAGGCTTATTCAAACACACACCACACAGTAACGCAATCCACATTACCTCATCGAAAATAACAAGGTGTAAAGCTGGATGAACACAGCAGGCCAAGCAGCATCATAGGAGCAGGAAGGCTGACGTTTCGGGCCTTAGGGTCTAGGCCCGAAACATCAGCCTTCCTGCTCCTCTGATGCTGCTTGGCCTGCTGTGTTCATCCAACTCTACACCTTGTTATCTCGGATTCTCCAGCATCTGCAGCTCCTACTATCTCTGATACAATTTTAACCACATTACCTCATCTCCAGGTTTGAAGTAAGACACATCCAGTCCAGTTTCCATGACAACACCAGAGACATCCCGGCCCAGAATAAGAGGAAATTCACTTCCGGCAGCTTTTATATGCAATGGGTCACGTTTCACTTGAAGTGCAGCTGCACCATAACCATCTTTAAGAGATAACAAAAAATTCCAGGCTATTAGTCACAACTGACCAGTACACAAAAAAAGTGCAGGACATCTCCACAGAAAATCAGTAACTACAACTAAAAGAAAATACTGTGGAAGCTAGAAATCTGAAATAAAAGCAGAGAACACTGGAGAAATTCAGTAGGTCTGGTAGCACCTGTGGAGAGAGAAACAGATTTAATGTTTCGGGTCCTGTATAACTCTTCTGGGGTCTGTGTTTATTATTCCTTGCTGCTATCGCATTTGTCACACTTTCTTAGCAATCACAGCCTCTCTGTAAACCTGAAGTTCTGAAGAGGGGCTTCCTTTTGCGTAGTAACAATGCTGTAAATTCTCCAAAGCAAGGTGCTCAGTCTGAACCCAGCACTTGGCTGACACAGTCACCCTGTTTTTGCGCGTGAACACAACACCAAGACAGGAAGCTGCGAGTTTAAAAAGAGGTCATTTGATGATAAGGAAAGTCAGACAAGAATGAAGAAAAGGTGGAGTTACAACATTAATGCAAGATGGGTTCATTATGTTAATAACAAGTTAATAAGTTACTGATTATTAATCATCAGTACATTAATCGTCGCAGCACACTGACTCAGTGGTTAGCGCTGCTGTCTCTCAGTGCAGGGCTCGATTCCAGCCTCGGGCGACTATCTGTGTGAAGTTTGCACATTCTCTCTGCATCTGCATGGGTTTCCTCTGGGTGCTCCGGTTTCCTCCCCCAGTCCAAAGATGTGCAAGTTGGATGGATTGGCCAGGCTAAATTGCTTGAAGTATTCAGGGATGTGCAGGCTAGGTGGATTAGCCATGGGAAATATGGTGTTACGGAGATAGGGTGGGATGATCTTTAGAGGGTGCAAGTGCAGACTCGATGGACCAAATGGCCTCTATCTGCACTACAGGGATACAATGATTCTATAAGACAGCACTTTAGATCAGAAAAACAAAAGTGTGTAATCTGTTTGGGTGGAACCAAGAAACAACAAGGGGCAGCAGATAGGAGAGAAATATGTAACATGTGCTCCAACACAGTTATCACAGGGAACTTCAATTGTCTATTGACTGGTTAAATCATCTGAGCACTAAAGCTGTGGCGTACTGGTTTCTGGTGTGCCATAGAGATGGATTTCTACAGCAGCATGTTGCAGAGCCAACCAGGCATCAGGCTACATCAGTGCTCTGTTCTAAAGAAGGGTCGCTGGACCTGAAACATTAACTCTGCTTTCTCACCACAGATGCTGCAGGACTTGCTGAGCTTTTCCCGAAATTTTTTTTGTTTTGATTCTGACTGCCAGCATCCACAGTTCTTTGGCATTTTTGTTTAGAAGTCAGGCTATTTTAATTCAAGTGACAGAAAATATATAATTATTAGTCTTGTCATAAAAGACAATATCAGGATGGCCGAATGCAATATGATTGAATTTAACATTAAGTTTGAAAGTGAGATAGTTCAATCTGATGCAAGGATTTTAACATCAAATAAGAGAAATTCTGAACATATGAGGCACCATTTGGCTGAGCTGGATTGGGAAATGCATCAATAGGCATGACTGTACATTGTAATAGTTCTTAAAAGACTGTCCATTGCCACAATCTACATTCCTGCAAGGTGCATAAACTCAGAAAATATCTCAACTGTGGCTGACATAGCAAGTTAAGGATCATATTGGATTAAAAGACATGCATAGTGACTAGAAATTGTAACAAATCTAAGGATTGCCAAATGTTTTAGAACAGCAAAGGATGACCAAGAAACTGATAAGGAAGAAGAGAATGTAAATTAAATCCAGCAAAAAAACATAAAAATGGATTTTAAGCCTTCAATAGTTACATAAAAAGGAAGCATTTGGCTAAGAGTCATAGAGATATATAGCACAGGAACAGACCCTTCAGTTCAACTCATCCATGCCAACCAGATATCCTAAATAAATCCAGTCCCATTTGCCAGTAGTTGGCCCACATCCCTTTAAACCCATCCTATTCATATACCCATCAAAAAGCCTTTTAAATATTGTCATTGTAATAGCCTCGAACACTTCCTCTCGCAGTTCATTCCACACATGCACACCCTCTACGTGAAAAGATTGCCCCTTAGGTCCTTTAAGTCTTTCCCCTCTCAACTTAAACCTATGTTCTCTAGTTTTGGGCTCCCCCACCCTGGACGAAACCCACACAGACACTGGGAGAATGTGCAAACTCTACACAGACAGTTGCCTGATGCCGGAATGGAGCCTGGGTCCCTGGCGCTGGGAGGCAGCAGTGCTAACTGCTGAGTCAGCATGTTGCCACTATTAATAAACTGATGATTAATAATCAGTAACTTATTAACTTGTTATTAACATACTGAACTCATCTTGTATTAACATCATAAGTTCACCCACTTTTCATCCTTGTCTGGCTTTCCTTATCATCAAATGACCTCTTTTTAAACTTGCTGCTTGTCTACTTAGCCTATCCATACATCTATAAGGTTACCCCTTACCTTCTGATGCTCCATGGAAAATAGCCCCAGCCTATTCGGCCTCTCCTTACAGCTCAAACCCTCCAACACTGGCAACATCCTTGTAAATCTTTTCTGAACCCTTTCAAGTTCACAACCTCCTTCCCAGAGCAGGGAGAACAGAACCACATGCAGTATTCCAAAAGTGACCTAACCAATGTCTTGTACAGCTGCAATATGACCTCCCAACTCCTATACTGAATGCACTGACCCGTAAAGGCAAGCATGCCAAACCCTTCTTCACTATCCTGTCTACCTGTGACTCCACTTTCAAGGAACTATGAACCTGTGCTTCAAGGTCTCTTTGTTTGGCAACACCCCCCAGGACCTTATCATTAAATGCAAAAGTCCTGCTCTGATTTGCCTTTCCAAAATGCAGCACTGTGGGTTCATTAAACAGAGTCAGGAAAATTCATAATGGGGAATAGAGAAATGCCAGAGATGCTAAATGTTGTCTGCTTGCCCGGAGGAAGATGCAAGAAATCTCCCAGAATTGGAGATCCCAGTGACAGAAGAGAATGAGGACTTGCAGGGAAGTAACGTTGGTAAGAAGGCTGTATCAGAAAAATTAATGGGGTTGGCATGTCCCTGAGACCTAATTGTCTGCAACCCACAGTGTTGAAGGAGGTAGTTATAGAGATAATCACAGCATTTCACAGATTCGGGAATGATTCTTGCTAACTGGAAGCTTCCCAATGTCATCCCACTATTTCCAGAAAAAGCAAGGAAACAAAACAGACACACCACCCTTACATCAGTAGTAAGGACAATGCTAGAAGCTGTCATAAAGGATGTGCAAAATGTTCTGAGGAAGGATCACTTGACCCAAAATGTTAGCTCCGATATCTCTCTGCAGATGCTGCCAGACCTGCTGAGCTTTTCCAGCAATTTCCTTCTTTGTCTGACAAGTCTCCAGCAGCTTTCTTTGTACAATTGCTTTACTTTTATTTGATTAGTTCTGTTTGTGTAAAATAGACACTTGGATTTAAAGCATGATGTGATTGGCAAATCCATGGCCCAATCAAAAATCATGTTAGATAAACTTAACAGTTTTATAAGGCCACAAGAAATAGGAACACATGTAAGCCATTTGGCCCATCGAGGCTGCTCCGCCATTTAATAGGATCATGGCTAATCCATCATTCAGTATGTCCAGTTCCCTGCCTTTTCTCCATAACCCTCGACTCCCCACTGAACAAGAATCTATCTCATTTTTCAATATAACAAAGAACTCTGTGATAAGGAGCTCTAAAGACTCTCAGCCTTCTGAGAGAAGAAATTCCTCCTCACCTCAGTCTTAAATTGGCACTGTTTATTCTGAGACTCTGCCCTCTGGGCCTAGACTCACCCAATTGCAAGGAAACATCCTCTCAACACTGACCCTGTCAAGCCCTCAAGAATCATGTATATCCAGCAAGATCGCCTCTCGATCTTCTACACTCTAGTGAGTCCAGTGCCAAACTTTTAACCTTTGCTCATAAGACATTCCCTCCACACTAGGAATCATGCTAGTGAACCTTCTTTGGCTTGCCTCCAATTAGCTAATATATTTTCTCAAGTAAGCTGGCCAAAACTCCTCACGATACTCCAGGTATCAGCATCTTGTACATTTGCAGAAAGACTTCCCTAGTCTTATTCTCCAACCCCCTTGAAATAACACTCAACATTCCATTAATCTTCCTGATTATCAGCTGCACCTGTGGGCTAACTTTTTCCAAGGATGCTACAAACAAAATCAACAAGGGGGAGTTGATAGTTATAGTATATGTGAATTGTCTGAAGGCTTTTGATAAGGTCCTCCACAGCAAAAGTAAAGCACACGATATGATGTAAAGTACCAGCTTGGGTTAAGGATTGGTTGACAGACAGAAAATGGGCTGCAGCGGTTCAAAACTGCAGCAACATCTATGTCCCCAAACTGAATAAAAATAAAAATTCTCATATTGACAGGATGTAGCTAGTGGGGTACAGCAAAGATCAGTCCTTGGGTAGCAACTCTTCACTTTTTTACATGATTTGGATGCGGGGTCAAAGGGTTCTTGTGGCACAGTGGTAGTGCCCCTACCTCTGAGCCAAAAGGTCTGGCTTTCGGTCCTACCTGCTTCAGAGGTGTGTCATAACACCAGGCTATGTGGAGCAGATGTAATATTTCCAAATTTGTAGATGGTATAAAGTTAAGCAAAATGTGCATCATAACAGACATGTTGAGCCTTTTCTGGAAGAGTTGGACTGACTGAGTGGTTGGATAATAACACGGCAGATGGAATATCAAGTGGAAAATGTCAGGGAATCTACATTGACAGGGAGGATAGATGCTTTGAGTATTTCCTAAGCCATGAGAGGTTGGAAAGTTTAGATGTGCAAGGACTTGGATATCCTTGTCAATAAGTCACTGAGGCTAACATGCAGGTGCAGCAAACAATGAGGAGGGCTAAAGGAACGTTAGCCCTTATTACAACAGGATTTGTGTACAGTATTAATGACATCTTGCTTTAATTGTAAGGAAGCTTGGTTAGGGACATAGGAGCCTGTTCCACTATTCAATGAGATCGTGGCTGAGCTGTGACATAAGTCCATGTACATGCAATTGGTCCATATCCCTTAATACCTTTGCATAACAACAATTTATCTGTTTCAGGTTTAAAATTAATAATTGATCTAGCATCTACTGCCTGTTGTGGAAGAAAGTTCCAAACATCTATCACCCTTTGTGTGGCGAAGTGCTGCCTTACATCTCTCCTGAATTATCAGGCCTTGAAGTAATATGTGCAGTTGCGTTCTACTTACCTCAGTAAAGATATTATTTTCATAGAGCGATTGTAATGAAGGTTCACTAAGCTTGTTGCTGGGTAGTGGGACTGCCCTATTAACAGTGATTAAGGAAACTGAGCCAATAATCTCCTGTGATGATGCTGTCACTTTAAGAGGTTATTTTGTCCTTTTTTTTGAAGAGACATTGTAAGACAGAGGTGAAGACCGTCTCTAAGAAAGTAAATAATTTGTGAGACCTTGGGAATTAAAGTTGGAACAATGGAAACAGCCTGGGTGTGGCCAGCTCTGACAAGCCAGGCTTTCTAGATTTTTTTAAGCTTTTAGGTTTATTTTTAAACAGAAACCTTTGGAGACTCAAAAGAGTTAGAAGCCTCAATAAATGTCTCCTAGCTGCTACTTTCTTTGAATTTGCTCAGTGACGTTTCCATCCCCTATCTGGATTGGCGAACTGCATATGAGAATTTGTGTTTGAATTTGCCTTTTTGCCAAGGGGTGTGTTTATGGGATGTTACTATATTGGAACAGTTAATTAGTAATAGGTATTGCATCTATTATTCGGCTTCATTTTCCAATAGTTAAGTTATTATAAATTCTTCTTTCTTTTGTTTGTATTTTAAAGATAGTGTTTAAATAAATTGTGTTTTGTTTAATGTCGAGTAGCTTGAGAAGTTTGCATTGCATCGAAAACACAGCACTTCACATCTACCTTTAAAATAAGAAAAGGTTACGGTCTAGGCTACCTTCTTAAAATATATTGAGGGGGTCTGGCCTGGTTCATAACACTGCTGAGTTTTAAAGCATAAGAGGTGGTCTCATTGAAACTTACAAAATAATTAAAAGGGATAGGCAAAGTAGATGCAGGCATCATCTTTCTCCTGGTTATAGGGAAGCCAGAACTAGTGTCACAATTTCAAAATAAGGAGATGCCATTTATGACCAAGGTGAGGAGAAAGTTTATATTCTGAGGATGATGAATCTTTGAAATTCTCAGCATAGAAGCCTGTGGAAGTTTAGACTTTGTGTTTAAAGTAGGGGTTGATTATCATTGGTATAAAAGATCATGGGGATAGTTTGAATAAAAGTCAATGAAGTGTTCAATCAGCTTCACTTCTGAGAATCTTTCTTCCTTGCTAGGATATATCTTTGCTGCAAATCATAAACTATTTTTGTAAAGGTCTGCATTGTTTATCAATCATCCTTTCTTGCTAAAATCCTTTCCCAGCCCACTGCAACCAGCTCTGCCCTCATTCCTTTGTGATTACCACTATTTAACTTCAGCACATTTATTTCCAACCAAAATTTGTCACTCTCAAACTGAATGTGAAATTCTAGTGCATTATGATCACTGCTTCCAAGGGAATCTTTTACTCCAAGATCATGTTGTAATCTTCCTTCCTTACACATTACCAGATGCAAAATAGACTGATCCCTGGATGAATCTACAACATATTGTTCCATGAAATCATACTGAATACATTCTATAAATTATTCTTTGTGGCTACCTCTGCCAATTTGATTTTCAAAATCTACATGATGTTAAAGTGACGCAGGACTAATGTTCTGCCCCTTTTTTTACATGTCTTTATAATCTCATGATTTTTATAACTGTACAGCTGTTAAAAGGGTGCCCATAGACACGACCACAATTGTCCTCTTTCCCTAATTATTTCTTACCTCCACTCGTATGGATTCTACGTCTTCTATCCTAGACCATTTCATGCTATCATTCTTAAGCCATGCTGACAAAGCCATCCCTTCATCCTTTGCTGCCCTTCTGAAAAATTACTTAACCCAGTATATTTAGTTCCCAGTTTTTATCTCCTTGTAACTGTTCCACAATGGCTATACAAGCATTCTTATTAACCTCTATTTTTTGCTAACTTATTTATTTTGTTCTGAGTCCAATGTGTATTTAAGAATCATTCATTTTAGTTTTTTAAAAAAATATTCTCCCCTTTTACCTTGTTTGCTGCTCTTTCCAAATGTTACTATACTCGGTCACTTCCTGTCCCACAGTGGTGTTAAATGCTGCCCTGCAATACTTCCACATCCTGGTGCATTGTAAGCCTTATGCACCATTGTCTGAAACTGCCACCATTTAGCTTATTTCACTATTTTTCCATTGTTAATAAGTTGCCAGACATGACAAATGGAATCAAGGAGAAGACAATAACATGATATTTGAAAACAATTAATGGAAGACTTAAAAGAGTCCCAATGAAACACAAGGCCCAATATCACTCTAGAAAAATACTAGGGTAGCTTCTAACAGCAACAAAACCAAACAGAAGCACTTAAAACTTGTAATATGCTGTTTAATAGATACAAATTATGAATACAATATTGGTGTTTATTCAGCTATTTGAATGCCTGCAGTTATACTTGGACAGCATCCAGTCTGTTACTTCACAAAGGACATTGGTCAGAGATCTCCCTGCAGTAGAAAGTTCATTACTGAACCACAAAAAATAGGAAATGCCAGTCTGAACCTCATTGTAAGTTATTGACTGCTGAACCGAAAACCTGGGCTTGGGATAGGAGAAGTGGGGAGAGAAGAGGGCCTGGTGGCATTATCACTGGACTGTTAACCCAGAGAAGCAGATAATATTCTGGGGACCAGGGTTTGAATCCCATCACAGCAGATGGTGGAATCTGAATTCAATAAATACCTGGGTTTGACAATCTAATGATGACCATTGTTGATTGTCAGAAAACCCACCTTGTTCACTAATGCCCTTTAGGGAAGGAAACTGTCATCCTTACCGGTCTAGCCTACATGTGACTCCGGACCCACAGCAACGTGCTTGACTCTTAACTGCCCTCTGGGCAATTAGTGATGGGCAATAAATGCTGCCTGGCCAGTGACACGCTCATCCCGTGAATGAATAAAGGGTAAAAAAAAGTTCAAATTGTTTGTAATTAGTTAGGAAAGGGAAGAACTAATCTGGTAAATTGTTCGTGTAGCGCGTATGAACAGACCAGAAACCTCTGCATCACATCAAGGAAAGAAGAATCATCTTCATGAAAAAAAATGTTACATATGTAGTTAATTTGCAATTAAAGCACATTGCAGTTTGCTTTCCACATATCAGGAAATTAATACACACTCCTTTGAAAAATTGCTAAACTTTATATACAAAGGTAATGGCTAAAAGTGACACATCAACAAACAAAGACTCCAATAACTCTTCACTTTCAATTCAAATATACAATATGAAGTCTATCGATGTAGTGTATTAATCTGTTAGTTTCTAGAAGACATAATACACACTGTTCATAACAATTTTAGAAACAGAAATATGAACTTACTTCTCATGGAGATGTCAATAGGGTTTAAGCTGCAAGCGTGAACTTTAATCATAACTTCATTGGGATAGTGTATAATTGGAAACATAGATTCCTTTGTAAAACGCAGTGTGCTATTATTCCCATATCGATCAATCACCCAGGCTGGCATAACAGTCTTCTTAACTAAAGAAGTTGTAATCTTCCTACAAGTGACATTCTCAAAATGCTTTGCCCAAATTCTCCGAGATTTGCCCAAAAGTCCATTCCCAATCCTTTTACTTGCCAAATGCCACATGAGGTAGATGACTAGTCTTTAAAAGTGCAGATATTACAAAGCACCCATTCAAAAGGGGTGCATTTGCCTCAATATAAAGAACGTCAAGTACAAAGTTATGTTTTAACGGTAATCCTTAGAAAAATCTGAAAATCACGCTGCCTACTGAATACAGAGCGCAAACTTGAGGAGAAGTGTACGAAGCCCAAACCCAGACCCCAACTCGCTGTATTCAGCTCAATGCTGGAGACTGGACTCTTCCCTCTAAGCTAGTTCCTCACTGCTTCACCTCTGAACCTCCGCCAGCAACCAATCAGCACCAAGTCCCTGCCTGGCCATCACCAATCAGTGGGCTTGTTGTTGACCGGTGACTGTCCGGAGGCAATATGGCGGCGCCCAGTAGGCATTCATCCTTCTGGAACTAAGAAGGACGTAATCGGTGTCGGGACTCGGCTCCTGAAAACAAAATGTGGGGCTGGACGTTGAAAGAGGTAAGCCCGGTTCAGAGTCGATAAAATCGGCGCTACCTACACGAGCCGAAATGAAAGGAAATCATTGGATTGTGGGGGGAAAAGTCATTGGGACTTGGGCCAAGGCCATAGCCCGAAAAGGTTAAATCCTCCCCCCCCCCCAACCCAACCCTCCTCCTGGGGCATGACTTCCAGAGAGCAGAGTAAGCTACATCTTAGAATTCATCAAAGTTTTCGACTTTTTTTAAACCTTGGGGCAATGGGTGGCTAATGTGGTGATGTTGGGGGTGGGGGTTGAGGTTATAAGTAGGAAAATGGATTTAAAGCTACAGCCACAGAGGTGCTCCTCAGATGCTGCTTGGCCTGCTGTGTTCATCCAGCTCCACACCTTGTTATCTCAGATTCTCCAGCATCAGCAGTTCCTACTATCTCTACAGCTACAGTCAGGCCAGCCACAATTTTACTGAATGGCCCGCTCCTGTTTGTAATGTTTACGTTCTAATCTCCCATAACCCACAATCTCCGAGATACCTGCACACCTCTCATTGTGATTTGAGTTAAAGTAAAACTTTAGTTAGGTCGCATTTGGAGTATTGTGTGCAGTTCTGTGGAAAGGATGTGAAGGATTTTGACAGTATGTGAAAGAGGTTTACCTAGATGTTGTTTGAATTGGAGTGTATTAACTAAAAGGAGAGGTTGGATAAACTTGGATTGTTTTTGCTAGAGCATTGGAGACTGATGGTGCCACCTGAAAGAAGGATATAAAATAATGTGACGCATGGTGAGGGTGGATAGTCAGAGTCTTTTCCCAAAAGGTGGCAATGTCAAATAATAGAAAGCATAAGTTTAAGGCAAAAAGGGTAAGTTTAAAGGAAAGAAAAATCAACGTTTCAAGGTCAGGACACTTTTTCAGAGATCCTGACCTGAAATGTCAATTTTCCTACTCTGATGCTGCCTGGCTTGCTCTATTCTTCCAGCTCCACACTGTGTTGTCTCTGACTCCAGAATCTGCTGTTCTTGCCACCTCCAAGTATAAAAGAAATGTGTGAGGCAATATTTTTATGCAGAAGGTGGCAAGTGCCTGGAATGTGCTACTGCGTAGGTGACAGAAGAAGATATGAACACAAAGTTTGAGAGGCATTTGGACAGATACATGAGCAGGCAAGGAGTAGGGGGAAACACAATACCACAGAACTGGTACTACTGAACATCAGAATCAAAAACAGAAATTTCTGGAAAAACACAGCAGGCCTGGCAGCATTTGTGGAATGAAAGCAGAGTTAACATTTCGGTTCCAGTGACCCTCCTTCAGAACTGATTGTAACTAGAAAAATATTGGTGTGTATGCTGAAGGAGTGGGATGAGGAGGAGGAGGAGGCGGAAGGAAGGACCAAACGATAGATGGAGCTGAAATTCAAGAGAGAAACAGTTGGGCAGACAAAGCAAAGGGTAAAAGAGCCTTGGAGAATGAATAGCTGATAATAGGGACCTATAGTAGCTAGCAATGATTTATTTGTGACAGCAGCTCATGTGATGACATTGCCTGGTGTTTTGGGGTTGGGCTATTAAATGGGAGAAAATGCTCAGACCCTAAAATAGAATAGAGGTATCCGGGCCATGTACAGACAGATGGGATTAATTTAGAATTGCATAATGGTCGGCACAGACTTGGTGGGCCAAAGGACATGTTCCTGTGCTGTCCTGTTCTATGTTTATCTTAACTGAATTTGAATTTCTCCAGCTGCTCTGTTGGGATTTGATTTCATGTCACCGGGTCGTTAGACTTGACATGTGGATTCCTCATCCTGTTATGATGCTACTGTTGCAGCTTATTTTCTCTGGAATTTCATTCCTAACCCCCTTCACTTATGCTTCGAAACACTCTGAGCAAGTATTTTTCTGACTACTTATTTGTAGCTAGCTATAAATGTCTTTTGATGGCACTCCTCTAAAATGCCTAGGCCAGGTTTATTACAAAGGCACTATATAATGCATGTTGTTGTTGAAACTCATCCACTGTCTTGACCCTTTTCTGCTAAACTGCATCTACTGACTTTTCTGTCCAGGTCTACATGTAAACCAGAATTATGAATTAATCTGTCTCCGCACATCTATTTCTTCTACCAAAGTAGATGATCTCACGTTTTTACATATTATATACCATCTGCTATGTGATTGCCCATTTATGAAATTTGTCCAAACTCTCCGGGACCCACTTTACGTCTTCCTCACATTCCCACTTAGCATCATCTGCAAATTTGAAAATTTTACATTTGGTTTCTAAATCCACATCATTAACATATATTGCAAACAGCTGATGACCAAATACTGATCCTTGCAGAACCACACTAGTCACAGCCTGCCATGACTGACCCAAAACAGAAACTGCTGGAAAACACTTAGCAGGTCTGGCAAAATCTGTGGAGAGAAATCAGAGTTAATGTTTTGGGTGCGGTGACTTTTCCTCAGAACTAAGATTGACCCATTTATTTGTTTTCTGGCTTTGGGTAATCCTTAATCCATGCCAGTCCGTTCCCTTCTGTCTCAAGTTCTTTACTTTTGCTAAACAGCCTCCTTTGGGTGACTGTCAAAAACAATCACAAATTCTAAACATTTTAAAGCCAAGCTTACCTTTCCACTCAGCTTTGTACCATCAGCAAACTTAAGATAGTTTACACCATGTCTCTTCACCTATGTTGTGAATGTGGATTTTAAATGTTTACAAATCATTATAAAAATTAATATCTAAAAGCTTACTGCGGAATCGCTTGAATTCTGCGAGATTAATATTTTCAATTCTTTAAAAAGAGGCACAAAACTGATTTTTACTAATTTCAGATTAGCTTCCATTGCAATTATGTCATTTTGTTCACTGCAACAGCACAGCTGATCGTCACCTCAATGTTGCCTAGCAGAGAGATGTGAAGTTAGCTGCTGACACTAGAGTGGAAATATTTGATACACATTAGCTGCCACTAGTCAAATTACTCATGTAATTAAAATTAACATCATCACCTGTAGTTTGCTCAACATATTTGGCAAAATTTTACAATGTTCTGACATGCTTAGTCAGAAGAAATGCTATTTTAACCCATACATCTGAAGGAGTGAACAACTGCTCTTTTTTTTCAAGAAAAGTGTGACGCATTATTTTATATTTTAAAATACTTGTCAAAGATCCCAACCCTAGCATAGGGAAGGAGTGAGTCATTTTTAGATTCTGACTCCTTTTGCATTTACTTCCTTTAACCCCATGATTGACTTACTCATCAGCTCTGAAAATTCTTCTTCTTTCTCCACCTTTCAAGCTCTTAGCTTGATTGTTGGCCATCCTTCCTTCCATGCAGCATCACGACACTGCAATCTTTTCAATTTATCACAAGTTGCCTTGCAGATGTAAGATTTAGTTCCTTCCTTACCTGCTGCTTCCTACCAAATTTTCTAAACCCGGATATTAATCGGTCCGTCCCTGTGGTGGCTGGATGCTCAGATGCCCGAACTGCAAATGGTGAGTTAGGAAGGATCGCTAGCAATTTCCTCTCTCAGCCTGATGATAACCCAGAAGATAGCATGCTGTCCACGCATGCTGTTCCTTTATGTTTCTGCATGTGCACAACTGTACAGAACAATTGAAAGCACTCATACACTTTAATGAATAGGCTGTGCACACAATAAAAACATTCGAGAGAAGGTTTTCACTAGTATGTTTAAAACCACACTTAGAAATCATTTGGAAATATAAGGTACAGAATGAATCAGAGAAATTTCTATCATTGGTGCTTCCCTGGTGCCAGGGTCAAGGATGTCACAGAGCATCTGCAGGATAACCTTCTGGGGAAGGGGCATTAGCACAAAATCATGGTCCACGTTGCTACCAACATGCAGGTGGGAAAGGGAAGAGGTCGTGAAAACAGATTTCAGGTACTTAGGAAGGAAATTAAAAAGTAGAACCTCAAGAGCAGTAATGTCAGGATTACTGGCAATGCTCCATGCTATTGAGCATAAGAACAGGAGAGTTGATTGATTAAACACATGGCTGGAAAACTGGTATCAAGGGAGGGCATCAGATTCCTGAGGTATTGTGACCAGTTCTGAGGCTAGTAGAATTTGTTCCACCTTAATGCGACTGATAGTGATATCCTTCCAGGGAAATTTGCTGGTGCTGTTGGAATGAATTTAAAACTGCTTATCTGGACATGGGATGATAAGCCGTGTTGGAAGCAATTAAAGTTGACAACAGAAAGTAGCTGGAGAAACAAAATCGAGCATCAAGTGTGGAATTTTTTATTCATTCATGGGATGAGGGTGTCACTGGCTAGGCAGCATTTATTGCCCAGAGGGCAGTTAAGAGTCGAGCACATTGCTGTGACTCTAGACCCACAGCAATGCCAGACCTGATAAAGATGGCAGTTTACTTCCCTACAGGACATTAGTGAACAAGATGGGTTTTTCCGACAGTTTATAATGGATTCATGGTCATCGTTAGATTCTCAATTCCAGATATTTTATTGAATTCAGATTCTACCATCTGCCATGGCGGGACTTGAACCCTGGTCCCCAGAACGTTATCTGGGTCTCTGGATTAACAGTCCAGCAATAATGCCACTCGGCTGTCACCTCCTCTCTGATGTCAAAAATACAAAGTTAAGGACACTTTAGCTGAAAACACACCGCATGCGCGACAAGGCAGAAAATCTAAAGGCACCAATAGAGGTAAAGGGACAAGACATAATTGCCATTGCAGTAACATGGCCACACAAAGACCAGGACTGAGAACTGAATAAGCAAGAATATTCAACATTTACAAAGGATGAACAAAAAGGAACAGTAAGTGTGATTGTCCTGACAGTATAGGATGGAATCAGTATATTTGTAAGGGAGGGATTTCTGATGGGGAGCATAATGTATAGAATCTATTTAGGTGGAATGAAGACACAGTGAGAGCAACAGATGTTGGTTTGATTATTTAGAAGCCGCCAAATAACAATAGGAGCATGGGGCACGGTGTTCACTGGGAGACGAGAAAAGCGTATAACATGGGCAATGCGGTTAACATAAGTGACTGCAATCCACCTATAGACTGGATAAACCAATTGAGCACTCAGGCTGTGGAGGATGAGTTTCTAGAGTGAGTTAGGCATGGTTTGCTAGAGCAGAATGTTGAGCAGCTGACTACAGGACAGGCTATTTTAGTACTAATATTATGTAATGAAAAAGGACTTATTAATGATCTTGTAAAAGAAACTTTTTAAGGATGAGTGATCACAATGTGATGGAATTTCACATTATATTTTCAGTTAAATCAGAAGCAAGACTCTTCACTTTGAATAAGGGAAATTATGAAAGCATGAGGCAAGAATTGGCTGAAGTGGATAGGGGAGATACATTAAAAAGCATGACTGTACATCAGCAAATGGAAAGTCTTTAAGGGACTGTAACTTTTCACAGCAACAATACATACCTTTGATGTTTTTGAGCTTTTGCACCTCGGTCACTTGTGGATGACAAAGGAACTTCTTATGAAAGAGAAGGCTTGTAAAGTTATCAGAAATATAATAAATCTGAGGATTGAAAGAGAAATGAGAGAGAGAGAGAATGCATACATATGAGATCAGAGTTTCAGCAGGATTTGTTAACTAGATAACTGTACTGCACCTGTCGTAGTTTTCCAGTGCTGACCAGACTCTTAAATTTATTAAGGGGTCAGAATTTCAGGGGAATCTGTGTTGTCAAGACTGTTGCTAGCTATGGAGTTTCTGCAAGAGTTCCCCCTTCTGTTTCTGGTTATTTCCAGGTACCTCAGGAGGACGTAGTAATCTCAAGTCTAGGATTTAATGTTAGATTGCATGAAGTCCTGGGAATTAAGACAAGTGCACAGTGAGAATTACCTACAACACCAGCAAATTTGATCGAAATTTATTGATGTGCTGGGTAACCTTTTCTTATCCTACCCTTTAGTATTCTTTTGACCCTTAACACCCATATTAAAATTATAGGTTACCCGAGCTTTACAAGAAGGTCAAATCAGTCCGACTGAGCTGTGCCAAAGATGTCTGTCTCTAATCAAGAAGACAGCCTTCCTGAATGCCTATGTTACTGTCCCTGAGGAGCTTGCCATGCAACAGGCTATAGCAGCAGAGCAAAGGTTGCAAAGAGGTAAGATAGAGCCATATCACTATCTACAGTTAAAACGTCTGTGCAATGTGATTACAGGATTTTTCAAAAAATTAAGCTTCACTACACCTTACTTTTCAAAATGTACTTACCTATTTGTTGAAAATCCATTAGAAACTTATTCATATTTTGGATAGTTGTAATCTTAGTTTTTGTTTATCATCCATTACAACAGCTGTCAATATGAAATGTTTGAAACGCTTCCCTTTCCTTCTTTTCTCCCCAGTCAGTTTACTTAATACTAAGGTTTTAATTACCCATTGAGACAATGTTACTATTTCATTCATACCCTCCAGTACAAATGAAGTGCAGAAAGATTGGACAAAAATTTCATGTGGTGCAACTTTTATCACTATAAGACTCTGTATCAGATGATCTAATGTTGGAGTATTAGCTAAGAGAAAAAAATCTTAACCAGAACAAAGGCATAGTCAGTTGCTCTTCAAATCAAACTATTGATCTTTTATGTTCTTCTGACCATGCAGAAAAGGCCAAAATTTAATGCCTTACCAGAAAGGCAGAAACTCTTAACAATGCAGCTGTCTTAGACTTTAATATTTGATCTATGATACTGCGGGAGTTGAGGCAATAATCTTCTAGCCTTCCAGTTAAGAGAAAAGAGGACTATCAATTGAGCTAGGCTGTCAGTTTTTAAATTCTGAAGAAGAATCGTATAAGACCTGAAACACTGGCTCAGCTTCTATCTCTGTGGTTGTGGCCAAGCCAGGATGGATTTTCCAGTACTCTAATTTTATTTTGGACCTCTAATATCTGCAGTACTTGTTGAATACTCATTTTAATGTTCAAATTAAATTATTTGAACCAGTTTGAGAAAATCTAATTTGGAAACATCAATAATATTAAACTGGTATGTAAACTAGATGATCCTGCTTTCCATCCTAAAGAAAAATGTAATTGAAGTGGATTTGTTTTGGTAACTATGAGTCATTTTGTAGTCAATCTGGAAGAATGCTACTGTGCTCCTAATCTCTGCTAATTTGTAAACAGCCATAACAAAGTACACACCAACTACCAATAACTACTTTGTCAATTAGATTTGGTTTGTAATTTATTATGATAACATATGCAAATAAAAAATTACGACACAAGACTGTATTTCACTATATAAATATTTTTAAATTATATTCACCCAGGCGAATCCACTGGTCCCTTAGATGGGGTTCCAGTTGCTGTTAAGGATAACTTCAGCACTGCTGGTATTGAGACAACATGTGCATCAAATATGTTAAAAGGTAAAGGCCTTTTTATTCTTTATAAAACAGCTTGGTGAATTTTGAAGCAAATAACTAGGTAATAGAAAATATAGCATCAGTCATTCAATTGTAATATTCCTGCACTGTTTTCAGTCTCTTGTGTATGAGTGAAAATGTTTCATTCAAGACCTGTGCCTTGAGTGTTATTGAATGCCTTATCACATTCAGGTTTAATTTCTCAAATATTGTTATGACTGCCATCTGCTCCCTGTAAACTGTATCTCATTTAGAATGCTGCAGCCTAAAATTCCCATCCACACACACTCCCTCAGCTCTTTTTGTAAGGTTTCAGAATTTTTTGTAACCATGTATTTGGGAATGAGTTATGTTAAAGGTCTTTAATTTGTTTTTTAAATTCCTTCATGGAACATGGGCTGGGCCAGCAATTACATCCCATCCCTAGTTATCTTTGAGAAGGGGGTGGTGAGCTGCCACAGTCCATATGCTATAGGTTGACCTTCAATATCCTTCAAGAGGGAATTCCAGGATTTTGACCCTGCAACAATGAAAGAATGTTTAATATAGATCCAAATCAAGTAGATATGTGGCTTGGGGAGGAACTTGCAGATGGTGGCAGGTATGAGGTTGCCAGATGGACCTAATATAAAATGAGTTCCCTGATTGGGGCTGTTAATCTGGTCCAATCAGGTAGTGCTGACTGACAGATAAGGACAGGAGTGTCTGAGGTTCTGCTTGTTGAGAAAGCTGGATCAGTGTCAAGGATTTTTCATGTGTAAATACGGGGTTTCCTGATGACAGGGTTCCGGTCTCTGTGGAGCTGTTTTAGTGGTGTTCCCATGTAGGAACAAAGAATATTACAGCACAGAAACAGACCCTTCAGCCCTCCAAGCCTGCGCCGATCCAGATCTCTATCTAAAACTGTCGTCTATTTTCCAAGGATCTGTATCCCTCTGCTCCCAGCCCATTCATGTAACTGTCTAGACATCTTAAATGATGCTATTGTGCCCGCCTCTACCACCTCCACTGGCAACGTGTTCCAGGCACCCACCACCCTCTGTGTAAAGAACTTTCCACACATATCTCCCTTAAACTTTTCGCCTCTCACCTTGAAATTGTGAGCCCTAGTAACTGGGGAAAGCTTCTTGCTGTCCACCCTGTTTATACCCCTCATGATTTTGTAGACCTCAGTCAGGTTCCCCCCTTAACCCCAGTCTTTCTAATGTAAACAATGCTAAGCTGCTCAACCTCTCTTCATAGCTAGCACCCTCCGTACCAGGCAACGTCCTGGTGAACCTACGCTGCACCCTCTCCAAAGCATCCGCATCCTTTTGGTAATGTGGTGACCAGAATTGTGCGCAGTATTCCAAATGTGGCCGAACCAAAGTCCTATATAACTGTAACATGACCTGCCAACTCTTGTACTCAATACCCTGTCCGATGAATGAAAGTTTACTGTATGCGTTCTTGACCACTGTATCAACCTGCGTTGCCACCTTCGGGGTACAATGGACCTGAACACCCAGATCACTCTGTGCATCAGTTTTCCCCTAGGGCTTTTCTATTTATCACATGGTTCATTCTTGAATTGGATCTTCCAAAATGCATCACCTCACATTTGCCTGGATTGAACTCCATCTGCCATTTCTCTGCCCAACTCTCCAATCTATTTATATTTTGCTGCATTCTTCAGCAGTCCCCATCGCTATCTGCTACTCCACCAATCTCAGTGTCATCTGCAAACTTGCTAATCAGAACATCTATACCTTCCTCCAGATCATTTATGTATATCACAAACAACAGTGGTCCCAACACGGATCCCTATGGAACACCACTGGTCACAGTTCTCCATTTTGAGAAATCCCCTTCCACTGCAACTCTGTTGCCCAGCCAGTTTTCGATCCATCTAGCTGGTACACCCTGGACCCCATGCAACTTCACTTTCTCCAAGACCTTCTCCATCAGCCTGCCATGAGGTACCTTATCAAATGCCTTACTGAAGTCTATGTGTATTATATTTACAGCCCTTCCCTCATCTATCAACTTTGTCATTTCCTCAAAGAATTCTATCAAGTTGGTAAGACATGACCTTCCCTGCACAAGACCATGCTGCCTATCACTAATAAGCTCATTTTCTTCCAAATGTAAATCGATCGTTTCCTTTAGTATCTTCTCCAGCAGCTTCCCCACCATTGATGTCAGCCTTACTGGTCTATAATTGCCTGGATTATACTTGCTACCCTTCTTAAACAAGGGGACAACATGAGCAATTCTCCAGTCCTCCGGGACCTCACCCGTGCTCAAAAATGCTGCAAAGATATCTGTTAAGGCCCCAGCTATTTCCTCTCTCGCTTCCCACATAACCTGGGACAGATCCCATCCAGACCCGGGGACTTGTCCACTCTAATGCCTTTTAGAATACCCAACACCCAACACTCCACCCCCTGCCTTATGCTGACTTGGCTTAGAGTATTTAAACATCTATTCCTAACCTTAACATCCATCATATCCCTCTCCTGAGTGAATACCGACACAAAGTACTCATTAAGAATCTCACTCATTTTCTCTGACTCCTCACATAACTTTCCTCCTTTGTCCTTGAGTGGGCCAACCTTTTCTCAGTTACCCTCTTGCTCCTTATGTATGAATAAAAGGCTTTGGGATTTTCCTTAACCCTGTTTGCTCAAGATATTTCATGACCCCTTTTAGCCCTCTTAATTCCTTATTTCAGATTGGTCTTACTTTCCCGCTATTCTTCCAAAGCTTAGTCTGTTTTCAGTTGCCTAGACCTTATGTATGCATCCTTTTTCTGCTTTTCTAGTCGCAGAATTTCACCTGTCACCCATGGTTCCCTAATCTTACCTTTTCTGTCCCACATTGTCACAGGGACATGTCTGTCCTGCACTCTAATCAACCTCTCTTTAAAAGATACCTACATATCAAATGTGGATTTATCCTCAAACAGCTACTCCCAATCCACATTTCCCAGCTCCTGCCGAATTTTGCTACAGTTAGCCTTCCCCCAGTTCAACTCTCTTCCTTTCGTCTTTGTCCCTCAGTATATTAAAAGTTAGGGAATTGTGATCATTATTCCCAAAGTAATCCCCTACTGAAACTTTAACCAGCTGGCCAGGCTCATTCCCCAACACCAGGTCCAGTATGGCCTCTTCCTGAGTTGGACTATTTACATATTGCTCTAGAAAACCCTTCTGGATGCTCCTTACAAATTCTGCTCCATCTAAACTCCTAACACTGAGTGAATCCCAGTCAATGTTGGGAAAATTAAAATCTCCCTTCACCACCACCCTGTTGCTCCTTCATCTTTCCATAATCTGTCTACATATTTGTATCTCTATCTCACGCATGCTGTTGGGAGGCCTGTAGTACAGCCCCAACATTGTTACCGCACCCTTCCTGTTTCTGAGCTCTGCCCGTATTGCCTCACTGCTCGAGTCCTCCTTCAACACAGCTGTGCTATCCTCTTTGACCAGTACTGCAACTCCTCCACACCTTTTACCTCCCTCTCTAACCTGCCTGAAGCATCTGTATCCTGGGACAACTAGTTGCCAATCTTGCCCTTCCCTCAACCAAGTCTCAGTAATAGCAATAACATCATACTCCCAGGCACTCATCCAAGCCCTAAGCTCATCTGCCTTATCTACCACACTTCTCGCATTAAAACAAATGCACCTCAGATCACCTGTCCCTTTGCGTTCATCGTCTGTTCTCTGCCTACTCTTCCACTTAGTCACACTTACTTCATGATCTAGTTCCTTACAGGCTTTGGTCACTACCTCCTTACTGTCTACTAACTTCCTCATTTGGTTCCGATTCCCCTGCCACATTAGTTTAAACCCTCCCCAACAGCGTTAGCAAAAGCAGCCCCTCGGACATTGATCCCAGTCCTGCCTCAGTTTAGACTGTCCCATTTGTAATAGCCCCAACTCCCCCCGAACCAGTCCCAATGCCCCAAAAATCTGAACCCCTCCCTCCTGCACCATCTGTCAAGGCACTCATTTATCCTGCTTATTCTTTCTATTCTGATTAGCACGTGGCACTGGTAGCAATCCTGAGATTACTACCTCTGAGGTCTGACTTTTTAACTTGGCTCCTAATTCCCTAAATTCTGCTTGTTGGACCTCATCCTGTTTTTTTTCACCTATATCATTGGTGCCTACATGCACCACAACAGCTGGCTGTTCACCCTCCCCCTTCAGAATGTCCTGCAGTCGATCTGAGACATCCCTGACCCATGCACCTAGGAGGCAACATACCATTCGGGAGTCTTGCTTTCGACCACAGAACTGCCTATGTACTCCCCTTACATTCAAATCCCCTATGACTATAGCCCTTCCACTCTTTTTCCCGCCCTTCAGTACAGCAGAGTCAGCCACGGTGCCATGAACCTGGCTACTGCTGCCTTCCCCTGGTGAACCCTCTCCCCCAGCAGAATCCAAAACGGTATACCTGTTTTGGAGGGAGATGACCGCAGGGAACACCTGCACTGCTTTCCAGCTTTTTTTCTGCCTTTTAGTCACCCATTCCCTTTTGCTCTCAGCGATCCTAATCTGCGGTGTGACCAATTTGCTGAATGTGCTATGCACTACTTCTTCAGCATCGCAGATGCTCCAAAGTGAGTCCACCTGCAGCTCCAGAGCCGTCATGCGGTCTAACAAGAGCAGCAGCTGGACACACTTCTTGTACGTGTAGGAGTCAGGGGCATCAGCCACGTCCCTGAGCTCCCATGTTGAGCAAGAGGAGCATAACACAGGTCTAGAACCTCCTGCCATTTTTACTCTTAAGTTTAACTTAGTCCTACTATAATATCAAATACTAGATAAATGAAATGAAAGAATGAAATTTGTACCAAATCACTACTCCCCAGCGCATGATTTTAAACAAAAGAAAGAGGAGAACACTTACCTTATCAACACACCAGCATTTTTTTTTCGGTCAGAGGAGGAGGGCGGGTGTCTCGGGTTTAGTCACTGCCCAAATATATCAGTTCACTCAACTTTTGGGAGCGCAATTCAACCCCTGCTGAAGTGAAGAACCTGCCTCCCAGCAAGGCCCTGGTCCTCGCCCTCATGCTCCTGCCACTGCTGCAAAAAATGGAGTTGCTCTCTCCTTCTAGTTGGATCTGGTTATGGGTTTGGAAGGTATTGTCTAAGGGTCTTTGGTAAATTTTCCCAGTGCGTTTTGTAGATAGTACATACTGCTGTTACTGTGCTTTGGTGGCGAAGGGAGTAGATTTTTGTGGATGTGGTACCAGTCAAGGGGGCTTTGTCCTGGATGGTGTCAAGCCTCTTAAGTGTTATTGGAGTTGCACTCACCCAGGAAATGAGTGGGCATTCCATCACACTTCTGGCTTGTCCCTTGTAAGTTGGTTTTTGGGGAAGTAGGAGGTGAGTTCCTTGCCTTAGTATTCCTAGCCTGTGGCCTGGCCTTGCGGCCACTGTGTTTATATGGTGAGCCCGGGTGAGTTTCTGGCTAATGATAACTACCAGGATGTTGATACTGGGGAATTCAGTGATAATGACACCATTGAAGGTCAAGGACTGGTGGTTAGATTGTCTTTAATAAGAGATGGTCATTGGCTGGCATTTGTGTAGCGTAAATGTTAATTTCCACTCGTCAGCCCAAGCCTGGATATTGTACAGATTCTATTGCATTTGACAGCTGAATAAAGGCAACTACAGAGGCATGAGGCGGGGGAGATGGGCTGGATTGACAGGGAGGAGCCTAGCAGGAAAGACAGTGGAACAGCAATGGCAGGAATTTCTGGGAGTAATTCAGGAGACACAGCAAAAATTCATCGCCGGGGATAAAAAACCATACCAAAGGGAGGACGAGACAACTAAGCAACTATGTGCCACTTTGATGCCCTGTGATCGTAGTAGTCTTGTGGTGAGTTCTGACATGTTCCTGATGTAGGGCAGTGTGATGATTGCATTTTGGGTCAGGCAACTCTACATGGCCCGACACACTCATCACACTGCTCTAGTTGTAGATTCTGTTTGGACTGCTTCAGTATCTGAGGAGTTGCGAATGGTGCTGAACATTGTGCATCCATTAGTGATCATTCCCACTTCTGACCATGTGGTGGAGGGAACATTGTAGATGAAGCAGCTGAAGATGGCTGGTTCTAGGATATTGCCCTGAGGAACTGCTGCAGCAATGTGCTGGAACTGAGATGACTGACCTCCAACAGCCGTGACCATCTTCCTGCGTGCCAGCATGACTCCAGTTGGCAGAATGTCTGCCCCTGAATCACATGGAGTCCTGACAAAACTGGAATCATTGCCATACTCAATCAAATGTGACCTTAATGTCAAGAGCTGTTACTTTCACCATCAAATTCAAATTTGTCCATGTTTGAACCAAGGCTATAATGAGGTCAGGAGCTGTGGCCTTGACAGAGCCCAACTGAGTAGGTGCTGCTTGATAGCACTGACAACACTTTGCATCTCTTTACTGATGATCAAGAGTAGTCTGATGGGATGGTAATCAGCTGGGTTGGATTTGTCAGTTTTCCACATTTGCTAGTAGATGCCAGTGTAGTAACTGTACAGGACCAGCTTTGCTAAGGAAGTGACAAGTTCTTCAGTACAATTGCTGAATGTTGTCAGGCCCCATAAACTTTGCGGTGTCCAGTGCCTCCAACAGTTTCTTGATATCACTTGGAGTGAATTGGCTGAAGACTGGTATATGTGAGGCTGGGGACCCAAGGAGGAGGCCGAGATGGATCATCCATTCGGCACTTCTGGCTGAAAATTGCTGAAAATGCTTCCGTCTTATTTTTTGCACTAAAACAGAAATTGCTGGAAAATCGTAGCAAGTCTGAAGCATCTGTGGAGAGAATTCAGAGTGAATGTTTTCAGGTCCACCGAGCCTTCAGACTTGATGGTAGCTAGGAAAAGGTTGGATTTTATACAAAAGATGGAGTAGGGGTAGGGAGAAGGGGAGAGTAAATGATAGTTGGTGATAGAATCAGAGGAGAGAGAAAAACAGTTGGACAGATAAAGGAACGGTTAAAGGTCAGTCTGGGAGGATAAATTCCTGCTAATGGGAATGATTAGTAGCCGACAATGGGTAGTATGTGGTAGTAGCCAAGGTCTGTTTTGTGCTGGTGGGGAAAAGCAGGGAGAAAGGTGCTCAAGCCCTAAAATTGTTGATCTCTGTATTAAGGCCAGAAGGCTGCAGAGTTCCCAAACGGAAAATGAGTTGCTGTTCTTCTAATCTTTTACATTAATGTGTTGGGCTCTTTGATCATTGAGAATGGGGATATATGTGGAGCCTCCTCTTACGGTCACTTAATTAATTGTTTACCACGAGTGGATGTGGCAGGACTGGAAAGTTTAGATCTGATCCTTTGGTTATGGGATCTCCTAGCTCTATCTATCACTTGCTGCTTATGCAGCTTGGCATGCAGGTAGTCTTGTTTTTGAGTATTTTTAAGTATGCGTGAAGCTGCTCCTGGCATGCCCTCCTGCACTCTCCATTGACAACGGGCTAATCACCTGGCTTGCCAGCAATGGTTGGGTGGGGGATATGCAAAGCAAAGAGGTTGTAGATTCTGTTTGAGTGCAATTCTGCTGCTGTTGTTTGTTCACAGCGCCTCATGGGATGCCCAATCGTAAGGTACTAAACTATTTAAACTCTGTCACATTTAGCATGGTGATAGCGCCACACCCCGCCACGGTTAGTAAATTTGTGCATAACACCAACATTGGTTTAGTCAACAGCGAAGAAGGTTATGGTGGAGTCCGCTAGGGAACAGGCAATACTGGATTTAGTGTTATGCAATGAGGCAGACTTAATAAGGAAGCTTAAGGTGAAGGAACTCTTAGGAGGTAGTGGCCATAATAAGTTTGGTTTTCTTCTGTAATTTGAGAGGGAGAAGACAGAATCAGAGGTAACAGTATTACAGCTGAATAAAGGCAACTAGAGAGGCATGAGGGGTGAGATGGGCTGGATTGACAGGGAGGAGCCTAGCAGGAAAGACAGTGGAGCAGCAATGGCAGGAATTTCTGGGAGTAATTCAGGAGACACAGCAAAAAAATCATTCCCAGGGATTAAAATAACCATACCGAAGGGAGGACGAGACAACTATGTAACTATGTGCCACTCTGATGCCCAGTGGTCATAGAAGTCTTGCGGTGAGTTCTGACATGTTCCTGAGGTAGGGCAGTGTGATGAGTGTGTCGGGCCGTGTAGAATCTCCTGACCCAGAATGCAGTCATCACACTGCCCTACATCAGGAACATGTCAGACCTCACCGCAAGACTTCTACGACCATTGGGCATCAGAGTGGCACAGAAACTCACATCAACCCTTCGAAAAGTGCCCACTCGAACTAAAGACCCACTCCCCGCCCTGCACAGGACCAATGTCATTTACAAGATCCCCTGCAGAGACTGTGGGGAAAAACTACATCAGACAAACAGGAAGGAAACTAACAACAAGAGAACATGAGCACCAACTGGCTACAAAAAGACACAACCAGTACTCACTCATCTCAGTCCACATGGACAAGGAGAACCACCACTTCAACTGGGACAACACCAAGACCCTGGGACAGGCCAGGCAGAGACAGGCATGAGAATTCCTGGGAGCATGGCACTCCACAAAGCAGGCTATTAATAAACACATTAAACTCGACCCCCATATACATTCCACTACAGAGGAAACCTGGAAGTGAGGCAATCCATCACAACGGACCCCAGAGTTTAAAAAACCAGGCAGGAGAAAATACCGACGCTTCATCAGAGGCTGCACTGTGGATGTTACCCAGCACGGTAACGAAACGTCTTTGGAATAACAAACCAGCTCGGCGAGCCAGCCAACCTCAACACCCACAGCCCGAGCTACAAATCTACTCCAAAACCTTAATGGAAGACAATAAGAGTTTCTTTAGATATATAAAAGGCAAAAGAGAGGCAAAAGTGGACATTGGACTGCTGGAAAATGAAGCTGGAGAGATAGTGGTGGGGTACAAGGAAATGGCTGGAGAACTGAATAATGAATTCACATCAGTCTTCACAGTGAAAGGCACAAGTAATATGCCAAAAATTCTAGAGAGTTGGGGGCAGAGCTGAGTATAGTGGCAATCACCAAGGAGGAGCTGGGTGCAAAACAGAATGGCCTGAAGATGGATAACTCCCCTGGACGAGATGAACTACATCCCAGAGTTCTGAATGAGATAGTGGAGGAGTTAGTGGTGATCTTGCAGGAATTGCTTGTGTCAGCCAGGGTCCCAGAAGACTGGAAAATTGCTAAAATGAGAAAGGGAGTAAGGCAAAAGATGGAAAATTACAGGCTGATTAGCCTAACCTTGGTCATGGATAAAATTTTGGAGTCCATTGTGAAGGATGAGATTACTGAATACAGGGAAGTGCATTGTAAAATAGGGCAAATTCAGCCTGGCTTCATCAAAAGGAGCTCATATCTGACAAATCTGTTAGAATTCTTTGAGCAAGTGATGAGCAGGGTTGACCAAGGGGAGCCAATGGATGTTACCAACCTGGACTTCAACAAGGCCTTTGACAAGGTGCCACACAGGAGGCTGCTGAGTAAGATAAGGGCCCGTGGTGTTAGAGGTAAGGTGCTAGCATGGATAGGAGATTCACTGTCTGACCGAAAGCAGAGAGTGGGGATTTAAGGGTCTTTCTCAGGATAGCAGCTGGTGACAAGTGGTGTCCAACAAGGGTCAGTGTTGGGACCACAACTTTCCACTTTATACATTAATGATCTAGATGATGGCAGTGAGGGCATTCTGGCTAGGTTTGCACACGACACAAAGATAGGTGGAGGGACAGGTCGTATCGAGGAGGTGGGGAGGCTGCAGAGGATTTGGAGAGGTTAGGAGAGTTAGGCAAAGAAGTGGCAGAAGGAGTGCAATGTGGGAAAGTGTGACATCATGCACTTTGGTCAGAAGAATAGAGGCATGGACTATTCTCTAAATTGGGTGAAAATTCAGAAATTTGAAGTGCAAAGAGCCTTGGGGGTTCTAGTCCAGGATTCTCTCAAGGTAAACTTGCAGGTTGAGTCAGTAGTTAGGGAGGCAAATGCGATATTGGCATTTATTTTGAGAGGACTTGATTATAAAAGCAGGGATGTACACATGAGAACAAAGTGTGGAGCTGGATGAACACAGCAGGCCAAGCAGCATCTCCGGTGCACAAAAGCTGACATTTCGGGCCTAGACCCTTCATCAGACGCCCGAAACGTCAGCTTTTGTGCTCCTGAGATGCTGCTTGGCCTGCTGTGTTCATCCAGCTCCACACTTTGTTATCTTGGATTCTACAGTATCTGCAGTTCCCATTATCACATGTACACATGAGGCTGTATGAGGCACTGTAAGGCTCTGGCCAGGCCACATTTGGAGTATTATATGCGGTTGTGGGCGCCATGTCTCAAGAAGGATGTACTGGCCCTTGAGCGGGTTCGGAGGAGGTTCACGAGAATGGTCCCAGGAATGGAACATTTCAGAACTCTGGGTCTATATCCAATGGAATTTAGAATGCTGAGCTAGGATCTAACTAAAGCTTACAGAACACTGAATCCACTGGGCAGAGTCAATGCCGGGAAGATATTTCCGTTGGCGGGAGACACTAGGACCTGAGGGCACAGCCTTCCAGTAGAGGAAACTGGGAGGTAAGGAGAAACTTCTTCAATAACAGAGGGTTGAATCTATGGAATTCACTGCCACAGAACGCTGTGGAGGCCATCTCATTTAGTATGTTTAAGATGGAGATAGATAGGTTCTTTATTGTCAGGAGGATCAAGGGAGAGTGGGGTTGAGAAACTCATCAGCTATGCATTAATGGAAGTGCAGACTCGATGGGCTGAAGGTCCTAATTTATGCTCCTATGTCTTATGGTTATCTAAGATTACAAAGGGATCTTGATCAATCGAGCCAATGGGCTGAGGAGTGGCAGATGCAGTTTAATTTGGATAAATGCAAGATATTGCATTTTGGTGAAACAAACAAGGACAGGATGAATACAGCTAATGGTGAGGCCCTTGACATTATTGTCAGACGGAGAGACCTAGGGTTCAGGTACACAGTTCTTTGAAGTTTATACCACAGGCAGGCAGGGTGGTTGGGAAGGCATTTAGCACACTTGCCTTCATTGCTCAGATCATTGAGTATAGGAATTGGGACATTATGTTGAGGTTTGACAGGACATTGAAGCCACTTTTGGAATACTGTGTACAGTTCTGGTTACCTTGATGTAGGAAGGATATTATTAAAATGGAGAGGGTTCAGAAAAGATTTACAAGGATGTTGCTGGGACTGGAGGGTTTGACTTATAAAGAGAGGCTGGATAATCTAGGACTTCTTACATTGGAGCATAGGCGGTTGAGGGCTGACTTTATAGAGGTTCATAAAATCATAAAGGTGTAGATAAGATGAATTGCTGAGCTCTTTTCCTTAGGGTCAGTGAGTTGAAAACTAGGGGACATATTTTTAAGGTGAGAGGAGAATGATTTAAAAGGACCCTGAGGGGCAACATTTTCACGCAGTGGGTGATTTGTGTGTGGCATGAACTGCCAGAGGAAGTGGTGTTTATAGGTACAGTTACGACGTTTAAAAGATATTTACAAAGATGCATAAATAGGGAAGGTTTAGAGGGGTATGGACCAAATACAAGCAAGAGAGACTAGTTTGGGAAACTTGGTTGGCGTAAATGGGTTGAACCAGAGTCTGTATGACTCTATATACACGATGCAATGTGAACGTGAATCTCAATGTGAAGGCGGGACTTTGTCTCACAAGGAACGTATGGTGGTCACTCTTACCAATTCTGTCATGGACAGATACATCTGCAGCTAGGACATTGGGAAGGATGAGAATCTAGTATGATTTCTCCTCTTGGCTCCCTCACCACCTGCTGTCGAGCCAGTCTCGCAGCTATGCCCTTCAGGACCCAACCAACGCTATTAGTAGTACTGCTGCTGAGCCACTTTCGGTGGTGGACATTGAAATCCCGCGCCCAGAGTACATTTTGTGTCCTTGCCAGTGCTTCCATCAAGTGTTGTTCAATATGGAGGAGCACTAATTCATTCATCAAGAGCAATTTAGTTAGTCCCACTCACCTATCCCTTTGCTTGTGGCCCTGCAGACTTTTTTTCCAAGCAGCTACTGATCAAATTCTCTTTGTAAAACCATTATCGCAACTGCCTCCACCACACTCTCGAACTGTGTATTCCAGACTGTAATAACACATTATGTAACAGCTTTTCCTTCTGACACTAATGGTTCTTTTGTCATTTACCCTAAATCTGGAGATATTCAGTATCTCCGCAATGTCTTTTGTCACTGACTCCAGTATTCCGACCCTGGGTAAAGACCGGTCTAAATGATTTATTCAGCACCTCCGGTGTATCCTCTACCTCCATGCATGGCCCCTTTTTTGATCCCCAATAGGACCTGTTCCACGTCTTAGTATCCTTTAAATGGTGCCTATAGACTACTTTTGAATTCCATTTTGTTAGCTGACAGTCTCTTCTTGTAGTTAAAATATTCAATATTTGCAGAATCTAGTAATTTATTTCATTTTTCAATCATTGCCATAATTACTTTACTCATGAAAAATGTTATTTTTTGTAGAGTTAATGTTATTTGGAAAAATATAGAAATTTAAAATTTTTCTAAACCTGTTCCTGGCACAAAAAAAGACTGATTGATTGATTATACCCTTATGTTTGCAAGTAATCTTCCAAAATTCTTACCTAAGAAACATGTTTTATATGAAAAGCTATTCCTTGAGACAAGCTAGTCCATCAGATATAACTGGTTTAATAGCATTGCGCTGTTCAGCTTGTTTGACACTTGTTGAACAACGTCACCAAGCGGACCGTCCTCTCTTCTAGTCACTCCACTGAAGCAATTCCACTAACTGAAGTATCTAAACTTTATTTTCTTTCCACACATTGATTTAAATTTTCAATATGATGGTTTTAAATTTTGGGTGTAAATTTTGCCCAAGTACTGATCAAATACAACATTCAGAGCAGCGTTCACACTGGCGAGACACAAGGTAAATTAACTATGATGACAAATGATTTTAATTTGAAAATAATTTGACTCAGCAGTTTCACTCTCTAATTATGCTTTGTCATTGACCCCGCAGTGTATCTAATAAGGTTACTGTATTGCTTGCAGGCTACATTCCACCTTTTAACGCCACAGTTGTCCAGAGGTTACTGGATCAAGGTGCTGTTCTTATGGGAAAAACAAATCTTGATGAATTTGCAATGGGGTAAGAACATGCTAACCTCAAGTCATCTAATGCACGTATTGGCAATACGTTTTTTAGGACTGAGGTATGGTGAAATTTCTCTGCTCCAGGTTGTGGATCCCCCATTGTTCAGTGTATTGAGACTGGAATAAAGAGATTTTTGATGCTCACGGAAAGACAATTTAAAGTGAAGGTTATAACTCAAAAGGTGCTGGAAGAGCAGGACATGGGTGTACATGTGTATCAGTCATTAAAGGTAGTAGCAAAGGCTAATAAAGCAGACAGCATTCTGGGCTTTAACAATGGAAATTATGTTGAATTAATATAAGGTAAGTTAATATAAGATTAATATAATTAGTATTCAGCCTCATCTGGAATATTGCATCAAGTTCTGAGTACCATACTTTAGGAAAGACTTGAAGGTATTAGAGAGTGTGTAGAAGAACTTCATGAGAATGGTTTCCAACATGAGGATTTATAGATATGACAACAGATGGAGAAGCTGGGACTGTTTTCCTTGGAGAAGCAGAGGCTGAGAAGAGATCTGGTTTAGTTTATTCAGTTATGAGTTATGTGGGCAGAGGAGCTAGGGAATAAATATTTTCACTTGTGAAAGGATCAAGAGAGCACTGCTTTTAAAGTAATTAGTAAAGAAGGCAAAAATGATATGAGTAACAACTTTTTCCAAGTTCTGAGTAGTTTAGATCTGGAATGAACTACCTGAAAGTATAATGGAGACTGGTTCAAAAGGTAATCAGACAGCCATTTGAAAAGGAAGAACATGCAGGGTTATTGGGAGAAGACCAGAGAGTGGCACCAGTGACATTGCTCTTTCAGAGAGCCAGCACAGACACCATAGGCCAATATTCTAACAATTCTGTGATTCTGTGATCTCTCAAGGAACTGGGGGGTGGGGAGGAAAGTGAAATTTAGTTGGAAGAACAATCCTGAAAAGTGAAGAAGATTCGAGAGGCCATATGGTGAATTTCTGTTCCTTTTTTTATGGTTTTCTTAACTCTTACTTGAAGATTTATATAATGTTACTTTTAAGCACACAGTACAAATTATCCATATTTGGAATATTCGGTCTTTCTCAGTAAGGTTTTAGAATCTCAGAATTGTTGGCATAACCTTTTGTAGATGCACTATTTTCGCTACTGATCAATCTATTTTAGTCTCATTTTTGCTGAGTTTCACATAACCATTATATTTTTTGCTCTTCAAATTTCACCTAATATCTGCTAACTGTTGTGATGCTGTGATCTGCTTTAATGTTCTGTAGGTGATGATATGACCAGCCACGTTTAAAAACATTGCATTGCTGTAACCAAACATAGTTTCCTGTAATCTCTCGGTGTTTCTCACAGTTTTGAGATGACAGGTTGTCGAATGTAACGAGGCCTCTGATGTCAGCCTTTAGTCCAAAAGTGGGAAATGGATGAATCACTGTTCCCACAATGTCACAGCTTAACATTTTAATTCCCTAGGAGTGGGAGTATTGATAGCATATTTGGACCAGTGCAAAATCCTTGGGGATATTCCGAACAGTACAGAGAGCGACTTATTCACGACCAAAAGCTGGAAGATTCCAATTGGGTGATAGCAGGCGGTAGTTCTGGAGGTAGTGCAGTCGCAGTGGCTTCACAGACATGTTTTGCGTGAGTATGCCAATATTTTTCTTTTCCCCAATCCCCATATTTGGATTTTTAAAAACTATTTAATAATTTCAAACTGAAGATTCTAAGAAATGATGTGCTTATAAGAAAATTAAAATCAAACTTCTAAAAGGAATGAGCTAGTAGTTGAGGCTGTTCCTGTTGTCACTTTGCTTTCACATGCAAGAGCATTGCTTAAACACTCCATTTTAGTTATCAGTATTACCGGCAGCATTTAAAGAAAGTAATTTGTGAAGGACAGTGGTAACATCACCATTTCCAACCCCCGCCCCCGTGGCAAGAATGTGGAGATGGCCTTTTTTTTTCTTCTTCAGATGCTGCAAATAAATAATGAACGTGATCCCACAGTGCTGTTTTAGGGGTTTCATGACAATGAAGGAATACCAATAAATATCCAGGCCAGGGTGGCAAATGATTTGAGGGGAATGTTGAAGTGCTGGTGTTTCCATGCTTCTGCAACCATTGTCCTTTTATGTGGGCAATGCCGCGGGTTTAGCCAATCATTGTGAAGAAGCTTTGGGTTGCATTGTTTCCTCTGTGATGACACTTAAGGCACCGTGTTCTATTATTAGGGAGACTGGATATTACAGCAAGTGTCAGCAAGGCTGCTAATTGAGCAGATTTTTTTTGTCCTGGATGGGGCCAGGATAGTTATTTCAGCTGTAGCCATCCAGGCAATAGAGAGCATTCCAGCAGGCTCTTGCCTTGGGCTTCCAGGACTTTGGGAGTGAAGAGTTGAACCAATTGTCACAGTCATTGACCTGCTCTTGTTGCCACAGTATCCAAGTGACTGGTCTTCTTCAGTGTCCGGTTACTTGTACTGCCCAAATGTCAATTGTGATATCTGAGTGATGGCAATTCTGTTAAGCTCAAAGGCAGGTGGTTTGGCTGTTTTGTTGAAATAGTCAATGCCTGATTTGAGTGACAGATTTTATTTACCACTTGTGTACCTGAGTCCTTAAATTACCCCGACCTTGTTACATGCAGACGTGTACTACTCCATTATCTGACAAGTTGTGAACAGAGCTGAATATCAGTGAGTTAAAGTTATTTGGGCCTAGAATACTGTTATGCATTCACACTCGCTAAAATGATATGTCTCATGTGCATATTTGCAGCCTCCTTGCAAGTTTATAAGGAGTCCACTGATGTAACGCAGTTGTACATTTTGGAACAGTAGCATTCACAGGCTCGAGAGAATATTTCAAGAATATTAAATATACATAAGATTTGCAGTGTAATAACAGGATGCTGGCTGCCAGCCTTCTGTGTCCCTGCAGTTGTAATTTCACAAGACCAGAGCAAGTCAGTAACCAAATAGTGTTGTAGTTAGTGTGCAACAGCCACCCCATGTTAAAATATTGAAAACACACACATCTTTGTCCTTATAAGGTTTGTGGCCTGGAACATCAAGGAGCTCATGGACAGCCCCAGCAAAAACAGATCTGGACATCACAGAGCTATCATAGCCCAGGATCCCCAACACATTGAATTTTTACCCTCAGTGACAAATATCACCAGCAATGCTTTTGTCAAATCCAGAAACTCCTCTGGCAGGATCGCCACTTCAGTGTCAGTCAGTCTCAGGCCAATGTTTCTAGCATTAAGGCTCTGGTTACTGCTGTATTGGTCAGACCTCAGCATCTGTATGTCCAACACAAGAATTCCAAAACAAGGTATTCATAAGACAAGACATAGGAGCAGGAATTGGGCTATTCAGCCCATCGAGCCTGCTCCACTTTCAATCATGGCTGATACGTTAGTCAACCACATTCTCCCATTTTCCCCCTGTAACCCTTGATCCCTTTGACAGTCAAGAATCTTTCTATTGCTGTCTTAAATGTACTCAATGACGTGGCCTGCACAGCCTTCTGTGGCCGTGAATTCCATAGATTCAGCACTCTCGAGCTGGAGGCGTTTCTCCTTCTCTCCCATCTAAAAGGGCTTCCTTTTACTCGAGAACCTGAAGGCACAGCCTTAGTCTATCCTACCAGTGCAAATGTCTTCCAAAATCCACTCTGTTCAGGCCATTCGGTATTCTGTAAGTTTCAATTAGATCCCCCCTCATCATTCCACACTTCATCAGGTATAGACCCAGAGTCCTTAAAAGTTCCTCCTGTGTTAAGCTTTTCATTCCTGGAACCTTTCTCATGAACCTCCTCTGAACCCGCTCAAGGGCCAGTATATCCTTCCTGAGATATGGGCCCAAAACTCTGTACAACATTCTAAATGTGGCCTGACCAGACCCTCATGTGTACATCCCTGCCTTAATAATCAAGTCCTCTCAAAAAAAAATGCCGACATTGCATTTGCCTCCCTAACTACTGACTCAACCTGCAAGTTTACCTTGAGAAAATCCTGGACTAGAACTCCCAACACACTCCACTTCAGATTTCTGAATTTTCAGCCAATTTAGAGAATACTCCATGCCTTTATTCTTCTGACCAAAGTGCATGACCTCTTACTTTCCCACATTGCACTCCTTCTGCCACTTCTTTGCCTACACTCCTAACCTGTCCAAATCCTTCTGCAGCCTCCCCACCTCCTCAATACTACCTGTCCATCTACTTATCATTGTATCATCTACAAACTTAGCCAGAATGCCCTCACTTCCATCATCAAGATCATTAATGTATAAAGTGAAAAGTTGTGGTTCCAGCACTGACCCTTGTGGAACACCACTTGTCACCAGCTGCCATGCTGAGAAAGACCCTTTAATCCCCACTCTCTGCTTTCTGCCAGAGATCCAATCTCCTATCCATGCTAGCACCTTGCCTATACCACCATGGGCCCTTATCTTACTCAGCAGCATCATGTGCAGCACCTTGTCAAAGGCCTTGTTGAAGCCCAGGTCAATAACATCCATTGGCTGTCCTTGGTCTACCCTGCTCGTCACTTCCTCAAAGAATTCTAGCAAATTTGTCAGGTATGAGCTCCACTTGATGAAGTCATGCTGTATTTGCCCTATTTTACAATGCATTTCCAAGTATTGAGAAATCTCATCCTTCACAATGGACTCCCAAATCTTACCCTTGACCGAGGTTAAGCTAATCACCCTGTAGTTTTCTATCTTTTGCTTTTACTCCATTTTTAAACAACGGTGTCATGTTAGCAATTTTTCTGGTCCTTTCTGACCCTCCTTGACTCTAGTAATTCCTGTAAGATCACCACTAACCCCTCCTCTGTCTCTTCAGCTATCTTGTTCAGATCTCTGGGGTGTAGTCCACCTGGTCCAGGTCATTTACCCACTTTCTAGCCATTCAGTTTTTCTATCACCTTCTCCTTTGTAATGTGCGCCATGCTCAGGTCTGCCCCCGTCTCTTTTGAATTTTTGGGATATTACTCGTGACTTCCACTGCGAAGACTGACATGAAATAATTATCAGTTCTTCAGCAATTTCCTTTTTTCTACTACTATCTCTCCAGTGTTATTTTCCAGTTGTCCAATGTCCACTTTTGCCTCTTTTCATTGCCCTTCATATAAGTAAAGAAACTCTTATGGTCTTCCTTTATGTTACTGGCTCGTTTACCTTCATGTTTAATCTTCTCCCTCCGTATTTTTTTTTGTTGCCCTCTGTTGGTCTTTGTAAGCTTCCCAATCCTCTGGCTTCCCACTGCCTTTTGCCGCATTGCATGCTTTCTCTTTTTTCCTTTTATGCTGTCCCTGACTTCCCTTGTCAGCTATGGTTGTCTCGTCCTCCCTTTTAGTATTTTTTTTTCCCGGGATGAATTTTTGCTGTGTCTCTTGAATTGCGTCCAGAAACTCCTGCCCATGCTGTTCCACTGTCTTTCTGGCTATGTTCCTCTCTCTCAATCCTGCCCATCTCCCACCTCATGCCTCTGTAGTTGTCTTTATTCAGCTGTAATATCTTCTCCCTCTCAAACTTCGAAGTAAGTTCAATCATGTTATAATCACTGCCTACTAAGGGTTCCTTGACTTTCAGCTCCCATATCAAGTCTGCCTCATTGTACAACACTAAATCCAGTATAGCCTGCTCCTTAGTGGGATCCGCCACAGCTGCTCCAAAAAGCCATCTCGTAGACATTCCACAAATTTCTTTCCTTGCAATCCACTACCAACCTGATTTTTTTTCCAGTCCACCTACATATTGAAATCCCCCATGATCGCTGTAATTTTGCCCCATTTAAATAACTTTTCTGTTTCCTGGTACATCTTGTGATCCAGCTCCTGACTACTGTTGGGAAGCCTGTACATAACTTCAGCATTGTTTTTTTTTTAACCTTTGTGGTTCCTCAGTTGTACCCACACAGATTCTACACCATCTGGCCCTACTTTGTTTCTTACTCCTGATTTAGTTTCATTTCTTATTAATAGGGCAACCCCATCCTATCTTTTTGATGAGGGCGGCTCGGTGGCTCAGTGGTTAGCACTGCAGCCTCGCAGCACCAGGGACCCGGGTTCGATTCCAGCCTCGGGCGACTGTCTGTGCAGAGTTTGCACGTTCTCCCGGTGTCTGCATGGGTTTCCTCCGGGTGGTCCACTTTCCTCCCGCAGTCCAAAAATGTGCAGGCTAGGTGGATTGGCCATGCTAAATTGCCCGTAGTGTTCAGGGGTGTGTGGGTTATGGGGGGGGAATGGGTCAGGGTGGGATGCTTCAAGGGGTGGTGTGGATTTGTTGGGCCTAAGGGCCTGTTTCCACACTGTAGGGAATCTAATCTAATCTAATCTGTATCTTTGGATATACAGCTCCCAATTCTGGTCCCCTTGCAGCCATGTCATACCTGCCAATTTTGATCTGCACCACAAGCTCATTTGCCTTATTTCTTATATTGTGTGCATTCAGATATAACACCTTCAGTCCTGTATTGGCTGACCCTCTTCTCATTGTCATTCATTTGACCAGTGTGCTGGAAGTTTGATTCCTAACCGTTTCCAAACATGCTGTCCTATTTGTGTCTGTGCTGGAGACTTTAATAACCTCTCCTGAGTTCTCCTTTCTTGTCATTTCTTTCTTATTTCTTCCACGCAGTTGAATCCATCCCTACAGATGTTAACCTGCTGCTTTGTTCCCCATTGAGGGAAGTTTTACCCCCTCCCCCCACCCCTCTCCTATTTCTAGTTCAAAGTGCTGTTGACCAGCCTATTTATCCTTTTCGCTAGAACATTGGTCCCAGCTCGGTTCAGCTGGAGACCGTCCCAGCAGTACAGATCCCTCCTGTTCCAATAATGATGCCAGTGTCCCATGAAAAAGAACCCCTCTTTTCCACACCACTCTTTTAGCCTCATGTTTACTTCCCTTATTCTCGTGTCCCTATGCCAATTTGCACTTGGCACGGATAGTGATCCGGAGATGATAGCCCTTGAGCACCTGTTCTTTAATTTGGTTCCTAACTCCTGATAATCCCCGAACAGGTCATCTTTCCTAGTCTTGCCTATGTTGTTTGTTCTCACATGGACCATAACAACTGGATCCTTCCCCCTCCCTCTTGAATATCCTTTCAGCTGGTCAGAGTATCCCTTACCCTGGCACTGCGCATGTGGGACTTTCGGTTCTGCTTACGAAGAATACTATCTATCCCCCTAATTATAGAATCCCCTACCACTATCACTTGACATTCCTCCCCGCCTCCTCCTTGAATGGCCTCCCACGCCACAATGCAGCAGTCAGTTGGCTCATCCTCCCTGTGGCCCTTTTCCTCATCCACACAGAGAGCAAGCTTCACTCAAGCTATGTCACAGCAAGCAGTTAGCAGCAGGATATGATTGTCCTTAAAACCTCCATGAAAATATGCACTATCCCCACTGACTTGTGGGAATTGCTAGACCAAGGTCCTCCAAACTGGAGAAGCAGTAGCCACAAAGGTATGAATTGTTCAAGTATTTCCCACCAGGATAGATAGAAGCACAGGTAGAGTAGCGTATGAAAACAAGATGATCCAACCAATGCTCTCCTGCAGGCACCCCTGGCCTACCCATGGCAGGTATTGCAGCTCTAACATTGGGCTATTTAATCACCTCCGGACCCACATCTCCAGAGTGGAAAGAAATCATGGTCATCTCAAGGAGTTGCTTAAAAAGGAGAAAATGAATACTGTTGCCAACCAAAAAGAAAATATATTTCTGTCTTTTGTAGTAAAACAAGTTAAATTATGCTTTGTTAAAACTGAAATCTGTATTTATCGTGCCAACGTTTTTTTGTTGTGTTGCTACCAGCACCAATAAGTCAATCTGTAGGCTCTAGGAGTGCTTGTACTTGTCTTTATGAATTTCCGTAGAAGTGGATCGTTGTTAATTGTCCTTCACTCAGTAAAATTATAACCATTCATTAGTGTTGTTTAGGAAGTTTTTCTTCTATCTAGTCAACTGTTTGGCAGTTGGATGAATGTTTCTTTTATTCTTGGTGATCCAATTTACAATGATTTAAAATTATGATAAATAAGGATCTAAAGACCCATGATCCTGTTTCCTGCTCCCCTGTCATTGCAACAAACTGGTGCAACAATGTAAAAATTCCATTTTCGTAAAATGTATGGGTGAGATGTTATATGCGGGGACTCATTGGTAAAGGCTATATTCACTAGAGCAGAGATGGTGAAACAGATATTTAATAATAAACTCAAAAAATTGTTGAGAGTTGAAGTGAAAGATTTATGAGGAGCATTAGAATCTGGAATTTCTTACTCGAGTGACTATTGAAGCTCACTTAATGGCAGTGACTAAGAGGAAATTAGATAATGACCTAGAATTTGCAGTCTGTGGTGAAATGACAGCTCCCACTCCTCGCTTCAAAGAAAATAGCCCATAAAGATACAACGTGGGTTTCACCATTCTTGATGTTAATACGAATGTGGTGCCAAGTAAAGGGGATCTTGAGGCACCAGCAATGCTGATGTCATCTAACAGGGTAAACACCCAATCATGTGCTGTATGGCATCTTAGTGTGCATGTTACAGAGCTAATAATCCAGAGAATTCAAATCCCATCACAGCAACTGCGGAATTTTAAATTCAGTTAATTAAATCTGGAATAAGTGCTACTATCAGTAATGAAGACCGTTAAAGTTGCAAAAAAAAACTGCCCTTCTAGTGTTCTTTGGGAAGACACTCCACCTTCCCTACTCCGAGTGACTCCAGACCACGGAAAAGCGATGGACTCCCAACGTAGGTTTTTGTAATACGTGTAGCCTTGCCACGAGCACCCACGTCTCATGATGCTCTGACAATAAACCAATTTGTAACATGTACTCATTTACTTTCTGTGAGCATGAGATACACATCTGGGTCTGAGATAGAAGCTGAATTCCAGTTTTAATGACTGAATTTGGAACATTTTAACAAAATAGAAAAATGTGAAGTATAAAATTAGATTTCAGAGGTCAGAGAGGTTCTTCAGAACTTTAGAAATCAAAAGCAGATAGTGCCTCACACACAAAGCGTAGCTTTTACAGGGATTTTTAAAGGCAAAATTACAAGGAGCAGAAGTTCACATCAGTCCAGTCATCTCTAACTGATTGCAGTCTATGGAGGTTTCAAAGGAGGTTTTAAGGAGAAGCGTAGAATCATGTGCAACAGTTTTTTGACTGCCATGTGCAAACTCTGGAAGTTTCTGTCAGTTTTGGTGGAGGAATGATTGTGAGCATTGATAATTTTACTTTCAACTCTGTCACAAAATCCAGGTCAACAACCTGAAGAAGAAAAGATATTAAAGATCTTGGGAAAATAGTTCTGGTGTTGAGCAAGGAGCACTTGATCACAAAGGGTCAAAATTATAGTCTCCTATGCTCAATATGGAAGGTTTTTTTGTTCAGCACTTGGCAAAGCCTGACTCCTTGCTTGCAGGTGACAGATTACTTTGAAGGATGCAACATAGTATGAAAAATAAGAATGGGTATTTAACTCATTGCATATCTTTCATGCATGAACTGACTCTCTTCAGTTCATGTAAATCTCTTAGATAAGACAGCCAAAGGTTGACCTCTGTGATATTAATCCGACCTTTCATCTTCGAGTATCATCACTCCATAATAGCACATGAACAATCTTGCTTCATGGATTTTGATTCTTTGTCTTTCCTTGTAACCAAGCATTTTTGGCTGTTCCATGCCAATGGTGTTGGTGAATGTTTAGGTGCATTCTAATGTAATTGGCCCACAAAATAAAATATCTACTTTTGAGACTTGGGTGACCTACAGTAGGGACCTCAAAACCCTGGAGAAATACTACCAGTGGTGTCTTCACATGCACACTGGTCTTGTGTACTATTGATGAAGCACATATGTTGACTAAACAACCTATTTAACCATACCTGTGAAAATCAGCAAGCATCACTATCCCCAACTCTGAATCATTGAGAAGCCTTTTTATTGGGTTTCTGGCTCACAATCTATGGCATTTGTACAAATTGAATCTTGTTTCAGATGAATCTTCTTTATTACATCTGTTTCCGTATTGCTCATTTCCCAGAACTTATGTTCAGTCTTATCATGCTTCAACTTTTGTTTCTTCTCTATTTGCTTGTTTTATTCCATTCTTTATGACAAATTCCTTAATTTCCAGTGAAAGAGATAATTTGACATTCATGCAGTTGAAGGAGAACATGTGGGGCACACAACACTAATCGTACAACATTTCTCCCAGTTCGTTAGGTTCAGACACCGGTGGCTCCACACGCAATCCTGCAGCCCACTGTGGTATTGTAGGTTTCAAGAGTTCCTATGGTTTACTGTCTCGTCATGGTCTCATTCCATTGGTCAACTCTATGGATGTTCCTGGCATTATGACCAGGTGTGTAGATGATGTAAGCACAGTACTAGGTAGGTTATTGTTCATTAAAGTATCTCTGTATTTGTGCTTCTTGCATATCTTGAAACTGAGTGTTAGAGAGTCAAGAGCTCTTAATGATGAGCTATATATGAAAAAATTAATTCACTTCTGGTAACTTAGCACAAAGTAAGAAAAAGTAGCAGGAATACACACAAGCCATCAGGCCTGTTCTGCCATTCAGTACAATCATGGCCGGTCTTTTGTTTCTACTTCGTTTTCTTACCTGCTGTCCATATCCCTAGTACTCAGAGATCAGAAAACTTCTAGTCATGAATAATGAAGACAAAAACAGAAATTGCTTTAGAAGCTCAGCAGGTTTGACAGCATCAGTGGAGAGAAACCAGAGTTACCATCTCGGGTTGTGACCCTTCCTCAGAATAATGGAACATCTGCACTGAAGCGAAAGCTGTCAGATGACTGTAGAGACCACTTTCCTGCCTGTAGGGCCCGTGTTATTTAGTTAGGAGGTTACTGGCATGTTGAGCATCTGCTGACTTCTCAAATTTTCTTTACCTTTTTACAGGAATGTTGAGTCAGATGGCCAGTCCTCATTCATCTGATTCCATGTAGCTCTTTCTGTAATATGTGAGATATGGGTTAACCACTGAATGCTAGTTTATTGATCACCATCTCAGCCAGGACAAATTAGAGCCAGATAATAGTGCTTCACGAAAGGATCCCATTGAAACCATAGCAGCATTTTTGAAAAGCAATCCAGTTGATCCTATTCCCCTACCCTTTGTCATCATTTTTCCCTTTCAATTAATTATACAATTCCTTTGAAAGTAACCACAGAATGAGTCAAATCCTTGCCACTCATTGCTTAAAAACATTCTCCATGATGCTGCTTATTTTTTGCCAATCCCTTAAACCATTGCTGTTCAGTCAATAGAAGGATTGGTTCTTCATTTACTCTATCTAAACTTACGATTTTAAAATGCATCGAACATACTTACTCCAACCAACCTCAACTTCTCGAATCTACCCACATAACCATTTTAGCACATATCAGACAGAACATTCCAAGGTCTAAATTTTTTTTTTGAAAATTAATCTTTTATTTTCCTGCCAATAAGTGACTGTTCAGGACCACATACATAATTGTATGGGTGGCATGGTGGCCTCCGTGGTTAGCACTGCTGTCTTATAGCTTCAGGGGCCTGGGTCCAGTTTCAGGCTTGGGTGACTGTGTTGAGTTTTCAAGGTTGCCCCCTGTCTGCACAGGCTTCCTCTAGGTGCTCCTATTTCTTTCCACAGTCCAAAGATGTGCAAGTTAGCTAGATTGTCTGTTCTAAGTTGGCCCGCAGTGTCCAGGGATGTACTGATGATGTGGATTAGCAATGGGAAATGTAGAGTTACAGAGAGAAGATGGGATGCTGTTCAGAGGGTTGTTGCAGATTCAGTGGGCCAAATGACTTCTATCTGCGTTGTAGAGAATCTATGAATCTGAGAAGTATTCATTTTAGACCACACTTTCAGTCACTGACCCCCCCCAAAGTTGCCTCTTTAGTTGTAATAGGTCTCACCCTTTCCCTGGTAACCCTGTTATTTTTACTGTTCTTTTTTAAAAAAAACCTTGGTTTTTCCTTGATCCCATCAGCCAAAGATAATTTGTGGCCCCTCTTTGCCCTCCTAATCTCTTTATAAAGCAACCTCCTATACTCTCTATACTTTTGAAGGTACTCCCCTATTTTTATTGTTCTGTACCTGACATACGTTTCCTTCAGTTTCTTTATCAAACTCTCAATATCCCTTGACATCCAGCTCTTAATGCCCTTGCCTTTCATTCTTCAAGGAACATGCCGGCTCTGAATTCTCACTCTACTACTTCTAAAAGACTTCCACTTTCCAAACATAGACTTAGTCGACAAGTAGCTGCTGTCAGTCTATACTTTGCTGATCCTGATAATATTGAAATTGGCCATCCGCCAATTTAAACACTTAATTTCTGCACTATTCTGATCCATTTCCATTATGACTTTGAAACTTAGAGTTATGGTCACCATCCCCAAAATGATCACCCATTGAAACTTCACTTTGTTTGCCCTCATTCCCTAGGATTAATTCTAGCATTATCCCATTACTAGTAAGAATTCACCCAAAATTGGGGCCAAAAGCATGTGGCTTCTCCGTTCAATTCATTCCCACCTGCACACTCCCCTACCTATTCACTCACCCATCCCTTTATTCAGTTGCTCTGGCTCAGCCCCTGACTTGTCCACCTGTTTGGTTGCAGAAGCAGGCCATTCAGCCCAGCAAGTTTGTTCCTCCATTCGATGAGACTATGGCTGATCTGATAATCTTCATATCTACTTCCCTGCCTTTTCCCAATAACCTTGAATTTCCTTATTTGTAAAAGATCTGCCACAGCCTTGAATCTAATTAACAACCTGGTCTCAACAGCCCTCTGCGGTAAAGACTGCCACAAATTCACTACCTTATGAGAGAAAAAAATTCCTTCTCAATTCTGTTTTAAATATGCAAACCCTTATTTTGAGATTATGCCCGCTGCTCCTAGGCTGTCCAACAAGGGGAAATGATTTTTCCACATCTAAATTATCAAGTGTCCCAAGAATTTTGTATATTTCATTAAGATTACCTCACTTTTTCTTCCTGTCCCTCTATACCTTGGGTCACCTAGTGAATATACCCTAGTGAAACTTCTGTGGATGGTCCTGATGCCAGTATATCTTAACCATTCCCAAACCCAGCTCTCCTTTGGCATGCTGTTGCTGCATCCACCAACTCAGCAGTGAATCTATCACCATCCAGTTTGGGCAAAACAACTCCTTATTAGAGGGACAGTTCCTTGTAAATACTTCAATTTATATGCTTATATTTACCTGTATTTTGAACAACAGTTTGGTGAACTGTTCGGGCATGTTTTTTTTCACTGTCAGCAAAACTTCCTGGCTTCTGTACTGTACCTTTAGTTCTTACGACTGTGTCCTCACGAGCTTTGTTAATTGCTTTCACAGCCTGTCCCATCATCTCCACAGATTTATAAAAGCACAAGGTCCCAGGTTTCTCAATCTCTCCCTACGCCTGCTTTGCAGTAACATCCTTTAGTTTCACAGTCTAGTTGCCCAAGTATATTAGCTCACGTTTTTCTCTATTGCATTTCCTCTACTGTAGCCATTCCACCACTCTGTGTTCTCTTGAATTGGAATTCTTGATAATTTCCACTTTCATATCCATTTTATAGAACAATCATGTTTTCACATTAGGTTCAAGCTTGTCCTCCAAAAATTGGCATTGAACAAGAACACTGTCCATCTCCCTTCATAAACATGGAAACTAAAACCAACTTCTCGCCTCTGTGATAGACACCATTAAAGTAGTGTTGCAGAGGGGCAAGAACCTTTCTCCATTCTGTATCAGATGGAAATGAAAGTGGAAAAATAGAAAGTACAACCAAAAGAATGAGGAGGGGGGTGGTTTAGACAACTTAAAAAAAAATTTAGGAATATAGTTTCCAGGACAAACCTTTCAATGCCCATTGTGCCGACTGTGCCATTCCCTGTGTTGTTCTGTACATTATGTGGCTTTTAATTTTGGGCTACAGTTTTAGTAATTTTACTCTAATTCTTGATTAGGTACACTTGCTGGGCATGATCCAAAGGACTCAACCACAATTCAGGATCCCTTCGAACCCTTTGAGTTACCTGATGAGATAGATGTAAGAAATCTGTGTGTGGGGATTCCAAAGGTGAGGCCTATAATTAAGCTTTGGTAAACCTATGTCAATGTAGTATGGAGCTGGAGAAACACAGCAGGTCATGCAGCATCAAAGGAGCAGGAGAGTTGATGTTTCAGAGATCTAATTCTCCTGTGTCTCTGACGCCTGACCTGTTGTGTTTCTCTAGCTCCACACTCTATTGACACTGACTCCAGCATCTGCAGTTCTTTCTGTCTCCTTTGGGAAATCTATTGTAAGGTAACGTGTAAAAGCAACTGAATTTTGAAAGGTGTGATCTAGTTTTATAACACACTTTGTGCTCTTCTGAATTATTCTGATCAAAGGAGGACACTGTAGTAGTTTTTAAACTTTACTTACCTTGGTCATTTAGTTGTGGCATATTTGTGTTGCAAACATGAGATGTAAAGCACAACATAACCCCCAACTAAAAACAATATAATGGGAAGCTGGAAATCTGAAATAAAAACAATGTGCTGGATCTGGAGAGACAGGCTTTGAAGAAGGATCACTGGACCTGAAGTGTCGACTGTACTTTGTCTACACAAATTCTGCCAGATCCACTGAGGTTCTCCAGTAATTTCTGTTTTTTTTTTTGCTGGAGACACTCAACAGATCTGGCAGTGTCTCTGGAGAAAGCAGTGGAATAAGTTCTGAAGAAGAATCATTCGACTCAAAATGTGAACATCTGCAGACGCAGAAATAGAGTTATCAGACCAGCTGAATTTCTCCAGCACTTTTTATTGTTAATATAAAGATCCCCTTTCTCCCTCATTTGAGTAAGCGTGCCAATTTGTGTTGGTGTTCATCTTAACTAAACTCATTTTAGCCAGTATACTGAAGAATCCCATCATTTTGGGTTAAATCTAAATGCAGTTCTTGGAAATGAAATATCAAAGTCTGATTAACTGTCCCGACTAGATACATTTTCCATTGAACCAAGTGCTTCTCATTAGCTGTCTAAGAAATTTAAACAAATCTTGCTAGCTAGGACTTTTTGCAGATCACCCCTATAGTGAGAGTAGCAATAGTCAGAATGGGATAATCATGGCAATTAAACTGTCAAAACCTGCCATAACCTATCATGAGTCACTCAGTCAGCCCCAACAAGAGAGAATGTAACCATTGCCTCTTGACATGCAATGGCATTACTATTGCTGAATTCCTCACTCTCATGACCTTGGGGCCACCATTGACCAGAAACTGAACTGAACCAGCTATATCAATGCTGTGGTTACGAGAGCAGGTCTGAGGCTAGGAATCCTGCAGCAACTAACTCACCTCCTGTCTTCCCAAAGCCTGATCACCATCTAAAAGGCACAAGTCATAAGTGTGATGGAATACTCTCCACTTTTCTGGATGCATACAACTCCTATAACACTGAAAATTCAGCATGATCAGAACAAAGCAGCCCATTTATAGACACCACATCCTCAAGTGTTTACTGCCCCCACCACTGATGCTCTATCGCAGCAGTACGTGCCATCTACGAGAGGCACTGCAGAAATTCCTCAAAACTCCTTAGACTGCATCTTCTAAACTCTCAGCTTCTACTATCTAGGAAGACAAGGGAAGTAGATATGTGGAAATACCACCACCTGCAATTTGCTTTCCAGGCTACTCACTATCCTGACTTGGAAGTATATCATCATTCCTTCAGTGTTGCTGGGTCAAAACCTTAGAAATGTCTCCCTAACAGCTTTGTAGGTCTACGACCAGCGAAAGAACTGCAGCAGTTCAAGGAGGCATCTCGCCACACTCTTCTTGAGGGCAGTTAAGAATCGGTAATAAATACTGGCCCGAATGCTAAAGTTTCTACCTATTGAATGATTTTTTTTTAAATTAGAAAATTTGCAGAAAATGAAGGTGGATAACTGGCAACTGTGGAAATGCTCTGCCACATCTTGATAACAAGATCCGACTCTTGATATGCTGATTGGTGGGTAGTGAGGTTTCCATTCCTTTTGTAGCACCAAAGTGGCTGCCATTAAGGACATAAATGACCTCCTGTGACTGTGGTGAAGGCAAACTGTTCCACTTTGTCCTTCTCAACCTGTTGGTAGCCTTTGAGACAATTGACCACACTGTTGTCCTCCGACCACTTGCTACTATCACTGAGCTGGATAGAGCTGTACTTGCCAGGTGCCATTCTTGCCTATCTAATTCTTCAGAATATCTTTTGAAATGGGTTCTCTTCCCTCTGCCACGTTATTACTTCTGGTATCCCCAGTGATCTATTCTTCGTCCCCTCCTTTTTCTCACCATCATGCCACCCCTTGGTGATATTTTCTAAAAGCAAAGCATTAGTTTTAGAATGTAATCTGACAATACCCAACTGCACCTTACTACCACCTCTCTCCACTTTTCCAGTGTCGCTGAATCATCACAGTGCTCACAACATCCATTCCTGATGAGTACAGGTTTTTTCCAAAAATATTGGAAGCTGAACCATCGCATATGATCCCTGCTTCAAAATCTGTTCCCCAGCTGCTGACTTTTGATTTTATTTTATTATTGTCACATGTACTGAGGTAAATGAAAAGTATTATTTTCTGTGCTATCCAGGTAAATCATACCATACATGAGTATGTCAAGGTAGTAGAACAGAATGCAGAATATAGTGTTACAGCTACAGGGAAGATGCAGAGAAAGATCGGCTTTAATATGAGAGGTCTATTCAAATGTTTGACAGCGGGGAAGAAGCTATTCTTGAACCTGTTGATTCAGGTCTTCAAGCTTTTTTATTCTTCGATGCGACAGAAGAGGGCATAAGAGATTTATAACCACAGTGGGAGGGGCCTTTGATAATGTCGGCTGTTTTCCCAAGGCAGCAGGAGGTATAGATGGAGTCATTGCATGGAAGTCTGGTTTGTGCGATGCATTGGGCTGTGTTTACAACTCTAATTTCTTGCGGTTTTTGACAAAGCCGACGTCATACCAAGATGATCGGATAGGATGCATTACACGTTGCATCCATAAAAATCGGTAAGAGTCGTTGTGGACTCGCTGAATTTCCTTACTCTTCTGAAGTACAGGCGATAGTGTGGTTTTTTTTTAACTGTAGCTCCATCCCTCTCACTAACAACTACCTTGAGACTAAGTCAAAATGCTCACAAATTTGCTGTTACATTTGACCCTCAGCTGAGCTGCTGACAATGTATCTGCATCATCATGAAGACTGTCTAGATCCACCCCTGTAACATTGCCAGGTATTCCTTGCCATAGATTATCTACTAATGAATCCCTTATTTCTGTCTTTGTGCCTGGGCGTGAGTAGTCAAACTCCTGGCTGGCTTCCCACGTTCAAACCCCAATAAACCTTGAAGTCATCCAACGCTCTGCTTCCTGTGTCCTTATTTGTAGTAAGCCCAGTTTGCCGATCACCCATGTACTCACTAATTGCATTTTGTTTTCCAATCAGATAACATCTTACTATTGAAAGCCTTGTCCTTGTTTTCAGTATGCCCTTAACTCCCTGTAATTCTGTCGTCTCGCCAGGCCTACAATCTTCTGTAACATTTGCCCTGACCTGATTCTGACTTTGAGAATCCCTGAATTTTGCAGCAATTTAATTGTGACACCACCCTGAGCTGCAGAAACCATAAATATTTTTTCTTCCTCCTTTCATTGTAATGAGAGTATCACTGACAGGCTAGCATTTGTTGCCCATCCCTATTTAGCCTTGAACTGAGTGGCTTGCAAGTCTGCTTCAGAGGGAGGATATGAGTCATCACATTGTTGATGGTCTAGAGTCAAATGCAGGACAGGATTTCATTCATGAGCTAGATTAGTTTTTATGTTTTTGAGTTTTTGATGTTGCCATTACTGATACTATCTTTATAAATTGAATTAAAATTCTGCGGTGGGATTTGAACCCACATTTGCCAGAGTATTAACCTGGGTGTCTGGCTTGCTAGTCTGATGATATTATCTTCAGGCCACCATCTTTTCCTGTATCTCTGTGACTCTACCTCACTTTCTTCATTATGTTGAACCTACATCTTGGACCAAGATTTTGGCCATCTGACCAAAAATCACCTCATGTAGCTCAATGACTATTTTATTGTGAACTGTCGTGGCACAATATAAATGCAAGTTCTTATTTGCAGATTTTTGAATTTATTAGGTAACGTTTATGTACACTCTAATCATTTTAAACAAAAGTTAAGGTGTGAAATTATTTTCCATAATATTACTATTGTTAACCAGATAGGAAAGCGGCGGAGTTTTACTTTATAAAAGTACAGGACTTGTTTAACAGTGTACAGTACCCTTACAGTTTACACTACATTAATATTAGGAATGAATGGCAGTCTGTTTGTTCACCTGGTTACTTTGAAATCAGTGCTGTAACTGTAGAATAAGTAAGGTTTACCAATGCAGTTTTAAAAATAGACATTATTATTGTGCGTTTCATTGCTCATCTTTTTATTTGACTAACGTGTTTAGAAGCTGTGGTAGTTTTATTAACTATATTTTCAGTCATTTACATATGCTGCTCAATAGGATCACCTGCTACTAAAGTACAATAGTACTTAATATTGGGTGTACGAATAAAGGTAATTGATCCTCAAGATGGTCTAGTGCTTTATTGAAGTTATGCTATGTTTGTGTACTCTAGTTTTAGTAGGTATGCAATGCTGTGTCAGTTTTAGATGGGTCAATACTACTGTGTCAATACGGATATACACACTTGGAACAGGGGCAGGCCACTTGGCACCTTGATTCTGCTCTGTCATTGAATAAAATTATGGCTGATCTGTTTGTTGTGTCAACACCATATTGTTGCCTACTCTGACAACCCTTTTCTCCTGTTAATTCAGAATCAATCTATCTGTCTGCCTTAAAACTATCCAATGATCCAGCCTCCACCATTCTCGAGGGAGGAGTGGTTCACAGACTCGTGGCTGTCTGAGAAGATAAATTTCTCTTCATTTCACCCTTTTTTAAACAATGTCCTATAGACCCTCAAGACATTATACGTTTCAATAAGATCATCTCTCATTTTTTTGAACTCTGTTGGACACAAGCCCAGCCTATCCAACCTTTATATCATAAGGTGACCCTTCCATACTTGCCATCAATGTATACCTTCTCAGAATAACTTTTAATGCATTTGTATCTGTTCATTAATAAGAAAATTGTACACACCTGTATTGCTGTGTTGGGGGATAGGGGTGTCTGTGTGTGTGTGTGTGTGTGTGTGTGTGTTCATTACAAGGAATGACTATTCCTGCCCAGGCTATTTAAGTAGGGTCATAATAAGTGAGATCAGAAAAGGTACTTCTGCTTATTTCCTCCCAAACCCATTTTCCTAAAATAGTTTATACAGTCTGGACACCGGGCTCAATGTCCTTCTCAAGTCCTTGAAACCCTGTTTTGGTGCATCAGTCTAGAACCTAGGTATTTAAAAATTTTCCTATTTGGATTTTATAATTAAATCGTTGGGTAAAGGTCTGCCTCAGTACTGTAGTTTACTACCTATTAATTTGAAAGAGGGGACAGCTTTTAAATATCTCTTTTAATTAATCAACCTCTTCTTGTTTTGAAAGGAGTATCATGCCCCAGGACTGTCCAGTGAAGCCCTGAAAACCTGGACAAAGGCTGCAGACCTGTTTGAAAATGCAGGTGCCAGAGTTGTTGAAGTCTCCCTACCTCATACCCAATATTCAATTGTCTGCTATCATGTCCTGTGCACAACAGAGGTAGCGTCAAACATGGCACGCTTCGATGGACTAGAATATGGTACGGAACAACTGTGGTATGGATAACTATATGGTATAGATTCACTGAATGTGTAATCTCAACCATGAGTTACTATACATGTGTGCGGTTTAAGAATTGATATCTAATGGATAAGTTTTTCATATCTTCACAATGACATATTTAAAGAGCTGAAAAATATGATTTTGGAACCCGCAACCACTACTTAGGGAAAATTTGAGGGTAACTGTTCAGTTTGAGACAACTGGCAAAGCCATGGTCTAAACTAATTGTAGCCCAATTATGGGGGCTAGTGCTGTCCCTGGAAGTATTTTGGTTTGTGTTTGAAGCTGTCTACTGGATACCTTGGTGATGTTTTAGCAAACCACTGGTACCAGGACCACTTGGCACATGCTTATAAGGTTTTTCTCTGCACCCACCCACCCACCCCCCTTCCTCCAACTGATTTGGTTTATTATTGTTACATGTACCAAAGTACAGTGAAAGGTTTTGTTTTGCATGGAGTACAGGCAGCTGATAATATACAAACATCATAGGGTGACTGAACCAAGGGACAAATGCAAAGTTATGGCAGCAAAGAAGGTGCACAGAAAGTAAGATCAACATTAGATCTGAAATTTGAGAGGTCCGTTCAGAAATCTAATAAAATCAGGGAAGAAGCTGTATTTGAACCTGTTGGTACAAGTCTTTAAGCTTTCATATCTTCTGCCTAGCAAAAGAGGTTGGAGCAAATCGTAACTGGGCTGAAAGGAATCTTTTGATGACATTAGCTGCCTTTCTGAGGCAGTAAGAAGTGTAGATGGAGTCAATGGATGGAAGGTTGCCTTGTGTGACATGTTGGGTAATGTTCACAGCTCTTTGTAGTTTCTTACGGCCCTGGGCAGAGCAGTTGTTGTACCAAGCCGTAATGTATCCAGATAGCATGCTTTCTATGGTGCATATGTAAAAGTTGATGAGAGTCCTTCTGGGCATGCCAAATTTCCTTAGCCTTCTGAAGAAAAAGAAGCATTGTTTGTCGCCTTGACTGTCACATCAGTATGGGTGGTCTTGGACACATTGGTGATTGTTGCACCTAGGAACTTAACACTATCGACCATCTCTACCTTAGCTCTATTGGTGTAGGTAAGGGGGTGCTATCCACTCTGTTTCCTGAATTCCATGATCAACTCTTTAATTTTGCTGATGTTAAAGGAGAAGTTGGTATCTTTACAACATACCACCAAGCACTCTGTCTACTTCCTGTCAACTCTCAAGGTATCACCAGCTCCTTCTCTGTTTTCACCCCTATATCTCATCCATTCCATCAACCATGGTCAATCACCCTGGTTTTATCATTTAAGTACAGACTTGATGAGTTGCGTTTGCTGAATTCCCTGACAATAATGTTCAGGTTAAATTATAGGGTATCCTTCCATATCTTGATTATAACAGCCTTAAAATGCTGAACAAATTTGATTCACGTTGTTTTGCCATATTGTCCAAGGAGAACTCAGATGACAAGGTGTGTCCAAGCAACTCCTTGTGAAATAAAACATCACGGCTTAGTCAGCCTTGGTTGATTGATAACACTACAGTTTCTATTGTAAAAGGCTGGCACTTCAGAATTGAGGGTGTACAGCACCGTCAAAAGCTCAATTTTTCTGATGAGACGTTTAACTGAAACTCCAATTGTCTTATCTTTAAAAGATCATTCAAAAAAGAATGATGGACTTCTCCTAATCGACTGACCAATATCTATCCCACTATCCATGTAATTAGAACTGATTGATTACCCTATCATTATTGTTTTGCTGTTTGTCTGTCACATTTCCAACACTACAATAATGGACTTCAGGACTGGTTCATTGGATGCAAAGTTTTTCGGGCCATGCTAAAGATAAATGTAGCTCTGTCTTCTTTCTTTTGTTCTTTCCACTTATATAGACTTCTAAAAATTCAATTAGATGGAATCAAGACTTCCCAAGCAATTAAACCAGCCGTCATTAATGGATGGAACTATATGAAATGAGTAGCAGAGATTGTGCCAGCAACTAAGTGCACCACAATAAATTAACACGAACAGACGATGAATGTTATTTATGGCAGCAGTCAAATTCTGATATTACTAAAAATAGCTGCATTAGTTTGGAGTTAAATCTCGACATAGCTAATAAATTAACATCAGATGTTCAATTTATATATATATGATTAATAACATTCCAGGGCTGATATGATTTTAACATTGTTGACATGAGTTGACCTCTCTCCTGTTTTTTGAGACACAAGTACCTGGCAGCATTTTCTCTTCCACCTGGACAGAGTTAGTTCCTTTTCCGGGCGAACCTAGCTTCTACACAAACAACAATAATGGAATTAACTAGCTTGCCTCCCACCATTCTTGACCTCAGAAACTGTAGTATTAAATTACACACTAACTAAGACTGTTCAGGTCTGTAGATAATCCTATTTCATAATGTGCTCTACTCTTATGAAAAGTGCCTTCTTGCATCTGCTAGGTTAAAGTTTTTGCAGCAGAAGAGAGAACTTTTTCCAACTACATCTGCTGGCGATTGAGCCTTTTATTTTAATTTCAATGAGGAATCTCTTCTATGCAATTAACAATGAATGGCAGGTTAAAATAGATTTTCTCCTTTTCCTGTTAATCATCCCTAACAATTATTACATTTCTGGGACTCCTTTGAGCCACTGAACCAGGCCAGCTCCTCATCACAGCCTTTCTTACCCAATAGCCTCATCTTTAATCGGAAATCCCATATAGTTTGTGAAATGCTTACATTGCTCTTATTCCCTGGATTTGATCTCTAAAGTATCTTTCAAAAGTAATAACGCTGATTTTGTTTGTATGTTTCTATGATGTATTCTAAATCTTTTTGATCTTTTGGGACATGGTCACAAGCTTGGTCTCCACCTAATCCAACTTTCAATCCTGGGGTGGCAGGGTTGATGTATGAAGAGAGAGACTGTATTGATTAAGACTTTATTCACTCAAGTTGAGAACAATGAGGGGGCTGTAATTTTAGAAAAAAAAAACTACGAAATTCTAACAAGGTTATACCAGGTAGATGCAGGAAAGATGTTCCAGATGACAGGCGAGTCCAAAATCAGGGGTCACAGTATCAGGATGCTGGGTATGCCATTTAGATACGAGATGAGAAATTTCTTTACTCAGAGAGTGGTGAGCTTGTGGAATTCTCTACAGTTGATGCCAAAATATTTATGTTTTAGAGAAGGTATTAGATATGCTTCCTGGGTCTAAAGGGATCAAAGGATATGGGGAGAAAGTCAGAACAGGATACTGACTGTGATGATTACCCATGATCGTATTGAGTGGTAGAGCAGGCTCAAAGAACTGAATGATCTACTCCTCATACTTACTCTGTTTCTAGTTCCACAGATCGACTTTCAAATTCAAACTCCATTTGAGGAGCCTTCGCATGGTGCAGTAGTAATGTCCTTATTGCTAGACTGGGTGGCCTGGGTTCAAGGCCACCTGGGCGGCCTGCTCCAGAGGTGTATAATAACGCCTCTGAACAGGTTGATTTCAAAACTAAGTTAAAACTCATCGTTTGAAAATGCCTCTACTCAGTTTAAAGAGTCACTCCACCAGTTATGATGAGGTGAGGAGGTTTGAAATGGATCTTCTCCCCTCCTGGTGTGATTACTAATGGTGTGTTTAAGGTATGAAAGATGAAATTGCTATCGCAATGTATGCGCTTAGCTGTTTAGAAGTTCATCGTAAAATATTAGCCACACAGGTTTTTGAGATTTTAACAAAGTGAAAGCTGAAATATTCTGAAGTTAATTTGGTTAAAAATGAGTACGAGTCCTGAAATGCAACACAAGCATAAGAAATCCTGTATGCATAATTACACGTTAAAAGTTGAAGTAGCTAGATTTCACCACATGTTGAATAATCATGAGAAAGGAAAGAGATCAGTTTGTGTCTTGCATTTTTGGCCAGCTGTAGGATCCAAAGACTTTGTCTCAATAGACAATATTTTGAGAAGTGACTAGGATGTAAACAAGGTAGGTAAAGGTAAGATAACAATAATCCACTAATTGCTTCCTACTTTTACAATCCCCAAAGTCTAATAGCTATGGCTGAACTGTTCAGGAGAATTGTTAGGAAGCACTTGTACGCAGAAGGATGGTAAGTGTTTGGAATTCTCTTCCAAATATGGCAGTTTTGCTAGATCGATTATTAATTTTAAATCTGAGACAGCTAGTTTCTTTTTGTTAAGGAAAAATATTAAGGGATGTTGGCCAAGTGCAGATATTTGGAGTTAGGCCACAGATTGGCAAACAGGCTCGAGGGGCTGAGTGGCCTACTCTTGTTCTTATGTTTCTGTAGCTGCTTTCTTCCAGCTGCATTGCTTTGGAAGTTCGGAGGTTTTTAACTGTAGAGTATCTCTCTGCTTGCTGGAGGTAGAAGCAGTCCACGATTCAACAGACAAGGCCCAAGGTTTAGCTGTTTTACTAAAGGGAGAGAGAGAGAGAGAGAGAGAGAGGCGGACAGGAAGAGATGAATAGAGAGCAGCCTTTCCTCACTTCTGGCTTCTGCCAGCATGAAAGCACAAAGCTTGATTGGTCATATTACCGCACATTGCCTGTATATTCCAAAAAAAAGCTTGGTTAGCTCACCCCTGCAGATGTTTTTTAGCCATGGTGCCATGACCTCAGGTGATGAGGCTTCAGTGACTTCTTGTCTGCTTTGAATCTTCATTTTTTGAGAAAGGAGGAAGTAAGCTGATGTCAGCTCTCAAGGTGGCTTTTGTAGAACCTGCATGAATGGGAATGTGATTGCTTAGTAATAAAAATTGGCAGATACTTCTGCAGTTCTTCAGGAAAATACCCTTTGTTAAGATGAAATAGTCTTTTCGTTTTAAAAGTGTGATATGTGAATCCAACCAATGAAATTCAAAGTTAATATTTGGTATCTACACACTTTCAACTATTTGTGGGGCTGTTTGTTTGTCCAGGAATATAATCAAATAAAAATTATCACTGAATCTAATATGGAGACATTCTGAAGGGTGGCTCTTGGCCAAAAAGGTAGGTTTCATGCATCAGCTTAAAGGAGGAGTGAGAAGTGAAGAACAGAGAGAATTTCAGAGCTTAGACATCTGAGCACAGCTCCCAGCGGTGTGATGAAGCACTCACAGTTTTTGAAATTTGTCACTTTTCAATCTCCAGATATGACATTAATGTTAACAAAAAAATACAAAAGCACTGCAGATGCTGGAAATCTGAAACAAAAACAGAAATTTCTGGAAAAATTTAGCAGATCTGGCAACATCTGTGGAGAGAAATCAGAGTTGCTGTTTCAGGTCCAATTACCCTTCTACATGACATTTGTACTGTTGCCATATCTCGTTCATCTATTTCAGCAAAATCGGCATGTTTGCAAACAACAGGAGATTATGTGCAATGGCAGGCCTCAGCATTCTATCTTTATATTCATTTAAAATATTTTTATTTAAAGGACACCGCAGTGAAATCAAAAGTTCTACAGAAGCCTTGTATGCAGCAACCAGGCATGAAGGATTTAATGATGCAGTCCGAGGAAGAATCCTGGCGGGAAATTACTTCCTTTTAAAACAGTAAGGGAGCCTTCTAAGCAAGTTACGTACTAGTGGTTTACTCAAACAGAGTGCGTGTTGCCAACACCAAAGTGGCTGGCAAAGATGGCCGCTGCCTGCAGAAGCACAGATGTCACCACCGCGACAGAGGACACATTTGTACGTGGAGGGGCAAAGTCACTGATACCCAGGGAATTGCCAGTTGGCCACGCTGTGCCTGCAGCTCTAGGGCTGGAGGTCTGTTGCTTTCACCCCAGCTTACACCTCCCCCTACTCCTAGCTGCACTGTACCCAATTGCCACCTCCCACTCCTCTGTATGTACTTTGCAATGCCTCTCACTGCCCACCTCACAATGAATTTAGCTTGAAACGCATTCAAATACATTGCTGATGTTAACTAAACACGCATTGGTAAATTACATGGATAACAAAGCGTGGAGCTGGATGAACACAGCAGGCCAAGCAGCATCTTAGGAGCACAAAAGCTGACGTTTCATGCCTAGACCCAAATTACATGTTTGTTTGTCTCAGCTGATGGAACTCTTGCTTCTGAATCAGAATATAAGCAGCACATAATTTAGACTAAAGTGTGGAACTGAGGAAGCTGGAGCTGCTATATTCAGCTATTTGCTAGTTAAGGGACTATAAGATCCCATCTTGAGGACATTCTCATGGTGTTCAGATTGAAATGTTTTGCTTAACAACCAGCCCTGTAAAGATATTAAACCAAAATGAACTGTGAACGCTGGGGATCTGGAGCAGACAAAGACAAATCGCTGAAGAAACTCAGCGGGTCTGGCAGCATCTGTGGAGAGAGCAGAGTAGTTTTAACATTTCAAGTTCAACCCTTCTTTGCAACTTAAATTCTGAAGGGTCACTGGACTCAACGTTAACTCTGCGTCTCCCTCTAAAGATGCTGCCAGACCCTCTGAGTTTCTCCAATAATTTACGTCTTTGTCACTGAAAAAACGTTATTCGGCTACGAATAATTCATATGTGAAACACTGAGACATTTAGAGAGATGTAATGGGGTGCTATGTAAATGTCAACATTTCACTCTTGGACTTTGAAGTTTCTGCATACAGCTCAGGGTTGCAGTTCTTCATCAGGGTTGGAGATTCATGTCATCCACTGTCGGTCTGAAATATTGTCGACCTGGAGTTGAATCAGTGTGTCGTCTATCTTTGTCATTTCTTTGTGTTTAAATCTCTCAGGAATTATGATCGCTTCTTTGTAAAAGCCCAGAAAGTGAGACGCCTGATTGCCAATGATTTTCTGAAGGTATTTGGATCTGGTATAGATGTGCTTCTTACACCCACAACCCTAAGCGATGCCTTCACGTATCACGAGTTTGTCAAAGAAGACAACAGGACAAGGAGTGCTGAAGAGGATATTTTTACCCAATCTGTAAACCTAGCAGGTACACACAGCACTTCATCTGCCCAACACTCCAGCTTTACTTGGCTTTGGGATTTTTTTCACATTTCCCTGTATTTTTCATGAATTACTTCATATTGTATCAGTAAACCCATCCTCATCAAGTGTTTCAGAGATAGTAGGAACTGCCGATTCTGGAGAATCTGAGATACCAAGGTGTAGAGCTGGATGAACACAGCAGGCCTAGCAGCATCAGCGAAGCAGGAAGGCTGACATTTCGGGCCTAGACCCTTCTTCAGAAAACCAAAGAGCCTAGGCCCGAAACATCAGCCTTCCGGCTCCTCTGATGCTGCTTGGCCTGCTGTGTTCATCCAGCTCTACACCTTGTTATCTCATCAAGTGTTTCATACTTCTTTAGTTCACTGTCTGTTCAATAAATTATTGCATGCAGGACTGTGAGCTAGAGGTTCCACTATTAGTTTCATAGGAATAGGAAAGGCTATTGGTGGAATTTTGTATCGAATGCTGTTCTTTTTATGCACAGTTCTCCCTGATCAGTATTTAGCAGATTTTTCAGTGTAGTTTTGACCGGGGTTTAAGGAATGCAAAATTCAAAAAAAAATTTAAACGAACATGAACAATTTACAGGGTGTGTGTCAATAGGGGGCTACAAATTCTAAAAGCCTACAAGAAATGTCAGTCTGTTAGTAGACTAAAGAGGCAAGAAACCCAGGAAAAGCAACAACAAGCAAGGAACAAAATAATCCATGGTACCCAAGGGTCTCCCGGTAGAGGCAACACAACTCATTCCTCAGGTCACCGTGCAGATGATCCTGCTTTGATATTCTCCACTTGCCTCCTCAAGAGGCTCAACACTATTCAGGCCAGTGCAGTCAGTTTGATTGACATCATGTCTACCATCATCAACATTGACTCCCTCCAACACCAGTGCACAGTGGCAGCTGTGTGTGTCATCTACAAGGTGCACTGCAGTAACTCACCAAGACTACTGTGGAAGCACCTTCCAAAGCCTTGACCTCTACCACTGAGAAGGATAAGGGCAGCAAACACAGGGGATCACCACCACCACATTTCCCTCCAAGCCTCACACCATCCTGGCTTGGAATTATGTTACTATTCCTTCCTTGTCACTGAGTTGGAATCCTGGAACTACTTTCCAAATATCGCTGTCAGTGTACACACGCGCAAGGATTATAGCAGTTGAAAGAGGTGACTAAATGTACCTTTCAAGGGCAGTTGGGGATAGGCATAAATGCTGACTTTGTGACTGACGTTTGCACCACAAGAACGGAGAAAAAAAATTAGGACTGTGAGCCTAGAATTGTATGCTTTAAGTACAAAGGCACTTTGGCAGGGCAGTGCTGATGTCCAGAGAATAAGGATATACTGAGCTCTCAGAGGCACCTATTACTATTTACACCACTGTTCAAGATAAAAACAGCAAATCCACTGGCGGCTTCAAGAAGCCAGTCCCTGCTGCAGCTGGAACAAGAGAAGTTAGCAGTGTTTTTCAATTCGTTCACAGAATGCAGGCATTGCTGGCTAGGCCAGCATTTATTGCTCATCCCTAATTGCTGAGAGGGAAGTTAAGAGTCAGTCACATTGCTGTGGGTCTGGAGTCACATGTAGGCTTGACCAGGTAAGGATGGCAGATTTATTTCCCTAAGGGACATTAGTGAATCAAATGAGTTTTTTTCCAATGATCAGCAATGGTTTCATGTTAGCATTAGACTCTTAATTACAGATTTCTTTTATTATTAAATGCAGCTATCATTTTGAATTTTCATACAGCTGGCAACTTAATTTATTCGGAATTATTACTGAAAGGACATTGGAAGCAGATTCCAAATATGTAGGTGAAACAAGTGATGTGAAATACCCCTGCTTCCTCCCACAACACCGTGTCCTCTGATCTTCCCTAGCCCTGTTCATTGACTCTGACCCCAGTCACTGATTTGCCTGTTGCCCCTACCTACTGACCCTCCCCAGAGCCTCAAAAACTGACTGACCCAGCAGCTCTGGTCCGTGATCTCTTCTCCACCTCCCCAACATTCTGTTATGTTCAGCAGAGTCTCCCTATCCTTCATCTTACCAATCACTGCAGCCTCTTTGTTTATCCATTTGCCTCATTATTAATATTATACCTGGGATCTTGGGACTTGGAAATGCTAACCTATTGAAAGCAGTTGGTTAAGTTTGAATATCATAGAAAGAGATTGTTGAGTTTCAATTAACCAAATTTGCTCAGGCTGACTTTGAGTTTCTTAGGATTATTTAGGGTTAGTGCAGTTCAGAGATAGTATGGACTGAATGGGCAGTTTTTCTTCAATCATTTTATCTGTTCAATTTTCCCCCCAAGCCACCTCATTCAGGAAATGCTATGAAACAAAACAGCAATAGAGAAGGGAGTCAAGTAAAAGTCTCTTGAGGACATAACAAATTTTATTTTCGACTCACTAATGTCTTAATTTTGCTTTTCAGGTTTGCCTGCTGTAACAGTCCCGACTGCCCTCTCAGAAAGAAGATTACCACTAAGCGTTCAGTTTATTGGACAGGCTTTTTGTGATAAGCAGCTCCTGACAGTTGCCAAATGGTTTGAACAACAAATGAATTTCCCACGTATTGACATTGAGGGACTGTTAAATCACTGCACTGAGCATGACAAACTTCACAATTCAGTTGGAACTGTCTGAAATTACTGAAAATCATGATTGCCGTAAAAGTTTAAATGTGTAAAATTTGAAATAAACTTTTTGTAGGAAAAAATCAATTTGTTTAATTGTCAGAAATACAATATATGTTTAATATTGAGAGATGGAATGAGAAGCGTGTTAGTAAATTTGTTTTTCTTTCTGTCTGGGAGCTACAATTATTGAAAAATGTCTGGACTGATCTATTTGTGTTAAAATGCCAGGACTATCAAATGGAAACTGACTGCTATGATAGATCAGTAGTGTTGTTTCTGAGAATCCTTTGCAAACATGTGGGTTAGTGGCCACGCTGGGACTTTCACACATTTGGAGATTTGTATGAGCCCATATCGTTCTTCATTATTCAGCCATTGCTGTGGGGATTGCTGTCTGTGCCAGCAATTATTGCTTATTCCTACTTGCCTTTGAGAAGGTGGGGTGAGCTATCTTCTTGAACTGCTACAATCTATTTGCTATAGGTAGATGCACAATGCCCTTGGGGAGGGAGCTGCAAGAATTTGAGCAAATAAAGCAACAGTGATATATTTCCAAGTGAGGATGGTGAATTGCCTGGAGGGAAACCTACAGGGGGTGGTGTTCCCATAAATCTGCTGCCCTGGTCCTCCTCCATGTTAAAGTTTGTGGGTTTGGAAGATGCTTTCGAAAGTGCCTTGGAAAATTTCAGTAGTGCATCTTACAGATGGTACGTACTACTGAATTTTGATGGTAGAGGGACTGAATGTATGTGGATGTGATGCCACTTGAGTGGCTGATTGTCCTGGTTGATATCAAGCTGCTTCAGTTTTGTTGGAGATACACATATCGAGATAATTGAGGAGTATTCCATCACACTCGTGACTTGTACCTGTAGGCAGTGGATCGGCTTTGAGAGGTCAAGAGCTTAACACTGACAGCAAGATTCCTAGCTTCTGACCTGCTTTGGAATCCAATCCAATCCATTCTGAAAGATGCAGCATTGGTTGTATCACTTCCTACTATCCTGAATAAATCCCGGATTAATTACCCCAGTTTCTGTAGAAACCGAGTCAGAAGCCAGCAAAGATAACCCAAGATTTTCTAATGAGCTATAATTCTGTAAATAGTTTTGAGTGGGAAGTATCCTCCCCAGTGAAATGAGGCATCCTATCTAGCTTCTATCAGAACTTGAGGTTTAATTTGAGATGAACCCGCTGAATTTTGTTCATCTGCCCGTGCACTATTTGTTAGTATTCTTTGTTCCAACGTTGTTCATTGGAAGGAGTACACTGAAGGTTTGTGAGACTCTTTCCTGGGATATGAGGAGAGATGGAATCGGTTCAGAAGAATAATTGGTGATATCATAGAAAGCTGTAAAATTTTAACGGGACTAGACAAGGTAAACACAGGAAGGATGTTCTTGATGACCTAGGAGACCAGAACCCGGAGTCATGGTTTAAGGATACAGGGACTGAGATAAGGAGAAATTTTTTCACCTAATGTGTAATGAGCCTGTAAAATTTTCTGCCATAGAAAACAGTTGAGGCCAAAACATTGTATGTTTTCAAGAAGATGTTAGATATAGTATTTATAATTGATTAGCTTGGATAGAGGACTGGCTAACCAAGAGAAAGCAGAGTCGGGATAAATCGGTCCTTTTCTGGTTGGCAAGTCTTGATGAGTGGAGTGCCATAGGGTTTGGTCCTCGGGCCCCAACTCTTTATGATTTATATTAATGAACTTGAATGCAAGGATAAAGGCCAGATTTGCAGATGATGCTAAAGTAGGTGGGAAAGTAAGTTGCAATAAATAAGAAATTTACAGTATGGGAATGGATTGGCAAGGTGAATAGGCCAAAATTCAGCAGGTGAAGTTTAATCTGGATAAGAGTAAGGTTATCCATTCTGGTTGGAAGAAATAGAATGGCAACATTTAATCTAAATGGAGAGAAACTGCCATGTGTTTCAGTGCTTCGTGCATAAATTGCAGAAAACTTATGTAGGTTCAACAGGCAATAAGGAAGGCAAATAGAATTTTCACATTTATTGGGAAGTGTTACTGCAACTCTAAAAGGCATTAGTGTGACCACATCTGGAGTATTGTGTACAATTTTGATTGCTACTACTTGAGGATGGATATAGTTTCATTTGGGGTAGTTCAGAGGATGTTCCCTAGACTAATTCCAGAGGCAGGAGGTTTGCCTTGCGAAGGAAGATTGAGTAATTTAAGTGTATACTGCCTGGAATTTAAAACATGGAGAGTAGCTGTAATTAAATAAGAATATAAGATGCTTAAAGGACTGCCAAAGTAGACGTAAAGGGGATGTTTTCTCTAGGGCAGTCTAGATTGGGATGTCTTACCTTTAGAATAAAAGGTAGCAGATTTAAATCACTGATGAGGAGAAATTATTTCAGTCAAAGGGTTTTGAATCAATGGAATTTGCCTATCCTGTAGTGTAGTGGGTGTTGGGATATTGGCTCAATTTAAGGAAGAGTTGGACAGATTTTTAATTAGTACTGGGCTAAAGGCTTGTGGAGTTAGGAAAGTTTAAGGATATAGGGTAGACCATTTAGGACTGAGATAAGGAGAAATTTCTTCACTTAATGTAAGTGAGCCTGTAAGGTGGAGTTGAGGCTGAGATGAGATCAGTCATGAACATATTGAATGGTGGAGTAAGCTTGAGGGCTGAATTGCCTACTCTTGCTGCTTATGTTCTTCGGGCTGAAGGGGTCAAAGTGTATGGGGTGTAGGTGGGAACAGGATACTGAATTGGACGATTAGCCATGTTCATTTTGAATGGTGGAGTAGGCTCGAAGGGCTGAATGACCTATTCTTGCTTCTGTTTTCTATGTTGTACGTGTAGGAAATTAAAAGCAGACAACATAGCTTGCATTACGATACAGTGTATCACTGAACATCTATTTTGTAGCAAATTTTAAAGTTTAACATCTTCCATTGAGAGTCCTTAAAACTTTTAATACTGCCTATCTAAAGTTTTCTTTTTAATCAACTAGTTATTTGGTTGTACAGATCTTACATATTGCTGAGAAAAGACATATTTTGTTAAAGCTTTTCAGCTTTAAAGCTTGCTCCTATCAGCACATTCACAAAAAATACCCATGCAAGAGGAAAATAAGATGTATTAGGACAGTACTGACTGGTTTGCAAATGGGCTGTGATTGATCAAGACATTGCTGCGGAGAATACACCAGTTAGATGATGACTAATAGTTGACTGTCAAGCTTTTCTTAAAATTTAAAGAAGACAAGTGGATTCTGCTTGATCAAAGCATTGATTTGAGAAATTAACTAGAGAATGCTATCACCTGTTGTGTTGAAACAGGCAGTGTGTAATTTTTAACTCTGCAAAGGTCAGGGCCCTGTGCATTAATATACGTAGTTTCCAGTACATAGAATTTTGCCGTACCTTGAGTCCAAATGTGAATCGTCCATTTGTTGTCAGCATAGTTTTTTTACACACTCCGGATTATGTAGCAAATAGTGTCCAATTGCAGAATCACATTTAATTTTGGACTCTTGAGTTTTGCAAGCAAGGGCTAGTTAAGTGTAGTCAGTACTTATTGCCAACAGCCTAAACAATATACTATCTAATAAGATGCAGCAGGCTTTGAGATGTACGACCTACATACCTGGCATCACACCAGCACTGAAATTCGTATGCCAGATTACTCATTTATGAGATAAACAGAAATTCTTTTTGGTTCAATAGCAGTATTTGGTTATTGGTGAATGTCACTGGTATTGCTACTGCATGGTAGAGGCTTGAAGCAGCTGACCTCACTTTGCTCAAACATTTGAAACAAGAACATAAGAACAAGAGTAGGCCATTCATACCTTACCATGACATAGAGTCCGAACTTCTGAAGTCCAAACGTGACAGCCTTAGGCCATTCATAAGTGTATGCAGTGAATATTGGTCTGAACAGGGTTGCCATTGTTATGCAGGATGACTTTAATATTAGTCAGTTCTGTAGGAAAGCAAAGCTTAGCAGTAAACTACAACTCACTAGTGCCCGCTTTATGTCCACACACCTACTAACCAAAGTCTGAGACAACAAGGTGTAGAGCTGGAAGAACACAGCAGGCCAAGCAGCATCAGAGGAGCAGGAAGGCTGACGTTTCGGGCCTAGATCCTTCAGAAACGTCAGCCTTCCTGCTTCTCTGCTGCTTGGCCTGCTGTGTTCATCCAGCTCTGTACCTTGTTATCTCAGATTCTCCAGTATCTGCAGTTTCTACTATCTCTACTAACCAGAGTCCACTGGCATCAACATTAATACAACAAACCAGCCCAGTTTGTCCCCTCCCCCCACTGCACCACACAACCAGCCCAGCTCTTCCCCTCCACCCACTGCATCCCAAAACCAGTCCAACCTGTCTCTGCCTCCCTAACCTGTTCTTCCTCCCACCCATCCCTTCCATCCCAAGCTGCACCCCCATCTCCTACCTACTATCCTCATCCCACCTCCTTGACCTGTCCGTCTTCCCTGGACTGACCTATCCCCTCCCTACCTCCCCACCTATACTCTCTCCACCTATCTTCTTTTCTCTCCATCTTCGGTCCGCCTCCCCCTCGCTCCCTATTTATTCCAGAACCCTCACCCCATCCCCCTCTCTGATGAAGGGTCTAGGCCCGAAACATCAGCTTTTGTGCTCCTGAGATGCTGCTTGGCCTGCTGTGTTCATCCAGCCTCACATTTTATTATCTTACAACAAACATGTTGTTCAGTCTTTACTTTGGTATTGCAATTGTCCTGATGAGTGCAAGGTGAGAAGCTTAAACAAATTTTTTTTTGCTAATTTTTAAATAACTGGCATTAACTTTAAAACAATATGAGATCATTCACTTGTTACATTATTGTGTAGTCGTAAGTTTCTTTGTTGGGGGGAAAAAAATTAAAAGCTGTAAAATACATGTACTAGCTTCCTTGAATTTTAAAAAAAAGTAATTTTAGAAGCTTGCTTGAAGGCCAGAAAGCATACATAATTAACAGCAGCTCACAATGGTGATCAAAGCAGTTTCTTCTACTACTTCATTTAAAACCAACACAAGATGACAAACTCAATTAGCACTTAGTTTTTCAGTTAATTAATGATTTGCACTCAGGTTCCACGATCTTTAGTGCTAGTCTTGCTGATGAATTGTACTCTCAAATCCATTAAAACGTGGTGGAAACGTGTGCTCACTGTTTCTGATTCCATGTTAGGTCAGAAAATGAATATTACCTTTCCTGGTTACAAACTGCAGATTATTTCTCAATACACCTGCAGCAATGACCTCAGACAATTAATCCTTTGATTTTAGTGTCAGGCACATCAAGGACATGAACTACACAATGACAGCTACTGTCTGTACCAACAACACTACTGGCGCCAAAACATGGAATTAACGTTAAACCTTCAAATAGAATAGTCGAAAGATATAAACTATCCTCTTTTTATTGGAGGTTTGAACATGAGGCACAGTGTTCCACATTTGTTTCTTAGAGTCACCAGTCGTACAGCGCAGAAGCAGATCCTTCGGTCCAACTTGTCCATGCCAATGAGATCCTCAATTAATCTTTTCCTATTTGTGAGTCAATTTTTTTTATTTTGCAGTTGCTGTTCAACGACAAGTCGTCTAATGGGTGGTGGGTGAAGTTGGGAGCTCTGAGATAAGCTCAGGGACTGACATTAGACTGGTTTTTATGGTGGTGTCTGTGGAATACATTGTATCTGTATAGATTTCAGAGCCAGAGGAGACTTTGCCACTGCATTTTAATGGCCAGTCATGGGATTTCCTACAACCGGAGCTGAGGGAAGATTGTGGTCAGAGATAATGACTCTCCTCTCCACCTATCTTCTCTATCCATCTTTGGTCCGCCTTCCCCCTCCCTCCCTATTTATTTCCTAACCCCCTCTCCATCCCCCTCTTTGATGAAGGCTCTAGGCCTGAAACATCAGCTTTTGTACTCCTGAGATGCTGCTTGGTCTGCTGTGTTTATCCAGCTTCACACTTTGTTATCTTGAGTGAAGATTGGTGGGTTCTGTCTCTATTTCACTTTCTTGTTCTTTTATTGTTTGACTTTCTGTGTTACATACATGTGAAAATATGAATTAGGATAAGGAATAGGCCATCGAGCCTGCTCCACAATTTAATAAGATCATGGCTGTAGAAAATCTGAATGTGGCTTGTACTTTCATGCCTGCCCCCTAAAACCTTTGAATCCTTTGTCAGTCAGAAGCCCTATCTAGCTCGGCTTTAAAAATATTCAATTAGTTTGCCTCTGGGAGAGAAAATAAATTCTCCTTGTCTGTCTTAAATAGGACATAGCTTATTTTTAAACTGTGTCCCATAATTCTATGCTCTTCAGTATGTTTTAGTGAGATCACCTCTCATTCTACTAAACACTAATAGATACCAGCTGAAACTGTACAACCTTCCCTCACAAAAGATAATCTCTTCACCCTACGTATCACTTGATAACTTGTATAGAGTATTTTTAATGCTATTATGTGCCCTGTACTCAGATCCATTTTGTTTTCAAGTGGCACAGGTCTATGGTTCTGCAGGTAGCATTCAGCTTCTTATTTCACAACTAAAGGTAGGTGGTAACTGCTCAGGGTCATGAAAATAGGTAAGTTATTAATAGAATAAGCTGTTTGTGGGGTGTACTGTTAGCATGGTGGCTTGGTCTGTCTTAACAACAGTTACCCTCACCAGGTTAGGAGCCACAACCTTTAAGCAGATCAAGTTTTTTTTAAATCTTGCTATCATTTTCATACATTACATACCTAATCAGTATATGCTAACAAATTTTGTTACGTTACCTAATACCAAATCTGAAGTGTAATCCTGAAGCAAAATGAAATTCCTCATACACTAAGGTAAATAATAGATAAGTAATAAATGTTATGAAAAATAATTTGCAGGACAATGGCTTGATTAAGATCTGGGACGTTAATGTTATGAAGTTTCTTCATTTCTTCATTCACAGTGCATTCTCAACCTTGGCATTGTGGTATGTTCTGGTAATGCACTTTCCATTATGTACTCTGGCCAAGTTTGTAGATGACATGAAAATAGATGGATTGTGAGAGGGATACAAACAGTTTGCAGAAAGATATTGATAGATGAAGTGAGTGGGTGAAATGCTTGCAAATGGAGTATAATGTGGGGAAATGTCAAATTGTTCATTTTGGAAGGAAAAACAAAAGAACAGAGTAGTACTCAGAGAAAAGACTGCAGAAAGCTGCAACACAAACAGACTTGGGGATACTTGAGCTCAAAACACTGAAACCTAGCACACAGCAGATGTGCTAAATCTAGCAGGTAATCAGGAAGGCAAATGGAGTGTTGACCTTTATTGCATGTTGGAAAGGAATATTAAAGTGAAAAGTCTTGTTACAATTCTTCAGGGGATTGGTGAGCCCGTACCTGTGCCCTGCATAGTTTTGGTCTCCAAAATAAATAAGTTTTTTTTATTGAATTGGAGAAAATTCAGAAAAGGCTCATTAGATTGATTCCTGGGATGAATGGCTTGCCTTATGTGTAAGGGCTGAGCAGGTTGTACTGATACTCATTTGGGGTTTAGAAAAATGAGATGTGATCTTATTGAATTATACATAGATTCTTAGGAGCTTCACAAGATAGATGCTGTTTCCTCTCATAGGAAATCTGTAATTAAGGATCAAAGTTTCCGAATAAAGAGGCCTCCTTTTAAGATGTACTTGAGGAGTAGCTCCTTTTCTCAGCATGACGTTGATCTTTGAAATTCTGTACTTCTGAGAGTTCTGTGGACTGGGCCATTGAATATGTTCAAGGCCAGTTAGGTAGATTTCTGATCTGCAAGGGAGCCAAGGAGTTTTGAGCCAGGCAAAAAGAAAGTGACACTACAATAGGTGGGACGGCAGGTGGTAAGGGTAACACATGAGGCCATGATCAAATCCGCCATATTGAACGGTAGAAAAGGCTTGAAGGACTGAAGGGCTGCCTCCTGCTCTGATATTATTTTTATACTCTTATACGCTCAGAGACTACAAACCTTCAGAATATAAATGGAGTTTCTTTTACGTTCAACTCTTTCTTTTAACTTTTTCCCCTTTCTTGGAAATTATTCCCCCAGTGTTGTGCTGTGTGCAGCCATGAGGATTGGTAAGTATCATTCTTCCAGGCCTCTGACAAAGCCACCCTGAAATCAGTCATCACTAGAGCAGGTTGGAGTAACTCACTCACCTCTGTCTTCCTTGCCTCCCTTCACTAAGCATGGTGGCAATAGTCATGTTTGGATTAAAAGGAAATGTAATATTCAGTCACTAACCCATTACATATCAGACCTGTTTTCAATTCTACTAACTCTCCAAACTGATCCTTAAATTTATAACGTATGATTTTGTGTCTAAGACCATAAGATGTGGGTGTAGAAATAGGCTATTCAGCCCATCGAGTTTACTCTGCCATTTACTGAGGTCACAACCAATCTGACAATCCTCAATTCCACTTTCTTGCCTTTTCCCCATAAAGGAACCAGCGATTCCTTTACTGACTAAATATCGATCTGTCTCAGCCTTCAGTATACTTAATGAGGCAGCCTCAATAGCCGGTAAAGAATTCCACAGATTCAGTACCCTCTGAGAGAAGAAATGCTTCCTTGTTTTAAATGTGTGGCCCATTATTCTGAGATTATGCCCTTTGGTCCTAGATCGTGTCAAGTTTCTAACAAACTTGTGTATTTCAATAACATCACCTGTCATTTTTCTCTTTTCCAATGAGTACAGGCCCAATCTGTATCATAAGAAGACAGTGTCAGCTTGTGAACCTACTGTGGACTGCCTCCACTATATATTTCCTCAGATAAGGTGTCCAAAACAGTTCACAGTATTCCAGCTGTGTCTGCTTGTGCTTTGTATAGTTTTAGCAAAACCTCCCTACATTTGTATTTCAGTCCCTTTGAAAGAAAGGCCAATATTCAATTTGCCTTCCAATTACCTACAAAACTTAGCATTTTAAAAAATAATTTATAAAGGAGGACTCCAAAACTCCTATGTTCTGTACCTTTCTGCAGTTTAAATAGTATTTAGCTGCTCTATCCTTCATGCCAAAGTGCGTACCCTCCAATTATCCTCATTCTATTCCATCCATCAAATTTTTGCCCAACTGCTTAACCAAAATCTATCCCTCTGCAAATTTTGTGTTACCCTTACCACTTGCCTTCCCGCCTATTTTAGTGTCATCTGCAAACTTGGCTATAGTATATTGATTTTCATCATCCAAGTCATTACCATACATTGTAAATAACTATGACCCCAGCACTGGTCACTGTGGCACTGGCTAGTTGCAGACTGCCATCCTGAAAATGCCCCCCTTATCCCAACCCTCTTTTCTATTAGTTAGTATATTAGCACTGATACAGGATTGGCTATCTCCAACACCATGTGTCTTTTTGTCCTCCTTTGCTGCATAAATTTTAGTATGTCAATAGTAACCTCTTCAGTACCGTATCGATCTGACAGCACTTTTCTCTGTCACCCTGTCCAATGTAAAAACAACATGGCCATTTCACCGTCACTCATTCCAGTACTGAATCAACTGGCTGGGACATTTCACCATCACACGCTTATAATACACAAAGCAATGCTAAAAATAACTTATTTTCCAATTGATTTCTTCTTTTTAATTAAACCAATTATTTTTCCAAAGTACTTCTCTTTCCTTTTCAAAGATAACCTTGGGAGAGTTTAAAGTTCTCCTCAGAAGATTATTGTTTGCTAAACCAGGTGATTATTTATATTTTCTACGTCAGCCATCATTGGTGGTGCTCTCTGAATGAACTTGATAGTTTAGAAGCTATTCATATGCTTATTTATCTGCCATTGGCTTGCAATGGCTTCCCTTGCATTTTCAACAGCGAGAGAGAGAGAAATTGTTATCTTACTGACCTATCAAAATACCTGGAGTGAGTTTACATGCTGTTGAGTCACACAATAGCAATGCTGACAAATCTAATGAAAATTAGTTTCTGCCTGAATATGCTAATTTACAACTTCATAGATGAGAATGTGTCACATTGAGAATGTGCAGGATTGGGTAGACTTTTGACCAGATAATGCATCTTCATATTCTTAGTGGCACGAAAGGGATGGACAAGGTCAGAAATCACACGACACCAGATTATAGGTTTAATTGAAAACGCAAGCTTTCGGAGCATAGCCCCTTCTTCAGGTGAAGTGAGAAAGAAGCACACAGAACACACGATTTATAAGTAAAAGATCAAAGGCTCACACAACTGATGAGGATGCATTAAATGAACCTAAGATGCTGTTAAATCTTTAATCAGTTAGACAGTTTTAATTGATTAATGTGTATATGTAAATCCCTGAATTCCTTTCAAGTCACAGCCCTGAGAGAACTAAAGAGAACTAAACTGTCGGTGTAAGCAAGAGGTGACATTTTAGGTCAGACGATGCATGTTAGGTGTGAGGCCTCGTTTAGAATCTGTTTGTGCTTTGGCCTGGAGTCAGACTGGTTTTATTTCTAAAGCAGAAATTTATAAAATGCCACATTGACTGACTATAAATTGTGTGCTTTTTACACAAAATAGAATGCATTTGCAAATACAAGTTCACCCCAGAGATTGATAAACTTGTGTGTGTGGTGGGGATGTATGTAGAGAGGGAAACAGCAAGGGGCAAGCCCTACCCATGCATTGGATCTGCTCGGATGAGGAGGAACACGATGGACAGCTGAAGGTGTTGAAGGAGGACCTCATAGGATTGGGATATGATGCTCAACTCATCGCTTGCCAGTTCTGACGTGGCACAGCAAAAAACCATAGTGACCTCCTTATAAGACAGACCTGATGGAGGACCCTTCATCGTCCAGTACTTGCGGGAGTGGAGAAACTACACCATGTTCTTTGCAGCCTTTAACACACCATCAATGGTGACGAGCATCTCGCCAAGATCTTCCCCACATTTCCACTTCTTGCCTTCAAACAGTCACCAAACCTTATACAGACTGTTGTTTGCAGCAAAGTACCCAGCCTTCAAGACAATATCGATCACAGCACTATATAACCCTGTCACGGCACCCCTCTGCAAGACATGTCAGATCTTCAACATGGACACTACCATCACACATGGGAACACTACCCACCGGCAGATATTCATTAGACTCAGCCAATGTTGTCTGTCTGCTACAGTGCAAGCAAGGGTGCCCCAAGATATGGTATATTTGTGAAGCCATGCAGATGCTATGGCAATGGACACCATGCAACAATTGCCGAGTAGGGATGTTCCCTCCCAGTGGGGGAACACTTCAGCAGTCGAGGACATTTAACTACGGATCTTCAGGTAAATGCCTCCACGGCAGACTTCAGAATACACGGCAGTGTAGTCACCTAGCAGAGGCTGATAGCCAAGCTTGGTACCCATGAGGACAGCCTCAACCGGGATCTGGGGTTCATGTTGCACTATAGGTGACCCAGCACACTAATGCATTATGTCACACTCTCTCAACGCACACACTCACTGTTCCCCACCCCAACCCCCCACCACTGTCGCGCGCCCACACACACACACTCACATGAATCTATGGGGTGAATTTGTATTTGCAGATATATCTTGTTCAAAAAGCACACAATTTATCAACAGTCAATGTGGTGTTTTATAAATTCCTAGAAATAAAACCAGTCTGACACCAGACCAAAGCACACAAAAATTTGTAACAAGGCCTCACACCTAACGTGCATTGCCTGACTGAAAGTGTCACCTCTTTACACTGTTAAAGCCTTCAGTCCTGTCAGGGCAGTGTCTTGAAATAAATTCAGGGATTTACATATACATATTAATCAGTTCAAACCTTCTGACTGATTAAAGATTTAACAGCATCTTAGGTTTGTTTAATATATCCTCATCAGTTTGTGTGAGCCTTTGATCTTATAAATTGTGTGTTCTGAATGCTTCTTTCTCACTTCACCTGAAGAAGCGGCTATGTTCTGAAAGCTTGTCTTTTCAAATAAATCTGTTGGACTATAACTTGGTATCGTATGGTTTTTGACCTTGTCCAGCCCAGACCAACACCAGCACTGGCACCTCCATCTCCACATCATGAAAGTGGTGAAATAAGATCAATAGCAAATAAAAACCAAAAGAACTGCCGATGCTGTAAAGTAGGAACAAAAAGAGAAGTTGCTGGAATGGGTCACCGAACCCGAAACGTTAACTTTTTTTAAAATTTTTTCACAGATGTTGCCAGACCAGCTGAGCCTTTCCAGCAACTTCTGTTTTTGTTCCTGACGTAAGGTCAGGTCAGGAAATGAGGTTCCTGATTTTCAATTCATTGTCATCCTATTTTATACAATCTACTCTAATGTCCAAAAGAGGAAACCATTGCACCATTAGTTCCTTGTGATTAAAACCATGTTTTAATGTTTTATACCTGTTGTTTGAACAATAACATTTTGAGATCAATGCAAAGTAGAAATTCCACGTTGGAAAAACACATGACTGAGAACAGAACTGACATTGACTTTAGACGACCTAATTTTTACATTCTTTACCTAAATTAGACCCATTTTTACGTGCAAACTTTATATTCCACCTGTCAGTCCTAATTAATATAGAGCAGGTCCACAAGCACAATACACAAAAGAATAAGTTAAATCAATCCTGTTTGTCATTCTTTAGCCGAATAAAATGGATTATTAACTCCAAGTGTTTCACAGGCATGATCTGTACAATATGTTTTCATATACGTTTCCCAGGACTTCAGCCCTTTAAACAGATTCATCCCATTGGGATTCTGAAGTTTATTTTTTAAGAAACTGAATCAGAATCAACTCTACAAGGAGCAATAATTGGGAATAAAAATAGATATAAAAAGTACGCAGCAGGTCTGACAGCATCAATGAAGGGAAAACATGAGCTAGTATTTCAGGTCAAGGTCCTTCATTCTGAACTGTTGAGAATAATTATTTGAATTCATAGAGTTAGCCTCTGATTTCCCAATGAAGTGTAATGGTGACAAATATGTTCATAGAATTTCAGCCTTTCGGCCTATCAACTCTATATTGCCAAAATCTCTTCACTTCCACTTTCCAGCACCAGGCTCAAATCCCTGATTGTTATTAACTGTCAAGTGTTCATCCAAGTACGTTTTAAAAGTTATGATGTTACCCATCTCAAATACCCTCCCAAGCAGTTTATTTCAGATCCCCACCATTCTCTGGGTGAAAATATTATTTCCTCAAATCCCCTCTAAACCTCCTACCTTTCTCCAGAAAATTATGTCCCCATGTTTTGACTCTTTGACTAAGGGGAATAGTTGCTTCACCTATCCACCCCGTCCGTGTCCCTCAAAACCTCAATCAAGTTACCCCAACTTTCGCTGTTCCAAAGAAATCAACCCAAGCTTATCCAGCCTCTTTCTGTAGTTAAAAGTGCTCCATCCCAGTGACATCCTGGTGAATTTCCTCCGTACCTCTCCAGGGCAAACACAGCCTTCCTATAATTCAGTCATTAAAACTGCAAACAGTACCCCAGCTGCAGCCTAACCAAAGTCCTATACAGTTCCGACATACCTTCCCTGCTCTTATACTCTATACAGTGCCTGATAAAAACAAGTATCCTGTATGCTCCCACGAGGAGTTCGAACAGTTCATCCACTTCACTAACATCTTCCACCCCAACTTTAAGCTCACCTGGACCATCTCCGATACCTCTCTCTCCTTCCTGAAACTCTCTGTTTCCATCTCTGGCATCCACCTGGAAACAGATATCCATTTCAAGCCTACTAACTCCCACAACTACCGCGAGTACACCTCCTCTCACCCAAAAGGCCTTCCTGCAAAAAGGCCATCCCCTATTCCCAATTCCTTCGCCTGCACTGCATCTGCTCCCAAGATGACGCATTCCACTCCCAGACATCCCAGATGTCCTCATTTTTCAAGGGCTGCAACTTCCCCTCCACAGTGGTCGAAAACACCCTCCACTGTGTCTCTTGCATTTCCCGCAATTCAGCCCTCACATCCCCTCCCCGCAATAATAACCAAAACAGAATCCCCCTCATCCTCACGTACCACCCCACCAATTCCGGATTCAATGCATCATCCTCCAACACTTCCGCCATCTGCAGTCCGACTCCACCACCAGAGACATTTTTTTCCTCCCCAACCTTGTCTGCTTTCTGGAGGGACCACTCTCTCCATGACTCCCTCATCTGCTTCATACTCCCCACCAGCGCCACCATCCCCGACACTTTTCCCTGCAACCAAAGGAAGTGTTACACATGCCCCTACACTTCCTCCCCCATCCCAGGCCCTAAGAAGACCTTCTACATCAAGCAGACCTGCACATCTGTTAATGTGGTATGCTGTAGCTGCTGTTCCCAATGTGGCCTCCTCTACATCGGGTGGAACCAAGTGGAGGCTTGGGGACTGCTTTGTGGAACATCTCTGCTCGGTTTGCACCAAACAACTGCACCTCGCAGCCATGAACCATTTCAACTCCCACTCCCACTCCTCAAACGACATGTCCATCCTGGGCCTCCTGCAGTGCCACAACGATGCCACCTGAAGGTTGCAGGAACAGCACCTCATATTTTGCTTGGGAACCCTGCAGCCCAATGGTATCAATGTGGACATCACAAGCTTCGAAATCTTCCCTCCTCCTATCACGTCCCAAAACCAGCCCAGCTTGTACCTGCCTCCCTAACCTGTCCTCTCACCTATCCACTCTTCTCACCTCAAGTCCCACCCCCATCTCCTACCTACTAGCCTCATCCTGCCTCCTTGACCTGTCCCCTCCCTATGTCCCCACCAACACTCACCTTTACTGGCTCCAACCCCACCTCCTTGACTTGTCTGTCTCCACTCCACCTATCTTCTATTTGCCTCCCCCTTTCTCCTTATTTATTTCAGAATCGCCTTCCCCTCCCCCATTTCTGAAGAAGGGTCTAGACCCGAAACATAAGCTTCCCTTCAACTCTGATGCCGCTTGGCCTGCCGTGTTCATCCAGCTGTACACCTTGATGTCTCAGATTCTCCAGCATCCGCAGATCCTACTATCCCTGCCTTCTTAACTACCCCATTTATCTGTCCAGCCTCCTTTAGGGATCTATGGATAAACACTTCATGCTCCCCCTGTTCCTCTGAGCTTCATAAGACTCTTGCCACTAAATTAATTAAATATTTTGCATTTCTGGATTTTCATACTAACTTATTGCTGGTTTGTGTATGATAAAGTCATGCAATAGATCCATACACTCGCTGAAAATTAGCTGTGAGAATAACAAGGATCTTAATGACCCAGTTTATCATTCCTAATAACACAGCTTTCTTCATAAAATACAAACAATGATATACCATACCACAAAAGCGAACAAAAGACTGTTTTGTCTTAACTTCCTGCACTAAACACTCCTCATGTAAATCTCTAAAGCAAATGTTTAAACGTGCCACCAAGCAGATCAAAAATATTAGAAGATATTATGATAGACTTCATTGTGACTTACTCCTGTTTCATGGTGATTGTAGGTTCCAGTTGGGTGGCATTTCTTTTGATGCATTTTCCAGCATTTTGAAGTGAAACATGTTTCAACATTTGCAGCAAACACTAATTCTGCCTTAGTTATGTGCTAAAAATTATAGTAGTTGTTAATAATTATGAGCATTTATTTATGGATAATTTACACATCATGCCAATGAAAGGGTAACAAAGGATAAGCTAAAGGATCAATGACAGATGTAAGGTAGAAAGTCAGTTTTGGCCCCCACTCCATTTGCAGAAGCTGGGCAAATGACAGTTTAAAAACCTTGCTTAGCTGTTTGTAGCTTGACTCCTTTTGTGCCATTCCATACTTAACCAGCAGGATTCCGCAGGTGGATGAGGCATCTGTCAAAACCAGACAAGTACCTCATGCATTTATGGATTAATGAGGACCCATTCAAACAGGGGTTTGAGGTAGGTAGCTGCAGTGACATTTATGCCAGGCTGAGAGAGCTTCGCAGCTGATCAGCAGACAGACCAGACTTTCATCAGTATTTGCAGCACGCTGAAAGAATTTGTACTGTATAAAGCCATCGATAGCTTGCATCCTCAAGAGAGGGTCCTTGCTTGACCATCTTCAGCTGCACCTTCAATGAGCTACCCTTCATCATAAGGCCAGAAGTGGGAATTTGTGTTGAGGATTGCGCAACATCCAGAGCCATTTGACACTGGCCTGATGCTAAAGCAGTCTGTGTCCATATGCAGCAAATATCACGGCATATCCAGCCTGGAGTTGACAAGTGGTAAGTAATGTCTGTACCACATAAGTGCCAGGGAATGACTAACTCCAACAAGAGGGAAGCTAACTATCACCCCTTGACATTCAACAACATCATTACTGAACCCCCACAAATAACACCCTGGGGGGTAAAGTTGGTTGGGGGGGTTGGGGGTGGGCATTACCATTGACCAGTAACTGAGCTGATTGAGCCATATAAATATTGTGGCTACATGAGCAGATCAGAGGCTAGGAATTCTGTTGTGTGTAGCTCATATCTCATTTGGGGCGTCATGGTGGCTCATGGTTAGCACTGCAGCCTCACAGCGCTAGGGACCCCGCTAGGGTATTTTGTAGATGATGTTCAAAAAAAAACCTTGCAAGAACTGTGACAAACACTACATTGGGCAAACTGGCAGAAAGCTAGCCACCAGGATACATGAACATCAACTAGCCACAAAATGACATGACCCACTATCACTCATATCCTTACATACAGATAAGGAAGGACACCACTTTGATTGGGACAACACATCCATCCTAGGACAAGCCAAACAGAGACATGCACGAGAATTCCTAGAAGCATGGCATTCCAACTGGAACTCCATCAACAAACACATTGATGTGGAGCCAATCTACCACCCCCTGAGAAAAAGAACAGGAAATGACATCACCAATGCAGGAAATGAGATCACCAACCCAAGGAAACCTAACCAGATAAATAGAAAGCAGGACATAACACCAGCGCTTCGTCGGAGGCTCACTGATGATGTTACCTAGAATGGTGATGAAACGTCTGAAAACTAACCTTCCAGCTCAGCGAGCAAACTTTTACCTGGATATTTTGTATCAGGAAACTACCACATCTTTAGGATAGGGTAAAAACTGAAAGAATTACGGATGCTGTAAATCAGGAACAAAAAACAGAAGTTGTTGGAAAAGCTCAACAGGTCTAGCAGCATCCATCAAGCTGCTAGAAAAGTTCAGAGATAACATTTCGGGACCGGTGTCCCTTCCTCAGAGCTGAACAGGATCTTGATGGGGGAGAATCCAGTTATCATGGTAACGATGGCAGACATGTCTGGGAAAGAGATTCTGTTTAGATTGAACCAAAAGGGTACTAAATTGAATAACAGAAACTCAATGGTAATAATCTACGATTGGCTGTGCCACTTGGCAGAGGGTATATTTAAAATTAACTATATTAATAATGGCTGGTGTGGAAGAAGTGAGTTCCAGTTTGTGGGGCACAAGCAATGGTCCAAAAGCAAGTGGAGAATATAACGCTGGAATAGCCTGCACATGAACTACATGAGGGCCAATGTTCTAACAAACAGTTCCACTAAGGATGTAGAGAGAACTGTCAACTACACAGCTGAGATAACGGAAAATAGATACAATAAATTGAGGGGTGGAGCCGAGGCAGAAAAGCAAAATAGTAATATGGGAAATGTATGAGAGGGAATGACAGAAAAGGACTGAGGAAATAAATGAAAGAATGCACCAACAGTCAAGACTGGATGTTACAAAAGTAACAAACCGAAACTATGACCCTAATGAATGTAAACAGAGTTAAGCATTCATAACAAAGTAAACAGATTGTTAGAGAACAGTGAATAGATGAACAAACAGATGGGTAAAACAAGGTAAATGAATATGATTTCATAGCCATTACGAAAACATGGCTACGAGGAGATCAAAACTGGCAACTTAACATTCAGGGATATCCGATATTTCAGAAATTCAGGAAGGATGGAAAAGGTTCTGAGGAAGCATCACTGGACCCGAAACGTTAACTCTGTGTTTTCTCCTCCACAGATGTTGCCAGACCTGCTAAGCTTTTCCAGCAACTTAGTTTTTATTCCTGATTTACAGCTTCCACAGTTCTTTTGGTTTTTATTTAGGATGAAAAAGGTGGTTGGGTATCACCGTAAATAAGAAATTAAATGAGGAACGTTGTGAGAAATGATGTAGTCTCCGATGACAGAGTCCATTTGGGCAAAGGTTAAAATACAGCTAGGGAAAGAACTCATTGGTAGAAATAGTAATTAGATCCCCTAGCATCAACAAATAATAGGAGCATGTAAGAAGGAATAGAGCAATAATTATGGGTGACTTTGATCTTCGCATTCATTGGGTTAATCAAATTGGAAAGGGTAGCTATTACAAGTTCATATAGTGCTTTGGCATAGTTTCCTAAATCAATGTCATTGAGTCAACCAGGGAGCAGGCTATCTTGGGTTTGGTAATCGTTAATGAGGCAAGTTTGATAGAACATAGAAAAGTACAGCACAGTACAGATAAACAATCTCAATGAAATATTCCTTAGGAAGTAATGATCAAAACGTGATAACATTTAATATTCATTTGAACACGAGAAATTGATTTGGAAACAGTTGTGTTTTACTTACATACGGAGAATTACTATGAAAATAGGATAGGGTTAGCTAAACTGAACTGAGTAGATAGATAGCAGGAATGATTGTAAGCAAACAGCGGTAGATATTTAAGAAGGTAACGCACGATTCTCAGCAAAAATACATCCCAACGCGGGGCCAAGGTTCTAAGGGAAGGACAAACAAACCATGGCTAACCAAAGAAATAAAGGAGAGTATTAAATTGGAAGAAAAAGCATCTAAGGAGGCAAAGGTCAGTGATAGCCGCAAAGGCTGGAATAAATTCAGAATCAAGCAAAGGAAGACTGAAAAGTTAATAGAGAATAAATTAAAAGAGAGTAAACTAGTGCGGTATATTAAAACTTACAATAAAAGCTTCTTTAAATAAGTAAAAATGAAGAAAGACATCAAAGTGAACACAGGCCCCATAGAAAACGAATCTTGGAAGATAGTTATGGGGAAATAAGGAAATGGCAGGAGAGTGGTGGGAATTTTTTTGAACATCCTATTAAAGAATACATGAGAGAAATTAAGTACCATCACCAGTGAAATAGTATTAAACGAACTAATGTAACTAAAAACAGATAGCTGGGCTGATGGTTTGCATCCTCGGACCCCTAGAGTGGTAGCTACAGAGAAAGTGGATGCATCGGTTGTAATTTTTCAAAAACTTTTGGATTCTGGAGAAGTACCAGAGAATTGGCGAGCCGTCAATGTGACACCCCTATTCAATAGGGAGGGAAGCAGAAAACAGGTCACTATAGGCCAATTAGCCTAACATCTGTTGTTGGAAAAGTATTGGAATCAATTATTAAGGAAATAATAGGAGAACATTTGAAAAATCATAATCTAGTAAAGCAGAATCAGCATGGCTTCATGAAAAGGAAATCATGTCTGACTAATTTATTAGAGCTTTTCAAGGAAATCTCAATCAAATTGGATAGACAGGAATCAGAGTTGGGTTGTATTTGGACTTTCTGAAGGTGTTTGACAAGGTGTCTTACAAAAGGTTAAGTCATAAGGTAAGAGCCATGGTATTAGAGGTAGTTTATTGATAGGGATAGAGCATTGGCTAATGGACAGGAAAAGCAAGTGGGCCTAAGGGATTCTTTTTCACATTGGTGACCTGTAACCAGTGGGGTTCCATGAGGGCCAGTTCTGGGGCTGCAACTGTCTACAATGTGCATGAACGACTTGGAGGGAGGAAGCAAAGGTACTGTAGTCAAATGTACAGATGACCCAAAAGATGATGAAAAGGCAAGTTGCAAGAAGAATACAATTTTTTTATAGAGAAGTATTGATTTAGATGAGCAAAAAGTTAGCAAATGAAGCGTAATGTGGGAAAAAGTGATGTTGTTCATTTGGGAAGGGAGAACAAAAGAACGGAGTACTAATTCAATGGAGGAAAGCTGCAGAAAGCTGCAACACAAAGCTACTTGGGGGCTACTTATGGATAAAATGCAGGAAGCTAACACAGATGAGCAGCAGGGTAATCAGGAAGACTAATGGAATATGGGCCCTTATTTCAAAGGGGTTAGAGTATAAGAGTAGGGAAGTCTTACTGCAACTGTACAAGGTGCTGGTGAGGCCAATCTGGTATACTGTGAGCGCTTTTGACCTCTTATTTAAGAAAAGATGTTATTTCATTGGAGGCAGTTCAGGAAGTGTTCACTAAGATGATTCCTAGTATAGAGGGATTGTCTTATGAGCAAAGGTTAAATAGTTTGGCACTGTACACATTGGAATTTAGAAGAATAAGAGGTGATCTCATTGAGACATTTTTGATTCTTAGGAGGCTTGACAGGGCAAATGATGAGAGGATGTTTTCCCTCAAGGGCAAGTCTAGGAATGGAGTGCAAAGTCTCTGAATGAAGGGGCATTAATTTAAGATTGAGATAAGGAAGAATTTCTTCTCTCGAAGTGTTGAGAGTCTTTGGAATACCTTACCACCAACAGATCTGGGGGCAGAGTCCTTGTATAACTTTAAGATTGACATAGTTAGATTCTTGATCAGTAGGGGCAACTAGGTTATGGAGAAAGGGCAAGGTGGACTTGAGGGGTGCCAGATCAGCCATGATTCCATTGAACGGTGGAGCAGGCTCAAGATACTGAATGGCCTACTCCTGTTCATATGTCTTGTGATCTCTTGGAACAAATGTTCTTCCTGTGGATGAATCCAGAACTTTATAAAGTTTAGAAACCAGGGGTTTACCATTTAGTATGAAGATCAGGGGCTTGTTTTTCTCCGACAGATGGTTTGTGATTTTGAACTCTGCCTCAATAGGCAATGAAAGGGAAGTAATTAAATATTTTGAAGGCACAGGTAGATTTCTATTAGAATGAGGACTGTTGTAGATGGGCGTGGGGAATTCAAAACGCAAACAGATCTGCCATGATGTTATTGAATGGTGGAGTAGGCTGGAGGGACCACAAGGACTACTTCTGCATATGGTTCTTTTGTATCATTGCCTTCTTTATGGCACAACTATTTGCCTGCCTAAAACTTACCACGGGTTCCATCCGCCTTCCCCATGTTGTAATCCCCCTCTTATGTTGTACACTCCATGTTTCATTTTCCTTGTTCTCTGCCAAGAGAAGACCTCCACACTGTATGAAACTCTATTCAGAATACAAAGGGAAGTCTTCCTTTACCTGATGAGAAACTGCTGTGCCAGTCTCCACTGGACTGTAAAGCTGCTGCCTCATCTGAGCTGTTTTAACTGTGCTCAATAAGAGCATTAGATAATGGACCAGCATTCATTTAACAATCAGAAAAGCTGGTAAATTTAAAATGGATCAACTTATTTTTATTCACTCTTGGGTCCTGGGCATCACTGGCTGGCCAACATTGCCTATCACTGGTTGCCTTTGAGAAGGTGGTGCAAAGTTGGGTAGAGTATTTGTGGATTGGGAGGCAGGACATTACAATTTGGCATTTGTAAAATATTGCTATTTGTAAAATGCTAAGGAGGAAAACACTGTATGGTCCCTTTAAAAGATTGTGTTTTCTTCTATGTTTAAAAATGTCTGTGAGCAGATTAAAACTTCTCAAAACTTGCTAGCAGATTAAAAGTTTGCAAGCACAGACTACACCTGAATTGAAACATTTGTATCAAAAGACCATACCGTTAGCAGGCCAAGCAGCACTTTTATCAAGATAGCACGTTTTCAATTTGAACCAGGCACTTAGATGCCAAAAACCTATCAAATTTGAATCTGATAGTTTTGACAACCTAGGATCAAACTGGTTATAAAAAAATGGTATGTCATTAGGGGTACAAAAGAAGGGGGCAGTTGGAAAATCTGTACCTCTCAGCTCTTAGAAAAAGCACAATCTAGTCACAGCAGCACCATGAATTTCCTAGTAAGATTCTTAACAGAAGAATTGACAGAGGAAGCATTTGACAGAAAAGGCACTGAGCATTCCAAGTGACCTGTAATCTGGCTGTAATTTTGACAGACTAAATTCTATTTTCTACATTTTATTTTATGTAAGTGAGACTTGTATTTATTGGAACAGCATGCCATTAGAATCTTGTTTTGTTTGGGAATAGTTAGTAGTTAGAAAGGATTTATTCAGTTTGTAATTGTTTAATTAATTTGTTCACTGTTAGAATTAGATAAATGAATAGTTACTCATTTATTGTAAAGTAAGTGTCAGCGTTTATTTTATTGAACCAGTAGATGTTGCTGAAAGGCAGGTTACAGCACTTTTCACCCTCCTTTACAGATTAAAGGATGAAGTGCTCCTCGTTGGGTGTTTTGGTTTTAGTTCACAGAGGGGGGTCAACCTCCACTTTATAACACTGGTGAGCAGTATTTTTGAACCACTGCAGTCCAAATGCTGTAGGGAGAACCAAAATGACTTTAGTAAAAGAGTTTCAGGATCCAGGATTTTGAACCAAAACAGTGAAAGAATGGTGATACGTTTCCAAGTCAGGATGGTGTATGCGTTGGAGGGGAACTGGTAGGCAGTGGTGTTCCCATGTATCTGCTGCCCTTGTCCATCAAGATGATGGTGGTTGTTTGGAAGGTGCTGTCTAAGAATTTCTACAATGCATCTTGTAGATAGTATGCAACACTGTTACTGAACATTGTCAATGGAGGGAGTGGGTGCTTGTGGATATGATGCCAATCAAGCCAGCTGCTTTGTCCTGGATGATGTCAAGCTTCTTGAGTGTTGTTGGGGCCGCGCTTATGCGGACAAGTAGGAAGTATTCCATCACACTCCTGACTTGTGATTTGTAGACGGTGAATGGGCTTTGGGAGTCAGGAGGAGAGTTACTTGCCACTGTATTCCTAGTCTCTAACTTGCTCTTATAGCCACTGTCTTTATGTGGTGCATCCAGTTGAGTTTCTAGTCTAAATGCCCAGGAGTTTGATAGTGGAATATTGATTGGTGATGGTAACACCATTGAATGTCAAGGGTGGTGTTTCTTTTGGCGATGGTCATTGCTTGGCATTTGTATGGTGTGAATGTTACTTGTTACATGTAAGCCCAAACCTGGATATTGTCCAGATCTTGTCGCATTTGAACATGGCCTGTTTCAGTATCTGAGCAGTCACGAATGGTGCTGAATATTGTGCAATCACAGGAAAACATCTCAACTTCTGACAATGTGATGGAGGGAAGATCACTGAAGAAGCAGTTAAAGATGGTTGGGCCTAGAATGCTACCCTGAGAAACTCCTGCAGAGATGTACAGGCGCTGAGATGCCTGACTTGCAACAACCTCGACCATCCTCCTATGTTGCAGGTATGGTTCCAAACATTGGAGAATTTGCCCCTTGATACACATTGATTCCAGTTTTGCTGGGTCTCCTTGAAGCCATACTTGGATTAAATGCAGCCTTGATATCAATGTTATGGCTGTAATGAGGTCAGGAGGTGAATGGTCCTGGCAGAACCCAAATAGGGCATCACTAATCAGGTTATTTCTGTGCAGGTGCTGCTGGATAGCACTATTAATGACATCTTTCATCACTTTACTGATGATCAAGAATAATCTGATGGGCAATAATTGGCCAGATTGGATTTATCTTGCTTCTTGTGTACAGGACATAACCGGGCAATTTAAGACATTGTTGAGTAGTAGCCAATGTTGCAAATAAACTAGAACAGCTTGACTAGGGGAGTGGCAAGTTCTGCAGCATGAGTCTTCAATGTTATCGCTGGAATATTGTCAAAGCCCATGGCCAATGCAGTATCCAGTGCTTCCAACAGTTTCTTGACATCATGTGGAATGAATCGAATTTGCTGAAGGTTGGTGTTTCTAATGCTGGGGATCACTGGAGGAGACCAAGATGGATCATCCACATGGCACTTCTGGCTAAAGATTGCTGCAAATGCTTCGGCCTTATCTTTTGCACTGATGTGCTGGGCTCTTCCATCATTGAGGATGGGAATATTTGTGGAGCCTCCTCCTCCAGTGAGTTGTTTAATTGTCCACCACCATTCACAACTTGATATGGCAGGACTGCAGAGCTTAGTTCTGATCCGTTGGCTGTGGGGTCAGTTAGCTCTGTCTAAATGATGCTGTTTGCCATGCAAAAAGACCTGTTTGATAACTTCACCAGTTTGACACCTTATTTTTAGGTAAGCCTGGCGTTGCTCCCTTGCATGCCTTCTAGCATTCTCCATTGATCCAGGGTTGATTCTCTGGCCTGATGGTGAGGGTTGAGTGGGGGATATTTTGGTCCATTGGGTGGCAGATTGTGCTGGAGTACAATTCTGCTGCTTTTGATGGCCCACAGTGCACCATAGATGTGCAGAATTGAGTTGCTAGATCTGTTCAAAATCTGTCCCACTTAGCATGGTGATAGTGCCACACAACACATGGGAGGATATTCTCAATGTGGTGATGAGACTTTGTTTCTGTAATGATTGTGAGATGGTCACTCTTACTGATACTGTGATGGACAGGTGCAACTGCAGATGACATATTAGTAATGATGAGATCAAGTATGTTTGTTCTTGACTAGTCTGTGAAACAGCTCCCACAGTTTTGGCACTAGTCCCAAGATGTTAGTCAGGAGAACTTTAAAGGATTGATAGGGATACTTCTGCCATTCTGGTATCTGGGTCAATGCAGGGTATTCTGGCTGATTTCGTTTCTTTGTTGAGACTTCATAGTGATTGATACAACTGAGTGGCTTGCAAGGCCATTTAAAAGGGCGAATGAGGGTTAATCACATTGTTGTGCATCAAGATTCAAACCCAGCTCCCCAAAACATTAACTGAGTTTCTGGATTAATAGTCAAGTGATAATACCAGCCGACCATCGCTTCCCCCTGACATTGAAACAACAGTGCGGACAGTCACTCCAATCTTCTTGTGGAACGGGTTCGAATCTCATTATGGCAGACGGTGGATTTGAATTCAATAATAATCTAGAATAAAGAGCATAATGGTGAAATCATTGCCAATTGTCGGAAAAACCCATCTAGTTCACTAATGTCATTTAGGGAAGGAAATCTGCCATCCTTACCTGGTCTGGCCTACATGTGACTTAAGGCCCGCAGCAATGTGGTTGCATCTCAACTGCTCTTTGTGCAAACAGGGATGGGCAATAAATGCTGGCCTGGCCAAAGACGTGCACGCCCAATTAATGAATAAACAAAATCATTATGAGTCATTGCTAACCTTCCCATACAGCAGTAAGTCATCCATACACAAGAGACTGGTTACATGTTAGAAGCAAATTTTGCTTCTTGGGTCTAGACCCAAAACATCAGCTTTCCTGCTCCTCTGATGCTGCCTGGCCTGCTGTGTTCATCCAACTCTACACCTTGTCATCTCAGCATCTGAGCATATTTATGCAGTTTAAACAATTTTCTTTTTTTAACCTGAGAAGTTTCATTTTATTTATTCTTATTCAAGAAAGTCATGTGATTTTATAATTATTGTTAATGAATTTAACTAAAACATTATACCCTATTCTAATCACAGGTGAAAATTTATGTGGATTTACAGGTTAACCCATGTCATTCCCAAATTACCCCTCATAGCATCAATGGATGAACTCCTACAGACCATTTAGATAGTTGCTGACTGTACAGACCATGTCCACAGAATAGAAATAATCTATGTAGCACTGCTCTGAAGTGGCAGTACACAAACAGATATTCAACCCATTGAGAGCTCACCCCAAGAAAAATTTCAGTGCCCTTGATGATGTTACTGGCAACAAAATGGTATAGTTTAAAATATTTTTCCTTCTTGTTTACCGAGCTTCAATTGTTATTTAAGCTGTCTTGATTTCTCATGATGGGGTCTAAGAATTTGGGGGAAAAATTAGGTTTAAAAACAGCTGGTCATACTGTGCTGCACTGAGTCAGAAGCAAAAGTAGAACTGGAGCTAGATTATCATTAAATTCTATCACATTTGAAAGAATAATAACATTGCCTTCGAATACTGGCCTATAAATATGCAATTCACTATTTGAACACCTGTTTCTTCATCTGGCCAGCTCACACAACCATTTAGTAATGCATTAAGCCACATCAATTTCAACCCAAAGTTTCTCAATCTTACTGGCCATGTTTAATTATAGTCATTAATATCTAATCAGTACTTTTAGAGTAGATAGTCTATTCTGGTTTTTCATAGTAAGAGTAATATAGTCTGCAGGCAATTTCCCCTTGATTACATTTAAGTCATTTACTGTTAAGGCAGCTGAGTGTTTGGCATCTAAATGCTAATTTGTACCATCACTATCATTAAAAATCCTTGTAATGTAAAAGAAAACAACAACAAGAAGACAAAGGGAACTCAGCACTAATGTTCACAGCTCAAATAAACATTATACTCTTTGATTATAATAATGATGAATGTCTGGCTAAAATGTTCATGGAAGTGAATATCTATTGCCCACGTCTTGTTTCTCATCTCAGTGTTGCTCTTTCATGACACAGATTTTTGAAGCACACATGTAAAAGCCAATTTCCATTTCACCATGCTCTCTAATGACCCCCTCACAATTTCTAAGCAATCAAACTGCTTATCTGGCACATTGCATGACGAGCAACTCCTTTCCTCCAATTAAATGTATGACTTCAGCCCCCACTATAAGCTCCAGTCCATGCCACCAACTCCATGTATTTGCTTGGCAACAGTCTGACACTGAGCCTGCCTATTTGCCACCTTGTTGACACATTTGACCCCAAGATGTGCTTCTGACCACATAAATATATCATCACTAAGAATGCTGCTTGGCTGGTTGTGTTCAACCAGCTCTACACCTTGCTATTTCAAATTCTCCAGCATCTGCAGTTTCTACAATCTCATCACTAAGAATGCCTGTTTCTACCTCTGAAACATTAAAATGGCGTTAGCCGATGATTACACAATGTTCAGTACTATTCACAAGTCCTGAATACTGAAGCAGTCCATGGTCAATATCCAGGCTTGGGCAGGCAGTTGGCAAGTAACGTTCATGCCACACAAATGCCATGCAATGACCATTTCCAGAGAGAGACAATCTAAGCACCATCCCTCGACATTCAATAGTGCTACCATCACTGAATCCCCAATTATTAACATCCTTGGAGGTGACATTGGTGAGAAATTATGTGACTCACCACATTAAAAGAGTAGCTACAAGAGGGGGTCATACACTAGGAATACTGCAGCAAATAACTTACCTTCTGATTCCCAAAGTCTGTCCATCATCTACAAGGCTCAAGTCAGGAATGTGATGGAAAACTCCCCATTTCCCTGGATGGGAACAGCTCCTGCAATATTCAAGAAGCTTGACACTATCCAAAACAAAGCTGCCCACTTGATTGGTACCACATCCACAAATATCCATTCCTTCCAACACCAATGCTCAGTAACTATGTACTATCTACAAGATGCATCTGTAGAAATTCACTCGATTATTAGACAACAGCTTGCAAACTAACATTCCATCCAGAAAGTGGAAACATCAGAACACCTGCAAGCTCCCCTCCAAGCTGCTCAACATCCTGACTTGGAAATATAACAGTTTCTTCACTGTCATTGGGTCAAAATCCTGGAATTCGCTATCTAAGGGCATTATGGATCTACCTACAACACGTGAACTCCAGCAGTTCAAGAAGGCAGCACCCATCTTCTCAAGAGGCAACTAGTGACAGGAAATAGATGCTGGCCTGCCAGCAGAGCACAGATCCCACTAATTAATAAACAAAACTATCCTGCCTCAGTTGACCTGCTATGCAAACTATCACCTATACTTTTATTACCTCTGCATGAGAATATTTTAGCACTGTCCCAATTGCTTGCTGCAATCTGTTCTGTATAAACTCAAGGTCATCCTCATTTCTGCAGCTTGCGCCTCATTCACACAATACTGTTTACTTCTCACCCCTGGCTTTCTGACCTAAATTAGCTCCTGGATTGCCAACAACTTGACCTTAAAACTCAGAGATAGTAAGAACTGCTGATACTAGACTCAGAAATAGCACAGTGTGGAGTTGGCTTGATGTTAAAACTCTCACCTTGCTTTTGAATCTATCCAGGGCCTGGTCCAAGCCTCTGTCTACAATCTCGTGCAGTCTCACCATCCTTCATTGAATTATAGAATCATAGAATCCCTACAGTGTGGAAAGAGTCCATTCAGCCCTTTGAGTCTTCATTGCCTCTCTGAAGAGCATCCCACCCAGACACAGACCCCTATCCCCATAATCCCACATTTAGCATAGCTAAACCACCTTGTGTGTACATCCCTGCACACTACAGGCAATTTAGCATGGCCAATCCACCTAACCTGCACATTTTTGGACTGTGGAAGGAAACAGGAACATCTAGAGGAAACCCACACAGACATAGGGAAAATGTGCAAACTCCACACAGTCACTGGAGGCTGGAATCAAACCTAGGTCCCTGGTGCTGTGAGGCACCACTGAGCTACCATGCCACTCTTCCTTCTAAACATCCATGCTGCTCCAATCTAGCCCCTTGAGTAGGCCTGATTTTATATGCTTCACTAATTGGTGGCTAGCCTTTAGCTGTCCAAGCCCTAAGCAACATTCACTTGAAGCGGTGGGCTTGCTGCTGGGACCTTCTGTGCATGCTCAGTGGCTGATGCATTGCTGCTGCCTGCACCGACCTTGGACGCTCACACAGTGGCAGAAAATGTTACAGGGAATGTTTGCCCTAATCTCTGGATATCTTCTTCCTGAACCTCTTTGCTTCTCTACCTTTCTTTCCTCTTTCAAGAAGCTCCTTTAAACCCAGGTACAGCCTTTTGGTCATTTTACCTTGTACCTCCCGTGTAGTTTAATATCATGTCTTGCTTTGTAGCAATCCTTTGATTATGCTGGAGGTGCTAGATAGACACAAGCTATTTTGTTGTCATCAAAAATTCTTATTAAAATGAGACAATGTTCAGGTATTAGAAACAAAACATATTTTCATAAAATCTTCAGAATTCCATGGTGAGGCTAACAAACTGGGTGGCTAAATTTTATCATTACATATAGAGGAGTTATTCTCTTTTGGGTTGATTTAACTATTTATGGATAAATGTTCTCTTTACAGTCCTGCTGCAACCTATTCTATCTACTTGTAATTCATATCATCTTTCCCAATAATGTTCCAGTAAGCCCTTGGCTGTAAAGAAGATGGAATATATGGCTAAACAAACATATAACAACAAGCCCAGAAAATTAAAATTTCCACAAAATGTAAAAGTTTGAAAATACATTAGCGACGCTTTGGAAGGCCATAAAATCGTAGCTCTGATAACAAATTGTATTTTATTGTAAAACTCCAAAGGAGGCCGTTTGATCCATTAAGTCTGTGTCAGCTCTCTGAAAATGCAGTGTAATTAATCCCTTGTGTCAGCTCTCTCTCCAGAACCCTGCAATCTTTTTTCTTTTCAAGCACTTATCCAAGTCTGCTTCAAAAGACATTGTTGAATTTTCCTCTTCAACATTTTCAAGAAATGCACTCCCGATCAGAAACACAGGTTCGATTGAAAAGAAAATCTTTTTATTTCTCCCTTCTGATTCTTTTGTCAATTACTCTCAGTCTGTTTCCTTTTGTTACCAACCCCACTTCCATCTAAATTGAGTCAATAGTTTCTTTTTACATGCTCTCTCAAAACCCTTCATGATTTTGAACACTTCTTTTAAATTCCCTCTTCACTTTCTCCACTCTAAGAACAGCCCCTTCATCAGAGCCAAGCATTCTGCTATGGGTCTAGAATCAAATGTAGCCCAGACTGGGTAAAGATGGCAGACCTCCTTCCCTAAAGGACATTACAGACCAATATAGGTTTTTTTTTATCAACGATCATTAATGGTTTAAGCGGCCACCATTATGACAGTGTTTATTATATTAAATTCAATCAGTAAGTCTAGAATTATAAGTTACAATGGCAGTCATTAGTGAGATTTGCACTCTGTCCCCAGATCATCAGGTAGGAGCAAATTACTGCAGATGCTAGAATCTATATTGAAAACTGAACTGTGGAGAGATAGCAAGCTAATGTTATCGAAGCAGCATTTTTTATTTTCCCCAGATCGTTCGCCAAGGCCTCTAGATGGTTAGTCAGTGACATTATCAATGCATTACTATCTTTAGGAAGGGGTTTACAAATATTTTGATTTATTCAAAACTCATTTATACCCATAGAATACAACAATACATCCATGATAATATCAGTGATTTACCCAAAATAGCTCACCTGATAATCAGACTGTGCCATTTATGGGTCTGGTCATTAAGTCAGTTTTGATACATGTGAGCATCTAATCTTAAAATGTATGTTCTAAATCTGATCACCGCTTACTGATCTCATAAATCATAAAGTGCTGGCAGTTAGCAGCACTTAACAAGCTACAATCATGCACTGTCTAGCTAGCTCAGAAAGTCAGGACATACACTACAGAGGAAGAGTAGACATCTGTCCTCATTACTCAAATAAGAGCTGCAAATGAGTAACAAGCAACGAAGAACACGAATCAGAAAGTCATGCAGTAAGCACCTCTACAAGTTTGATTAACTGTCAAAATAATACAAGAGGATAGTAACCCACTGGTAACAGAAAGTATTATTGCTGTTCACTAATGATAAATACAGAAGTACTGTCAGATTCAAAACATTTTATTTTTATCTTGAAAAGTGTTATTTTCTCCCAAGTTCTAAGGGATGAGAGTGATAAGTGAGAAATCTTCCCTTTAACGAGCTAACTGGTATAAAGTTGGCTTGACATTTTTGTAACAGCTATTTCAATGTAAATTAAGACCCAGAGATGGCAGTAAGATTTACAGAAAATGTAAATCGGTGAAAAAATACCTACAGATGCTGGAGATCTGAAACAAGAAAGGAAGAACAATAGGATTTGAACAATGAGTCAGTCAGCAACTCGAGCCTGGATATTCATGCAAAGCTGTGGGTTACCATCAGCAGCAGAATTATACTCAAACACAATCTGTAATGTTCTCACCCAGCATATCCCCTACTCTACCATTACCATTAAGCCATGGGATCAAACCTGATTCAATGAAGACTTCAGGAGAGCATGCCAGGAGCAGTATCAGGTATATATAAAAATGAGCTGTTAAACCTTGAAGCTACAACAAAATGTGCCAAATAGCAAAGCAGCAAATGGTAGACTTAAGTGATTCCACAACTAATGGATGAGATTCTGGATGTGAGTTTGCACGCTGAGCTGGAAGGTTAGTTTTCAGACATTTTGTCACCTTTTTTTTATTTGAAAAAATATACTTTATTCGTAGAATGTACAAAATTATAAAACATTTATACACCTACCCAGTCATGCAAGCCGCTCCAGGTTACCCAGGGGGTATGTATACCAACTAAAGGCGAAAACAAAACCAAGAAAAAAAAACAAAAGAAAAAAATACCCCAGCAGTCGTCTCCCCACACAGTCCCCGTTGGCCCCCTGACCAGTTGGGGAAGGCGCCAGCTGGGCCCAATTACCAGATAGGGCCCTTTTTTCTATTCTGGATGAGGGGTTTCATACGGTGGTCTTTCCCCACCGCGCCTTGGCGGCAGCTGCCCCAAGCTTTAGCGTGTTCCCTCAGCACGTAGTCCTGGACCTTGGAGTGTGCCAGTCTGCAACACTCGGTCGGGGTCAGTTTTTTCAGCTGGAAGACCAGCAAGTTGCGGGCAGACCAAAGAGCATCTTTCACCGCATTGATGGTCCTCCAGGCGCAGTTGATGTTGGTCTCGGTTTGCGTCCGGGGAAACAGCCCGTAGAGCACGGAGTCCCGCGTCACGGAACTGCTCGGGACGAACCTCGACAAATACCACTGCATCCCCCTCCAGACCTCCTGCACATAGGCACACTCCAGAAGGAGGTGATCGACAGTCTCGTCCCCCCCGCAGCCACCCCGAGGGCAGCGTGCGGTGGCACAGAGATTCCGGGCATGCATAAAGGATCTCACTGGCAGAGCCCCTCTCACCGCCAGCCAAGCAATGTCTTTGTGCTTGTTTGAAAGTTCTGGCGATGAGGCATTCTGCCAAACGACTTTGGCAGTCTGCGTGGGGAACCACACGACGGGATCCACCCTCTCCATTTCCCGAAGGGTCTTGAGGATACTACGTGCTGACCACTGCCTGACGGCCTTGTGGTCAAAAGCTGTTTCCCTTCAAAAATTTCTCCACGAAGGACAGGTGGTACGGGATGGCCCAACTACTCGGAGCGTTCCATGGCAATGAGGCCAGGCCCATCCTTCGCAACACCGGGGATAGGTAGAACCTCAGTAAGTAGTGACACTTGGTGTTTGCATACTGAGGATCTACGCACAGCTTGATGCAGCCGCACACAAAGGTAGCCATCAGGGCGAGGGTGGCATTCGGTACGCCCTTTCCCCCACTTTCCAGATCTTTGTACATGGTGTCTCTGCGGACCCGGTCCATCCTCAACCCCCAAATGAAGTGGAAGATGGCCCGGGTGACCGCAGCAGCGCAGGTCCGGGGAATAGGCCAGGCCTGCGCCACATACAACAGTACCGAAAGCCCCTCGCACCTGACAACCAGATTCTTACCCGCGATGGAGAGGGACCAGAGCGTCCACCTGCCCAGCTTCTGCTTCAGTTTGGTGATACGCTCCTCCCAGGTCTTAGTGCACACTCCAGCTCCACCAAACCAAACACCCAGCACCTTCAGGTAGTCTGTCTTGACGGTGAAGGGGATGAAGGAGCGGTCGTCCCAGTTCCCAAAGAACATGGCCACGCTCTTACCCCTATTGACTTTGGCACCCGAGGCCATTTCAAACTGGCCGCAGATGTCCAACAGCCTATTCACCAACCGACGATTGGTGCAGAAGACGGCGACGTCATCCATGTACAGGGAGGTCTTGACCTGCAGGCCTCCGCTGCCTGGGTTTGTCATGCCCTTCAGGCTCACGTCCTTCCTGATGGATGCGGCGAAGGGCTCCATACAGCACACGAACAAGGTAGGAGAGAGCGGGCACCCATGCGTGACTCCAGATCTGCCGGGAAAACTGTCCGATTCCCACCTGTTGATCGAGACTGCGCTAACGATGTTGGTGTATAGCAGCTGGATCCAATTGCGGATGCCCTCCCCAAACCCCAATTTGGAGAGGACGTCCCTCATGTCAGCATGAGAGACCCTGCCGAAGGTCCAGGCTGACGAGGCAGGCATCCACCCTCCTGTCCTGCACGTAGGCGATCGTATCCCTGAAGAGCGCGAGGCTCTCAGCGATCTTCCTGCCCGGCACAGCACAGGTTTGGTCAGGGTGAATCACCGACTCCAGGACAGACCTGACCCGGTTGGCAATGACCTTGGCCAGGATTTTGTAGTCCACATTCAATAATGAAATGGGAAGCCAATTCTTAATTTCTTCCCTCTCCCCCTTCCTCTTGTAAATGAGGGTGATGATGCCCTTCCTCATGGACTTGCACATTTCCCCTGTCCGAAGCACACTATCGTACACCTCCAGCAGGTCCTGGCCGACCAGGTCCCACAGAGCGGAATACAGCTCGACCGGTAAGCCGTCGCTCCCGGGAGTCTTATTCCTCTCCAAGGACTTGAGGGCTCTGGTCAGCTCGTCCAGAGATATCGGCCGGTCCAGCCACTCCCTCGTGCCGTCGTCTAAGATCTCCGTGATAGATGACAGGAACAACTCAGAGGCTGTGCTGTCCGTGGGCTTCGTGTCGTACAGTCTGGCATAGAAGGATCTGCTGATCATCAAAATGTCGGGCCGAGATGATGTCACCGAGCCATCATCCTCCTTCAGCCGGCTAAGCACAGAGCTCTCTTTGTGCACCTTCTGAAAGAAGAAACGCGAGCACGTCTCGTCCTGCTCCACGGAGCTGACCCTGGACCGGAAGATTATCCCGGAGGCCTCTGCGGCGAAGAGCGGGACTTGCTGGCCCCTCACCTCGCGGAGGTCCTCCGTGACATTGACCCACATCGACTGCAGAAGGAGCAGGTTCTGCATCCTTTTCTGGAGTCGTGACAGCTTTCCCCACCTCTCTCACACCTTCCAATCACCCTTGAGGACAAAGAACCTCTTGATGTTCTCCTTCACCATCCCCCACCAGTCGCCTGGAGACTCAAAGAGGGGTTTCACGGTTCTCCAACCGGCGTACTCCCTCTTGAGCTCCTGGACGTTCTCTGGGGTCAACGGAGTCATGTTGAGCTTCCACGTCCCCTTGCCGGCATATTGGTCATCCTGTAAGTGACAGTCAGCCAGCAGGAGGCAGTGATCAGAGACGAAAACCAGCTCGACGCCGGTGGACCTGACCGAGAACGTCCGCGAAACAAACAGGAAGTCTATCCTTGAGCGGATAGACCCGTCTGGCCGCGACCAGGTGTATCTCCGCTGCGCTCCGTCTGCAGGGGCGCTGAAGACATCGAGCAGCTTGGCATCCTTCACCGTGCCCATCAGGAATCTGGACATGACGTCCAGTTTACTCCCCCCACCCGCTGTCCTCACGCCAGATCTTCCATCTGCATCGATGATGCAGTTGAAGTCTCCGCCTAGGATGACCGGCCTGGACGTAGCCAGCAGGGGTGGAAGCCGCTGCAGGACGGCCAACCGCTCACTCTGTACCACTGGGGCGTACACGTTGATCAGCCTCAGGGGAGCGTTCCTGTAGGTGACATCAACCACTAGGAGGTGCCCCCCCACCACCTCCTGAACCTGAGAGATGGTGAAGTTGCGCCCCCGCAGCAGAATAGCCAGGCCCGAGGAGCGACTGTCGTTACCCCCCAACCAAATCGAAGGCCCACAGGTCCAGGCACGCGACCATTTCCCATACCTGCTGAGGTGCAGTATCCCGCGGTCCTGCAGAAACAGGAGGTCTGCCTTGACGGTGGTCAGGTAGGCCAACGTGGACACACATCTTGCGGTGGGCTTGACGCTGCACACATTAATGCTCGCAACTCGTACCCCCATTGTGGGCAGTGACCGCAGTACACTCCCCAAGTCCAAGGTCCAGCCCCTCCATCTGTCCCTTCATGCCCATTGCCCGGGCTAACTGGATGCTCTCCTGGCTCAGGAAACCGTCCGTGCTGCCTTCCGGGAGGCATCCCCCCATCAGGGGTATGAAGGCAGCAGAGTACGGCTCTGGGTCAGGCTGGGGACACGCTGTTTGCTGCTTCCCGTCTGAAGGTTCCGGGGGGCCCTCCAGGGCCCCAGCAGCACATGGCCGGGTGTCGGAGGGAGCCTTAGGACACCTCCCATCACCTGGGATCGGGGTGCTGCTTTCCTTCTCCCTGGAAATCTTCAGCTTCTGCTTTGGGCGGGCCTCTTCCGAACCCCCCTCGTCAGAGGAGCTCTTATAGACCCCTGTAGCTGCCTCTTCCCACCTGATGGTTGCGGTGCTGGGGCCCTCCAGCACACCTTCTTCCTCCTTCCGGACCGTCGTCCACTCCCCTGGCTCACTTGTTGCCTCCTCCATCGACTCTGGTTTGTCAGAGGGGACCGGAGTCTGAGGAGGCGATTTGCTGGCCTCGGGTCTGTCCTGCGGGACTGGGCCCTCCTGCACGACATGGCCCTCCTGCACACTAGGGGGGTCCTTGCAGGGGCCTGGTGCCTTCCTCTCCTCCGAGGGGGGCTTGCCCTGCATTGCCCCCACCTGGGCATAGGTGGTCCCCCGCTGTGGGCATGCCCTATAGAGGTGGCCGGCTTCCCCGCAAAGGTTGCAGCTTTTTTCTTTTGGGCAATCCTTTGCAAGGCGTCCCTCCTTCCCGCAGATGGTGGCTTTGCAGTCGGCCGCCACGTGACCTGACCTACCACAGGCATGGCAGACTTTGGGTTGCCCTGCGTCGGTCAGGTAGCCCTTGCTCCCGCTGATCGCGAAGCTGGACGGTGGGTGTACAATGTTCCCATCCGCGCCCGTCCTCAGCGTCACCCTGACCTGCCTCTTACTGGTCCAGATCCCGAAGGGGTCCATGATGTCAGTTAGGTCCCCTTCCACCTTCACATACCTTCCAAGGAAGGTCAGGGCATCAGCTGCTGGCACATGCGGGTTATACGTGTGGACGGTCACCATACGGCTCCTCTGCACCGGCATTACGAATGGCGGGACGGCGGTCAGTACGGAGAGGGGGCCCTCACCTCCTTTCTCCTTGAAAACCTCCAGGAAGCGCTCGGAAAGCTTGGCACTCCTGAAGGTTACATCGTAAAAACCTCCTCCAGGGAAATCCTGCAGGCAGTAAATGTCCGCAGCAGCGAACCCACAACAGTCCAACAGGACCCTCTTCACAAAGAAGGTGCGGTCCACAGGTGCACCTTCATCCACCTTCTTCACGGAAACGCGGATGGTGTTCCGGACCCCCTGACCCGGCGCATGAACACTTGCCGCAGCCATCGTTGCAGGTTGGCTGCTCCCCTGAACCAGCGCTAGGCCGAAAGCAGCATTAAGATCCACTGGTGGCCAGGATGCACAGCCAACCCGACGTCTTCCTTCCACCTCCAACACAGTCGCGCTCTCCTCTTCTCGGTCCACAAAAGAGTGAGTCTTTATTTTGTTCTGGATGTAAGCCGGCTCACTGTGCTGGAAGGTTCATTTTCAGACAATTTGTCACCATTCTAGGTAACATCATCAGTGAGCCTCCGGTGAAGCGCTGGTGTTATGTCCCGCGTTCTATTTATCTGTTTAGGTTTCCTTGGGTTGATGATGTCATTTCCCGTGTTGGTGATGTCATTTCCTGTGTTGGTGATGTCATTTTCTGTTCTTTTTCTCAGAGGATGGTAGATTGGCTCCAAATCAATGTGTTTGTTGATGGAGTTCCGGTTTGAATGCCATGCTTCTAGGAATTCTCGTGCGTGTCTCTGTTTGGCTTGTCCTAGGATGGATGTGTTGTCCCTACAAATCTTCTCAAAACTCGCTAATGGATGAGAGCTAAGGCCTGCTGTCATTCCATGTAATGTTGTGAATGGTGGTGGACGATTGAACAATAAACTGGAGGAAGGGAAGGTTTCACAAATATCCCCATCCTCAATGATAGGGGAGTTGATCATTTCAATACAAAAGAGAAGGCTGAAGTATTCCCAACAAAATCAGCCAAAAATACTGAGTGGATGATCTATCTTGGCCTCTTCTAGAGGCTTCCAGTATCAGACTGTGTAGACTCCTACCAATATTGTCATGAACAGATGCATCTGCAGCTGGCAGAGTGGTGAGGATGAGACCAAGTCTGATTTTACCTCTTATTGGTTCCCTCACCACTTGCCAGTCTAGCAGCCGTGTCTTTTAGGACCCAACTAGCTGAGTCAGTGAGTGGTGTGTATATGGAACAAATAGCCAGAGGAAATGGTAGAGGCAAGAACAATTACAACATTTAAGACATTTGGACAGATACGTGATTAGGAATGGTTTAGAGGGATTTGGACCAAACGCAGGCAAATGGGACTAGGTCAGTTTAGTAAACCTGGTTGGCATGGACAAGTTGGACCTGAGGGTCTGCTTCTATGTTGTATGATTCTATGCCTCTATGAGAGATGCCAGTCTTTAGTCAATTTGATTCGCTCTTTGTGATATCAGGAAATGGCTGAAGGCACTCAATACTGCTAAGTGTATTTTCCCTGACAATTTTCCATTAATAGAACTGCAAGCGTGTGCTCAACATCATGCTTTAACCAAACTGTTCCACTATAGCTATAACACATTCCTAGGGTATATCTTGTACACAAAAAAGAGAAGAAAAGGAGGAAAAAATCAATCCGGTCAGTTACTGCCCCATACATTTACTCTCGATCATCAGTAAAGTGATGGAAGGTGCCAACAACAGTGTTATAAAGTAGCACTTACTTAGCAATAAGCTGAAGACAATGAAATGTGAGGCTGGATGAACACAGCAGGCCCAGCAGCATCTCAGGAGCACAAAAGCTGACGTTTCGGGCCTAGACCCTTCATCAGAGAGGGGGATGGGGTAAGGATTCTGGAATAAATAGGGAGAGAGGGGGAGGCGGACCGAAGATGGAGAGAAAAGAAGATAGGTGGAGAGGAGAGTATAGGTGGGGAGGTAGGGAGGGGATAGGTCAGTCCAGGGAAGACAGACAGGTCACGGAGGTGGGATGAGGTTAGTAGGTAGGAGATGGAGGTGCGGCTTGAGGTGGGAGGAAGGGATGGGTGAGAGGAAGAACAGGTTAGGGAGGCAGAGACAGGTTGGACTGGTTTTGGGATGCAGTGGGTGGGGGGGAAGAGCTGGGCTGGTTGTGTGGTGCAGTGGGGGGAGGGGACGAACTGGGCTGGTTTTGGGATGCGGTGGGGGAAGGGGAGATTTTGAAGCTGGTGAAGTCCACATTGATACCATTGGGCTGCAGGGTTCCCAGGCGGAATATGAGTTTCTGTTCCTGCAACCTTTGGGTGGCATCACTGTGGCACTGCAGGTGGCCCAGGATGGACATGTCATCTAAAGAATGGGAGGGGGTGTTAAACTGGTTCGCAACTCGGAGGTGCAGTTGTTTATTGTGAACCAAGCGGAGATGTTCTGCAAAGCGGTCCCCAAGCCTCCGCTTGGTTTCCCCAATGTACAGGAAGCCACAATGGGTACAGTAGATACAGTATACCACATTGGCAGATGTGCAGGTGAACATTTGCTTAATATGGAAAGTCATCTTGGGGCCTGGGATGGGGGTGAGGGAGGAGGTGTGGGGACAGGTGTAGCACTTCCTGCTGTTGCAGGGGAAGGTGCCAGGTGTGGTAGGGTTGGAGGGGAGTGTGGAGCGGACAAGGGAGTCACGGAGAGAGTGGTCTCTCCGGAAGGCAGACAAGGGTGGGGTTGGAAAAATGTCTTCGGTGGTGGGGTCGGATTGTAGATGGCAGAAGTGTCGGAGGATGATGCATTTATCTGGAGGTTGGTGGGGTGGTAAGTGAGAACGAGGGGGATCCTCTTTGGGCGGTTTTGGCAGGGGCAGGGTGTGAGGGATGTGTTGCGGGAAATGCAGGAGACGCGGTCAAGGGCGTTCTTGACCACTGTGGGGGGGGGGATGTTGTGGTCCTTGAAGAACGTGGACATCTGGGATGTGCAGGAGTGGAATGCCTCATCCTGGGAACAGATGTGGTGGAGGCAAAGGAATTGGGAATAGGGGATGGAATTTTTGCAGGAGGGTGAGAGGGAGGAGGTGTATTCTAGGTAGCTGTGGGAGTCGGTGGGCTTGAAATGGACATCAGTTTCTAGTTGGTTGCCTGAGATGGAGACAGAGAGGTCCAGGAAGGTGAGAGATGTGTTGGAGATGGCCCAGATGAACTTGAGGTTGGGGTGGAAGGTGGTGGTGATGTGGATGAACCGTTCAAGCTCCTCTGGGGAGCAAGAGACGGCGCCGATACAGTCATCAATGTAATGGAGGATGAAGTGGGGTTTGGGGCCAGTGTAGGTGCGGAAGAGGGACTGTTCCACGTAACCTGCAAAGAGACAGGCATAGCTTGGGCCCATGCGGGTACCCATGGCCACCCCCTTTGTCTGTAGGAAGTGGGAGAAATCAAAAGAGAAGTTGTTGAGGGTGAGGACGAGTTCGGCTAGGCGGACGAGGGTGTCGGTGGAGGGGGACTAGTCGGGCCTGCGGGACAGGAAGAAGCGGAGGACCTTGAGGCCATCTGAGGAATGCAGGTGTATAGGGTCTGGACGTCCATGGTGAAAATGAGGTGTTGGGGACCAGGGAATTGGAAGTTCTGGAAGAGATGGAGGGCGTAGGTGGTGAGTTCCTGGACCAAGGAGGAGAAACTGGAGTCCAGATAGGTGGAGATGAGTTCGGTGGTGCAGTAACAGGTGGAGACAATGGTTCGACCAGGGCAGGCGGGTTTGTGGATTTTGGGAAGGAGATAGAAGCGGGCAGTGCAGGGTTGGGGAAATAATAAGGTTGGAGGCTGTGAGTGGGAGGTCACCTGAGGTGATGAGGTCATGGATGGTATTGGAGATGATGGTTTGGTGCACGGGCGTGGGGTCATGATCGAGGGGGCGGTAGGAGGAGGTGCCAGAGAGTTGGCATTTGGCCTTAGCGATGTAGAGGTCAGTGAGCCATACTACAACTGCGCCTCCCTTGTCTGCGGGTTTGATGGTGGGGTTGGGGTTGGGGTTGGAGCGGAGGGCACGGAGGTCTGCTTGTTCTGCGGGGGAGAGATTGGAGTGGGTGAGAGGGGTGGAGAGGTTGAGGCAGTTAATGTCTCGACAGCAGTCGACACATAGCAGGGCTCACCCTGGCTCATGAGTGGCCACAATGAGATAATGATGTTGGTGATGTTTTATTTTTATCAATGAAGTTCATCTCGATGAGGTGTTGGCTGCAATGACTACTTGACAACAGCCTTTACTAATCATCCAGTCTGTCTGATCAAAACAAAGATCAGCATATCTGTTCCCATAGCTACCTTATTGATTCTCTGGAGAGTGGGTTCTGAATGACTGGAGTAAATATGCATTCAGTGTATGCGTCTCTTTTAACCAATGTGGTTCCAAGGTGATTAATATTCTGCTTATCTTTCTGCTCCCTTATCACTGATTATCTGAAATTACCATTACACAACTCTAACAGAAAACTATGTGATTGTCAAGCAGTTTTCAGGTCTTGGGGTTAGAATTTAAAGTGCACTGCTGAAGACAAGAGTCATTTTCTAGGTTAAGAAGAGCAGTCATCCATTTTCCAGGTGGACCTGGGTCCTCAGACAAGATTTGCCTATTTGAACAATCCATTCTTAGCGAAAAGGTCGATGATGACAATCTATGTGTAAAAACTATGCAGTGGCTATGTAAAACATGTTGAGCGAGGTGATATGGTGAGTTGTTTTCCTAACCTTTGATTGAAGCAATGTTTGTTGAATCTAGTTGATTGGAAATCACTATACTTCTACTTGTCTGGATCTTCACATGAAGTAATTTTGAAAATTTTAACTTCATTCCTTAGCGATATCGCCCTAAATGGCAAAATATAAATTTGCTACAATTCAACATTAATCTTATGAATCACTCACTTAAAAAGAACATGGCTGGGTTAGGAGGTACTAGGTGTCTTAATGGCACTGATAGCATCATAAAGAGTCTTGGAGCTTTTACAACACAAAAAGAGGCCTTTCAGCCCAGCAAGTCCATGCCAGTCATCAGACATCCATCTATTCTAATCATGTTTTCCAACACTTGGTCTGTAGCCTTGTATGCTATGGCATTTCAAGTGCTCATCTAAATAATTCTCCAATGTCTTGAGGGTCCCTCCCTCTGCTGACCTTTTAAGCAGTAAGTTCCAGATAATCACAATCCTTTGGGTGATTTTTTTTTCCTCAAATCCCCTCCTCCGAATGACCTTAAAACTGTGCGCCATCATTATTGACCCCGCTACTAAGGGAAAAAGATTCTACCTACCTACCTACCTACCTACCCAGTCTCTGGCACTCATAACTTTGCATATCTCAATCAGATCCCACCTCAGCCTTCTCTACTCCATGGAAAGCAATCCCAATCTATTTCTTCATATCTGAATCACTCCAGGCCATGCAACATCCTGGTGAATCTCTTCTGCACTGTTTCTCATACAATCACTTCTTGCTATAGTGTGGTTCCCAGAACTGCATATAGCACTCCAGCAATGGCCTAATTAATGTTATTTACAGCAATATCATAATCTCCCTGCTCTCTTATTCAGTGCTTTGATGTTAAAAGGCAAATATCCTTTGGGCCTTCTTAACCATCTAATCTAACTGACCTTTTCCCTTCAAGAATCTGTGTGCATTCACAACAAGGTGCATTTGTACTGCTTGGGGTCCTACCATTTAATGTGTACTCCTCTACCTTGTTAGACCTTCCAAAAATGCATCATCTCACAATTTTCAAGATTAAGTTGAACTTGCCATTGTTCAAACCATCTGACCATCCTGTCTTCATGATTTTGTAATTTAATGCTTTCCTTCTTGCTATTTACGACATCAGCAATTATTGAGTCTTCTTACAGATTATCTCATTGAACTTACAGAGCAAGCATTCTCCTACATTCATGTCTAAATCATTAATGTACACAACAAAAAGCAAGGAACCCAGCACTGAATCCTGTGTATACTGCCTGACATAGGCTCCAGTCACAGCCTTCAACAATTACTCTCTGCTTCCTGGCGCTAAGCAAATTTTAGATTCAGTTTGCAAAACTGCCCTGGATCCCATGGGCTCTTAGCTTCTTATCCAGTCTCGTATGTGAAATCAAAAGTTTTACTGAACTTCATGTAGACCACATCAACCGCATTACTCTTGTCTGGTCACCTCCTCAAAAAATTAAAATTTATTAGACCTGATCTTTCCTTATAATGCCTTACTATCCTTGATTAAACCTTGAGTCTCCAAGTGGAGATTAATTCTGTCCCTTAGAACTTTCTGCAGTAGCTTCCCTAGCACAGATATTGGACTCACTGGCCTGTAGTAACCGAATTTATCCTGACCAACCGTTTTGAATCATGGTACCATATAATCACCCAGTCCTCTGGAATGTCTCTTATGGCCAGAGGGGTTTGGATAATTAATGTCATACCCCCTGCAATCTCCTCCCATTGCCTTGCAGTCATCTTGGATGCATCCTGTCTGGGCCTTGGGATTTATCAACTTTCAAGCAAGCTAAAACTGCTAATATCTACTCCCTCTCAATGCTAATTTGTTCTAATATATTACAAGCCTCCTCCCTGATTTCCTGATCTACATCATCCTTCTCTACAGTGAATACCAATGCAAAGTACTAATGGAAAAACTTAGCTTATGGCTTCACCCACACAGATTTCCAATTTGGTCCCTAATGGGCCCTACTCTTTCCTGGCCTTCTCACCCTCAAAAATCTTATAAAATGCCTTTGGATTTTCCTTAATGTTATCTGTCATTGTTTTTTTCATGTCCCTCCTTCACTCCTTTCTCTAAGACTCCACTTGGTGGAACAGAGAACATAGAAACTAGAAAATAGGAGCAGGACTAGGCCATTTGTCCCTACAAGCCTGATCCACTTTCTAATACGATCATGGCTGATCACCCAACTCAGTATCCTGCTCCTGCTTTCTTCCTTTGATCCCGTTAGCCCTAAGAACTATATCTAACTCCTTCTTGAAAATGTTTAATGCTTTGGCCTTACCTAATTTCAGAGAATTCCCCAGGCTCACTACTCAGTGAAGAAGTTGCTCTTTATCTCAGTGCTAGGTGGTCTACCAAGCATCCTTAGACTTTAACTCCAAGTTCTGGACTCCCTCGTGATTGGGTACATCTTTCTTGCATATATCCCGTCTAGTTCTGCTCGAATTTTTTAGATTTCAATGAGATCCTCCCCTGATTCTTCCAAACTCCAGCAAATATATTTCAAATCAATCCCATCTCTCTTCATACAGCAATCCTGCCATGCCAGGAATCATTCTGATAAACCTTCATTACAGTCCTTTCATGTCCAGAAAATCCTTCCTCAGATGAGGAGACAAAAGACCGTACACAAAACTCCAGGTATAGTCTCAGCAAGGCCCTGTACAATTCTGCTCCTGTTATCGAATCCTCTTGCTATGAAGGCCAACAACCTTTTGCCTTCTTCGCTGCCTGCTTCACCTGCAAGGTTACTTTCAGTGAATAGCGTATAAGGAGACATGGTTCTTACTGCACCTCCCCTTTCCCAAACTATCACCATTCGAATAATAATCTGCCTTCCTGTTATTGCTACCAAAGGGGATAAGCTAAGATTTATCCACATTATACTTCATTTGTCATTTACTTACTCACTCACCTTGTCCAAATCACACTGAAGCTTCTCTGCATCCTCCTCACAATTCAGCCTCCCGGCCAGCTTCATGTATCTGCAAGGTTAAGGATATTGAATTTAGCTTGCTCGTCCAAATTACTAATATCTTTGTGAATAGCTGGGGTGTAAACACTGATCCCTATGGTACTCCACTAGTCATTACCTACCATTCAGAAAAAGACTTGTTTATTTCTGCATTTTGCATCCTGTCCACCAATTAATTCTCTATCCATGTCAGGACACTACCCCCAATTATATGTGTTTTAGATAAGATTAGATTCCTTACAGTGTGGAAACAGGCCCTTCGGCCCAACAAGTCCACATCGCCCCTTGAAGCATCCCACCCAAACTCATCCCCCTATAACTCACACACCCCTGAACACCACGGGCAATTTAGCATGGCCGACCCACCGAGCCTGCACATCTTTGGACTGTAGGAGGAACCCCACGCAGACACGGGGAGAATGTGCAAACTGCTCACAGGCAGTTGCCCAAGGTTGGAATTGAACCTAGGTCCCTGGTGCTGTGAGGCTGCAGTGCTAACCACTGAGCTTTGTTGGCTGTCTTTTAGCCACGAAATATCTTCTGAACATATTAAGTGATATCTTTTAGACTGTCCATTATGATCAGTCCCTGCCTCAGTAACTGCAATTTTTATAGACGGAGCCCCACAGTTGGGCAGAATCCCTGTCCAATCAAGTGCAGCAAGCAGGCAAATAGGGACTAAGCAGAAGCCTGTGATAATGGGAACTGCAGATGCTGTAGAATCCAAGATAACAAAGTGTGGAGCTGGATGAACACAGCAGGCCAAGCAGCATCTCAGGAGCACAAAAGCTGACGTTTCAGGCCTCGACCCTCTCTGATGAAGGGTCCAGGCCCGAAACGTCAGCTTTTGTGGTCCTGAGATGCTGCTTGGCCTGCTGTGTTCATTCAGCTCCACGCTTTGTTAACTAAGCAGAAGCCTTCCAGCTTGAACAGAATAGCAACTTGCAATGGAGAATAAGTGAACGAGTTAGTTTTGACTTCCATCCTTTGAACTAATGCTCTTTAACTATCAGAAAGCAATGCTAATGTGAGTATAAACGATCTCTCAAACCATTCATAATTGTCATTCAATCTATTGACTCAATGCCCTGTCCTTCAATTATTAAAATTACAGCTAGGACATCAGGATATTACACTTAATTACCGTGTACATAGTGATTATCAGCGAGTTATTGTATTGCTGTTGATAATACAGGGAAGGTGAATGTAATTGCTTAACCATTAATAATCAGTGGAAATAGTTACTGGTGAAATCAAGGTGCGACATGTTTTCCCTCTGCCAATTACTTTCCCACATTTGAATCCTCCACCACTTCCTCCCATCTCCTCCAGTTCCCACTTTTTCGTATCCTTGATTTTCTGTCTTCGGTGCTCAGGGATGGCCTGCTGTCTGTAGCTTGCTGGAGCATAACTAAAGTCAGAAATTCTCAGCCACAAGGAAACCGTGATAGCATTCTTAGAAGACATGCAAGAAGGTGTCATGTGATCAGGCATCACATGCTTAGAGTCTTGTGATCAGAATGTCATGTGATCAAACTTTCAAGAACACCAACTCCAATTCAGACTCAAAACAAATTGTACTTCCCCAATCTCTTCAGTCTCATTGTATGAGAAGTAAACATATTTACCAATGAAAGGGAGTGCTAGAAAAATGGAGAAAGAAAATGTTACCTGGTTTCTTACTAAAAATAAGCAGCATAGACTCACTTATAAGCCTCTGGTTGCCAAGCTGGCACAAATGAATAGGCCACTGCTAGATCAATTTTTCCAAATATAACTCAATAATTTATTAATAGTAGTCTTTTTAAGAACACATGGGAAAATATACCTTAGTTATATACACCATTAATCATATAACCCATAAGACACACAATTATGACAAATAATGGAAGCTGAAGTATTCCTAGCTACCAGGAAACATAACATTTGAGCCATAGTTTCTTGTGGGTAAAAATATTGAAACTTCAGTTACACCAAGTCATGGGAAATTTCATGTCTCAGTACATAGTATAATGAAATATAGTAGTTGTTGGAAAAGCTCAACAGGTCTGGCAGCATCTGTGAAGTAAAATTAGAGTTAATGTTTCAGGTTCAGTCACCCTTCCTCAGAAAATGTAGGAATATGTTCTGGGTGACTTTTGACATGTCAGATATGTTGGAGCCGTGGCAATTTGTTTATGCTGTTAATCAGCTTTTGTTAAGTTTTTATGACAATAACTTGCATTTATGCAGCAACTCTGACAAAGTCAAATGCTCCAAGCTGCTTCGTGAAAACATAATCATATAAAACTTCATGCCAAGCCAGATAAGGATATTTTAGGATAGCTGACCAAAAACTTGGTCAAAGGAATAGGTTACAAGGAGAGTCTTAAAGAGGTTAGAGAGAGAAAGAGAGAGAGGTGTAGAGGCAGGGAGTTGTCAGCAGAGAATTCCACAATTAAGAGCATGGCCATCAACAGAAAAGCAACTAATATTGAAGATGTACAAGAACCCGAATTACAGGAGGAAAGATCTAAGATGTTTTTGGAGCTGGGAGAAATTATAAATGTAGGAAGGGTACAGGGCCAATTGAAACTAAGGATCAGAGATTTAAAATTGAAGGATGGGACTGGAGTGGCTTGAACTTAATGAGAATTGAGTCAAGGAAAGCTGAGTTTTGGATTCAAGACTATAAAGGATGCAAAAGGAGGGAGCTGTTGAGGAGAGCATTGGAATACTCAAGTCAGGAGGAAACAATGAGACACAATGAGGGTTTCAGCAACTGATGAACTGAGATAGAGTCAGACTTAGATGACGTTATAGTATTTTAGTGACAGAGTGCACATATGGCCAAGAACTCATTTTGGCATCAAATAGGCTGCAAAGATTGTGCCTCAGACAAAGGGGAGGGATAGAGTTAGTGGCTGGGGAATGAGATGTCTGGTGGGAACCAAATCCAAGATGTTAATACTTCCCAATCAGTTGGAGAAAATTTCTGCTAATTGCAGAGGTTAATGTTCGAAAGGAAGCATAACAAATGAAAAGCAGCAGGGGGGCAGACAGAGGCTGTCATAGTGGGTGTTATTAGCATACAACATTAGGCAGCCACCTATGTATTAAAATATGTTTGTCTAGAAAAACAGCACTAATTAGAAACTGCAGCCCAAGACTCCTGTACTGTTCTTAGATGTGGATATTCTGTGGGAACACAGATTTGAATACGTGTGCGCAGTTAGACTTCTAATTTGGTTGCTATGTCACTTGGTATCTGTAAATTTTGAACACATCACATATATCAAAAGGCTTGCTGCAGTTTAAAACTGACATTGAAGAGGTACACGGGGTTTATTGCAAATTCTAAAAATGTTCAAGACTGCCCTAATTCAGTAAATCTGATGTATCTCAACTCCTATTGGATTCTAAATCTGTAAAGTGAATAAGAACCAAAAGAACTGCGGATGCTGTAAATCAGAACACAAACAAAGTTGCTGGAAAAGCTCAGCAGGTCTGGCAGCATCTGTGGAGGAGAAAATAGAGATAATGTTTTGGGTCCGGTGATCCTTCCTTAGAACTGATGGTGGCTGGGAAGACATCAGTTTATACACAGAAAATAGGGAGATGGGTGGAGTAGGGAGTAAACGATAGGATAGAGCCTAAAGAGAGAGAAAGACAGTTGGATGGACAAAGGAGTTACTAATGATCAGGCTGGGAGGGTGAATGGGGACTGTTAGTGACTAACAACAGGGGGTGTGTAGTGGCAGACTATGTGGTAACAAGGCCTGATGTGTGGGGTGGGGAGCTGGGACATGAGAGTTTAGGCCCTAAAATTATTGAACTCAACATTGAGTCCGGAGGGCTGTCAGGTCCCCAAGCGGAAAATAAGGTTTTGTTCCTCCAGCTTCCTTTGAGCTTCGCTGGAACACTGCAGCAAGCCGGAGACAGAGATGTTGGCCCAGGAGCAGGGTGGTGCATTAAAATGACAAGCAACAGGTAGTTCAGGGTCTTTTTTGCGGCAGAATGTAGATGTTTTGCGAAGCGATCACCAAGTCTTTGCTTCGTTTCCCCAATGTAGAGGAGACCACATTGTGAGCAGCGAATGTAGTAGACTAGATTCTGGGAAGTACAGGTGAAATATTGCTTCACCTGGAAGGTATATTTGTGCCCTTGGACACCGGGAAGGGAGGAGATAAATGGGCAGGGGCTGCACCTTCGCCGCTTACAGGGGAAGGTGCCATAGGGCTGTGCGGAGGTGGTGGGGGTGAAGGAGGCATGGACCAGAGTGTCCTAGAGGGAACGGTCCCTGCAGAAGGCGGACAAGGGACGGGAGGGGAGTATGTGTCTGGTGGTGGCATATTGCTGTAGGTGGCGGAAATGGCATCTGATGATCTTCTGGATATGGATGCTGGTGGGATGGTAGGTGAGGATAAGGGGAACCCTATCGCTGGTGCTGGAGGGAAGAGAAGGGGTGACAGCAGTAGTGCGGGGGATGGGTCGGACCCGATTGAGGGCCCTGTTGACAACAGAGCTGCGAAATCCTCGGTGAGGAAGAATGTGGACATTTTGGAGCATCCCTTGTCAAAGTTGGCCTCATCTGGACATAGGCGACAGAGACGGAGGAACTCAGAGAATGGGATGGTTGTCTTTACAAGAAGTGGGGTGTGAGGATGTGTAGTCCAGGTAGCTGCGGGAGTCGGTGGATTTGCGGTGGATATTAGTGGCCAGCCTATCCCCAGAAATGGAAACTGAAATGTCAAGGAAGGGAAGGGAGAAGTCAGAGATAGACCAGGTGAAAGAGAGGGCAGTGTAGAAATTGGAGGCGAAATTGATGAAGGTTTCCAATTCTCGATGAAAGATGGAAGCAGTACCAATGATATCATCGAAGTATAAGGAATTTTCCACGTACCCGACGAAGAGACAGGCATAACTTGGGCCCATGCGGGTACTCATGACAACCCCTCTTACCTGAAGAAAATGAGAGGAGTTGAAAGAGAAATTGTTGAGGGTGAGGACAAGGTCAGCCAAGCAGAGGAGGGTGGTAGTGGGTGGGGATGGTTCAGGTCTTTGCTCCGGGAAGAAGCAGACAGCCCTAAGACCCTCCTGGTGGGGAATGGATGTGTAAAGGGATTGCTCATCCATGGTAAAGAGGAGGTGGCTGGAGTCGGTAAACTGGAAGCTTTGAAACTGGCATAAGGCGTCAGATGAATCATGGATGTATGTGGGTAGGAATTGGACCGGTGGTGGGGGGCAGGGGGTGGGTACTGAGTCAAGGTAGAAAGAGATGAGTTCTGTGGGGCAGGAGCAGGCTGAAACAATGGGTCTGCCTGGACAGTCCTGTTTGTGGATTTTTGGCAGGAGGTAGAAAAGAGCTGTGCGGGGCTGGGGGACTATTAGCTTGGAAGCGGATGGGGGGAGATCACCGGATGAAATGAGATCCATAGCCGTAGTGGATACAATGGCCTGATGTGCCATGGTGGGGTCATGGTCCAGGGCAAGGTAGGGGGAGGTATCTGAGAGCTGGCACTCAGCCTCTGCAAGGTAGAGGTCAGTACACCAGCACCCTTATCGGCAGGCTTGATGACAAAGTTAGGCTTAGATCTGAGTGCACAGAGTGCAGTCAGTTCGGAGGGAGATAGGCTGGATTTGTTGAGAGGGCAGAGAAATTGAGGCGACTGTTGTCACGTTGACAGTTCTCAATGAAAAGATCGAGTGCAGGTAAAAGGCCGGAGGGAGGGGGCCAGGTTGAGGGACAGTGTTGGAGTTGGGAAAGGGGTCTGTGGGGCAGGGAGAGGACTCTTGTCCAAAGAACTGAGCACGGAGGTGAAGATGGCAGAAGAACAGTTCGGCGTCATCTCGTGCCTGAAATTCATTAAGGTGGGGACGCAGGGGGATAAAGCTGAGACCTTCGCTGAGTACAGAGTGTTCAGCATCGGAGAGCGGAAGGTTAGGAGGGATGGTGAATACCTGACAGGAGGTGGGGGGGGGGGGGGGGGGGGGTTGGAGGGGATGGAGTCAGATGGAAGGGGAGGAGAGGAAGATCCCAGAGGGCCATGGGTATTTTTGGGTTGGTGCATCTTGTGGGCCTTGATGCCCGAAAGGAAAAGAAAAAAAACCTTGTTAGCACGATGAATGAGCCGGAGGATGAAGTGGAACTGTGCAGTGAAGCAACCCTGAGCCAGTGTGTTACGATGCTGTTGGAGAGAAAGGTTGAGACTGTGCATGTGATGCTGCATGGCACTGAGTGTGGATCTCAGGATGTGGCGAGAGCAGCCGTCCGTGGAACGTTGAACATCACGGAGATATCTGCGATCCTGGGACGATTCAAAACATGCGGGATGAAACTGCAGTTGGAATCCACGTGGGGTGAGTCCGAACCAGAGGCAGTCACTGAGTAATGTGATATGGCTGCGGAAACAAGTTTTAGCAAATACCTGATCAAACACCAGGAGTGAGAGTGAAATTAATGTCGGGGGGGCAAGGAGAGAGATTGGAACGGAAATCCCGTCAGAGGGAGGAGCAGAACTTCCTCAAGGTGGGCATGTCTAGAATAGATGTGGCAATGAGTTAAATACTAAATAAAAAACAAAAGAACTGTGGAGGCTGTAAATCAGGAACAAAAACAAAGTTGCTGGAAAAGCTCAGTAGGTCCGGCAGCAGCTGTGGAGGAGAAAATAGAGTTAACGTTTTGGGTCTGGTGACCCTTCCTCAGAACTGATGTTGGCTGGGAAAATGTCAGTTTATATGCAGAAAATAGGGAGGTGGATGAGGTAGGGAGTAAACGATAGGATAGGGCCCAAAGAGAGAGAAGGACTGTTGGACAGACAACGGAGTTGCCAATGATCAGGCTGGGAGGGTGCATAGTTGTTAATGGGGACTGTTAGTGACTAACAACTGGGGGTGTATAGTGGCAGGCTATGTGGTAACAAGACTTGGCAACCGCTTCGCAGAACATCTACGTTCTGCTCGCAAAAAAGACCGTGAACTACCTGTTGCCTGCCACTTCAATGTACCACCTTGCTCCCTGACCAATACCTCTGTCTCCAGCATGCTAGTGTTCCAGTGAAGCCCAGCGCAAACTGGAGGAACAACACCTCATTTTCCGCTTGGGGGTCCTCCAGCCCTCTGGATTCAATATTGAATTCAATAATTTTACAGCCTAAACTCTCCCATGTCCCAGCCCCTACCCACACAGCAGGCCTTGTTACCTTGTTAAAGTAAGAAGTTTATTTTACCCAGAATGTGAGTGCTGTTTTAACAAAAAGTTGTCAGTAATTCAACGAAAGTAAATGAACTTGTTTGGGTCATTAATCAAGATAGCTTCATTTGATTATCGTTACATGTTGTTTCAGTTTCAAATTTAATTGTACACAAATCTATTGGCTTATTTTGGACTGAAAACCTAGTGTAAGTTCAATATTTCACTGCATTCAAACAGAATGACAAAGAACCAAGGGCAGAAGAGGAGAAATTTTGTTTACACAGCCAATCATTATGATCTTAAATATATCGCCGAGAAATGATAGTGGAATCTGATTTAATAATAACTTCAGAAGGAAACCGGAATTCTACACTTGAACTACATAAATTTACCGGGTTGCATGAAAAGAATAAGGAATGTGACATGGGATAGTAGGAACTGCAGATGTTGGAGAATCTGGGCTTCGCAGTGAGGTTAAAGTTGTTTACATTTTTCCTGAAGAAGGCTCTGGGCCCAAAACGTCAGCCTTCCTGCTCCTCTGATGCTGCTTGGCAGGCTGTGTTCATCCAGCTCTACACCGTGTTATCTCAGGAATGTGACCTAATTAGATAGCTGTTTCAAAGAGCTGCCATTGACAAGATAGGCTGAATGGCCTTCTTCACTGCTGTAAGATTTTGATTCTATGTTCATTATCTGATTCTTAAGTAAATGTATGGAGTATCAAAACTAGGGCACTGTTTAACCTGTAGTCACTCAGTCTGCCATGGCAGTTTATGTTTTACAGCTAATGCCTCACTTCTTCACTACATCCTCAGTGGAGAGTTGTGGAAACCTTGGGAAAATGCTGCAGGCAGCATTTCTGCTTCTCCTATTCAGGGATTCTGTGAGCTTTCATGACAGAGTTACGGGGGAAATGTACACCTTAGATTGGAAAGGATTCAGTTTTTGAGAAATTACAATGAATTTGAAATATTTGTTGACTGTCACTTTTGACTTTTCAGGTTAAAACTAATCTGTAACATCATGATTGATGGAGGAGATGGAACATTGGATCTGTATTTACGGTAACCTATGTGACTCGGGATACCAAGTCAACAGAAACAAATGAGTTTTACTGGGCATATTATGCCTCAATTCTCATGCGTATGAAATATTAGTGTGGTATTCAAACAGAAAATATATTTTACCTTATGATGTGAATAATGCATTGTCTTCTTATAATTTGAAGTCCCCTGTTCCGTTGTGTAACTAATCACTTTGTAATGCCTGTGGTTTTATGATTGTTTAAACATAGTCTGTAGGCCTGTTGTGTTCTTGCAGAAAGTAAATGCACCAGAACCTGCGTTTGCAGTGACAAAAGTGTAAGAGGATCCCTGGTACATGTTTTGTTTATAGAGAGGGATGATTACAGAGCGATATTATTAATTTGAATAGCAAATGTCATTAACATTAGTAACCTGGGAATCTGCCTCTGCAAAGAAAGAAAATTAATTTTGCCTGAAATTTATCCATTTTTCAACATGAATGGGAGGTTTGGATTATTCCTTCCTTGAGTTCGCTTTTGCACTGAAAACGTATTGAAGGACTGTCTGTTTGCTTTTCTGCCTTATTTCTGCCATTTATGTTAATTAGAGGCTCCAATTCACATGGTTTATCATTTCATTTTCTGTATAAAACAGCACAAACAAGGAAAATTCGAACAGCTGTGGGTTAAGAGTTAGCAGAGGATTTAGGTGAGTGCTTGTACAAGGGAGGCGGAACCGTGCTCTGCAGAGTGTGAAAAACCATTCTACTCCCTGCTGGAGTTGCCTTGTGACAATGACCAATCACTTCCAAGCAAATCTGCAGTCATGTCAGGCAGGGGCGCTTCTATCTCTCCTGTCATTGTGGAGGAGGATTATGCCACACTGAGAATATCAGAAGATGCTGTGCTCTGAATTTTCCAGTCCTTCTGAAAACAGCAAACAATACTAGAGTGATGTTTGAAAGGTAGTGCCAACTTGTTACCATTTCAGATTGATCTATGTCCTATACCACGAGTTAAACTCGTCTCAAGCACAGGATTTGATCATATTTAAGTGCTCATGATAAGGGAAGAGTTTGTATCTCTCTAACTTCTTTCACACGCTCAGGCCATTTCAAAGCATTTCACACACAGTGAATCGCTCCACATCCGCACTGACATTTAGTAGGCAGACATTCCAGTCAAGGTGCCGTATGGTCAGACAAGCTGTACTGAGGTAAATGGTTTGCTAACCTGCTACTGGGGCTGTTAGTTGAGGGATAAACATTAGTTGCAACACTGAGACCACTGCCGTTTATTTCCTGGAATTTTTTTTTATTATGATCTGCAACTTTGCAGAGTAATGTTTTCTTTATTAGTCCTGAATATTGCATCCTTATTCGACTTGGTTAGTGCCTTCGTCTGTTTGCTTCTCATAGGGATTAAGTGGCTGAGAGGATCTGGTAGGGTCTGATTTCTTTCCACAGATGCTACCAGGCCAGCTGAGATTTTCTAGCAATTTCTGTTACTGTTTCAGATTTGCAGCATCCTCATTTCTTTCGGGTTTTTTTAATGCTTCTTGAGTGTCACTTTCCCCACCCCCAAGCACTCTTAATCTGAGTGATTGCTGGATCATGTCTGAAGCAAGGTAAGATTCAAAACCGCAATACTGTAGCCTGGAGTCACCAGGTGAGGAAGTAGATTTCCTTCCCAAAAGGACAGTAGTGAAGCAGATGGGTATTTACAAAACTGGTTACATGGTCAGCATTAGACTTGCTTTTTTAATTCCAGGTTCTACTGATATCAAACCTCTCCACGTATCAGGAAGAGGTTCAAACCTATGTCTCTACAACATTAACCTGGGTCTCTGGATTACTCGTTCAGTGACGCTACCACTACGTCACCACCTCATTTCAGAGGTCAACTTTCATGGCATGGGAAGTATAGGCAACTATGCCACATGCACTGACCTCTCACGGGTAGTCAAGGGCTTGCTCTCTTCAAACATTACATTCAATTCTACTTTGCCACGAGTATCTCATACCGTTCAATGCACCACACCCCTATCATTCAGCCACCAGAAATCCCTTCCAGAGGACTCTTACACCAAATATTCAGATAGTCACCTTAACACACCCTCACATTCACCCTTTTCCCACAGCTTTCTTCTATTTATACCTACATACAAAATGATCATGGGCTGGGTAGGCCAGCATTTATTACCCTCCCCAAAATTTCCCTTCAGAAATGGTGGTGAGCTGTCTCTACAGCTCATGGGGTATTGGAACTGTCACAACGTGCTTGGGGAGGGAATGCCATGATTTTGACTCAGCAGCACTGAAGGGACAGAGATATATTTCCAAGTCAGGATGGTGTGTGTTCCTTAGGAGGATCTTTCAGGTGATGGTGTTCCCATATATCTGCTGTCCTTATCCTAGATGGTTGTGGTCATGGATTTGGAAGGTGTAGCCTGAAGGCTTTGGTGAATTTCTGTAGTGCATCTTATAGATGCTACACCCTGCTGCCTCTAAGCATTGATGATGGAGGGAATAGATGCTTGAGGATGTGATGCCAATCATGCAGGCAGCTTTGGATGATAGCAAAAGCTCTGGTACATTGTCTATAAGTTACAATATGGTCTATTTCTTGTTACTGGTTCCCAAGTGGCTCCATGGAGCTTGAGCCTATTGTTCTCTCTCAGGGTAACACCATGATTACACTCAGTATTGACATCCACTGGAGGTACTTGTGGTTGTCCCTTAGTCAGCCAGTCCAAACTGCTGTTGTCCATGCCAAAGTGGTGCAGTCTGAAAACAGCCTTTCTAGATTATCCTTTACAGGTTTCTACACCATTTTCCTCATTGACCATCAGCAGGCTTCCACCAGCTGAACTGCATACATTGAAGTAGCTTAGCACAGGATCATGAAATAGATAAAGGCACCCAAAGACAGCAAGAAGGGCAGATAATTCATTTTTCTTTGTATTGTTGGGTTGTGTATCTTTGGTTGTGTTGTTGGATAAATTGTTCTGTTCCTGTGTTTGTTAAAGAGTGCTGTGACATGCTTTCAAAGAGGTGAGTGGAGCAAAGGTAATGAAGAGGTGTCCTAAGGAACCTGATCTCTGATTAGGTACTCACAGAGACTCTGCCCATAATAAATGAATCATGATTGCCTCTTCTTCCCTACCTCTACATCTTCATCTTTCTCCTCCTGAGAGGTTCCAGGGGATGGGAGATTTATAACAGACATATTATAGAAGATGCAATGAATCACTACGAACTTGGAGATTTGATCTGGTGAATATTGGAGGAGTGTCCGTGAGTGATCCAAACAATGGCACTTAAGAATACTGATGTCTGCTACATGATGTTTTTGGGGGCAGCATATTCCTCATTGTATCTTGGCAGTCCTCATTTATTCAGGGGTGGATGGGAGAGATATTTCATGGGCTTTCCACCATCCCCAAGCAGATAGGTCCCCCATGGAGTCCTGAAGCCAGCAGGAATAGCAGACTGCTGCCCATGGAGTCCTGAAGCCAGTGGGAAGGCAGACTGCTGCCTCTCGATCCTTGGGGCTGCTGCCAGGAAAATGGGAATCATTGTGGCTTGGCCACATTTAAGCTGCATGCTAACAGCATGAAACCATTTTGGTTGCTGCACTTCCTCCATGCCCCCAATCACGTGCTGCTCATAGAGGCTGACATGTGTGGACGAGAGTTCCCTGCACCATGGCCAATGGGATCACTGGCACTGGTATCCTTGCCTGTTAAACAAGGGGCACAGTTTTGTGACCACCTCCTCAGTGCATTTCTGACTATGGTGAAGGTGGTATTTCCCTCTCTGCAGCCTCTACTACATTTGTCTGTTGTGCTGCAAACCTCCCATGGCACATACACCTCCTGGAACTGCTGAAGTCTTGTGTAGACAGGACTCAGAACTCCTCTATCATCCCTATTAGGTGCAACATCAGCCCCTGGGGGCTGTACTAACTCAGCATTGCACTTCCACCAACTTGAAATGAGCAAACATGAGTCAAAATTACTTCACCTATGAGATGGATAACTGTCCTTCATTTAGCCACAGTTAGGGGGTCACTGCAATGCACTGAACAACTTAGCTCGGAGTTGTTCAATTACGGATTTGCACTTTCCGACTTTCCAGTATGTGTGTTGAATTAGCCAGAAAAGCTGATTGATGACACAATCTGCCATTGGAAAAGTTTCAGCACATGCATGGCGTGCCCATAAAAGTAGACATCCCAGCATTAGATGCCGCATGTTCCACGGCAGAACACACCATATATTCTCCAATCCACCAGCCTTTTATTTTGATCTTCTGGCACCAGCACGACAGAGAGCACAATTTCACATTTTCCCTACCTTTCCTGTAGCATTGAAATGGCCTTTCATCCGAGGGGAATGGAGTGATTGAAGAAGAGCCATATCAGACTTGAAACATTAACTATTTTTCTCTCTCCAGATGCTACCAAACCTGTTGCATTTCTCTAGCTTTCCATTTTCATTTCAAGGTATGAGAGTGATGGGCATGAGACCACTCCTGGATCACTGTGTACAGTTTTGGCCTCCATACTTAATTTACAGCATTTTTTGGCCATCTCAAGTTTGTCTGGAACTAAACGGCTTGCCAGGTCACTTCAGAGTCAAACACAATGCTGTGGTTCCTGGAGTCACATGCACTCCAAACAAAGTAAGGGTTGGGGGGGGGGTTCAGATTTCACCCCCTAAAGTACATTAGTGAGGCCTATTAAAACAATTGATGATCATTTTGAACATGGGTTAGATTTCAATCCCAAATTAAATTCCAACAGTTGCCACAGTGTAACCCATGCCCCAACTTGGCCTCAGGGTTACTAGACCATTGACATTACCATTACACCAGAATGTCTCTTCCACAGAGTGGAGGCTGAATTAGACAAATTCAATTGGGTCAAGAGATATGGGGAACTGGCAAGAAAATGGAATTAAGACCAAAATTGTATCAGCCACCTATTCCCGTTCCTGTTTCTTATGATCTTCAGTGCACCATCTCCATTTATTAATTGTTGAGTGTTTCTCTACATATTCTTATCAACAATTATCTGTTCGTATGTAAAATGTTGGTGTGTATCAAAAAAGATTGTAAACTGGATTCTCATTTCGCAGTTGGAGTATTGCAATGTTATGCCTTAAGGGGGGCATCCAAGAAAGAATCAATACATTTGCCCCATACCCATTTTCAAATTAGTTTTGTTCTCATTAATCATCATCTATGCATTTCAGGATTTATCTTGCATGTCTGCAAAATCAGGTCCAGCATGTGAAGTTCTTTGTTTCATCATGCCATGAGAAAACTTGCTAGGCTGAGATCCCAGCAGTGAGGTTCCTTCATGGCATTGACTTTACCTTGTAGTTCTCTGAACCACAATACTATTCCAGTCATAGTTTTCAGCTCAAAGATGGATGTTGAACTCGAGCATGAGAGATCTTGATTGCTCAGGACAGCATGCCATCTTCCAATAATAGGAAAACAGAAATGCTGAAGAGTCATATCGGACTCAAAATGTAAAAATTGTTTCTCTCTCCACAGATGTTGCCAGATGTGTTGAGTTTCTCCAACACTTTGTGTTTTATCTCAGATCTCCAGCGAGCACAGGATTGATTTCAATCTTTCAATGGGATGTTTGATTTGTCATTTACAAATGTGCACAGTTCAATAAGCTCACAGTGATATTGTCAAGCAAGCACTGGTGCTAATCTTCTGACATCAATCAGAGATTAATTCTCCCCATGAAGCCTTGATGTTACTTTAGAGGAGGTCATAAAGATAAGTTACTCCATAGTTACTAGATAAGATAGTTGGTCTAAAAGGAGCTTTACAATGGCTTCACTCACTGATACATGAATAAATATCTCTGGGGGGAGCTAACTAGCTTTCCTTTTTTTTAAGTTCTAAGCTAACTCAGTCCTGCAGTCTCGGCCATCTAGCATAGATCTAGTTGCTATCTCCTAGGAATTAACGATGGACTGAATCTTATTTTGTTTGGATAAGTATGTGTTGTGCCAAATTCATTTGGAGAGTTTTGTCATAAGGCCTATTGACTTCTCTCATCATAACTTACCAAACTCACCTCATTAATTAGCAACCCCAGCCCGAGGTTGCCTATCGTGTCTGATTCTTCCTCCATCTCACATACACCATTCTTGGAACAATTCACCGCTCAGTGGATATCCCAGAATTCACTGGCATTCCTTGCCTTTGTATTATCTTTAAAAGCCTTATTGTGTACTCCAACAAGTACCATCAGTCAGGGCTGCCATGAATGATATACGGGGGAAATCGGTGCATCAGGGTTGTACACTGGCAGGGTATCTGGTCGTCCCACAGGGCTGGAAGCGGAGAGGACACGAGACCATGCCAGGGTAGCCTGAGATCTCAGCAATCTGGAGGAATGCACAGCAATATGGGGAGAAGGTGCCAGTGCAGGCACCATTATCGTCTGTGCATGTGGGAGTCACTAAGAGGGGATGGCATTCCAGATGCAACGCAGAGTTCAGGGAGTTGGGCTTGCCGACAGGAAATGGTGCATGGTGGGATGGGGAGGGGTGATTAAAGGGGAAGGCACTGTGGGGAGCTTAAAGCCCAGACACATGACCAACCTGGGGAAAACTCTTGTGACGCCAGGATTTCCAGTGGAAAAGTAGATGTCAGTCACCTTTGGGAGTTCCCTACAAATTTGGTCATGCAGCGTGATCCTGGGAGAGCTTTGGGTGCATTCAGCTGAGGGTCTAGCTTAGCGCTGGTGTGCTCTCTGTGGTGCTGACATTCTGATGTTTTCAACAGCAATTGTCACATGATGACAAATCTTTAAACTGGGTAGATTTTTAACTGAATGCTGATAACACAATGGCGATGATTTCCACTGCTTTCCATTCCAGTGTGTACATTTGATCAGTGGAAGGCTGGAAGTGCTCTCCCATACAATGGTCCTGTCAGTTCGCCAAAATGCCTGCCATTGTAGCTGTAATTGATAATGATCGCAGCTGCAACATCTCAGCTACATGGACAAAAATCTGTTCAGTTGTTGGATCAATACGAATAACAAGCTGGATCGAGGCTAAGCGTCGTGTATGTCTGCCCTTTTTTATCACCGACCGTGGCCAAGACATTTTATTTTCATTCTTTTATGCTCGCAGGCACAGGCATTAATTCAATCTTTACTGCTGTCTGGCAGATTAACGGGAAACTGTGCCTTGTTCCAAGGAGACAATTGTTTAAAAAAAACTCAAGTGGGGAATACTCCAGAAAAGAAAATATTATGAACAACTGCTTGATTTGTTCCCAGTAACTGTTGTTTTGACTGCCTGCACCGTCTTTTTAGTATAATTTCTTAACCACTTGCTCCAGACACATTGCAGTGCTTAATCAAGTACGGTGCAGTACGTTTTTTTCATTAAGAGAATGATACGACAATTTTATCTCAGGAGGACAAAACTGTAAATGGCAAACTATTGAAAATAATCAGTGTTAAGAGACGAGCCCCAGAGTTCATGCAAAATTAACTTTTATTGTGGACAGTGAAAAGAAGAAACAAGCCCTGTTAAAAGATGTTCCTCTTGCGGATAGGCAGAGACATATTTGCGCTGTTCAACTCTGCTCCTTGCCTCTAGCTTCCTCTCACTCACAGTCCAACATTAAACCCAATGCATACTTAAATTATTCTGAAATAATCTCTCATTCCTCTCACATCTCTGGTCTCCAGCACAAGTGAATGCTTTAATATGTTAATATCACTGGCTGCGTGGAGCTGTGTATATTCCAATGAGGTCTATTTCCGACTGAGCGAGGGTCGTTCTGACTTTGGCTGAAATATTGTAAAATGTTGCAATATGTACAACAAATGCAACATTGAAACAGCAGCCGGTTTATATATACCCTCATAATTTTCATTCATACGATGTCAATGAGAGATGTACAACGAGCTGGGGTCCCATCCACAGTCCAAGCTTGTTGCAGATGTAAAACAGGATCAAAATTCTACACTTCTAGTCCAGAACATCCTCACCCTTTCTCACTGTACCTCCGGTAGGAATGCACAAGGGTCTGCAGTTTACATGAAGATATTTAGTTAAGCAGGGGCCTATGAATTACCTGGGAATTATCCCAGATGGCCTTTTAAAGGTAGACCCTTGCCCACTCCTAATGAGAGTTTAATACAGGCAGAGGGAAAGTCCATGCACGGTCTGACCTCCAGGACCCTCAGATAAACCCTGCTAGATTACCAACTAATGTCTGGGCTTCGATTGACAAATGGCACTGCTTGGAGTGTACCTCAGTTTCTTTTGTATGGGGAGCCTTCACCTACCTCCTTCCATTGACGATGGAACCAGATGAACTTTCCAGCTGCAATTGGCAGGCACCCCTGTTATCCACTCAATGATGCAGCAACTTGAGAGGCTGTGAAATATGGAACAACTGCCCAAAATGAAAACACCCCTAATAGGTCCACGTTTCTGTACTAAAATAAGTAAGCCTACATTACAAACAGTGGTGACAAGGTAAGGGCAATGCCATTCCTGGGAAAGACCAGAAGCTTTACATAGCATACAACAGCAGGTCTTGAAGACATTCAGGATAACTGTGTCTGCACGTGAGTTGTTGAATTGTACAGCTTTATTAAAATATGAGATAATTCACCTCCAAATGTGTTATGCCCATTGCATAGTATATCTTGAAAACATTTGAACAGTGCTATTTGAGGAGATGTTTCAAGCTTTTAAATTAGGTGTCATAAGAGTATGCATCTCAATTTGCCTTCAAATACTGCCCCATTTTGAAATGCCACTTATTATTGGAGCTAGGCTCAAAGTGGAAAGCTGAACAGTGAAAGCATTAAAATGATGTGCATTGTCAGTAGTTTTACGGGGTAGTAGATCTGTGTATCATTAACCAGGAAGGAAAGCCGTCACATCAAAGTAAAGGAACATAGTAAATTTTTATATTTAACTCATATTTCTTGATGTACATTAAAGTGGTCTTTGGGGATGGTGGGTGGAAATAAATGAATATAGCTGAATTTAGCATAGGCTGACATTAATTGGACACATATTTATAACTTGTTTCAAATAGTAAACCAGGTATTTTTTATTATTTACTCACAATCAGTTTTGCTGCTCAATTCTAAGTACTCTAACTAATTAATCCCTCTACTGTATCTGCCACCACATTAAAGGTACATTATTGATATTTATGTCTGTCACCTTTCTATTTCAGGCTTTGTACAATGAATAATTCATGTTCTCACAGTGAAAGTCAACTAAAATAACTGCCTTTTTTTGTGATATATGAATCTAGACTGTTTTCCCTTTGGAAAAAGGAACAGTGCAGACAGAAGATCTCCTCATCTTATTCACACTATGATAGCTACAATACCTCAAAGTTCACCCAACTCCCAGCAGTGCAGAATATCTTCAGAAGTCAATTCAGAAGTAGCCCTACAGAACCAAAGGCTGCTCTATCAATGGGTGGTGGTTTAACCTGAGGGTCACCACATCTCAGATGATGGGAGGGGTTGAGAAGGAGACCCCTTTATGGTAACCTCAGCTGGCATGGGAATTGAACCCACTTTGCTTTGAAAGCCAGCTGTCCAGTCAGCTCAGCTAACTGACCCTCAATCAGTCACTCACCAAGGCCAGTTAAGTATGTCAACCAATGTTGCACTTCCTCACTATATTCAGATACTTCCAGGCTTTAAATGAAGCCCAGTAAATGTCAAGTGAGGCTCTTCCTTAACCCAAATGATAGCATTGAACAGAACTAAAATGGTCCGCACTGCCATCCTTCAGCACCAGGTGCTTAGATTCAATTCCATGCTCAAGTGACTGTCTGTGTGGTGTTTGCACATTCTCCCTGTGTCTGTGTCGGTTTCCTGTGGGTACTCCGGTTTCCTCCCACAGTCCAAAAATGTGCGGGTTAGGTGATTGGCCATGCTAAATTGCCTGTGGTGTTCAGGGATGTGTAGATTAGGTGGGTTGAGAGATGGGTCTGGGTGGGACGCTCTGAGGGTCAGTGTGGAGTCAATGGGTTGAATGGCCTGCTTCCTCACTGTAGGGGTTCTATGGTCAGAAGTGCGCAGTTGAAATTGTGTGGGTTTTAAGAGCTGTAAGAGTGACAGTTTCTATAAGAGACACCAGACATTAATCTTAAAAGAAAACTTCAGTCCACAATTTCATACTGCCAGGTGAATCAGTATAACTGTTCTTTTTCCAGTTTCAGCTCCTGCGGAGACGATAGATATCTGAGACAGATTGGAACCTCTTCCTGTCAATGGTCCATTTATGATATTGCAACAAAGTTAAAAGAAAACCTGAACAAATAAAAGTAGCAATTCAGTAAATGCTGCCTGGTGAGCAATGCCCTCATTCTGTGAAAGAATAAATATGAAAAAAGAGAAAAGATCAGTGATGGGAAACAGTGTTACGATCTTTATTGCAGCTAGACATTGCAGAGGAGCAGACAACCAGAATGGAGATATTTTGAGTGCCCTAATGATCAATTTTGAATCCTCTATTAATGTCATGTATATGTTCAACTTTGGAGCTAAATAAGAGAAGACATATTTGCAGAATGTAAATATTATGGAGGACAGGACAGTGTATGAAAGGAAAGGAAACGTGTCGAGCATGATGGAAAATAGTGCCGTAACAGCAAGAAGCTGAATTACCATCATGACCTATAAGGTTGGCTGCTGGACAATGATTATGAATCATTCAAAGCCATAAAGTAGCTTGGCACTGCCCAGCCTCAAGGTGGTGAATGATTTGTAATGACTTGAATGGTAACTATTAAAGGAAAGCATCGAGTGGATGTGAAATATCAGACAGATACTGATGCTTTGCAAACCTGGCTCCAATGGCGACCCAACATTAAGCCATCAGAGATAAAGTGGAAAGTTTGTGATGGTCTTATACTCACCTCAAGAGGACAACTAAAACTGAGAGCTCAAAGCAATGAGATCTGGAGCTCAAGGAAGTAGACTCTAAGCAAAATCCAATCATCTCAAATGAAAGAAGACTAAAGTTTAGAAATGCACTAGAAGCAGGTGATAGGATCTGTGGAATTCATTGCCACGGAGCGCAGTGGGGGCCAGGACGTTAAATGTCTTCAAGGCAGAGATTGATAATTTCTTGATCTCGCAAGGAATTAAGGGCTACGGGGAAGGTGCGGGTAAGTGGAGTTGAAATGCCCATCAGCCATGATTAAATGGCAGAGTGGAATTGATGGGCCGAATGGCCTTACTTCCACTCCTTTGTCTTATGGTCTTATGGTCATTTTGTAGCTTTCCACAGAGCTTCAAATTATTAACTGCTGAACATATCCTAAAACTTGTAAAGATGATTCATGGGTCTTAGATCTCTTCCTGGTGACTACCATCTCAAAGCAGATGAGAACAAGAGACCACCTCAGTATTTGCACAGGAGACTTCCAGTAGTCCAGCCTGAAAGACAAGACAGAGGAGTTGGATGGGAATGAGGGAAAGGAATCAGAATGGTAAACAGCTAAGTCCGTTCAAAGATGTTTGGAAAAAGTGGCCACTTGCACAGGAACAAAAGACTACCGTACACAGCAGAAGCAGGCACTGCTTAGCAAGCAGGAATCTAGTGAGAAAGGCTGCTAAATGTTGCTCGACCATTGTGAATATTAACACTGTTAAATTAAAGACAGAAGGGACGACAATGAAATAGATGAGCTTTGTCTGCCAAACCCTTGGATGGATAATCTTAGAATCACAAAGGTCTTGGGCAGGAGTCGAACTTTCTGAAACCTTCTGGAGAAAGCATATAAAATAAATGTTTCGAAGATATCTGTAACGTAACGTGGGAACCACCATTACAGAACCTGAGCTACGAATTCAGAGAAGGAGGACAGAACCAGTTGAGTTAGACAAACAGGAGGCTGGAAGGACACTGCAAGCCAGGCAGCATCTGGAGGGAAGGAGCAGTCAATTTTTCGGATATTATCCTTGTTCAGAACTGGATGTTAGGCGTGGGGGAGCTGCAGATACAAAGAGGTGGAGGGGTGGAGGCAGGGTGGTGGTGACAGGAGGACATTGGTGGTGGGTATGACCTGGTTGTCAATTGGAGAATGAATCCATTTGGTGGCTGGAAGGGAGGGCCAGAATGTGGAATGGAGGAGGTTGGTCTCGAAGGGGAGTCATGGGATAGATGGGAAGTTTATTTTAAATTTGAGAACTCAATGTTGAGTCATCACAGCAACAGGGCACCCAGGTGGAAGATAAGATGTTGTTCTTCAAATTTGCGTTCCAAGTTGCTGCAATACTGGAGGAGGCCAAGGACGGACATGTCGGAGGGGAAGTGGGGTGGGCAGTTGAAATGGCCATGACTGGGAGCTTAGGCTGGCCGTAACAGGCTAGGTGAAGATGCTCAGTGAAACGCTCATGTTGTCTAGGTTTGGTCTCACTGCTGTAGAGAAGGCCACAACGGGACCACTAGATGCAATTGACTAAGTTGGAGGAGATGCAAGTGAAGCTCTGTCTCACTTGGAAGGGCTGTTTACAGCACTGAATGAAGGTGAGGGAGTTGTTGTGTGGGCAGGTATTGCATCTTCTGAGCGACTGAAGTCTGACCAGCTCTCCATCACTAGTGTGAGTAATACCTAAGCCTCAGTAGTGAGTCTGACACACTAACCCAATGCGATTTTAAAGTGGAGTGCTAAACTGACTGCGTGATAAGTAAAAAAATAGATTGCACTAACAATACAAGCTGTAATCATCATGTTCACTGGCACTGATCTGGAGAGGGCAATGGACAATATTGGAATTGCATTGAAGCAGATGTTGGAAAGTCGGGGAACTGTGAGTAGGCCCCAATGCCACAGAGAATGGAAAACTACTTGCTAATGAAGAAACCCGCCCAGCATGCTGCACTGACTGAGCCAGCAGTAATATGATTGAAATCACAGAACACTTTATTTCTATCAGCTAGTGAAATTTGGAATCTTTAATAGGAGCTAGGAAACTAGAAACTTTCCCTTTTGTCAAACATGATAAAAATAGACTTGTAGCTCAGAGTTTCACTGTAATTAACATCATTAACTGCAAGCACAACATACGCATTATCAAACTGTACATTTAGAATGGGCACTGATGCTCCTTGTTCTCTCTTTTCAAGTTTTAGTTTTTGCTTGATCAAGGTGGAGAATGTCAATTCAGATACTGTGATTTCCGAACTGTTGACCGACCTTAAAGCAATAGTTCGTTTGGATAATAATAATTAAAATACAGTTAAAAGATTTGCCAATGTATATACTTCAGATAACAATTATCAGTTGATATGCCATTCTGCAGAAGGCAGCATTTAAATATATAAGTTCTATTTGTTCATTAGAGGAGTATTTGAAGATATCTACCTATTTGAGAGAGAAAGTTTGAGTGCAATTAACAAAGAGGTGGTAAGAGATGTTTACAACTTTTTGCTGCATTAATAATCTAACTAAATTACTGTTTAATAATACACTAAATGAAATATACAATTTGCCATGTAGCAGGCGTGAAGAAGAGATATGAACAGTGATTGCTGGAACAAATTACTTCAGAATTTGATATAAATATAGAAATTGCTGTAAATATTACATCTGCACAGAGTAACAGACAGTATTTTAGATCGAAAATTATCCTTTATTGAAACTACTTAGACTTCAATTGTAATCTGATTGAAGTATGCGACAATTTCAGAACTGTAAAGCTGAATCCTATTAGGTTTTGTTAAAATTTACATACAATGATTGTATGCTTAATAAATCTATGGCATATAGCTTTTTGTATTTGTGGAATATATTGTGGGTAAAAATGTATACATTTACAGTTCATCCAATACCTTGAGCATGTCTAAGAGTATGGACCAGGCTTCTGCATGGTCTTTGCCTGTTGCTCTGGAGGGAAATGTGGGGGGTACTATAAATGGGACACTAGAAGAGACAGGAGTCAAAATTAAAGGTGAAAAGAGCCACAAAGAGCAAATTTCTCTCTATTGAAGACCTGTCTGAACCAAAGCCTTTAACTGGCATGTGATTGGACTATTCAAGAATTATACTAGGTCTTCTCCTCTCAAGTAGAACACCGAGCGAAGTAGGACACATACCAGATGCATCAAGGATGCTGCCTCCATGCTGTGAGTTCCTGTGGCAGGGAGAAGGGAATGTGCGAAGCTGCCTGAGCTCTACTCATCACCTACATTCAATAAAGGTAAAGTCATATAGTCCTAGTGGACAATGGGGCTCTAAGAACATGAGAGATATGAGCAGAAGTAGACCATATAGTCCATTGAGACCAGTTCATATGCAGTACAATTCAACTGATCTTGCGCTGCAACTCTAATTTCGAGCCTGCTCCCCACACACCTTGATTCCACAAAAGAGATCACAAAAATTCATCTATTTCAGCCTTAAATATATTCAATGATGGAGCATTCGCATCTCTCTAGGGTAGACAATTCCAAACTTTCACAACCACTAGTAGGGCAAACAGCAATTGGAAGCCATCCTGGATAAGTTGGGAGATGTAATTAGAAATTGCGTTGAGAAAATCACTTTGGCCCTCAGAAGTCAATCTTTACAACTGAATTATTGATGCTTTGCTGTCACTGGCCATTGAAAAAATTGAATATTTGATGTGGATCTACCCTTTGTCAAGAAATTATTTGAATGGTGGAAGATTCATAGACCTATCTCTTTGAACGCTTATTACTTCATAAGATATATTTGTGGATGACTTTTAATATGTTCAGTTAACTAATCATTGTTCACAGCTAGGGACCCCGACTCAACTCCACCCTTGGGTGACTGTGTGGAGTTTGCACATTCTCCCTGTGTCTGCATGTGTTTCCTCTGGATGCTCCAGTTTCCTCCCACAGTCCAAAAATGTGCAGGTTTGGTGATTGGCCACGCTAAATTGACCATAGTGTTCAGGGATGTGTAGATTAGGTTGTTGAGAGTTGGGTCTGGGTGGGATGCTCTGAGCGGCAGTGTGGACTTGTTGGGCCAAAGGGCCTGTTTCCACACTGTCGGGATTTTATGATCTATGATGTATGAACCAGACAGCAGTACAATGTTACATCCATGTGCGTAGATAGCCAGAGGAGTCACTCAACAATTATCTAGAGGTGGATCACTTCAATATTGAAGCATTGAAGATTATTCAGTCATTGTGCCCATAGTGACTCATTGTAAAATCTGTGTTCAGGGAAAACACTGAGAAAATCAGATTCAGCTCAAACATTCTCAAAGATTGATACCTTTGGGAATATAACTCACATTGTCAACAATAAAGACTAAATTATCATAAAAGCTCATAAACCTTCCCCAAAAAATTGACAGGATGTCCATCCAATATCTTTATAAATCCAAAAATAAATTATTCGTCAGTCATAAACTTCTCCTTTTAACGGATAGATGGCTTCAATGCAATGCAATGTCTGCTGCTCAGGTATGCTGAACACTTCCATGTTAAGATGACAGGCAAAATGACAGATCTTCACTTTGAATGCCACCAACCTTAATCCTAACCTAATTACTCCCAATGAACATAGTTTGAGTGATTAATGCTTATAGCACAGTAGGAAGAAAACCTATCAAATTTCTTTCAAATAATACCCAAATATGGTCAGGATTAATCTGTGGACAATGATTTGAGACAAGATGCAAATGTGCTGACCCATTTATTGAAACCTACAAGCTCAGCTCACCCTGACTTCTGCTCTAAATTCCAATTTGTTATTAATACAACCCACTATGTATAGAATTAGCTGTAGCTAGAAAACAGTCCATACATGTACTCATCTCGAAGGAAATAGTGCATGCAGTCAAGGTTCCTGACCATTATTGTTTCAAACAAATGGCACCTACTCAGTTTAGCAAGGAGGAAATCCCCTTAGCCTATTTTATTTTCCTGCTCTCCCTTTCCTCTCTCCTCAACACAACAGGTAATTGCACTAACTGACTGCTAATTTTGCATTCAAATTATGTGGGAGCTTTGACAGCCAAGTTCCAAGTTCTCTTCCTCTTTTCATCAGTGCAGATTCTGGGCATGTGTAGATTGACCTGAATTCTGCTAATTAGTCATTTCTGATAAGTGCCTGGTGGACCACTTAACCTGGAGATTGGATCTAAAAAGGTGGAGTACAGAAGTTCCATGCAGTGGCAAACAGTGTGGCTAGAGGCACTGGTTTAGGAAATGATTAAATGCTACTAAATATGAAGGATGCAAAAGGATACAGGAGGAAGGTGTGTAAAATAAAGTGTCCATTACAAAACTAGATTATATATGAAAAATGATTATATTTTGATTTTCAGTGTACAAAAGGAATTGTATTCAATTGGGACCATGTCATTTAAGGCAGGCAAAATGGCAAAAAGATGATAGAGGATGAGATGTAGTCAAATGGGAAAGAACTCCATAATAGAGGATGTTAACTCTCCATAAATGGATTGGAGTGAGTGTACTGAAATTGTTAATGAAAATGCAAAGCTTGCACACTGAGATTAACACTCTTTATTTGGATTAGTTTGTTTTCATTCAACAATGAAAGAGTCATTGCTGGATTTAGCTCCAGAAATGATAGCAAATTAGTAACTTGGAACTGTATAGGAAATGATTATGTAGCTTAATTATGTTCAATATATAAATTGAAATATTATGCAAGCATAAACAGTGGTGTTCATCTAGTAAAAGCCGATTTCAACAAAAAAGGAAGGAAATGAGCTGAGCTGAAATAGCAAGGGAAAGTGGTTAATGAGAGATTGTACAAGATCGACATTTGGATATTTTCATATAGGGCAAAATTTGTGCAGCAATTACTTGAACTCCTTGCATGACTTATGAATTTAATATAAAGTATAATTTGAAAAGCTGAATAAGAAATGTTGAGCTAATAATGCAAAGTATATTAAAAAGCAAAAGAAGATTAGAAAAGCTCAAAATCACTCTGAATACTGCAAACATAAAGGTAAAGAAAGCCAACAAAGCAGAATATTTTCTAGATTCTGCAGTCCTCAAACAAAATCAGTCTGCTCCTAATTGTGAGCAAAGTGATGGAACTTTCCGTTGCTCATGCTATTTATCAGAGTAAAAGATTAATCCAGATGAAAAACAATGAATATCAAAGGAAGCTAGCAAGGAATGTAAACATGGAAAGCAAAAGTTTCTACAGGTAATTAGCAATGAAAAGAGGAAGTAAAATGAACGTTGGTCCTCTAGCGAATGAGAATGAGGGGTTTATGGTTGATAATAAGGAAATAGTGGGTGAAACATAAAAGAACTTTGTTGCTGCCTTCAGTAAAACAAGATGCAACAAAAATTCTAGTAAACAGCTGCAAATCAGAAGGTGGAAGGGCGAGAGAACCGAATGAAACTACATCATTACGGGGAAGTATTACTGAGTGAACTGACAGAGCTGTGGCTGACAAGACTCTGTGTCCAGATATTTTTCATCCTAAAGTCTTCAAAACAATTGTTAACAGGTAGTAGATACATTGGTGTTAATTTTACAAAACTCCCTTGATTTGGGGACAGTCCCATTAGTTTGGAAGAAAACAAATACAACTTCTTTCTTCACAAAGAAAGGGAGACAAGAAGCAGGAAAGTATAGGCCAATTAGCTTAATGTCTGTCATAGGGGAAATGTTAGAAGCTATTAGTAAAGATATTATAGCAAGGAATTTAGATAGGTTCAACATGATCAGACAGAGTCACATGGTTTTGTGAAAGGATATTGATGCTTTCGCAATCTACTGAAGCTCTTTGAGGGGGGTAACTTGCTGTAGATAAAGTGGAAAGCAGTGAATCTGCTGTACTTCAGTTTCCAAAAAGCATTTCCTCAGAGGCTACAACAAATGTTAGTGTAGAAAATAAATGCTGTTAGTATCGGGTACCAACATAATGGCATGGATAGAAGAAAGGCTAGCTGGCAGCAAACAGTGAGTATGCAAAAATGGATCTTTGTCTGATTGGTGGGATGTAACAAGCAGAGTCCTTCAGCTCACAGTGCTGAGGCCTTAACTTTTATACTTTACATGAAAGACAGAGATGAGGGGAGCAAAGATATGGTGGTTAAATTTGTAGATGACACAAAATAGGTGGGCAAGTATGTTATGAAGAAGACATAAAGAAATTTCAGATCTATGCAGACAGGTTGAGTGAGTGGGAAAAGGGTCTTGCAGAATCCAATGTGGGAAAATGTGAAGTTGTTCACTTTGGCAGGAAGAGTAAAAGAAAGAACATTACTTAATTTGGAGAATGGCTGCAGAATTCCAAAGTGCATATGGATTTAGATGTTCTGGTGCAGGTTTCCCAAAAAAAATGCAGGTACAGCACATAAGCAAGACGGCTGATGGGATGCTATTCCTTTTTACAAGAGGAATAGAACATATAAGTAAGGATCTTATGCTTCAGTTGTATGGGGAATTATTGGAGACCACATCTTGGACATTGTGAACATTGTGTCTTTATTTCCAGAAGGATGTAATTGCACAGGAGGCCATTCAGAGGAAGTTTACTACATTGATACCTGGAATGAATGGATTGTCTGATGAGGATAGATTGGGCAGACTGGGTTTGTTTGCAGTGGAGTTTAGAAGACTTGTTCGAAATACACAAAATCCTGAATGATCTTGATAAGGTGCAGATGGAAACTATGTTGTCAGTCAGCCCAGAACTCAGGGATACTGTTTTAAGATTAGAGGTCATTGTATGAGAACTGAGGTAAAGACAGTGTTTTTGTCCCTCAGAGGTTTGCATGATTTTAGAGCTCCCTGACTGAGAAGGTGGTGGAGGTGGGATCATTGAATATTATCAAGGGCAATGTTCTTCCCTCCAATAAGAGCATAGAGGTGGCAACGTTTGCTGACAATTACACAATATTCAGTACCATTTGAAACCGCTTAGCCACAGAAGCAGTCCTTACCCTCTTGCAGCAAGACTCAGACAAGAATCAGGCTTGGTTTGATAAATGGTAAATTCATATTAAACATGACCAGGACCATCTCCAAGAGGAAAGAATCTGAGCATATCCTCTTGACATTCAATGTTATTAACAGCATCAAATCCCTCACTGTTACCATTCCCTGAATCACCACTGACCAGAAATCAAACACATCCACTACTTAAATACTGTGGCTACAAGAGCAGAGAAATTAAAGCATGAAAATAAGCTAAAAAGAAATAGCTTTAAAAATGCAGTAAAATCTTCTGTATGTATACAAGAAGGTTGAGGGTAGTTAATGTAAACATTTGTCTCCTGGAGTGTAATATTGGGAAATTAACAAGGTGAAGTGAAGAAATGGTTGGGACTTTAAGCAAGTTTTTTATCTGTCTCCATGGCAGAAGACACTAAAGCACACCATGAACAGTAGAAAATCATGAGGCAAATGGCGAACTTTAATTACTATATAAATACTGTAACAAGAGAAAGAATACAAAGAAAATGAATAGGATTAAAATTTGATGGGTTGCCTGAACCTGATGGTTTGCGTTCCACGGTGTTTAAAGAAGTGACTGCTGAGATTGTGGATGTATTGAGTATAATCTTCTAAAATTTGCTAGATTCCAGGAAATCCCCAGAACATTGGAAGCTATAAATGTAAGATCCCTATTCAAGAAGAACGGGAAGCAGAAGGCAGGAAACTACAGACCAGTTAACCTATCATTGACTAAGTGTGGGAACTGATAATTAAGAAAATTGTAGCAGGATATATAGAAAATTTAATTTGATTTGATTTACTACTGTCGTATCTACTGAGGTCCGGTGAAAAGTGTAGTCTTATGTGCTTTACAGGCAGACCATATGATACACATGCATCAAGGTAGCAGTACAGAATAAAATGTTACAACTGCAGAGAAGATACAGAGAGCAATCAACATTAACATCAACATTAACATGAACATTAACAGTAACATTAACATTAACATTAAAGAAGTCCATTCAGAAGTCTGATAACAGCTGGGAAGAAGCTGTTTGCACACATATGAAAAATTTTCTATCTTTTGCCCAAAGGAGGAAAGTGGCAGTGAATATAATCATAAGGTAATGGTCATAAATAAATAAAGTAAATAAGTTCAGTAAATCACAACATTATCAAGTAGAGTCAACATGGTTTTGGGAAAGTGAAATGGTGCTTAATGGGTAAAGTTATTTAACTTCTTTCAGAACATAACAAGAAAGGTCAATAATGGGAACCAACCATGAAGGTACAGGTTATATATTATCATGGATCAAGAATGTTGAGATAAATGAATAATGTTCATATATGCAAGGTTTCATTAGTGGAGTGATTGCTGGGATTCAACTATTTACAATCCATATTATGCCTTGGAGAAAGGAACCAAATGCATCATAGCCAGATGTACCAATAATATAAAGGTAGGTAGGAAAGAAAACATCTGCAAAGGAATATATAGATACGTGAGCTGACCAAAAAAATTGGCAGATGCAGTACAATGTGGAAAATGTTGAATGTTGTCTACCTTGGTGAGGAGGATATGAAAGGGGAATATTATTGAAAAGGAGAGAGGTTGCAGAATGTTATTGTGCCAAGGGATTTGGCTGCCCTTGTACACAAATCACAAAAAAGTTAGTGTACAAATGCAGCAACTAATTCAAAAGGAAAATAACTATAGACAGTTTGTCACAATTGTACAAGGCATTGATAAGCTCACACCCAGAGTACTTTGTACAGTTTTGATCTCCTTACATACGATGGTGTATACTTGCTGTTCAGACAGGTTCACTGGATTAATTGTTAGGATGAACGGGTTGTTTTATGAGAATTTTGGTCCTACTTTCATGAGCTTATAAGATAGACAGGTGATGTTAAAACATAGAAGAATCTGTGGCAGTTTGACAAGGCAGGCCACATGTTTTTCCGCTTATCAGGTAATCTACAAGAAGGGTGCCTGTTTTTAAAATAAGGTGTTTCCGATATCAGACTGAGATAAAGAAGAGTTTCTCTCCTCTGAGGTTACTTAATCTTTGGAATTCACTACTACAGACAGCAGCTGTGATGGACAGAATTTTGATCTAAAAGGGATTCAAATGCTATGGAGTGAATGCAGGAAAGTGGAACTAAAGCCATTCAGATCAACCATCATCTAGCTGAATGGTGGAACAGGCACAGGGGCCCTACTTCTGATCCTATTTCTTATTTCCCATGTAGTGCTGAGAACAGCAAATGGTAAGGGAATAGAGCACATGAGACAGTGAGACAATGAAGATTTAAGAAAAGGAGGCAACACATAACCAGTCAGCCAATTTTAGCAAAGGTGTTACATATTTTTGCAATTGGCTGTGAGCAAGATATTTTTGATAAATAGGAGGGACATTTTTTTTCATCTGCCTTGTGTCATCTTCAGGTGGGAGAGTTGATGTTTTGAAGTGTGGCACTCATTAGCTGTGGCATGTGGATCCTATGCAGCAAAATGTTGGCCAGACCTGCCTCAATGGTCAGAACTTTCCAAGTTTTAAGAGTAAATTTCCTAGCAGTAAAATAGATGCTTGCTACATGTAGCTTGAAATTAGCTTTGTGCTTAGAAAGGAACCCCTTGACTTTTATAAATGAGTTCAGCATTGCAATCACTAGTCTTGAGCATTGAGAAAAGCCTGGTCATAAATAAAGTGAAAACCACATTTCAACACAGCTCAGAGCCTGATCCACTAGTGGCGGTGTTCCAAAATGCCATGAAAATCAATTTCTGGCTAAATTAATGCACTTCGGCACCTCAGGGATTTCAAACTGTCCAGGCAAAATCAGTCAATATCGTAAGATCAGAAGGCATTGGAGATAACGTGTTATAGAAATATTCTCGATTTCATGAACTGTCCTGCAAAGCAGGCAAATCGCTTTCAGCAACTATCCAGAGGCTAATTGCAATCACAGGAAACAAGAACTCCCATAGGAGAGAACCAATTCTAAATTGAAAAGTTTATAGGCTATTTCAGGTAAAACACCTGTAGATTTTTAAAAATTCATTCATGGAATGAGGGCATTGCTGGCTAGACCAGCATTCATTGGCCACCCCTAATTGTTCAGAAGACAGTTCAGAATCAATCACATTGCTTTGAGTCTGGAGTTAAATGTATGTGAGGCCAGGCAAAGATGACAGTTTCCTTCTTGAAAGGACATTAGTGAACCAAATGGGTTTTTATGACAATGGATAATGGTTTAATGGTCATTATTAGACTTCTAACTTATTGAATTCAATTTCTACCATCTACGCCCATGGTGGGATTCAAACTCATATCTCCAAAACACTATCTGGATCTCTGGATTAACAGATCAGCATTGCCTCTCAATAATGATAGAATATAATGTTCTTTAAGCTGAATATAGTAGATGGTATTTAAGGAACCTTAACGATACTCACTAATGTAGGTAGATCTTCAATTTGCTTCAATCTATTGAAGAATCCTTCTATATCACCATTGATTAGGAATGCAAACAACTCTCATTTAACCACAAGACTGCTGGCATGTGAAGGAAACTGGCTATTTGTGTTAAACTGCTCTTAAATTTTCAATACTGACTTTGTGTTGCTGCTAGTGCAGTAATGAAAGCATAAAGTTATCAGTGAAGAATAGATGTATACGAGACAATGGCCAGTGTTCACCTTGAAATTATTCCCACTCTGCCACTATGATGACACTGAAAGTGCAGCAGTCTGTCTGTGCTGGTGAAGTTGGAGGATTTGTCCACATCTCTCCTGTTGCATCCCCTAAGAATCTTACTTGTTTCAATAAAGTCTCATCTTATTAATCTAAACTCCAATGAATACATGTCCAACCCATTCAACACCGTCATACCTGGAAGCAGCCTAGTCAACATTCTCTGGACTGTCTCTCATGCCAATGGACCTTTCCTAAGATGAGGGGACCAAACTGTTCACAGCACCCCAGATGTGTTGTGACAAGTGCCTTGTATAGTTTTAGTGAGATCTCCCTTAGTTTATACCCCATTCTGTTTGAAATATAAGACAATATCCCAACTGTCTTCTCTATTACCCACTGAAATTAGACGCCAGCTTTTGTGATTCATCCCCAGTGACTCTCAAGTTCATCTATACTGCAGCTTTCTACTGTTCTTCCTTATTTTAATAATATTCATCGCTTTTATTCTTCTAACCAAAGTGTTAATCTCACATTTTTCCACATCAACATGTTCTGATTCCTGGTTAAAGCTTGTTGTTTAATTCACTGTCAAAATGGCAAATCAGAAATGGCTTCTGAGTGCATTTAAATAAAGTTTCACTCAGTAAGAACTTTGCTGAATATTTTTCATTAAGATGCAAGATGTGGGTGTCATTGGTTGAGCCAGCATTTATTGCCCTCCCTGGTTGCCCTTGAAAAGGTGATGGCTTGAAATGCTGAAGACCAATTGATGTAGGTGTACCACAATAGGGGGAGAGTTCCTGGGCTTCACAGGAACAGTGATATATTTCCAGGTCCGGATGGACAGAGGTTTGGAGGGGAACTTGCAGGTGATGATGCTCTGATGTATCTGATGTCCTTGTCCTTTTAGATGGGAGCAGCCGCAGGTTTGGAAAGTGCTCTCGAAGGAGCCTTGGTGAATTTCTACAGTGCATCTTGAAGATAGTATACACTGCTGCTACTGAGGGTCAGTGATGGAATAAGTGAACATTCATGGATATGTTGTTAATTAAGCAGGCTGCTTTGTCCTGGATGGTGTCATGCTTCATTAGTGTTATTGGAGCTGTGCTCATCCAGGCAAATGGGGAGTGTTCCATCCCGCTTGTGCCATGTAGATGGTGGACAGGTTTTGGGGAGTCAGAAGGAGAATCACTGACTGCGAGATTCAAAATTATTGGCTTGTCCTAGCAGCTTCAGTACTTATATTGCTGTTCAGTTCAGCTTATGTTCAATGATCACTTTCAAGATGTTGTTAGAAGAGATTAGCAAGTGTAGTGGCATTGAATCTAAAGGTATGCTAGTCATTGTGTGGCACTAGTGTGACATGGATATTATTTTCCACTTGTAATCATAAGCCTGGATATTGTCTAGGTCTGTTATGTTTTGAATGGACTACTTCGGTATCTGAGGAGACACAAATGGTCCCTTCCGGGATCAGGGAATGCAAACAGACTTGGATGACTCAGTCTCACACTTTCTCCCTACAAATTTCCAGCCAATGCCACATAGATTTTGGCATGGGGCTAATGTATACTGCTCAGTAGGGAGGTTTTAATCTGAAGTAAGACTGAATGAAATTCATTGCCAGATAATTCCACACTACAATGCTGCATTCTGTGCATGTGTGTTTGCTGTACCACCTAGCAATGGCATTTCCCATAAATACAGCCCAACTGGAATAGGTACTCTGAATGATGTGTTATCTCAGGAAGGTGACGCTTGTAGTCCTTCCAAGGCAGATAGAATCAGGCTGCCTTCTGAAACCACACCAGAGATAATGAGAGTCATTGTAGGTCAAGAAGGCTTCAAGAGCAACACAACAGCTAGTCATTGCTGTCAGTCAGCCACTATCTGGGAGAAAAGTGAGGTTCAAGAAGAAACATTCTGAATTGTGGCATTAAACGATTTAATGCCACAAGCCACACAATCTATAGGTATTATATATTTTTCATTAAAAATCTGCTCACATTAAATTTCCTTTCTTGAGTCTAAATGTGCTAAAATAGATATTGGCATTACATAGACATTGGGTGCAGAACTTTGTACTCACAATTTGGTACAGAATATAACACTGCTACACAAGCATAAACAAATGCAATCATATCATCTTCTCACTATTTCTGCTTTCTGATTTGTGATTGGGTTTCATTGTGAAAGAAAATGATCAAGGATAATCCAAGGTTGAACTCAGCAAGGATGAACAGAGGAAGTGAGAGTGTCTGTCCTTGACATCAAAGCTGTATTTGACAAGGTGGCAACTTAACTCAATGGGAATCTGTGAGAAAACTCTCCAGTGCAAAGGCAGTTGTGTATGTTGGAGGACGGACATCTCAGGTCAAGGACACCTCTGCAGAAGTTCCTCAGAGTAGTATCTTAGACCAACGAACTGCTTTCAGCTGCTTTATCAGTGACCTTCCCTCCCTCATTAGGCCAGAAGTGGGGATGTTCATTGCTTACACAATGTTCGGCACCATTTGTGACTCCTCAGATATCGAAACAGACTGTGTCCATATGCAACACGGCCTGGACAATTTCAAGGCTTATGCTGATAAAAGGCAAGTAAAATTTTCATCACACTTGCCAGTTGACGGCCATTTCAAATCAGAGAGAGCAGATACCGCAGAAAAGAGAGCTCAAGAAAAGCCTGGAAACCAAGAAAAGCAGTACCTGAAAAGGAGAGACAGCATATTTTTGAATTTGATAATTTGAATTAAATGAATTGAAAATCCCCAGGTGATGTATTCCCAGTGATTATTCTAACATCAAGCCTGTTAGTGATATCTAGATTGACCTTTGGAATATGTAGAATCAGTGCAAGATTTTAACATTTTTAAGACCTGCAAAGCCAAACTTAGGTGGTTCAGATCCCTGCTGCATTCCCCACTTACTACCTGCCATGGCCAATGTCACAGACCAGGACATGGAAACTCGGAGAAACCACTGTCTGAAATCTCAAGAATTTGCATTTATGTTTGGAAGAGTTAAGCCGGCCTGGTCTGTATGCCCTGCTGGTAGGATAATCTCTGTGGCAACTAGCACTTTCCTCTGAAGGATTTCTGCCATTTTTAAAACAGGATAGGATATGTGGCTCTGATAATTCTTCCTTCCAACATCTATTTTATTGTAAAGATTGGCATTAAGTTGATCTATAATGTGCAAACACTTAATAAAGCATTTATGAACAACTGTTGCACATGAAGGGTTTTTTCTGCCATTCATAAGCCACATCTTTTGCCTTGATAACTTTGATGCACGAAATGTTCTTTATATCAGCAAGGGGAATGGCACATTCAGCAAAGGGACAGGGTGTGAGAGTTGGAAGAATACTGGGACTGGTTGTTCCCCTGAGAACAAACTGAATTAAAACATGCTTTGGTAGAACTGTTGAAAACTATGAATATTTTTGATTAAGTAAACAGTGGGAAACTATTTCCAGTAGATTTTTGAGAAAAGAGCAAGAGAAGAAAGCATATGAAGAAAAGTTTCTTTATAGATTGAGACAACACAGTATGAAGTTTGTAGGGGCGGCATGGTGGCTCAGCGGTTAGCACTGAAGCCTCACAGCGCCAGGGACCCGGGTTTGATTCCAGCCTCGGGTAACTGTCTGTGTGGAGTTTGCACATTCTCCCTGTGTCTGCGTGGGTTTCCTCCCACAGTCCAAAGATGTGCAGGCTAGGTGGATCAGCCATGCTAAATTGCCCATCGTGTTCAGGGGTGTGTGGGTTATAGGGGGATGGGACTGGGTGGGATGCTCCAAGGGGCGGTGTGGACTTGTTGGGCCAAAGGGCCTGTTTCCACACTGTAGGGAATCTAATCTAATCTAAGTTAGGGGAAAGCAGCAGGCCAGGCAGCATCAGAGGAACAGGAAGGTAGACGTTTTAGGTCATGGCCTTATTCTGAAGAGGGGTCTTGAACTGAGACGTCATCTTTCCTGCTCCTCCGATGTTGCCTGGCCTGCTGTGTTCCTCCAGCTCCACACTATGTTGTCTCTGACTCCAGCATCGCCAGTTCTTATTATCTCCTCTTTACAGATTGAATTGTGCTTGGGAAACACTGCCAGAATGGGTGATGGAAATAAAGAAGTGTTTCCAAATCAACCTGTTCGAAGATATTATGATACATTGTTGGAGCAGTGGGGCTTTTACCCAAGCCTTCTAGCTCTGCCACAAGTGCCATGAATCAATGGTAATATTCGAAAGAGGATTGAATAAATATCCAAAAAGGAATTTTGCAAGGTTGTGGAAAAAGTGCAGGTCAGTAAGCAGCTTTACAGAACAGCTGACATGGGCATGATGGGCTGAATGCCCTCCTTTAGGGGTATCAACATTTGCTGTCCCTCACTTTGAAGATGATGTCTTTTCAGGCTGATGTGAATCTGCCAGGTGACTGGGCTGGCCAATTCTTGACCACAGATCATGGGGTATGTGTGGCAATGAGTTTGTGGGGGTTGTTTCCTTTAGGCCTCTGTCATTCCTCCGCCTCCTCATTATCGGTCTGGAACTTGAAGTGTAATGTAGCTTGCTGGACAGGCTGTCACCATCTGGGAACAGTTAGCAGTAAGCTCCTTCCAGTTATTAATATCAATGTCGCTGCTCTTCAAGGAGACTGTCAGAACGTCTTTGAAGTAAAAGTAAAGTTCAGCAGATGCTGAGATTCGAATCAAAATTAGAAAGGAAATGTCTAAAGAAGAGTCACTTTGGAATTCAAAATGTTAACCTCGTTGCTATCGCCACAGATGAAGCCAGACCTGTTGAGTTTCTCTAGCACTTTCTGTCTTTGAATTGTTTTCTTTGTTCCCAGCGCTACAAATTTTGGAGTTTAGAGCTCAGGAGATGATTTTTAGCCATGCAGATAGAGTTCAATCCATTGTGTTGAATTTGCAGGGATTTTGCCTGAATACTTGCGGAGCTAGCTTCAAGAAGGAAGATATTGTTGGTTTGATGGTCTACCCATTGATTCACAAGGCTATAGTAGAGGCAGTGCTGATAGGATTTCCCAAACATTTTCATGCATCACTGATTCACAGTCCAACCCTCACTGCACAACAGGAGTGGCAGCACCTGCTCTGTAGACTGGCTCTTCTCATTCACCTCTGATGATTTCTGTTGTCAAATATTTCCTTCTGTAGTTTGTAGAATGCTGAGCCAGTACAGCTAATCTGTACTGGATGTTCTTGTCGATGTTGGCCTTCTGGTAGAGGTGGCAGGAATGATGTGGGAAGATTTTCAAAATGTTCATTCTTGGGATGAGGGCATTGCTGGCCAGGCCAACATCTAGTGACCATTCTCAATTGCAATGGAGAAGGAGGTAGTGAGCTGCCTTCTGGAAAGTCTGAAGTCCTTGTGGATGGTATGACAGTAAGGGATCTCCTGGATTTTGACAGTGAAGGGGTGCTGACATAATTCCAAGTCAGGTTGGTGTGAATCTTGGAGTGAAAACCTGCAGAATATGGTGTTCCCTTGGGTATGCAATCCTTGTTATTCTACACGGTAAAAGTTGCGAGTTTGGACATTGCTATCTTTGGGAACTGTGATGCATTGCTCTTGTACATATTGTTAATAGCACAAACTGCAATGTTAACGGTGAAGGCAGTAATATTGAATTTGGTGCCAATCAAGTGGGCTGCTTTGTCCTGGATGGTGTCAATTTTCATGAGTGTTGTTGGAGCTGATCTTATCTAGGCAAATGGGGAATATTCCATCACACTCCTGACTTGTGTTTTATGGATGGTGGACAGACTTTGGAGAATCAGGATAATAAAAAGAAAATACTCCAGAAATCTGAAACAAACACAGAAAATGCTGGAGAAACTCAATGGTCCTGGCAACATCTGTAGAATTAATGCTTCAAATTTGATATGCAGTGCAATCATGAGGTGAGTGAACCACCACAGAATTCAGCCCTGCTATTGTAACCACAGTTTCTTTATGGGCTAGTCTCATTCAGTTTCTGGTCAATAGCAACTCCCTCATTCCATTCCCACAACCCCCCATCCCCATTCCCCAGGATGTTAGCAATGGAGCTTTCAACGATGGCAATGTCATTCAGCATTAAGGACTGATGATTAGCTTTTGCCTTGTTGGAGATAGTCATTGCCTGGCACTTAGGTGGCATGCATGTTATTTGACATGTTCCAGTCAATGACACCCTGTGCCTGGGAGAAGACAGCAATGTTTCTGATCCCCACCGCCCAGGCTGCAACACTGACCTCATGGTCGGGAAATGAAACGATCCTGTGTGATCCTGCACAGAGGATATCAGTCACTGTCCTGATCCATTTGTGGGAACACCTACTGAGAGATCCCGCCCAGCTCCCACAGCACTCACTGGAAGGAGGCCGTAACAGTGAAATTCAGAGGAAGCTGGCACCTTCCTGGGTGCTGGCAGAGGATGGTCTTCCCTCTCCTGCTGCCCTCAGGCCCCAGACTCACAGACAGTACAGTTCCATCAGAATGACCCAGAATATATGGGGCCTGCATGGACACTGCACCTCACTTATCCCCAGGAAACAGAGTCAGAGCTGAAATACTCTGGTCCTCCTGTGAACCTGATGCAACCTGAAGGTTCCATGGCTGCAAATTCTGCCTTAGCTGGATATCCTCATCCTCTCGCTGCTCCTGAGTTTCCTACTGGCCCTGCTCCTCCTGCATATACCCTCACCTTCTTAGGAAGGAAGCCACAGAGACCACCATGCCACCAATAGGTGGGCGCAAGAATCCTGCTGGCAATGACCTATGCTGGGCTCATAATGAGCAAAAAGGGTTCTTATCTCTATGAACAGGCAGTGATTACATTCCCTATAGGTCGGGGTAACACGCTGTCTTCATGACAGTGAGACATGTAGAACCCTGATAACAAGGGACATGTCTCCATCATTTATTCAGTCTCAGCCTCAGACTTTGCACCAGCTTGGTGAAGGTGCTGAGATAGCTGAGGGACCAACACATTACACCAAAAAAGGAGTATCTGCTGCACTCTGACCCCTTTCCCAATTCAGTCCCACATCAACCACAAATCCTATCATTGAATTCAGCAGAGTCCATTGTAACAGTTTTCATGACATATAATGAAGCGATCATCTTCTCCTCACATAGCACCCTTGAATGTGTCACAAGTAATATGTTGCATTCGGCCAGCATTCCCATCTCTTTAAGTCATTGTCACTGACTTCTGCATCATCGAGTTGACAATATTCTATTTTCTAGCACCAATGGTATGAGGCAAATTGTCTTTAACCAACATTTGAACTCTAAACACTTTCACTCTGATTCAGTTGCAAACGAATGATGAATTGTTTGCATATTAAATGTTGCTGCAGTTTGCAAACATATAAATCTTGTATTTGCCCTTTCAATGGCCTAGTTCCAGCAAACATGGCAACCATGTTTCCAAACTACCAAAGAAGCAGTTACAAAATAAAGTCATGAACTAGTTGCTTATTATTCTGAGACTTGGATTATAAATACTAAGTACGTAAATAATAATATAAGGTTAATCAATAAAATAAGCGACATAAGTTGACTTGGCTGAAAGGTAGACATGATTGGCAGATCGGCATCCCTGGATATAGGGTATAGAGAGTAGATAGAGAGACCATAGAAAAGGAGAGTGGTGGCATCACAAAATTGATTAAGAAAGATGAAGAGTATCAAGTCAACTTACAGGGCTAGATAGACACCAGCGCCTCACATAACATCATGATCTTCAAGGCATGTGTGAAATGATTCAGCACAGTGATCCAAAACTGAAGACCTCAAAAGTATGATTGAAGCTACAGATCCTGTTCCAAAAAGGCAGATTACTTTGAGAGCCCAATGCAAATCACAAGAATAAAGATTTGGAGTTCCAGGCCAAAGACAGCATGCAAAAACCACTCACCTCAGTCCATCTAAGTTGAAAGCTTGGACCAGTATCCATCAAGACACCTAAGGAGATTTGTGATGTTTGACGTACTCCAAGGTTTTCGCCATTCGCAACAGAATAGATTTTAGAGGAGTACAATAACATATTCACAAGGTTAGGATGTCTTCCAAATGGTTAAAAAGGCATTTGACATGTTTGCTTTCGCTCCTTTGAATATAGGAGTTGGAGTGTAATGTTAAGGTTGTACAGGACATTGTTGAGGCCTCTTTTGGAGTAACGTATCCAGTTCTGGTTGCCCAGTTATTGGAAGGATATTATCAAGCTGGAGAGCATTGAGAGGAGATTTATCAGGATGTTGCTGGGTATAGAAGGCTTGAGTTGGAAGGAAAGGCTGGATAGGCTGGGACTTTTCCACTGGAGCATGGAAGTTTATAATATAAAGAAAGGCATAGATAGCATTGATGGTAATTGTCTTTTCCCTGAAATGGGGAATTTTCAAGACTAGAGGGCAGGTTTTTAAGGTGAGAGGAGACAGACTTAGAAAAGACATAAGAGACAAATGGTTCGCATGTGGAAGGAACTTCCTGATGAAGTGGTGAATGTGGGTACTATTGCAACGTTTAAAAGATATTTGGGTGGATGCATGAATAAGAAATATTTGTAGGGATATGGGCCAGGAGCAGGCAAGTGGAGCTAGTTTAGTTTGGGGTTATGTTCGGCATTGGCTGGTTGGACCGAAGGGTCTGTTCCCGTGCTGTATGATTCTATGACTCTATGATTCTGTAAGTCCTCACAATATCTTCTCTCAAGCCAGCCCGAAAGAATGTAAAAAAAAGCAGAACAACTGGAAATTATAGGAGTAATTGAGAAAGTGACAGCTACTACAGAATAATTAGCAGTCTAACAGCAGTGAAATAACCAGGGAAGCTGAGAGTATGCATTGAATCAAAGGATCTAAATAAATCTCTGAAGCGATCTCACCTCTTCCTGCCAAAATTCAAAGGAATTTTTCCATAACTTGCAAAGACAAAAATATTCACTGCATTCAGGGCAGTAACACAATTAGAATGACAGTGCACTCAGATATAGATAAAGTGCCTTTGCTTGTGAATGTTTGCATCCATACCTAATTGGCAGAGACAAAGTGACAGTTGAGTCTAATCAAAAGCATTCCAAAGCATTTCCCTGAAGCTACCACAATCTACTGCAAACTGTCCACAAAGAATGTTACTCTAGTTACAGAGATACTATTTCGATGCGACATGTGAGCAAGAAAATCACTCAGATATTGCAAACAGTAGTGCTCCCTATGAAGAAGGCAATGATTGCTATGACAGAGGGTGAAATCTTGTAGATCCAATGTGAAGAAGTTCAAGATGCTTTGACACTCATCAAACTAGCAGAGGCATTGAATAGCAGTTCTGCGGAAGGGTTACTTAACCTGAAACGTTAACTTTGATTTCTCTTCAGAGATGCAGCCAAGCCTGCTGAGCTTTTCCAGCAATTTCTGTTTTTTGTTGCTTGTAAAACAAGCATTAGCTCCATGATACATGCAAATGAGCCCAATGGCTATTTGAGGGTCTCAGTCCAAGATTGCTCAAGCTTAATTGAGGCATTCAAGGCTAGAGACAGAGCATTGGGCCTCCACTGTCCTGGGTCTACAGTAAAATTATGGAGGCCTTGGTTTAGAGACTGGGATGGTAACAAAATGGTTGTTGTTGTGTTTTGACATGACAGTGTTATAGTTTGGACCAGAGAAAGACAATGCAAAAAGGTAGACAGAGGGTTTCTCAGTGACATTTATCTTCAGGTCAAAATGGACTTGAAATTACAAACAGTTTAGCATAGCTAGGGTTTCAGAGATTCTAGCAATGTGGAGACCCAGTTCAGAGAGGGAAGAAGGGCTTACATTTATTTAGTGCCTCTGTTGACCTCAGGAGATCCCAAAGCATTCCGCAACATGATAATAAAGGCTATTCTACTCAACCGAGCCACTTTGGGTGCAATTTTCCTCTCCCGGTGGGTGGCAGAAGAGTTGGTGAGAAGGTTGACTCCTGGGGTGAGTCTCTCTCTCAACCTCTCCCCCACCCTTTTCAATAATTCATTAATTAAGTAATAGGTGACAAAATCCACAGACAACATTCTCGGTTTATCACCAATTATGGCCCTCAAGTGGTCAGTTAATGGCCAGTTAAGAGCCTCAACATACCACCTCCCTAACCATCTGCCTCCTTGGTGGAAGAGGAAGGTAGCTAGCTTCCTGACATGGGAAGTGTAGTGACTCACCTATCTGGTCAGGGAAGCCCCAACAGACCCAATCTGAGCAGTACCTGGCTGGAAAAGTTTAGGACCTAGAAGCTGCAGCCTCTGATTCTGGTGACCTGGCTTAACAGTGTTTAGGCCTGTGATTTAGTGAGAAACTCAGGAAAGAATGAGCTGTGAATGACCTGTGAATGAGCACATTGGCAGACAATGTGGTGAGTTTTCCCTACACAGCTGTCAGTCAGTTAGTCACCAACAAACATATTGCTGCTCACAAGCTGCAAAACAAAGAGAAAAGTCCACCCTTTGGTTTTCATCTATGTGCTATGTTTGTGTTGCTGGTGAGGTCAACGTTTATTGTTCACCCCCAAATTTCCCTTTCAAAAGCAGATGATACGTGTGCAGGAGATCTCCATTATTCATTCTTCTGCCTGACCATTCTACTCCTACACTCCCTCCTGCACGGCACCAGGAGTAAGCTGGAGAATTCCCCACATAACTCCCTAAAGTCTGCTTACAGGGTCTCATTTCACTTTCTTCCCATGACCTTGGTCCCAATACAGACCACAACCATGGCTTGTTCACCCACCCCCTTCAGAACACCTTGCAGCCATTCTGTGGCATTCCTGATCTTGGTTACACGGGTAGCAACATAAACATCCCAGAGTCACACAGACAGCCATTGAAGTGTCTGTTAACTCCCCTCACTAATGAATACCCTACTATTATTGCCCTTCTGCGCTTCTCCCTCATCTAACCAGAGCAACTGGATCACCCACAGTGCCAAGTTTTTGCCTCTGGCTGGCCTCTCCATAGAAACTGGTGCCCTCACAATATTCCATAAAAAGTTTACAAGTGAGATACACACAAGAAATTCTCCCTCTAAATGCTTGCTTCTCCTCTCCTGCCAGGCAGCCATCCATTCCCTCTCTGCCCGCAGTTCCTTAAGCTGTAGGGCGGCCACATCCTGAAGCTGGAGAATTCCCCACATAACTCCCCAAAGTCTGCTTACAGGATCTCATTTCTCTTTCTTCCCATGACCTTGGTCCCAATACAGACCACAACCATGGCTTGTTCACCCACCCCCTTCAGAACACCTTGCAGCCTATCTCGCAGCTTCATGAATGTATCATTGTGAGCCCCAGTTGCTGTTCAAGCTCCTAAACCCAGAGATCAAGTTGCTGCAGCCAGAGGCACATCTTGCATGAGTTAAACCATGAAACACACTCTTCCCACAAAGATCACTTGATCGCACCCTGTAAGAATTTTATAGGTTTCAATGAGATAATCTCTCATTGTTCAAAACTCCAGAGAATATGGACCCAGTTTGCTCAATCTTTTCTCACGAGGCAATCCTGGGCTCACTAAGCGCCTGGTATCTGGCATCCTTTCTTAGATAAGAAGACCCAAAACTGAGCATAATACTCAAGTGAGTTCACAGTGAGGCTCTGTATAGTTGTTGTAATACTTCTTTACTTATCTATTCCTGTCACTTGAGAAGAAAGCCTTCATTATCATTTGCCTTCCTGATTGTTTGCCACATCTGCAGGCTTGTTATAAAATCCCTACACTGTGGAAAAGGCCATTCAGCCCATCAAGTCACAGTGACCCTTCAAAGAGCATCGCACTCACACCCAACACCCCCACCCTATCACCATAAACCTGCATTTCCCATGGCTAATCGACCCAGCCTGCACACTTTAGGACTGTGGGATGAAACTGGAGCACCAGATGGAAATCCACACAGACACAGGAATCATGTGTAAACTTCGCACAGTCACCCAAATGTAGAACCACACCCAGTTCCCTGCATGCTGTGAGGCAGCAGTGCTCAACACTGTGCCACCCAAACTTACTTTCAGTGACCCTTGTGCAAGGAAGCCTAGGTCCCTTTAGATACCAGTATTAAGTCTCACCAGTTAAGAAGAAGTAGGCTCAGGGATGAACTCTTTGTCCCTTGAAATGTGTGCTTCCCAAATATATTCTCACCCAAAGCCCTGCAACAGGTGTGGTCCACTCAGAATAATGTGTAATGAAATAAATATTAATTTCGAAGTAATTCTCTCAGAATGAAAAGAGGACATCTTCATAAATTGTATGCTTGTTTCACCTTAGGCTAAATGCTATGGATTTTTGGTGAAGTGTGCGTTGAGGTTTTTGGAGTGTATCACCAAGAGGCCTATCCAGTCTTCTCACTGTATCTTACCAAACTCACCTCATGGAAACTTGTCAATGATGTCTCTTCTGTCTGATTCTATCCTCACTTTTCCATGAGCCATTCCTGGAGCTACTTGGCTCTTGGATGATATCCACCAAAACGTGGTATATTTTGCTTATCATGATATTCCAGTCATTTGGTTTGTCTCCAGCATGACCTTGTTCTTAATTTTTTGCAGTTATCTCTCTGTCTCATTTAATTGGATTATAGGCCATCCCTTCACGAATTATTCAGTTGTCGACACTTTACTCACACTGTCTAACGTTTCGGATCGCTTTCAGGGACTTACTACTCGGCATGCCACTCACACTATTTGTCTGATCTTTTGGTCTCTCCGCCCTAGATCTCTCCACCTGCGTACTTCTCTTTCACTTTGCCTGATGACGGGGCTACCCTCTGAAAGCTTGTGATTTCAAATAAACCTGTTGGACTATAGCCTGTTGATAAGTGAATTCTGACCTTGTCCATCCCAGTCCAACACTGACACCTCCACATCACGGCTACCATCGTTACCACCGAATCCCAGCTCAAAGTGGAGAGGATCTCCAGGAAGCTCACACATATAGACGCAGGCATTCTACAGAAATGCAAGGAAGCACAAAAGATCCCAAAAGGACTGCAGATCACGAACCCACTCAAGCCAACCTACTGCACAGACTAAGCTGAGAGACTCTGCCATTGGACCTCTTGCACACTTCTTAATCATCTCATCCATTAACTCTACAGTAGACGCCACAACCTTGAAATCGACAGAGACTCTATATTCACAGCTTGTGCACAGGATACAGCAGAACAGCTACGAGGCACTGACAAACAGACAAGGCAACAGAACCACGCCATCTACATACACAACAAGAACAAGAAACTGGAGAAGCTTGGCATCTCCATCAGCAGTAACCATGCCTCCCCTGGCACCATGGTTGAAACAGGGACCACTGCAGGGAAATGCATCGTCAACTTGTCTGACGACACCTTTCAACCGGACAAAATCAAAGTTCTCAGCCAAGGACTCAGTTTCTGCCCCACTACCAAAATGGACCCCATTAGTCTTGCGGTAGACGTTGAGGAATTCCTCAGATGAATGAGGGTCCATGAATTCTTCCACAGACCCCAAACTGATCTCAATTAGACAACCAACAGACTGGAATAGTCCACAGAGAGATCCGTGATGCAGTGACCAAAGAAGAAAGAGTTGAATTGGACCCCTGCAGAAGGCCACTGCCCTGGGCTTGACATGTGGGTTCAAGCCATCAGGAGATGCATCAACACTAGACTCATTAGCCATGCTCACAAGATAGCGCAGAACACCACCCAAGCACGATGCAACACCATCCATCCTCTCAGGACCAACAGCAACATTGTCATCAAACCAGCAGACAGGGTCCCTTCACCATACAGAATTCAACGGACTACGGGCAAGGATGTATCGCGACAACTGAACAAACAAGAACACCACAGTCACCCACCTGCTGATCCGACCAAAAAATATACTCACCAATTCAACAGACTCAAGACTTTTGATCCAGGTCTTCAGAGTATCCTATGCACTCTTATCCCACATACATCCAACACAGAGACTTCTACTACCTTACAAAGATACACAAGCCTACACACCTGAATATCCCATTGCATCAGGCAATGGGACCCTGTGTGAGAACCTCACTGGCTATGTTGAGGCCATCTTGAAATCCATTGTACAAGGAACCCCCAGTTTTGGTCGCAACACTACAGATTTCTTACAGAAACTCAGCACCCACGGGCCAGATGAATCAGGAACATTCCACATCACAATGGGCGTTTCAGTGCTCAACACCAGTATCCCCACACAACAATGGCATCTCTGCAACAGCTTCAGTACTCAACACCAACAACTGCCAATTTCCAGACACCATCCTACAACTCGTCCGCTTCATCCTCGACAACAATGTCTTCACCTTCGATAACCAGTTCTTTATCCAAACACATGGAACAGTCATGGGGACCAAATTTGCTCCCCAATATGGCTACCTTTTCATGCACAAGTTTGGGCAAGGCTTCCTTTGCTGCACAGGACCTCCAACCAAATCTATACACCAGACACCTCAACAGCATTTTCTTCCTTTGGATTCATGGCGAGGAGTCACTGAAACAATTACATAGTGATATCATCAAGTTTCATCCCACCATCAGGCTTCCCAATGGACTGCTCTTCAGAATCAGTCTTATTCTTGGCCATACACATCCCCATCAAGGACAGATACCTCAGTACCTCACTCTACCAGAAGCCCATGGACAACCTCATGATGCCGCACTTCTCTAGCTTCCACCCTAAACATATTAAAGAAGCCATCCCCTACAGACAAGCCCTACGCATACACAGGATCTGCTCAGATGGGGAGGAAAGTGACAGGCACCTAAAGGTTCTGAAGGACACCCTCATAAGAACGGGATACAATGCTCAATGCATCAATTGCCAGTTCCAACATGCTACAGCAATCAAAACTACAACAACTTCTCAGAAGACAGGCACAGGATAAGAATGACAGAGCACCTTTTGTCTAGTACGTCCCCAGAGCGGAAAGGCTACGCCATGTTCTTCACAACCTTCAACATGTCATTGATAATAACAAGCATCTCACTAAGATCTTCTCTGTGCTTCCGCTTCTCACCTTCAAACAACCATCAAGCCTTAAACACACCATCACTCACACCAAACTACCTGGCCTTCAGGACAACATCGACCACTACACCACATAACGCTGCCATAGCAACCTCTGCAAGACATGTCAGATCATCAATGGATACTACCATCACACATGTGAACACCACCCACCACATGCACGGCAGATACTCATGTGACTCAGCCAATGTTGTCTATGTCATACGCTACAGGCACGGATGCCCTGAGGCCTGGTATATTGGTGAAACCATGCAGATGCTGTGACAGTGGATCGAATGGGCACTGCACAATCGCCAGAAAGGAATGTTCCTTCCCGGTCAGGGAACACTTCAGCAGTCAAGGATATTCAGCCTCTGATCGTCGTTTAAGTGCTCTCCAAGGTGGCCTTCGAGATGCACAACAGTGCAGAATCATCAAGCAGATACTCTTAGGCAAGTTCTACACCCACAAAGACGGCCTCAACCCTGATTTTGGGTTCATGTCATGTTAAAATGTGACCCCCACCATGCTGTTCTGTATCTGTAAAATCGTCCTTATTGTCCTGTTTTGTCACATCACTTGATAATTTTTTATGATCTGTTTACCTTACTTACTTTGCACAGTTTTGGATTACTTATTACTTTAGTTCGGCCCTCGGCATGTGACTCTTATGGATATCATGTTATTCCTGTCATTTGGTTCGTATCTGGCACCACCTTATTTTAAATTTTTTGTAATTATCCCTCTACGCCATTTAATCGGATTATAGATCATACCTTCGCTTCTTATTCAGCTGTTGACACTTTACTCACACTGTCTAACAGTTTGGATCACCTGTAGTGATTTATTACTTGGCACGCCACTCACACTATTTGTATGGCCTTTTGATCTCTCTCTGTCTATTAATTGTGTGTCCGTGTGTTTCTCTCTCGCTATGCTCTGAAAACTTGTGATTGCAAATAAACCTGTTGGGCCATAATGTGGTGTCATGTGACTTCTGACCTTGTCCATCATTAAATGTTCATTGTGCACCTAGTAAAGCATTGACAATCTGACGTTGCCTCTTACTGGCAACAAAATGGCACAGGAGCAACTTATCTGCTCACAGCACATAGCTAGGCACAACCATTATGCAAAGTAGGTTACCCTGTTTGATAGTTTTAGGTGATAACAACACAACAGCACTTTATAAATATCAGTAGCAACCACCAGTGCAAATAATCCATCATTGAAAACTTGGATTCATAATAGAGTTTTGTCTGTCAGGACCTTACAAAATAATTACATGTATTGAACTTGCATCACATCTTCAAATCAGAACCTTATTGTCATCTCTCCGACTGAGATCCAGCAGTTGAAACCTGAAGTTTCCCAACCTGTCCAGATAGCATCTGTGGTATTAGAAAGAGGATATCACTAGCTAGGTAAGCAACTTGTTCCGAATTCAATCTCTAAGCACCCAAAGGGCAGTTAAGAATCCACCACGTTGCTGTGGGTCTGGGATTACATGCAGGCCAGACAGATTTCTTTTGTTAAAGGACATTGGTGAACAACGTTGATATTCAAAACAATTGACATGACTACCATTTTTTATAAGTTCCAATTTTTTATTGAATTCAAATTTCACCATCTGCTAATTCAGGATTTGAACCCATCTCTTTAGAACATAAATATGCCGTGCCGATCCAGTGACATTACTATTGCTCCATCACCTGCCAACAGCAATATCTTCAAAAGTTCTTTATTCACTGTAAAGCACTTGAGAATGAAACATGCCATATAAATGCAAGTCAGTCGTTTTATCACTTGTTTCTTTCAGTAAATGTGGAAATGCCTGGCAGATGTGGCACTATGCCTTGCACAGAGTAGATATAAACATATAGAATATTGAATAACTCTGACCAAGTGGCATTAGTGATCAATTTGACTGTCACTGTTACATTTTATTATTTTATAATTGTCCAACCTCATTATTGCATACAGAGCAGGTCTAATTTTTTTTACCATCTGATTGGCATGATTACTCACTATCCTGTGTCAGGTCTGAGCTGGTATCAAGTATGAGATAATAGTCTTTAAAATATTTTGTAACAGCTTCTGTTTACTGCAGGATTGTCTGTTCCATTTTAGCTGAGCGCTGTCTACTCTAATCTAGCTAACTATTCATTATGTTGTGAGCTTTAATTGATGATGCCAAATGCAATTATAAAGATAAACCAATCACTGACTCCCACTGGCTGACTGATGGCCTTTTTCAGTCTAGTGTGTTATATTGAAAATCCCTTACATTCCTCATTTCATTTCTAGACATGTCAACCAAACTCTCTGGGTTTCATCAGACGATAAGACATAAGACCAGGAATAGACCAATCAGCCCACTGAGTCCGCTCCACCAGCCTATGTATTATGGCTCCTCTGATCATCCTCAACTTCAGACCCCACCCCACCCCAACTCCCCTTTCTCCACTACCCCTCCTACCACTTAAAAAATCTATCTATCTCATCTTTGGAGACAATTAAAAACACATCCTCGACAATCGTCTGTGGTAAAGAATTCCACAGATTCAGCTTCCTCTGAAATAAGAAATTCCTGCACACCTCTTGTGAAAACATTGTTGTGCATTACAATAACAGCTTATATTTCTATAAAACAAAGAACTGCTCAGATGTTGAAAATCTGAGACAGAAACAGATTGTGAAACTCAGCAGGCGCAGCAACATCTGTGGAAAGAGAAAGCAGAGCTAACATTTTGAGTCCAGTGACTCTTCATCAGTTCTGAAGATAAGTTACCAGACTTGGAACATTAACTCTGCTTTCCCTTCTCAGTGACTGCCAGACCATGAGTTTCTCCAGAAATTTCTGGTTGTGTTTTATATTTTTATAACATTTTTCTGAAGAGATGCACAAAGCCTCCTTTGTAATGTCTGAAGCACTTAAACTTTGTTGATTCGAGTATCTGGATGTCTTGGATTCGCTATCACTGATTTCTAACCTTCAAGTCCAAACAAGAAGTGCACAGCTGAGACACTGGTTATAGGCGAAGGATCTGGCCCAACATCTGGGCCATGAGGATACATGACTCAGATGCTAGGATCACATGGCACATCGATCAGGCTCCAGTGAGATCCCTTAAGGTTCAGTACTCTCAGGGTTTCCTCTGCTGATACCATCAAAATCTCTTCAAATCTCCTTTACACTCTCTCTTTAACACTGTATAGTTCTATCTCAGTTTCCCTTTCTGAATATCAGAACACAATGCATCTGAAAATGCTGAAAATAGAGGGGGGACAAAGGTAGTACCGAAATGTTCTATCTGATCATATATGTTGCTTACCCAACTCATCACCTCTTTACCTATTGGTCTGTCCTCCCATATCTCCCACTTCTGCAATCTTAATCTTGCTTCCACACCACTTTTGCTCCGTGGATAGAGGTTGAAAATGCTTTGGCAGTGTGGTTTTCAAACGTTTTTTAAAAACCAGCCTCTTAACCCAAATCCCAACCCAATCTCCCTAAGCCCCCATTCCGACTCCCAGTAGAAACTGAACTGGCTCAGATCAAGATAGATTGAGTATCCTGCCTTGACAATTTGACACTTAGTTGCTGTTCTTCCATATGGAGAGGCTAGTTGGTGGGAGTGGATGAGACAGAAATATTGCGGATGTGAATCAACAATAATCAATTTCACGGATCAATAACTTGTAAAAGTTCCATAGTGTGTCACTTGTCTTAAGCTCCCAAGGTCTGTTAGCTGAATGAGCTAACAGGTAAGATAGGCCTGCAATGGTGTCATGTGACTTTTCTGGCAATGCAGTGTGTATGAATTGTCGGGCAGGGTGTGGCACAGCAGAAGCGCCACATTTCTTACATCCATCTAACATGTGGTGCAAGCCTGTTATTGTGAGTTCATTCCAGAACAAGGTAAACCGGTTCTATTCATAGAAAATGGCTCTTCTATTTGTGTCCAGGGCCTTTCCCCAGTTAGCTGAGTTCACTGGGCAGTAGTGGTGTCATACAATTAAACCCACCATCCCTGACCCGAGGACTTGACATACAAAAACATCAGGGTACACCCTTGCTTCTGCACAGTCCAGCCATCCTCGCCAAAGCCTCCCCTCTCCACATCGAGTGACCTCTACCGCAATGTGTAAGCTCTTAATAAAATTCAGGATCATGTGCGAAGTTCCTCACAGCCATGCAATGTGTTATCTGCTGTCGGGAAGAGGATGGAATTCTGCCTTATCCCACCATGACATATCAGAACTTCTGGGTACGAGAACATCTCCTTTTCCTTTGCCTTAGCTGGTACCACCATTGCCCACTCCTTCCCAACACACAGCAAATACATGTAGGTGGCATCAGGATATGGGTGAAGAGCTTGGTGGGAATTTCAATCCCAGTCCCTTGAATGAGTAATCGGATGCAGCTGGATTTCTGGTGTTGACAACTTTCTTTTTCTCTCTCTGTGAGCCTGCGGAAAGGAAAGTGGGTAGAATTCCCTCAAAATGCAGGATCCTTAAACGTGCACTTTCCACTCAGAAAGCAACAACATGCATTTGTATATTGCCTATAATTATTCTTCAGTCATTCGCAAACAGGAAACACACACTTGGGCTGAGGTAGAATAAATCAGCTGTTAATGGTGATACTGCATAACTCTGCACGAGATAACACGGAAAATGTGTCTAAGAAAAGAAGGAAGTGTCAGAATTGATGCACACCAGTGGCACACGTTACTTGAAGCATCACAGCCTATTAGCAGTCTGCATTAGTATCTGCCCAGGCTCTGTGGTGGGAGTAATTTCTTAAAATGAAGTGAAGAGGCATATACCATGAAGTACAGGAAGAAAAGCCTTTTGTTTTGCATTCTGTCAGCAAGTGATTCCTCTGAAGGGTTGTCATATGAAATGATTAGCAGACAGAGAGAACATATTGGCACAGCTGTGATAAACACCACAAAGCTATGCTGATGAGGGAGCAAATATTTCTCAACTGTCAATTTAACAGGTGCAGCCCACGTTTCAGATGCTCTCCTGGACGTTGATAAGGCAGCTAATATTTATTTAAGATTGAGATGTCTCTTCATCATTCTGTGTTTCTTGATTAAGTTTGAGATAGGCAGAGGATAATTTGGTATCGACTAGACTGTCATAGATTGGCTGAGGGTTTAAAGGCTGCTATCATCTCTTTACCTGGCAGTCTGAGGGCAGTGTGATGTGTATGGCTCATTTCCTCAAACAATGAAAATGCTGCCTTGCGCATTCACACTTAAAGGGCCAATCTCTTGAGAAGGCAAGTGCAGGAAAATCCATTACATCAAAACTCAGCATCTTTTTCCCTGCATCTGTCACCTTTTTGACGAAAATAACATGCTGTTCGCTTTATGGCAACTATTGTTCCATTCTCATGAGTGGGTTCTTCAGTGTAAAGAAGCAATGCACCGGATTCAAGCCTGAAAGAGTCAAGGCAGTATAGTCTCAGTGAGATGGGAAAATTGCAAACAAACACATGTTAAAAGATTGAACAATTAAATGAACATTTCCCTAATTCTAACAGAACATTACACCTTATTTACAAAGATTTACTGAAACCTGGTTGAAAACCCTTTAATTATGTTTCACAGGATTGCTGTTTGCATTTCTACCCAAAAATTGAAAAATTAAGATTACACTCTGACCTGGAAGGATTTCTTTTGACCTTATAAAACTTTGACCATGTGCTAATCATTTAATTTGTGAACCAGAGCAATCAATGCAGATGGTATTGGATGCTGTTTCTACCTATTTAAATATCTGCAGCAAGGGACACTACCTCTAAAAACAGAGGGCAGGTAGTGGGGGAAATGTGATTGACTATGTTAAGAATAACGTGTATCTTTAAGAATAAAATATGTTACACTTCATGCATTTAGTAAATGAAGACATGGTAAGCAATTTCATTTGTGAATTTTGGGATGTTATGCTGAAATGTATATGAAACTGTATGGGTTGCTCCCTGCTATTCACACATCCCTGTAGTACCCATTCAACATTTATCTCCTTCCCAGCCCATCTTCAGCAATCATTTTATCTGCATCGCCGTTCCCTCTCTCTCAGCAGCATCTCCATGTGTTTGACTTACTCCTTCCCCACTGCTCCCATCACCCGATAGTGGCATCAACACCACAATTTCCCAGATACTTTCAGGTTCTGATGAAGGGTCACTGGACTGCAAGCATTTACTCTGTTTATCTTGTTGCAAGCACTGCCAGACCTGCATATGGCCCATATCGCTCTAAACCTTTCCTAATCATGTACCTGTCCAAATGTATTTTAAATGTTGTAACTGTACCTGCTCATTACACATGTGAACCGCCCTCTGTGTGAAAAAGCTTCCCCTCAGATCCCTTTTAAATCTTTCTCCTTCAACCTTAAAAATATTCCCTCTGGTTTTGAACTCCCCCACCCTCGGGAAAAGGCCTTTGCTATTCACCTTATTTCTACCCCTCATGATTTTATAAACTTCACCCCCTCAACCCCTATGCTTTAGCGAAAAAAATCCCAGCCTGTCCAACATCTCCTCATAACTAAAACTCCCCAGTCCTGGTAACATCCTGGTAGATCTCTTCTGCACCCATTCCAATTTACCAATATACATCCTATAGCAGGACGATTAGAACTGCACAGAGTACTCCAAAAGTGGCCTCACCAACATTCTGTACAACCTCATTAAGATGTCCCAACTCTTATACTCAATGGTTTGGGTAATGAAGGCAAGCATATCAAATGCTTTCTTCGTCACCCTATCTGTGACACAACTTTCAAGTAACAACATACCCAAGGTCTCTCTGTTTGACAACACTCCCCAAGGGCCCTACTGTTAACTGTGTAAGCCCTGTCATTGTTCATCTTACCAAAATGCAACACCTTACATTGATCTAAATTAAACTTCCTCTGACACTCCTCAGCCATTTGGCCCATTTGTTCAAGATCCCTTTCTAGTCTTAGATATATCACTAGTTTTGGTGTCATCCTGCAAACTTACTAGCCATGCTTCCTATGTTCTCATCCAAATCATTCATATAATTGACAAACAACAGTGGACCCAGCACCAATCCTTATAGAAAACTGATGGTCCCAGGCCTCCAGTCTGAAAACAAGCCTCCAACACCATCTTCTGTCTCCTACTATCAAGACAATTTTGTATCCAATTGCCAAGTTCTCCCTGAATTCCATGTGATTTAACTTTACTAACCAGTCTACCATGCAGAACCTTGACAAAGGCCTTGCTAAAGTCCACGTAGATAACCTGTGCTACTCTGGCTTTATCCATTTTCTTTGTAACATCCTCAAGTTTGCGAGGCATGATTTCCCATGGACAAGGACATGCTGACTACCCTAATTACTCATTGTCTCTCCAAATGCAAGTAAATCTTATCTCTCAGAATCCCCTCCAACAACTTACCTTTCAATGATGTCATACCCAGGCCTCCTCTTGCATCCTCTCTTAAATAAATGGACAACGTTAGCCACCCTCCAAGCTTCCATTGCCTCACCGTGGCTGTGAATGATACAAATATCTCAGCTAGGGGACCTGCAATTTCTTTCCTAGCTTCCGACAATGTCCTGGGATTCGTTTGATCTGGTATCAGGGATGTACCTCTCTTTATGTGTCTTAAGACCTGCAGCACATCCTCTTCTATAATGTGGACTGTTTTCAAGTTGAAACATTCAATGTTTTGGCCTCAACAACTCTCTGTGTTAGAAGACTCCACAGGCTCAGCATTCCCTGCGTGGATATGTTTCTTCTCAGCTCAGGCTTAAATAGCCTATCCTGTATCCTTATACTGTGAAGTGATAATGGGAACTGCAGATGCTGGAGAATCCAAGATAACAAAGTGTGGAGCTGGATGAACACAGCACGCCAAGCAGCATCTCAGGAGCCCACTCCGCTTCCCTAACCTGTTCTTCCTCTCACCCATCTCTTCCTCCCACGTCAAGCCTCACCTCCATTTCCTACCTACCACCTCATCCCGCCTCCGTGACCTGTCCATCTTCCCTGGACTGACCTATCCCCTCTCTACCTCCCCACCTATACTCTCCTCTCCACCTATCTTCTTTTCTCTCCATCATCAGTCCACCTCCCCCTCGCTCCCTATTTATTCCAGAACCCTTACCTCATCCCCCTCTCTGATGAAGGGTCTAGGCCCAAAACGTCAGCTTTTGTGTTCCTGAGATGCTGCTTGGCTTGCTGTGTTCATCCAGCTCCACACTTTGTTTCCTCATACTGTGAAACCTGGTTCTGGACTTCCCAGTCATCAGAAACATCTTTCCTGCATTTACCTGCCTGGTCCTGTTAACATTTTGTGGGTTTCTCTGAGATGCCCCCGTCATTCTCCTGAAACTCTAGTGAATATAATCCTAACTGGACTAGATTCGGCCTGTCTTTGTAAGTCGGCTCTGCTAACCAAGGATGAGCTTTCACACGAGTTGAGTGGTGCTCGGAACCACAGTCTGCATTAGATGCTTCACAAATCAAGTATGTCACCAGCCTTGAACCTGGTTTTGCATAATTTGTTTAAGTCTTAGTCTATTAACTCCTAATAGTAATTGTATTGAGTTCCACAGGTGTTCTACACTTGACCTAACAGTACCTGATCACATTGCAGACCTGTTAAAAGATAGTTCCTTATATTGTCTTGCATTGCACCATTTTAAGTCTATCTTAAAGTGAGTAAATACTAAAGAAAGCTCACCACAGTTTCCCTTTAAATAGCCTTCTGCCATGCTGATGAATCAAGTGTTCGATTTGACAACTAACAACTGAACAACAGATTAATTCTCTCAGGAAGCATTGCAGCCCAGGTGTGTCTGCTCTCATGTTTCTTATGATCTTATATAGGGCTGACTCACTCAAACAAATTGTACAATTAATAAGCAACCAGCTCACACTTTTATGCTCCCGAAGGTAAATATCATAAAACGCAAAGATCCTAGTTAAAAAGTAACACATGCCACAGGGTCACCATCAATGCAAGAATCTTACTCCATGTTTTGGCTGAGATTTGCAATTATTAAAACCTCCAAAGGTCAGTGCATAATGAACAGACAAATCTAGAAAAAGCTCAGGTTTCAGTGCTAAACAAATGCTGGAGGAAAGCAGTAGATCTACCGGCATGTGGGAGGGGAAGGACCTATGTGTGCTCTTCCTTGTTGTCAGATTCCACCTTTTCATGCTTTTATCGCAGGTTCACAGGATTCATAACTCTTTTTGTTTGGGAGTCCTCAGGTAACCTTTCCCTTTTGATCATGAGTGTTAATGAAAGGTGGGCATCTTATGGTCACATTTCTGCCCATTGACTTAATGGATCTTGAGCACAGCGTTGGAGGGTTCTCTCAATGATATGTGGCCATCAGTGTGTACTCAGAGAATTGTTTCCTTCATTTTGAACTTTCTATTGTTTTGTTCTTTCCAAGACTCATCTTCAATCCTGTCACATTCTCTCATTGAGAAAGAAATTGAAGAAACCTTCTTGCCTCTGAATTGTAGTCTGATCATCACCCACTCTCTGACGTTAGTGGCTTACATTATTAAACTGCAATTTCATCAACACCAGTTTCAAGGTTATGAACTCTCTCCTTCAAGTTGAAAGAAAAGCAGCATTGCGCATGTAATTGTTTCCTTTCAATCTCCCCCTTAACTCTTTTTTACATCTGCATGTATCAATCTCAACTATCTGACTTGTACATCAATGATCCATTCTCCACCTTGTATAAGCCATGGCCTGCTTGGAGTACATCCATCTGATCACTCCAATTCCTACATACGTGCTCAATATTATGATCTTAGGTAAATTTAACTAGAGGCCTGTTTAATTGCTGTTTTGTAGTAAATAAATTTTAGATTTCTTTGGTACATTTGACATAGCATCTTATCAGTGATTCTGCAGCAGCAGGCAATGTAGCAATGTGCAACTATCCTGTGGCTCTCTGCAGCTGCACTATTCAAACAGTGCTTGTGTTCTCATATAAATGGTGTCTCTTGCATGTATCTGATACCCGAAGTAGCAGATAAAGCGGAGAAGACCTGTGAGGAAGTGACGAACGACAATTTTTCTTGGAAACCATTGGTCAAGTAACCAGATCACTGGATACTGCCATGGGACTCATTTAGGAGTGAGATGAGAAAAGATTTCTGTACTTAAAGGACACTTAGCCTGTGAAAATCTCTACCACAGAAGGCAGTGGAGCCTGGGTCACTGTGTACATTCAAGAAAGATGATTTTTTAGATTTACCTGGCATCAAAGGGTATGGAGAGCAAATGGGAAAATGACATTGAGACCAATGATCTGCCATGATTATATTGAATGACAGACCAGGCTTGAAAGGCTGAATGGACTAATCCTGCTCCGTTTTTATCTGTTCCTAATCTAACCTTTCGGTTCTCGCCATATTTTCTCCCCATTGCAGTTCAGGGGCTGGGAAAAGTCAGACCTAAGTTGATGGGAGATAGTAGAAACTGCTGATGCTGGAGAATCTGAGATAACAAGGTGTAGAGCTGGATGAACACAGCAGGCCAAGCAGCATCAGAGGGGCAGGAAGGCTGACATTTCGGGCCTGGACCCTTCTTCAGAAATGCCGTGGGCTGTTTTTTACCATTGGGAAGGAAATTCAGCTGGAAGTTGACTCACGCTGAGAAAGCCGGCTCTGCAGCTATTACACACTGCATACTAGATTACCTAATAGCGTGACTTGCAGCCATCAGTCAGCAGGAAGTCCCAACTGCCAGATTGATTGGCCAATTACCCCACCAGTAACAGCAGCTCCAGAACTCAGCAGTGAGTATTGGAAATGTTGGTTACTGCTGGGAGCCATCTGGGGTACTTTGGCTTGAGTCACCTTCACTAATCCCTTATTCTGGTGTTAATCGAACTACTGATAACATGCTCGTGATACTGTGCGCACACATACACATGTACACACACAACAGACATGTACACACACACACACACACACACACACACACACACACACGTACACACACACGTATACACACACACGTACATGAACACACACATACACATGTACACGTACACACACATACATGCACACACGCGTACAGACACACACGTGTACACACACACAGGTGTATACACACACACACATATGTATACACACACACAGAGACACGTATACACACACACGTATACACACACGTACATACTCATATACGCATCTACACACACACACGTACATACACACGCACACACCCACGCATACACAGACACACACGCACACACAAACATTCTCACTTACTGCCATGAAAAGGTTTATCTCTGCTGATGGGAGGAGTTCATTTAACCCTTTCTGGTGCCGACTGATTTATTCAACACTGGCTATTGCCACAAGTGCAGGAAGATGCTTGGAAAGGAACATTGGAGCCTGGGGGAGTTCCATCCTTTTTCTGAATTGTTTATGGGCTGTAGGTGTTGCTGGCTTGGTCAATATTTATTGCCGATCCCTAACTGCCCAGAGGGCAGATAGAGTTGGGATTAGGTTTTACTGTCACGTGCATTCAAGTACAGGCACGCAGGAGTACAATAAAAAGTGTAGAAAGTCACCATTCCCAGCTCCATCTTAGATACAAAGTTATCATAGTCACAAATAAAGAAATAAGTTAAACATTCAACATTACAGTTCTTCTCAGCATAAAGTAGGAAAATCAAGAAATGAACTTAAAAGTTGAATGTTACATTCCTTCTATAGCCATGGGCCTGCAGTCTCTCCTCACTGGGCTTTGCCCACAGGGACTCAGTCTGCCCCGTGCTGGGCTGGAGTCCCTAAATGCCCACAAAACTCCACCAGCTAAAAATGTTCATGCTCAACAGCTGACCCTCAAAGTCCTGCCAGCCCCAGCTGCTGCCACGCTCCGGACTCCAATTCCATCACTGCTGCTGCTTCCATGACTGAGCTCGCTCCAAAGGTAAGTAAAAAAAAAACTAAAACAAAGGCAAAAACAAAGACAAAAAAGGAAAGAAAGGTAAAAGCAGATGGAATAGAGGAGATAGTAAGAGCCGCCGATGCTGGAGTCTGAGACAGCACAGTGTGGAGCTGGAGGAACACAGCAGGCCAGGCAGTATCAGAGGAGCAGGAAAGCTGATGTTTTGGGTCAGGACCCGTCTTCAACTTCAGTGCAATTCACACTTCCCTGGGGTCTGATAACCCTTCCCCCTCCCCCATTTCTGAAGCAGGGTCCTGACCTGAAACATCAGATTTCCTACTCCTCTGATGCTGCCTGGCCTGCTGTGTTCCTCCAGCTGCACACTGGCGTACACTGGCTCAAGAGTCCAGATGCTGCCAACTATATTGCTGTGAGTCTGGAGTCACATGTGGGACAGACCAGAGTAAGGTTATCAGTTTCCTTCTATAAAAGGCATTAGTGAACCAGACGGGTTTTTTTCTGACAATGATTTCATCATTAGACTCAATTCCAGACTTATATTTTGTTTTGAATTCATGCTTTACCATTTGCTGTGGAGGTATTCAACCGCAGGTCCCCAGAACATTTCCTAGGTCTCTGGATTAATAGTACAGTGATAATACCACTAAGCTAACACCTCCCCTATCCAGGGGCTTTAGGAGAGGAAGGAATCCCAAAGGGCAAATGAGGATGAAGTGGGAGAGAGGTAGTGTGGAACAGGTTCTAATGGACAGACAGGGCACCCCGCCTTCCAGTTCCTCCAAAGGTTTTTCATGTAGGCCTTTGTGAATGTAAACCCACTCTACCCAATTGCTCAAGTCAACTGTATATTGGCATGGGAAACATATTTTCCACATCCAAAAACTTGTTAACAAATTGAAATGATCGTTAATTATTTACCTAAAATATTTTTAAAAAGCCAGCCATGGGATAAGGGCATTGCTGGCTAGCCAGCATTTATTGCCCGTTCCTAATTTCCCTTGAGAAGGTAATGTTGAGCTGTCTTCTTGAATGGCTGCAATCGAGAGATGAGTCATTCATTGCAATATTCCTAACCTCTGACCTGCTGTTATAACCACAGTATTCATATGGTAAGCCCAATTCATTTTATGGTCAATGGTAATGCTAGAATCTTGATAATCGGGAATTCAGCAACCCCATTGAATGTAAAAGGGTACTGGTTAGATTCTCTCTTGTTAAAGATGGCTATTGCCTAGCACTTGTGTGGTGTTAATATTACTTGCCACTTGTCAGCCCAAATCTGATACCATTCAGGCCTTGCTGAATTTGGATGTGGTCTGTTTCAGTGTCTGAGGAGTAGTGAATGGCCAATTGGGCAATTATCAGTGTTTTTGATGACAACTTCCATCACCTTACTGATGATTTTTAGTTTAAGACAATGGGGCAATAATTGGTTGGGTTGGATTTGTCCTACTTTTTGCATATGGGAAGAATTTGAGGAACATGATTAGTAGTTGGCAATGTTGTAGCCATAGTGGAACAGCTTGGCTTTGGGTGTGACAAATTCTGAAGCACATATCTTCAGTACTATTCTTGGAATGTTGTCAGGGCCCATCACCTTTGCAGTATCCAGAGCCTCCAGCCATTTCTTGCAATCACGTGGAATGAATTGATTATAGGCGGCAGACAGCCAATTTTGGCATTTCCCCCTTTTGCATTATGACAGTCAGGTCAGGGAGAGGGCAGGAAAGTTGTGAGCTGGGAAACTTATCTATTTTAGACACGACCCAGCCAAAGGAATAACTGTCAGACCCACGTTAAATTAACCCCACATCCCTGTTCCCAGAAAATGCAACTTACCTTCAGAGAGGTGAAAGTGTCACGATGCATCAGCCTGGTCACTCATAGCCTCAGGTCCAATACTGTAATTCAAACTGTTAACACTTGCCACATTTTCCAACTGTGCAACTTGTACTCTTAAAGATGTTCGACAATGTTTGACATGCAAAACTGAGTTGGACTGTCATAGCCAGATAATATGGGGAACGTGGTGTATTCTCAAGGGCTGCTGTGAAACATAGCACTCAGATAGCTGCTGCCCTTTCTATATGAGCTCCACGAAGCAGCAATAGCATCCTCCAGAAGCCAAAATAGGCGCAACCATTTGTCAGCAGCATCCATGCATTCCCTCTGAGTCCAGCTCCCCGCTGTCAGTACATTAAGCGTTGATGGAAATTTGTACACACAAGAAATATTTAGCGCAATAGCAACAATAAAGGTACTTATCAAAACAAGGCTCCAAAAAAACCTTGCAGTTATAATCTCCAAAGGCATATGTCAGCCAAGATGATTTACTCAATCAATCCTTTTCTGTCCGGCTCAGTGTGATGTTTTCCAAAATGGGGCCATGTGAGCAAAGCCCCACTTTCTACTCTCTTTATTCTCTCTGTCTTTCTGTCTTGCAGCATGTTGGCGTTATGATCAACAACTATTCTACAGTCAATGATGGTCTGCACTCAGCTGTCATCTACCGAGTGTCAGTCAGGTCCTGTCAGTCATGCCCAACATAGCAGAGCTCTGTCACAGAGACAGACAGCTTCCTCTACTCCAAAGCCCATGTTTTACTCCTTGGAAGACAGCTCGCATTCTCCCAGTTCCTGTATAAAAGTGCATTACCTCATTGTCTGTTCCGATCGTGCAGAACATAGCATGCCAAGATGACATAGCACTGGAGGGCCCTCCTAAATGAATCCAAGCAGTAGGACCACATCTTCAGCATCTTCAGCAGCTCCATCATCTGCTCCACTATGACCCTGACTCAGGCATGCACATTGGGTTGTAAGGTTGTAAGGTTACAGCGTTGTAAGGTTCCTGTTCCTTAAACCCACCAGGAGAGTGCTTCAGGATGTAACAGCCATGGCAAGCTGGTGGACACACACCTCCAGGGAGTGGCAACAGTGATCACAGATCACCCAGTCTTGAATGGAATGGAATGCCTGCCTGGTGATGAATTTTGTGGTGTTGTTATGCTGCCCTCTCAGTGCCATGTGTGTGCAGTCCATGACACCCTGTACTTGGGAGAAGACAATAATGTTTCTGAATCCCACTGCCTGGGCTGCAGCTCTAGCCTTGTGCTCAGGAAATGAAGTGATCTGTTGTGGTCCTCATTGCAGGGTATCAGTCACTGTCTTGATCCATTTGTGGGAGCATGACTGAGAGATCCCACCCAGATCCCCCAGCACTGCCTGGAAGGAGCCTCTCATATTGAAGTTCAGTAATACAATGTCCTCCAATTGTCCCATAAATGTCAAGGGTTCTATCTAATATTAACTTATTTGGTTCTTATCACACCGGAAAGGAGACCATAAAAAAAGGATGGTTTAGTCATCCCAATATAAAGACCTGTTTTGTCGTGGTGAAACGTTGAGAGGTGCCACTGTTAAATTTCTAATATGCATTGCTGGCAGATTATCAGATCATAGCACACCACATAGTGTACACTCAAAACAACACTCACAGCTCCCTTGTTATTTGTGCCCTCTTAATGGCGTTGATATATACAACAAAACAAAGACATTAATTATACCATGTGATTTGATTTTATGATGCACTTTTTATTTTGTCATTTAAATTTTCAGGCAAGATTTTAACTCATTCAAAGCCCATCCACTTCAATAGAATTACAAACAAAAACAGAAATTGCTGGAAAACTCAACAGGTCTGGCAGCATCAGTGAGAGAAATCAAAGTTAACGTTTGGGTCAGAGTTCTGAGTAAGGTCACTGGACTCGAAGCATTAACTCTGATTTCTCTCTACAGACGCTGACAGACCTATTGAGTTTTTCCAGCAATTTCTGTTTTTGTTTCTGTTTTCCAGCGTCCACAGTGCTTTCAGTTTTTAAACAGAATTATAGTTGGGCCCTTGGTGCACCTTGGTAACTTCAAAGCGCTTAATTTTATGTTCGTGTACGTTTCAATGTATAAGGAATTTCATGCTCTATAAGATAGTATTGTTACCTGCCTTTCTGTATGTATCAGAGACATATACAATGTGCAGCAGGTATCTCAAATCCCTGGAGAAACATTACCGGTGATGATTTTACAAACCAGAGCCAGGATACATGCTCCAATATCAATGGCCCCAGCATCCAAGCACTGCTTACGGTTAATCAGCTCCACTGGGCAGACCACACCACCCATAAGATTGACACATGATTTTCAACCAAACAAAAACAGAAATTGCTGGAGAAACTCAGCAGGTCTGGTAGCATCTACGGAGAGAAAACACAAAACTTTCAAAACCAACTCACTGCTCCAAGCTCCATCAGAACAAACTCTTCAAGGGTATCCTCAAAGCCTCTGTGAAAATAATACCACTTCCTTATGACTTATAGAGTCCCCACAGGTAGAAGCAAGCCAACTGAGTCCACATTGACCTGCAGAAGAGCATCACTTCCAAACCCACCTTCCTATTCTATCCCTGTATTTCCCATGGCTAAGCCACCTAGCCTGCACATCTCTGGGCTCTATGGACAATTTATCATTGCCAATCCACCTGATCTGCCCATCTTTGGGCAATGGGAAGAAACCAGAGCATCTGGAGGAAATCCATGTGCACTCAGAGAGAATCTGCAAACCCCACACAGAAAAATCACCTGAAAGTGGAATTGAACCCCGATCCCTGGCACTGTGAGGCAGCAGTGCTAACCCCTGAGGCACCATGCCACCTCCTGATGGGTGCTCATGGGAATCTCTTGCCTAAGTCCAACCAAATTGGAGAATTAGCAAGTGCGAAGGTGCTAACCATCCCAAGATTTCTGACTGACCTTGTGGCCCAGCTTAAACAGTGGAAGGAGTGTGTGGAAACCTGCGTATCCAATTCTCCCACCTCCTCAAACACCCCCATCCCAACCGGCAGCAGGGTGTGCAGATCCAGCATTGGCCTGTATATACACCTCAAGAGCCACAACTCTGGAAGAAAGTCATCCTCAGCCCTGAGAGACCACCAAGGAAGAAGGTGGCACTAGGAAGATGGGATATGCTCCCTTGCCCAATGTGTTGCAGAAATCCACATAATTGTCATTGCTTTTAGAATAAGAATCTACTTTGTTTCTAAATTAAGCTCTAATCCCATTACACAGAGCATAGTCAAACAACAGTTCCATTCTTCAAATCAGGATTCAATACCAACTACATTCAAATACATCCATTAAATTTATCCCATTAAATCCTGACTGCCTCTCAAACCCATCTATCAGTCAATTTCACCTGCCAATGTATTCCATTAAATCCCATTTTCCACTGTATCCCATTTTATGGGTGAAACAATGGCATTAAGGTGATATCACTGAACTAGTAATCCAGATTAATTTTCTGGGGAGAAGGATTTAAAATCCCACAGTGGCACACATGAAATTCAAATTCAATTTCTTAAAAATCTGGAACACAAAAGCTAATCCATAGCACATAACCAGTGTCATTTTTTTTGTAAAAGCCCATTTGATTCACTAATGTCCTTTAGTGAAGGACTTCTGCCATCCTTACCTGGTCTGGACTACATGCAACTCCAGACTTACAGACAAAATACCATAACGTGGTTTGACTCGTAACTGTCCTCTGGGTTATTAGGGATGGACATTAATTGCAGGTGTAGCCCACTGCACCCATGATCCATGGCCAAATAAAGTAATATCTGAAGCTACAGAAGCAGAAATTGCTGGAAAAGCTGAGCAGGTCTGGCAGCATCTGTGAAGAGAAATCGGAGTTAATGTTTCAGGTGCAGTGAACCTTTCTCAGCTCCTTTTATTAAAATACCTGAAGCTTGTAGCAATCTCATAAGAAATGCTCCCTCTAATGTTTTGTCTTTCCACCCAAATGCAGAAGCTCCGTGCATGGCAGTGGCTTTCAGAAGGGGCAATCAGAGAGCAAAATGACGATTGATATACATGGGGCTTCCCAGTGGCTGTGTGGTCATGCAGTTTAGAGCTTAACTTTGCTCATAAAACAGCATTCTGCAAGCTTATCTTGTTTGTAAATTTTAAAATTATTGTTTGCAACAAAGTGAAGCTCCCAAAAGTTAATAACAATTTTCATAACATTATATCCAATTGACTCTGAACAGAGTGAAGAATAATTTTATCCAAGTGACTTTGTCACTGTCTCGATGCCTTTTCTGCTGAAATATCTGATTTAAATGCCCAGGGATTGTGAGGATAGCATTTTGCCAAAATAACTTGAATTCACTTTTGGTCTACTCCACTGGACCTTAAAGTGAATCTTTCTTCATTGCAAAGAGCAACCATTCCTATTTTTGTAACACAGTGGGTCAGTCAAAGCAGCCATGATAATGTTTTTCTGGTGCAACAATTTGTTTTACAACATCTTATACTTCTCAACTTGAGGCATCATTCCTGATGATTCTCATATTAAGCCTGCAATGGGGCTTGTAAACATAATGTTATGGCAAGAACTCCACCAACTAAGTCAAGCTGCCATCATAGCACATAGTATCATAATAACTCTTCAGGCCTTTAGTGTGTTGATGTGATCATTTCAATATTTTATTGTAATACAGTTCCTGTTGGATAAAATAAGCCTTCTGGAACAAACACAGCTGATATGGGGATTGAATTTTCTCCCACTATCAGCTTCTTATTTCAGCTCAGCTAAAGGAACTGGCTGGTGAATACCTGGTAAGGTATTCTACTTATAATAAACAGTATGTAAAGTTAAAGTGTGACAGGGCAGCTTGGCTGAGTAGAATATATAACCTGTGACATGTGGCAAGTCATGGATGTGACCAAGTGGGCGAACACGTCTATAGGAGGTGGCACCATCTGTAGAAACTTGGACTCTGGATTTCAAAACTTAGATGACAGCTGTGGTGCATCCCTAAGGTAGAGGACTATGAGGATGGTATGTTTAGGGAAGTGGTCACACTGCAGGTTAGGAGAATGCAGGCAATTAGGGAATGGTTGACTGACAGGCAGCCTAAATGAACAAGCCTGCATTGCAGGAAATGATGTCGCTTAATAATTGGTTTTCCATTTTGAATACAGGTTCCTGGATGTCAAAGTCAAAGCCAAGTCTGTGGCAGCACAGGCAGTCCAGCAGGGGAGGAAAAGAGGTGGAAGAGCAGTAATGTTTGAGAATTTGTGAATGAGGGGAACAGAAACATTTTGAGTTTTGAGTTTTATCTAATGTTGTCATATGTACCAATATACAGTGAAAAGTGTTGTTCTGCATGCAGTACAGGCAAATCATACCATATAAGGTGTATCAGGGTAGCAGAACAGAGTACAGAGAGAGTGTTACAGCCACAGAGAAGGTGCATAGAGAGAGAGAGAGAGACAGAGAGACAGATCAGAATTAACATGTGAGAGGTCTATTCAAAAGTCTGAGAACAGCAGGGAAGAGCTATTCATGCATGTATTTGAACTTTTATATCTTCTGCCCAACAGGAGAGTGTGGAAGAGAGTACAACCGGGGTGGAGGAGTTTTTGAGTATGTTGGCTGCTTTCTCTAGGCAGCGAGAAGTACAGATGGAGTCAATGGATGAAAGGCTGATTTGGGTTATGGAATAGACACAACTCTCGAAAAACCGAAAGAACTGCAGATGCTGTAAATCAGAACTGAGGAAGGGCCACTGGGCCCAAAACGTTAACTCTGTTTTCTCCAGATCTGCTAGGCTTTTCCAGAAACTTTGTTTTTGTCTCTGTGGTTTCTTGTGGCCTTGGGAAAAGCAGTTGCCATACCACACTGTGATGCATCCAGACAGGATGCTCTCTAGATAACAATGTGTGGAGCTGGATGAACACAGCAGGCCAAGCAGCATCTCAGGAGCACAAAAGCTGACGTTTCGGGCCTAGACCCCTCATCAGAGAGGGGGATGGGAAGAGGGTTCTGAAATAAATAGGGAGAGAGGGGGAGGCGGACCGAAGATGGAGAGAAAAGAAGATAGGTGGAGAGGAGAGTATAGGTGCGGAGGTAGGGAGGGGGTAAGTCAGTCCAGGGAAGACGGACAGGTCAAGGAGTTCATCTTGGGGCCTAGGATAGGGGTGAGGGAGGAGGTGTGGGGGCAAGTGTAGCATTTCCTGCGGTTGCAGGGGAAGGTGCCGGGTGTGGTGGGGTTGGAGGGGAGTGTGGTGCGGACAAGGGAGTCACGGAGAGAGTGGTCTCTCCGGAAGGCAGACAAGGGTGGGGATGGAAAAATGGCTTGGGTGGTGGGGTCGGATTGTAGATGGCAGAAGTGTCGGAGGATGATGCGTTGTGTCCGGAGGTTGGTGGGGTGGTGTGTGAGAACGAGGGGGATTCTCTTAGGCTGGTAATTGCAGGGGCGGGTTGTGAGGGATGTATTGCGGGAAATGTGGGAGACACAGTCAAGGGCGTTCTCGACCATGCGGGGGGAAAGTTGCGGTCCTTGAAGAACGTGGACATCTGGGATGTGCGGGAGTGGAATGCCTCATCCTGGGAGCAGATGCGGTGGAGGCGGAGGAATTGGGGATAGGGGATGGAATTTTTGCAGGAGGGTGGGTGGGAGGAGGTGTATTCTAGGTAGCTGTGGGAGTTGGTCGGCTTGAAATGGACATCAGTTTGTAGCTGGTTACCTGAGATGGAGACTGAGAGGTCCAGGAAGGTGAGGGATGTGTTGAAGATGGCCCAGGTGAACTTGAGGTTGGGGTGGAAGGTGTTGGTGAAGTGGATGAACTGTTCGAGCTCCTCTGGGGTGCAAGAGGCGGTGCCGATACAGTCATCAATGTAATGGAGGAAGAAGTGGGGTTTATGGCCTGTGTAGGTGTGGAAGGGGGACTGTTCCAAGTAACCTACAAAGAGGCAGGCATAGCTTGGGCCCATGCGTGTACCCATGGCCACCGCCTTGGTCTGTAGGAAGTGGGATGCTCTCTAGGATTCTTTGGTGGATACAGGTGCCTCCTTGATGTCAGAGTCAAAGATGTCACAGATCAGCTGCAAGACATTCTTTTGTTGGAGCGTAAACAGCCAGATGTTCATGGTCCATATTTGTACCAGTGTCATAGACAGGAACTGGGAAGAGGTGCTGAAAATAGACTTTAGGGAGCTGGGAAAGAAATTACAGTGATCCCAGGATAAAGTTCCAGCTTTACATGCTAGTTAGCATGTCTAGAGAATTTGTGCAGAAGAGAGGGCATCTGATTTCTGAAGCATTGGGGCAGCTTCTAGGGCAGATGTAACTGCATACAGTAAATGAGTTAAATCTCAGCAGGACTGGGATTTACCCTTTCTGTTGGGTAGGATTTAAAATGGATTACCAGGGAAATGTGAACCAGACAGACAGCTCACGTAAGGAAGAAGGAAAACTTGGAGCAGTAAGTAGAAAAGCAATAAGCAAGATTACAAAACAGAAAAAAGCATAAAAGAGAATCAGCTTTCACAGTAATGTTAAACAGGAAGAGTTAAACTCTCTCAATCTGAATGCCAGCAGTATTTGCAACAAGGTTGACGATCAGTTAAGGCAAGGTGGAAAAAGAGGTGAGCTAGCACCCAGAATAAGGAAAACTGTTCATATAAGTGACAGAGAATGAGAAGGAGGATCTTAAATTGAAGGATCATGATGTAGAATCAGTTTGGGTAGAGTTAAGAAACAGCGGATGTCAGCAATAATTGATGGGAGTTGTTTATAATCCACCAAACAGTAGTGGTAATTTGGGCAGGTAGTAAATTGAGAAGTCAGAGATGCATGTAATACGTGTACTGCTGTAATAATGAGGGACTTCAATTCATGTATAGAATGTAAAACCTAATTTTCATTAATGTTGCGGATGATTAATTCCTGGAGGGTGTACATGATGGATTTTGTAGAAGTACATTGAAGAAACATTTAGAGATCAAGCTTTTATTAGATTTAATGTTGTGTAATGAGAAGGGGGTAATTAATAGCATTGTTTTAAAACAGCATTTTGAAAACAGTGACAATAATATTACATAAGATTATTGCAGAATTTCAAATTATGATTGCATGTCATATATCTCACTCTGACACTAGAGCATTAAGGCTGAAAAGAGAAACTAGAAGGGACAAGGTTTGCCATGGTGTGTTGGGAAAAGATACAAAACAATTTGATAATAAAAAAAGAACTCTGGATGCTGGAAATCCAGAAATTGCTGGAGACAATCAGCAGGTAAGATCTTTCCTGCAGCAAGAAAACAGATTTAACATTTCAAGTCTGGTCACCACTCATTCAAACCAATAGCAGCTAGGAAAAAAGTGATATTTACGCTGAAGATGCAGTTTTGGGGATGGGGGAGCAGGAGAAATAGGTGAACTGATGTGTGGGGATGGAGCTCAGAGGGATAAGTGACAATGAGAGCTCCTCAGAGACTCAGTGTGGACTTGGTGAGCCGAATGGCCTGTTTCCTCAACGTAGTGGTTCTATGATCTATGATCCATGAGTAGGAGGAAATGAGTTGGCTGTGCTGAAAGCAACTCATATTATGACAGGATTGAGGTATGGATGTGGATATAAAAAACATGAAAGAATGGAAGCAGCTTACTAAGTTATTACAGTGAATGTTGAGTCCTAGAGGCTTCAAGGTCTCAAGCAGAAAATGTTATGTTGTCCTTTGAGTTTGCACTGAGGCTCATTGAAGCATGGCAGCAGGCCAGTGACAGAAATGTTAGTGTGGAGTTACAGCGGTGTGTTCAAGTGGCAGACTACCGAAAGCTCAGGGTCATTTGTACAGATAGAATGTAAGTGTTTGCAAAGTGGTCAACCATCCTGTGTTCCATTTCCCCAGTGTAGTGGAGACCACATTGTGAACAGTGAATACAGTAGACTAGATCGAGTGAATCATTGCTTCACTTGGAAGATATGTCTGGAGAATTGGATAGTGAGGAAGGATGAAGTAAACAGGCAAGTGTTACACTTCCTATGATTGCGGAAGGTGCTGTGGGTTTGGGGAGGTGTTGGGAGCAGAGGACGAATGGGCCAAGGTATCCCAGAGGGAATACTACATACAGGAGGGGAGGGGAATGTGTGTCTGGTTGTGTTCTGGGATCCTGGGTTCAAATCCCACCATGGCAAATGGTGGAATTGAATTCAATGAATATTTGGAATGAAGAGTCTAATGATGATCATAAAGCCCTTGCTGATTGTTGGGTAAATCCCATCTGGTTCACTAGCATCCTTCAAGGAAGGAAACTGCCATCCTTACCTAATCTGGCCTACATGTGACTCCAGTCCCACAACAATGAGGTTGACTCTGAATTGCCCTCTGGGCAATTAGGGATGGGCAATAAATGCTGCCTGGCCAGCGACGCCCTCATCCTGCGAATGAATAAAGAAAAACAATTGTTATAGGAGGAAAGGAGAGGGAAAAAAGGTGAGCGTTTCTAAGGCCATTTGTGGAAGGCGGCATCAACGAAACAGATGTGATGGAGACAGATAAACTGGGAGAATCAAATGAAATCCTTACAGGAAGAAGTGTGAGGATATATAGTCAAGGTAATTGTGAGAGTCAGTGGGCTTGTAATGGATATCAGTGACCAGCCTATCCCCAAAAATGAAACAGAGATGTCGAGAAAGGGAAAGAAGGAGTCAGAGATGGGCCAGGTGAAGGTGAGAGCAGGGTGGAAATTGGAGGCTAAATCAATAAACCTATCCAGTTCCAGATGAGAGAGGGAAGCAGCACCAATGATATCATCAATGTACAGGGAAAGAATTGTGGGTGGGAGTGGAATAGGACTGGAACAAGGAATGTTCCATGTACTCCACAAAGAGACAGTAATATCTCAGACCATGGCCACGCCTTAGATCTGAAGAAAGTGAGAGGAGTTAAAAGAGAAGTCTTTCAGGGTGAGGCTGAGCTTGGCCAGGAGGAGGAGGGTGATGGTGGATGGGAAAAGTTCAGGTCTTCTTCGTAGGAAGAAGTGGAGAGCTCTGAGAGCATCCTGATGGGGAATGGATGTATAAAGGGATTGCACATCATGGTGAAGAGGAGGTGGCTGGAAACCTCAACCTAGAAATTCTGAAAATGTCATAATGCGTCAGAAGGACAGTGGGTGTAAGTAAAGAGGGACTGGGCAGGGAAAAGGCAAAAATAGAGTTGAGGTAGGGAGGAATAAGTTCCAAGGGGTAGGAACAGGCAGAAACAAAGGGTCTGCCCGAGCACACCTGTTAATGGTTTCTGGGGAAAAGGTAGAAGGAGGCTGTGCGGGACTGGGGGATGATGAATTGGGAGGCCGTCTCATGGAGATCCCCAGGTGAGATGAGGTTGGTGACAGTCATAGACAAAATGGTCTGATGCTCAGTTGTGGGGTCATGGTCCGCAGGAGATAGGAGATGCCCAAGAGCTGGCACTCAGTCCCTGTAAAAGATGTGATGGTTGGCAGGCTGATGTTTAAAGAATATGACTAGTAGTAGTCATTTTAGTTTTATAGTACTATATGGTCTGCCCCAGACAAATATTACTTTAAGGTATAAGCACCTAAGGGGAGAGCAGTATCAACTATGGATAAGAGAATAGTAAATGATTGAGTTAGACAAAGGGGGTGGCTCACAAAGATGCCAGAAAAGCATAAAACATCATGTGGGGCATAGGTAAAGTGAATAGCCAAGGTCCTTTTCCCTTAGTAGGGTAATCCAAAGCTGCAGGGCATTGGTATAAGGTAAGAGGGGAAAGATTTAAAAGGGGCTTAAGGGGCAACCTTTCCATCCAGAGGGTGGTGCTGTATAGAATGAGCTGCCAGAAGAAATGGTAGAGGCGGGAACAAATACAACATTTAAAAGATATTTTGAAAATATATGGATTGTCAAGGTTCAAAGGGATATGGGCCAAATGCAGGCAAATTAGAATAATTGTGACATCTGGTCAGCATGCACGAGTTGGACCAAAGGGTCTGTTTCCGTGCTATATGACTCTACGACTCAATGGTAAGCCTAACTATTGGGAACAATTTAGGACACTGTGAAGGATAACCAAGAAACTTAGAAGGAAAGGGACAAAGAGAATATAAATGCGAGCCAGAAGGAAAAATAAAGGTGCAATATAAAATTTTCCTTAGACATGTTGGCAGAAAAATATAAGCTAGGAAATGTGAACCCATTGCAGGTGGGGACAAGGAGAAGGAAACAGTGAAGCGTGTAAACAACTACTTTCTATCCGTCTTTACAAGTCTCTCACCAGCAGTAGAGAAAATGTTACAATCCAATATAAACAAAGCAATAATAGAACACTAAAATGGTAGATTTGGACTGAGTCAGCAATATTTATGAAAGGAAAATAATGTTTGGCAAACCTGTTACAGGTTTTTTTGAGGATGTCCTTTGAATGGCATTGAATTGTATTGTAACCTGTACTCGAAAACTTTATAAATCGCCACTTACAGCACCATCTTGGGCACTAAGGTACCTGAACACAGCTTCTTCAGTTGGAAGATTAGTTACAGTGTAACAATGTCACCAACACATGGTGCCTTCTTAGGTACCTTGGTACAATCCTTGGTTACAGAACAGAGAAAGGAAGAAAACACGTTACATTACAACTAAACATGGTGTGACCGAAGGTCTGAAAAAAACCATCAGTTAAAAAAACAAACATCCCAGTCTCTCTCCAAGGACTCTCTGCAGCAGACCAACACAGGGGCTTCCACATGGTCTGACCACTGGGCTGCTGCCCCCACTATGCATCAGGCCACTGGTCGCTGCTGTCCAGCTTAGACAAGGAAAAATCAATGGAAATATGACATTTCGGATTTTCATAAAGCTTTTGATAAGCTTTCCACACAATAAGCGAATTGACTGCACCTGGGATTGATTGTGGTGTAGTATGCCAGTATGAATTGAAAAAAAAATTAACAAACAGAAAGCAGATGGCAGGAATAAATGAATCATTCTGAGGATGGCTGGCTGTTATTAATGGAGTACCATAAAGATCAGCTCTAGAGCCATAACTGTTCATAATCTATACAAATGACTTCTCCATGGGTACTGGTGTAATATTTCCAAATTTATTGATGGCACAAAACTTGGTGAGAATATAAGTTGTGAAGAAGAAATATAGAGGACCCTACAATATGTCAAAATCATTTCTCGGCTTCTGTAAGTAAATTAATGAAGAAAACTGACTTAATGCTAAGAGATGTGCTTTTAATTATAAATCTATGTCTAAATGATGTTCCATACTTAAAATTGCAAACATTAACTTTGGAAATAAAATAGATTCACGTAGGGCAGAAGTATTTTAAATTTGCTTTTCCTCTGACAACCAGGACCAACTGAGCTGTTTGCTGGCAACTGATCTGTGTGAACAAGCTTGGTAGTTTAGGAGCACCAGTACACTGTTACTGAACCTGGGGTTAAGCACAAAGACGCACAAGTTCAAATCCAACCATGGTATCTGCAGAATTCAAAAGCAGTTAATTAAATAAATCTGCAATGATAACCATAAAGCTACCAGACTGTTTTGAGAACACAACTGGTTCACAGATGTCCTTTAACCGAAGGAAATTTGCTGCCCTTACCTGGTCTCGCCTACACATGATGCTGACCTTCAGCAATGCGTTTGACAAACAATTGGCCACTAACATGATTTCACAAGCCACTCAGTTCTTTCAAGTTAGTGGCTCATTGAAACTTTCTTGGTGCAATTGGTGGTGGTAATAAATGCTGGCCTTATCAGCAATACCCACAACCCATGTGTGAATAAAAAGTAGGCTCCTGCCAACCTGTTTTCCTATACTGTCTATCTCCTTTCACTTGTGTCAGACCCTGACTCCAGTCTGAAGTTGGTATCACCTGTGCAGAACTGTACCTTTAGCGTTGCTGTCTCTTTGATCGTGACAGATACAAGCAAGACACGACAGAGGCTGGAGGGCTGCCTCGGCCTTCCCTGTGCAGCTTGTATGCACGGCTTCAGTTGTAGCCTTAAAGGTGGTGATAGGACTCCTTAGAAAAGTGTCACTGCACTGTACACAGTTTCTATATGCCCTCTTTAATGGACACAAGCTTTTCCCATGAGTGTCAAAAATGAACTTTTCAATAAGCATGATGTTAATTAGACCTCCTGTGGAATTTCAGCTTCAGCATTTGCAAGCTTTGCACTTGTAGAGTCATAGGGTCATATAAAATGGAAACAGACCCTTCAGTTCAATTCATCCATGCAACCAAGTTTCCCAAACTAAACTAGTCCCACTTGTCTGCATTTGGCCCATATTCCTCCAAACCTTTCCTATGCAAATGTCTTTTAAAGGTTGTAACTACCTGCATCTACCACTTCCTCTGACAGTTCATTTCACATACAATCCACCCTCTGTGTGAAAAGATGCTCCTCAGGTCCTTTTTAAATCTTTATCCCATTACCTTAAAAATATGCCCCTTAGCTTTGAACTTCTGTGCTTGTGAGCTACTTTCCCTCTGCCTTCACTGTTCAGTTTTCATTGGTGAAAAGGTTTCCAAAAGTGCGCCATAAGCATAACTAAACTGGTGGATTAAAACATCAATCCCTCATTATCTTACAAACCTCAATCTGGTCCTCTCTCGGCCTTCTCTGTGCTAAGGAAAACAATCCGAGCTCATCCAGCCTCTCATAGATAGCTAAAATGCTCCATCTCTGGCAACACCTTGGTGGAAACGAAAATTGTTAGAAACCACAGCAGGTCAGGCAGCATCAGTGGAGAGAGAAAAGGTGATGTTTCAAGTTTAGATGACTCTTCATCACAACTGGCTCGAAATGTTAGTTTGTTCTGTCTCTATGGATGCTGCCTGACCTGCTGTGATTTCCAGCGTTTTTTGTTTCCAGTACAGATTCCAGCATCTGCAGTACTTTGCTCCAACATCCTGGGGAATCTCCTTTGCCCACCCTCCACCACAGTGCAAAGACATCCTTCCTAAAGTCTAGAAAGTAGAACTGCACATAGTACTGCTGAGTTTTGCAGTGCTCCAACATAACGTCTCTACTGTTGTAATCCACGTCAGGGCTGATAAAGGTATGCATCCTATATACTCCTTTAACTACCTTATTAACATGCTCCTAAATGTCCTCAGGGATTTTAATATCCGTCTGGTCCTCTGAGCTTCCTTGTGTCCTGCCATTCATTGAATATGCTCTTGTCTTGCTATTTCTTCCAAAGTGCACTTCTCCAGCAAAGTGCAGCGAGTGCGGAATACTAATGTAATACAAATTGAGTGCAACCATAAATGACCCAATCATCTCAGTTTTGGCCAACCCTTCTGATGCCACAATATGCAGCCTGGACCGAGTTCTGTTAATAAAGAGAAGGTATGCTTAAGTGACAGAGGACTTGCCAGTTAATAATAAGACTAACTTTGGAGAATGTTTAGAGGCACTGTAGATTGGAATGCGAGATAGCTGGTCGGATAAACTTCAGAAAAGGGAAAAGAATAAATGCTCAGTTCTAAAAATATGCCGCTGACTTTATGGTTGTTAGTTTTACTCAGCAGGTATTACTTATTTAACTTATTAATGGGTAATTCAGTGGCATTTTTGATTGTGTCTAACTTGTGCCCAGTTATACTAATGCTCTCTGACTAATGCGATTTATACATTGTATTATCTGGAACAAGGGGGAAAAAAAAGTTAAATAATAATTGTAAAGTAATGTTCCATCCTTTCTCCTTGGTTCCCAGTAAAACTGTTAATCAGTCCCATCCCTGGCATTCCCACTCTTTAACAAAATCCTCATTATCCCAGAAAGAAAAATCAGTAAAACAAGTGGTACTGGTCTAAACTCCACTTAGACTTTCTCAAATTCAAGGTCACAGGATTGAAGAACACCTCCGCTCAGTTCGCAAAAAACAACTGCACCTCCCAGTCGCAAACCATTTCCACTCCCCCTCCCATTCTCTTGATGACATGTCCATCATGGGCCTCCTGCACTGCCACAATGATGCCACCCGAAGGTTGCAGGAACAGCAACTCATATTCCGCCCGGGAACCCTGCAGCCATATGGTATCAATGTGGACTTCACCAGTTTCAAAATCTCCCCTTCCCCCACTGCATCCCTCAACCAGCCCAGTTCGTCCCCTCCCCCCACTGCACCACACAACCAGCCCAGCTCTTCCCCCCAACCCACTGCATCCCAAAACCAGTCCAACCTGTCTCTGCCTCCCTAACCGGTTCTTCCTCTCACCCATCCCCTCCTCCCACTCCAAGCCGCACCCCCCGCTACCTACTAACCTCATCCCACCTCCTTGACCTGTCCGTCTTCCCTGGACTGACCTATCCCCTCCCTACCTCCCCACCTACACTCTCTCCACCTATCTTCTTTACTCTCCATCTTCGGTCCGCCTCCCCCTCTCTCCCTATTTATTCCAGTTCCCTCCCCCCATCCCCCTCTCTGATGAAGGGTCTAGGCCCGAAACGTCAGCTTTTGTGCTCCTGAGATGCTGCTTGGCCTGCTGTGTTCATCCAGCCTCACATTTTGTTATCACAGGATTGAATCTATTTTATAAACGATAAAACCTGATCTGCCTGAGTTATATTGTGACTTCTCAGTTTCACAGTCCTCTGTCAAAATTATTTATTACCTAGCATCACAACTTAAAGCATAAAATACCCGGCAATGTGGAAAGTTGCCCAGTTATGTCCTGTACATGAAAGGCAGGATAAATCTAACCAGGCCAATCACTGCTCGTCTGTCTGCTTTCAATCATCAGTAAAGTGATGGAAAATGTCATCAACAATGTTATTAAGCAGTACCTGCTCAGCAGTAACCTGCTCAGTGATGCCCAGTTTGGGTACTCCCAGGGCCACTCAGCTCCTGGCCTGATTACAGCAAACAGGGACAAAAGAGCTGAATTCCAGAGGTGAGTTGAGAGTGTAAGCCCTTGATATCAAGGCTGTGCTTGACTGAGTATGGCATCAAGGAGCCCTAGCAAAACTAAAATCATTGGGTATCAGGGGGCAAATGCTCCGTTGGTTGGAGTCATACCTGACACATAGAAAGATGTTGTGGTTGTGGGAGGTCAGCCATCTCAGCTCCAGGGCATCCCTGCAGCAGTTCCTCAGGGTAGTGTCCTAGGCCCAACTATTTTCAACTGCTTCATCAATGACGTTCCCTCCATCATAAGGTCAGAAGTGGAGATGTTCACCGTTGATTGCACAATGTTCAGCACCATTCGTGACTTTTCAGATACTGAAGCAGTCATGTTCAAATGTAACAAGATTTGGATAATATCCAGGCTGGGGCTGACAAGTGGCAAGTGACATTAGTGCCCCTTGACATTCAATAGTGTTACTATTGCTGAATCCCCACTATCAACATCCTGGGTGCTACCATTGACCAGAAACTCTTCTGGACTCACCACATAAACATAGTGGCTACAAGAGCAAGTCAGAGGCTAGGAATACTGTGGCAATTAACTCACCTCCTGACTCCCTGAAGCCTGTCCACCATCTACAAGGCACAGTCGGGAGTGTGATGGAATACTCCCCACTTGCCTGGATGGGTGCAGCCACTACAACACTCAAGAAGCTTGACACCATCCAGGACAAAGCAGCCCGCTTGATTGGCACTGCACCCACAAGCATTCACTCCCTCCACCGCCAACGCTCAGTCGCAGCAGTGTGTACTATCTGCAAGTTGCTCTGCAGTTCCTACTATATCAGATAAATTTACGGTCAGTTTTAGCTCTCGATTAAGAGGAATTTCAGATCTTCAAGGACCCAGGTCACCTTTACCAGTCTAGGCTACTCCTATCATTAAATGTCCTCTCTCCTAGGAGTTTTCAAAACAATCAAATTAACCTTTAGTAGAATATATCTGTAAGTATATTGTTGCAGGAACAACATATTTTTCTAAATATACCGATATGAGCACTTCAAATCCTAACTTAAGAATTCTAAAACATTATTACCTTGGTGTGGGCACATGAGGATGTAGTTAGAAGAATATGTACAGGATCTTACCAATCCCTGAATGACATTAACATTGGCATTGGCAGTTATGAAATGGCCAGCGAGCAGTTTCTCAACATTGAGAACAAAGCATCCTATTTTCCAATGAAGTGCTGAACAGTGAGACAAGATTCTCACAAATGAATGACAAGAGGCCTACTTGCATGCATTAACATCTCATTGTTAACCAAAAGAGCTAACAGTTATTAAGGGGAGATAACTCAATGCATAAGGCAATAGATAATAGATCTTTGTAGAAAAAGGAGGGGGTGGGTCATCAGTTGTTACCAACACTTGGCTTCAATGGGGGACAATGGACTGCTATTTGTAGTATATTGACTCACTGAGGGTAGTAATTGGGGAGATGGCACATTCAAAGCAAATGGGATTGTTGGGGAGAGCTATAAAAAAGGGAATGTGTACATTTCATTGTTACCTAATCTCACTTCTTTGAAACACAGTTCCCCGAAGGGTAAGAGGCTGTGCCAGAGTCTCACTGCATGAAGGGGAGTATGCTGTCAGTGACAAAGTGAAAAATAGCTGTGTCCACACTGGACTCAAGGCATTAACACTGCTTTCTGTCCACAGATGCTGCCAGACCTGCTGAGTTCCACCAGCAATTTCTGTTTTCTCCACCAATGGCTGATGTACAAGCAATGAATTGTGACCAAAAAAGATTCACCTTTGTTGTCAATGTTGCCAAAACCTTCCGAGGCCCCATAGCCTGAACAAAGTGCAGGAGGACCTTCTCACTTCACACAGTGGACCACAAAACATTCTGTAGCAGTTACGATTTCTAACCTCTAACGCTTCATTCCTGTTGTTGCAGCGATAGGGCATTCATTCACACAACTGATAATGAAAAGTGAATGCATGATGATAAATGTGAGTACTTGACTATAATGAAGTGTCATCTGTGCCTTCCGTGTGTCATCAGAGGGCTTTCTTCTTCCTTTCTGTCTCATTATGTCTCAGCCCAGTCCTGGGGTCCACAGCTCATGTGGAGGAGTCTGTCCTACAGTGAAGACCATTGGACACTGGAGTTTTAATCAGAGAACCCCAGGAGCATTTGTGCCTAGACAGCGCAAATACACCCTCCCTGGAAGCCGGTTCACTCCCTCGGCCCGAATTCCCACAGGGCTGAGTGTGGCAGGCATACTAAGGGTAAAAGGTCTCACCATATCTTGAGTTCACCATGGGGTCAGTCTGTATGCGATTGTTCCTCTGGCTGGGTGCCTACTGGCACTGCTTTGTCTCCTGGTGAGGAAGGGGCATCTAGAGTGAGGTCAAAGTCCCTCCTCCCCCCCACTCTCCAATCACCTTACTGTTGCTGCTGAGCACCAGTGACTAGAGAAATGGAGCGTGGCTCTATGCGCATATCCAGCTGGCTCTGAGAATTCTGGACCTATTCAGATTTGTCCACAGAGGAAGCTAAAGGCTCCCATGCCAGAGGCTGTATGATCCCAACGGCATTGCTGCAGTCCTGCAGTATTTGTGTGAGTTGACCAAGTGCTTACAACTCCTGTCTCTGCTTGTACCTTTTTAAGAAGTTGTTAATTTCCAACAGGTCACCTTCTCCATGGGGGCTGAGCAGGTCCCTGGTCTCTGGAAGTTGTCTGAGAGACAGTGACCCTGGTGCATTTCTCTAGTGTTCACTAGGATGTATTCCTGACTGTCACCTAGATAATGCACTCACCAAGTTGTCAGTATCTGAGCTGGTGGAGGGTGCTGAACACAACCTTGTTGGTACATCTTCTGAAGCAACCATGCTTTGGAGGGGCAATGCCCTGTAGAACAAGCCCGTTTCATACAGACATGGTGCTGATTCTACTGGTGCCTGCAGGAGAATCCCTTCCTCCAAGGATTTAATCAAGTGAAGCCTCTCTCAACTGTTTCTAATGGAGTGATGTCCTCTTTCAAATAATGAGACCAAAACACCATACATGATCTACTAAAACTCTGTACAACTTCAGCAAGATCGCATGACCACATTCCATTTGCCTTCCTAATTACTTGCTGGATCCTTATACTAACATTTTGTTATTCATGCATTACGTGGATCCCTCTGCACCTCAATGCTCTGCAAATTCCTGATATCTATGCTGCTTTGCTTGCTGCCAAAATGGACACATTTACTTCACAACTCCACACCAACACCTGCACTGATACCCTCACTTCAGTGAGGCCACAATATAAATTAGAGCAGGGACAATTGGAGGAAAGCTACGTCACTCATAAGCAGGATGTGGAGAGAGAGGTTAGCTCATGTCCAGTGGATAAAATAAGGGTAGCAGTATTTTGGATGAGTGCAAGTTCACACAAGGTGGCAGAAAGCTCTCCAGGAGCTCTCCAATGTTGACGTGCTTCAATGACCAGAGAGGCTTGAATGCCTATCTCTGTGGCATGGACATTTTTCTTAGGAGGAATGGCAACAAACACAGCTATGCTACTTTGGGCGAAGCTGCTGCACCTTAGTGGGGGTCACAGACAAGGAGGATCTCTCTGGCATATTCAAGTCAGAGGCACTGCAGCAGCATGGATAGAGAGAGTCCAGGCAAGGCATGTGTTCTGTGCACACTCAGAGATCTAACAGCATGAGCTCTGTCATGGAGAGAGAGGCAACCCGAGAGCCATATGCAGCACACTCTAAAGTGGGTGAAGGAGCAGAGTCCCAATAAGTACAGGCAAATTGATGTTCTCACTAACACTCACCACAAGCTGTCAGGTCACTGTGTACTCTATAGTAAATCTCTGAGACCATCTGTTTGGAGAGTTGCAGCCTCCTCAGGATTGGTATACTCTGTTGTATAACGTTCAGAAAGGATTAATGTTGGAGATCACATTAAGTCCCATCCAATCTTACAATATCACACAGTCTACGGTGAGGAATGAGCAGTGTAGCATAAGGCCTCAATGGAGGCAGATATTTCATCTCTGGGCCCTGATTGTCTTTGTAATTATGCCAAATTAATCAATGTAACAGAAATCCATTGTTTTCATGTAATAAATCACATCTTGTTGTGATGACAAGTGTCTCTTCTTGTTCAGACTAATAGTAGCTTACCCTCAACCATTACTAGTTAGACAGGTCTTTAGGCTCAGTAAGGGATTCGGGATTGGAGACTGCACTTGACCCCACCTGTGGTTGGTATCACAGCATTAGGATAAACCCAACATAACGATGGCATCTTCTTGCACTTGCAGCCCCTTTCTGTGCTCCTCTGCCTCCTCCTGCTCAGGAGGATGCCTCTACTGAGTGCACCTCCCCCTCCTCAAAGTAAGCTGTGTTCCTCTGCAAATCTTGAGATGCCAGAGGATTGTGCAGCAGGGTTTTCTCTGCTGATGTCTGTTGTCCAGATGAAGCCAACAGCCTGATGCACTTGTCAGGACTCCAACCTCTCATTCGTGAGAAATCCCTCCTGCGTTCCCATTTTCCCAACCACATAGTTATTTTAATAACCCTGTTCGGATATGATTGAGATCCACATTTAGTTCGAGCGGAGTCTTGAATCTGAACCTCTTGACTCCAGAGGTAGGGCATCTACCACTGCACCACAAGAGCACTCCCAGCTCCCATTACTATGGAATGGGTGGAAATGGATGGAAGTCTAATGACCAGGCTGATACCTTAACTGCCCATTGCATTGTGGCGATAGCTGGGTGGGATAGAGGCTTGCTGGCCAGCCACACACTCTATTTTACATGTGGCCACTCCCTCCATCCTGCAATACTTGTACTGATGGATGGGCATTAAATTCCATCCCCTCTTTCTCTTCAATGAAAAATGTCAGATTTTTTTTGTTTTTTTGCCAAATGCAGTAAAATTCCGTCATTTTCCTTCAATATCTGGAAGGATATCCGGCAATTGGATTCTGTGGAATTTTGATGGTTTTCGAGCAAGGAAGATTTTTTTCCATCCCATTTTATTCGGAGTATGCCCTGGTTTTAAAGTTTATATTTAGCACATGAACCTGAAAAGAGTCACATTGACTCAAAGGAAGAAGTGTTCATACCTTATAACATTAAAAGACAATGTTAGGAATATTGTATTATCAGACCCTAATCCCACTCTCTGGATAAATATTTCCCCAAATATTTTGCACGTTATATTTTAGTTTGTTTTTTACATCCTGCAGTGCTGGAATGAAGTAAACAAGCTATTCCCTGAGGCTGAAATAAGTAGAGGTCCATTTTAAGGTTTGTGCTTTTTTATTAAGTCTAGCTGATAATTAACGAGGCCAGAGGCAACTGCATTGTTATCAGCATTACCTCAAAGTATTACAAAAATGTCTTCACTAATTGGATGATCGATATGTAATTGGGACACCAATGTTACCAACCTTCCAATCCAATTATTTTAATCCAGTGTTATCCAAAGAATTCTTCCAAGATTAGGCAGTTTTGTTCAGCTCATAAAGGTCAGGTGTTAGCTGCAATGTTACATTTATTTATTGAGTTCATTTTAACAGTCAGATGCCAAGAATGCAGGTACATTATTCAACAGCTAGTCAGGTATCCCATCTACAATTAAATGCGTTATGTTTTAACTTTTCTTTGCGATAAAATCTTCAATGCATTGTAACAAAGCACAAAGAATGTAGGTGGAAGCAACAGTCGGATGTGGCAGCTATCTAATAATAAGAACATAAGAACTTGGAGCAGGAGGAGGCCATCCAGCCCCTCGAGCCTACCCCACCATTTAATAAGATCATGGCTGATCTTTTTGAGACTCAGCTCCATTTACCCACCCATTCACTATAGCCCTTAATTCCTTCACTGTTCAAAAATTTATCTAGCCTTGCCTCAAAAACACTCAGCAAGGTAGCTTCAACCGCTTCACTGGGCAGGGAATTGCACAGATTCACAACCCTTTGGGTGAAGAAGTTCCTCCTGACTTCAGTCCTACATCTGCTTCCCTTTATTTGGAAGTGATGCCCTCTAGCCCTAGTTTCACCTGCTGGCAGAAATAACCTCCCTGCCTCCACCTTATCTATTCCCTTCATAATCTTATATGTTTCTGTAAGATCTCCCCTCATTCTTCTGAATTCTAATGAGTATAATCCCAGTCTACTCAGTCTCTCCTCATAATTCAATCCTCTCAACTCTGGAATCAACCGAGTGAATGTCCTCTACACCCCCTCCAGTGCTAGTATATCTCTTCTTAAGTAAGGAGACCAAAACTGCACACAGTACTCCAGGTGTGGCCTCACCAGGACCCTATACAGCAGCAGCATAGCCTCCCTGTTTTTAAACTCCATCCCTCTAGCAATGACAGACAAAATTCCATTTTCCCTTTTAATTACCTACTGCACCTGCAATACTACTTTTAGCAATTAATGCACAAGGACACCCAAATCACTCTGCACAGCAGCGCACTGCAATTTTTTACCATTTCAAACATAGTCCATTTTGCTGTTATTCCTACCAACATGGATGACCTCACACTTATCAACATCGTACTCCATCTGCCAGACCTTTGCCCACTCATTTAGATTATCTATATCCCTTTGCAGAATTTCAGTGTCTTCACTTTTCTCTACAACTCATCCTAGTGTCATCTGCAAATTTTGACACAGCACACTTTGTCTCCAACTCCAAATCATCTATGTAAATTGTAAACAATTGCGGTCCCAACACTGAGGCACACCACTAGCCACTGACTGCAGAAAACACTCATTTACCCCTACTCTTTGCTTTCGACTCGTCAACCAATCCTCTATCCATGCCAATATATTACATGTAAAAACATGCAACTTTATCTTATTTCACAGCCTTTGGTGTGGACCCTTGTCAAATGCCTTCTGGAGATCCAGATACACCACATCCACAGGTTTCCCATTGTCCACCATGCAAGTAATGTCCTCAAAGAATTCCACCAAATTAGTTAAACATGACCTACCCTTCATGGACCCATACTAGGTGTTCCCAATGGGACAATTTATTTCCAGATGTCTTGCTATTTCTTCCTTAATGATAAATTCAAGCATTTTCCCCACTGCCAAAGTTAAACTAACTGGCCTATAGTTACCTGCTTTCTGTCTACTTCCTTTTTTAAACAGTGGCATCACATTGGCTATTTTCCAATCTGTGGGAACCACACCAGAGTCCAGTGAATTTTGTTAAATAATTACTAGTGCATTTGCTATTTCCCCCATCACCTCTTTTAGTACCCTGGGATGCATTTCATCAGTGCCAGGAGACTTGTCTACCTTTAGCCCCATTAGCTTGCCCAGCACTACCTCCTTAGTGATAATGATAGTTTCTAGATCCTCACCTGCTATAAGCTTCTTGCCATCAGTTTTCGGCATGTTATTTGTGTCTTCCACTGCTTAATGTCTTGGCTATTTCCTCGTTCCCAGCTATTAAATTGGCCTTCTCATCCTCTAAAGAACCAATGTTTACCTTCACCACTCTTTTATAATTTACATATTTGTAGAAACTTTTGCTGCCTGTTGTAATATTCTGAGCTAGTTTACTCTCATAATCTATCTTGCTTTTCTTTATAATAACTTTTTTGTGGCTTTCTGTTGGCCTTTAAAGATTTCCCAGTCTTTTAGTTTCCCACTGCTCTTTGGTTTTTTGGATGTGTTTTTTTCAACCTGATACTTTCCTTTATTTCCTTAGACGTCCATGGCTGTCTCTCTGTTTTCCTACAGTTCTTCCTTATCACTAGAATATACTTCGGCTGAGCACTGTGAAAAATCGTTTTGCAAGTCCTATGCAAGCAGGTCAGGTAGGCTTATTTAATTAATGCAGAATATAAAACACAATTCCTTTCTTTTCTATCCATTTTATATTTTGCAAATCACACAAAGAATGTTTCTTTCGGCTCAATCATTTTAATAAGAATCCGCTGAAACAAATTATTGAATCTGTATTTCAAGTGTTGTTGTAATGAGAGAGTCATGGTTATATGTAGAATGGAAGTTGCCTTAAATGATGATAACATGTGAGCATTTAATTCAGGTTTTTAGGTTATCAACAAATCAAACTGCTCACTAATTGTATCCTACTTAGAAGATATACTTTGTTGGCAGCTATTTTTAGTTAGTATATTGTTATTTTTGTTTAGCTGAATAAAATCAGAGGATGCCAACAGAAAATGCTAAAAATATGGAATAAAAAAGGATTTCAATCCAGATGAAATTGAATTCAATCCATACCAATCTGGATAAATGTGAGCCGATGCACTGGGCAGGACAAACAAGGCAAGCAACACATTGTGAACAGTAGGATCCTGAGAAGCACCAAGGATCAGAGGAAACCTGGTGATCCCTTAAGGTGGATGAAGTGGTTGAGAGGCACATAACGGCACAGTTGTCTTCATTAGTCAAGTCACAGAGTTTAACAGCAGGAAGGTTATGCTGAAACTGAACCAGAATGTTGACTAGGCCATAACTAGAGTGTTGCATGAGTTTTAGAATCCACATTATAAGAGCAATGTGATAGTACTGGAGAGGGTGCAGAGGAGATGTTGCCTGGGCTGGAGAGTTTCAGTTATGAAGAGAGATTAGACAGGCTGGGATTGTTTTCCTTAAAGCTGTGGAGATTGAGAGATGAATGATTAGGGTGTAAATAATTATGAGGGCATACATAAGGTAGACAAGAAGTAGCTATTTCCTTGATGAAGGGATCAATGACTAAGAGATGTAAATTTGTCGTAAAGGGCAGACGTTAGAAGAGATGTGAGGAAAAATAATTTCACACATAGGGTGTTGAGAATCTGGAACTCGCTGAATATAAGGATAGTAAAGGCAGAAACCTTCATAACATTTAAGAAGTATTTAGTTGTGCACCTGCAATGCCAAGGCATGCAAGGCTATGGACCAAGTGCTGGAAAATGGCATTAGAATAGCCGGGTGGCTGTTTTTGACTGGCACAAATGCAATGGGCTGAAGGGCCTTTATCAGTGCTGTAGGTCTCTATGACTTGATGACTATGACTCTAAGTTATTCAAAGAGCTGTGAAGAAGGCAGCCTGATCACCTGCTGGACTATAATATTTTCCAAAAAGAACCATTTAGTTATTGACACCTTGGGCAGACCTTGTTTTTCAAGTTTCTATTAACTTTTCCAAAATCTTTGTGAAGTTTTTTTCAGGAACGTACAAGTGGAGTGAAAAAGACGAGTGAAAAGTGGATAAAACCCGAATAAACTACCAGACCGTGAAAGTTAACTGTCTTTCTCTCCACAAATGCTACCAGACCTGCTGAGTTTCTCCAGCATTTTCTGTTTGCTTCAAAAAAGGTGGAATTCAGTTTTAGAGAGATTATAAACTTAAGTTGCAGTTAACTGATAGTATTGTAAAGGATTGGGGTGTGTATTCAGTCATTGTGTCCCATTCTATTTAAGTTAGGTGTTAGATGTTAGATGTCAGACTATTGGGAGCACTGTGGACATAGATCTTAACCCTGCAAAATCCTGAGATATTCAGCCTTTGTCCACCCAAGTCCTTAGGTCATTATCAGATTATGTGGAGCTTAATGCATCCTCCAACATCTCTCAAAGTCATTAACTTACAATATCCCCTCTTACACTTTCCACCCTACAGTTATCGGTAATACATTTATGTAAATGATTAAATTTACAGTTTGGATAAAGTTGTACTAATGTGCTTCCTGGCTTGCCATTGTCAAGTGATATCTACCATTCACTGCAGAAGCCACTGTACAAGCAGTTCAAATAAAAATAGTGCACAAGCCGCATTGTATTCTATGAACATGTCAAATGGTGTCAGAAGGACAGCTATGATTGAGAGCTTGAGGAACTGCAATGAAGTCAAAGCTATTAAAAGAAGAACAGGGAAGTGCCTAGGGTGCTTGGAAGTTGCTAAAATCAACTGGCATTTGCTGAAAAGGAAAAGTAAACAAAGAAGCAGGCTACAATTGAATCATTTGAATACGGTTTCTGTAAATTTTGAAAACCTTGAAGATATGCATTGAGGTCCATTTGAATAGTTGATGAAAGATATGCATTGAATATTACAGCTCAGTCTGAAAAAAGAGTATTGATTTTGGTAGCATGGTGGCTCAGCAGTAAGCCTTACAGTTTTATAGGCCAGAGACCTAGTTTCAGTTCCCAATCTGGGTGACTGTCTGTGTGGAATTTGCACATTCTCCCTGTATCTGTGTGGGTTTCTGCCAGGTGCTCTGGTTTCCTCCCATTATCCAAAAATCTGCAGGCTGGGTGGATTGGCCATGCTAAATTGCCCTGTAGTACCCAGGAATGTGCCTGCTAGGTGGGTTAGCCATGCTAAATGCAGGGATAGAGGCTGGGGCTGGGCTGAGTGGGATGCTCTTCAAGGGTCAGTGCAGATTCAATAGGCTGAATGGCCTCTTTCTGCACTGTGGGATTCTATGATACAATGTGGCTGCACGAACACATATCACAGAACCCTGTGAGTTTTAACACCTAAAAGATGAGAATGAAATCATCAAATATAAAGATAAAATTCTGTGACAGAATCATGTTCAGGACCCAATGCTGTAACGAGAATGAAGACTTGGAATTCCAAATATTAGACACAAATTCAAAGGCCACTCATCTCAGCAGAAACAAGGTGAAAGCTTGAGATGAGTAACCCTGAAAATGTCAGAAGAGATTTACACTGCCTTGCTGGGCGCAGTGACTGATGAACTGACAAACAAACATAGTCAGTTGAGAAGATTTGGAAGCAGAACCAGACAGCACATCATTAAAACCCATGGCATTAGAGAAAAAGATGACACCCTGCATATGTGCTGTGAGCATAAAGAGACTGACAAAAGAGGTACTAACTGGAATAATAAAAACCCTTGCTATTGTAGGAGAACAGTTGTTTGCACAGGGGTAACTTGGATAACTCACAGTTACAAATGGTACTGCATGCAAATTTGTTTCTTTGCATTTTTTTGCATGAAACGGGTGATATATTAGTGGAAATTATACTGATGTACCTTTTGGATTGTTTTGGAAATGGGAACTCTGCTGTGAGGCACTCATCTTACAAGCATTTCTAATAAAGGCAGAGCCCAACTTCTTAATTTTGAATTATTATCCTACATTATTATCTAGGTACAGTGAAAAAGTTTGTTTGGTGTGCAATACAGGCAGATCATACCATACAAAATGCATAATGGCAGTGGATCAGAGCAAAAAATACAACGTTACAGCTGCAGAGGATGTTCACAAAGACAGAGATCCGCAACAAATTTAAAAATTGAGAGGTCCATTTAGAACTCTAATAACAGCAGGGAAGAAGTTGTTCCTGAATCCATTGTTACATTTGTTTAAATTTCTGTATCCTCTGCTGGATGGAAAATGTTGGAAGAGATTACAACCGCGTGGGAGGAGTCTTTGATTATGGAGTAGCGATAGTGGCATACTCATCTGGGTTGGCTGCTGTGTTCTTGAATATGAATCAGTTGATCAATTCTAAGCAGCGCTGTAGCTAGTGCAAGCTCTACCAATGCCTCAGTCCAACACTGAACTAATTTCTTTGTAAGGTCCTCACAATTCAATTTCTGCTTGCAGGCCAGAGGGAGAAACATAGCATTAGAATCATAGAACCATAAAATTGCTACAGTGTGGAAGCAGGCCATCCAGCCCATCGAGTCTACACCGATCATCCAAGCAGCATTGTACCCAAACCCATTCCTTTCCCTATCCCTGTATCCCTGCATTTCCCATGGCTAATCTACCTAGCCTACGCATCCCTGGACATTATGAGCTATTTAACATGGTTAATCCACCGAACTTGCACATCTTTGGATGGAAGAGGAAACCAGAGCATCTGGAGGAAACCCACATAGACACAGTGAGATTGTGCAAACTCTACACAGACAAGGCTGGAATTGACCCTGAGTCCCTGGTGCTGTGAGATAGCAGTGTTAACCACCGAGCCACTATGCTACCCCTCTGATTTATTGTGCTCTATTACACAATTTTCTGTCGTGGGATTGTGTGAATCATGGAAACCCTGCAGTGTGAAGGCAGGACATTTGGCCCATCAAGTCCATGCCTACCCTCCAAATAGCTTCCCAAACCCCACCCTATCCCTGTAGCCCTGCACTTCCCATGCTAATCCACCTAGCCTGCACATCCCTGAATACTGCAGGCAATTTAGCATGACCAATCCATCTAACCTGCACATCTTTGGACTGTGGAAGGAAACTGGAGCACTTGGAGGAAGCCCACACAGACACAGGGAGATTGTGCAAACTCCACACAGACAGAAGCTAGATTAGAATGAAGGTGCCTGGTACTGTGAAGCAGCAGTGCTAACCACTGAGCCACCTTGCCATTGTGATCTGATTTTCCAAAGTGCAGGTGGGGTACGCAGCAACAGGCATCTTTGATGGTTGAGTAGCGGTGGTCGAGGATGTTTGGCCCTCTGGTGGGACAGGAAACATGTTGATAGTATTTTGGTAGCACATTCTTGAGGTTGGCCTGGTTGAAGTCACCAGCTGCGATGAATGAGGCCTCGGGATATCCTGTCTCAAGTCCATTTGTAATGGTGTATATTTCTTCAAGTACACCCTTCACTTCTGCATGGGGCGGCATGTAGGCTGCTGTCAGGATAGCAGAGGTGAACTTGCTTGGCAGGTAGTAGGGACGGCACTTCACTATTAGATATTCTAGGTAAGGGAGCAGTCAAATGCCAGGGTCTGAGCACCTGGTGCTGTTGATTAGGAGGCAAACCTCACCACCACTTGTTTTGCCTAAGGACACTGAGCAGTCCATGCGATGTTTGGAGAAACTTCCAGTTCATTTGGCACAGTCAGGTCATGAGTTGCAAGGAGTTTCTTGTCTTAAAATTTCTTTGAAGGCATTCTAAGGATTGTTGATGAAGTATAAATTTTGTGTTTCTGGTTTGGATAAGAAGGTTGATTACTTGTAAAGAAAACAAATGAGGCTGTTGATAACAAAGTGTGAGGCTGGATGAACACAGCAGGCCAAGCAGCATCTCAGGAGCACAAAAGCTGACGTTTCGGACCTAGACCCTTCATCTCTAATGCTGCTTGGCCTGCTGTGTTCATTCAGCTCCACACTTTATTATCTTGGATTCTCCAGCATCTGCAGTTCCCATTATCAAATGAGGTTGTTGGCTCCTTTCTACAGACACAAGGCTTTCCTTTTGTAATGTGGAGCTCGGTGTGTTTATAACAAATGAGGCAGATAGGTGTCACTTTAGGCAGCTGACTGTTATTTCAAAATTGTATGTTCAGAAGGCAGTTGAGTTCAACACTGTTGGATGCCTTGTGACAAAACCTTCAGTTGAGTGGGAGAAGCAGTTGTCATTCAGCCAAAATTTACTTTACAGATGAGCAACAATCTATGGCCTATTTCGATGGTTAAGTGAAAAATCACTAACACATCTTTGTGTAGGAAAGGGCTAACTTGCCATTTTTTCTTTGTCCAGGATTATTTTTGTAGAAACACTTTGTCTTTGGGGCAGCCTTTAAAGCAATAATTATCATTCTGGTCCCATCAGGATGTTCGTGTGACATTGACTGTCCTACTGACTTTGGTTTCAAAGAAGCTTCTGGAAAGATACTGCTAAGTCCAGTTGTATGATTACAGCGATCATCTGAATGATTTAATACATTTTATAAACAGCCTCTAAATGCATATTTGACTTGGTTTATTATTGCCACAAAAATAGCAGTGATACAGTGAAAAATATTGTTTTGCATGCTAATCATACAAATCACATCTTGCATAAGTACATCAGAGTAATAGAACAGAATACAGTATATACTGCCAAAGCCACAGAGGAGGTGCAGGGAAAGATCAACTCTAATAAATATAGATATTTATTACAAAAGTTGAATTGTTACGGTGCAGATGAAGGCTATTCAGCCCATTGTGCCTATATTGGTTCTAAAACGTAGTTCCAACCTCCAACCTTTCTCCCGTATCCCTGCAAACCATTTATAACCAAATTATCATCCAATACCCTCTTTGATGTCTCAGCTGTACCACCACACTTCCAGGCAGTGCATTCCATACCGTAAGCATGTATTGTTTAAAAAAAATTCTCTCCCCTCACATGAACTTCATTTGCAAGAAGTTTTAAAACTGTGACTGTTTTAAAACTGTTTTAAAACTCTTCTAAAACTGTGACTGTTATGACCTCTAGTTCTTGATTCTTTTATGAGCAGGAACAATTTCTCCCTATTTACTCTCCTCCTCAGCCTTCTCCTCTCCAAGGAACACAGACTCAACATCTTCAATCTGTCCTCATTACTGAAGTTTCTCATTCCTGGAACCATTCTTGAAAACTTCTTTTGCATTCTGTGCAATGTATTGACGGTCCTGCTAAACTGTGGTGCCTGAAGCTGTGGACAGAACTCCAGCTAATGTCTAAACAGTGACTTTTTCAGTTCAGCAGAGCTTCTCTGCTCTTGTCCACGAACCAATGAAGTCTGAAATACAGTATGTCATATTAATAGCTCTGTCATTCTGTCTTGCTACTTTAATTACCTATGTGTACATTTGTTAAAGTTCATTTTTGATCCATTTGTGACAGTAGCTATTGCAACTTTTCTTGCTGGTCTGTGGCAGTGTCCTATTCTACATATTGTCTTGAAGTGACCAACAGATTCACAGATATAGCATTTTTCTTTTAGCAATTGAACAGGCTTTCTTATTCCACAGTACTGGCACTGACTATTAGCATCTTATTATTTGCAATGGCTTTTCATGTGTGTTTTTAGGCTTTTTGTACCCTACAAACTGAATGGTTTCTGTTCTCTCTGATGAAGGGTCTAGGCCCGAAACGTCAGCTTTTGTGCTCCTGAGATGCTGCTTGGCCTGCTGTGTTCATCCAGCCTCACATTTTATTATCTTGGGTTTCTGTTGCTGTCCTGTGATAAGGTTGTTTCTCTCCTCTCAGGATTTAGCTCTGATTCTTCCTGCTTTCTGCTTCTGAGATTAGGAATTTTTTTCTCTGGACTGCAATAAATCTGGTAAAGCCTCACCAGTAATTCAATAACAATTGTGTCTCTAATGATTCTAAAACCCCACAGTCATTGTTTTCCAGTAATCCGCAGAGAACATTTGTGAACATATCAATATATTCTTCTGGATATTGAACTCTCTGGCTTAATTTTGTCCTTTTAAGGAATTATTTGTTCTCAGGTTAAGTTCATTGTCAAAATATTGTAAAACTCATCAAAATTATCTGCACCCTTATTTCTACATCTGGATAAGTTATACATTATAAGCTGTTGGTCTTATTGAATACAATAGCATATTTACTTATTCCCTTGTGGTATTAAGTAATGATGCCCATCTCTGCGGTCAACTTCTTTAAGCTGCAATGTCAACAATTACCAACTCATGGTTGGGTAGTTTGCTATAACTCAGATGAGGTCTAAGGACCTTTTTGCTTTACTGCAGTACAGGAAAACCACTAGTCTTAAAGAGAAGAGGTTTGTGCCTTAAACAAGATATAGTATATTGCATGTGTCATGTAAACTATGTGTCATGTAAACTATGGGATTAATTGTTTATCATTTTAATGTTAGTTGCTGCAAGATTAGAGTTCTGGGATTCAGCTAATAATAGAAGGAGTTTTCTGCATGTCATAAGCACATAATTACCTTATAAGTATTTATGCAAACATGGTGATTTATCTTAGAAACAGCTTTTGAAGCCTGGCTGTAAGGTAAATGTGTTTTGGTGCACTAATAGACTTTTGCTTATCTTAGATGGTTTGCAAACCAACATGTTAAAAAGGTTTACTAAAAATGCTGTGGTTGGTTCGTTCGCCAGCTGGTTCATTAGTTCACAGGCATTTCATTACCCTGCTGGGTAACAACATCAGTGCAGCCTCCGATGAAAGCTCCATTGGAGGCTGTACTGATGATGTTTCTCAGCAGGGTAACAAAACATCTGCGAACTGACAAACTAGCTTGGCGAGCAAACCAACTACAGCATCCACAACCCGAGCTACAAATCTACTCAAGCACATTAAGTTTACTGAAGAGTTCTGAAATTTGTTTTCTCGTAAAGCTTGGGGAGATAACCTTTACTTCCAATTTAACTTTGAGTAGTGTTTTATTCCTGAGGAAGAACGTGGAGCAGGATGACCATATAGAGCAGTGGTCCTAAGAAGAGAAGTCTATAGTTAATTAGGTCCTTTGAGTGAATAGTTGGTGTTGGTTCCAGACCAGATCAAAAAAAAATACAGAATAGTTATTTAATCTGAGCGCAGGAAAGCTCAAGCTATGTTCACTCCAGGAAGAAGCTACTGCAGTTTCAGTTTAATAATTGAAGACCCAAGTGACTTAAACCTACCACGGTGTTAGATACCAGAGGCCAACGTGAGTATTATATGTTCGTGTTTGTACTACATAAGGAATGGTATTTTGAAAACTGGATGTGTTTGCTTGTTGAGCTGGAAGGTTCATTTTCAGACGCTTCGTCACCTTTTTTTTATTTGAAAAAAATATACTTTATTCGTAAGATGTACAAAAAATAAAACATATTTACACACCTACCCAGTCATGCAAGCCACTCCAGGTTACCCAGGGGGTACGTACACCAACTAAAGGGAAAAAAAGGAAAAAAAAACAAAGCAAAGAAAATATCCCGGCAGTCGTCACCCCGCACAGTCCCCGTTGGGCCCCTGACCAGTTGGGGAAGGCGCCAGCTGGGCCCAGTTACCAGATAGGGTTCTTTTTTCTATTCTGGACAAGGGGTTTCATACGGTGGTCTTTCCCCACCGCGCCTTGGCGGCAGCTGCCCCAAGCTTTAGCGCGTCCCTCAGCACGTAGTCCTGGACCTTGGAGTGCGCCAGTCTGCAACATTCGGTTGGGGTTAGTTCTTTCAGCTGGCAGACCAGCAAGTTGCGGGCAGACCAAAGAGCGTCTTTCACCGCATTGATGGTCCTCCAGGCGCAGTTGATGTTGGTCTCGGTGTGCGTCCCCGGAAACAGCCCGTAGAGCACGGAGTCCCGCGTCACGGAGCTGCTCAGGACGAACCTTGACAAATACCACTGCATCCCCCTCCAGACCTCCTTGCGCATAGGCACACTCCAGAAGGAGGTGATCGACAGTCTCGTCCCCCCCGCAGCAACCCCAAGGGCAGCGTGCGGTGGCACAGAGATTCCGGGCATGCATAAAGGATCTCACTGGCAGAGTTCCTCTCACCGCCAGCCAAGCAATGTCCTTGTGCTTGTTTGAAAGTTCTGGCGATGAGGCATTCTGCCAAACGACTTTGGCAGTCTGTGTGGAGAACCACACGACGGGATCCACCCTCTCCTTTTCCCGAAGGGTCACGAGGATACTATGTGCTGACCACTGCCTGACGGCCTTGTGGTCAAAGGTGTTTCCTTTCAAAAATTTCGCCACGAAGGACAGGTGGTACGGAACGGTCCAATTACTCGGAGCGTTCCGCGGCAACGAGGCCAGGCCCATCCTTCGCAACACCGGGGACAGGTAGAACTTCAGTAAGTAGTGACACTTGGTGTTTGCGTACTGAGGATCTACGCACAGCTTGATGCAGCCGCACACAAAGGTAGCCATCAGGGCGAGGGTGGCGTTCGGTACGCCCTTTCCCCCATTTTCCAGGTCTTTGTACATGGTGTCCCTGCGGACCCGGTCCATCCCCGACCCCCAAATGAAGTGGAAGATGGCCCGGGTGACCGCAGCGGCGCAGATCCAGGGAATAGGCCAGGCCTGCGCCACATACTACAGTACCGAAAGCCCCTCGCACCTGACAACCAGGTTCTTAGCCGCGATGGAGAGGGACCGGAGCGTCCACCTGCCCAGCTTCTGCTTCAGTTTGGTGATACGCTCCTCCCAAGTCTTAGTGCACGCCCCAGCTCCACCGAACCAAACACCCAGCACCTTCAGGTAGTCTGTCCTGACGGTGAAGGGGATGAAGGAGCAGTCGTCCCAGTTCCCGAAGAACATGACCTCGCTCTTACTCCTATTGACTTTGGCACCTGAGGCCAGTTCAAACTGGACACAGATGTCCAATAGTCTACTCACCGACCGACGATCGGTGCAGAAGACAGCGACATCGCCCATGTAAAGGGAGGTCTTGACCTGCAGGCCTCCGCTGCCTGGGATAGTCACGCCCTGCAGGCTCACATCCTTCCTGATGGAGGCGGCAAAGGGCTCCACACAGCACACGAACAAGGCAGGAGAGAGCGGGCAGCCCTGCCTGACTCCAGATCTAACAGGAAAACTGTCTGATTCCCACCCGTTGATTGAGACTGCGCTAACGATGTTGGCGTAGAGCAGCCGGATCCAATTGCGGATGCCCTCCCCCAACCCCAATTTGGAGAGGACGTCCCTCATGTAAGCATGAGAGACCCTGTCGAAGGCCTTCTCCTGGTCCAGGCTGATGAGGCAGGTGTCCACCCGCCTGTCCTGCACGTAGGCGATCGTATCCCTGATGAGCGCGAGGCTCTCAGCGATCTTCCCGCCCGGCACAGCACAGGTTTGGTCAGGGTGAATCACTGACTCCAGGACAGACCTGACCCTGTTGGCTCTGACCTTGGCCAGGATTTTGTAGTCCACGTTCAAAAGTGAAATAGGACGCCAATTCTTAATTTCTTCCCTCTCCCCCTTCCTCTTGTAAATGAGGGTGATGATGCCCTTCCTCATGGACTTGCACATTTCCCCTGCCCGAAGCGCACTATCGTACACCTCCAGCAGGTCCTGGCCGACCAGGCCCCACAGAGCGGAATACAGCTCGAACAGTAAGCCATCGCTCCCGGGAGTCTTATTCCTCTCCAAGGACTTGAGGGCTCTGGTCAGCTCGTCCAGAGATATCGGCCGGTCCAGCCACTCCCTCGTGCCGTCGTCTAAGACCTCCGTGATAGACGACAGGAACAACTCAGAGGCCGTGCTGTCCGTGGGCTTCGTGTCGTACAGTCCGGCATAGAAGGATCTGCTGATCCTCAAAATGTTGGGCCGAGATGACATCACCGAGCCGTCGTCCTCCTTCAGCCGGCTAAGCACAGAGCTCTCTTTGTGCACCTTCTGAAAGAAGAAACACGAGCACGTCTCATCCTGCTCCACGGAGCGGACCCTGGACCGGAAGATTATCCGGGAGGCCTCTGCAGCAAAAAGCGAGGCTTGCTGGCCCCTCACCTCGCGGAGGTCCTCCGTGACATCGACCCCCATCAACTGCAGAAGGAGCAGGTTCTGCACCCTTTTCTTGAATCGCGACAGCTTTCCCCACCTCTCTCTTGCCTTCTGAACACCCTTGAGGACAAAGAACCTCTTGATGTTCTCCTTCACCGTCTCCCACCAGTCGCCTGGAGACTCAAAGAGGGGTTTCCCGGTTCTCCAACCAGCGTACTCCCTCTTGAGCTCCTCGACGTTCTCCGGGGTCAAGAGAGTCGTGTTGAGCTTCCACGTCCCCTTGCCGGCCTGCTGGTCGTCCTGTAAGTGACAGTCGGCCAGCGGGAGGCAGTGGTCAGAGAAGAACACCGGCTCGACGCCGGTGGACCTGACCGAGAACACCCGTGACACAAACGGAAAGTCTATCCTTGAGCGGATAGACCCGTCTGGCCGCGACCAGGTGTACCTCTGCTGCCATCCGTCTGCAGGGGCACTGAAGACGTTGAGCAGCTTGGCGTCCTTCACCGCGCCCATCAGGAATCTGGACGTGACATCCAGTTGACTCCCCCCCCCCGCTGTCCCCACGCCGGATCTTCCATCTGTATCAATGATGCAGTTGAAGTCTCTGCCTAGGATGACCGGCCTGGACGTAGCCAGCAGGGGTGGAAGCCGCTGCAGGACGGCCAACCGCTCACTCCGTACCGCTGGGGCGTACTCGTTCATCAGCCTCAGGGGAGCGTTCCTATAGGTGATGTCAGCCACTAGGAGGCGACCCCCACCACCACCTCCTGAACTTGAGAGATGGTGAAGTTGCACCCCCGCAGCGGAATAGCCAGGCCTGAGGAGCGACAGTCGTTACCCCCCGACCAGATCGAAGGCCCACAGGTCCAGGCGCCAGACCATTTCCCGCACCTGCCGAGGTGCGATATCCCGCACTCCTGCAGAAACAGGAGGTTCGCCTCGATGGTGGTCAGGTAGGCCAATGTGGACACACATCTTGCGGCGGACTTGACGCTGCGCACATTAATGCTCGTAACTCGTACCCCCATTGTGGGCAGTGACCGCAGTACCCTCCCCAAGTCCAAGGTCCAGCCCCTCCATCTGTCCCTTCATGCCCATTGCTCGGGCTAACTGCTGGACGCTCTCTGGGCTCAGGAAACCGTCCGTGCTGCCTTCCGGGTGGCATCCCCCCATCAGGGGTGCGGAGGCAGGAGGGTCCGGCTCCGGGTCAGGCTGGGGACGCGCTGTTTCCTCCTTCCCGCCTGGAAGTTCCGGGGGGCCCTCCAGTGCTCCAGCGGCACTTGACTGGGTGTCGGAGGGAGCCTCAGGACGGCTCCCGTCACCTGGAAGTGTGGTGCTGCTTTCCTTCTCCCTCGAGATCTTTAACTTCTGTTTCGGGTGGGCCCTCTCCGAATCCTCCTCGTCAGAGGAGCTCTTATAGCCCCCCTGTAGCTGCCTCTTCCCGCCTGATGGTTGCGGTTCCTGGGCCCGTCGACGCACCTTCCTCCTCGCTTTCTGGACTGTTGTCCACTCCCCTGGGTCGCCTGTCGCCGCCTCCATCGACTCCGGGTTGTCGGGGGGGATCGGAGCCTGCAGGGGTGCTTTGCTGGCCTCGGGCCCATCCTGCGGGGCTGGGCCCTCCTGCACAACCTGGCCCTCCTGCACATTAGTGGGGTCCTTGCTGGGCCCTGGTGCCTTCCTCTCCTCTGGGGTGGCTGGCCCCGCATTGCCCCTGTCAGTGACCTGGGCGTAGGTTGTCCCCCGCCGCGGGCATGCCCTATAGAGGTGGCCCGCTTCCCCGCAAAGGTTGCAGCTTTTCTCTTGTGGGCAATCCTTTGCAAGGTGTCCCTCCTCCCTGCAGTTCCTGCAGATGGTGGCTTTGCAGTCGGCCGCCAGGTGACCTGACCTACCACAGGCATGGCAGACTTTAGGTTGCCCTGCATAGGTCAGGTAGCCCTTGCTCCCGCCGATCGCGAAGCTGGATGGTGGGTTTACAACATTCCCGTCCGCGCCCATCCTCAGCGTCACCTTGACCTGCCTCTTACTCATCCAGATGCCAAAGGGGTCCATGATGTCAGTTAGGTCCCCTTCCACCTTCACGTACTTTCCGAGGAAGGTCAGGACATCAGCTGCTGGCACATGCAGGTTGTACATGTGTACAGTCACCATACGGCTTCTCTGTGCCGGCATCACAAACAGCGGGACAGCGGTCAATACAGAGAGGGGGCCCTCACCTCCTTTCCTCCTTGAAAACCTCCAGGAAGCGCTCGTAGGCCTGAAACGTCAGCTTTTGAGCTCCTGAGATGCTGCTTGTCCTCCTGAAGGTCACATCGTAAAAACCTCCTCCGGGGAAATCCTGCAGGCAGTAAATGTCCGCAGCAGCGAACCCACAACAGTCCAACAAGACCCTCTTCACGAAGAAGGTGTGGTCCACAGGTGCACCTTCATCCACCTTCTTTACAGAAACACGGATCGTGTTCCGGACCCCCTGACCTGGGGCACGAGCACCTGCCGCAGCCATCGTTGCAGGTTGGCTGCTCCCCTGAACCAGCGTTAGGCCGAAGCCAGCATTAAGATCCACTGGTCGCAAGGGTGCACAGCCAACCTGACGTCCTCCTTTCACCTCCAAGACAGCACTCTCCTCCTCTCGGTCCACAAGAGAGTGGGTCTTTATTTTGTTCCGGATGTAAGCTGGTTCACTGAGCTGTAAGGTTTGTTCCCAGACGTTTCGTCACCATTCTAGGTAACATCATCAGTGAGCCTCCGGTGAAGCGCTGGTGTTATGTCCCACTCTCTATTTGTGTGTTTAGGTTTCCTTGGGTTGGTGATGTCATTTCCTGTTCTTTTTCTCAGAGTGTGGTAGATGGGCCCACTGATGATGTTACCTAGAATGGTGACGAAACGTCTGAAAAAGAACCTTCCAGCTCAGCGAGCAAACTTACATCCAGAACCTCAACCTGAGCTACAAATCTTCTCAAAACTCACTATTTTGAGAACTATACCAGGGTGTTTAGTTATTTTACAAAACACATTTTGTTTCTTTTCAAATGATAAAGGAGCATTTTTCAATTAATGGGATTAAAATCTGTGAATGATCTGAATTCTTCAAATTTGTATCATAAGTAGATATCTTGGATTATTCTAACTTATCTTTGGTCCTTCTGTAATAAACTTCTGCTTTTGTTGTTAAAGCAAAATCTGCAGCATTGTGTGCTTAAGCTTCATCAAGAGACCACATTATTAAAATCAAAACAAGTAAGTTTATGATCCATCGAACTTGTTGCAACATTGGAATACATGATATTAATCAAGTATAAATTACACTGAATCCCTGACTCATCACTGATGACTTCTCCCAAGAATACCAACCCCTACCCCTACCCAACCTATCATAAGCACACATCATCTTACCTGGCACTCTACCCCTCACACATCTACTTTCCTATCCCTCCTCATCCAACTGGCACCACACTTTCCATTCATGGAATGTGTTTATCACTGGCTGGGTCAGCATTTCAGATTAAATATTTTCTTCCCTGAAGGACATTAGTGAACCAGATGGGTTTTTACAACAATCAACATGGATGCCATTGGGCCGCCCTTTTATCTCAGAGTTTCTTTGATTCAAATTTCACCACCCACTACATGCTGTGACACTGCCCCAAAGCATTAGCCAGGTCTCAGTATTACTAGTTCAGTAACAATATCACTAAAAACAAAAATTCGATGTCAGGATGGTTATATATGAGAGATGGTAACTGTTCAGCTGCATTACTAGGGATAAGAAGGCCGTAGGCAGTATAAATGTTCCTTTCTGAAATAATCTCATTATCAAACCAGTCTTCAAACAAGGTCATAGTAACTCAGGCACTACTATTGACTCCTGATATTGAACAGTGCTGCCCTTCTTCTTTGAATATGTAAGTGCTATTTAGCAAGCACTTTCTTACAGGACACCTGAGAGAGGTTTTGTCTGCCTCACCTATTTAACAACAGAATATACCACTTATTGCTAAAAATAGGACATGGTTAACATGTGGATCCATTACGTTGTGTATTGTGAACATTTCTAGAGAGCCCAGCTCGTCCCCTCCCCGCACTGCATCCCAAAACCAGCCCAGCTCATCACCACCTCCCTATCGTGTTCTTCCTCTCACCTATCTCCTCCTCCAACCTCAAGCCGCACCTCCATTTCCCACCTACTAACCTCATCCCACCTCCTTGACCTGTCCGTCCTCCCCAGACTGACCTATCCCCTGCCCACCTCCCCACCTATACTCTCCTCTCCACCTATCTTCTCCTCTATCCATCTTCGGTCCGCCTCCCCCTCTCTCCCTATTTATTCCAGAACCCTCTCCCCATCCCCCTCTCTGATGAAGGGTATAGGCCTGAAACGTCAGCTTTTGAGTTCCTGAGATGCTGCTTGTCCTGCTGTGTTCATCCAGCTTCATACTTTGTTACCTTGGATTCTCCAGCATCTGCAGTTCCCATTATCTCTAAAGGACTTGAATGCCTGAATGTTGGCCAGGCAGTGCTCCAAGCAGGTAAGGGCGACTTCAGTATTTGAAGAGCTCCAAGTCATATTGCACACTATACATCATTAGAAAACAACTTGGAAATATGCCAATTGGAAATATCAGTATAGGAATAATAAGGCATCAAAGCCAGGATCGGAGCACTGATTCTGGGACAGGAATTCCTGCACAGATTGGGTCAGTTTTGTTTGGACAGGAGTCAAATCAATGTACACTCAGATTGTAATTAGTACTCCAGGGAGGGGGTTAAACTATTGTGGCAAGAGGCAAGTGTGTAAAACAGAACCAAGAACAAAAGGAGCAGTGGATACAGGCAGATAAACCAGAAAAAAATGAAGGTAGTAAAACACAGATCACAAGGATGAAAGATTAAAAGGAGGAAGATTACCTAACTGAAGGAGGATGCTTTAAGTTCAATGTATGCAAATTGACAAAACATTCTGAATAAAATTATATAGGATAAGAGCAAAAATTGTTACAGGGAAACCAACAGTATAAAATCTTTAACTGAGATGTAACTGGTGCCCAGGAGGTAAACATTTTTCATTATAAAATAATTGGAAGAAAGACAGTAAAATAAAAGAACTGGAGTCAAGACATTACTCAAAGATTGCATTTTACACAAAAGCTGAAGATGGAGTCACAGATTCCCACAGCATGGACAAAAGCCCTTCGGTTGATTCATCCATGCTGATCATGTTTCCCAAACAAACTGATTCTATTTACCTGAGTGTAGCCCATATTCCTCTAAACCTTCCATTTTCATGTATCTATCCAAATATCTTTTAAAAGTTGTAACTGTACATGTATCTACCACTTCCTCTGGCAGTTCACTCCATATATGGACCATCCTCTATACGGTAGAAAAGGTTTCCCCTCAGATCCCTTTTACATCTGCCTCCTCTCACTTTAAAACTGAGGCCCTTAATTTTGAACTCCCCCACCTGAGGGAAAAGACCTCTGCTATTCACCTTTTCTATGTCCCTCATGATTTGAAAAACGTCTGTAAAGTCCCCCTCAACCTCCTACTCTCCAGTGAAAGAGGTCCCAGCCTATCCAGCCTCTCCTTATAACTCAAACTCTCCAGTCCTGGTAACATTCTTGAAAACTTCTTCTGTACCATTTCCAATTTAATAAAATCCTTCCTATAGCAGATCAATCAGAATGATATGCAATACTCCAAAAGTGGCCTCACCATTGTCCTGTACAGCTGACATGTTATTGTTAGGGCTGAAACAATTGGATTGTTATACAAAAGGAAAATTATTCATTTGGGAGACTTCATTGTCCAAAAAACAGTGCAAAAGAGCTTGTGACAGTGAGATACAAACATATTAATGAAAAAGAAATGTATAATAGTTTGACAACAATAGCAAACTTCTGTGATCCAAAGCAGTCCAAACTATAAGAGTCACAAAGTAAAGAACGGTTTCTGCAATGTGTCCAGGACTGTTTTTAAGATCAGTACGGTTTATTACAACAATAAAGGGGACAGTGCTGGTTCCATTCCTGGAAAATTAAATGGGGAAAATAGCTAATGAAGGAGTAACTTCCTCACCTGAGGATCCACAGTTCTGGGATTGCAGAATATCATCTTCAACTTCAAGGCACTACCAAGGAGTTACCAAAAACTCCAAAAAAACTGCAGCCATAATGTAATAGGTTTTTAAAAGCTTGGAAGAATGTGGATTATCTAAGTGCTCAAATTTCTAATTCTCCTAAAAATCTCAGTGATGGTAGAAAAGCCCATCAAAAAGCCACTAATATTTTGAGTGTTCTAAAGCAGCATTTAACTAAGTATGACATTAAAGAGCCTTGATAGGTCGGAGCTGGTAAGTAGCAAGTTAACATTTGTGCAACACAGGTGCCAGGCAATCACCATGTCTAACAACAGAGAATCTAATCACATCCACTTGTCACTAATGGTATTAACATCACTGAATCATCCTCTATTTGCTCATGCCAAGATATTGGGCACATTATGGTCTGCAACCAATGCAGGGAGTCAGGTTTGTGGAGAACATAGATGACAAATTTGATGGGGCATCTTGGAGAAGGTTGATGGATATTCACAATGGGCTAATAAGGATTCAAGATGCATGGCAGCGACACACAATTAGATCAGCCATGATTTTATTGAACAGCAGTGCAAGTTCAAGGGTCTAAACAGCATGCTTCTGCTCCTGATTTGTATATTTGTACCATTTGTCTGACATTTCCTGCATGTACACCGTAACATCATCAACAAAAGGGCTCTCTTGTTGCCAAAGATATCCTGTAGCACTGAAATGACAAACATTATTGAGGCAGTTTAAGACCTTTAGTGTTCAATTCTGGTGCAGACACAGAACCTACTGAATGTAAGAAGGCCATTCACAGATCTCAGAAGAAGCAATTGCAAACAAAAGGGAAAGTACTTTGTAGATGCCAGTTGCCCCTGTGTTTAAGAATTCATGAATTTCACTGTCTGAATATGAGTTTTTCCTTTCTACAATTCCAAAAATAATATTAATCTGATACTGATCCATGTACAGACCACTTCCACACTCCACCTGCACCTTTCCTTGATTTTGATTTCTGAAACTGTGGCTGGTCAAGAATTGTATCAGGATTCCTGGGCAACAGCTTGAAAGTTGCTGAAGAGGGATTAAAAATAAAACATCAATTGCAGCGCTGGGTGCCTTTTGCATTATTAATAATCAGACTTAGATGTAGCTAGACAAGTAGTTCTAAGCATAAAACTGACACAAAGAAAATATAGTACAATCCTTCATGATTTAGAGGCTGGATGAAATATAACTGCAGACGTGTCACCTAGCATTAAACAAGTAGCTATGACTTTGCTCTGGACGCCTTGCCTCATGCTGAAGATCCACATCCAAGAAGATATGAAGCAACATCCTTCAAAGATGTGGATTTGTCCGTCACAATGTGGTGTTGTTTCATCTCCAGCTGTCACGGTTATGTTCTTCCAACAAAGGGTGACATCAATGTTAAGCTTTGATGCAGGAACAACCAAATGCCAAGCTTAATTACTAAAAATATGACAAGTCAGCCTGCACCAGACTGAAAGAGAAAGTGTGAAACTCACTTGTCTTTTGAGGATCCTGCAATTAGATTTTTACAGCACTCAGTGGTAACTTCATCTAAAATTGTTTTTAATACTCAAATGTAGCAAGTCACCAAGGCTTCTTTGACAGAACCTTACAAACTAGTGCCTTTAATACTCAAATTATTGCTACATTGCAATTTGTGTGTGGCACGCATTGTTGCAAGTGTGCTTTGGTGATGGAGACATTGAATGTTTTGTGTGGTGGATGGACGTCAATCAAGTGGTCCAGATGGTGACAAATATCAAATCATTGAACCCCGACAGTGTGGAAACGGACACTTCAACCCAACAAGTCCACACTGAACCATCTCCTTATAACCCATCTAATCTATACATCCCTGAACACTATGGGCAATTTAGCATGGCCAATCCACGTAGCCCGCACATTTTTGGACTATGGGAGGAAACCCACGCAGGCACGAGGAGACTGAGCAAACTTCACACAGACAGTCGTCCAAGAGTGGAATTGAATCCAGGTCCCTGGTGCTGTGAGGCAATGGTGCTAACCACTGAACCTCTGTGTTGCCCCCATATAACCCTCCCTTCTGGGGAATTGAGCCCTGATCACCCACACGATAGACAGAGATACTAACCACTACACTACTGAGGAACTTAAAGTATCTTGAGTGTTTTTGGAACTACATTCATCCAGGCAAGTGGACATTATTCTCACTTATAACGCGTAGATGGTTGACAGTCATTGAAGAAATGGGAGAAGGTTAGCCATCGTAATGGCTCTTGCCTCTGACAGAATTCATATGGCTAGTCCAGTTCAGTTTCTAGTCAACGCAGCAATCATAATACCATTGAAAGTCACAAGGGTATGGCTAGTTTCTCTCATTTTGGACATGGTCATTCCTGGCATTTGTCTGCCACACCAATACCCACCCATCCCTTTCTGTGGCCACCCTTTGCCCCAGGTGTGGCAGAGTCTTTGGAAGCTGCACCAGATTGTACAGCCACCTATGGACTCCCCCTGACAGTGGAAGAGACTCAATCATGTCTGCAAGGGACTGCCAATGACTGATTGAAGATTCTCACAGGAATGTAATAGGAAGACAAAAGCCTTCAACTTTTCCAGTGCTTGTCCTTTATCCACAATTAAATGTTCAAATTAGCTGTTTCTCCCAGGCAAGGAGGAGACCAAGAACAAAGAATAAAGAACGAAGAAAATTACAGCACAGGAACAGGCCCTTCAGCCCTCCAAGCCTGCACCAATACAGATCATCCATCTAAACCTGTTGCCTTTTTCCCAAGGATCTTTATCCCTCTGCTCCCTGCCCATTCATGTATCGGTCTAGATATATCTTAAATGATGCTATTGTGCCCGCCTCTACCACCTCCGCTGTCAATGCATTCCAGGCACCCACCACCCTCTGCATAAAGAATGTTCCACACATATTTCCCTTAAACTTTTCCCTTCTCATCTTGAAATCGTGACCCCTAGTCATTGAGTCCCCCACTCTGGGGAAAAAAAGTTTCTGGCTATCCAATGATAGAGAAGCACTGTTTCATTAACACTTCTCACTTTACCATGAAACCCAATGGTTCTGTACTGAAACTGGGAGCTACAAGTCCTTGAGTCAACAATTAGCAGACATACTTTATGTAGTTTGATTTTAGACTCAAACAATTTACACTACGACATATTTTGTTTTCCCCTGCAGGAATTCTGGAACATTGGCCAGGATTGCTTTGGATTATTTCTGAAAGGACAGCAATCTGCAAATATGAAGTATGTTGGCAGAATATCGGGATTAATTCAACGGAAGTTGGAAAGGAGGGCCAATGGAAATCTGAAGAGAATCTGTTAAACTCAGCTTATTCATTTCTCTCATATCTAGTTGTGCTCTCATATCAATAAAGATATTCTTTTGTGAATAATAAGAAAGATATGAAAGACACCAACTAAAGAATACATGACTTTGCAACTAAGCCATAACATCACAATTTTTATTATAAGTTTTTTTTCCCCCTCTGGACGAATTGAATGCATCCTGAAGAACGTCCAGCGTCATCAAAAGTAAACTGTTGGCAAAATCCTTTACTCTTCAACAGGTCACTAAACATACAGAATTATCTGTATCATTCAGTTGAGCTAGCTGACAATCAATTTCAGTTCACTTATTTAAGAAAGCCTCAATGATTGGAACAAAGTTTTTGCGACATATTCTCCATAACATCAGCATGATCCTGAGATTCTGGAAATCACATCAGTCATCAGCCTCCTTCCTGCACAATCTGTAATTGCATAGCTGTGAGACTGCTATTGGTTTTTGCCAACACCTTGTCCATCAAAAGTGGATCATTGTATGTGAATTACTTAGAAATGGCTCTGAGAGCTGGGCTTTAGTGCTCACTTCCCCTTTGTGTGTTTATTAGTCATAATGCAGATTCCACATGAGGTTTATAATTTGCCATATTTTGAGATAGCAACAAGAATGCTGATGTGGTTGGAAACTTAACCACCACACACTCTGATTACACACCAACCAGAGATCTGTGTTTCTAATGTCATGCTTCTTTCATTCAATTGTGCCAGGCATTTTGATGTCTGATGGCAGCCTGCATAACTTAATGCTAAACTTTACCAGGAAATATATAATAAGTTAATAGGCAACTCTGACTTTCTTTACTTGGCTTCAGGCAGTCCCATTAGTCGACAGTTAATTATATTGAAGCTGATCTCAATTAGGTCCTGTTGGTGTTCATTGAATTTGGAAGTGTCTATGCATTAATGAAACACTATCATACAGCCACCCATATAAAACAGGGATCCAGGGCACTGAGTAAGCTGCTAATGCAAGTTCATTGAAGTTGGATTTCAGGCTACATTTTGAAACTATTTCAATCTTGCTTTTGTTTCCTGTTTACATTTCATTCAGCATGCATTCACAACATTCGGTAGTTGCCTAAATGTGGCCATGCTATTAGAACAATGGATTTCCCATTGGGAACACTTTCAGTTGTAAAATGGAACAGCATCTCATGCCTAGTAAATGATTTGGCTCCAAAGAAACAATGAGTAGAACCTAATAGCTGTCTGAGCAATGTGACCTATGACACAGTGTGTGGCAGAATCAATCAACAGGCAGCATACAAGAATATCTCCACATCCTTTTCCACAAATTTGTCATCATCCTCATTAGCCAGTATCCTTTCATAGAAACCCATAGAGACCATTCAGACCATCAAGGAGTCCTGCACAGACATGGGGAGAATTTACCAATCAAACCCGGCTCTCTGGCACTGTGAGGCAACAGTGCCAACCACTGTGCCACCATACCATTCTCTCCTCAATGCCCTCCCTCAATCCGTTTCTCTTTCATCTAATCCCCTTCTTTATCAATTTTTCTCTCCTGAATCGTCAGTTTCAACCGCATAAATGTCTCTCTTTTTTTCCTCAAATTCAAGTCTTTTTATCTCCTTCTCAAGCTTACTAAATTCTTTATCTACCTCAAACTGCCTCAATTCTTCCTCACGTTCAGGCTGTTTGAACTGTTGTTAAATTTTTGCTAACTCAAGTGACTCACCACCAGGGTACCTCATGAGACTAGGAATACAGCAATGAGTAACTCGCTTTCTGTCTCCCCAAAGCCTGTCCACCATTTACAACACACAAGTCAGGAGTGTGATGGAATACTCCCCACTTGCCTGGATGAGTAAAGCTCCAAAACCACTCAAGAAGCTTGACGCCATTCAGTTCAAAGCAGTCTACTTGATTGGCACTGCATCCACAAGCATCCACTCCCTCCAGCACTGATGCTCAATAGCAGCATTGTGCACCATCTGCGAGATGTAGTCCAGAAATGTGTCAAAGATCCTTAGAGAGCATCTTATAAACCCCTGACCACTACTATCTAGCAGGACAAGGGCGGATGCATGGGAACATGACCACCTGCCTGTTCCCTCTAAGCTACCCACCATCCTGACTTGGAAATATATCCCATTTTATCACTGTTGCTGGAATTCCCTCCCTAATGGCATTGTGTGTCAACTTACAGCACATGGACTGCAGTGGTTCAAGAAGGCAGCTCACCACCACCTTCTCAAGGGCAACTAGTGTTGTGAAATAAATGCTGGCCAGCCAGCTAGACCCACGTCCCATGACTGAATAATAAGAAAAGTCCCTCCTGCATTTCCTCCACTTTTTCAAAGCAACAAAAAAGAAACGTCAGTGTTGCAACAGTTAAACATGAAACGATGAAAGTAAAGAGATTGCCTTTACTTACACATGGAGGACTAGCAACCTGTTCAACAAATCAGGGCAACTGTGTTGAGTTTGCAATGTATTTGGGTGCTTGAAACTGACCAGCAACTGCTTGACCCTTAGCTCAACAAATAATAGTCAACCAAACTGAGCTGTCCTCAATGCAACCATCTTGTTTAAATTCAATTTTTGATCGACGTTACATTTTATAGCAGGATTGGTTGTTCTATGTGAAACTTTATTCCAGCAGTAAGTCTGGCATCACTAGTTTGAATATCAATCAATTTACAAAGTTAGTAAAGGTTTAATGAAGTGAAGGAGAACAGAGGGGGAGAAAAGAGAAGGGGAAGGCCAGAATGGGTGAAGGATGAAACAGATAGAGATGGGGGGAATGCAGATTTTCAAACTGGGTCCCTACATTATCTGTTTAAGCAGAAGCTAGAGATGTGGAAAATTATGCTGAGAAGACTTTGCTCAGAGGATTGGCCTCAGACGCAGTATTATGAGAAATCACGGTGGAGTTCATCGATATGTATTTTCATGGACTGCTGAATAGGCAGCAAGGCACTACAAGGCAGAGGGATTCTGGAAGAAATTCCAGAACATAGATTGTGATGGCTGAAGTTTCTGCCTCACATCATGAGTTATAAGGCAGTCGAAGTGTGAAATTATGTTGCAGACAGCTGTTTAGGAAACAAGAATTGGAAACCTCGAAGATTTACACTGGAAAATTGTCTAAAGATGTTGTGCAGCAAGGCTTAGAAGTACTTGTCAAGGAACAGAGGGTACTGTGACTGTTGGGATGGGAGGACAGCAACAAAGTAAATGGATCTTATAAACTCAGTTTAAGGCAGGAGACAGAGGGTGGTGTTAGAAAGTTGTTATTCAGACCGGAAATCCATGAACAGTGGTGTGCTGCACGAATAGTTGCTGGGTCCACTGTTGTCTGGCATTTATATAAACAATTTGGATGAGAATACGGATTTACGGATGATACCAAAATTGGTAGTGGACAGTGAAGATGGTTATCGAAGAGCACAATGGGAACTTGATTAACTGGGCCAATGGCCTGAGGAATGGCGGATAATGTTTAATTCAGATAAATGCGAGGTGTGGCATTTTGGTAAGACAAACCAGGGCAGGACTAATGCAATTAATGCGATTATTGTCGAACAAAGAGACCTGGTGCATAGTTCTTTGAAAGATGCATCAAAGCTAGACAGCATGGTGAAGAAGGCATTTTTCACACTTAGTTTCAACTGTCAGAGCACTGGGTGCAGGAGTTGGGATGTCTTGTTACAAGACTTTGATGAGGCTATTATTGGAATATTCTGTGCAATTCTCGTTACCCTGTTATAGGGAGGATGTTATTAAATTGGAAAAGTTGCACAAAAGATTTACAAACATTTTACTGAGACCGAAAGGTTTGAGATATTAGGAGAGAATGATAGGCTGGAACTTTTATCCCTGGAGCATAGGAGGCTAAGGGGTCATCTTATAGAGATTTATAAAATCAAGAGGTGCTTGGATAAGGTGAACAACCAAGGTCTTTTCCCAAGGGTAGAAGAGTCTAAAACCAGAGGGGATAGATTTAAGGTGAGAATGGAAAGATTTAACAAGGATCAGAGGGCAACTTTCTCATACAGAGGGTGGTGCAAATATGAAAGGAGCTGCCAGAGGAAGTGTAGAGCAGGTACAATTACAACATTTAAAAGACATCTGCACAGGTACATAGTTAGAAAGGTTTAGAGGGATATAAGCCAAACACAGCAAAAGGAACTAATATCAGAGATAATGGGAACTGCAGATGCTGGAGAATTCCAAGATAATAAAATGTGAGGCTGGATGAACACAGCAGGCCAAGCAGCATCTCAGGAGCACAAAAGCTGACGTTTCGGGCCTACACCCTTCATCAGACCAAAACGTCAGCTTTTGTGCTCCTGAGATGCTGCTTGGCCTGCTGTGTTCATCCAGCCTCACATTTTATTAAAAGGAACTAATTCTGTTTGGGAAGTCTGGTTGGCATGGATGATTTGGGCCAGAGTGTCTATTTCCATACTGTATGACTCTACAAGCTGTTGTCAGGGCAACAGTCCAAGAATTTCAAAGACATAATAGCATCACCAACAATATCAATTAGCTCAATATTGTTAACTTTAGTGTGATTTAACATTCCCAAGATGCTTCTTCTAGTGAAGATCTTGTGGAATCCTGTGTGAAAGGTACTGTAATAATCATGGGTTGATGTACTGCATTGAGTGTTTGAAATATCTCCTTAAATGTTTGCCATCACATCTCAACTGATCTATCCCTTCTGTTATGAACCAGACTAGCCCCTTCGACATATTTTAAGAAGGAAGACTAGGCCCCAACTTTTTCTTATTTTAAAGGTAGATGCAAAGTGCTGTGTTCTGGGGGCAGTGTGACTGGTCAACCTACTCAACATTAAGCAAATATAATTTATTTAACCACTGTTGTTAAAATGCAAACAAAAGAAAGTAGATTTTAGATTAATTTAACTATTGGAAAACTTAACCAAGTAATTGATACAGTACATAGTACTAATTAACTGTTCCAATACAGTAACATCCCATACACACCCCTTGGCAAAAAGGCAAATTCAGACACAGGTTCTCATATGCAGTTCTCCAATCCAGGAGGAAAAAATCATCGAGAGAATATTCAGAGAGAATAGCAGCTAGAAGACATTCACTGAAGCTCCCAAATCTTTTGAGACTCCAAAGGCTTTTGTTTCTGGTTAAATCTAAAAACTAAAACAAACTGGAAAGCCTGGTCTATGATAACTAGCCGTACCCAGGCTGCCTCTATTGTTCCAACTTTAAGAAAAACTCATGGCCTCACAAATCATTTACTTTTTTAGAGGCTGTCTTCACTTCTGCCTTATAACCTCTCTTTCAAAAAGACAGACAAAATAGCCTCTTAAGGGGACAGCATCATCACACTTCACCTAGCTTCTTCTTTTATGCTAGGCAGCTGCACTGTTACGCCTTCACAGTTATCTTGACAAAGTTTAAAACAATGTTTAGCGCACTCTTGTGTCCCTCAAAATGAATGTGAAACTAATTCTTGTTATGATCACTACCACGTAGAGGTGCCTTTGCTCAGAGGTCATTAATTAATTCAGTCTTACTACACATTACCAATATTATACAGCCTGTGTATTTCCACAAAGATGAATGGCAGAACAGAAGATTTATAAACATGAAAGCGAAGATAACAAAGACAATGAAATTAGTGTATGAGAGAAAAACAGTTAGAAATATAAAAATAGATAGGAAAATCTTCTGAAAATATTTAAAGAAGAAAAGAGTGAGTAAAGTGAGCGCTGGTCATCTAGAGAGTGAGTCCGAAGAATTAATAATGGAATATATGAAAGCAGTAGATAAATTGAAGAGATATTTTGGACCTGATTTCACTGTAAAATATACAAAAAAGCAACTCAGAAACAATCATAAAATAGAATGTGAAGGGGAGTGAGAAAATTAAAATAATCACAATCACCAGTGAAATGGGAAAAATTCATAAAACTAAAATCTGGCAAATCATCTGGCCTTAATGGGCTTTGTCCTACCGCTTGAAAGGAAGTGGCTTCTGAGAGAGGAGATGTCTTGGTTTTAACTTTTCAAATATCTCCTAGTTCTGAAATAGTCCATCAGATTAGACAATAACAAATGTAACTCCTCTATTCAAGAAAGAAAAAAGACAGAAAACATGGAATGACAGACCAGTTAGCTTAATTTGTTTTAGGGGAAAATGCTGGGATCTATTATTAAGGAGGTTACATGGTGATTAGAAAATGTCAATGCAAACATATAAAGTCAAAGTGGCTTTGTGAAAGGAAATTCATGTTTAGCTAATTTATTTAGAGCTGTCTAAGAAAGTAGCAAGCAATGTAGATAATGGAGAACTGGTTGATGTACTGTATTTCAATTTCTTTCTTGGCAAGTTGCCATATCAAAGTTTACAGCTCATGGTGTGAGAGTAATATATTACCCAGAGTGGGCAAAGAATTATGAAGGGGGCAAAGGAGTGGCAGATCATTTGATAGTATTAATAATAATAGTGAGAAACATTTTGTCTATTACTGGGCAGCATTGAATGTTACCTCCTAGAGCAACATTCCCTGAATTAAGGAAAGGTTGATCGTCTAAGTATTGTGATGAAGCTGCCTGCCTTCAACTTTACAATTGTGGTACTTTTGACCAATGTTGCTACATTTCCCAGGCCTCAGGCAACCCGGCATATGAAAGAAAGCAAGAAGGGATGAATCTATGAGCACCATCTACACAACACTATTTTGTAGGTCAGGAGAAGCAGTTGTGTTTCCTTGAGATTCAAATGTGATATGCATCTAAACCACCCATTCTCCACCCTGCTCCAATGGGCGCATCCCAAACCACCAGTCATTATACCAGCTGACCAGTATCAGAAACCTCAGAGGTGTTCCCACCCCTTGCCCATGTGATGATCAGGGCTCACCTGTAACCATAACCCACCCTCCACAACATGGTCAACTTCAGTGGGAAGCTTGTCTTCTTCATTTGACAAGCCTCCAGCCGCTCAAACAGAAAATTGTCAGAGAAAGATTTGTAAGAGCCCATATTAAGGAAATTGTTTTTTTGGGTTGCCTGACACGAGAAAGTCCCCAAAGGCCACTGCCCTACACAGAATGCACCTCCAGGTTTGATGTTTGGATTTGAATGTGTAAACTAGAACAATTCCACTGAATCATATTAATATTCTTCAGTATGCTCCTGAAGATTGAAGACTCAAATCTATGAATTTCTCACCTTCCAATTACTGAGACAACCAATAATTAAAATACAACCCTTTGAACTTTGTTCTATGCAATCAGATCCGAAAGAACACTCTTTTCCCTTTTACAAATAATTATATTTTCTTCCAGAAATATCACCTGCCTTTGTGTTCGAGGTCAAGTAGCTTCTGTAGCTAGTACTCAATAGAGGAAATTTTAAATATACTTCCTTATATTAAGTTATGACTTTAGTTCATGAAAATATCCAACTCGCTTACAGTTCAGAACTTTGTTCTGAGTTAATTACAAGGGAAATGCAGAAAGGAAGAGAAAGTTGAGTGGGGAAACTATTCAAGGGGGCAGGACAGCAAGGGATCAGGGAACAGGGTGAAGTGATCTCAAACAGGCCTCGATGGAGACGGGAAGAAATCTGCAAAATGAAATCTATAAGATGTACACCAGATGTTGACCAAAGAGCCTTCGACAGCATCTTCCAAACTCATGACCACTTCCATCTAGAAAGATAAGGACAGCAGATACATGGGAACACCACAAACTGCAAGTTCCTGTCCAAGCCATTCACCACCCTGACTTGGAAATATATTGCCATTCTTTCACTGTCATGAGGTAGATTCCTGAGGTTGCTTCTCTGAGGCCATTGTAGGTCTAACTACAGCGCGTGAACTGCAGCAGTTCAAGACATCACCACCACCTTCTCAAGGGTAACTAGGGATGGGTAATAATTACAGGGCAGCCAGCGATACCACATCCTACGAGGGAATTTTTTTAAAAAAGGGGTTTCTGACAAGGGGTCACTAGGCTTGAAATACTAACTCTGTTCTCTCTTTACAGATGCTGCCAGACCAGCTGAGTTTCCCCAGCATTTTCAGTTTTTGGTTCAGCGTTCCAGCATTGGCAGTCCTTTGTGTTTATTGAAAGTGTTGGGGTTGTGATAGTTAGTGGGGTTGGGAAGTAGGTTGGTGAAAGTACAAAGCCATAACACTTTGTGATAGCTGCTTACAGTCAGATTATTATTTATATGAGGGAATCCATCAATGTCTTTTTCGTGATATTGGAGCAAGGGTAGAAATGGGTTTCAAATAGATTCTTTATCATGAACAAACTTAGCATTTAATGCCTGAATTTGATTCCAGCTTGAAACACAAATAGTAGTAAGCCCCAAAGAATCTGAAAAAGGCATCAAATGAACATCAGGAAGAATTTTTTCGATTATACATTAGCAGGATGAGAGTGTCACTGATTAGGCCGGTATTTATTGCCCATCCTTAATTGCTCTGAGGGCAGTTAAGAGTCAACATTGCTATGGGTGTCGAGTCACAGGTAGGGTAGACCAAGTAAGGATGGCAGTTTCCTTCCCCTATAGGACATTTGTGAACCAGATGGGTTTCTGTGGCAATCAAGAACAGATTCATGGCTATCATTTGATTCTTAACTCCAGACATTTGTCGAATCCAAATTCTACTGTCTGCCCTGGTGCGATTTAAACGCAAATCCCCAGAACATTGCCTGGGTCTCTCGCTAACAATCCAGTGATAATACCACCAGGCCATTGGCTCACCTTACTTTAGCCATCAACTGTCCTGGCAAACCAGTCAGTTCATGGGCAGTTACGGACAGACAATAACTTTTGGCTCAGTCTGTGATGCCCACATCCAATAAATGAAAACAATAAAAGTTTTCTAGAAAACACAGTCAACACGGCTTTGTGAGGGGTAGGTCATGCCTTACAAACCTTATCGAGTTTTTTGAGGATGTGACTAGTAAGGTTGATGAGGGTCAAGCTGTGGATGTGGTGTATATGGACTTCAGTAAGGCATTTGATAAGGTTCCCCATGGAAGGCTCATTCAGAAGGTCAGGAGGAATGGGATACAGGGGAACTTAGCTGCTTGGATACAGAATTGGCTGGCCAACAGAAGACAGCGAGTGGTAGTAGAAGGAAAATATTCTGCCTGGAAGTCAGTGGTGAGTGGGGTTCCACAGGGCTCTGTCCTTGGGCCTCTACTGTTTGTAATTTTTATTAATGACTTGGACGAGGGAATTGAAGGATGGGTCAGCAAGTTTGCAGACGACACAAAGGTCGGAGGTGTCGTTGACAGTGTAGAGGGCTGTTGTAGGCTGCAGCGGGACATTGACAGGATGCAGAGATGGGCTGAGAGGTGGCAGATGGAGTTCAACCTGGATAAATGCGAGGTGATGCATTTTGGAAGGTCGAATTTGAAAGCTGAGTACAGGATTAAGGATAGGATTCTTGGCAGCGTGGAGGAACAGAGGGATCTTGGTGTGCAGATACATAGATCCCTTAAAATGGCCACCCAAGTGGACAGGGTTGTTAAGAAAGCATATGGTGTTTTGGCTTTCATTAACAGGGGGATTGAGTTTAAGAGTCGTGAGATCTTGTTGCAGCTCTATAAAACTTTGGTTAGACCGCACTTGGAATACTGCGTCCAGTTCTGGGCGCCCTATTATAGGAAAGATGTGGATGCTTTGGAGAGGGTTCAGAGGAGGTTTACCAGGATGCTGCCTGGACTGGAGGGCTTATCTTATGAAGAGAGGTTGACTGAGCTCGGTCTCTTTTCATTGGAGAAAAGGAGGAGGAGAGGGGACCTAATTGAGGTATACAAGATAATGAGAGGCATAGATAGAGTTGATAGCCAGAGACTATTTCCCAGGGCAGAAATGGCTAGCACGAGGGGTCATAGTTTTAAGCTGGTTGGTGGAAAGTATAGAGGGGATGTCAGAGGCAGGTTCTTTACGCAGAGAGTTGTGAGAGCATGGAATGCGTTGCCAGCAGCAGTTGTGGAAGCAAGGTCATTGGGGTCATTTAAGAGACTGCTGGACATGCATATGGTCACAGAAATTTGAGGGTGCATCCATGAGGATCAATGGTCGGCACAACATTGTGGGCTGAAGGGCCTGTTCTGTGCTGTACTGTTCTATGTTCTATGTTCTATGTTCTAAAATGGATCATCTGTTTCCAACATAAACATTTCCAGTCAGTCTTTTCCAAATCCACCTTTGCTGCAAACAGTGTTTCACATTATTTAAGCTGTTCCTCTGCAGTCACCTACATGCACAGCTTAAAAAAAACCTGACAATCTCTCTCCATCTGGACATTCTTAACAAGTGCTTTGGCCTGATTTTAAGGCTGCAGAAGCGGTGAGTTTCCAAGGGGTTTAAATTAAGCTCCTTGCTGTGGTCTTCATCACCTGTTCAGATTGACTTTGAGTTGACATCTCATTTAAAATGATGTCTGCTTCTCACAAGACACTGGTCAACAATTGTTAGTTTTTCAGTTGGTTTGACTGACATTGCAAAAGAAAGGTGCAGTTTGTTTTAGTGTTTGGATAAGTCTCAGCTGCTGCATTTTTTGGCTGTAAAACCTTCAAACCTTCATTTGATGACAAAGCCCAGATTTTTGGATGTAGTTCTCCTTTGCCAGTGGTTTGATTCACAAATAAAATGATTATTACCAAAGAGCAAAGATTAAATTCAGGAGATATTTAATTCCACAAAGAGAACTGCTACAGCGCGGAATAATTTGCTATAAATGGCTGTTGCGACTTGGAATTGGCTTTTAAGTTCCTGATTTGCTGCGAGTGGCTGAGGGATTGTCACACAGACGAAACCCAGGAGCAACAGCAGCTCATCTGCCAGGGACTTCTTAAACAACTACTGTATTAGCAACTTGGGGCTGAACATTCACTTTCGGACCCACTCACAGCGAACAAAGCCTGGCAGAGAACTGACATTTTGACAGTGTGTTTGTAGATGGCTTAATGTAGCCATTGCATTTGTACATGACTTTCAGGTTTCCTCAAGCAATCAGAGTGAGTGGGCGTGATGGCGAACTGCATCTTGCTGCGTCTCTCTGTCTCAGTTCCATTATTTATAGCCCATCTGTGACAATCAAACTTGAAGGATGATTGCAATCTGCAGAGAGAGTCATAACTTGCAGAGACTGAGTTTCAAATTGATAAGACAGCAGCATGTTACTGATTCCGGAAATGGTTGAAACAGCCCTTGGATGATTTTATTCCCTGCTGAAAGGAAGAAGAAGACTCCTCACGACAGTGGACATCAACTGCAGTGTTTGTGCCTCGATCCTGAATCCAGTGCTTTGAGTGAATAAGAGATCAGGGCAGGATAGATGAGTGGAAGGACATATGCAAGTATAAATCCCCTCACTCTTGTCTTCACTAGAACTTCTTATTTCATGCTGTACCCATCTCCTCATGGCACCATCCAAACATGCACCACTAGTTTTTAAAACACCCCCTTATTTTCAAACAATGTTACAGCCGCTCATCAGAAGGGGCCTCAACCATGTTGCCATTCCATTCACTCAAAATATACCATGTATCACACTCATGGATTATTTATTTCTCTTTCCTTGACAGAAAAGAAAGCCCAGAAAGTTCTGAGAGATAGTCCCCCAGTCTCCTCCAATTTAACAACTGCAGAGGAGGGCTGCAAGAGATAAATTGCATCATTGTGTGCATGTCCGCTGAAGATAAGAGATGGTCAATGTTTACATAAACATTGGTTTAACCTCTAGTGGAGTATTATGCCCAGTTCTGCACACCACTCTTTAGTAGAAATGCCAAACTCAGGGCCTGGCCTGGTATAACCCCAACTATTTTTGCTTCTGTCTTTACGAAAGAAACCAACTTTGTAGTGAATGAAACCTTTGAAGAGCAGGTGTGCATGCTGGAATGGATAGAGATAGACGAAGCTGATGTGCTGAAAATTTTGTCAAACATTAAGATTGACAAGTCGCCAGGCCCGGATCAGATTTGTCCTCGGCTGCTTTGGGAAGCGAGAAATGCAATTGCTTCGCCACTTGCGAAGATCTTTGCATCCTCACTCTCCACTGGAGTCGTACCTGAGGACTGGAGAGAGGCAAATGTAATTCCTCTCTTCAAGAAAGGAAATAGGGAAATCCCCGGCAATTATAGACCGGTAAGTCTCACGTCTGTCGTCTGCAAGGTGTTAGAAAGGATTCTGAGGGATAAGATTTATGACCATCTGGAAGAGCATGGCTTGATCAAATACAGTCAACACGGCTTTGTGAGGGGTAGGTCATGCCTTACAAACCTTATCGAGTTTTTTGAGGATGTGACTAGAAAGGTTGATGAGGGTCGAGCTGTGGATGTGGTGTATATGGACTTCAGTAAGGCATTTGATAAGGTTCCCCATGGTAGGCTCATTCAGAAGGTCAGGAGGAATGGGATACAGGGGAACTTAGCTGCTTGGATACAGAATTGGCTGGCCAACAGAAGACAGCGAGTGGTAGTAGAAGGAAAATATTCTGCCTGGAAGTCAGTGGTGAGTGGAGTTCCACAGGGCTCTGTCCTTGGGCCTCTACTGTTTGTAATTTTTATTAATGACTTGGACGAGGGAATTGAAGGATGGGTCAGCAAGTTTGCAGACGACACAAAGGTCGGAGGTGTCGTTGACAGTGTAGAGGGCTGTTGTAGGCTGCAGCGGGACATTGACAGGATGCAGAGATGGGCCGAGAGGTGGCAGATGGAGTTCAACCTGGATAAATGCGAGGTGATGCATTTTGGAAGGTCGAATTTGAAAGCTGAGTACAGGATTAAGGATAGGATTCTTGGCAGTGTGGAGGAACAGAGGGATCTTGGTGTGCAGATACATAGATCCCTTAAAATGGCCACCCAAGTGGACAGGGTTGTTAAGAAAGCATATGGTGCTTTGGCTTTCATTAACAGGGGGATTGAGTTTAAGAGTCGTGAGATCTTGTTGCAGCTCTATAAAGCTTTGGTTAGACCGCACTTGGAATACTGCGTCCAGTTCTGGGCGCCCTATTATAGGAAAGATGTGGATGCTTTGGAGAGGGTTCAGAGGAGGTTTACCAGGATGCTGCCTGGACTGGAGGGCTTATCTTATGAAGAGAGGTTGACTGAGCTCGGTCTCTTTTCATTGGAGAAAAGGAGGAAGAGAGGGGACCTAATTGAGGTATACAAGATAATGAGAGGCATAGATAGAGTTGATAGCTAGAGACTATTTCCCAGGGCAGAAATGGCTAGCACGAGGGGTCATAGTTTTAAGCTGGTTGGTGGAAAGTATCGAGGGGATGTCAGAGGCAGGTTCTTTACGCAGAGAGTTGTGAGAGCATGGAATGCGTTGCCAGCAGCAGTTGTGGAAGCAAGGTCATTGGGGTCATTTAAGAGACTGCTGGACATGTATATGGTCACAGAAATTTGAGGGTGCATACATGAGGATCAATGGTCGGCACAACATTGTGGGCTGAAGGGCCTGTTCTGTGCTGTACTGTTCTATGTTCTATGTTCTATGTTCTGTTCTATGTTCTATTACTATTGCCATCAAGCTAGCAGATCAATACTGCTTTAATACAGATTGTAAGAGGCCATGCCAGGAACAGATGTACATAGCCAAAAATGGAGTGTCAACCTGGTTAAGCCATAACTTGTGTGCCAAACAGCATGAGCAGCAAATGATAGAGAGGGCTAAGCAATTCCACAAACAATGAGTCAAGTCGATCTGCTGCCACACCTAGCCATGAATGGTAGTGGACAATTAAAAAACTCATTGAAGGTGAGGGAGGCTCTATAAAGTTTCCTATTCTCAAATATGAGGGATGCAACATATCAGTGCAAAAAAAAGGCTAAAATATTTGCGACAATCCAGAGCCAGAGTCCAAGTGGATGAACCATCTTGGTCTCCTCCAGAGGTTGAAGTCTTTAGCCAATTTTTATCACTCCATGCTATGTCAAGAAATGTCTGAAAGCACCGAATATTGCAAAAGCTACGGTCCTTAACAACATTCTGGCAATATAACGAAGACCTGCGTTCCAGAACCTGCCATTCGCCTAGCCAAGACTTTCAGTACAGTTGCAACACTGACGTTGACCCTACCATGTGCAGAATTGCTCAGGTATGTCCTGTAAATAAAAACCAGGACAAATCCAATCCAGCCAATTACTGGTCCATCAGGCTACTCTCGATCATTTGTAAAGTGACGGAAGTTATCATCAACAGCGCTATCAAGCAGCACCCATTCAGAGATAACCCACTCAGTGACGCCCAGTTTGAGTTCTGCCAGGGCCACTCAGCTCCTGACCTCATTACAGCCTTGATTCAAACATAGACAAAAGAGCTGAATTCCAGAGACGAGGTGACAGTGATATCAAGGCCACATTTGACTGAGTGTGGCATTAAGGAGTCCCAGCAAAGCAGGAATCAATGACAATCAGGGGATAAAAACTCCACTGGTTGGAGTCATACCTGACACATAGGAAGATGATTGTGGTTGTGGGAGGGCAGTCATCTCAGCTCCAGGACATCTCTGCAGGAGTTGCTCAGGGTAGTGTCCTAGACTCAACCATCTTCAGCTGCTTCATCAATGACTTCTCCTCAAACATAAGATCAGAAGTGGGAATGATTGCACAATGTTCAGCAACATTTGTGACTCCTCTGATACTGAAGCAGTCCACATTCAAATGCAACAAGAACCGGAATATCCAGGCTTGGGCTGAGCTCTGATGAAAAGTCACTTGGACTCAAAATGTTAATTTGCTCTGTCTCCATCAATGCTGTCTGACCCACTGTGAATCGCAGCATTTGTTGATTTCAGCCCTGGGTTTGAGCGTCGCCCCAGTATTTGATGACCAAGAAAGAGGCATTCATCAAGTGGAGAAATAAGTAAATTATCAACCTATCTGTCCTTGCAATGTGCACCCAAGGCAGAAGATAAAAGCAGGAGAGATTCCTGGTGAGCCTTTTGGAAAGAAAGTTGGATTCTCCACCGTCACTATTCTTAGTCTCGGGCTTCAATTAACATGTAAAAATGCACATTACTACATCAACTCAGACTCGCTGAGAATGATTATTAATTGTCAGTCATTGGACTCTCACTACTGCTGTTGATTCCATTACTGATCATCTATGGCCGCATCCAAGGTCCAAGGTGAAACAGCACCTGGGGAACTCACACTGCTACGATAGAGCATACCCACTGCCCCTGAGGGGTTGTGAATGCATAATCTCACACCTTATAGTTATGTGATGACAGAAAACACCCAACTTCCTAATACTCTGTCAGTATCCACACTTTTAGCCCATCAGCCCTTCCATAGGCATATGCTCCTGCATGTTCAAGAATACCTTGAAGACCATTTAAAGGGGATGTCTGTAAAACAAGAATATAAAGAATATAAAAGGGGAAGAACAGGAAAATTGAGTGGAAATTGAACAATTGAAGAGCTGGTAACCATACAGGCACAAAAGGCTTAATGTGTCATAATTGTTAGGTGCGAATCAAACAGTCCATAACAATGGCTTGTGTGGGCAGCGATAAACATTCCACCCATAGAATAACATAGAATCGGCCATGCAGAAATAGCAACTTCTGAAAAAACATGGGATGACAGCAACTGCACACCTAACTCAATACATCCCATAGAGAAACAAGGCAGCCAGCCCCAGTGTGGTCTTTACACCTCTTCCTCTTTGAATGACCTTTCCCACCAATGTTCCCTGTAATACTTCACTCATTGCACAGACCTCTGTGTGCGGCAGTGGCTTCCAATAGTCATGACGATTAGCATGCATGGGACCTGCCATCAGCTGCACATCTTAAATGGAAGATAACAAAGTGTGGAGCTGGATGAACACAGCAGGCCAAGCAGCATCTCAGGAGCACAAAAGCTGACGTTTCAGGCCTAGACCCTTCATCAGAGAGATCATCAGACCCTTCATCAGACCCTTCATCATCTTAAATGGAACGCAGCTCCCACCTCGCCCTTCTCCCTCATGAATGCATCATACCTTCCCTTAATTATAGCCATGTTATTTCTTTTATATTCTTTCCTTCAATGTGGGCATCATTAGCAAGGCCAGCATTTGCTACCCTCTCTAATTTATCCTGGAACTGAATGATTTGTTGGGTCATTTCAAAAGGTTGTGAAGAGTTACATGCAGACCAGACTAGGTAAGGACAGCACATTTCCTTCCCGACAAGACAATGGATTTTAATAACAATCAATGAAAGTTTCATGGCGCTACAACTGAGACTAGCTTACAATTTCACACCTTGGTTGATAGAATTTCAATGTCACTAGATGCCACAGTGGAATTTGAATTCATATCTCCAATAGTTTGCACTTTCTAAAATGGTAGACTGAAATGAGGAAAAAATTGTTTGAAAACCAATATTTTAATGGATTGCTGCATACTTTGAAAAGCAAGTAATAGCTGTTTGAACAAGCAGACACTGAAATAGTTGCAGATAAATAGGTGCCGAAGGGTTCTGTATGCAGATGCACCTGCGTGGCAAAAGAAACTGTTTGGTCTGTGGACTAGTGACCTGTCATCATTGACAAAAGCTTTATGCTTGATAATTATTGTGTGATTGCTCCCCAGGTAACTAAATAGCTTGGGGCTAGGAACATCACAGAGGGAGAAGTGTTTTGATCATCACCAGCACTGGAGCTGCCTCTACTGTGAAAATCCATTTCGAACCTCAAGAGAAACAAATCATCTTACCTTTAGCAGCTGTTGTAAGCTGTGACTTCCAACAGACATGTCAGAGGTCATTTATAAGTGAACTAACCACATCGTGTCTCTTACAAACCAACAGAAGAATCTGGAGAAAGACGACTGAAAAGCAGCATGCAGACTTGCATGAGAATCATAAGGATCTTTCCAGCAATCCATGAATAGGAATCACTGAAGTGCCTTCCCAATTTTCCTCTGCCTAAACCTATTTTCCCTGTCTATTTGTTTGTATAGGTGTGTTTAGGGTGAGTTTATAAGGGCCTTAGAGTTTTAATGAGAAATGTTATATACCAATTGTCTATAACTGTTTGCCTGCAGTAAATAGTAACTCTTGTTAAGTACAGAGCCCTGGTCTGTGCTTTCTATCTAATTTGGGGAATTCCATATACTTATTTGAAAATCTTTATCTTGGTGACAACTATGGGAATAATGGGGTTTGACGTCCACTCCAGTGTGGTGTGACAGTGGATCTCAGGATTAACCATAATCCTAACCCATTACCATGCATACCATTCCGTCCAACTGCTTTCAGTTCCTTCATGTAACAACAGTTCTGTACTTTTAGCGCAGCAGAACACAAATTCCTGCTAAATATTTTATTTGATTCGTCATTACTTTCTTGTGCTTATTCACGCTTGTATGTTATAAGTGAATCACTTTTGATTTATTTGCTAATGGGAGAAGGAATCAAACTATAAACCAGCCGATATTTCCTATCCATGTTTGTCCTGAAGAATGTGGTGGTGAATTCCTTTGTAGAACCACTGCAGCCTATTTGTTATAGGTACACTCACAATGCAATTAGCACAAGGGAAATTGGGATTTTGACCCAATGGCACTGGAGAAAAGACAATATAGTTCCAAGTCAGGACGGTGAGGGGCTTGGAGGGAAACTTGAAGGTGATGGTGTTCCCTTCTAAATGGAAGAGGTCATGGGTATGAAAGGTGCTATCTGAGGATCTTTGGTGAATTTCTGTAGTGCATCTTGTTTATAGTACATACTGCTGCGACTGAACGTCGATGGTGGAGGGAGTGGATGCTTGTGGAAGCGGTGTCAATCAAGCGGCCTACTTTATCCGAGATAGTGTCAAGCACCTTGAGTGTTGTTGGGGCTGCACTCATCCAGGCAAGTGGGGAATATTCCATCACACTCCTGACTCTTGTAGCCACTGACATTACCTGGCTAGCTTAATTTAGTTTCTGCAAGTTGTCAGAATATTTGCCTGGAGTTCCAACACCATTCCCAAATCTACCCCCACTCCACACCCCAACATCTAATCTATAAAATCCTTTAATAGTCTTGTTTAAAGATGTAATCGCTGTATAGAGGTGATGTACTACAGATCACTCAGGGAGTTGGAATCACCATCATAATGTGGACTTTTATACATACATTGCGGTTCAATGCTATGAATAGTGACAGTTTAGACTCCAACTTTCTTTCTACTACATTGGCTGACCAGGAAGCTCCCCTGGTCTTATTATCTACCATTGGTGCCTTTTGGAAGGATACATAAGTTGATAATGCACCCATTTCTCCACTTGAGTGAATTTCCTTGGTCATCAAATCCTGGGGTGCAGCTCTAACCTAGAGCTTCTGACCCAGAGGCAGGGACACTTACTATCACAAGATGTCCTCTTCAGTGTGTCAGTCAAAAATATTTAAAGACAAAGGAATATGATATTGAAGGATAACCTGAATTGGTTTCATCATCAAATGTGGTTCAGCTGGTATCATACTCACTTTTTATGTCTGGGTTCACGGCCTATTTGGGGGTTTGAATTCAAAAACCAAGAATGACAGGCCAGGACAAGACCAGCAGGTTGCTGCACCTTCAGCAGTGCTGTCTCCCAGATGAGGTCTTAAACTGAGGCCCTACCTATCTCTGAGTTGATGAAAAAAAAATTTTAAGAAGAGGAGTAAAGTTGTTCCTGGTATCACAAACGATAATTATCCCTCAATTAACATTAAAAAAGCAGATTATTTGGTTATTGTCACATTGCTGTTTGCTGGAGTTTGCTGAATGCCAATTTCTGCTTTACAGCAGTGACTATCCCTCAAAACTCCTCCATTAGCTGGAAACAGCTTTAGGACTTCTGGTGATTGAGGAAAGAATATAAATGAAAGTCTTTATTTCTGTATGAATGCAAAGGAGTATTGTGAGTAAACTTGGTAAACTGGAAGTGATATACAGAATGGAAATTGATGTAGGAGTGATTGAAAGATGGAAGAAAACAAATGATGATTGAGGAATTTAGATGCAGGGCTTTCTTTAGTTGTGAGAAGTAAGGGCCATGAAAATCGAGTGATGAAGTGGTGTTATTTGTTTGAAAAGTCACAGCGTTTCATGCTGTTAATCAGCATGCCAAGCCAACTGGCAGTCAGCAGTCCTTAAATGGGCAAAGCTTTGGGGTGACAAAAGCATCATGCCAGGCAAGTGATGAAGAGAATTGGAAAAGACAGAGGAAACAGTCCTATGTAAAAACAAAGTTTGTATAAGCACGCCGTTTACACGAAGGATTTCTTTTTAAAATGACAAGAAAGAAATGTATACAGCTAAAGAAGTAAGTTTGAATTTTCATCATTGCTGCATTGTTAGTTTACAATCTATTAAAGACTAGGGGACCCATTGCACCATTAAATTAGAAGAGCATTGACTTAATTTAGAATTAGATCTAAGTCTGACTCAGATGCATGGGAAGTGATTTGGAGGGGTCAAATCTCCTGCAGACTAGCTCCGGAACTGTCATTAATGATGATGGCAATTTCTTCTATGGCCAACATCATGGAAAAAGCTTGCCTCAATGGTAATTTCCATGATCTTCACCGATTGAAGAGACAAGATCTTGATTAGCAGATTCTGGGACATTTAGAGCACAGAAATGCCTGATTTACAGGGTTCTGGGAGGATATTGTCTGCATATTTCTTCAGCAGCCTGGCATCTGCTTACATTGAACTTGTGGGAGGCTTTCTTGGTTGTCATGCATCAGCGGTACTCCAGCTGTCTCTGTCAGCAGCCTGGAGATAACAAGAACTGCAGATGCTAGAGTCAGAGACAGCACAGTGTGGGGCTGGAGGAACACAGCAGGTCAGGCAGCATCAGCAGAGAGGAAAGTTGGCGCTTTGGGCCCAGACTCTTCTAAAAGTCCTCCTGCTCTCACAGTCATTGGTCAGTGTGAGCCAGAGACAGCTGTCATTGTAGATGGTCTCTGAAGCTTCTGCAAGGTGCGCAATGATCTCACATGCAAGGTCATACTCTCCATGAAGTCCTTTTGAATAACTCCATACGTGACAACCAGCTGCCCAGCACAATTGGCATTTCATAGGACACAATCAGTCTGAGACAGGTTGGCTCTGTTGAGGACATCATTCATAAAGTATTGTTTATTCTTACTATGTATTATTTACTGTAAAGACAAATAAATTATCTCATAAGAAGAATTAGTGTGGATGCTTCCTTTTATATTTGATCTCATTTATTGCTCTGTTGCACACAGTAAGCACACAGTTCTTAGCATAGTAACCTTGATTTAAAAGGGAAAATTGCATTATTCATCACTCTAATTAATAATTAAATCATCAACAACTACTACTTTGAATGCTACGACATGGCTGGCTCTTAAAATATTTCTTGTCTTCACTGTTAGTAAATTCCAGACCAAATTCCACCACAGTATGTGCCAGCGATACAATAAAGTTTGCCACCAGAATAATTAGGAGATCTCACTGAATTCTGAATTCAGAATCAGCTCAACAATAAATTAATCACAATTCTCACCAGCAAGTTAATGTAACAGGTCTTCCAGCATTTACCCTTTTAATAGGCAAAGTGTTTAGTCTGCAGGCAGAACTTTCTACATCAGATTGGGACTGAAATGTAATGTATTCTAATGTGCCCTTCCTACTTACAGTAATCATGTAACCTCTACCATGAGACACTCACTGCAGGTATCTATTTTATACCCTGTCTAATAAAGTGGAGAGCAAGCCGGACTATTATATGGAGCTCAAAGAACACAGAAATGAAGAAGAGTCCCAACCTGAAACATCAACTTTCCTGCTCCTCTGATGCTGTCTGGCCTGCTGTGTTCATCCAGCTCTATACGGTGTTATCTCTGATTCCAGCATCTCCAGTTCTTGCTATCTCTAAGCTAGGCTGTTGTCCTGGTGTCACAGTGGAGGTCCCTTTGACTGGTTAGGATTGAAACATAGAAAATTGGAGCAGGAGTATGCCATTTAGCCATCAGACCTTATCTCAACATTCAATATGATCAAGACTGATCATGCAACTCAGTCTCTGCTCCCTTTTTCTCCCCAATATACCGTTTGATCCATTTAACCCTAAGAACTACATCTAACTCCTTCTTGAAAAATATTCAATGTCTTGCCCTCAGCTGCTTTCTGATCAACTACAGAGAATTCCATAGACTCACTACTTTCTGAATGAAGAGATTTCTCTTCATTTCAGTCTTAAATGGCCAACCATGTATCCGTAGTCCGCAGAAGGGGGTTCTGGGGCATCTGGAACCATTGTGACAGAAGGCTTCTTTAGCTGTAGAGGTTGGCCATGTCATACATTTCATGCTGGACTGTCATCTTGAAGCAATTGCTCTGCCCAGACAGTCTGAAAGGTCATTGCAAATCTCAGTCTCAGGTGAGAGTCTGGTTCAGCCCATCTGTTGAAGATTGCCTGTGGTGAGAACATTGCTACTTGCAAGCAGCCTTGAGGAGCCATGAGTAAGATCTGGGAATAAGGAGGGGACAAAGGAAGGTGCAAAAGCACAACAGATAATCCTATCAGAGGCAGCACTCCCACCACCTCTTCCCGAGCAGCCTATACACCATGTCACCTGCTCCAACATCATGACTTCAGGAATCTCCTTACACCACCATAGTTTGACACCCAGGCCGTGCAGTGGTTCTTCCAATCATGATGGTCACTGGTTGTGTGTCACTATAGCATATAGATGGAGCATGGAGACAGATTTCTGAGGGCAGGCTACATTTGAAGAGGATATTCCATAGCTGCCTGTGCTTGGTAAAGTAAAAGACTTTTTTGATGTCAAAAATGGCCATCTACAACAGTGCACAAAATACCAGGCTGATGAAGGCAGATAAAGTTGCAAATTAGGCCTTGAAGCTTTCAAAATGCCCAGAAAAGTTCAATCATGGGCACAAAAGTCACCCCAACCCCGATATCAGCTCCACTACCACGTGCAGAACTGACAGAGTCCCCTATTGAGTCACAGGTTGGTCCTTGTGCACATTTGCTCATATTGTACAGTCCGCTGTGACTATCCAACTTCACCAGAGAAGGAGACACTAGCCAGGCCTTGTTGAAAGAGGGGGTAATACAAATATTCAATACTTTTAAAGTTGCTAAGACAGAGGCATATAATAGCGTGACCCTGCTTGCAGTTGATAAAGTTCCAGGGCTGGATGAGATGCATCCTAGGATACTGAGGGAAGTGAAGGTAAAACTTGCAGAGGCACGGCTGGAATTTTTCAGTTATCCTTCTACACAGGGGTGGTGTTAAACTGGAAAATTGCAAATGTGCACCATTCTTCATGTAAAGGTATGAAGATGAGCAAAGCAACTACAAGCCAGTCAGTTTAGCCTGGTAGTCTGGATATTTTTAGAAGCTGTGAGTTGGGTCAAAATTAATACATGCTTGAGAAAGTCCAGGTTAATGAAGAAAAGCCAACCTAGATTTGTTAAGAACAAATTAAGATCAATATGGTCCCTTTCTCCTTATCATTGGATCTATCATATGCCTTAAAAATAGCAGAGGTTACACTAACACTTGTTCAATTACAGGAGATTTCTGTTCTAATTCCTTGTCACTTTGCTCTTCCTATGGCCTTTTATATTCTGTTTTTACAGTATTCATCCAACTGCTTTTAAACCATTCCATGATCTAATAATACTTTGCGTAAAAACAATTGTTGTCTTTTTGCAATGATAATCCTTAATCAATGTCCCTTGTTACTATTTGGTGTATCAGTTCAACCAATCATCTAACATTTGAAATGCTTTTAATATTTTGCAAATCTCTTTATCCTTTATCTGCTCAGTGTCAAGCACAACATTCTGAGCCTTTCTCCAGTAAAATTTTTTGTTTGTTACCAAATCTTTCCTTGACTTTAGCAATCTCCCCATAATGAGGTCCCTGAACTGCATACCTACTCAACTCCATACACAAGTTCAAATGATCTTAGTTGTGCCTCTGATGTGGTGGTGAAGCTTCTTCTGAGAAATCAGATCCATGTAAATAGAACTTTAATGTTGGTGCAAAAATAAAGCAATGAAGATAAATTACTTGAAACTCTGTAACAGTGAAGAACTTATTTAAAGCTGTGTCAGCATTTGAATTATTTTGTGTAGGAAAACACAATGTATTACAGAAAAAAGAAGACCATAAATATCTATCAATTGTCTCAAGAAAAGATTAATGGACAGACAAATCATATGAAATAAGAAATAAAAACGTATTAACTTTCTAAGTTAATACAGTGGGATCCAGAGATTGAACAACTTTCACCATCCTCAAGGTACAAGTCAAGAATATAAAGTAACGCTCCCCATTTGCCTAGATGGGTGCATCACTGACAACATAGAAAGGCACAGCACAGTACAGGCCCTTCAGCCCGCGATGTTGTGCCGTGGAATAATCCTAATCCAAACATAAAATAACCTAACCTACATTCCCCTCAATTCACTGCTGTCCATGTGCATGTCCAGCAGTCGCTAAATGAACATCTAGTACAAAGGAACCCACTTGATTGGCACCAATACTCAGCACTGGAGTCAGAGTGTGCAGCTACCTAAGGCCTACCAATAACAATTTGCCAATTGCAGTAATTTAAGATAATTTAATTCTTGCTAGAATTACTTTTGACTATTTGCCACTTTTGCTCAATCTCAAACATCCAGCTTTGAAAACAAGTCACCACTCTTCAGTCAGAAACAAACGGACAGGAGAGATTCAGTGAGCCAAACAACATCTTTGAGGAAAACAAAAGTTAACAAATTGTGTTTGGACACTTCCTCTAACATTTTGCATTTTGAGAAAGGGTCTATACCTAAAACATAGACCCCATTCTGCACAGATGCTGTCTGGTTTGATGACTGTCTTCATTTGGAAATGCATAGTGTTCCTCAATGACACTGAGTGAAACTCCTGGAACTCCCTCCCCAACACATTTGTGGGTCTATCTACACCAAACAGACTGCAGCAGTTTAAGAAGATAGTTCACCACTGACTTCTCAAAAGCAGTGAGCACTGAATAGTAAATGTTGGCTCAGCTAACAATGCCCAAATTCCACAAATGAATTTTTAAAAAGAGTTGAATTAAGAAATTTTTAAATATTGAACAAAGATTTTGCACGAAACATTAATTTTAATGATATATTGATTTACTTGCTGCCACGAAAGCGAGCTGTTTTCTTTTAAATACAATTGATTCACTTTTATTTCAATGTTTAATTTAGATCTCGGTATCACCTCCTTATTAGACTCATAGAGATGTACAGCACAGAAACAGACCCTTCAGTCCATCTCTTCCATGCTAACCAGATAAACTAAATAAATCTAGTTCAATTTGCCAGCATTTGGCCTATATCCATCTAGACCCTTCCTATTCATATGCCATCCAGATGCCTTTTTGATGTTGTAACTGTACCAGTCGCCACCTCTTCCTCTGGCAGCTCATTCCATAAATGCACTATCCTCTGCATCAAAAAGTTGCCCCTTAGGTCCCTTTTAAACCTTTTCCCTCTCACCTTAAACTTATGACATCTAGTTTTGCACCCCTGTCCCCACCCCAAGGAAAAGACGTTGTCTATTTGCCCTATCCATGCCCCTCATGATTTTATAAACTTCTATAAGGTCACCCCTCAGCCTACAATGCTCCAGGGAAAATAGCCTTTCCCTATAGCTCAAACTCTCCAACCCTGGCAAAATCCTTGTAAATCTTTTCTGAACCCTTTCAGTAGCAGGGAATCCAGAATTGCATGCAGTATTCCAAAAGTGGACAAACCAATGTTCCCTACCTTCTCAAATATCAAAAGCTGAATCTTAATTCATTTAAAATTCTCTGGTTTCTATTTGCTCCTTTCTCTATTCTAAGAATTTTCAATCGAGTTAGTTGCTTGGATTCACTGTCTTTAAAAAGGCTCTTAAAACAGATTCATGTCTTGTTAATAAAATGGAGCAACACTCTCATGCTATTGGTAACAAATTGGTCATAGCTCTTGGTAAGAGATGAATAAAAATTGCAAGCATTCAAAATGCATGAAGGTTACAAGTGAGCATGGAGAGCTTAAGTTAATGAAAAATGTTGGGTGAATCTTGAAAGGGGTAAAAGTAACTTGCATGATTGAGGGATGAGTAAAGTGGATGGTTAGGGTCTCAGAATAAAGCTCCTGGGAAAAAAAAGGGAAGCATCAAGGCACTTTTTTGGAATAAAACCAAAATATTGCAGAAATTGCTGGAAACCTGAAACAAACACAGAGATTGCTTGAGCAATTCAGCAGGTCTGGCAGTATCTGTAGAGAGAGAAAAACGGTGTTCACGTTTTGAGTTTGCTCTGAAGAGTCACACTGGACTCAAAACATTAATTCTGTTCCTTTCTTGACAGTTGCTGCCAGAACTGCTAAGTTTCTCTGCATTCCCTGTGCATTTGTTGGCATGTTTTGTCTCTCAGAACTTCCAGTAAATAAACCTGGTGTCATCTCTGGGCTGCTCTGAGATACATCAAATGGACAGATATGCAGCAAACAAGTGAATACATAACATAAATCATCCAAACACCTGTCAGCTACACTGACTTTCACAGATTGAACTTTTATTCTTCTCTTTGTGAGAATGTCTAACCTGTCCATAACAATGGCTTAATGGAATTCCTTGAAATGATAGTGGCAAATGATTCATTAAAATTCCTTTCTCTATGAAAAGTTATTAACAGATTTATTTAAAATAACATAACTTAATTATTAATGTCGCAGAGACAAGCCTCAAGCAACTTTATTATCACACCACATACAGGTCTTTTTCCTATAATGCAATAGTCACATTCTTGTGTGATCTCGTGCTATAGAAAATCGTGCTGTACAACATCACCATAGAAAATCGCATTACAGGGAAATCGCTACAGAAAATCACTACACCTGTGCAGCAGAAAGTTTGCATTACTCAAACAACTGTCACTATTCATCAATCATGTCACAGCCGATTCACAATAACGAAACACATTTTCACAGAAATTTCTGTAGTTTGAGCATAAAGAGAGGTGATATTTCTTGATTAGGGCACCGCTACTAAGTGTGAAAAATGAATTATTACTTTGAATTTGGCCCAAATTGAGAGCTTCAAAGAGGAAAGATACTTGATTTTTCAATACTTACTATGTGAGGTTGCTCGCCGAGCTGGCTTGTTTCTGTTCAGACGCTTTGTCACCGTACTAGGTGACATCATCAGGGTACCCTCCGATGAAGCGATGTCATTCTACTCCGCTTGGAATTTATATTGTCTGGTCCATTATGATGAGTTCGGTCATTTCTGGTTTTGATCTGAATGGGCTTGTTTATGGGGTCCAATACTATATATTTGTTGATTGAAGTATGGGTGGAGGACCATGCCTCTATGAATTGCCGTGCGTGTCTATGTTTGGCTTGGGCTACTGTGGTTACTTTGTCCCAGTTAAACTGATGGCCTTCATTCTATGAATGTACAACGAACTCTCCTTAATATCTTTACATTACGTTACATTCAAAAAATGGCATATTTGAATTTGAAAAGTGCTATAATTACAATCTGTATGTGGGGTGAACTTTAAGACACACATAGAAGGTTCACTAACTGAATACCTGAGTTTGCTGTTTGGAAGTGTTATTGATTTACTGCAGTTCAATATGTATTGCGCATTAATTGTGACAGTGCTCTCCAAACTAATGCACCTGAATGACCTTGCTGAAAACTGAAGAAAGAAATAAATATATGTTTAATATGACATGACTATACTCCTATGCACTTTTCGGCTCTTCTGAATATGCTGTACTGGTTGGCAATAGATAATTATACAAATGTTTGAGCTACAGTTGGACTATCAAAGGTTTTGCCAAAGATCCTGCAGCCTCAATTTTGATAAGCCTTCAGACCTGTGTGACTGTTTTCATTTCTGATAGTCCACTCTTTAAGGCTTTAACCAAGTCTGGAGATTAGAAGAATAAGATGGTATCTCATGAAACCCCATATCATTTGAACAGGACTAGACAAGCAAGATGTTCCCAATGATCAGGAGTGCAGAAGCAGAGGTCACAGTCTTAGGACACAGGGTTGACCATTTAAGCCTGAGGTAAAGAAATATCTGGATAGGCTAGCACTTTTTTCACTGTAGCACAGGAGGTTGAGAGGTGACCTTATAGAAGTTTATAAAATAATGAGAGGTATAGATAGAGGCAATGGTAGATCCTATTTCTCTAGGATGGGGTTTCAAGACTAGGAGATACATTTTTTCAAGGTGACAGGAGAGAGGTTGGGCTGAAGTGCCTCTTTCCATGCTCTGACTCTATGACTCTTTGAGGAGAAATCTCTTCACCAGAGTGTGGTAAACCTGTAGAATTGTCTGCCACATAAAGCAGTTGAGGCCCAAACATTGAAAATTTTCAAGAAAGAGCTAGATGCAGTTCTTAGGGCTGATGGGATCAAAGGGCATGGGAGAAAGCGGAAATAGGATACTGAGATCTGCCATGATCATGTTGGATGGTGCAGTAGGCTCAAAGGGGTGAATGGCGTTCTCCTGCCTCTATTTTCTGTGGTCGCTGAAATCTCCCGATCATATCCTGCCCACTGTATGGGAATGGAAGCTATTCTCCCAATGAAGTTACAAGGAGTCATTACAATTACCCACCAGCAGCCTGCCTGAGCACTCTAGCAAAACATAGCTTCCTTCAAGTGAAAGGAAGGACAGGAAATCATTTTGCTCTCCACTATATGATCCATTAATCCTTATATATGGAGATGATTCTAATCCTTTCAAAGTCCTTGTTTTTCTCACGGCTCTCAGAGTACTGACCTACATTACAGTTAAGCTTCTTGTGGCTGGGGACGTAGGAAATCCCCGTCTCCACACTTTTGGCAGAAGGACTATTGCATTCATGTTCCAAACTTTACAAGACAATCCCGGTAATGAAGCTTGTGATGGAGAGCAAAGGCACTTGGGAAAAAAACAACTGTTGGCTCCCAATTTCAGGCATGGGACTAACGATTTATGATTAGTCATACCTGAGCCTATGGAGAAGAGTAAAGTTTGTGCTATGTCCTCGTGGGGATGATGACAGCAGGAAGCTCAACGTGGAAAGTGCTCCATTTCCGTTCTCATAGGAAGAAAGCTGCTTCTGTCAGGATAGGAGCTGACTCCAAGGGGAACATCACCAAATGAAGCAACAAATAAGAGAACGGGGTGGCCGATGTTTTTCCATGGAGTACCCAGCAGGCTTCTGGCACACTTCCCAAACTCAGGGCAGAAAACTCTTTCAATCAGGATTCAGAAGATATGAACAGGTGTAGGCTATTCAGTCCCTCAAATCTGCTTCTTCATTCATTATGCTGTGGAGGTGCCAAGCCTACGGATAATATCATAATGTGTACTTCTCTAGCTTCAACCCTGAACATATTTCAAAAAACCATCCCCTATGGACAAGCCCTAGGCATACACAGGATCGGTTCTGATGAGGAGGAATGTGACAGACACCTTAAGGTGCTGAAGGACGCCCTCATAAGAGCGGGATACGATGCTCAACCCACCAATGGCCAGGTCTGACATGCTGCAGTGAAAAACCATAATGGCCCCCTCAGCAGGCAGACATGAGATATGATCAATGGAGTACCCTTTGTCATCCACTACTTCCTGACAGTGGAGATACTACACCAAGTTCCTCACAGCTTTCAACACATCTTTGATGGCCATGAGCACCTCGCCAAGATTTTCCCCAAACCTACACCTCTCACATTCAAACAACCACCAAACCACCATTGTTCACAGCAGACTATCCAGTCTTCTAGACAACATCGAACACAACACTTAATCTAACCTGTCTATTCCCATTACAATTTATAGCCTACAAACAGATTCCTCCTTGTTCTTCGAAATTCCAGTGAGTGTAATCCTAAACTCTCCTCACACATCAGTCTCGTCATCCCAGGAATCAATCTGGTAACACTTTGCTCCACTTCCTCTATAGAAATAACTTCCTTCCTCAGATAAGGGGACCAAAACTGCACACAATACTCCAATGCCCTGTATAATTGCAGCAGGATATCCTTACTCAAATCCTCTTGCTGTGAAGACCTACATATAGTTAGCCTTCTTTACTGCCTGCTTTACCTGTGTGTTTACTTTCAGCTACTGGTGCAGGAGGACATCGAGATCTCATTGAACATTTCTCTCTCTCAATTCAATGACATTCAAATAATAACCTGTCTTCCTATTTTTGATACCAAAGTGGATAGCCTCACATTTATCCACATTATATATCTGACATGCATTTGCTAATTCACACTACCTGACCAAACCATGCTGTGCCATTTTGGCTTCCTCCTCATAGTTTACCCTTCCACTTTGCTTTGTATCATCTGCAAATTTTGAGATATTACATGTTGTTCCCTCAACTAAATAATTAACTTATCTTGTGTGTAACTAAGGGTCTCGGTTCTGAGGAAGGGTCACCAGACCCGAAACGTTAAATGTGTTTTTTCCTTCACAGGTGCTGCCAGACCTGCTGAGCTTCTCCAGCAACTTTGTTTTTGTCCTCATATTAATACCTGTGGTACCCCAGCAGTCACTACCTGCATTCAGGAAAAGACCCATTTATTCCCACTCATTGTTTGCTGTGTGTAAACTAATTTTCCATCCATCTCAATACATTACAGTGCCCCCCCATCCCATATGCTTTAATTTTACACATTAACCTTTATGCGAGACTTTGTTGAAAGCCCAAATAAACCCTGATCAACTCTGTTAGTTACTTCATTGAAGAATTCCAGGAGATTTGGCAAGTATGTAAGTCAATGCTGACACTGTGTACTTGTATTAGTGTTTTCTAAGTGCTTTGCTGTAAAATCCCTGATAATGGACTCTAGCATCATCCCACCGACATTACTGACTGGTCTATCGTTCCCTGTTTTCTCTCTATCTCCCTTTTTAACTGCACTTAAAATCAAACAATTCACCAATTCATCTGTAAGGAAGAACAATAAACGTTGCAAATGCAAAAGTAAGTTAAAAGCAATTTACTTTCAAGTTGGATGACTGTCCCTGCATATAACACCAGTGAGGTGTCCTTCATGCAGCTGATCACATACAGCAGGAGACATTTCAAGCTTGGTATTAATTTTAAATGTTAATCCTGGAAATCAGAAATAAAAACAGAAACTGCTGAGAAAACCCAACAGCTCTGGCAGCACCTGTGAAGAGAAAGCAGAGTTAACATTTCAGCCCAGTAACCCTGCTTCAGAATGGTACTAATGAACCTGCATGATCCAAACAGACAGAATGCACATCAATTGGTGGTGGTGGCATTGTGCCAATGTCATCGGATTAGAAATGCTGAAGCCCAGATCTGGTACATGGTTTCAAATCCCACTGAGGTGACTGGTGGAATTTAATTTCACTTAATAAATTTGGAATATAAAGCTACATCTCACTGCTGACCTTTGATATCATCAGTGATGGTGACCTTGATTTCTATTATCTATTGTTCAGTAATGCCCTTATAAGGAAGGAAATCTGCCATCCTTATCCAGTCTGGCTGATTGTGACATCACCGACCCAAGGAAACCTAACCAGATAAGTAGAAAGCGGGACATAACACCAGCGCTTCGTCGGAGGCTCATTGATGATGTTACCTAGAATGGTGATGAAACATCTGAAAACTAACCTTCCAGCTCAGTAAGCAAACTCACAACCAGAACCTCAACCTGAGCTACAAATCTTCTCAAAACTCGCTACAGCCAATGTTTTCCAGCGATGCTTTCATGTTGTTTAATTCTCTTGACCTTTGTTGTTGATTTTATTAGAGTGACTTGTAGGTAATCCTACTCAGTGACATATATAACTACATTAGCTTACAAATCAACTTCTCCAAGTCCGACCTGCATATCTCAGCTAACACATTGGAACCAAATAAGAATTGATGGAATTGGGAAAGTAGTCAATGAGGACCCACCAAAACTGTCTTCTTTCTTTTCTCACGTACAGTTTGCCAAATTCCTGTTGGGACAGTGGTGGAATTCTCAGGAATTTGGAGCTTTTAATAATAGATGATGTGTGATCTAAATTTACATTGGTGTTTCCGGTTATTGGTAGTGCTTTTATTATTATGAATGATATACCATCTGTCCGTCATGAGTCACACCACAGGGAAACTGACATTATCTCTTATATATAGAAATAAAAAGAATATATTACCTCAGATTTATAATGTAACTACTAAAAGCTGTGTGAACGACTGTAATTCACAGCGGCTCCAAAATTCTTCTTCTGAACATTTCTCTAATTCCTTCTGTTAATCATAAGCTGCTAGATAAAATCAAGAAATAACATGCAAAAGAGAATGTCTCAAGGACATACAATATGTGTTTTAGTGACAATGTATTTCAGTCTCAAAGGCAGCTAAAATATTGATTGGAAGATGTATAAAAATATGCGATCTGAATGTCAAAAGAAAAATATAGACATAAGTAGAGTAAGTGTAGAGCTGAGTTTTAAGAGTAGTGTTGGATGTCACGCTGATGATGATGTGATAGCAAGATAATAAAATGTGAGGCTGGATGAACACAGCAGGCCAAGCAGCATCTCAGGAGCAGCTCCTGAGATGCTGCTTGGCCTGCTGTGTTCATCCAGCCTCACATTTTGTTATCTTGGAATTCTCCAGCATCTGCAGTTCCCATTATCTATGATGTGATAGCATATTGTTTGTGTTGAAGGGGGAAGCTAATGGCCCTTGCAGCTTGCATAAGCATATTGGCCTTAACAATCCTGCCTTGAAATTAACAAGAGAACCACGCTGACAAACATTATTCTCAGGACTGCATTCTAACCTTTAAGAACCCATGCTCGCCAAATCAAGTGCAATACATAATGGGCTACTGACTCACCTTCATTTGTGCTGTAATCAAAAATATAACCGTTTGAATTAATAACGGCATTCCTAATTGCGATACTTTGGCAACAAAACCCTCGCCACTTTAATTTTCTGGCTGTGCCCTTGATTTTTTATTATTGTTTCAAGGGGTGTGGATGATGCTGGCAGTGATTGGCACTTATTGCCAATCCCTAATTGGCCTCAGCTGGATGGTTTATAAGGCTATTTCAGAGCATAGTTTAGAACTAAGAAAGTTGTGATGGGTCTGAATTCACATGTGGGCCACACCAGGTAAGGACAGCAGATTTCCTTCCCTAAAGGACATTAACAAAGCAGATAAATTTCTTGGATCGTGTCTTTGGGGTCCTGAGGGGAAAGGGTGACCAGCCCCAAGTTGTAGTCCATGTAGGCACCAATGACATAGGTAGAAAGAGGGATAGGGATGTCCGGCAGGATTTCAGGGAGCTAGCGTGGAAGTTGAGAGCTAGAACAAACAGAGTAGTCATCTCTGGTTTGTTACCCATGCCACGTGATAGCGAGGCAAAGAACAGGGAGAGATTTCATCTGAACACGTGGCTGCAGGGATGGTGCAGGAGGGAGGGCTTCAGGTACATGGACAATTGGGGCTCATTCTGGGGAAGGTGGGACCTCTACAAACAGTACGGTCTCCATTTGAACCAGAGGGCCACTAATATCCTGGGTGAGAAATTTGCTAGTGCTATTCGGGTGGATTTAAACTAGCTCAGAAGGGGGATGGGAAACTGAGGTGTAGTCCTAGTACACAGGAGGATGAGCGTACGGAGGACATGGTCAGGACCTCACAGCCACAGGAGTGTGCTGGCAGACAGCAAGCTGGATTGAAGTGTGTCTACTTTAATGCCAGGAGTATCCGGAATAAGGTAGGTGAGCTTGCAGCTTGGATGGGTACCTGGGACTTAGCCACAACAGCGATTTCGGACACATGGATAGAGCAGGGTCAGGAATGGATGTTGCAGGTTCCAGGGTTTAGATCTTTCATTAAGGTCAGGGAAGGTGGTAAAAGAGGTGGAGGTGTGGCTTTGTTGGTCAAGGACAGTATAATGGCGGCTGAAAGAACCTTTGAGTGCTCGTCTACTGAAGTGGTATGGGCTGAGGTTGCCGAGGAAGGTTTGTCGACTGAGTCAGTATGGGTGGAAGTTAGGAACAGCAAGGGCTGGCAGATTGTTGAAAAGTGCAAGCGTAGCAGGGTTGTTGTTATGGGTGACTTCAACTTTCCCAATATTGATTGGAACCTCCTTAGTGCAGATGGTTTGGATGGAGCCGTTTTTGTCAGGTGTGTTCAGGAGGGTTTCCTTACTCAGTATGTGGACAGACCGACGAGGGCAGAGGCAACTTTTGGATTTGGTGCTCGGCAATGAGCCAGGACAGGTGTCAGATCTCATGGTAGGCGAACACTTTGGCGACAGTGACCACAACAGCCTCACATTTACCATAGCCATGGAAAGGGAAAGGAGCAGTTACCAGGGGAAGATATTTAACTGGGGTAAAGGAAACTATGATGCTATCAGACAGGAGTTGGGAAGTACAGATTGGGAGCAATTGTTCCACAGAAAGGGCACAGCAGGCATGTGGAAGCTGTTTAAGGAGCAGTTGTTGTGAGTGATGTATAAATTTGTTCCTCTGAGACAGGTAAGAAGGGGTAAGATTAAGGAGCCTTGGATGACAGGTACAGAGGTGCTTCTTGTCAAAAAGGAAAAGGCAGTGTACGTAAGGTGGGGGAAGCAAGGGTCTAGCACAGCTTCACAGGATTACAGACTTGCTCAGAAGGAGCTCAAAAGTGGACTGAGGAGGGCCAGGAGGGGGCACGATAAAGGCTTGGCAGGAAGAATTAGGGAGAACCCAAAGGCATTTTACTCTTACGTGAGGAGTAAGAGAATGATCAGGGAGAATGTAGGACCGATCAGGGGTAGCATAGGGAACTTGTGCGTGGAGTCTGAGCAGATAGGGGAAGCCCTAAATGAGTTTTTTGCTTCGGTTTTCACTAAGGAAAGGGACCTTGTTATGAATGAGAACTTTGAGGAGCAGGAAAACAGGCTTGAGCAGATCAAGATTGAGGAAGTTGATGTGCTGGAAATTTATGACTATTTGGAAAAGCATAGTGTGATTAAAGGGAGTCAGCATGGCTTTGTGAGGGGCAGGTCATGCCTTACAAATCTTATTGAGTTCTTTGAGGAAGTCACGAGACAGGTTGACGAGGGTTGAGCAGTGGATGTGGTGTACATGGACTTCAGCAAGGCATTTGATAAGGTTCCCCATGGCAGGCTCATTCATAAAGTCAGGAGGTATGGGATACAGGGTGATTTGGCTGTCTGGATTCAGAATTGGTTGGCTGACAGGAGGCAGAGAGTGGTTGTAGATGGTAAGCCTGGAGGTCAGTGCTGAGTGGTGTCCCGCAGGGCTCTGTTCTTGGGCCTCTGCTCTTTGTAGTTTTTATAAATGACTTGGATGAGGAGGTTGAGGGGTGGGTTAGTATGTTTGCTCACGACAAAGGTCGGAGGTGCCGTTGATAGTATCGAGGGCTATTGCAGGCTTCAGCGAGACATTGACAGAATGCAGAGCTGGGCTGAGAAATGGCAGATGGAGTTCAACCTGGATAAATGCGAAGTGATGCATTTTGGAAGGTCGAACTTATATGCTGAATATAGGATTAAAGGCAGGATTCTCGGCAGTGTGGAGCAACAGCGGGATATTGGTGTTCAACTGCATAGCTCCCTCAAAGTTGCCACCCAGGTGGATAAGGTTGTTAAGAAAGCATATGGTGTTTTGGCTTTCATTAACAGGGGGATCGAGTTTAAGAGCCGCGAGGTTATGCTGTGGCTCTACAAAACCCTGGTGAGACCACACTTGGAATATAGTGAACAGTTCTGGTCGCCCCATTATAGGAAAGATGTGGAGGCTTTGGAGAGGGTGCAAAGGAGGTTTACCAGGATGCTGCCTGGACTGGAAGGCTTGTCTTACGAGGAGAGGTTGACTGAGCTCGGACTTTTCTCTCTGGAGAGAAGGAGGAAGAGAGGTGACCTGATTGAGATGTACAAGGTAATGAGAGGCATGGATAGAGTCGATAGCCAGAGACTTTTCCCCAGGGCAGGATTGACTGCCACGAGGGGTCATAGTTTTAAGGTGTGAGGAGGAAGGTATAGAGGAGACATCAGAGGGAGGCTGTTCACCCAGAGAGTTGTGAGCGCATGGAATACTTTGCCAGTGGTAGTCGTGGAAACGGAGTCATTAGTGACATTTAAGCGACTGCTGTTCATGCACATGGACAGCAGTGAATTGAGGGGAATGTAGGTTAGGTTATTTTATTTTTGGATTAGGATTATTCCACGGCACAACATCATGGGCCGAAGTGCCTGTACTGCGCTGTACTTTTCTATGTTCTATGTTAACAATTGAATGATAAATGTCACCATTAAAACGCTAGCTCTCAATTCCTGATTGCTTGGAACTAAATTCCACCTGGTGTTGTTTGAACCCATGTCCCCACAGCATTTGCCTGGGTCCCTGGATTACTAATCCCGTGAAATTGCCATGACTATATCATCTCTCTAAATAGTGATGCCTCTGTGCGCAGATAATGTGAGAACCACTTCATAAATATTTGAAACATCTAAAGAGCTAATTTCTCATTGCGGTACTTGAGTTTGACATTTTTCCTCCTCTGGAATGGGCCAGTGTTGTAATCACATCTATGGTTGGCATAAATCAAGTTTGAAGAAGATTGCTTTGACCTCTCAAGAGCCATTCTTCCAGGATTCCTACTCCCTCAAGTAAGCTCAGATAAGATGATTGCATTGAAGTGAAGGCAATGAGATAGGTCCGAGTGAAATCACTTTTCATCATCCTGATGCAGTGCTAGTGCACACACAACAGCTGAATACTGAGAGCACAATGCACGGTTTTAGCATAAAGAGGTTACAATACTTCCCAAGTACATGATTAACAACCGCATGAACAGGATATGCCTATACTTGTATTGCACACAGTACACCACCTGCCAGCATGGGTGAAACTGCCACCATGAAGTAAGAGAAAGCAAACATATCTGAAAAATTGTGCTGATCTAACACAGTGCTATTTTGGTCAGTGCAGACAGTGGGTGGTCTTGCTGGTAAAGGTATCCATTTGTTCCTTGGCACATCTGTTGACAGCAATGGGCTGCATCTGCAGGTATTCACTTTGCTGGTTTGAAATGCCATGCTCCTACACTGTTAGGATTCTATGATTCTTAAGGAGCCAAAGTTTAGAGTGACTCCAACAATCAGTAGTTGGCCTGTATGCTGAGAAGTTTGCACCTACAGATCTCTTGAAGGAGAAACCACGGTAATGTCATATCTTCCCTGCTTAACCTGAACCTCCCTTGACAGCTTGGAAACACTGTCCTAGTATTAGGCACAGGTCAGACCAGATGGTAAACTGAATCTTGCACCTGCAAACACAGACAGGCCTTTCACTGATCACATCAAGCAGATGTTCACCTGCACATCCACCAATGTGGTATACTGCTGTACCGTTGTGGCTTCCTCTACAATGGGGAAACCAAGAGGAGGCTTGGGGACCGCTTTGCAGAACACCTCCGCTCAGTTTGCAATAAACAACTTCCAGTCGCAAACCATTTTAATTCCCCCTCCCATTCCTTAGACGACATGTCCATCCTGGGCCTCCTGCAGTGCCATAATGATACCACCCATAGGTTGCAGGAACGGCAACTCATATTCCGCTTGGGACCCTGCAGCCCCATGGTATCAATGTGGATTTCACCAGCTTCAAAATCTCCCTCCCCCCCCCCCCCCCACTGCATCCCAAAACCAGCCCAGTTCATCCCCGCCTCCCTAACCTGTTTTTCCTCTCACCTATCCCCTCCTCCCGCCTCTAGCCGCACTTCCATTTCCTACCTACCAACCTCATGCCACCCCCTTGACCTGTCTGTCCTCCCTGGACTGACCTATCCCCTCCCCACCTATACTCTCCTCTCCACCTATCTTCTCCTGTATCCATCTTCGATCCGCCTCCCCCTCTCTCCCTATTTATTTCAGAACCCTCTCCCCATCCCCCTTTTCTGATGAAGGGTCTAGGCCCGAAACGTCAGCTTTCCTGCTCCTAAGATGCTGCCTGGCCTGCTGTGTTCATCCAGCTCCACACTTTGTTATCTCTTTCACTGCTCCTGCAGTGTTACTTCCAGGGCTAGCAGACTACTGAATCCAACATACAAAAAAAGGGAGGTTTTAGCTCAAGTTCAAATAGCTCACCTGTGCATTAACAGCAAAGAATTAAAACCACCACATGTGCAGCAATGTTACTTCAATATGAGGACCTGTGTAGGGCAGCTGAGCTATGCCTGGAATAGATTTTTTTCTCATCAACCTGTTTACTGCTGTTATCAAACACCTACTGGAGCCAGTAGTATCTGAACCCAGGTCTCCTACTTCAGAGGTGGCAGAATTTTTAGTTTGTACTCCAAATGACTACAATTTGAAAGCAGAATGTACTGCTTTGTTTGACTGCTTCCAATTGTGTGGAGATGCACCCATCTCCAGGTATCTTCATAAGATGTTGTTCATAAGAGATTGCAAAGGGTATGGCATGGTTCAGAGATGCTTCAATTCAATCTACAGATTGAGACTAAGAAGGTTCAAGGAATCACACAAACAAGTTCCAGTCTTGCCTTTTGACAGAGTAATGTGTTTTGCTTATGTAATGGTAGCATGTAATCATTTTCAATGACTTAATGAGAAGGAAAAGCACATCGGGCACTTTGAGTAATGACCACCACAAATTGTGCCCCTTGTGCCTAGAAAGTAACAGTAGAACTTGCTGGGTGGGCTAACCAGTGCATCAGTCACCTCTTTTGATCTATTTGCTGTGTAACATTGCAGCATTACTCCGTTATAGGACAACAACTGAGGACAATGGTGAACTTGTCAACCATTAACCTTTCTGTCACAATTTTGCCCTGTTACTGTAGGTAGTTGATGGCAAAGCTGGTCTGCAAAGAAACCGGGGCAGATCACCAGTATCACTCAAAGGGAGCTCTTCCAAGGTCGGGCAGCTTGCTGATCTGACCAGCATACCTCTTAATATTCTGTACTAAATGTGATGTGTTTCAAGAATAAGCTTTTCTAGAGTTTAAAGTGAGTCTGCCTTTTTTTCTCCAAATTATCATTATCCCTATTCAATAAATGTTTCAGAAAGATGGAAAAGATGTTGAACAAAAATGAACCACTGCATAATAAAGGTACAGTAAGCAATTTGCAAGTTGTCTCCAGTTGAGTGCCCATTGCCACAGATCATTCTTTGCTCGTAGGACAAAACAGTGAAAATTGAGCACAGGTACAGTTATGTTTCCATTTAGTTCTTTCACCATTAAAATCTAGGGCTGTAGTTAGTTAGATTCCTAAGGGAGATATATATATATATACATTCACATATATGAACAACATTAGGTCATTCAAAACTGGAACATTGCAGAATTGCAAAACAACATTCCCCCTGAATCATTTGCATATCCACTCTCCTAACAGCCAAGATTCCTGTTAGGCTCTGTGATGTTCTTGGTCAGACACTCCAAAGTTCTTGACATGGTTCAGAGTTGCATCAATTCTTTCAATAGATTGAGGCTAAGAGGTTCAAGGAATCAGACAAACAAGGAAGCATGCACTGGACTTGCTCTTTGACTGAGCAATGTGTTTTGCATATAAAATGGTAACACATAATCAAGGTTTAATGAGATGGAAACAGCACAGATAATTTACTTTCTGCGCTATCAATCTAAGATACAATAATGTTGCCCTGACCTTATTTCAAACTGGAAAAAAGGAAAATATCGTGGCCTCTTCTTTGTCATTGAAATAACCTCAGATTAATTATTAATATTAATTTTAGTTAATGCTTAGGGTAGTCTGTTCCTTATTAGGACAGTGGCTGGGAGTTGAGAAATCAAGTTGGAAGCAAACTGTACTTTGTGAAATAGAATCTTATCTAGGTAGAGTTCCAGAGAAACTGGAAAACTGCCCCTTTGAAGAAACATGGAAAGTTACAAGTCTGTCATGAATGATGTGTCAGTATTTGAACATTTTGTTTTTACCATAATTACGTAAAGTTGTGGCCCTAAAGGATTGAGGCAAATTAATGCATAACACATATATGATTCGCTAATAACTTTGATATATAATTACTGATGGCTGGCAACAAGGAAGGCTGTATGTTAAATTCTTGTAAGCTCTGCAGTCTTCACTTCACTCCCATGTGACAGCAGCAGTCATCCACTGGCATTGAAATGAGGCCAAGTTCTCACTATACTGCCTACAGTGCTTTGATCTGACGAAAGGAACAGATGAGTCCCTAAGTGCTATTGTATACAGCACTAATAGAAAATTGATGAAAGTGGCACATTCCCAGCCCCCATTGCAAAACTGCTTGGGTTTGTAATGCATTTGCCCCTTTCTCAGAAGGATAGTAATTAATATTTAATCCTTTCTGACTCAAGATTAATCAGTTTTTTTTCTCCCTTTCATATCAAATTCTCCTACAGGGGCCAGATATTCCCAGAGAGCTGGTGTGTCAAGTGCCTCTCTCTCTCGCTCTTGCCCTTGAACAGAGTGGGTCGCAAATATCTGCTTGGGACTTGGCGAGCTTTCAGGATCATGACACACTTTGTTTCCTGCACCTGACTTTTCTATGCCACTGCCAATTATCTGGAAAAGTTTAATGGGCCCCGACAGCACCGTCCGCTTTGAGAGGAGTGTGCATCAGGTCTGAACCCTGTTCAGGCCATGTGTGCTTTCCCTGTGTGAAGCCATTCCTGTGCCTCTCGCTGAATCAGCAGTTGGGTCTGGTTGTGCAGAGACCGGGATTGGAGCTGGTCCTTTTGTGCTACTTTTTCACCGACCCAGCTGACTTGCCGAGGACGTGCGAGTGCCAGGAGGACTTCTCTGTGGCGTCCTCCGTAAGGATCAACAGGAGTAAATGTTTAGGACTTCTGGTCGCCCTTGTCAGATGGACCCCCTGCTGGACGAGCAGTGATTCAAGTGGTGTACCACTCACCACCTCTACCTGGGAGTCCTTCCTTGCCCTGTTGAGGAATCTTGGCCAGCGAATCGGCACAAGTTGGAAAGCAGCCTCCTGGACAGGACTGCTCCCAGTATTGTCTTACAGGATACCAGTATTGGTCAGAAGCCAGCTGGTGGCCTCCACCTTGTGGTACCGGCTGATCACCCAGGAATTTGTCACAAACATTCTTTAAAACATTATTGAGTTTTATCTGGGGCTAAAGGGAAGACTGGGTTAAAGGGCCTACATGGTGGTCTGCTCCTGCTCACTCAGAGGAGCATAGATCTCTCATAACTTTACTCACCAGTCGACCTGTCACAGATGCATCTGCCCATGTCTACATTGTTGGAATGAACATCCATGTATATGATGTCCTGTGTCCATACTGGAGATACACTTTTTATGTAGTATGGAGCTGAATCGGAGGGCTTTTACATATGGCCTCTGCCCTGTTACACTATGGCTCAGTCTTGCTCACACTTTTCTATCACCAGTTCCAACATCTGCTCCAGAAAAAATGTGGGGTTTTCCTTTTTAAGAAGTGAGACCTGGCTTTAGGTATTTGCGGCTGACTTTAAATGGTGCTAATGTCACACAAGCATGAGACTCTTGCTGAGGCCTGCAGTAACTCAGAAGCCAGTTTGAACGTTTCTGCACACTGTTATCATGATAATTAACAGATTGCACAAAGTCAGCGGGCCACCAGCATCAGCAGCACAAGATAAAGGCAAACTATATATTGTGTTGTTCACACCCATCTTCAGCTGAGGGGGTTTTTGAGATCCAGTTTAGCCCCCTTGGTTTATTTATTTTAACGTATAAAAGCATCTGCATGGCTGGTTAACCTCTGGTTGAATTCCCAACAAATATTCTTGGAAAGAGAGACATGTTGTCAAAGCTTTCCATCACAGGCTCATCAGGGCAAATGTAAGAATCTGGCAATACGCTAAAAAGGATAATGTTTCAAGTCATTTCATCAGAACTCGCAAATAATCGACAGCACGATACAAGAACTCTGCTTTTCCATCTCTGCAGAAGTTGACTGATCGCTTGAGGATTTTCTGTTTGTATTCAGAAGCACTTCAGTTGCTGTGACTTGCTTTGGAACATCCAGAGTTTATGAAAAATGCTCTCTTTACTTAGTCTCGCCAAACCACATAAAACATTATTCCAGTCACACAGCCTGATTTGACCAGAGTCTACACCTACTCCATTGGATCCCAAAGAACAGTTATATATTGAACGTGAAATATTAACTCTGGCTCTCATTCCGCAAATGCTGCTGAGCCTGCTAAATTTCTCCAGCACTTCAATTTCTGCTTTACACCTATTCATTAACGTCCATTTTCAGTGCTGAATCCCTTATATTAGCTTGGTGCTATCGTTCATTTTACAGAGCACTAAATCCCACTATCCATGTGCTTCCTTTTCATTTTCTCAGTTACAATCCTGTTAATTAACAAATGGAAGCTGCAATATAGCAGTGAGTGAGCATTAGGCTAATCCTGATCAACTCCAAGTGGCAGAAAGCATCAGCAAGCTCTCGATGCTATACACAGAACAGAAAAGCTGTCCTAACAAAGAAATGTTGACCAAAGAGTGGAAATGACTGCAGATAAAACGATTTCAGAGGAGTCAGTTAAAGCAGTGAAATTTTCCTTTGAAACATGCCATGGGTCCATGGAAAATGGGAGACAAAGTGCAATCAAGGAAATGATTAGTAGAGAGAAAAACACAGAAATAAATTATCTTAAAAAGAAATCTTTCAAAGAAACAGGAGATGATCAATGACAGTTGAAAGCAGAGGTCCCGTTATGGTTTTGTTATTGCCCTTTCTTGGATTTTAAATTTATTCTTTGCTCTTTATCTTTTTTGACCCCCTTTTCTTTTTTATTTTGTCCTTACATTTCCTTGTCGATTTTAGGTGTACCAGGCCAACAGTTGAACAGTGCGATGAAAGATAAAGTGTAACCGGGATGGCTCAGTCTGCTGACTCCAAATTAAAATGATCAACAATAAGCAAAAGGTGACCAAAGATTTCTGGTAAGAAAGGCTGTCACTGCCCCCAAACAGCTGAGAATTCAAAACCAACCCAGATGACAGTTTCGGATTCCTGAGAAAGAAAGATTAACGTTTATAACGACTTCTTTGTCTACAAAATCATGAAGGGTATAGACAGGGTGGACAGCAAGAAGCTTTTTCCCAGAGTGGGGGATTCAATTACTAGGGGTCATGAGTTCAAGGTGAGAGGAGGAAAGTTTAAGGGAGATATGCACGGAAAGTTCTTTACGCAGAGGGTGGTGGGTGCCTGGAACGCGTTGCCAGCGGAAGTGGTAGACGCAGACACATTAGCGTCTTTTAAGATATATCTGGACAGGTACATGGATGGGCGGGGAGCAAATGGACACAGGCCCTTAGAAAATAGATGACAGGTTAGACAGAGGATCTCGATCGGCGCAGGCTTGGAGGGCCGAAGGGCCTGTTCCTGTGCTGTAATTTTCTTTGTTCTTTGACCATTCAGAACTTCCCAAAGCCATTGAAGTACTTTTCTGAAGTTTAGTTGTTTTATAATGGCACAGTGGCTCAGTGGTTGGCACTGCTGCCTCACAGTGCCAGGGACCTTGGTTTGATTCCACCCTCGGGTGACTGTCCATGTGAAGTTTGTATATTCTCCCTGTGTCTGCATGGGTTCCCTCCTACAGCGCAAAATTGTGGAGGTTAGATAGATACGCCATGCTAAATTGCCCATAGTGTTCAGGGAAATGGCCAGGTGCATTAGCCATAGGAATTTCCGGGTTACTGTATGGGGTGGGTCTGTTTAGGATGCTCTTTGGAGGGTCAGCGTGGACTCAATGGGCCAAATGGCTTGCTTCCACACTGTGGAGATTCTTTGATTCTATAATGTAGGAAATTTGCATGTGAATTGTATTAAATTATGTGTGCACCCCAGAGGTATTAATGGAGGGGTAAATTCTAACTGACTTCCTCACATGGAAATCAGGGACAGCTCCAGACCTACAAGTTTCATTTTACCAAAGGACCTCCATGTTGGACACCAGGCAATAACATCTCAGGACACTACTCCATCGGCATCTGCCACATGTACTTCATGCCCAAAGACATTAGCATCTGATAATGTGCCAGCCTCTAAGAGCCCTAATGACACATTTCTGATCCACTTTTCACTTCACTGTGGAACCTCAGTATGCGCCAGCAGATATTGTAGTAATGTGGCAACAAGAAGACTGAGCGCTCGGGGTGCACACCCAGCTCATACACTGGACCAGGCTGCATCTCCAGACTCCTCATTTACTGTCATAGCACTCACTGAGTGTTAACCTGACTGGCTGCTCACAGCAACCCTGTCTGGCACTGTTTTGCCTTGCTCGTTTGCACTTCGTTCCCTCAGAGTTACTATATTTACATTTCTTCGGCCTTGCCTCGCTGTTTAGCACAGACACAAAGGCAGTCAGCTTGTCATGGTTGTCAACAGGCCACTGTCAATTCAAGGGAGATAGCTTTCATACAGGGAGTTCCAGTACATAACTCAAAAGCAGACTGTGATACCAGTTCAGGAACGTGGACACAGTTAGTCAGATATTCAGAATCAGCATCCACTCCTCATAAAGGGCACGGAGCTGACTGTCAGGTTGTTTTACTCCTGGAATGAGAGAGAGGCAGGTATTAAGTGAGATTAAAATGTATGGGCACTGCTTTTACTTTTGGTGCAAATGGAGAGGAATCTGGAGCAACAGAGTTGGCAGCGCAGACAGCTTGCAGGGATAGTGGTGTCAGGCTTTGGGGTGGATGAGAGCAAGTGAGGGAAAATATTGCTGGAGAGTGGTAGAAGCTGAGCCTCGTGGGAGGTAGGTAGCACAGATAGTGTGTGTGAGATATCAGAGAGAAGATGGTGCCACTTGCAATGGTGAAGTACAGAAGGTTGTTGACCTTCATCCTACAGTGCTAGGTATTCTTCAAGATGGCTGAGGCATCTTTAACCTGGATGGCAACTTTGGACCAGGCTAGCATAGACGTTGGCTCTACTGCCAGTCCTGGGGGAATTAGGACGTTGTGCCTCTGTACCACAACATCCAACCTCCAGCTTCCTGCCCATAAAATGATGTGACAGCTTCTCCCTGTCTGCCATGTTTGGGGAAAATATTAGGAAGCATGCAGGGGTGCTCTGGACTGATGGTGCTTGTCCAGGTGCACAACAGGCTTTTAAAGATGGCACAGGTACAATGGATGCCAGTGGGTTGCATCACATCTGTAGCAGAGGAGGCCATGGCCTGGTGTTATCAACAGTCTAAAGATAGCCACGACTCCATTGTCAATTGTTGGGAAAAATTCATCTGGTTCACTAATGTCCTTTTAGGGAAGGAAATTCCATCCTCACCTGGTCTGGCCTACATGTGACTCCAGACCCACAGCAGTGTGGTTGATTCTCAACTGCCCTGTGGGTAATTAGGGATGGGCAATAAATGCTGCCTGGCCAGTGACACCCTCATCCTGTGGATGAATTTAAAAAAGAATCAGTCATGATGCATGCTATGGCAGGAAACACGGGCAATTAATGGGTAAGTTTGGGAAGGGAGGGTTCGCAATGAAATTCTCCCCAAAATACTCGACACAGCCAGACTTAGCTCAAATAAAATGTTTTTCCAATAATTCCTAACCACTAATCCAGCTGCTTGAGGAGCTTTTGTTTCATTTTGTTCCACTGCCAGGTCTTCTCCAAAACTAGATTGATGATTTGAATGAGAAGATATTAGTCCATTTGATTCAGGCTTTTTGCTGAAACCGGTGGTGATCTGTAGGAAAGACAAACCATGTATTTTATTGTCAAAAATGTACTGTACCATTCTATTAATAATAAAACAAACAGCGGAGCAACTTAATAAATGAACAACTTCATCAGCCATCACACTGGCATTTGCTCAGTGATTTAGGGCAACAATTACATTTCCCTATTAACTTCCAACACTATCAGCAATTTGAATTTTTTTTTGCCAGATTTCTTCAGCAGTACTTCAAGCAGCTGCTGTACATGCACAGAATGCTCAGCAGCAGTCAAACGTGCAGGGCGTATGTACTTTGTGATAGTTTGGGCATCCACTGTAGTTGCATCTGTCAGCAAGCCTTGTCTTACGTTCCCACCTGCAGCCCAGTGTATTGTTGCTGTTCTATTTTTGTTACAGTATGGTTTCTGCAAGAAGGTTAGGACATTGAAAGGCTTGGCGTTGGGGGTATTAGTGAGCAGTCATTAGCCTCAAAGTGCTGCCCACACTTCTTCCACGTGAAATGCTGGCACAAACTGTAATGTTCTTTTGGTGCATCCTTGCTTTAAATTACCCTCTAGTGTTGTGGCCTTAGCAACCTACCTGCCAGGAATCTCACCGCTGCCACATGGAGAGAGGAGATACTGTGTGCCTTTTGACAGGGTTTCCATATTAGTTGGCTGGATGGCTGGTTTGTGATGCAAGGTGATGCCAACAGCATGGGTTCAATTCCCGCACCAGCTGAGGTTACAATGAAGCACTGTCCTTCTCAACCTCTCCCCTCACCTGGGGTGCAGTGGCCCTCAGGTTAAGCCCTTCTGGACTGACACCAAGATGGGATCAGGAGCAGGCGAGGAGGGCAGACGGATGAGTGTGGCATCACAGACCTGGCAGAAGTACTGCAGAAGTTTAAATGGGCCTATTTGCTTCGTCAAGGTGACTGAATGCATCTACCACATTGTACTAATAAATCACCAGCCTAGGAGCACAGTGCTCACTGTTAAATCCACCTTAACCTCCGTCACCCAACTAGCAGCTCACCTCGGCTCTCAGGACTCACACCCCCTCCCCCCAAACCCCACCCCCAACCACCACCACGTCCTTACACTGTACCCCACCCACACACATCTTCAAAGCTCCTCATCTGAGCACAGAAATCTCACACCCCCTAAAAAACTCCAGCTGTTCAGCTATGACAGCTATCATCTAAATACACTGCCACACACCAAGGACTCTCAGCCTAGTCCTTTGGGAAAGATTGAAGAGTGGAGAAGGACATTCTGTCACTTGGTCTCCACTCAGGGCCAACAGTTCAGATATGAGCTGGACTAGATTTGGGATCTGCACATGGACAGTTAATGGGCATGAATGGCAACCCAAGGGATAAGTCAGCCTGTGTGTAGGCCCCATAGAAGGTGAGGTTGCACACCAACTCTGCCATAGGGCACTTTGTGGAAGACCTCATCGGGACTGACTGCAAGACATTGCTGAAGACACTGCAAGTCAATTTGCTTGATGTCTTGGTAGATATCCTTAGCTGTTAGCTAGAAGCATGGTAGAATCCAGCTTCACTCTGGCACAGGTTACCATTAGAGCTTGGACCACTGTACCGGCACTGCTGGACTGGCCTATGATGGAACAAATGCCCATCCCTGTCTCTCCTGGAACACAGGCAGAGGCCTCCTGAAGGACAAGGAAATCAAATGGAGGCTATGAGATCTCGGAAAACTGCCAGCCTGTCTGCAACTACTGCCATCCAAGTACGGACAGCTGTTGTCATGGCTGCAGACATCAAAGGGATGCGCAGCCTTGCCCTGCAGTTCAGCAATCAGCCAAATGGCGAGATTGGCTGGTGCGCTGCCCCAGGGTGTGGCAATAGCTCCATTGTATATGAGCGTGCTGACTTCTCCCAGGGCGAAAACATTCAGTCTCCTAAACTGACATTCTGTTAGGTCCTTGCAGTCAGTAAACCCAGACTGGTCTAGCCCAAAGCCAAGTCTTTTACACTCCGAGTTGCTCAAGTCCCTGGCCATCCCCCCCCACCCAGTGCAATTCATTCTCCAAAGGCTGTTGCAGAAAATCATAAGGTGTAGAGGGTAACACATTCCTGGATATGAAATAGGCCAACTGATGGGAAATAGAGGGTAGGCATAAAAGGGTCATTATCTGGTTGGCAAGGTATAACAAGTGATGAGCCATAGCCATCAATGCTCAATGGTCCAAATGAATGGACCAATGTCACGGTTGACAAATTTACTGATAGGGAAGTAATTTGTGTAGAAGCATCAGGATGCTACATGGAAGAATACTTTTTAAAAGAGCACATTATCTGAATGGATTGCAGAGCACTGAGATGCAGAGGGATCTGAGTGTTCTCGTGCATAAATCATCAAAGTTAGTTACAGCAATTAATTAGAAAAGCTAATTCATTATTGTTTATTGCAAGAAGAATTCAATGTAAAGGTGACGTAAATATGCTTCAGCTATACAGACCATTTGTGAGCCCACATCAGGAATACTGTATGCAGGATTGTTCGCCTTAGTCAAGGAAGGATATAAATGCATTTTAGGGGTTTCAGAGAAGCTTTGCTAGACAAATGCCTGGAATGGTCAGACTGCCTAATGATGAAAGGTTGAACGGGCCTGGTTTGTACCTACTGGAATTTAGAAGAATAAGAGACAATTGAATGTGGTTGAAGTGTAGTTAATCCTTATGGGTCTTGATAGGATGGATGTGGAGACAATGTTTCCTCTTATTGGAAAATATAGGACTAGGGAGGTCACCATTTAAAACCACAGGTGGTCACAAGTCTTTGGAACTCCCTTTCCCAAAGCGAAAAGTAAAAAGTGGCAGTAGAGTTTTTGACTATTTATCAGACATGGAGTAGATATATTCTTGATGTGCAAGGGATGAAAGGAGAAGGTAGGAGATTGGGTAATCAGATTAGCCATTATCTTATTGAATGGCAAACCAGGCTCGAAGGGCCAAGTGGCCTACTTCTGCTCCCAGTTTTAATGCTCAGATGTTTCCTCAGCCATGCTGCAATCTATCATTGAGGCTGTAGCACTGTATAGGAGCACTACACCAGGCAGAGGTTGTCCTGTAATGACTCAGGAACAGCAGTGTGTGGACCAGCCCCAGGAACACATCCACAAAAAGGGTGAAAGGCATGAGAGTCCTAGTCATCAGCACAGACAATGGAGCAGGCTACCTCTACCTCACACTCAGCCACAGTGGGATCACCACAGTGAAGTGGGCATGAGCGTGGACTGCCAGACCACTAGTTACCGTTTGTGCATTACATTGGTTACATCAAAGTCTTCTCTATTTGATTTGTCATTTATTTATCCTCTAATAACCATTAGTCATGATTTCAACCAGATGTGTATGTTTTTAATGCTTGACATCACAACTTCAAGTTGGGTTGGGAGAAATGGAAAGGGCAGAGGGAGCCTGATATGGCAGGGTGCAGAGAAAGTAGTAACTTCTCAATAATGCCTCCTTCATTCTCCTTATCCGTCACAAATGGCTCCTCACCATCACCCACTGAGGAAGAGAGGGATTCTGGATCCGGTTCTTATTTCAGCTCCAGACCGCCTTGTACATCCCTCTTGTACACACACAATACAGGAGAGCCTGACTGGTACTTGTCCCAGGATACCAGCCGACCAGTCGATCCAATGCAGGTTAGATGGAGGAGTTGGCTCTGGTTATTGTATCTTTCTGCATCTGTACTTGGGTTCCAGGTGGGCACAGTGATCAGTTCCTCAGAGCATACCTTACCATTTGATGGAGACATACCGAACAGGAAGGAGATGCTTGTGATTGTAGGGGTTCAGACATCTCCACTCCAGGACATCTCTGCAGGAGTTCCTCAGTGTAGTGTCTTAGACTCAACCATCTTCAGCTGCTTCATAACGATCTTCCATTCATCAGAACGTCAGAAGTGGAAAGTTCTTTGATGATTACACAATGTTCACCACTCTTCACACCTCTTCAGATCGTGAAGCAGTCCATGTTCATGTGCAATAAGATCTGAACAATATCTGGGCTTGAGCTAATGAGTGGCAAGTAACATTTGTACAACACATATTCCAGGCAATGACCATCTCCAACAAAAGACAATCTGACCATCATCTCTTGATAGTTAATGGCATTACTATCACTGAAACTCCACTATGAACATCCTGGTGGTTACCAGTGACCAGAAACTGAGCTGAATTCACCAGATAAATTTAGAAATTCCACAAGCAGGTCAGAGGCTAGGAATTCTGCAACAAGTAACTCACCTCAATCAGAAGAAGAAATTTCTGTTGAGAAACATGGTTTGCTGGCCCGGTGTATTGATGGTTACAATGGAATGAATCCCATTGCCTTCTCAGCCTTTGCTAACTCCTCTGTGTTATAATGCATGTAGACCATCCTGATGTATCTCAGATTGTGCATGTTCCCCATTCCCACTCAGTGACAGTTTCAAACTGTTCTTTTGAAGCCAGCTAATGAGCTCACGAGTGAGGTCATCATTCTCATTAACTGTTAATAAGTTAATCAGAGATATGCCAGTTCCAGCCTTCCCTTTGAAAAACGTATCAAATTCCGGAGGTGTTGGAATCCTAGGGGAAAATTTTCAATTTTCATCCACGGACATGTTGACTCCCAGTGGCAACTGGAAATCAAACCTCAAGAGTATAACAGCAAGAAGGTAACACTTGAATTATAGAAAACACTAACTAGTCTGCTAAGTATACTTCTGGTTGGCACTTTCAGGAAGGATATAATTGTACAAGAGAGTACAATAGGATTTGATGAGAATATTGCCAGGTGGAGCATACGTTTGTCATGAGCAGAGATTGAATATGCAGGGGTCAGTTTTTGTTGGACTAGAAGAGGTGGAATAGAAATATACTGGAGGCGTCTAAAATTTTGAGGACCCAGATCAGGTGATCAGAGCGTACCCATTTCCGTTACCCTTGAGTTCAATAAGATTTACAGCTTTTGTTAAAATAGAAGGGAATCAAAGAGTATTTCCTTCATCCACTGTCTTAAAGGACAGAAATACATTACACTTTAAAAAAGGCTTGGATATGTACTAAAAAGAGTGTAACTGACAGGGCTATGGACTGAGAGTTGGCAAATGTAATTACACAGAATAGCTCATTCTGGACTGGCACAGATATGATGGGCTGAATGATGTCCTTTGTAACACAAATCTTTCTATGTTTCTAGGAAGAGCTGTTCCCTCTGACCTTTGGCCTCTATTGGGGCTGAACACAGTGACAGAAACCTTAGTTAGTCTTATCCTGGAAGATATATAAATGTTTGCCTAATTTGCTTTCACTTTAATCTCAAGCGTTTAATATAAACATCCTGTTTACAATCGCGTAGTGCTGTCTGTGTGTCATTTTCTGTCAAGCAATGTCAGTGTATTCCTGCTGGAAAGGTGCCTTGCAGAAATCCGGAACTGGACAAGTCACCTTTGCAACACTGCAAATAGATGGGCTGTGTATCCATGGGCAGCCATTTGCAGGTGTGAAAACAACAGAAACAAAGCAATCTCTTTACATCATAATGGTATTCTTGAAAATGGGGTGATCTATTCCACTTTCACTTCCTTACTGATAATGATCACCTACTGACAGAGGCAGTTCAGGGAGTTTGTTGCATCTAATTAACTAAATTGATCTCTGAAGTCACTAAACACGAATTTCAGTGAGCACGGGATATAATGCAGTCTGATTCTATTGATGTTCTCAATTAAGAAAGATGGTTGGGGCTTTAGTTTCTGCTTTTTACAGGTATAAATGACCTCAAATGTTCCTACCATCGCAGTGTAAGCAAAATGATTTGTAAACTTGGAAACATCTGCTTAATGGCTGCTGTGGTAATAAGACACTCAATTTATTTCTAATTGTCAATTACAATCATTTAAATTTGTTCCGAGGTGTTAAACCAGACATTGGGCAGGTTTCGTATTTGAATGCTGTATGAGACACAACTTTCACACAGCAGGATGTGTGGGCTCTTGACACCCACATCCCCATGAACTTGTGGAATGTTCTGGCTTTTTGGTACGCGAGTCAAATGTTGCCGGATGGTTGAAGGTCTGATGAAGCAAGTTTGTAAGAAGTCCTCATGAAGAAGATCGTGTGGAGGAGGTCTGGTACTGACACAGGTCTCCTCTTCCTCCTTAATCCCCCTCTCGCGCTCTCCAGCAGCTGAGACGTTGCTTTACCTGACCTAATGTTCTTTGTGCCATTCTTCCAGCAAGCTGCCTCCAAGCAAGAATTTTCTTCGACTTGCTAAATTCTACACAATGTTGGAGTAATATAACAGATAATGCTTTCAGATGAAGCTTTCGCAGAGTTTCCTGAAGCAATGTTGCTCTTGGGTTGGTGAGGCCTTGGCAAAGTGTCCCAGGAGTGCCTCCTGAGGTGTTTCTGAGGTCCATCTCACGACTCCAGCACTGCACTACATGAAATCTCCTAAGATGCTGCTTGGCCTGCTGTGTTCATCCAGACTCACATTTTGTTACCTTGGATTCTCCAGCATCGGCAGTTCCTATTATCTCTGATCACAAAATCGTGAGTGTTATTTTAAGCCGCAACCGAAATTCACAACAACAAAGATTTGTTTTCCTTCAGGCAAAGAAAAGCACTAGCACTGGCTAGCAAAAGGCCATGAATGACAGCAGTCAACGCTTATAGTCAATAATTGTTTAATAAGCCTTCAGGCGTCCTGGCTTACACTTTGACCAACGACCTCACCCAGGTCATTTTGGAGGACCATTTGCAACTGAACAATTTAAAACAAACTGGCAGTTGAAGTTTACTAGGAGAGTCTTCATTCAATCTGAAACAGAAGATTCTTGTGGTGCAGTGGTAATGTCCCAACCTCTATGCCAGGAGATCTGTGTTCAAGTCTCACCTACTCCAGGGTGTTTGGCAGCATTTCTGAACAGGGTGATTGCAGTATATGTACAATCTGAAACAGATACAGAGTAATACTTTCTGCTTCCAAACTGCAGTAGATTGGAGCTCAGGTTAAGGATTCTATACATGGCAGACAGTGCTGGAGCTCTCGTGGCACAGTGCTAGTGACCCTACTTCTGAGCTAGGTGGCCTGGATTTAAGTCCCACCTGCTCTAAAGGTGGGTATTAATGTCTCTGAAGAGGTTAATAGGAAATGTGGACAGGGAGGTCAGTGCTAAACTCAGCATTACCTGATCTTCCAATCACCAAACACAATGTCTCCAAAAGGGGGACAAGTGAGGGAAAGATTCTCTTTTTGTAGTTATCTCCCAGTGTTCAATTTCTGGTGGATAGCTGAGGAAAACACGGCAGACGCCACAGGTTGTGATTCTTCATCACGTTGAGTTTGTCAATAATCACGGAGGAGGAACCGCAACAGATTAAAAATAAAACAAGGCAGCCGAGGAAATAACCTGACATTTTCTGTCTTTCGCCATCACTGCCATCATATTCAAAAGACAGATTCCAAGCTCTCTCTCTCCCTCCTGGGTATTAAAGGGATGGGAGAACAAAAGATCTTAAGCTGATAAGCAGTGTCTTTTACTTGCACATCCCAGGAATGATCTGTTGTATGTGGGGCCTGAAAGAACTGAAAGGGTTAATACTTCTTTGACTGCAATGGGTACCATCCACAGTGAAGAAATCTTGAGGAATTGGTGAGCAAGTAAAGTGGGATCCTGTGGGAGATGGAGCCACTGTAAGTTCGCCCTGGCAGTCTTTGTAGTAATGTAGAAATTATTCTTAAAACCCGTAATTAATTGCACCGAGAAGTGATAAGTAACACCTGCACCATGGTGATCAGGCTGGGATCTGAAGATTTAATCTTTAAACACCAATTCCAATAAGCTGAACATGCAGATTTCAAGGAATTCAGATCCTGCTGCTGTCTGGGGACAGCGAATGCCGAAAGGTTCATGCAGCAAATCCAAACACTGAAAACAATGTCAAAGAATGGCTGAAAACACTTCAGACATAAGAGGCACATTGGAACTGAAGATATCTGCAGCGTCAAGGCTTAGGCACAGGCCGCATAGTGTGGCAGTGGTCTTTGGAAGCAGTTCTGAGTCGTAGCTTAACTGCTGAGCGAACAGATGTTGGAGACTGCATCAGTTGCAATTGCAAAAATCCCTGTACAAAAGGGATCTTCAAACAGCGCAAATCATTCAGGCTGAATCATTGAAATTTTAACACAATACATTATAGCTCGGACTGCCATTGCTGCCACAGCAGGAGGCACATAGAAAAAATGAAACTGACAGGATCAAGAGAGAAACTCACATATGAACGTATGAACAAGAAACAAGTGCAGGCCACTCGGCCCTTCATTTCTCCTCCACCATTCAAGATGATCATGGCTGATCTGATTTTAACCTCAACTCTACATGCCAGCATACCATAACAAAGATTCTATTTACCTCTACCATGGCCACATCTATGAAGGTGCATTTGTGCAAAATAGCACACGTTTTGCAGTGTCAGCAAATGCAGCCTGAAACATACCATTCTATGAACTTAATAAAAACCAAAAGAACTGTGGATGTTGTGAATCAGGAACAAAAACAAAGTTGCTGGAAAAGCTCAGCTGGTCTGGCAGCATCTGTGAAGAAGAAAACAGAGTTAGCGTTTCGGGTCTAGTGACCGTTACTCAGAGGAAATTCTGAGTCCTGTTCTGAGGAAGGGTCACTGGAGCCGAAACGTTAACTCTGTTTTCTCCTTCACAGATGCTGCCAGACCTGCTGAGCTTTTCCAGCAACTTTGTTTTTGTTCCATTCAATGAATGTTCCTGATTACTTGTTACACCTGTATAGTAACTTTCTACAATTCACGCACTAGGGCACCCAGATCTCTCCGCATCTCAAAGCATGGCAACCTCTCATCATTTTGATAACTCATCTTTTTCAAAAAAATTCTTTCAGCCAAAATGGACAACTTCACACTTTCCCACATTGCCCTAAATTTGCCAGATCTTTGCTCGCTCACTTAGCTCCAATAATCCGGCAGCAAAGGGGCAGGGGTATTGTGAAAACCAGTCATTTAAAAGTAGATACATATTGGCCAAATTAAAGAAGAGAATTATTCTTGGTTTTTTGAAGATTTTGCCAGGTGGATCCATTGTAGATGCAAAAGGTGAGAAAATTTCTACTGCAACCATGCATGTTTGGAATCATCAATTATACCCGCAAAACCATGGGAATCCTCCATCAAAGAAGCAAAGAGTGGGAAAACTATCCAGAACAGCAGCCAAAGGGGCAAGTCATCCCTGCTGCAAAATCAAAATGCTGAAGTAAAACAAAATAACTAATCTCATTAGAAAGCCTTGCATCAGAAAAACATCTTCCTAGGAAGATTTAATTTCAGTGATGGCCAAATAAAACAATATATTGGACATTCAGAACAAAATGATTATTGAGATATAGATTGGCTTCTAAACTGGATAGCACATCAGAGCTAAACAAGTGGATACACATTTGTACACAATTGGGAGTGTAGCAAATGATGTTATTATTGCTCGTAAATGGGAAAATAAGCAATAAGAAGTACTTAAAGCCTTTGACAAATCATTTCAATGTCAGAGTTAATAAAATTCATGAAAAAGCAAAATTTTGCAGAGAAATACATTATCGAGGGAATCCATAGGTGACTTAATCAATGTATTATCTGTGCAGACCCTAGTGGAGAGCCATGACTGTGGTGACCTAAAGTCAGAATTCATTATAAATTGAATTGTTATAGGCGTGACTGATCAGTCTTAGACAGACTTATTATAAGCCCAAAAAGACCTTACTCCAGAGAAAATGATTCAGATTGTTAGTGTAGCAGACCTCTGGAAGCTTTACATCTCATTATTAAGGGGAATAGATCAAACATGGTATTGGAGACCTTTGGAATCCATTCAATTCGTAAAATACAGGATCACAAAAGGCACACATGGTAAATCAATGCAGTGGGTAGGACAGTCACCAAACATTAACAGCCCATTCCAATGCTGTGGAGCAAACACACTCACAGGTGCAAACAATACCCAAATATTAAAACCATCTTCATTGCAGAACAGATTTCTGTTTCAATCTCTCGTTAAAAAAATGTTTTCTTTGTAAATTTATATGCCACTTTCACAAGCAGGACATAGACATAGAAAAGCAAAAGACTAAAGAACGGCAGCAAAAAGAGGTAGGTGAAATACAGTCTCCAGTAAAAGACCGGCACAAATTTTTGGCAACTTGCTATTTATGTCAGTGGGCATCCTACAAATTTCAAGTTTGACATGACAGCAAGTGTTACAAACAATCAGGGAGTGAGCCTTGACTGACCAATCTCTGCCACAGAAACGTGACTATATTATCTAGGAGGCATTGTGCTTAACATTAAAAGTATGCAACTCAAACTACTCTCCAACATAACGTACACTTAATATTAATAAACCTAGACATGGGCAGGGCCAGTGCTGCAATAGGTAATGCATCTGACATCAGATCCAAAGGTTGTAGGCTCAACTCATATCTGGCTCTAGTGGGACTGGCACCTTTAGAGATTTCAAAACTGACTGTGTTTCTGTAAATGTCAACTTATTGCTTGGGTGACACAATGGCTCAGTGGTTAGCCCTGCTATCTCACAGCACCAGGGGACCCAGGTTCAATTCCACCCTTGGGCAACTGCCTGTGTGAAGTTTGCACGTTCTCCCTGTGTCTGTGTGTGTTCCCTCCCATATCCAAAACAGTGTGGGTTAGGTGGATTGACCATGCTAAATTACCCAAAGTGCCCAGGGATTTGCAGGCTTGTTGCATTAGCCATAGGTTACAGGCAGGGGATAGGATAGGTGAGTGAGTCTTGGTGGGATGTTCTTTTGACAGTTGGTGTGGACTTGGTGGCCAAAACGGGCTGCTTCCATGGTGTAGGGACTCTATGATAAAAATACTTCAAAACAGAAATTCTTACTCCTAAGTGTAAAGGTACATGTTGACTTCAATCTCATTCAAAAGCAGAAAGGGGTCAAATGACAAGATGTCAAGGAACAGCCTGTCAAGGAATATTTCATTGAAGAATGACCAGTAGAAAATGTTGTAGGTCTCCATAGGATCAGGGGTAATTGGAACAAAAAAATCAGAATCCCTCCAGGTTAATTACATTGGAAGAAGAAATTTTTCATTCATGTTTCATTCATCAGTGAGATATAAAGCTGTGATTATACTCGCTCAGCAGGAATGTTTCTACGTTCAAATCAACATTAATGGAAGTTCAGATTCCAAGTGTTAACAAGCTTCATGAAAATGGTGAACAAAGACGCAGCAACTGAACTGCAGATCCACGCAAGATCACTGAGGCATCTGCAACTGGATTACATCAGATTGCAACAAAACACTGCGAACACCAAATTCAAATCTACATTGGATGCTCAGTTGACTAGGGACAAGGTCAAATACAATTCCTGACCCTCCTACCTTCCAAAGAAGAATCCTCACTACACAAGCACAATGATATCTTCCTGTATCCACAAATAAAAGACAAAACTCCGCTGGCACGAATTGAAAATGCGGTGAATTGAACATGGGGGGGTGGGGACAATGAGGTAATGATAATGTAATTATATAAACAAATTCATGGCAATAATAGTCATTGGAAAAAAACAGTTGTTACATATGGGTTCAGAAGGACTCCCTGTAGTTTACTCTAGAAGACTTATTGCATTAGACCAGAAGATGGCTATATTTCATACACACTAGACCACATAAGCCCAAAAGAACCCACAAACATAGAAGATAAAACAAAATGCAGAACATACACCAGTATCCTGGAAGCTGAAAGCCTTTTGGCTGCTGTTTGGAAATAGAAGGTTTCACACTGCAGATGAATTTCCACCCCTTCCCCAACTCTGAATCAGAGTCACAACAAGATATAAGCCTGAAAACCTAAATCTTGTGGGTTTAAGTCATGCCAAAGCAGTCTTCAGACGCATCTGACAGACGTTAATCTTTGCTCAGGTTAAACACGAGGACTATAACTTCTTAAATAGCAACATAAATAAGGTTGCCAAAACAGCGATTGCAGTGATGAATTATAAATGAACCAGTTGACTTAGTGAATCCAGTTTCAGACTGTAAGGATCAAAATGAGATTTATCCTCAGGTGCAAGGATTTTATGAAGGTAAGTTGTACTATTTGTTTGGGAAGTGTGTGGGCACAAAATCCAGGGACAATCCTATGTTCTGAAAATGTCAGGTAAAACTCGTCATGTAAAAATCCGTTTAATAATGGTTTTATTGATCAGCACCAATCCCAGAAACAGACTGAAATCATTCAGTTCTATGCTTCAGTTCACTCCATAGTCAGGATTTATATCAGAAAGTCAGCCCAACTTCATATTGTCAAGAGGCTTCCAGGGAATGTATTAAATAATTGAAGTTGAGCTGGCCACAGAATTAAATGTCACGTGACATGAGCTGGGAACCAAGTTAATCAACTGTGTTACACTAGGGTAATCCTATACCTCTGCTAGACAGGTCGGCATTACTCCAGGGTGCTGTTGATTAATAAACCAGCCTGTGTCAATGAAATTACTTTGAGAGGGTAGGCCTGCTGTTGACAGCAAGGCTTCATCCCACTCTGTTCCAGGCAACCATTCAAGCAAATGTCACGCAGGTAGAGGGGCCATAGCTGGATAAGCTGCAGGAATAGAACAGAGATGTGTGCTGACAAGTCTACAAGGATTTAGCTACAGCAGGTCGCCACATGTTTTGGATGGCTGAAGCCTTGCTTTTAGGCCAACTCTGTACGAACTGAGGTATTCGCAAGAAGAATGCCTCTAGATCCATGATTACTGAGTTCCTCAGGATAGTGTCCTAGGCCCAACCATCTTCAGCTGCTGGATGTAAGTTTGCTCGCTGAGCTGGAAGGTTCGTTTTCAGATGTTTCGTCACCATTCTAGGTAACATCATCAGTGAGCCTCCGGTGAAGCGCTGGTGTTATGCCCCACTTTCTATTTATCTGTTTAGGTTTCCTTGGGTTGGCGATGTCATTTCCTGTGTTGGTGATGTCATTTCCTGTTCTTTTTCTCAGAGGGTGGTAGATGGGCTCCAAGTCAATGTGTTTGTTGATGGAGTTCCGGTTGGAATGCCATGCTTCTAGGAATTCTCGTGCATGTCTCTGTTTGGCTTGTCCTAGGATGGATGTGTTGTCCCAATCAATCTTCAGCTGCTTCAACAATGACCTTGCCTCCGTTATAAGGTCAGAAGTAGGGATGTTTGCCGATGATTGCACAATGTTCAGCAACATTCGTGACTCCTCAGGCACAGAAGCTGTTCGTGTTCAAATGCAGCTAGATCTGGACAACATAGCTAACACTGCTACCTCACAGCATCATGGACCTAGGTTTGATTCCAGCCTCGGGTGACTGTCAGTGTGGAGTTTGCACATTCTTCCAGTGTCTGCATGGGTTTCCCCTTGGTGCTCTAGTGTCCTCTCACAGTCCAAAAACGTGCAGGTTAGGTGGATTGGCCACCGGTAATTATGGGGTTGGAGGGGTGCTGGGTTTGGGTGGGATGCTCTTTGGAGTCTCAGTGTAGACCCTGATGGGCTGAATGGCCCCTTTCTGCACTGTAGGGATTCAATGTTGCTGACCATGAGACATTGCCATAAAAAAAATCCAGCAATTGGAAAGAACGTCCAATGGCTGTTGCAATCCAGAGGGAGAGATAACAGCTGAATATTCTCCAAGGTGGCAACGAGAATGACCAGATACTAAATATACTAGCCTCACTATCTTTATCTTCATGAAACAATGAGGTGCAGGGTAAGGGCATCCTGAGCCATTATTACCTAAATGTGTCTCAGTTGGAGCAGGATTTTCACTCAGAAGGAATGGGTGACATCCTCCACTGAATTTTTATGCCAGTGGATTTTCAAAGAAGCAACTGAGAACCAGCATGTTTCTCCCACTCCTCAGTCACAGATGCAATTTTGACTGGATTACACCAATCTATACCCTTCCTCAGTGACAAGGAGTGTCCAGCAGCTGGGCCAATGGGACTCTCCAACATTAATGGCATCCTCCAGGTTCAGGGTACTATAGACTGCACACATATTTGCTTGAGAGCGTCCTATCAGCAATGTGCAGAGTTCAGCATCTGAAAAAAATCCCAAAGAAATATGGTTGCTGTAAATCAGGAATAAAAACAGAAGTTGCTGGAAAAGCTCAGCAGGTCTGGCAGTGTCTGTGAAGAAAAAATCAGAGTTAACATTTTGGGTCCGGTGACTCTTCCTCAGAACTGTTGTGAGAAAGAGTCACCGGGCCCGAAACGTTAACCCTGATTTTTTTCTTCACAGGTGCTGCCAGACCTGCTGAGTTTTTCTAGCAACTTCTGTTTTTGTTCAGCAACTGAAAAGACTTTCACTCCCTCGATGTTCAGCTCCTCTGTAACAACAGATATGAAATTCTAGAGATGTGGGCCAAATATCCTGATGGACACCATGTTGTACACTCAGAGGTTCTTGCATCCTTCCAAAACTCTTGGGCATACAGGGAGCTGGGAAACAACAGCTGCCCCCTTCATGCATGGCTTGAGGAAATTTTTAGGAAACATCAGACATTTGCAGAATGGAACTGCAACTGCACTTCCCTAATTCCACCAGGGCCATAACAAAACATAAACCTGAGTTGCAGACCTCCACCTGTATTGTTATCATTTAGAGCTGATGTAGATTTGTAGAGGGAAATTATACTATTGTATGGATCAGTCCTAACAGCCCAGGTCCCACTTTGATATTGCATATCAGACTCAATTGTGAAGTTAACAATCTTCATTCATTCTATCAATGGGCTTTACTAGGTCCAGCAGATGCATTGAAAACTGTTTCTGGGATAATGCAATATGACAGCTATGGAGGACTAGGCATTTGCCGCTTTTTTTTATTATTTCAGAAGAGATTAACATAATTGTAGGCAGGACAACACTTTGCAGAGCTGATATGCTGCTAAAAGAAAGTTAGTTAAAGAATCTTCACAGTCTTCCTCACAAACTTGTGATTCACAATTCCATCCTTAAGATGGGGTTGCAATACATTGACCACTCCTGCTAGGCCTTGCAATGTAAACTAGAGTCATGACCAAGGATCATAAGCTTTGATCACTATGGAGATTCAGAAACTTTCATCCCAACATGTTTTTTTTTAAACAAAGAGATGATGCAGCCAAAATATGACTGCTGCTATAAATTCAATGAATGTCTAGACAGGTACTTGTAGTGTCACACCAAAAGGTGTCAAAGGAAAAAATGCCTTCGAACAAACCGAACTGTAAACTCCTGTGAATATCTCAGACTATAAACACAATAAGATAACAGAAAACGCAGTAGTTTGGGCAACAGATATGTTTGTGTTCTCCCCATTTGGGAATTCACAAAGACTGGGATTAAAAGCCAATCACAACCCTTGTCTATGTGCACTACTCTTGTACATTCTTAGGTTCGAGTACATGTGTGCTGTGAAAGGCATAGTCAAAAAACCATCCACCAGCCACCCCGCATTATACACACAGGGCTCACTCACAGAGTGCTAGAAGCCAGCCAAAAAGAAACAGAGCAAGAAAAGACTTTGTTACTCCACAATGGAAAGTTTCAATAAAGACAGATAGGACACAAGAGTGTGGTAAATGAAATAGGAATCAAACTTGTCTACTTTCTACCTATCTTTGGCTTTGCCCAAATCTAATCATATTCTGGTTGACGAACAGAAGCTCCTATTTGAATTAGGGTGGAGTGTTGTTAAAGTATCCAAGAAGAGATATGGAAATATGACCTGATTTTCAAATGTGGTCGATAGTCATTTCAATCCATTCCCATAATGTTTATTTTTCAGATGTGCTGGGGACATCCCTCTGATGCTTTTACGTGCAGTGATGCAAACAACTACTAACTTGTGGCTGGGATGGTTGGTGCCACCATTTTCATTCCCTGATTGACTAATGACCCTGATCAGCCACAATCTCATTGAACGGTGGAACACACTTGAGGAGCTGAATGGCCCATTCCTGTTCCTATGTCAGCTTATTAAGTAGTCTAACATGTGGTATCTTATCAAATGCCTTTTGAAAATCCATATGTATTTATTAACTGCTTTCCCTTTATCTAGCCCACACACTCATTATCTTTCTCACACATGCACATACCCGCACTCATTCGCACTCACACTTAGACACAGTCATGGTCACTCACACGCAACCATATGCTCACACATAAACGCACATCCACACTTAGACACACATACAGTCACACTAACATTCTCAAAAACATGTACATGTTCAGACACTCACTCGTGCCCACATATTCACACAGATGCAAATTCACAAACATACTAATGCACACATGCTCAAATGCATGCACACACTCACAATGCATTCCTGCTTGCATACACACAAAAACAAATACATTGTGTATGAGTGAGTGAACATGTGTGCAAGTCCCACATAAGTCCATTCATTCATATACCGTCATGCACACTTTCACGCACTCACTCTCAGAACCACGTGCAAACATACGCACATTCAAACTGACACCCACACGGTCTCACACACTAGCACACTCACACAACAGACTCACGAGCACTCAAACACACCTTCCCTCATTCACAGACACCCATGCGCACAGTTTCATTCATTTTCACTTCCACAGTCACTCAGTCGTCCATACACAGACACATTCCCCACACACCGTCCATTGCAGAACTAAACATCTTGCGTCGCACTTTTGTGCATTGAAAAGAAATATTCTATTTGCAAGATACATAAAAATTGTGTTTTTTTCTAACCGACGTTTCGAGTGCCCGATGATATTTCTCAAGTTTGTCAGGCATCGACCCATTGCAGAATGAAGCAAGCTACCTCCACGAAAGGAGAATTGTTTCAAATTCAGGTCCTTGTTGCAGGCCTGGTGGCAACTACTTGTTGCATTCCGCAGTCCTTCCTCCTACCGCGAAAAAATCACTCAGCACCGGACAGCAATTAGCTTGCAGCTTTCCTGTGCAGACACAGCAGCCTGGGTGTTTCCGGTCAGATCTGTTTACCAGGACAAAGCATGAAGAAGGGAGAGAGGGAACCACCTTCAGAATGAGAACAGCAGAGCTCCTGCCTGCGTCACTGAACAACAATCCGAAGCCTTGAGTATGACATTCATGCTGTGCCTGCAAACCCAGGCTGCTTTGCACACCTACAGCAGTCATAGCCTGCACCAGGAGAAACATAACTGTTGAGGGTCAGGCAACCGGAATTAGTTGTGGGATTTTATGATGCCCTGAGGAACAGGTTGTATGAGCCGAACCCACAGGCTGTTCCTGAATCTCTATTCCATTCAGCTGTGAAAATTCAGTCAGATTTTCCATCTCCAGGGAATATGAGCATTCAATCCATCCTGGAGGTCTTAAGGCGTCGAGACATGAAGTATCAATTGGTCACACATCTTTCGAGCCTTGTAAGGTGCATGTACTGAGTGTTGGAGAGAAATGTCCTGCTTATCTATATATGTTCAGCGACAGAACAGTTTATCTCAGGGAAGTTGTACACAACCCCACTGATTTTCCCTGACTCTCCCCTTTTGCGAACTTTTTATTTTATCAATGCAAGAGAAGAACATTCACTTTGATCACTTCAGGGTAACTTTCTCCCATGGGAAGATGCAGATCAGAATTGGTTATCTCTCACAGGCTGAAGTCCAGAGGAAGGGAGCATACGTACACACAAACACACGCAGGGTCAGTCTCAGTGATGGACTTAACTGGGTCTGTGCACACAGCAGCGAATCTCGTTTCCACCACCTGCTGAGTGAAAAGGAGCTGGAAACACTGTTAGACTAGATGTCTGCTTACAGGATGAGGCCATGTGGAGGAAGCCACCTCATTTAATCAGTTTGCAATCAGATCTTCCCACATGCACTGTGCACCTTGCTGTGATTATGTGCATGCGGGCAGATTTTTCCCTTCCACCCTCTGGTGAGGGCATCGACCAGGAAATTGGAAAGAAAACAAAAATCTTGACATTGAGAAACATTTTCTTTCAATTTATGAATCCAGGAACTCACCTGATGCTCTAACCTCAAATCCTGCCACAGCAGATACAGGAATTTGATTTCAATAAATATCTGGAATCGAGTTTACTAGCATTCTTCAGGGAGGGAAATCTGCCACACTTACCTGGTCTGGTCTGCATGCAACTGCAGACTCCAGCATTTGCAGTTGATTCTTAACTGCCCTGTGAAATGGCATGGCAAGCCTCTCGGTTGTAAGAATCAAAGCAAAGTGTAATCAAAGAAATGAAATTGAACTGACTACCTGGCGTCGACCTGTGCGCCAGAAATGACAAAGGCAGAAAGAGCCCTGTCGAGCCTGCAGAGCCCTTCTAAAGGACATCTGGGGTCTAATGGCAAAACTTGGAGAACTGTCTCTTGGGCCAATCAAGCAACAGCCTGACATAGTCATGATCACAGAAATAAACCTCACAGACAATGTCCCAGACACCACCGACACCATCCCTGGCTGTGTCCTGTTCTACACACAGGACAGACCCAGCAGAGGTGACGGCACATTGGTTTACAGTCGGGAGGGTGTGGCTGTGGGAGTCCTCAACATTGACTCTGGGCCCCATAAAGTCTTAGGAAATGAAATGATCCGGTGTGAGCCTGCGCAGAGGGTATCAGTCACTGTCCTGATCCATTTGTGGGAACACCCCCTGAGAAATCCTGCCCAGCTCCCGCAGCACTCCCTGGAAGGAGCCCTTCACAATGAATTTCAGAGGGAGCTGGCACCTTCCTAGGTGCTGGGAGAGGATGGTCTCCCCTCTCCTGCTGCCACTCCCACAGCCAGGACAGTTCAATCAGAGAGACCCAGGACATATGGATGTCCTGCATAGACACTGCACTTTTCTCATCCTCATGAACTAGAGACAGGTGCAAAACTGTCTGGTCTTCCTGTGGATCCAGCACATTGGAAAGACACTATGGCTGTGACCTCTCCTGAGCTTTTCATCCTCAGCTGCAATTTCTTGCTGCTGCTGGGTTTGCTGTCAGTCCTGCTTCCTGCTTAGACCTTCACCCTATTAGGAAGGCAGCTATAGCAGCCAGTAGCCCTCGAACAGCTGGGTGCGTGACTCTCAGTGGTAATGGCATATGCTGGGGAAATAACAAGCAAAACGGGTTCTTAGATCTGAGAGCAGGTGGTGATGACATTCCCTGTAGATCGGGGTGATGTGCTCTCTCCCAGACAGTGAGACATGCAGAGCCCCAATAAACCCCAATATCTCCATCAGTCATTCAGCCTCAGCTTCAGTCTGTGAACCAACCTGGTGAAGGGGTGCTATGCTGGCTGAGAGACCAACACATCACATCAAGAAAGGTCCGGCTGGCGCTCCCTAGCACCATTCTCATCACCAACCCACATCAACATTATTATTGCATTCAGTACCATCCATCGTAACGTTTACAAGATGGATGCTGAAGTAATTGTCTCCTCCTCCCGTGGCAACTTGGAAGTATCACAAGTTATGGGTCATCTTAGTCCAGCTATTCTTTTTAAAATACTGTTGCATCATTGAAATGCCAATGTCCAGTTTGGAAGGACCAATGACACAGTCTAAATTTCCTTTAACTGTCATGTGAACTCTATTCATGGAGTCATAGAGATGCACCCACCCATTTGCCTGGCATGTCTTCTGGCTATGGTCCTTATCTCTTGAAGTCCCTCCCCTGTCACCATCCTTGTTCTCCCTCGAATATATATATATATCTGTTTCCTCCCCTTATAACTTAAACTGCCCCACTTCTTTTAGCAATGAGACCCCCTTTGCCCCTTCAGCACTCTATACTCCCCTGCTTTGCCTTCAATGATCAATGCACACAGCCCCCTCAGGATTATATCACCACAACCTACAGACAAACTCCTGATCGCTGTGTGTGCAAGACATCTTGGACTGGTCCTGATGGCACTACAGGTCAGACTGTTACCCACCCACTGGACTGTAGCCAAACAGCCACCCTTGCCTTGACAATCCGGAATGGGTGACTGACCCACCAAGCCCCTGTTCCTTGTGTGGATTATCTCCATGACTGACAATACTGGGACCTACAGCACCTCAGTGACTGCGTTGAGAACTAGCATCCTTCACTTTCAGACATGACCATTTGGTCGAATGATTGCACAGTGTATTTGCCACACAGGCAGCTAACCCATGCTGTTGGTGTTAGATTGATGTGCCATACAGCAAGATATCCAACTGCACTGCCAAACCCCTCCTCCATGCCCCTGCCCCACCTCCCCTTTAACTTGGACAGATCCCTAATGACAACAGTCTGTCTGGGTGGTTGCACAAAACAGCACGTCAATACACAGCATACACAGTAGAAGGCCTTTAGCCTCTGGCTGAAGTGACAACCCACTCCCAGGCACAACACAGCACAGCATGGTATGGCAAAGCAAGGTAAGGCATGGATGATGTGAGCATGCTGGTAGGCACTTAGTAATCAGACATTAGGAAAGCAGCCCTGAGATACAGCCTGGTACAATCCAGGACGTGGATACCTGTCCCTGGATAAAGTGTCCTTGCACCGGCTTCTCAGTGGTAGTCCCAAGTGGGTTATTGCTGGGCTACACTGCAATGCAGGTCTGCAATTCCTGAGCATCTTTCCAGTGGAGTGGGGAGGTGTCATTTGATCCTGAGTAGTCCTGGATACCGACGTCTGTGGGCAAGACCTGCATACAGGTGGTGCCCACAGATTATGCCCTGAGATGCTGTTTGGTGCTGAGCAAACAGACGGTCCTCACAGCCAGTGGTGAGCTGGAATCACCTGGCACCCACTCTGATTTCCACACTGAGAGTTCTCAACAATGAGTTTGATGATGACAGCTGGTAGGATAGCAAGCTGCACAATAATGGAATGAGATGTGCAGTTAACAAAGTCATAAGCAAGCAGTGGTCCCCCTTAATAGGTGACTTGCTGCTCCCTAACGAGAATCCCACCGTGACAACCAGAACTTAGTTAAAAGGTATAGTGAGGTGTTCCCAAGATGCAGGTTTCCTCCTGGGACTTCCCGCAGAATTCTGCTATATTTCTTGCCATAGTCCACTTCAATCAGTCCCATATAAGATTCCAGCCTATATTTCAAAATGTACTGCATTATTTGCAGCCAGCATGTGCTCATTGTTGCAAAAATAGAGTTCCTATAAGCCAAAAGCACCACAGTGTCAAGAATGGAAAGAATTTGGTAACCATTGTGATTTACTATTAACAAACATTAAAAAAAGTGTATCATGTAATACATATCAAGGCTGTATAGCCATACAGTCAGGATAGAAGCAGCACAAGCATCGAGCATCAAATTCCATGCTGATAATCTATGCGTGTCTGCTCTGTACTAGTCCACTTCTCAGCAGAAAGAAAGATGTGATGTTTTCCCAGAGCTAGGGAATATGACTAAATGTGTTTGTATAAGGAAACCTCTGCAGCTGGAGGAAATTCAATTGTAAGGTAAACAGAGGGAGATCCAGCTACAAGAATTTGTAACATTACAGACCCATGATTGTCCAGCCTCCATTTTTTATAGGCTCTGATCTTAGTCTCCTTACATCACTTACATAGCCCATCCTCTCCCCTACCCCTAAACCCATCCACCACCGCAAAAGGCGAATGAAATGAGTGGACTTGATCTTCAGCCCCAGTTCCAAAGAGGTAATCTAATCATAAATTGTAGGTTCTCAGTAGATAACCCTTAAACCCTTGGGTTATGTCAATTCATCTTTTTGAATTCCTTCTGCTTCCAGCTTTGATGTACCAGTGTCACATCACTGGTAGGGAATTTATTCTCACTGAGGCCTTCTCTGTTCTATCTTCCTGAATCTGTAAGAGAAGGAGGACATATTTCACAGCCTGTTAATACAAAAAACGAAGAGAATGAAGTTGTTACTCATTGGGCCTGGATGGGAGCTGAAGCTTGCAGACAAGTGGCATCTTTTGACATTTGTGTCAGCCTCTTACCTGGGACCACTGCTCAAATGACAATCATCATCCACACAAAGCACAAGTGTGGGCTAACGTTACTGCCAGCAAGGACAACAGAAGAGTTCTTACATAACAGACATTTCTGATACTTTTCAGAACCTCAAGATGACCTGTAAGCGTCAGTCAACTTAGTACTTGTGAACTCTGGTCACCATTACAAACAAGTCAGGAAGAGTAGACCAATTCCTTTTCCTGCCCTATACTTCTGTTGGCCACAGCTATGTTTCCATTTTAAAGGGAGGTTATATCGCTAACCATATATATTTTAGACTGTATATAGCTCTGTCTCAGAAACAAATCAGCCTGGTTTCTTACTAAATAAAGCTAAGGAGCTAAATATTCGGTGAGGCATTGTAAATTATTTCCATTTCATTACTGATGACAAAATGCAGGTCTGGTTAACCAGTACACACACAAACACATATAGATACAGGCACAGGGACACATAAAGATGCACACAAACACAGATAGACACAGGCAAGGTCACACACCTCCAAGCCAAGAAAAGAACTTTGACCAAGCTACAGCTAAAGCCAAAAAAAATTGTTCAGAGTTTGTTCAAATGCTGGTCTACAGCTGAAATTACTTTTCAGATAGTCTATTGATTCTCAGGTTTCCTCCCTGGATCAGTCATGGCTCGTTGGATGAGATAGTAGGAACTGCCAATGCTGGAGAATCTGAGATATCAAGATGTAGAGCTGGATGAACGCAGTAGGCCAAGCAGCATTAGAGGAGCAGGAAAGCTGATGTTGCCAGACTAGACCCTTCAACAGAAAAAAAAGAAAGGTCTGGACCCGAAACATCAGCTTTCCTGTTCTTCTGATGCTGCTTGGCCTGCTGTGTTCATCCAGCTCTACACCTTGTTACCTCTTATAGCTGGTTGAATTCTCTTTTTCTGGGCACAAATTCAGACATCTCCAGTCGAAATACTCCAGATGAGAAGACCAGGCCTTTCAGTGGGGTTTCAACTCATAAACATTGATACGAGGTCTTACAGAAAAAGAGGCAGAGGACAAAAGAACTGTGTGTTCAAAACCACTGTACTTCATATCCAAAAAAATGCTTCATTTGATCACTTTGTAAAAATGTTTCAAAAACGTACAAAGAACAAGAGCAGAGATAATGGGAACTGCAGATGCTGGAGATTCCAAGATAATAAAATGTGAGGCTGGATGAACACAGCAGGCCAAGCAGCATCTCAGGAGCACAAAAGCTGACGTTTCGGGCCTAGACCCTTCATCAGAGAGGGGGATGGGGGGAGGGAACTGGAATAAATAGGGAGAGAGGGGGAGGCGGACCGAAGATGGAGAGTAAAGAAGATAGGTGGAGAGGGTGTAAGTGGGGAGGTAGAGAGGGGATAGGTCAGTCCAGGGAAGACGGACAGGTCAAGGAGGTGGGATGAGGTTAGTAGGTAGCTGGGGGTGCGGCTTGGGGTGGGAGGAAGGGATGGGTGAGAGGAAGAACCGGTTAGGGAGGCAGAGACAGGTTGGACTGGTTTTGGGATGCAGTGGGTGGGGGGGAAGAGCTGGGCTGGTTGTGTGGTGCAGTGGGGGGAGGGGATGAACTGGGCTGGTTGAGGGATGCAGTAGGGGAAGGGGAGATTTTGAAACTGGTGAAGTCCACATTGATACCATATGGCTGTAGGGTTCCCAGGCGGAATATGAGTTGCTGTTCCTGCAACCTTCGGGTGGCATCATTGTGGCAGTGCAGGAGGCCCATGATGGACATGTCATCAAGAGAATGGGAGGGGGAGTGGAAATGGTTAGCAACTGGGAGGTGCAGTTGTTTGTTGCGAACTGAGCGGAGGTGTTCTGCAAAGCGGTCCCCAAGCCTCCGCTTGGTTTCCCCAATGTAGAGGAAGCCGCACCGGGTACAGTGGATGCAGTATACCACATTGGCAGATGTGCAGGTGAACCTCTGCTTAATGTGGAATGTCATCTTGGGGCCTGGGATGGGGGTGAGGGAGGAGGTGTGGGGAGGATGTGGCGGGGGCGGGGTGTGAGGGATGTGTCGCGGGAAATGCGGGAGACGCGGTCAAGGGCGTTCTCAATCACCGTGGGGGGAAAGTTGCGGTCCTTAAAGAACTTGGACATCTGGGATGTGCGGGAGTGGAATGTCTTATCGTGGGAGCAGATGCGGCGGAGGCGGAGGAATTGGGAATAGGGGATGGAATTTTTGCAGGAGGGTGGGTGGGAGGAGGTGTATTCTAGGTAGCTGTGGGAGTCGGTGGGCTTGAAATGGACATCAGTTACAAGCTGGTTGCCTGAGATGGAGACTGAGAGGTCCAGGAAGGTGAGGGACGTGCTGGAGATGGCCCAGGTGAACTGAAGGTTGGGGTGGAAGGTGTTGGTGAAGTGGATGAACTGTTCGAGCTCCTCTGGGGAGCAAGAGGCGGCGCCGATACAGTCATCAATGTACCGGAGGAAGAGGTGGGGTTTGGGGCCTGTGTAGGTGCACCCCAACCTTCAGTTCACCTGGGCCATCTCCAGCACGTCCCTCACCTTCCTGGACCTCTCAGTCTCCATCTCAGGCAACCAGCTTGTAACTGATGTCCATTTCAAGCCCACCGACTCCCACAGCTACCTAGAATACACCTCCTCCCACCCACCCTCCTGCAAAAATTCCATCCCCTATTCCCAATTCCTCCGCCTCCGCCGCATCTGCTCCCACGATAAGACATTCCACTCCCGCACATCCCAGATGTCCAAGTTCTTTAAGGATCGCAACTTTCCCCCCACGGTGATTGAGAACGCCCTTGACCGCGTCTCCCGCATTTCCCGCGACACATCCCTCACACCCCGCCCCCGCCACAACCGCCCCAAGAGGATCCCCCTCGTTCTCACACACCACCCTACCAACCTCCAGATACAACGCATCATCCTCCGACACTTCCGCCATTTACAATCCGACCCCACCACCCAAGACATTTTTCCATCCCCTCTCCTGTCTGCTTTCCGGAGAGACCACTCTCTCCGTGACTCCCTTGTTCGCTCCACACTGCCCTCCAACCCCACCACACCCGGCACCTTCCCCTGCAACCGCAGGAAATGCTACACTTGTCCCCACACCTCCTCCCTCACCCCCATCCCAGGCCCCAAGATGACATTCCACATTAAGCAGAGGTTCACCTGCACATCTGCCAATATGGTATACTGCATCCACTGTACCCGGTGCGGCTTCCTCTACATTGGGGAAACCAAGCGGAGGCTTGGGGACCGCTTTGCAGAACACCTCCGCTCAGTTCGCAACAAACAACTGCACCTCCCAGTCGCTAACCATTTCCACTCCCCCTCCCATTCTCTTGATGACATGTCCATCATGGGCCTCCTGCACTGCCACAATGATGCCACCCGAAGGTTGCAGGAACAGCAACTCATATTCCGCCTGGGAACCCTACAGCCATATGGTATCAATGTGGACTTCACCAGTTTCAAAATCTCCCCTTCCCCTACTGCATCCCTCAACCAGCCCAGTTCATCCCCTCCCCCCACTGCACCACACAACCAGCCCAGCTCTTCCCCCCCACCCACTGCATCCCAAAACCAGTCCAACCTGTCTCTGCCTCCCTAACCGGTTCTTCCTCTCACCCATCCCTTCCTCCCACCCCAAGCCGCACCCCCAGCTACCTACTAACCTCATCCCACCTCCTTGACCTGTCCGTCTTCCCTGGACTGACCTATCCCCTCCCTACCTCCCCACTTACACCCTCTCCACCTATCTTCTTTACTCTCCATCTTCGGTCCGCCTCCCCCTCTCTCCCTATTTATTCCAGTTCCCTCCCCCCATCCCCCTCTCTGATGAAGGGTCTAGGCCCGAAACGTCAGCTTTTGTGCTCCTGAGATGCTGCTTGGCCTGCTGTGTTCATCCAGCCTCACATTTTATTATCAAAGAACAAGAGCAGGCCACTTGGCCCTTCAAGCCTGCTCCACCATTCAACAAAATCATGGCTAACCAGATTTTAACTCCAAGTCGACACAATCCTGCATGCACACTCCCCAGTCCCAATATTCTTTTATATCCTTGATAATCAGGATTCTATCCAGTTGTAGACTTGGTGACTCAATTAAAGCAGCTTCTGCATCGTTTGCTGATACAATCAGTGTGTTTTACTGTGAAAAATGTTCTCTTCAAAAATTCCAACACAACCACATGGTCAGTCAATGATATTATAAATTAATGAGTCAGCGGTACCAGCCAATAACCTTATAAATTAGTATTTTAGGTAAAAGATGGTGGAAAGGAAAACTTAGTCTTCATAAACTTGATCAATGTGATGCACTGGAAACTTGCCTTTGTAATAAGTTTGTGAATGTAAGAATACAACGTTTTTTTTAGTCCATATCCATTGTCACTGTCCAGTCACCAAACAAGTGAAAAGAACCCGCCTTCATTTATAAATCTAATAAAAAATATTTTACTTGATTGGCACTACCAGCATGAATTTTATGACAACATGTTTACAGCTTTGAACAAAAATATTGGAATTTGTCTGATATTTGCCTGATATTCTCTTACACACCAAAAAACAGCCAAAGAGTAATCATACTAAATTATTGCCAAGGTTGAGTTATTTTTGCAGGCTTTTCCTTGTCATAAAAGTTGCTATCTTAATCTATTAAAATTTAACCTACCTTGTAACAAATGTAATTGTAAAATGTAATTGTATTTTTATCGCACCTTAAATTTTGCAGCTATCTTTCTAACTTGTTTAACCAAATAAGTTGAGCAAAACAAAACCTGGTACAATAATTAGGTAAATGACTACAGGACCATACGGTAAGGGTAAAAGGAACCGTGTAATTTTGCTAAATATAGCTAAGGAGCTAAATATTCCATGAGGTATTGTGTAATATTTCCATTTCATTACTGGTGATAATATGCAGCTCTGATAAAGTTTGTACCACAATGCTCTTTTTTTTATTACTTGCTCTTCGTTGAATTAAACTTATGCAGCAAAATGAAACAATCAATTATCATATCTTGTTGCTGGTATAGTATTTTGAGGAAGAACAGACAACTATGGATGTGTGGCTCTCAATGCCTTTAACTACAAAAGGTTTACCTGTCTGTTATGAATGATAGAGATTGTTTATATTGATCAGTCAACAACTCATTATCAATATATTATGTGGCTGTCAGAATGGTGAAAGACAAACTGGATGACCCTTTGTTTCTTTTGAGCTAACAATTTCAATCGCCTCTACTTAATTTTAATTATTTAAAATAAATTTCAAGCTGGCTGATAGGGAAAATCCATTTGAAAATCTTATATAATGATTGTGTCTCCAATCAGACACTATCTACCAGTCTACTAATTGGATATGTTTTAGGGAACAGTGATCATCTTATCATAAGATTCATGTTGGTTATGGAAAAGAATTCAAGCAATGATTTGGAGTAGGAATAATTAATTGTAGGAGGATAAACCTCAAATGAGGATGAGAATGAATCTGGTCCAGATAAATTGGAAGTAATGGATAGACAGGGAAAATTGTGACTGAATAATAGGCTGTCTTTAAAGAGAAAATAGCTTGGGCACAGTCAAAGAACATTCACACAAGGGGGATCATGAGGTAAACATTTAGGAACACGCTAAATGACAAACAGACAAAGTGGAAGTGAGAAAGAAGCATATTTGTCTGTGGATACTATGATTGAAAATCAACTTCAACCATGAATGGGCAAAATAAGATTCCCCAAACAGAAATTACAGTTCAGAGGAGGCCATTGAGCCCATCATGACTGTGCAGTGGTAATTCTTTAAGTGAAGTTACCGAGTATAATCTATTTCCCAACCATTTTCACCATTGTCGCCAAATTCCCTGTGAAGAATAGCATAGGTCTGCCTTGATGATGACTTGTGATGCTGGTTTAAGGGAAAAATATTGGGATGAATGGCACAATAATGAAGATGAAAATCCTGTGTTGTTTAAAAACTGATTGTACCCTGTAAGGAAGTTGTATTTGTTGTAGGCTGGCCAGCTTGTTGTTAGAGTGGTGTGCTGCTATTAATACTCCTTTCCAGTGTCATAGAGCCATACAGCATGGAAACAGACCCTTCAGTCCAACTTGTCCAATCAGAACAAGTTTCCTAAACTAATCTAATCTCACTCGTCTGTGTTTGGCTCATATCTGTCTAAACCTTTACTACTCAGGTACCAATCCAAATGTCTTTTAAATGTTATAACTGTACCTGCATCTATCACTTCCTCTGGCATTTCATTCCGCATGTGAACCACCCTCTGTCTCTTAAAATAACAAGCTTTAATGGATGAAACAGCTGTCAATGGCACTCTGTGACAGGTCAACAAATGGTTAATGGAAACTTATCAAATTGAAATAACATTATCCAATGTGGTGATTCACCCCAGCCCCTATTGCAATCACCAGAATCTTAAAGGTCACTGGTGTGAAGGTGGAAACTGTATCTTCTCTCTCAGCTGAAACCCAACATCAGAAAATGGTAGACAGTCAAGCACTGTTGAGTCTGAGGGCCTGTGTGCTCACCAGTGACAGGGGACTAACCCTTTATGAGTCTAAGAAGAGACACCTGATTTGGCCACAAAATCCCCACTATCAACAACCTAGAGGGTACCATTGACCAAACACTCAAGTGGACCCACCATATAAATACAGTGGTTAAAACAACAGGTCAGAGGCTCAGAATACTGCAGCAAGTAACTCACTTCCTGACTCCCCACAGCCTGTCCATCATCTACAAGGCACAGGTCAGAAAGCGTGATGGAATATTCCCCACTTGCCTGGATGAGTGCAACTCCAACAACACTGAAGAAACTTAACACCATCCAGGACAAAGTACCCTGTCCACATTGAATAACATCCACTCCCTCCACTACCAATGCTCAATAGCAGTGGTGTGCACTATCTACAAGATGCACTGCAGAAATTCACCAAAGATCCTCAGACAGTACCTTCCAAACCCACAACCACTTCCATCCAGAAGGATAAGGACAGCAGATGTATGGGAACACTACATCCCATCCACTAGTTCCCCTCCAACTTACTCACTATCCTGACTTGGATGTCCATTGCCATTCCTTCATTGGCATTGCATCAAAATCCTGGAATTCCTTCCCTAAAGGCATTGCAAGTCTACCTAGGGATGGGCAATGAATGATGGTCCAGCCAGTGAAACCCACATTTCATGAGTAAATTTTAAAGAGTGATTAATGCCATGTTAGCAATCGGTGCATGTTACATTGTCTAGTTGGATGTAATTATTAAAACTGTCAGGATCCAGAGATTGACACTTTGCACTCCATTGGATTTACAGCTCCAATCCTCAATTCTCCACCCAAGACTGTGTGACAGTATTAGATTGGATGGATTCTGATGCCATCTACAGCATTAGCACTTTCAGAATTAGTTCTTGATAGAACAGCATTGGTTGACAGATGGACACTGATTGACGAAACAACTTTCTTCATTCAGAACTAGTCTTTGTGAATCCTCTGTTCTTCTATGGGTGGTGCAAGAGCTTTTTAATGTCCAACTGAACAGGCAGAGATAGGAGAAGAAAAGAAAGAGAGCAACAGAGCTCAAGTTATTGCTGATAGTGTCATTTGTAATGTCCTACCTAATCTACCATGTTCCAGAACGATGACAAAGAGTGTGAATTCATTTCATTCCAGACGTCTGTTACCTGCTATTTTCTATAAGGTTGGTGTCCTAGGGCTGCCCATCCAGACAATTAAGGAAGGCCTTATTTAATTTAAATTAGGGCCCTACACTAACTGCAACACTCACTTGGATTTTAATTGTCGCAGCTTTTCACATTTCTAGAGCCCAGGCATTCAAACAGTTTTAAACCATAACATTTCTTTCCTACTTCAGTTCCATAAAAGTTATATTTGCATCAAAATGTAAGGTCTGTCGCTTTCTCCACAGAGACTACCAGACCTGCTGAATTTCCTTTCTCACATCGAATCTCCAATAATTTTCCCTTATTATGCACACAGAAGAACATGAGAAATAATAGCAGACCATTCATCCCCTCAAGCCTACCCTGCCATTCAACAAAAAATGGTTATCTGCCCCAGGCTCAGTTCCTACTTAGTGCCAGGCTGCAGGAGTGATGTGATTTGGACGTCCTTAACAAGACTGGTGTGCTGTACCAGAGATAATGGGAACTGCAGATGCTGGAGAATCCAAGATAACAAAGTGTGGAGCTGGATGAACACAGCAGGCCAAGCAGCATCTCAGGAGCACAAAAGCTGACGTTTCGGGCCTAGACCCTTCATCAGAGAGGGGGATGGGGAGAGGGAACTGGAACTGATTCTTTTGTGCTCCTGAGATGCTGCTTGGCCTGCTGTGTTCATCCAGCTCCACACTTTGTTATCTTGGTGCGCTGTACCAAGCTGGCAGCAGTCTGCAATTGCATGGCAGTAGTCTGTGTATGTATTGCTCCCTTAAGGACCTCATGTTGCCCTGCAGCAGGGCATTATTCACTGGGCCTTCCCATCACAGATATATCCAGCAGCAACATGAAAGTGACAGATCCGGACCCCACTGAAGGACTCTGCGCTGATAATAGTGAATGCCTCAACTCACTGTAAGGCTCCAAGGTTGTATATCTTAGGGAACGGAGCAGAGCTGAGTGCTATATTTTAATAGCCTTCCCTGAGTGTGATCTATCCAGCAACCTGATCAGCTGTAACTTTAGGAGACTGAGAGCCAGTTAATATCGCAGAAGGTAAACACTTCTCAGCTCTCTTTGCATTGCAGCAGAACAGCTGCATGTCGGAGTGCTTGAAAGGACACCCAGTGATAGAGCGCCAGCGGACTAAACTGATCCCCAGCTAGTGGCAGAATGCAGCACAGTCAGCTGTCACTTCCATTGTCCCTCTCAATGAGTGGCTCTGTCAGCGGGAGCACCTCCACAAGAGAATTCTCCAAGCTAGTGGAAGGAAATGAAGCTTGAGAGAAAAGTCGAATGAAGAATGGGGCAACTGAAACCTTAAGGAAGGAAATCGCCTTGCTCCAGGATGAGAACAACCAGTTAAAAGGTCAGCTTAAAACAATCACGGCAATCACATTTAGACTAAAAATTCAGACCAGAATAAAATACCTCTTGAAGACCTGGGTTTTAGTTAAAGAATGCCCTAAAAGCAAAGGGAGTTATTCATCTCAAGTTAAATGTAGGTTTTGCGAAAGCTGACCATGAATACTGAAAATCATGTAAATCAATCTGGTTGTCGTGTCAAACATTATCTACTCAAAATGCATATAACACTATGAAGTGATAGGAACTATATAGTATTTTAAATATATTATTCATCTGGTCTACTCATTGAAATTATAACTAGATCAACGCTAGCTCTAATTTGTGCTTGTTGCGCACAGCCATCGTGTTGAAATGTGTGGTTCCTTTAAGGTTGACAGCCGTCAAGCGAACGTATATGTGACCCGTCTGATTCCTGCATGCCTATTACCAATTGTTGCGGTACCATGCACCCATGCAGATTGGAGAGAACACTGGCTAGCATTTTACGATATTTATTCTCAATCGTTGCCTGCTGCACTTTTCAAGTTGGCTTCTTTACTTCCAGCATCAGTACTTTTATGCAATCGCATTTGACAACCCCGAAGAGTAAATCCCAAATGTTTCCTATTGACTGTATTCTTCAAAGGTTGGCTGTTCTCTCTGTTACTATGGGTGAGCTGACACAGATGCACAGTTGCTGTAACATAGATGCTAACTGCAGTGGAGAGCCTGCTTTGTTATATTGCGACCCACTGTCTCCCACCAGGTGAAAATACTCCCTCAGAAAGGGAGTACAATTTTCCAGTTGTGAGCAACGAAATGTTTGTTTCAGAACAGAGGCATTGAGATTGCTGATTTCTCGAACTTTGGCGTAGGTATGGAGCTGGTTAGTATGTGAGAGACGCAGACTAGGGAAAATTGGCATGATGTGGTGAGTGGCTGAATTTTAAAAATCTCATTCGTTGAACCTGGTATTCTCCTGTCATTGCACAAAATCTGGAACCTCAGCATTCAGCCTTATTTATAAATTACTAATATAAAAGAACAGAACACTAAGGATCCAAATCCCTCAAAACTTCCAAGGAATGCAGCTGAAAGCTGCAAAGGGACTTTGATGATTTTCACTCCAGATCATCCAGTCTCCAAATGATTGGAGATCAGACACACCAGGAACAATACAGGTCAGGACCTACCCTCTCAGTCATTCCACATGATCCACTGACCCATCTAACACCCTAATCTCTCACCCTACTGGCACCAGACTCCTCATACACTCACCACCATACTCCCTCACCCATGACCTTACATACATACCCTTGACCCAGTAGCAGTCAAAGTGGCTTTGAGATCATTAAACATTTTTGCTTCCAGGAATATTACAGCTATTGCCTTACAAAGGGGGGATTCTCCTTGTTACTAATGCTAATGCTGCACTGATTAGATTCCTCATCAATTTCCTATGATGGGGGGGGGGGGGTGGAATCTGGGACAGGCCACATTAGAAGTTTAGCCTCAAAAATCATTGACAGATAATAGGAAACCTTCAATAAAATCTCTCCCAGCTTGGTCTATTCTGATGTAATTGGAAGATCTGAGCCTATCTTTCTGGGCATATCTGTGATAAATGGCTTTCTGAGTGTGGAATTATGAGACCACCCACATTGAAAGTAAGAAGCATTGTTTCTCAATGGTGTATAAGCATACAGAGGTCGAGGTACAAAAATTGCTACAAACTAATGAGCTGGTACAAAAGAATTAAAATCTTACTACAATACTGGGCTTGACTTCAAACGGCCTGGAGCACCAAAGAGTAGGTTGTATGCACCTTATATAAAGCTCTGTTTGTAGCACTGTACAGTATTGTATTTAGTATGGGTGTCAGTTAATTCTTCGGCTTGATGGCCAGTCTGGGGTAAAATAATGTCAACAGCTTCTCACTATTCAGCCTGTTTGTTCATCGTAATATCTTGAAAACTTCAAATAAATAGTGTTCACCTTTGAAACGCCATTGACAGTAACCCTAGCTTATGTAATCACTTCTTGCAATCCAACACTGAGAGAGCAGATATCATTGAAGTAAATCTATGCTGTACTGTCCTCAAAAGCAGTGTAGTCTTCCCAACCTGCAGTTTTCAGAACAGCTCACAATATAGGTGTGGCCTAATCTGAGTTTTGAATACTAGAGGCATGGCTATTTGTCCCTGATGTTCCAGTTCTCCAGATATTACAACATGTCTTGTATGAGCATATTTGTTCTTTTCTGTACCTAAGACAACACTTTGATGTCCTTTACCTGGATGCTGAAGCCTCTTTGAATGTTCACTGTTTCCAGCTTCTCAATATTTAGGAAATACCCTTTGCTAACCTTTGTTGGTCTAGAATGGATGTCCTCAAATTTATCCATATGGAAATCCTTTCTTTACAAATTTGTCCATTCACTGACGGTGTCAAGATCTTCCTATAATTTTCTGCTTCGTCTAACATTGTGTCAGCGGCAAGTTTGGATATGTTGCTTTCTACCCTATCATTAATTTGTTAATACGTACGGTGAAGAACTGAATCCCAACACAGATCCTTAATTATCAGAGACTGCTCACCACATCCAATCAATTGTGTTTCTGCCTGTTCAATGACCCTGATTTTTGGTCTGAGTTGGGTGTGCAATGATAGAAGAATGCCTGGTTCCATGAATGAGATATTTAAATGTTCCAACTGTATTTCTTATTTTCATCCTGTGTTGGTGGGTGGGGTGGTGATGGGTTGGAACTCAGATTGGGTGACCTGGGAAGAGCTGAGGGGAATGCCAGTAACCAAGGTGGGGTTGGGTTCAAATTTGGTCTCAGGGCTATAGCACTGTGATCAAACGCTAAAGAAAAAGAATTAAGTATAAAATATTCCTCCAGTTCTTACCCCCCTCACCTCCCTCACTCTCATCTCATCGCCACACACTCCCATACTCTATCCATTTCAACTCATGTAATCTGTTGTCAACTACCCCCATCTTTCATGGCTTTGCATACACTCTACACCAATGTTGTGTCTACATCCAGCCTAAAGCCTTTTCCTTTTTGCCTAGTATGTCAATGCACCTAATATCCATGCACACAGGAGGAAAGCGTGATGTTCTACTACTACAAGTTCGATATTACAGACCACGTTATTGGAAGGGGTACTCTCAGCTATAGGAAAGACAAAGTTTGACAACTGTTGACAATTCTTGGAACTTCTTAACAGGTGTTGACAGATCTCAAGACTTCTTGATAGATATTGACCCTCATGACCCTACCTGATACTTCCTGACAGTTCTTGATCAGTCAACATTTCTTGATTGATTGACAGTTCATGACAGGTCTTGACAGACATTTCTTTACATTTAGTGACATTTCCTGATTCTTCTTGACAGATCTTGATGCTTCTTGACACTTTTTTACAGGCTAACACATGTTGACACTTCATGACAGGCCTCGACAGTTCTTGACACGTTGACATATCTTGATTGATTGATAGATACTATGTGCCAGGTCTTGACAGATATTTCTTGGCTAGCAGTGATATTTCCTAACTCTTCTTGTCAGCCTCTGACTGATCTTGATGCCTCTTAGCATTTTTTTACAGGTTAACTCATCTTGGCACTTCATGACAAGTCCTGACAGACCTTGACAGTTATTAACAAGTCTTGGCAAATTGGCCAGTTGTAAGGGCTCTATCTACCCTTTACGCAAAACCTCCTCCACAGATAACAGTCCATAGGGGTGAAAAGTAACTCTGACACATACTCCAAAATCTGGAACCCCAAGGATCCCAGACACTCATCCCCAAGGTATTCTAGACCATACCTACAGAGGTACCTGAACTCTCCAAGGAGGAGGATAGATATCTAAAAGAAATACATAAAAACAGGCCTAATCCAACTTGGCCTAATCTCAAAACACGGGGTTCTTGACGCAAGAGACTTCAAACTCCAACTTGAGTGAAAGCGCATGATAACTTAAATGGCCAGAAGTCACTGCGAAATGTGTGTGCGCACATACAGAGCATCTAAATTCCTCCTCCATGAAATGATAAATGTTGAACCCAGAGACTGATCTTGGGATTCCCATTCTCCTCTATTTTCATTACAATGGAGACATTCTGCATTGTGTTGAAAATCTTGGTCTTATGTTTCCTGCTATTCAGCTAATTTCTTAAGTATGTCATCACACCTTCATTTTCACAAGTTTCAACTTTTAGCTAACAGTGTCTTATGAGGAACTTCATCCAATGTCTTCTGGAAGTTGTTATAAATAACATCCACAGACATTCCCGTGTTTAATTCACTACCTTAATCACCGCTTCAAAAAAAATTCGATCAGGTTCGTCAGGTACAAGTCACCCCTTACTTGCCCTTCCCGGTCTATTTTATCAGCTGACAATTTTCAAGAATATAAAAGTAGATTACAGTATGATAGAATTGCAATGTTTAAGATGATTAAAAGATTTAACAGGGTAGAATAAGAAAACCCATCTCTTTGATGAGGATGTCTGCACTAAAGGGTCACAACCTATAATTGGAGTCAAGCAGTTCAGGGACAATATCAGGAAGCATTTCATAACCAAGGGTCATGGAAATCTGGAAGGCTTTTGTGGCTGAAGAGGGTGCTTGTGGGTGGATATGAAAGTGGAGATTTCAAAGCTGGCATTTTGATTTGGTAGGATAATTGACAGTTACAGAACTATAGGTAAATAAAATGAAGATGTACATAAGATCATGATTTAATTGCAGAGAAGGTTGGGATTGAGGCGCTGAGCAGTGTTCAGCTGTTTTCCATATTCAAATGTGACTGTTCAAATCGCAGCAATGAGATAACAATACACGGTGAGTGATGTACATCAGCATTGCAACTTTATAAGCAAATAGTTCTGTAAAAGAGTCAAAAGACCATAGGATATCAGAACAGATATATAGGCCATTCAGCCCATTTAGACTCGGGACATTGGATAATGAGAAATTTTATTAGCTTAGATAAAAATAGAAAGGAAGCTTATGTAAGGTTTAGGAAACAGATATCAAAGAAGGTGTTTGATATGCTTGCCTTTATTGCTCAATGCATTCAGTATAGGAGTTGGGAGGTAATGTTACAGCTGTACAAGTTATTGGCTCAGCCATTTTCTGAATACTACTTGCATTTCTGGTATGTTTGTCTATAGGAAGGATATTGTGAAACTTGAAAGGGCTCAGAAAAGATTTACAAGGATGTTGCCAGGGCTGGAAGTTTGAGCTACACGGAGAAGCTGAAAAGGCTGGGGCTATGTTCCCTGGAACATCGGAGACTGAGGGGTGACCTTATAGAAATTTATGCAATCATGATGTGTGTGGATAGGTTGAATAGTTAAGGGCTTTCACTGGGGCAGGGGAGTCCAAAACTAGAGGGCATAGGTTTAAGGTGAGAGGGAAAAAATTTAAAAGAGACTGAAGGGGCAGCTTTTTCATGCAGAGGATGATGCATGTATGGAATGATACAACAGCAATGTTTAAGACACATTTACAGATGCATGAACAGACAGGGAATAGAGAGATACACACCATGTGCAGATAAATGGAAATAGTTTAGAATAGCATCATGGTCAACTCAGACATGGTGAAAAGGCCTACTCCTGCACTGTACTGTTCTATGCTCAAGTTCTATGACAGCCGCAATATTCAATGAGATCATGACTGATCTGATAATCCTCAACTCCACTTTCCTGCCTTTTCCCCATATCCCTTGATTGCCTTACTGATTAAAAACCATCTATCTCAGCCTTGAGTAACAGTAAAGAATTCCACAGATTCACTACCATCTGAGAGAGAAAAATCCTTCTCATCTTGGTCTTAAATGAACATTTTAACTAGTGTGCATTTTAAGATTTGCTCATTTATGTGTAAGTTTATTAAAACTGGTACACTACAGCTGCAGGATGCAATAGTTACAGGCTGCTCTGCAAAATCTCCTTTTTTCTACTACTGAGAAGGACAAGAACACAATGTTGTAGAAACACAATTTCCGCAACTCATCCCTCACACCACCTCCCTGCAATAACAACAGAAACAGAATCCCCCTCATCCTCATGTACCACCCTACCAATGTCCGGATTCAACGCATCATCCTCTGCCACTTCTGCCACCTGCAATCTGACCCCAGTACCAAGGGTATATTTCCCTCCCCACCCTTATCTGCCTTTCAGAGGGACCGGTCTCTCCGCGACTCCCTTGTCCGCTCCACACTCCCCACTAGCCCGACCCGGCACCTTTCCCTGCAACCACAGGAAGTGCTACACCTGCCCCTACATTCGCCCTCATCCCCATCCCAGGCCCCAAGAAAGCATTCCACATTAAACAGATGTTCACCTGCACATCTGCTAATGTGGTCTATTGTATCCTCTGTTTTTGATATGACCGCCTCTACATCGGGGAGACCAAACGGAAGCTTGGAGACCCGCATTGTGGAACACCAACTATCGGTTTGCGACAAGTGACTGCACCTCCCAGTCGCAAACCACTTCAACTTCCCCTCCCACTCCTTGGACAACATGTCCATCCTGGGCCTCCTGCAGTGCCACAATGACGCCATCCAAAGATTGCAGAAGCAGCACCTCATATTTCGCTTGGGAACCCTGCAGCCCAACGGTATCAATGTGGACTTCACAAGCTTCAAATTCCCCCCTCATCTGACCTCATCCCAAAATCAGCCCAGCTCATCCCCGCCTCCCAACCTCATCCCAAAACCAGCCCAGCTCCTGCCTCCTTGACCTTCCATCTATTCTCCCACCTAGGCACGCCTCTCAGCTCAACCGCGCCTCCCCCCCACCACATCCTACCTACCAGCCTCATCCCCGCCTCCTTGACCTGCCCATCTTCCCTTGACTGACCAACCCCCGTCCTAACTCCACACTTACACTCACTTTTACTGGCTCTATCCCCGCCTCCTTGACCTGTCCGTCTCCTCTCCACCTATCTGCTCCTTATCCACCTTACATCCGCCTCCCCCTCTCTCTCTAATTCTTTCAGAATCCCCTTCCCCTCCCCCATGTCTGAAGAAGTGTCCAGACCCAAAATATCAACTTTCCTGCTCCTCTGCTGCTGCTTGGCCTGCTGTGTTCATCTAGCTCTACACCTTGTTATCTGTAGTAATACCGTAGTAACTCCAGATTCATTGACATCAAATTTGATATGGAGCCAATTCTCACTCTCTAGTTTCACTTTAGCAATCCCACAAGAGTGGTGGGTGTGTGGAATGCGCTGCTGGCAGTGGTAGTGGAGTCAGATACTTTAGAGACTTTCAAACGACGCTTGGATAGGCACATGGAGGATAGTAAAATGTAGGGTATCCAGGGTAGATTGATCTTAGTAGGGTAATAGGTTGGCATAACATCGTGGGCTGAAGGGCCTGCACTGTGCTGTAGTGTTCTGCATTCTATGTTCTATATATCAGCATTTATAATTTTGTGTTGAATAATTTGTTAAACATTTTTGACGGCATCAGAATGACCTAAAAATGTTAAACAAACAGCTTTATATCTTGATTCCATCACGTTTCAATGGCAAAAATAACTGAAGACAGGAATTTGTGCTCCCTGGAGTTTCCTTTTAACTATTATGTATACTGTTTTAAGGGCATAACCTGTTTTCTAATCTCAAAGTTCCAGTTGGTTAAATCAGTAATAAAACTACTCACTTGGTTAAAATAGCAGCATTACCAAAGCAGATAATCTTCAACAATGGACAATTGAGAGCTCTGTTCTTTTAATCGGTGTCTGTTGAAACTATCACAGAAATTCAATCTCCGCAAAAGGAATTAGTCGAGCTGCACCTTCAAATGAAAGGAAGTGAGAATTGGCAGTTCTCTTATACAATGTAACGCTGTGTGGTCACAGGTACAAAATGTACAATTGATATGGAAAGTCAATAACACAAATAGTTCAGGCTTTCCAAAATTAACTGACTTGAATTATTCATTTGGTATCATGGCATGATTTAACTCACAATTCACCTATCCCATTCATATGTCATTCCTGTTTTTCCTGATCTATTTGGTTTCTGGTTAAGCAAAGTATTGATTTTAAAATTCTCATCCTTTGCATCCCTACATGAACTTCTCGCTTCCCTATCCCTGAAATCTCCCAGAACTCCACAACCCTCTGAGATAGCTACACTCTTCTAATGCTAGCCTGTTGACATTCCTCAGTTTTACTCCTCATAATAGTATTCTATGATTAGTGCCTGTGCTGTTGATTGGAATGAGTTTGCCTCCAGGAGAGTGTTTTCTGATTTTTAAAAAATTCGTTCAAAGGATGTGGACATCGGTGGCTGGACTAGCAACTGGCCTCAGATATTGTGCCTTAGGGAATTCAGCAAATTTGACATATTACAACTAACTGCTATATACAACTATTAAATTCACAGATGTTTACATTTCTGGACTGATGTTAAGCTGTTAGGGTTGAATACCACCAGACGTCAACTGTGTCATTTTGATAAGCTGCATGGAAGGTTTCTCTCCATGAGGCCTAGCATGTTCTCTCAAACTATCATCCCAAATGTGCCTCATTAACAACACACCACTGCCATATGGCAGCCTACTTGTCATATTCTCCCACTCGCCACAGGCAGAAGTACTTGCCAGTGTACTCTGGGCACTCTGGGATCCCTGGCACCTTAACTATGCTTGTAGCCCAATGTTGCACCCAGCCAAGCATTGGCATTTGGAGCTGCGCTTCATTGTGTATGTTCTGGCGTTAAGCAGGTAAGACACAGGGACGTTATCAGGCAAATACTTGCACAGAGACAAATGAGCGATTGCGATGTGCAAAACAGCTGGTCACAGTAGTGGGTTTGTAGAAGGATCCCAAATGAAGTGAAGGAGGTAGTGAGTGGTTATTGTCAATCAATGTCAGCAAAAGTTGCCTGCAGCCAGAGTCTACCTATCTCTCCCAAGAGGCTGGCTGCCTGTCACTAATGCTCCGATGGATACCATCTCATTAGTTACCATCGCAGCGAATTGTGTGAGTGTGGTGACTGCCTGTATACTTGATTGAAATGTATATAAGGAGCAGCAATTTAGGACTCACGTTACACTTACTTTATCAGGAGGGGACCTGGGGAAGGTGTTTATTCTATGCCTGAAAACAGGCTTAAACCGACTAATATTTTATGAAATCCACACGAGGAAAGTCATTCATTTAAGTAATTTAATTCCAGAATGGTTTCTGTGCACTCTGTACTCAGTCACTTTTTAAATTCTTTCACGGGGGGTGGGCATTTCCGCAAGACCAGCATTTATTACCCAGACCTAATGTAAAGTATTATTAAGTATTGTTGATTTGAAAGTATGCAAGCATCAATGAACTGTTTTATCCTGAGCTAAGTTCACATTAATTGCCAGAAAGAGATTGTGAAGGGAAAAAGGCGTTTTTTAAAAAATATGAATATCACTTGGAGCACAGTGGCAGAAAATTGTAGGAATTGAACTAAAGAGAAAAGCCCTGCTATGGTGTAAGTATTCAAATCAGAACTACAGAATAAAAGCATCTGCAAAATTGATAGGCGATAACAATGGTGTAACAAATGCAAGGAAAATACACATTCCACTATTAGCCACACACAAGAAAGCATGTGTTAAAATGTTTGAAGCTCAGTTTTTGGCTTGGAAACATCCAAATGTTTGAAGAATTTGATTATTTGTTAATTTTCATCCTAAAAACCTGTCTGGGTTACCACTTAGCAAGTTTCATTAAATGTATTTCAGTTACTTCTATGCATCCAATGCTGTCAAACAGGTCTTGATTGAAATTAGTTATGTTAAAATGTAACTACAGGTTACAAGAAGCTGATTGTTCAACCTGGCCATATTACATTCATTGCCGATGACTCTAGGCAGGTTGATAATAATGTGTTTGTTGAGTCGATGTCTTGCATTGAGTCTATGTCTGGGGAAAGAAAAGGGAGTAAGCTGGCTACAATTCATACAAAAGCCTCCTAAACAGGTCTTAAAGGAGACTTTCACGTAAGACAGAGGAATTTCTATTTGAATTAATATTAATTGAAACTTTCCAATTTCCATTGAAAATACTCAAATTCTTCGAACATTTGGATATTTTCAAGCCAAAAACTGAGTTTCCAACATTTTAAGGGTGAAATAATGAAACATCATACACACGTGAGGCCTTATTTGACCTCTTTCATGGTTGAACGGGCTTGGAATTGCAGGTTCCTGTCCCTGAGCACAGTGTATGACAGGAGTGGAGTCAGGCTCACTGTGGTGTGCATGTTTTTTGCATAGGCCGCTGGCTGTTTAAACCAGCAGTTGCTCCCAGTAAAGTATGACTTTGGCACCCCTGCAGCATGAGCCTTGAAGACCTGCTGAAAGCCGGCCTGAACTTTGTGGATTCAGGTAGATAACCAGGGAATGCCTTCTCACAGGCAAGCCATTCCTATGAATACATTTCTGGTACATCCTTTGGCAGGGTTGGCCTGGTACCCTTGGAGGCATGGTCTTCTTTTGGGATTGTCAATGTTGGAGAAGATGGCATCCAAAAAATGCATAAGCCCCTTGACACTGTCCAAAAAGGAGCGAAGCTGGTAAAGAGCTGTTGAGAACTGTTCAGAACCATCATGAAACGTGAAACTTGTCAAGAAGCGTCCAACTTTTCAACAATTCTCAAGAAGTATCAAACTTGTTCAGAACTGTCAAACTTTGTGAAGAACTGCCCAAATATGTGTTCTATAAACAAGAGTGTACTCTGCAATGTTTGTTTTTCTTACATCTGTTTGGATACTGGTCAATGACAGGTGAGATGACTTGGTAGGTGAAGGGGTTGAGGGTGGAACTGTGTGTTGGACTTTGCTCATTATTTTGGCAAAGAAGTGTGAGGAGTAAAGGTAATTTGTTAGAGTCCATGAGGTAGTGTAGATTGGTATGGATGAGAAATGAGGGTGAGTGACAGGACGTGAAGGAAGGGAGTATGGGTTAGGACTGTGGGAATTTTTTTTTTCTATTCATTTATTTTAATTTTTTGGTCCAGTGTTGGAACCCTGAGGCAGGTTCCCTGGATGCTAATTCAGCACCACCCTATTCCCCACTCCCACAGACTGAAAAATGGGTCACTTTTAAAAGTGTGGTTTACGGAACCACCATGTTGCCAGTTGTTGTGCACCTGACCTGGGAACAATACACTGGGCCAAAGTAATCCAAAACACTTCATTGTCAACACTAAGACCATAAGAAATAGGAACACAAGTAGGCCATTCAGCCTTTCAAGCCTACTGTGCCATTCATTTAAATCATGGGTGATCTGACATTCCTCACATCTACTTGCCTACCCTTTCCCCGTAACCCTTGATTCCCTTCATGACAAAGAATCTATCTATGTCAGTCTTAAATATACACCAAGGCTCAGTCCCCACAACTCTCAGTGGCAAGGAGTTCCAAAGATTCTCAACCTTCTGAAAGAAAAAAATTCATCCTCATTAAATTGGAATCCCTTTCTTCTGAGACTATGGGCTCTGGTCCTAGACTCTCCCATGAGGGAAAACATCCTCTCAGCATTTACTCCGTCAAGCCCCTTACGAATTCTATATGTTTCAGTGAGATCACCTCTCATTCTTCTAAACTCCAGTGAGTCACGACCTGTTTAACCTTTGCTCAGAAGACCATACCAGGGATCATCCTAGTGAACTTTCTCTCTGAAATGCCTCTCATGAAATGATACGTTTGCTTAAATTTTGATTTTATTCATTCATGAGTTGTGGGCATCACTAGCTGAACCAGTATTCATTGCCCATCCCTAATTGCTCAGACAGCATTTAAGCGTCAACCACATTACTGTGTGGCTGGAGTCACCTGTAAGCCAAACAAGGCGAGGAAAGCACTTTGCTTCCCTAAAGGACATTAGTGAACCAGATGGGTTTTTTCTGGCAATCAACAATGGATTCATGGTCATCATTAAATTCTTAATTCCAGATTTTTATTGAATTCAAATTCCATAACCTTCCATGGCAGATTTAGAACCCAGATCCCTGGAACATTAGCCTGGTCTCCGAATTAATAAATAAGTGAAGATACCTCTAGGTTAACACCCACTCCCAATAAATTGAGGAATCAAAATGGCTTGCTGTACTCCAGATTTAATCTCACCTGCACCTTGGACAGTTGCAATAAGACTTCCCCACTCTTAAATGCCAACCCCTTGAAATAAAGTTAGTCTTCCTGATTGCCTGCAGCAGCTGTGTGCTAGCTTTCCATGTTTTATCGCTCCTTGTCTTGGTGAAAGCCTTCAATGAAAAGTTCTGAGATTGGCACAATCTCCCAGTTGTGATGAAAAAAGGTCAGTGAACGTTTTGTATTTGAACTGCTGGGTACTGCAGCTCCTTTAAGTGTGAACCTTGGTAGATGTGTGAGATGTACTCCCAAGTCCCTTTGTGTTGCCACTTTCTGCAGTTTTTCTCAATTTAAGTAAAGACCTGTTCTTTTGTTCTCCCTTCCAAATTGAACAACTTCACATTTTCCCACATCATACTCCACTTGCCAACTTTTTGCCCACTTATATAACTTCTCAATATCTCTCTATAAACTGTTTGTATCCATTTTGAAACCTGCCGTTCCACTTATTTTAGTGAAGGGAAGATCATTGCAAAATGCATTGCATCAGGAAGTAAATGATCTCATGAAAGAAGTTGAGTGAAGAATGAAGGGAGTAAAATCTGAAGGAAGGAAGTTCTATGACTCCATGATGAGTGCAGAAACTTTAAAGTGCTGCAAAATAGAGATAGGTAGGAAAGCAATTAAGCAATAGAACTGAAACGGCCAAGTCATTAATATTTATTCTCCTTCTCTGATCTTTAGTACTAAGATTGTCCCTGACTAAGGTCATGTATGATCACCAGCTAGGAATAGGACCTGAATGAAATATTTCCAATCCACCCTTTGAAGTTTGGGCAAGGGAGCTCAACATAAAAAAGACCAAGATAATAAAATGTGAGGCTGGATGAGCACAGCAGGCCAAGCAGCATCTCAGGAGCACAAAAGCTGACGTTTCGGGCCTAGACCCTTCTCTCTGATGAAGGGTCTAGGCCCGAAACGTCAGCTTTTGTGCTCCTGAGATGCTGCTTGGCCTGCTGTGCTCATCCAGCCTCACATTTTATTATCTTGGAATTCTCCAGCATCTGCAGTTCCCATTATCTCTGATACTATTTTAACCTCACTGCGAAGCCCTCCCTCTGATGAAGGGTCTAGGCCCGAAACATCAGCTTTTGTGCTCCTGAGATGCTGCTTGGCCTGCTGTGCTCATCCAGCCTCACATTTTATTATCTTGGAATTCTCCAGCGTCTGCAGTTCCCATTATCTCTGATACTATTTTAACCTCACTGCGAAGCCCTCTCTCTGATGAAGGGTCTAGGCCCAAAACGTCAGCTTTTGTGCTCCTGAGATGCTGCTTGGCCTGCTGTGCTCATCCAGCCTCACATTTTATTATCTTGGAATTCTCCAGCATCTGCAGTTCCCATTATCTCTGATAAAAAAGACCAATATTTCTGGTCGAATGCTTGTGATGTCATCGTATTCCTACAGTGTGGAAGCAGACCATTCAGTCCATCGAGCCCACACTGCCTCTCCAAAGAGCATCCCATCCAGGCCCACCCCACTGACCTTTCCCTGTAACTTTACAATTCCAATTGCTCATCCACCTAGCCTGCATGTCTTTGGACACGATGGGACACTTCAGCATGGCCAATCTACCTAACCTGCGTATCTTTGGAAACCAGGGCACCCAGAGGAAACGCACACAGACACAGGGAGAATGTGAAAACTCCCCATTGACAGTTGTCCCAGGCTGGAATTACACCCAGGTCCCTGGTGCTGTGAGACAGCAGTGCTAACTGCTGAGCCACTGTGTCACCCCTTGTCTTGGTGAAAGCCTTCAGTGAAAAGTTCTGAGATTAGCACAATCTCCCAGTTGTGATGAAAAAAGGCCAATGAACTTTTGGTATTTGAACTGCTGGGTACTGCAGCTCCTTTAAGTGTGAACCTTGGTAGATGTGTGAGACACAGTGCTACTATGGTGCCAGCAGTGTTACATGGGTGGCTGCAATGAAGTGACAGACATTGATTGTACATCAGGCATGTACTGGAACCCAAACTCCTTTTGTGAAATCCCACTGCACGGTCAACTATACAATGCTAGCTCGCATGCAAAGGAGTATAAAACATGTGACAGAGATCCACACCTTATTCTGCACAACAGATCATTTGATTTGATTTCATTTGATCTATTATTGGCAGTTACGCTGAGATACAGTGAAAAGTTTGGTGTTGTGTGCTAACTAGATAAATTAGACCTTACATAGGCACATCAGGGTCATAGGATAAAATGCAGAGTGTGGTGCTATAGCTATAGAGAAGCTGCAGAGCGAGATCAACTGTAATATATGAGAGATCCATTCAAATATCTGATAACAGCTGGAAAAAATCTGTTCTTACACTCTGTGGCTCCTGAGCTGCCCAACGGCGCTGACTTCCAAAGGCTATCTCTGTACATTTGTCAGTCAGGATGCCCCATTTCTCCCTCCATAGGAAAAAGAACACCCCTCTTCCCTTGGGCAGTCTTCAGGAGAACATCAAGGAAAGCGTCCATGCAGTCCGGTGTTGCATTTTAGCTTGACCTCAGTCATCTCCAGGGTTGAGTGGATGTGATCCATGAACAGAGGTTGAGAGATGTTGCCATCCGGGTTCCCCTTCAATAAGGCACTGGGAAGTAGGACGCTAGAAGCCAGTGTCTTGGTTGGATTCAGAATGCCTGCCCGTAAAATTTACCCAAGCATCAGTATGGAATAATCTGAGAAGAAGCTTCCTGAGCTGCCCCCTCCCACTCTTCAGGGCTTTCGGTGACAATTAGTCTCAGATGAGAAAATTCCACCTCCTATGTCCAATGGGTGTGTTAACAATGGCCTACACTTTCCTGCAATGCTAACATGGGCAACTGATATTGTCTCTGATTCGACATGTACATTGTCACATGACTTCCCTTCTCCATTAGACGCTCAGCCTTTTTCACCACCTTTAATACTTCTATAATGAATAAACTAACATGCTGAACGAACACAACGAAATGAATACTTTAATCATGTCCTCATGCATTTCCTCCTGGTCTCAGCCATAGCCAGGTTCAACAAATTAAAATTTAAATCCTGGAGACAGCAGGATGATTCTGAAAAGTTGCCATTGTTATCAGCAAAGTAGATCACACTCTCACAGTTCAGCTATGGGTAATAAGTCATCACCTTGAGACTGAATTGCTGTTGATAACTTATTTCTAATTTTCTTATCTTATCTTCCTAATTTGAATGTGTTGAAACAAGCATGGGGAAGGAAAAGGAACAGTCCATCCAATGGGAGGAGAATGAGGGTGTCTACAAGTTGTGAGAGACATTCTACATAGAGTTGCACAGGCCATAGGACAATGAAAAAGCCATTTGATCCATCTGGACCATGCTAATTCTCCAGTGAGGAGCAGGCTGACAGGCTCCAAAAGGGATTGTGCAACAGGTGAGAAAGCCCTCAGAGCCAGTCACAGGTCAACCCAACCCAGCGTCCTGACAGACACAGGCTCTTGGTAATTAAACTTCACTCTTTTATTTTGAGCATTTATGCTGTAAGAGTGCATCAGTGATGAGGAATTCTGCTCAGAGCGAATCAGCCCCTGACTCTCCAAATCCTGTCCTCTCCATCCTCAAGGTCCATCTTAGGAGTATAATGGAGTTGTCTCTAACTGCCTGGACAAATGCAGCTCCAAACAGATTCACGAAACTCAGCACCATTCAAGACAACATAACTTCCTTCACCAGCACCTGAGATGTTGACTACCTCTACCATAATCACAGTAAATTGCAGCTAGTTGCCAAGATTTCTTTGTCAAAAAAATCTACACTATGGATATTATGAATGGGGAAGACCAACCCCTGCACGTTCCCCTCTGTAAAGCCATGTGGCATCAGCAGAATGTATAGTGATTGTGATAATGCAATGGCTTTAAGAGGTGTGTTTTGTCCTGGTTTGTTTTAGACAGAGAGATTGGGAGACAGACAGGAGGCAGTCAATGAAAAGATAAAGATCCTGTGAAGACTTCAGTGTCTTTTTTGTAAGCTGGAACAATGGAATCAACCTGAATGTGCCTGATCAAACTCCAACCCACAGAACCAGGGAGTTTTAGATGTCAGCAGCAGTTGCTGTTGGGGTCTTGATGAACTGAAAGCTATTTTTCCCTTTCTCAATTACAGACAAAAGCTGGAGGCTCTATTCTGAGGCTGCTAGATTGAAGGCAAGGCAAATCTGTTTTCTGAGTTTGCCTTTCGCCAAGGATGTGTTTATGGGATGTTACCACATTGGAACAGTTAATTAGTAATAGTTACTGCATCTATTATTCTGTTAAGTTTTCCCGCAGAATTATTTTATTCCAAATTCTTCTTTATTTCATTGTGTTTTAGCTAGAGTGTTTGAATGAAATGTGTTTTGCTTAATGTTGAGTAGTTTGATCAATCAAATTGTATCTGGAACATAACACCATCATTTACCTTTAAAATGAGTCTAAGCAACTTTCTTAACATATTTTGAGGGGATCGAGCCTGGTTCATAACATGATGATATGCGATGGTGTAACAGCAATGGTTACAGTGAGAGGACTGGAAGAATCATGCAAAAATGTATCTGTTCATATGACATTCATCAAGTCACACATCATCCACACTCAGAAATGAACATTTGCTATCAATCGGGAATTCTCAGAACTTCCATTGGCACTGCAAGTGCCCCAAACCCTAGGAACTGTGACAATTCAAGATGGCGGCTCATGACCACTTTCTCCAGGCTAATAAGGGATGGCCATTAAATACTAGCCCAGAATGTGCACGTCCTGTGAATGAATAACAAGTTAAATAAATGACTCTAACTCTTGCTGCATTTACATTCTACTATTAATTAAATACACTGTGGTTAATTTATAATCTCTATAACTCAGTCTGCCAGGAGCCTCAGTAGCCCTAGTTAAATTATTACTGTAATTATGAAAAGCTTCATAAATTATAACAGATATTTGGTTTTACTTATTGCACTATCCTTTGCAGCTTGAAGAACCAAAGGAATGTTCAGCTCCCAGAGCAAGGTGATGTTCACATTGAAACTAATTCCAAGTGAAGTCAAAACGTTTCTAAGTTAGAGGAAGACGGATTCCTGTCAGGCATGGAAATCGGTTGTGAAATTTGAGACACAAACAAATTCAACAATGATTTGAAACAAAAGCAGAAATTGCTGGAGAAACTCAGCAAGTCTGGCAGCATTCATGCTGATGATGGGGTTGAGATTGGGATATGATGGGGGCAATTGGGGGTGAGTACAGATGGAGAGAGTGCCCAGGGAGACAGCCATGGTCTTCCTGAATGGCTCAAGAGGCCAAATGATCACTGCTGCTATAATGACTTCGAGAGCACATTGAGCTGGTGTTGCTAGATTCTTGATTTTATAGTGAAAACTGCTCTTGTTCCGTGCGTAAATACCACTGTATATCATTAGTAGTGAACTTGAGTACATGTTCACATTCTGAAGACAAATTCAGCAAGAATTTTACTAAATTGCTTGCGTATCCAACAAATCATTACACTGCTTTCACATTTTTGCTGTATCTGTATTGCAGCTCTCACTTGGGAGAAACTCTGACAAGGTCTCATTCACCTCATCTGAATGAAGTCATTTCATTGTCAATGCATGGCATCAGAAATCTTCACTTGCTTCTTGTTCTATTCTTTTATCCTAACACACTTTTTCTTCAATTGCATGCTCTTCTTGACTTCCTTCCAATTTCTTTAGTACGTCCTGTGTCGGTCAGTCTATCTTATTTGTTTGGATGTACGTAAGGGTGACTGGACTCTTCAGTACATGTTGAATTAGTCACACACTGTCATCGTCTTTGAGATGATGTTCACCAGGAAGCCATTCAATATCCATAAGAACATCTCAGTAACCTTTTAGGGCAGGACTTCCCAAAGCAGGAATCAGGATCCCAAGTGAGGTTGAGCTGAAATTTTGACGTCACAAACTCTGAGGCAGCAGTGGCCGACCGGCAACATCATTCCATCACATAGCCCCAATTTTACCTTCAGAGGGCTTCATTTTTTCGTCACCAACTTGAGCTACAATCCATTGAAGGTCCTAATGCTGCATGAAGCATTGTTGTCTATATCTCACAACATTTGTTCAATGCTCTTCTTTTGTTGTCATCAACGAATTTTGAAGAAAGTATGGGTCAAAGGATTTGTATAGGTCAGGTTTGATCTTAAAGCATATCAGAAGAGACGTGGGGGATTTCTGAATCCTGCTCTGGCACTTTGTTGAGCAGTTTATGCATTTTGTTTTGGTTAAACTATATCTCCTGTCTTGCGTCTATGAGTGTTAGCCTGGATGATGTACTAGAGGTGGCTTTGAGCCCACACTCCTCTGAATTTGAGGCAGGATTCTCACCCCTGAGCCAAGACTGTAGTCCCACAACTGACCAAGTGAGTTGTTCCATACCCATTGCATGTAAATCTGTCACTTTGGCACGCTCAGATAACCTGAAAAATCAGGCCTTTGCTACTTAAAACAAAACTCATAATGGCAGAGCAAGTTTCAGAAAAGAACTTTATTATATTGGTTCATCTGGAGGACACAAGCTGAATTAGTCTCTAAAAGTGACTCCTCCATTTCTTCAAGGAGGCTACGACATCATTAGTAATTTCAAAGAAACCCTCAAATTCACCTAGGCATTTGATTACTGCTAAATTCATGAGTGCACTAGGTGCTCATTAACCTGATAACCTGGCACAAGCCTCCTCATTGCACAAAGCTTTCAGAACATGAGCTCAGATTTCTCCCTCGCTATTCAGGGTCCTGATCATTTTGCAAGTGAAGCTGTAGCCTGAGCTTGGATTACTACAATTTGCTGACAACAATCGACTACAGAACATAGAGCATTACAGCACAGTACAGGCCCTTCAGCCCTCGATGTTGTGCCGACCTGTCACACCGATCTCAAGCCCGTCTAACCTACACTATTCCATGTACGTCCATATGCTTATCCAATGACGACTTAAATGTACCTAAAGTTGGCAAATCTACTACCGTTGCAGGCAAAGCGTTCCATTCCCTTACTAACTCTCTGAGTAAAGAAACTACCTCTGACATCTGTCTTATATCTTTCACCGCTCAATTTAAAGCTATGCCCCCTCGTGCTCGCCGTCACCATCGTAGGAAAAAGGCTCTCCCTATCCACCCTATCTAACCCGCTGATTATTTTATATGTTTCAATTAAGTCACCTCTCAACCTTCTTCTCTCTAATGAAACAGCCTCAAGTCCCTCAGCCTTTCCTTGTAAGACCTTCCCTCCATACCAGGCAACATCCTAGTAAATCTCCTCTGCACCCTTTCCAAAGCTTCCACATCCTCCTTATAATGCGCTGACCAGAACTGTACACAATACTCCAAGTGCGGCCGTACCAGAGTTTTGTACAGCTTCACCATAACCTCTTGGTTCCAGAACTCGATCCCTCTATTAATAAAAGCTAAAACACTGTATGCCTTCTTAACAGCCCTGTCAACCTGGGTGGCAACCTTCAAGGATCTGTATACATGGGCACTGAGATCTCTCTGCTCATCTACACTACTAAGAATCTTACCATTAGCCCTGTACTTTGCCTTCTGGTTACTCCTACCAAAGTGCATCACCTCACACTTGTCTGCATTAAACTCCATTTGCCACCTCTCAGCCCAGCTCTGCAGCTTATCTATGTCTCTCTGCAACCTACAGCATCCTTCGTCACTATCCACAACTCCACCAACCTTAGTGTCATCTGCAAATTTACTAACCCATCCTTCTACGCCCTCATCCAGGTCATTTATAAAAATGACAAACAGCAGTGGACCCAACACCGACCATTGCGGTACACCACTAGTAACTGCTCTCCAGGATGAACATTTCCCATCAACTACCACCCTCTGTCTTCTTTCAGCAAGCCAATTTCCGATCCAAACTGCTATATCTCCCACAATTCCATTACTCCGCAGAGTTACTGCTTTAGTGCCGATCACTGAGATTCTCAGCACAGCTTGGTGGCATATAACTGAATGTCATCTCCATGTTACATCATTTTCTAAGAGTGATTCCCTTCCCTACAATTTTCAATTGCTTCTGTACATGATGCCCAGCTCAACAACATATACACGAAGTTATCTCCTTAGGCTTGCCCTCAGTAACCACAATATATTATTCATGACAATTGGATCATTGACGTCCCTAAATAAAATATTAATAAACTATATGGATATAATAAGTATGGATTTTGAGTTGTGTGGCCCCTGCACAGATACCTACAGCACCCAACAGTTAACTGTTTTCCAACTTGAAAATGATCCAGTTTTCTGTTAGTTTGTCAATCCTTTATCCATATTAATATATTGTCCCCAGTGCTACACATAAACTTCTATCTTTTGCAGTAAATAATAAAAACACCTCTGAGAAATCAAAATACTCTACATTTACTGGGACATCTTTAGCCACCCAGCTTGTTCCATAAATTTCTCAAAAATAATTTCCCTTTTATAAAAACATGTCCACTCCGTTCTATTGTGCAATGATTTTTGAAATGTCCTGTTTCCTTAATAATGGATTCTGGCATTTTCCTCATGTTAGTTTAGTAAAACTAACTGGCCTATAGTTTCTTGATTTCTATGTCTCCCTCTTTTCTTGAATAGAATTCTTGCATAAGACATTTACTATCCACTAGGACTCTCTAGAATCTAGGGAATTTTGGAAGTTTACAATCAGCTATTTCCACTGCCGTTTAATTAAAGACGACAAGATTTGTCCAACCTATAGGAAGATTAAAACAGATAACAATTTCTTACAGAATCCCATCGTTTCTTCATTTACATTTGTCCCATTGGTATAGCTATTGCTAGGGGCCCTATAAATCACTGCCACCAGTAACTTATTTTCCATGCTTTTTATTATCCCCACTCAAACTGATTCTATGAATGGAATCTTATCAGTTTCTGCTGTATAATTTTCATTGAGTCTCACAGAAGGATTCACTCCACAAAGCCTAGTGAGATTTCTCAGGCTATCAGCCAAGCTTGCCCCATTAACCCCCTACCCCGCCCCTATAGCATCCCTCTGTCTCGCCCAATGCTAGATGAAGTCTAACATTTGTCGTAGATGGAAGAACTCACTACAGCTCAAATATCCTTGAACTAAATTTAAATGGCCTTTGTTCACCTGCACAAGTATTGGCAATCCAGAACTGCTATGCACAGATTGTGACATTTGCCCCATGATATAGCAGATAAAGGGAAATCCATGTCCCTCCATCAGGGACCTGCCCCGTTGGATGGGATGCTGTAGAGGAGGGCTGGCCTCTTACCTCAGGACTGGCGTTGGAGGTCACTGCCAGCCCAGTCTGAAGCTACCACCCAGTTTGATGCTGTTCACAGTCTGGTGGAATGGTTAGCAGCATGATAAAAAGGCCAATGACCTTTGCTGCCAGGGTAAGCATCACCAACTCCTCACTGCTACCTCACACTCGTTCTAGTTTGCTAGTTTTGCCAATGTAGATAACTCAGCCACATTAGGGGCATTTAAGCAGTCCTTGGAAAAGCATATGGATAATGGCAGGATAGTGTGGGGGCGGGGCTTAGATTAGTTCACAGGTCGGCACAACATCAAGGGCCGAAGGGCCTGTTCGGCTCTGTATTGTTCTATGTTCTATGTTCTACGTTCTATGTTTTCTGCAACTCATACATGAGGACACCCAGATTCCTCTGCACCAAAGCGTTTTAAAATTTCTCTCCATTTAGATAGTAAGTTGCCTTTCATTCTTCACATCAAAATGGATAATCTTACATTTATCCACTTTAATCTCTATCTGCAAAATTTTGGCCAATTCAACTATCTATCCATATCCATTTGTAAAGTTCTTCTGGTAGTTCATGTACTGAAATCAAAGCAATTGAGTTCTGTTTGCAGATATTTATTGACTAGTTTGTCTGGTTTCATGTTTAATAATTCTTGGATTAGGAAATTTTTAACATTGCTTTCTCTCATTAGTAGATAATTTCCATACCAGGGGGCCCAGACCTTTTCGTTTTGGCTGTTTGTCAGATGTGGGCATCACTGGCTATGCTAACATTTATCGTTCATCTCAGTTAAGAGACAACCCCATTGCTGTGGGTCTGGAGTCATATATAAGCCAGGTGAAGTAAGGATGACAGATTTCCTTCCCTGAAGGACATTAGCCAACCAGATGGGCAGCTTTTTATCCCTGATCTTTATTGGATTTAAATTCACCATCTGCCATGATGCATTTTGAACCCATGTCCCTGGAGCATTAGCTGAAGTTTGGGATTATTGGTCTAGTGACATTATTGCTGCCTCTTGAACAACTGGAGTTTCAAAAGTTCTTAGTTCCCCATAAAACACTTCAGGGAAAAGTGCAAAATCAATGCGAGTCAGTCTTTTGGTCAGAATCAGCAATTCAAAAATATGTTAACTAACAGAAATACAGATTTAATATGTGTGTGGCCTCTACACAAAGTCCATTTCAAACTCCTTCAGAGGCCCCAGTATCACAGAGTCTAATCTTCAGTCAATTTGATTCACTCCATGTGACATCAAGAAATGACTGGGTGCATTGGGCCACGGATTTCAGACCCAGCAGCCACAGTCTAAGGACATAGGGTGGACGGAGATGAGGAGAAATTTCTTCACCCAGAGAGTGGTGAGTGGTGAGCCTTTTTCTGCTGCCATTACTGAGACTGGCTTTCAGTTCCAGGTTATTAATTTGTTGAATTTAAATTTCACCAGCTGTCATCGTGGGATTTGTACTAGTGCCACTGAACTATGGGGCACAGATTTCAGGATATAAAAACACTGCAAGTTTAAAAAAAATAGAAATGGCAGAGTTAACATTTTGAATGATTCTCAAAAAGGGCCAATGGACTCAAAATGTTAACTTTGCTTTGTCTCCACAGACACTACCAGAACTGCTGAGCTTCTCCAGCAGTTTCGATATTTAATTCAGATTTCCAACATACACAGTTCTTAGCTTTGTTTCACCGAATATTTAAGAGAGTTAGATGATATTGCAGCATTGAATGGTCAAATATAAAGTTAGCATCTCACTTTCAGTCACTCTTCCTGTGTCATGGACTCAGTCTAGTCAGTGTGCATCGTCCATAGATTCATTAGCAAGCGTACCCCCCAGAGCTTCTGTGTGCATCTGTGATATTGTAGCCTCCTAACTAATTAGTGTTGTAAATATACTTCAAGAAATCTGACTAAAGAGATCTCAAATCTCTGTGGTATATACTATGAGGCGTAACACACAAGAAATCACAAACAATGCCAAGATAGCAGTCAGAGAAACTAAAAGATAGTAGCAACAGTACATTGGTGGGTGTGAAAGGAAAAGGTGACAACAGTGTGGCAGGTATGCAAGTTCTTTTTCCTCACAGTAATCAATCAATCTGTTTATGTTCATAGAAACATACAACCATATGAGCAGGAGGAGACCATTCAGCCCCTCACACCTGCTTTGCCATTCAGTGTGGTCATGGCTGATCATCCAATTTAGCACCTTTTTCTCATTTTCTTCCTATTTCCTTTGACCCCTTCAACCCTAAGACACATGTCTATCTCCTTCTTGAAAACATTCAATGTTTTAGATTCAACAGCTTTCCGTGGCAGAGAACCCCACAGGCTCACCACTCTCTGGGTGAAGAAATTTCTCCTCATCTCCGTCCACCCTATATCCTTAGACTGTGGCTGCTGGGTCTGGAATCCCTGGCCCAATGCACCCAATCATTTCTTGATGTCACATGGAGTGAATCAAATTGACTGAAGATTAGACTCTGTGACACTGGGGCCTCTGAAGGAGTTTGAGATGGACCAAAGACTTGGTACTTACAATTACACGCAGGCCCCAGATTGCAAATGGATTCCGCTCTTAAGTCCACTTACAAGTAGATTTGTACACAAATCAGAACACAATATAAAGCAGCCATTCATCAATACAAGAAATGTTTACATGCTAGATCTTTAAAATTACACTGCTGTACAGAATTGTGCTCAAAACAGACCTAAATTGGGGATTCCCTGTGCAGAGAATGAATCTTTACTTTTTGGATCAGCAGATAGAGGATAAAGAATGACCGGTGGTCAAGAATACTCTCACTTTGCACACTGAAGTTTAAAGAGAATTAAAATTCTCTAGTATTTCTGATTATGACACCCGTAAAGATCCTGACAAACGTTTCAAATTTTACTTGTTCAACTCAACGTTTAAGCCAATTTCAGGATAACAGGTTTGAGTTCATGTCAATCCACCAACTGTAAGGTGAAAGGGTCAAGCAAACTGTAGACAGAAGTTGATGCAAAGCTATAGAATGTGATTTCACTGAATGTAAACATCATTATAAGGCTTATGGAACTAGGCATCTCCTCTATAGTTATCAAACCTTTCAGAAAACACTTCCGGACAAACCCCCAGAGGCGATGTGCGAAACAGGACACAGGCTCAAATCAAGATAATAAAGTGTGAGGCTGGATGAACACAGCAGGCCAAGCAGCATCTCAGGAGCACAAAAGCTGACATTACAGGCCTAGGCCCTTCATCAGAGAGGGGGTTGGGGAGAGGGTTCTGGAATAAATAGGGAGAGAGGGGGAGGCGGACCGAAGATGGAGAGAAAAGAAGATAGGTGGAGAGGAGAGTATAGGTGGGGAGGTAGGGAGGGGATAGGTCAGTCCAGGGAAGACGGACAGGTCAAGGAGGTGGGATGAGGTTAGTAGGTAGGAAATGGAGGTGCAGCTTAGGGTGGGAGGAAGGGATGGGTGAGAGAAAGAACAGGTTAGGGAGGCAAAGACAGGCTGGGCTGGTTTTGGGATGTAGTGGGGGGAGGGGACGAACTGGGCTGGTTTTGGGATGGGGTGGGGGAAGGGGAGATTTTGAAGCTGGTGAAGTCCACATTGATACCATTGGGCTGCAGGGTTCCCAAGTGGAATAGGGATTGCTGTTCCTGCAACCTTCGGGTGGCATCATTGTGGCACTGCAGGAGGCCCATGATGGACACGTCATCTAAAGAATGGGAGGGGGAGTTAAAATGGTTCGCGACTGGGAGGTGCAGTTGTTTATTGCGAACCGAGCGGAGGTGTTCTGCAAAGCGGTCCCCAAGCCTCCATTTGGTTTCCCCAATGTAGAAGAAGCCATACCGGGTACAATGGATACAGCACACCACATTGGCAGATGTGCAGGTGAACCTCTGCTTAATATGGAAAGTCACCTTGGGGCCTGGGATAGGGGTGAGGGAGGAGGTGTGGGGGCAAGTGTAGCACTTCCTGCGGTAGCAGGGGAAGGTGCCGGGTGTGGTGGGGTTGGAGGGCAGTGTGGAGAGAACAAGGGAGTCACGGAGAGAGTGGTCTCTCCAGAAAGCTGACAAGGGTGGGGATGGAAAAATATCTTGGGTGGTGGGGTCAGATTGTAGATGGCGGAAGTGTCGGAGGATGATGCGTTGTATCCGGAGGTTGGTGAGGTGGTGTGTGAGAACGAGGGGGATCCTTTTTGGGCAGTTGTGGCGGGGGCGGGGTGTGAGGGATGTGTTGCGGGAAATGCGGGAGACACAGTCAAGGGCGTTCTCGACCACTGTGGGGGGGAAAGTTGCAGTCCTTGAAGAACTTGGACATCTGGGATGTGCGGGAGTGGAATGCCTCATCCTGGGAGCAGATGCAGCGGAGGCGGAGGAGTCAGGAATAGGGGATGGAATTTTTACAGGAGGGTGGGTGGGGGGAGGTGTATTCTAGGTTGCTGTGGGAGTCGGTGGGCTTGAAATGGACATCAGTTACAAACTGGTTGCCTGAGATGGAGACTGAGAGGTCCAGGAAGGTGAGGGATGTGTTGGAGATGGCCCAGGTGAACTTGAGGTTGGGGTGGAAGGTGTTGGTGAAGTGGATGAACTGTTCGAGCTCCTCTGGGGAGCAAGAGGCGGCGCCGATACAGTCATCAATGGCTCAAATCAGTTGTGGCAGGTCAGCAGCATCTGTGAGTGTTTGATCCTGAAGCAAAACCTGCAGTCATCAACAGGTTCAGTGGAACATCTATACCTTTCATGAGGCATGGCTTGTTTCATCCACCAAGATAGTACCCAGCATTTTTTGTGATATGTCCACACTATGTACCATAAAGAACATTGTGCTAATGTGTATAGGAAGTCCAATCACCCAGAAAAATATAAAGTAGAACACAGTGCTCCACAGCCACAGGTGAAGAAGACCCAACCAAGGCACAACACCCAGAAATCTTCCAAAGTTCAGACCATGGCACTCAAACATGTCAACAAAGACCAAAAAGGAGCTGCAACGTGTCACAATGATATGTCAGAACCTCAAAGTAGTGTGGACATTTTTAGTCCTTAAATCTAAAAAGTGCTTTGAAAAGAGGATAATACAGCCAAAAATGAAAGCCGATGTAAATTAAGTGGCTGCCTAGAGAGAGAAAGACCGATGGGATATTATGACTAAAGGTGTTCTAGAATACTCAAACAGGCTGAACTGGGACCTTCAAAAATAATGAGCATTTGATTACCCCCTGCTTAACAGCTTGCCACCCTCTGCTGATGATGTACCAAGCTACAGGCACATGTTGTGATTTTACCTGAGAAGAATACACAAGGACAGGTTTAAAAAAATTCGACTCTACTGCAGCGGGACTGAATATTTTCAAGTGTACCAGTGAGGATTTGAGCAATAGCATTCTGCGGTAGTCACAATCGAAGAACTGTCCCTTAGTTATTCTTGTGTTGCAGGTAACTTCCCTCTCTAACTCAAACTCAACTGATTGGAAAGGGAAACAGAAGAACAAAGAATTCTTTCACACTCTGAATGCTAGAATTCAATCACAGTCAAAAGACATCAAGATTTCAATCAGCCTACATAAACCAAGAATCTCAAAAAAACAATTGTTTGACATAACTGGTAATCCACAATGCAATGTCTGCAAAGTTCAACCATTTGCACTTCAAGAATAATTCAGACATTGACCCATATCTCTGTTTTTTTCAACATTTATCTCTTTGGGCTCACCTCTAAACTGTGTATATGCATTGCATTACCAATTCTTCTTTCATTTAGTAATTAACAGAGTCACTCTTTTTGTTAATTAAAGATACCCTGACTATATTAGCTCCTTTTATAACATAAGTTAATTTAGGTCTGAGAGAAAGTTATTCCCAATGGAGGGGATCCTATTAAAATGAAATGTGTTGCGACCAACCAAGGAAGTGAATGAATTAAAACGGGAAGACTGCTCATCCCTCTTCATCCAGTCATTAAGAAATGATATTGAGTTCTCCTAGAAGGTATTGTCATATACAAACCAGTCTGTAATTCTGCCAAATCTATGTCAAGACATAGTAGACCTTATACATAGAGTTCACCTGGGTGCAAAAGAAACAAGCGATTGGCATTTTGATGCCTATATTGGCCTAGTATTAATAAGGACATCAATCAATTAATCAAGTTATAGGAATTAAACTCCATCAATCTCAACAAGCAAGACAGCCTCTCCTCCCCGACAAGATTTCTTCTGAGCCATGGTACAAGATGACAACTTATGGTTTCCATGTCAATGGACACGATCATGTTCTGGAGACTGGCTATTTCACCAAATTCCTTTCTGTGCAACAAATCAAAGCTAACACTCGTGCAACCATTGTTGGTGAATTGACCACTATTTTCAGAACCTTCTGTGTATCTGAACAAAGTGTGTCTGACAATAGTGTACAGTGCACCACTACACCCTTCCTAGGTATTAGCAGGAAGTGGTGTATGCACCATATTACCTTCAATTGTCACCCAATTAAGTTATCTTGCAGATGTACTTTTCATACTGTAGAATCCATGACCATTAAATGCAAAGCAAATTGCCAATATTTTCAGATAGCCTTGTTAAATCTACCTGGCACCCCTTAAGACAATGATTTGTCCTGTCTAGCTACTGTTATTTTGACAGACAGGCTCACACAGTTCTTCCTCTCACACTCTCATCACCCATCCACATGAGTACAACACATGGTTGGAAAGAAGGGATAAAATGCTTCAAGTGTATGATCTATGAGCATCAAACTATTGGGAGCAAGTGTAGTATGGTACCCAGAAATTAAAAGGGAGAAAACTGACAAGTAGAACGCTGATAGTAATCAAAGAAGGCCTTTATTTTATGACCATACTCTGAATGATTTCTCTCACAGCACTTTGTCTTCATGTCTGTTATATTCAGAACAAAGAGTGTAAATTTGGAAGGATGATTTGAATTCAAGCACCATTTAAGCCTTGTATATTTCAATTGGAATTTATGGTTACATAGTAAACAGAGTGCAGGATGCCTGCTTAAACCAAGCATTAGAGGTCTCAAATGCACTAATCAGGTTCTAATGGAAACCTTAGGATTACCAAATCCAAATTCAAATTCACCAAAAACCAAGAACAGCATGCTCTATGTGTCCGTTACTCAGTCTTCATTGTCCACGGTTGCCGATGTTTCTTAAAGATTCTTAAGAAGCAATGTGGTAGCCCACAAAATCAAAGGTATGCAACCAAATATTACATCTAAAGATATTTATAAGCAACCAGAATGTTTACTTTGTGTGCATTGTTAAAAGTTGATACAATCAATTTATGTGAAATCGTCCAAGCATAATCCAGCAATGTTCACAAAGGAGCATCCAAACTGTGAGTCATGATCCAGCTCCATTTGCAGATGTACTGTGAGCTTTGTCTCTCTCTGCAGCTGCTGCCACTGCATATATTTTAGAAGAGTACACATCACTGTTTGATTTGATATCCTTATTGTGTTCTACATCTGAATGTTTGATGAACTCTGAAGCTATGCTGACATTACCAGTAAGGGAGATGCAATATCACTTGCAGTACACACACCATACACAATCACATGAGCTACCAGTTTGTCCTGGTCTAGACATTGCTTCATCTGAAAGCCGATTGTGTCAGCATTTACTATTTTTGCAGACACGAGCAAAACACAAAAGTGTTTTTGTGCTGTGAAGTTCCAAATTCATACCAGCACGACAATGTATAACTGTTTACAAAGTTGAAAGGGGGCATGTTTAAATCTTCCAGTTCCTTTACATTGACATACAATGTTTATAAACTGTATAAAAAAGCTTATCACCCATTTCATCACCTGCCATTACAATGACAACTACATTTCAAAATAATATATTGGTTGATAAAGTGCTTTGGCTATCCAGTGATTATGGAAGATATTATACATGTGCAAGTACTTTTTTTATCTTTCTCTTACAGTCAACACCTACCATGCCTAAATGTTACTTCTTGATTTATCCCATTGGCACTTTTTTCCTCTTTCTGCCCATGGTGATTCCTGCTCTGCGTTTCCACCTTTTACCTCTGGGTTTGAAAAGGCTGATGAATGTGGATTTTTCAAAGCAGCAGGGAGGAGAGAACATGAGCATCAGCAAGAAAGGTAAACAGTTAACAAAGGGTGGTCCTTTCACGAAAAGATGCTAACTGGTAAGTTTTCCTTTGATAATGGGAACTGCAGATGCTGGAGAATCCAAAATAACAAAGTGTGAAGCTGGATGAACACAGCAGGCCGAGCAGCATCTCAGGAGCACAAAAGCTGACGTTTCGGGCCTAGACCCTTCATCCCCCTCTCTGATGAAGGGTCTAGGCCCGAAACATCAGCTTTTGTGCTCCTGAGATGCTGCTTGGCCTGCTGTGTTCATGCAGCTTCACACTTTGGTAAGTTTTCCTTTATCAGCTTTTTCCAAATCTTTAGTGTACCTGTATTGATTTTATTTGGTCTAATAAATAGATGTGCAACAAGGATCCTTAGTCCCATTAAAAAAAAATCCTGTTACATGTGGGAAGCCCAGGACATTATTCATGACGTGAATGACGGCATATGCAACAGGCTGCAGGAACTTGGCTTTTGGAGATGAATCAGAAGTTGGTATCATTAGGTTGAGATTCAGTTCGAAATATAAGTGAGAGTGAAGGCTCTTATGTGGAGCTCAGCCAGATCTAAGTACATGGCACCACATGCTGCTTCAGTTCTAGGGGTTTAGGACATGGAATATTGTGGGGAGTGAAGGAAGGTGCCCAGTGGTAGAAAGAAGGATGGGAAAGTTGTGATGCTAAGGATTTCCGTAGTTGGAGGAAAGTACAAACACTTCTGCAGCTGCAAACATGAATCCAGAAAGATATGTTGCTTTCCTGATCTCAAGGTCAAAGATGACATGGAGCAAGACTGTAAACAGGGAAGGCAAGCAACCAGTAATTGTGGTCCATATCAGTCCTAACAATGGGGGTAGGAAAAGAGATGAAATCCTGTTGGCATATTTTAGAGAGACAGAAAAGAAACTTGTAAGGAAGATTTCAAAAGAGTCATCTCTGGATCATTCCTCTCTGAATATTGTACACACGAATGGAAGGCCCTAAGGCAGTCACTCCTGGCCTTGAGAAGTTCTCAGTCTATCTCAGATTACCTGAAGAGTAAATGTGGAGCAACGAATGACGTTGTGCCTAGCACATAAACAGGAATGTGTGGTATGAATTTCTGTGCCAATGTGCCAACAGGTGTATGGGCCATACATGGATTGTATCTAACAGTGTATCTCTTCAGCTGTTCTGACTGTACCCAACCAGCCAATGTTTGCAAAACTTAGAACATAGAGCCCAACATTAGATGTGATCTCAAATGGACAATATTTGCTGGATAATTCTGAGTATGCAAAGATTTACATTGACAACCAATTTAGGGTTGTCAATTGGAATCGAAGTGTGGCGCACTTGCATGACCTAGAAGGTACATATACACAAGTAGCTGTTTCCTGCTTACAGAACGAACATGTGCATATGACACATCTGTTTCTAGTCAACAACATAGGTGACAGCCATTTGCTAATTCATTTCTCAGGGGAATGTTCTAATCAATCACAGTACATGTACCTGGTTTAAAATGTAAACAAAATATGACAACTAACTCTCAATCTGCAATAAATGGTGCATTCTCCATAGCAATGTCTCAACCAGTTAGAGTCCACTTGCCAACCAATCTGCACTTTCCTCTCATGAAGTATAAATGTCGGTTTTCCCCCTTAAATTGTTTTTCTTGTGATTTGCCCTGATGAGATCAAGATGAAAATCTTTGACAGAAGCTGTCCTTTTTTTCAACAACACTCAAACTCTGAAAATTAGCAAGAAGCATGAAATCAGTTAAAAAAAATTCTACAAGTGCATATAAAAAAAACAGAGGATCTAAAATAAGTCTTGGTCCCTTAGATGGTGAGGCTGGATACTAAGCAAAAACCTCGAATATTTCACATCCCTACTGCTGCCCCACCTGTAGCAGAGCTTGTTGATCCAGTATGAGGCCCACAACACTGTGCTAGAACTGCCTAAGGAGATGAAGGGGGAGTTAGTTTTCAACTCCATATTTTTCTTTTTGCTTTTCCATTTTGCATTCCAATTGCTTAGCCATTTAACATTTTTTTATTTCTTTGGCTACAGTGATGAGGCTTCAGTTGTGAAGGTAGATCAAAGAAGCTGGTCTTGTTCTCCCTGGAGAAGGGCAAGACTGACAGAGGCATTTACATAGTCCACTTGAAGTATTAGGGAGAAATTGTCCCTATTGGTGAAAGATTCCAGAACCGAAGGCTACCAATTAAATGTGTTTGCAAAAGAACTGAAGCCAGCAGACGGAAAGCCCACTTTACTTTATGGAGCACATGATTAAGATCTAGAATGCACTGTCTGAGAGTGTGGTGAAGGCAGATTCAATCATCACTTTGAGAAGAGAATTTGATAAATTTCTGAAGGTGTGATGATGCTGTGGCTTGAAGAGGTTATTTTGTCCTTTTTTTTAGATACGAAAGATTGAACAAGAGGCAACAAGCAGTTTGTAAGAGTGCAGAGGTATTGTTTATTTTAGAAGTTGCTACAATGGAATCATCCTGAATGGGTGTGGTCAAGCTCTCCCAGAACCAGGATTTTGGCTTTTTTAGCAATAGTTATTGCTGGGATCTCAGCAGGGTTGGAAGCCAGTGAATGTCTCCAGGTTGCTATTCCCTCTCTGAACTTTCTTCAGATGTTTTTCCTGGGTTGCTAGTGTTGCAAGTAAAACAGTTCTATTTTCCAAATTTGCCTGTTGCCAAGGGTATGTTTATGGGATGTGACTATTTTGAACAGTTGCTGTTTAGTAGTAAAATAATCTGTCATTATGTTAAGCTTTCCAATAGAGTTGTTATTCCAAATTCCTCTTTCTTTTGTTGTTTTAATTATAGTGTTTGAATAACTTGTGTTTTGTTTAACTTTGAGTAGTTTAGCCAATCAAATTGAACCTAGAACACAGCACCTCACAATTACCTTTAAAATAAGAAAAAAATGGTCTAGGCCGCCTTCTTATTATATTTTGAGGGGGTCTGCTCTGGTCCATAACAAACAGAAAAGATTTGTTAGGCTTTGGTGGAATGGTAATGCAGGAATGCTGGGTGTGGACACAGGGAAATATATTGAGGTGGATGTTCTATTTCTGCTGTAACCATTCTATGGTTCAAAGTATCTCTGCTCAGTTGTTTTCAAATCAGATCAGAAAGGTATAATAAAAAGAAGCATGACTCTCCAAAAATACTTAGGAATTAATGTTTATGATTTTAAAGGAACAGCTTGCAAATACTGTCCATATGGTCATCAACTTTAATATTGTCTTTGAAAGAAGAAAAAAAGTCACAAATCAATGGCTTAAACTAAATTAAGAAGAAGCACATTTTGAAGGGGTGCGAAAAAAATTGGCCATAAAAGTACCAGGCTCAACTGTGGCTGAGAAAATCTGCAGACAAATTGTGTGAGTCATTCAAAGGTGTTTTCAGATAATTCAAAATCAGTTGATATCTTTAAAATGAAAATGTAAGTTTTGCCTCTGCAGCTAAGCAGCACCGGCCAGTAATTGAGATTGGTCACGGCTGGAAGGAAATGCTTGTGCAATGCAGAATAATAGTGGTAATCCAAGAGAGTGGAAGAGTTGCACCCAATACAAAGATCATAATCAGAAGTAAAAGAAGAAAAATGAAAAAAAATCTCTAGAAGTATCAAAGTTCCCAGTGAAAGTCAAGATAAATACGCCAAGAGAATAAAATAGGAAGACCGAGTCAGAGCTTGTTTAGTATAGGAGACAGCAGTGGAGGAAAAGGAAGTGGCAAATACCTTCAATTGATTTTTTGTATCTATTTTTACACCACAGAAGGAGGGAAAATAGTCACTATACAGAAGAATCTAAAGGTGGAGTCAAGAATTCAGTGCATTTAGTCTAAGCAAATGAATGTCAATGAAGAATATAATGGCATGTGAGATGGGCAAACTTCGAAGTATTAAAACAGCGAGGCAAAAAAATTTGTAAATTTCCTGGCCATAGTTTTCCAAACATTAAAATATAGAGAGGTCACCAATAGAGATTAGGGACAAAACATTTGCATTTTCTTATATTTGTTCCTAGGATCACTGGCTGTGTCAGCATTTATTTCCCATCCCTAAGCACCCAAAGGGCAAATATCAATCAAAGAAACTTAAAAACCATTTGGCCTTTCAAGCTTGCACAACTGTTCAATGTGATCATTGCCCAGCCTCTTTCTCCCCAGATCCTTTGATACCTTTAAAATCTAAAATTGTATCTGTCTCTTTCTCAAATGTATTCAATGACTTGGCCTCTACAGCCTTCTCTGTCAGAGAATTACCTAGATTCATTATCTTTTGACTGAAGCAATTGTTCTTCATCTCAATTAGTCAACTACTTTCCTGTAGGTCTGGAGTCACATGTAGGCCAAACCAGGTAAGGTGACAGATTTCTTAATAAGGAATATAAGTGAACAAGAGATAACAAAGTCTGGAACTGGATGAACACAACAGGCCAAGCAGCATCTTAGGAGCACAAAAGCTGATGTTTTGGGTCTAGACCCTTCATAAACAAATTGGGTTTTTTTTCACAACATCGACATTGGTTATGTGGGTGCCATTAGGCCAGCTCCTTAATCAGATTTTTATTGAACTCAAAGTTCATCATCTGCTATCACGGGATTCAAACTCCTGACCCCGGAGCATTGGCCTGGGCTTCTGAATAGTCACTACACCCCTACTACCTTCCTCACAATGATGACAAATACGCTCGATCACTAATCAAATTCTACCATCTGGTTTAAAAGCCTGAGACCTTCACAGGCTAATTTCTAATAAAGGACAAACACTGACCTAAATGGTCCCTGTGATTACCTGGCCACTAATTGAGGTATGTTTTGTGAAATCAATATGAGATATACAAAACCTGACTGCATTAAAATGACCAAATAAATCCAAAGACAGTGACAGCTGACAATGACGACAGCATCACGAATTTTACATACCTTGTTTAATTCACAATTGTATGATAAGTTCACGTGCTGGGAGATGAAAGGTTGTGAAGTATTCAGTTTGAAAGGGCAATCAGAGCTAGACTTGGGGATATTCAAATGAGCCATATTTCAGCAGCTCTCTTGGCATAGAAACCAGAGAAGCAAAAACAGATTGGCAATAAAGAATTTTGTCTTCCAGTGCCTTACCACCTCACAAACAAGCAACTTAGAAAACAACCATTCACCAAAAGTCGTGGTTGTAACAGCTAAACAACGGTGAACTCAGGTTTCATACTCACAAAAGAAGGACTGAAAGAGCTTTTAAACTGCACTTCCTTTTATCATCCTGCTTGTAATTTCCTTTATTAAAGTAATTACTTGCTTTTGTTTGTTTGAGTTTGTGGGTATGTTTGATGTGCAATTTCATTTTTTTTGAGGCAGCAGTTTATAACATTCCTCTTTCTCATTTTGATCTGAAAATATTTTCAATATACTGTGATAGCTGCATGCTAAAAAGAAATGATAGATATTTATTACAACTGACCAAAAGGAAGTTAAAAGGACGGAAATAGATTCCTTCATCTTCACATCATGGTAACAGTACTCTAGTTGGTGTGATGTGACAAATGGTGTTCTCCGGAGATCTGTCCTCAGTTTTTCATCACATATACCAATGACCTAGATAAAATAGTGGGGAGTTATTTATCCATTTTTCCAGATATCACTAAGTTGAGAGGCACAGTAAAGATCAGAGATACAGCTGTGGGCTGAGATGGAATATAAATTGACTATGTTATGCAAGCAGCTGTGGCCAATTGAATTCAATGAAAGGAAGTGTGGAGTAAGGAAGTTTGAATTCAAAGGCAGGATTTTTCAGATAGTGTGGTTTCCCACCTCCCCCACCCCCTGACAGTCAGTAGGGAATGCATCCTCAACAATACCGGGTGCCTTGCAGCCAAATAATGCTTGAGTGACATTAATTGACTGGAAAAGTGGCCTCTAAGGGCGGCATGGTGACTCAATGGTTAGCACTGCAGCCTCACAGCGCCAGGGACCTGGGTTCAATTCCAGCCTTGGGTGACTGTCTGTGTGGAGTTTGCACATTCTCCCCATGTCTGCGTGGGTTTCCTTCGGGTGCTCCGGTTTCCTCCTACAGTCCAAAGATGAGCAGGCTACGTGGATCGGCCATGCTCAATTGCCTGTAGTGTTCAGGGGTGTGTGGGTTATAGGGGGATGGGTCTGGGTGGGATGCTTTAAGGGGCGGTGTGGACTTGTTGGGCTGAAGGGCCTGTTTCCACACCGTAGCTAATCTAACTCTCAGTCCTGAGAAGGACCCTCCTCATAGGACCTAGGCCTTGCCTGTCTCCTGTGCCCACTGCAGTCAGATTAGGCGGGGTAGGAGGACGGTGGGAAGACCACCCAGAGAATTTTACTTCACACCTCACGCACCACCACACAACCCTCCTGCTGCAAACCTGCCCAGACATGATTGTTAAATTCTGCCTCAAAATGAGGAATCAGAATACTATATAAATGTGAAATGAAGGAGCTAAGAGTATCTAGGAAAACAAAGCATTAAAGTCTTGTCTAAAGCTGCAAATTTTAATCAAATGTCTAATCTAGTACAATATCAGCTTTTATCTTGAGGAAGCTGGAATTCTCAGGGAAGGTGAAGTTATGTTTCAATTGTACAAAGTCCTGAAGCACTGCTATCAGTTTTGAGCAATGAATTTCAGGAAGGACGTATTGGCCTTGGAAGTGTGCAGAAAGACAAAATAAAAATAAAATACGACAGACACAGTCAGTAAAGATCTGAAATTTTAAAAGAAGAGCCTGCTGAAGAAATTCAGCGGGTCTGGTAGTATCTGTAGAGAGAAAAACAGAGTTAGTGCAATAAAGAGTGTTGTGACTACTATGTTTAAAATGTTGAAGAAATTCAGCAGATTTCATAACTAGTATTCACGTCCTCTGGCAACAGAAACATGTGCAAGGGTATACAGCCTTTCAACTAGATCTTGGCCGTTCAGGAGTGAAATTGGGAAGGACAAGGGATTCTTTTTCAGGTTGGGGACCTGTTGCCAAGTGGGGTTCCACAGAGACCAGTGGTGAGACTGCAACTGTTTACAATATATATTAATCACATGGTGGAAGGAAGTGAAGGTACTGCTGCCAAATTTGCAGATAATGCAAAAATAGATGGAAAGTCAAGTTGTGAGAGAGACATAAATGCTACAGAGGTTTTGGCAGGTTACAAAAGAGCAAAAAGTTGGCTAATGGGCTATAATGTGTGAAATTGTGAAGTTGTTCATTTCAGAAGGGAGAACAAAAGAACAGAATATCTTTAAATGAAGAAAAACTGCAGAAAGATGCAACACAAAGGGATCTGCAGGTACATATGCATGAAACAGAAAGCTAGCACACTGGCGCAGCAGGTAATCAGGAGAGCTAATACAATGTTGAGCATTACTTCTAGTGTTTGGAATATAAGAGTAGAGAAGTCTTATTGTAACTTTACAAAGTGCTGGCAAGCCCACAACTGGAGTACTATGAGCAGTTTTGGCTCATTTATTTAAAGAAAGAGATCATTTCGTTGGAGGGTGTTCAGAGAAGGTTCACAAGGATGATCCCTGGTATGGTCTTATGAGCAAAGACTTAAAGGGTTGGCATTCTATTCACTGGAATTTAGAATGAGAGGTGATCTAATTGAAACATGTAGGATTCTTTATGGTTTAACAGGGTAAAGGTTGAGAGGATACTTCCCCTCATAGGAGAGTCTAAGACTAGAGGGCATAGCCTCAGAATAAAGGGCCACCAATTTAGGACTGAGATGAAGACCTGTATGGCAAAGTCTTTGTGTATATTTAAAACTGAGATGGATACATTTTTATTCGACAGAGGAAATCAAGGGTTGTAGGGAAAGGGCATGAAAGTAGACATGAAGAATATTGGATCAGGAATGTTCCTATTGAATGGCGGACAGGTTTGAGGGGCTGAACTACCTATTCCTGTTCCCATTGTTATGGTCTAATTGTATTTTTATGCATGGATTCTTGGAAACATGGAATTTATTCCACCAAAAGATTTTAGATGCTGAGTTAATTAAATTTGATCAAATCCAAGGCAGGCAGGTTTGTATTAGGTAAATGCACAGGTCAAAAGTGAGATTGCAATTCAGACCAGCTATGATCTAATTTAATGCCAAAGATGACTTGAGGAAAGGTCTACTCCAGGGTGGGATTGTATAGGGTTAGCAGGGTGATTGGAAGGCTGTATTGACTCGAGCTTGAAAATGTGGAGAGACAAAAAAGTGGGCAGCACGGTGGCTCAGTGGTCAGCACTGCTGCCTCACAGTGCCAGGGACCTGGGTTCAATTCCAGCCTTGGTCTGCATGGATTTCCTTGGGGTGCTTTGGTTTCCTCCCACAATTCAAAGATGTGCAGGCTAGGTGGATTGGCCGTGCTAAATTGCCCATAGTGTTCAGGGATGTGTAGGATAGGGAGGTTATAGGGGAATGGGCCTGGGTGGGATGCTCTGAGGGTCCGTGTGGACTTGTTGGGCCGAAGGGCCTGTTTCCATGCGATGGGAGTTCTATGATGATACTAGCCCTATGATGAAGACGACCTCATTAAAATGTACAAAATACTCATAGGGTTCCCCAGATGTAGGCAAGTCATTTCCATGTGTTGGGGAGCCGAGAACGAGAGGGCATAGCTGAAAAATAAGGTGGATGCCATTTCAGACCGAGACCGACACCACTCGGAGGGTGCCGCATTCTTTATCACGGAGGGCTGTGGAAGCTCAGAGTTTAATAAAAAGTGAACTTTTTATTATCCGGCATCTCGGGAACCCAGGTAATAATTGCTCAATATTCCGGATAATCAAGAGGACCACTTAACGCTAAAAAAAAGTACTAAATAATAAAAACATAATGCAAGGCGTACACCCATCACTGTTGTGCTTTATTTACAGGATAAATCACTTCAATAATTTTGAAACTTTACCTTAGATAAAATTACTATCAAAGAGCCTTCGCACTCGCGCCTTCAGACTATTCCGACATCGCAGTAGATCGGGGTATTTGAAGAGAAATTGACTCGAAATTGAGCCAACTGTTGATATTTCGTGTGGCCGTTCAATTGTACAAGAAGTACATTGACATTGAGGTGAACTTTTTTTAACAAAAAAAACTACAATAACTGGTCTGAATTATACAGTTAATTTGGCGTTACTTGAAGACGCTTTGCTGGTTTATCAAGAGTGGCGCATAAGGCGTTAGTTAGAACGAAGTTTGCTGCATTTAGAGAAGAGGTTAATAAATTTTTGGTTATCAATCGCATAAAGGATTGTGGGGATCGTGTGGGTAAAAGGCATTGAACCATGATTGTACTAAATATCAAAATTGGAACAAAAACAGAAGCTGCTGGAATAGCTCAGCAAGCCTGGCAACATCTGTGAGGAAAGAATCAGAGTTAACGTTTCGGGTCTGTTGACCCTTTCTCAGAACTGGACCGGACCCGAAACGTTAATTCTGATTCTTTTCTTCACGGATGCTGCCAGACCTGCCGAGCTTTTCCAGCAACTTCTGTTTTTGTTCCTGATTAACAGCATCCGCAGTTCTTTCGGTTTTTAAACATCAGGCTGTATACAGCCTACTCCTGCCCTATAATTGTCATTGTGCCTCTCTCTCATTCTCCCTTGCCTGTTCTCAGAATGGTTAGATAATTAGTTGTAGCGCAAGTTCATTTACATTTGCCTTCTGAGCAGCAGTTGCCCTAGGAATAGCAGCCCTCTCCGTTCCACGAAAACGGAGCAAGACAATGCAAAAATCTGTCTTAGCGCTGGACACCGGATGGGCGTAGATTTGTTTGTGCGTGCCGTACATTCAGCGACAGCGTTTGAATGAATACAGTGGACTGATAACACGATATGTGTCACTCCCCACGTCTTGAAATGGTTTGCCAGTGAACTGCAGTGAATTGTCAGGTACTAAGCGCTCCACAACACAAATCTCTGAAAATGGCAATCATTGTTTCAGTAACTATTACCCTGGTTTTGCTAAGTCATCAAGCAATGACAAGTTTGGAGAAGTAATCTGTCACAAGGAAGTAGTTTTCCCCATTCACCATGAATATATCCATTGCTATTCTCTACCAAAGAGTAGACACAATGTTGTATGAATGTAGTGGCCTCCTCTCCTACTGGGGTTGGTATTTAGCATGTCTCATTCATGAGACATGGATGATTTTTATTCAATTCTGACCAGTGCACAGATTCACTTGCCAGCCTTCTTGTGCACTGAAGGCCTGAGTGTTTCCTGAAGATACATGTAGTATTTTTGCTATTAGGACTTGTTTGCAATTGACAATGGCATGCCACAATGTACCAAGTTAGTCTTTGTATGGCCAAAATGGGTGAATGTTCTCAGCGATAATGGGAACTGCAGATGCTGGAGAATTCCAAGATAATAAAATGTGAGGCTGGATGAACACAGCAGGCCAAGCAGCATCTCAGGAGCACAAAAGCTGACGTTTCGGGCCTAGACCCTTCATCAGAGAGCCACAAAAGCTGACGTTTCGGGCCTAGACCCTTCATCAGAGAGCCACAAAAGCTGACGTTTCGGGCCTAGACCCTTCATCAGAGAGCTGATGAAGGGTCTAGGCCCGAAATGTCAGCTTTTGTGCTCCTGAGATGCTGCTTGGCCTGCTGTGTTCATCCAGCCTCACATTTTATTATCTTGGAATGTTCTCAGCAACTCCTTAACACTGCCATACCATCCTTAAATAATGATCTTTTGCAACTTTTGCGGCTGAGCTGAAATTGATTGTACTCATTCTCATGAAAGAGTAACATATCAGTCTTAGGACATCTTTAATTTCTAGAGTCTCCATGTGTAGAGCAAGAGGGACATCTCAATCTTGAGTAAAATGCTCAACAAGTTAGATGCAATCACCCTAATAGCTGGGTCTGACTTCAAAATCATATCCTTGCCCTTGTTCTTGGTTTATGATAGATACGTTTTAGTGCCTTGAGGTCAGTTTCGAAGGTGAATTTCTTGCCAGGTAAGTAGGTCCATAAACACATGATAACAAATACCAAAGCTAATGTTTCTTGTGCAATGCTGGAGTAGGTTCTTAAACAGATGACAGGGCTTTTAAGCCAAAAGTAATAGGTTTCTCAACTTGCAAATGCAAAAGGCAGGTGTCTAAACCATTTTGCCATGTATTGTCTTCCAGAATCATGTCTTTCCTGGGGTCTTAGTATTCCAATTGACAAGAAACCTGCCAAGAGAATTAATGTGCATGGATGTGGCTTGAATTTGATGAATGGTCAATCCATTGAGATCTAAGCATATTCATAAGCCTACCAATATTGGACTAATTGTATCTACTGGGTAGAAGCATTCAGGAAACCAAGCTAATTTTGTATATTGACACTGTAGTGTGTGTCCCAATGACACAAAATTGGTAATCTGTTATACACTGTGAGACAGTCTTTTATGGAGTATAAAGGGTGCTACTTACAGAGTTCTATGTCTTTTCGGATGTGTAGTTGGAATATGTTGGTACACTTTAGGTTTTTAGGGTGTGTCAAGTGCCTTTTGCAGATGTACAATGTTGATGTGAAAGCTTCTGATCGCATAGTACCATGGCCTTGCTGTGTAAGGTTGACAGTATGAAAGATTTGATCAGCATCTGAAATTTGCTTAACACTTTGTTGTCCATGCACATGGAAAGACTTGTGTTTAGGCACTTTTGGCTTCTTGCCAAAGGTTTTTCTTATTGAATTCAAGCTTATTTAAGGGCTTGTTTGTTCCATCATTTTAGTTACTTTACTGATCTGGCCTTTTATTTTTCCTTCTATATCACATTGTCCTCCAGTGCTGTTGCCCCTTTAATGGGTGGTAATACATTTGGGAATCTGTCTTTGTCAGGTAAGTGCTTGCAGTAACAGGTTATAATCTAAGTTTATTTTTGTCAGCTGACTTGCCATGGTTAATGACGTGAACGGAATATTATCTGGCTGCTCAGTTGGAATATATTTATGATTCAAGTGGTCAGAAAATTCTATGATTGTTTCATATGAATCATTTTATAGTTTTCTTAAACCACCTATTTCCTATTAAAAATAATTTTAATATGCAGAGTTTGATACAGGAGAATCTATGTCCTGAGCATATTCTAAGATTCCAGATCTGAGTAGCTGGGCTACTGTGGTAATAGGAACGTTTCAGTAATTTACACATATTTTTGTACTTTAGTTTATCTTGCTCCTTCCAATGTGCTGCAAATAACATTTTATTCATCAACGTATGCAAAAGTTTTGCTTCTATCCAATTTTCTCCACTTTTTTTTCATTCTGAGCATCAATTTATTCAGAGGAATCATTAGAAGGTAATCATAGAATCCCTGCAGTGTAGAAACAGGTTATTCAGTCCATCTAGTCTACACCAACCCTCCAAAGAGCATCCCACCCAGGCCGACGCCCCTTCCCACACTATCCCTGTAACCCCGCATTTTTCCATGGCTAACCCACCTAGCCTGCACATTCCTGAACATCATTGGCAATTTACCATGGCCAATCCAGCTAACCTGCACATTTGGACTGTGGGAGGAGACTGGACCACCCAAAAGAAACCCAGACAGACACAGGAAGAATGTGTAAATTCCACACAGACAGTCACCCAAGGGCGGAATCTATGGTGCTGTGATGCAGCAGTGCTACCCATGGAGTCACCATGCCACCCTTAATTTAATGCAAACCAACAATCCTGATAGGATGTCCCCAACTTACATTCTTTGTGAACGTGAATCTAATCATTGAATATCAACAGGCTATCAAAATCAATGTAGAAATTGGTCTAATCCTCATCCATTGTATACGCATCACAGCAGAGGCCTTGGACAGTGATCAGAAGTAGGGATCCTACTCTCGACCTGAGAAACTCCGAGTTATAACTGTAATACTCCCCACTGCTGGGATCAGCTAACTGAAAGTAGGATCTTCTAACTTTAGCTTGAAGTCAAACTTTTGTTTACGTCCTGATTTACCATGAACAGAAATGGCTTGTTAATATGTGTATACTTTTATTCGATGTATTTATTTGATTTATTTATTGTCATGTGTACATGTTACATGTATACATTACAAATATAGTGAGAAATGTTGTATAGTATCTCTACTGTCTGGCACCATCTTAAAAATAAAGAAAATAAACTAAGACATAGAATATAAATATAAAGAAATAATGTTAAAAGTTCAACATTACAGTCCTTCTTGTTAAGTATCTTAACCATTATGCCTGGATCTGGGGTCTTCCACTCCAATTCCGAAACCAATATTAGCACAAAGCAGTTGGTCAGATTTCCTCGGCCACTGCTGGAACTGTCTTGCCATTCTTCAGCTCCATCTTGCCTCCACTGATGTCATCGCCACCATGAGTCCACTCTGGTGCCCAATCTTGGCAAATTCACCAGAAGCTACCAGCTCCCAAGCTGGGCTCGAACATGTTGCCATGCCCACCGTGCCAAAGCAGCCACTTCCAATGCTGTGCTGGGTCCTGCACCGAGCTCTGGGCCCTAAACTCGCCTCCCTCTGCCACTGCCATTGTCTGGAACACAAACTTGCCTCCAACTTGCTGAACACCTCCACACTGCCGATGCTGTCCAAGCTCTCCACAAAAAGCGGTTAAAAATGGAGAAAAGATAAAAGAAAAAAGCACAAAAAGAAGAAGGAGCAGACAAGCCCCAAGCTCCTAGCCTGAGGAGCTGGAACACTGCACTAAGCACTCTGCCATCATCTTGACTCCAATGACATTTGAGTCTGCATTGAGCTTAAGCTGTAACTTGCAGATTAATAGATTAATATAGAGCCGCTCTTAGTATACTTGAACACAAAAGTGGCAGCATAATCCTAGAGATCGCAAACTGACTTCAGAACACACTAAAATAAATCACTGTAAGACTTTTTAGGAACGTAATACTTAACTCATTTTATCATTGTACTACGTGTTAATGCTACTCGCTCTTTCATATTTATCTTACCCAAACTGGGAAATCCAGGTGTTGAATTCACCGGAGGTTTCTGAACATTTTAATTCAAAAGGAGAGTTATTTCCTCATTCTTCAAACCATGGTGGTAAACCAGGAGGGTTACTGAGAGATAACAAGGTGTAGAGCTGGAGGAACACAGCAGGCCAAACAGCATCAAAGGAGCAGGAAAGCTGACGCTTCGAGCCTAGAAGAAAGGTCCAGACACGAAACGTCAGCTTTCCTGCTCCTCTGATGTTCCTTGGCCTGCTGTGTTCATTCAGCTCTACACCTTGTATCTCAGATTCTCCAGCATCAGCAGTTCCTACTATCTCTTGAGATATTGAGAGACACTGGAGCAAGCCTGATTAACTGACGTTGGCTGAAAATCTTGAAATTCTGTGATACATTGGCATGAGTGGATTTTCTTGGGCATTTGTTCCACAAGTCTGCACTGTGGTGACTCCTTTGACAAATTTATTGAATAAAAAAGCAAAAGATGGACTGAAGAATGTCAGACAGCTTTTGACAACTTGAAAGCTGTGCTGACAATCACCTCAGTTTCAGCAACACCAAATTATGAAAAGTCATTCAAATAACTTTGAAGCCAGCTAGCAATATCAGTTGTGGTCCTGAATTATTACGAGATGATAAGATGGGGAATCAAACTGCCATTCAGTTATTTTGAGCAAAAACTGAATGTGCGCTAACAGAAATATTCAAGGATAGAGAAAGAGACCCTGAGGTTTGTGTTCATTCTACAGAAATTCAACGTTTATATGTCCAACAAATCTGGAGAGTCTGCGAGTTTTATAAGCCACAATCTGCTAGTTTTCTTTTTGAGAAGATTACATGGCATAAATCTTAATCTGTTCTAATGTTGCAACCATACAATTTAAAAATCATTCAGGTACCTGGCAAGAATCATGGCATTATGGATGCTTTGTGAAAGAGTCTTTCTGACTGTTATAAAAATTTAAGTGCCTTTGTTTGGTTCCTGTTACGTTTGTGTAATAAACTTATGATATGCTGTTCAAGAGCATTTGCAACCTCATTTAAATATATTTCCATGATTAATTACCATGGTAATCATGTGCAACAAGTGAACATAGATCTATCGAGACAGATTTCGTTCTGAGACCTGAGCAGTCCGTCAGCTAGGATCATAACAAATTTTCAATGTAAAGTGAATCCATCTACTTTTCAAGTGATGTGTCCCAGATTTTACAAACTGCATGTGTAAAATATTTTCTGATTGCCCCTTTAGATGTTTTATTCATTATTTTAAATCTATGGCCTTTAGTTATCAACACATTTGTCAAAGTTAAGACTTTCTCCATATTTTCTCTAACAAAATCTGTATAATGTTGAATAGTTCTATTCAGTCTTTTTCAATTTCTAAGGAAAGTCCAGCTTCTCTATACCCACACTTCCCTATGACCATCCTAGTAAGGCAGTATGGGACAGCATGGTGGCACAGTGGTTAGCTCTGCTGCCTCACAGTGCCAGGGACCCGGGTTCGATTCCAGCCTCAGGCGACTGTCTGTGAGGAGTTTGCACGTTCTCCCCATGTCTGTGTGGGTTGCCTCCCAGTGCTCTGGTTTCCTCCCACAGTCCAAAAATGTGTCAGTTAGGTGGATTGGCCATGCTAAATTGCCCATAGTGTTCAGGGAGGTGTAGATTAGGTGGGTTATAGGGGGATGGGTCTGGGTGGGATGCTCTGAGGGTCAGTTTGGACTTGTTGGGGCCAAAGGGCCTGTTTCCACACTGTAGAGATCCTATGATAATAAATTTGTTGTCTTCAAGGTCTGATGCTTTTCTTAAAAGTGTGGTGTTCATTGTGCATTCATTATTTCAGCTGAGGCCCAACTAGTGATTTATAAGGTTTCATATGACTGCTTTTTTTTCTATTTAGTGCCTTTTTTTAAACAAAGACAAGAATCACATTCTGCATTATCAACTCACCTTTCCATTTTCAAGGATTTTCAAACACGCAGCACTAGATCCCTCTGTTCTTAAACCTCCTCAAACAGTACCATTCAGATTAAATCCCTCTGCATCTTGTTTCTCCTGAAATACGTCATTTCACACATATCCACATTAACTCACATCTGCCATATCTCTGAGTCTGCCTCCACAAAATTTTCAGGAAGAGAACCAAAGACACAGAGCACCTTTGGCAGAAAACAAAATTTAGCCATCTCTGTTCCAAATTGGCAACACTTGATTTTTAAACAGCGACTCAAATTATTATAGATTCTCCTGTAAAATATCCTCTCCATATCTACTGTATCAAGGCCCAAAAGATCTTATGTTTAAATACATTTTCAAGGATCTGCCCATGAATAATTAAAACAGAACAGAAAATGAAAATATCAGTAAAACATTGAAACTCAAATATTCTGTCTGAGATGTATAATACAGCTTTGTGCTTGGGATTTCTTCCACTAACACATTTGAGAGAAGTGTTAATCTTAGTGCACAGCCTCCATAATCAAAGGGAGGAAAAATATCATCTGAGACTAGTTTAGAAAGCTGCACTGGCAAATTTTCTTTGTAAAAGAACAGGGCAGGGGAAAAGATTAAATTTGCAAAGAGGAAAGGCTAGTTGTGGGAAGAACTGCATTCATAACCATGTACAACAATACCGTAAACAAGTGGGTGAAAATTTTATTTCAGAGCTCTTATGACTTCACTACAAATAACAAAAAACAAAAATTTTTATAAGTGTATTCACAATGCTGTGACCAATTCCCCTACTTGCAGAACATGCAATTGGATTATCTCTTTGGTGTTGTTGTTTATATTCTTCCAGATGAAGATAAGAGATCCCGGGTCAATATTCAAATAAAGGACAGGGGCATTCTCCCAGTGTCCTAGATAACATCAATCCTTTATTAAATCAAAATATTTGGTAATTAGCACGTCTGGTATCTAAAACTCCTTTGCTTTGTACAATCAATGAAACATTTCCTCCAAAACAGTTACCCAATTTCAAACAGACTTAATTGGTCATAAAGGAGTTTAGGAAGCACTGAGGTCATGGAAGATGCTTTATCATTGCATCTTTTGTTCATTACATGCAACCATTGGTAAATTGAAGAGTTAAGATGATGCAATAAAACATCAAATGTGACAATATCTGTGTCAGCTGCATAATTTAACTGTAATTTGTATTCTGAGCCCTTTGTCTAATAATTCAGGCTGAAACAAAAACTTCAAAAAAATTTTTTTTTTAAACATTGAGCTAGGAAAACCCACTTGACACATCAATTCTGTGCAATTATCCGTACAATCTCTTTCTCTCACACACATGCACACACTCAGACTAGTGTTCAATCAGTTTATTGAAATAGTTCAAAGGTTTTCAATTTTTCAGAACAGCTTTGAAGCAAGGCTTACATTTTAAAATGATTTGCTGGTAAACTCTATTTACAGCAGAAACATATTAAATCCCCCAAAACAATATTTGCATTTTAATCAACAGCAATTAATTATACAAAGTTGTAATACAGTACATCTTGTACAAAAAAAAACTAATGCATCTGGAAATTGGTTTCATGGTCACAAAGAAACGTTAGTCTAATATTAAACTGTAATCAGAAAATATATTTACTAAATGCGATTAATGTAGTTAACAGTGAATCCCATATGAAATGATGCCTTCCGTTAAAAAGTATTTTTCGGACTGGGCACTAGAAAGGTGCCCAGTAACGGGTTCACGGGCAACACAGTCAGTGACTGACTGCACTAACCGTTGACTTATAAAAGATAGTAATTCACACTTCCTTTTGCATTGGCTGTTAACTGTCACCTTGCGAGGACGCAGTTTACAAACAAAGAGCGTTGTTTTATTTCTGTTCGAATTTCAGATTCATGTTTTCTTTAGCTCTCCGAATTTTAAGCGCCAATTTGTGAACAGGTGCTATCACAACGTGCCTGTAAATATTCAACCGCTATTATCAGATAACCAAACTGGAAACCGACCGTCTCTGAAACAGATGAAAAAAATGATTTTTTTCGTAGACATTATCTCCAGCAGTTTCGATGTAATGGAGTAATGCATGTGTAAGTGTGAGATGGTGTGTGGGTGGGCGCTTTGAGACAACCCAGCACCAAGAAGGCTCTCTCCTTGAAGCGAGCAGTCGCTGGCCATGTGCTTTCAAAATTCCCGCTGGTGATCACCTTTCTGAGAGAGTCCTGGCTTCTAGTGAAGTTAGGACAGTGGTGGGGCGAAGAATCTCGTCTGGCCTGGTTTCAACAGAAAGTTGGTGGGCGGGGGGGTGGGGGGGTAGGTTCCTCGTCCAATTATTTACACAGAAATAGGAGAAAAGTAAGAGAAGGGAGGGCTAGACGCCGGTACACAGGTCCTCTTGCTGGTTTTCAGGTGTGGTAACAATCAGGGCAGACCTTAAAGTGACAGAGACACACATACATACAGAGAGAATACATTCGACGCCAACTGCCTGGTTTCAGGGAACTGGAGGGAAATCATTTTGGCTTAAATAGAAGGTTCAGTCTTACACCGCCGATGAGTTTTGTAAAGCGAAGGGGACGGACACACACACACACACACACACACACACAGGAAATCTCTCCCGGAGGAGTTGCCTGCCTATCTTGAGTTCCCCGCTGGGAGTTCCCCGATGGTTTGTCTCACCAGAGCCGCTGCCTGTTACCCCCGTCCCTAGCAGCAGAGGTAGGCGATGGAGGCGCTGATGGTTAGCGGGAGCAGCACGCCGGAGGAGCAGTGCAGGTTAGCGGCCCGGCCTGTGCTGTTGGTGGAGCTCTGGCTAGGTGAACTCGTGCTCGGGTTCGAGCCTCCGCCCGAGGACGAGGTGGAGGCCGAATCGCTGGCGTTGTGGCGACTGCCAGCACCTGTTGTCGTGACCAGTGTTAATTTACCGTCCGTCTGCAGAGAGACAGAGAGAGAGAGAGAGAGAGAGAGAGCTCATCAAACACGGTCACATCCACCCAGCACACAATGGGAACACAGACAGCAGCAGATCCGGCTTCAAGTCTCACCCTGATCCAGAGGTCTCTCTCCCAAGGGGTGGGTTTTATATTTTCCAGAATATACCTGGAAAACGTTGCGGTGCTCCCGCTCCGTAACCCTCCTGCCGATTGGCGATACTGTGCCCCACGGTGAAGGATATTGTAGGCCCAGAGCTGTTCCCCAGTACACAGCCCCTCCTCATTTCAGGGGAAAGTCAGGGAGAAGGCAAACTCCCTGATCGATACCTCACTGCGTGGGGAGAAGAGGAGGAATCGGTATCTCACTGTGTGGGGAGTTGGGGACGTGGGTTGGGGATATCGATATCTCACTGCGAGGGTAGTTGAAGACATGGGGAGGGGATATCGATATCTCACTGTGTGGGGAGTTGGGACATGGGGAGGGGGGGATCGATATCTCACTGTGTGGGGAGTTGGGGACATGGGGAGGGAATATCGATATCTCACTGGGTGGGGATCTGGGGACATGGGGAGGGGGGATCGATATCTCACTGTGTGGGGAGTTGGGGACATGGGGAGGGAATATCGATATCTCACTGGGTGGGGATCTGGGGACATGGGGAGGGGGGATCGATATCTCACTGTGTGGGAGTTGGGACATGGGGAGGGGGGATCGATATCTCACTGTGTGGGGAGTTGGGGACATGGGGAGGGAATATCGATATCTCACTGGGTGGGGATCTGGGGACATGGGGAGGGGTTATCGATATCTCACTGTGTGGGGAGTTGGGGACATGGGGAGGGGAAATCGATATCTCACTGTGTGGGAAGTTGGGGACATGGGGAGGGAATATCGATATCTCACTGGGTGGGGATATGGGGAGGGGAAATCGATATCTCACTGTGTGGGGATCTGGGGACATGGGGCGGGGAAATCGATATCTCACTGTGTGGGAAGTTGGGGACATGGGGAGGGGAAATCGATATCTCACTGTGTGAGAGTTGGGACATGGGGAGGGGGGAAGGGGAGGGTCATTGGATGGGGAGGATTTCATTGGCATTGAAGTTCCTCCCAATATTCAGTATTTTTTTCGGACATTGAACCAAATGAGGTGAGCTTTTGCTGGCATCTGTCTCCAGCAGCACCCCGTTCCCCGAATTCCGAGCCGAGGGCAATGTGGAAATGGGCCGGTGCCGAATTCCTGTCGGGACCGGGGACAAAGACCAGCAGTGTGCTGCGGTGTTTCCAACGAAAAGCCGAGTCTCTGTTCCTTCCCTCCAACCCCCTCCCCTGCTAATGGTAAAAGGGTCCCGCAGAGAGGGCCCCTCACCATTATCACTCCCTGAGCTCTATGTCCACAGCCACCCAACATCGGGACAATACAGAGACCTCCACACAACAGGGGCACGGTGCTGGCGGCTCCGCTCCCGGACCAGAGGAAGGACAGTAAATCTACAATTCACCCCAACAGCGGAGCGGGGGGGGGGGGAGGTTGGTGGGAGAGCGAGAGAGAGGATGGGGACGAGGAGGAACAAGAGGGTTACTTCCCCCATCCTGAGAAATACTGAGAGCAATTCCAAGGAACCGGGTACTTTCCAGATCCAAGCTTCCATTGTCTCACAGGCAATTCAGTATCACACACTTGGAGCAGGGACATAGAGGTTCCTTGCAACTTCTGAAACCGTACCCAGTGGGATCTGTGGTAAACGTGCCCCTCACAGAAAGGGCTGGGGAACCATTGGGCTCGGGGCTTTGTCCCAGTGTTACAGTCAGTCAGACTGTCACTTCCCCAACGCCAGCACCTTAACCAAACCACCAGCACGCACACACATACCCCGGTTACTTACCTTAATCTGTAGTAAAACAGCCAGTACTACAGCCCCGAGAAATACCATCCAGATTTTTGCCATTTTCTTTTCTTGCTCGCCTTTGAAAAAATGTTCCTTTTTGATTGTGAATTTGGGGGTTTCTTCTCCAGACACCCCCCACCTCTTGAGAAAATCCCTCTGCCTTTACACTGCGCTGTTCTCTCTCCCTCTCCCACTCCCTGTTGCTGAGATGTGGGCAGGAGTGCTCAGAGTTCTGAGTGGCGGTTGAATCGAGTCTGCGAGCAGCTTTTATACGAGGGGGCGAGGCGGGTACCGTGAATGGATCACACTGGATTGTTGCAGGGCCTGGCATGATCATCAGCACACAGCGCTCCGCCTGGACACCGAGAGAGGGACTGACAACACCGAAAAACTCCTGTTTAAATCTCCAACACACTGCCCTGCTCACACCAGGATCACCCATTCACTGCTTCAGACCCCACAGTGTTTACCATTTACCCAACACAGTCAGTGTTGAGCCCCTCGACACGGACTCACTCAGACTCTCAGACGCACCCCCGCCCCACACACACACATACACAGACACACGCATTCACACACAGATACACAGGCATAGACACACACACACACACAGAGACAGACCTCCCACACACACACAGACCCCCACACACATACAGACAGACACAGATATCCCCCACACACATACTCACACACACAAACCCTCACACACCCACACACAAACACACACAGATAGACACACACACAGATCCCCCTCCACACACATACTCACACACACAGACACCCCCCCGCCACACACACACAGACACACACACCTTCATCAAATCGCCCACTTTTCTTTCATTTTCCGGCACATTCCTCCACTCCGTCTCCCTCTCTGCAAGTCACAGGCAGTTGTAGAGCTCAGTCACTCCCTCATTCCTTGACACAGCTCACTCCCTCACCCACCTCCCTCACTCCCTTACTCTCACTCAGTCACCCCCTGACCCCGGTCACTTCCTCCTTTACTCAGTTACTCCGTGACCCATCTCACTCACTCCCTCACCCAGCTCACTCACTCCCTCACCCAGCTCACTCGCTCACTCCCTCGTCCACCAATCTCACTCACTCACTTCCTCACACATCCAGCTCACTCCCTCACCCAGCTCACTCACTCCCTCACCCAGCTCACTCACTCACTCACCCATCTCACTCACTCACTTCCTCACCCATCCAGCTCACTCCCTCATAACCAAATGTGAAGCTGGATGAACACAGCAGGCCAAGCAGCATCTCAGGAGCACAAAAGCTGACGTTTCGGGCCTAGACCCTTCATCAGAGAGGGTCTGGTGACCTCTCTGATGAAGGATCTAGGCTGGAAACGTCAGCTTTTGTGCTCCTGAGATGCTGCTTGGCCTGCTGTGTTCATCCAGCTTCACATTTGGTTATCTTGGATTCTCCAGCATCTGCAGTTCCCATTATCTCAGCTCACTCCCTCACTTACTCCCTGGCCCAGCTCACTCACTCCCTGACCCAGCTCACTCCCGTCTTCACTCACTTCCTCACACACCTCACTCACTCACTCTCAATCATTCACTCACACTTCCTGACCCGCCTAACTCACTTCCTCATCTACCTCATTCACTCCCTCCCTCCCTCCTTTCCAGGCATGGCTGAGTCTGCTAAGTGAAGTAGAATCTTAGGATGCTGCTTGGCCTGCTGTGTTCATTCAGCCCCACACTTTGTTATCTCGGATTCTCCAGCATCTGCAGTTCCCATTATCTCTGTGTCTGCTAAGTTTATTCATGTAGAACTCACATGGCCGCATGGAGCGCCCTGTTTAGATAAGGGCAGGGTCATGTTAAACATGAGTGCTCAGGACGCTTCCTAGAGTGGTGGAGCGTTCGGAGAATCATTGTGAATGGAAACGAGAGCTGAGTGTGTGTCCATGTCGAGACATAAGCTGGATGTGCCAATTGCGGTGCAGTGTTAAGGAGCAGCACATGTCCTGGAAGGAAATGGTATTCTCTCAGGAAGACAGCGGTTAGACTGGGCAGAGGTGGCCCGGGGGCAGGCTGCCACTTGACGGCCTTCGAAACATTCGCATCCTGGGCCTTTCCCACAGATTGAGGTCCTGAGTAAAATGTTCAGTGTTAGAGAACATAAACAGTATTGGTCGCTGGGTTGGATTGCACCATTCTGCTCAGGTGTAGGACGACGACAGACATTTATTGGGATGTAGAATGGAATTCAATTAGAATGATCCTAGATCCTGTTATATAAAAATAGGGAATTCTGCTATAACACGATGGTTACGTTCCTCCGCAACATCGCTTTATGGGAAATAGCGTTTGTAGAAATAACGGGGCTTATGACAAAATAAGGAGAGGGGCAGACCACCAAATAAAAATCACTCAAAAGCCTGACACAAAGGATAGCACAGTTTAAATAAATGTTTAATTCATACTTAATAATGAAATAAAAGTAAATTTAACACCTTGTCTTGAAAAAATGTCAAGATGACAATGGGGGAGGAGGATTTGAAGTTGCTCTGTTGTTAATGCAGGGGCTGAGGGTCGTCATCATCACCTTCAGGTGCAGTTGTGGTTGCAGGGTTAGGGCGGAAAATAATTAATCCAGAAGCAGATGTCTGTGGTTCGTTGCCTTCTGTCTGTTTCTCGGGGGTTGGCTTAAAAAAGACTTTCAGTTTTTGCTGCATTGCCCTTTTTCTTCTTCCATGAAGAAGCTGTTCATAGAGGCCAGATAAGATTTTATTCCATGAACTGCCACCCTGCTGTGTTCTGCGTTTTATTGTTATCCTCCCAGGAGCTGCAAATGCTTCTCAATTTCCGTTAGGGTAGAAGACAAAACAAAAGTGGAAAGATCGCGTGGTGCTGCATCCCGGACTTCATCTTCTTCATCTCCAGCTTCCACTTTCCCCCTCAGTGACAAGTTGTTGTAGATCAGCTGTAGAGAGTCTTCACAGTGGGACTCAGGTAGCTCTTCGACATCCTCACTCTCCACTTCTTCAAATCCAACTGGCTTTGCAAGATCAACACAATGTTCTTAGATTCTTGGGAGCTCCTCTGATGGGTCAAATGTTTTAAAATCTTGAAAGGAATCTGGGAGAAGCTTCCGCCAAACTGCATGCAGTCATTCCTTACTTACATCACCCCAGGCCTCCACAATAGTGTCAAATGTATTCTTGATGTTAAAGTTCTTCCAAAATTAAAGAACACTGTCCTTATCCCTCTCAGTGGCTGCAATCATCCCTTAAATGTGCACCTTAAATAATAAGCTTTAAAAGTTGCGCCCTGGTCCATGGGTTGAAGGAGAGAGGTTGTGTTTGGGTTAGAAATAGCACTTCCATATTTTCAGAATGCTCACAATGGTAGCAGAATGACTTGAAAAGAGTCTGGAAATATATTTTTTTCCTGCAATACTTTCTCAATACATCAATCTCTTCCAAAACATCAACAATAAGGTCACCAATGGAATTGCATTATAGCCAACATAAGTTTGCATTTTAGAAATAGCATTCCCATATTCATCAATTACATTGTAGCCAATTCGCATTACCAGAACGTGTGTTATAGCAGAACCCCCTGTACTTGAATCTAATCGAGTCAATGTGGCTTTGGAGGTGGGTGCTGGGGTCACTGACAAGATTATATCAGTGGACAGGGTTTGTAAAATAATGCAAAAAAATGTTGAGTTGATTTGAGCTAAATTTTTGGATTCCTTTCATTTTACCCTGGGTCTGGTTCAAAATAAAGAGGATTTTGAAATGCATTTGGTTCAAAGTCAAACATCACTGATAAAACCCGCAATCTGGAGACCATGGTGTGGAGGTGCCAGTGTTGGACTGGGGTGGAATAAATCAGAAGTCAAACACGAGGCTATTGTCCAAGAGGTTTATTTGAAATCACAAGCTTTCGGAGCATAGTCCCTTTGACAGGTGAAGTGAGAGATCACAGGATTTATGGCAGAGAGAGTTCAAGGACAGTGCTGAATAATAAATCTCTGCGGGTGATTCAAAGCATCATCAGACAGTGTGAGTAAAGTGTAGCAGCAATTAGTGAAGGAATGACCTGTAATCTAATTAAATGAGGCAGAGAGATAAATACTGGAACAACATGATAGGTATATGAGTCAAATGCTGAAGGTCTAACCAAAGTAATAAGTAACCTAAAACTGTACAAACTAATTAAGGTAGAGAGTTCATAACAATTTATCCAGTTGACGTGACAAAACAGGACATTAATGAAATTTTTTTAAATACAGAACAGATCACATGTAGCACAACATGAACCCAAGATCACGGTGCAGCAACCAAAGAAGAAAGAATTGAATTGGACCCCTACAGTAGGCCACTGCCCTAGGCGCAACATGGAGGTTCAAGCTGTCAGGAGATTTGTCAACATCAGATTCATTGGCTGTGCTCACAGGATAGCGCAGAACATCACCCAAGCACAAAACAATGCCATCCATCCTCTCAGGACCAACAGCAACATTGGCATCAAACCAGCAGACAGAGGAAGAGCTATTGTCATACAGAATAGAACAGATTGCTGCAAAGCAGTGTGCTGACAACTGAACAACCAGGAACACTACAGACATCTACCTGCTGATCTGACCAAAGAACGTACCTGTCAACTGAACAGACTGATCAAGACATTTAATCCAGGCCTTCAAAGTATCCTACGCACTCTCACCCTGCACATTTCTTGCAAAGGACACTTCTACTACCTTCCAAAGACACACAAAGCCAATATACCTGGACATCCCATCGCATCAGACAATGCGATCCTGTGTGAGAACCTGTCTGGTTATGTCAAGGCCATCTTGAAACCCATCGTTCAAGGAACACCCCCAGCTTCCGTTGTGATATTACAGATTTCTTACAGAAACTCAGCAACCATGGACCAGTCAAACCAGGAATATTCCTTGTCACAATGGACATTTCGGCACTCTACACCAGTATCCCACATTACAAAGGAATCGCTGCAACAGCCTCAGTACTCAATACCAACAACTGCCAGTTTCCCGATGCCATCTACAACTCATCCGTTTCATCCTTGGCCATAACACCTTCACCTTCAATTACTAGCTCTTTATCCAAACGCATGGAACAGCCATGGGGACCAAATTTGCTCCACAATATGGCAACATTTTCATGTACAAGTTCGAGCAAGGCTTCCTTGCTGTGCAGGACCTCCAACCAAATCTATACACCAGACACATCAACGACATTTTCTTCCTTTGGATCCACGGTGAGCAATCACTGAAACAACTACATAGTGATATCATCAAGTTTCATCCCACCTTTAGGCTTACCACGGACTCCTCTTTCAAATCAGTCTCATTCTTGGCCGCAAACATTTTCCATCAGGGACAATGTCAGTACGTCACTCTACTGCAAGGATAACCTCATGATGCTGCACTTCTCTAGCTTCCACCCTAAACATATTAAAGAAGCCATCCCCTACAGACAGGCATTGCATGGACACAGAGTCTGCTCAGATGAGGAAGAACACGATGGACACCTCAATATTTTGAAGGACACCCTCTTAAGAACGGGCAACAATCCTCAACTCATCGATTATCAGTCCCAACGAGCCACAACAAAAAACTACAATGATCTCCTCAGCAGCCAGACACTAGTTACAACCAATAAAGCACCCTTTGTTGTCCAGTACTTCCCAGAGTGAAGAGGCGACACCATGTTATTCAAAACCATCAACATGTCATTGATGATGATGAGCATCTTGCCAAGATCGTCCCTGTCCCTCCACTTCTCACTTTCAAACAACCAACAAACCTTAAACTGACCATTTGTTTGCAGCAAAATACCCAGTTTTCAGGACAATTTCGACCACAACACCATACAACCCTGCTATGGGAACCTCTGCTAGAAATGTCAGATCATCAATGGGGATACTACCATCACACGTGGGAACACCGCCCACCAGATACTCATGTGACTTGGCCAATGTTGTCTATGTCATATACTGCAGGCAAGGAACCCCCAAGGCATGGTATATTGCGAAACCATGCAGACACAATGACAACAGATGAATGGACACGACACAACAATGGCCAGACAGGAATGTTCTCTCCCAGCTGGGGACCACTTCAGCAATCAAGCACATGCAAGCCTCTGATCTTTGGGTAAGCACCCCCCAAGGTGGTCTTTGAGATACACAACAATGCAGAATCATCAAGCAGAACTGATGGCCAAGTTCCATACCAATGAGGATGACCTCAACTGTGACCTTGGGTTCATGTCGCATTAGATGTGACCTCACCACACTGCTCTGTACTGGCAAAATCTTCCTTGCTGTCCTGTTTTGTCACCATCACCTTGGTAAATTGCTATGGTTTCTCTGAGTTAATTAGTTTATACAGTTTTGGATTATTTATGACTTTGGTTAGACCCTCGGCATGTGCCTCTTATACTCATCATGTTATTCCAGTCATTTAGTTTGTCTCCAGCGCCACCTTATTTTAAATTTTTTTACAATTATTTCTCTGCCTCATTTAATCGGATTATAAGTCATCCCTTCACTTGTTATTCAGTTGTTGATACTTTACTCACACCATCTGACGCTTCGGATCATGATGCGGAGGTGCCACTTTTGGACTGGGGTGGACAAAGACAGAAATCACACATCATGAGGTCATAGTCCAACAGGTTCATTTGAAAATGCAAGCTTTCTGAGCACTGCTCCATCTTCAGCTGAAGAAGGACTGAGGCTCCGAAAGCTTGTATTTTTGAGCAAACCTGTTGGACTGTAACCCAGTGTCGTGTGATTTCTGACTTTGGATCACCTGCAGGGACTTATTATGCGACATGCCACTTACACCATTTGAATGGTCTTTTGATCTCTCTGCCATTGATTTCTCTCTGCCCATAAATTCTGTGTCTGTGTGCTTCACTCTCGCTTCACCTAGCGAAGAGGCTACACTCTGAAAGCTTGTGATTTCACATAAACCTGTTGGAATATAACCTGCTACAATAAGGTGTAGAGCTGGATGAACACAGCAGGCCAAGCAGCATCAGAGGAGCAGGAAAGCTACGTTTCGGATCTAGACCCTTCAGAAATTTTCTGCAGAAGGGACTAGACCCAAAACATCAGCCTTCCTTCTACTCTGATGCTGCCTGGCCTGCTGTGTTCATTCAACTCTACACCCTGTAATCTCAGATTCTCCAGTATCAGCCGTTCCAACTATCTCTGGACTATGACTTGCTGTTTTGTGACTTCTGGGAGTCTGGGGATGGAGATAATAAAGTGTGAAGCTGGATGAACTCAGCAGGCCAAACAGCATCTCAGGAGCACAAAGCCGACATTTCGGGCCTAGACCCTTCATCAGAGAGGGGGATGGGGAGAGGGTTCTGAAATAAATAGGGTTGCAGTGGGAGAGAGATTCCCTTAGGTTGGTCTGGAGGGAGGAAGGTAACTTCTTCAGGTTAGGCATCCCTGGAAGAGGCTTCGCAGTGAGGTTAAAATTGTGATCAGAGATAATGGGAACTGCAGATGCTGGAGAATCCAAGATAACAAAGTGTGAAGCTGGATGAACACAGCAGGCCAAACAGCATCTCAGGAGCACAAAGCTGACGTTTCGGGCCTAGACCCTTCATCAGAGAGGGTCCAGGCCCGAAACGTCAGCTTTTGTGCTCCTGAGATGCTGCTTGGCCTGCTGTGTTCATCCAGCTCCACACTTTGTTATCTTGGATACTCCAGCATCTGCAGTTCCCATTATCGCTGGGGATGGAGATAATTGTGTAAGTGTGACCTCTGGTGGGCATGCTGATAATCACAGCTGAAGGAAACATTCACACTGAGTGCCCTCTCCATGCTTTCACCTTTGCTGACTCGGTCAGTATTGGCTACTGACTTTACCAACAAACGTACAAATTGAGGGATCTATATTTCAGCACCAGCTCAAAGCTCCTTAACAGCTACTCTGATTACTGCTTGTTGTGAGGATTCTGTTCCTCTAATTTGTCACAACCTTCCACTAATGCGTCTGATATACCTTTCTTTTTCCAAAACCTAGGAGATCCTCACCCTCCATAGGCGACAATGTCCCCCATATGTGCATCTATTTTACGGTTTCAGCTCCCACCATCTCCCTTCCCTCTTACATCCACAATGGGGTTATCCTTGTTCTGATCTTCCATCCCATTAGCTTTCATATTTAGGAGATCATCCTCAGCTCCATTTCCAACATAACACAAGCACCATCACAAATCTTTATCTTGCCCTCCCCTTTCGTTATTCCAAAGGGACCATTCCCTTTGTGACAGCCCGGTCCACTGCTCAGTCACCTGTAATACCCCCAAGCTCTACCCACAGCATGCTTCTGTGGAAGCACAGTTAGTCTGACATCAGTCGTTGGTAAGATTTTAAAATCCTTAATGAAGGAGGAGATTACAAAGTACTCAGAAGTGCATGGTAAAATAGGTCTGAGTCAGCACCTCTTCATCATAGAGGGATTATGCCTGACAAATCTGTTAGAATTCTTTGAGGAGCTAACAAACAAGGTAGACAAAGAAGAGCCAATGGAGGTGATCTATTTGGATTTCCAGAAGGCCTTTGGCGGATGTGATTTATTTAGATTTCCAGAAGGCCTTTGACAAGGTGCCACTCAAAACAAGACAAGAACCCAGGGTGTTGGGGCCAAGGTACTAGCATGGATAAAGAATTAGCTGGCAGAAAGCAGAGAGTAAGGATAATGGAGTCTTTTTCAGTATGACAACCGGTGACTGGTGGAGTTCTACAAGGATCTGTGTTGACTTCACAACTATTCATGTTATGCATTAATGATGCCGACAAAGGAACTGAGGGCATTGTTGCTAATTTTGCAAATAACACAAAGGTAGGTGAAATTACAGGTAATGTTGAGGAAGTGGGAAGGCCGCAGAAGGACTTTGACAGGCTGAGAGTGGGCAAAGAAGTGGCAGATAGGATACAATTTGGGAAAGTGTGAATTTATGCGCTTTGGTTGGACGAAGAGGTGAAGACATTTTAAATAGGAGCTTTGGAAAGCACAAAGGAGGTTAGGAATCTTAGTTCAGCATTCTCTTAAGGTTAACATGCAGGTTCAGTTGGAAGGCAGATGAAATGTTAGCATTCATTTCAAGAGGGCTAGAATATTGGATCAGGGATGTACTGCTGAGGCTGCGTAAGGCTCTGGTCAGACTACATTTGGAATATTGGAAGCAGTTTTGGGTCCCATATCTAGGGAAGGATATGCTAGCCTTAGAGGGGGTCCAGAGGATGTTTACAAGAATTATCCTTCATATTAAGGGCTTGTCATATGAGGAGTGGTTAAGGACTTTGAGTGTCTACTCAATGGAGTTTAGAAGAATGGGGTCAGGCCTGAAGGTAGTGAACATGGAAAAGATGTTTCCACTAGTAGGAGAGACTAGGACCCAAAGGCACAGCCTCAGACTAGAGCGATGACCCTTTAGAACGGAGAGGAGGAGGGATTTCTTTAGCCAGCGGGTGGGTAATCTATGGAAATCATGGCCGCAGAAGTTGTGGAGGCCAAGTATTTAAGACAGTAATAGATAGTTCTTGATTAATAAGGGGATCACGGGTTAGAGGGAGCAGGCAGGAGGATGGGATTGGCAAACATTTCAGTTATGATGAAATGATGGAGTACTCAATGGGCTGAATGGCCTAAATATGCCCCTTTATCTTACGATCTATGGTCTTGTTTAGCATCTAAAATTAATATTCTACTAAACTGCTTCCAGAAGGTGAATGAGTGATAATGGGAACTGCAGATGCTGTAGAATCCAAGATAACAAAGCTGGATGAACACAGCAGGCCAAGCAGCATCAGAGATGAAGGGTCTAGGCCCGAAACGTTAGCTTTTGTGCTCCTGAGATGCTGCTTGGCCTGCAGTGTTCATCCAGCTCCACACTTTGTTATCCAGAAGGTGAATGTTCTGTTTTGCAGGTTTTACTTGCAGCTCGTGCAAAGAGGGATCTAGCAATTCATTTGGATGAGTACTTCAGATATCATAACGTTCAAGGATATGGGACAACTGCAGGAAATTGGTATGAGTGCACATTTTCGTGGTAGCCATGTCGGCGCAGATTCGATGGGCCTTTTGCTGCACTGCATAATTCTAACGAATCCAGAGTGACGGCGCTGCAGAGCTGAATTTCAGTACTCAAATCAAAGTGTATTTGTCAGCGCTTGCACATTTCTCCCTGCAGAGGAGCTTGTGAGTCAGGCACTTCTGCTGCGAGGCTCATCTTGTTTGCTTTGTGCTGCTGTGTAGGCGTCGTGTAGTTGAGGGTAAGTGAAAACATCAGTGAGAGAGAGAAAGAAAGAAATGTGTGTGTTACAGCTTGTAACAAATAAGGTTGCTGTGTGCAGTTACTCGTTATTATGTTGAACCCTGAACTGATGCAGTCTCTGCTGTTCACTGTGGACCTGCTGCACGTACCCGTGGCCTTTTCTTTTGCGTTTTCTCTCCGCTCGTCAGTGTTTCTGTACAAAATATTGTCGCACTTAAAAGTTATCTGGAAACCCTCTGAGATTTAGTTATGCCACGCCACACCACTACTCCACTGTGTTGAGGTTGGCAGCTAGATTTTTAAAGTTATCCTTGTGCAAGAATGTAGAGGTTGTGATCTTTTAGAATCGCCCGCTTTCTCGTTTCTGCAACGCGTGCATTTAGCTCGATATTGTCGCAGTTTGAATTTTTTTTCGTAGTTAAGCGACCCTCGCAGAATGTCACCTTTTGCCGTATATTTAATTGAGCGTCATGTAATTAGGTTTTATTGAAAAATTCACTGATCTTCAAAGTGTGGTTGATTTGGCTGGCAAAAGGATGTATTTGCACTTATTCCCTGTTGATCCTGAAGTGATGGTGGGTTCTTGAGTCTCCAGTTCAGGTGCTGAGGGTGTAGGTCTGGGTCAGGGAGTTCCAGATTTTGCAATAAAGTTAGAAAATGCTGTGAACATCCAGCAGATAAGTGCGTCCTCTATGGGCAGAGGAGGAAGTTCATGTTGGTGACCTTTCAACATAAGCCTCTGCAGCTGATATTCCTGGCTCAGTCCGCACCATAGGCCCAGTGCCCTCAATATCTCCATCAGCCCCTCCACTGAACACGTCCTCACTCATCATGACCTCATTTGCCACTTCAACTTGAGGTCACCCTGATTCGATATCTCTTCCATTGCAAAGATCTTGCCGTTCAACGTAATGGAGGGGCCGGCTTTAAAATTACTGAACCTCCATGGATTTGCCACATTGTCCTTCCATGTGCTGGAGGCAGCAGTTGGGAATTAATGTAAAAAAACAAATATATTGAGTGAGACTATCACATATTGTCAGTGACTTGTCTTGAGTTCAGAAGCAAACAGGTATGGGACCTCATTTGAAGTCATATAGTGTGGCCCTTGCCTGTACCAGCAGCCATTAGACTGGGCCTGAGGTGTCTGAATTGAACATTGGGTATAGAACATAGAACATAGAACAGTACAGCACAGAACAGGCCCTTCAGCCCACAATGTTGTGCCGACCATTGATCCTCATGGATGCACCCTCAAATTTCTGTGACCATATGCATGTCCAGCAGTCTCTTAAATGACCCCAATGACCTTGCTTCCACAACTGCTGCTGGCAACGCATTCCATGCTCTCACAACTCTCTGCGTAAAGAACCTGCCTCTGACATCCCCTCTATACTTTCCACCAACCAGCTTAAAACTATGACCCCTCGTGCTAGCCATTTCTGCCCTGGGAAATAGTCTCTGGCTATCGACTCTATCTATGCCTCTCATTATCTTGTATACCTCAATTAGGTCCCCTCTCCTCCTCCTTTTCTCCAATGAAAAGAGACCGAGCTCAGTCAACCTCTCTTCATAAGATAAGCCCTCCAGTCCAGGCAGCATCCTGGTAAACCTCCTCTGAACCCTCTCCAAAGCATCCACATCTTTCCTATAATAGGGCGCCCAGAACTGGACGCAGTATTCCAAGTGCGGTCTAACCAAAGTTTTATAGAGCTGCAACAAGATCTCACGACTCTTAAACTCAATCCCCCTGTTAATGAAAGCCAAAACACCATATGCTTTCTTAACAACCCTGTCCACTTGGGTGGCCATTTTAAGGGATCTATGTATCTGCACACCAAGATCCCTCTGTTCCTCCACGCTGCCAAGAATCCTATCCTTAATCCTGTACTCAGCTTTCAAATTCGACCTTCCAAAATGCATCACCTCGCATTTATCCAGGTTGAACTCCATCTGCCACCTCTCAGCCCATCTCTGCATCCTGTCAATGTCCCGCTGCAGCCTACAACAGCCCTCTACACTGTCAACGACACCTCCGACCTTTGTGTCGTCTGCAAACTTGCTGACCCATCCTTCAATTCCCTCGTCCAAGTCATTAATAAAAATTACAAACAGTAGAGGCCCAAGGACAGAGCCCTGTGGAACCCCACTCACCACTGACTTCCAGGCAGAATATTTTCCTTCTACTACCACTCGCTGTCTTCTGTTGGCCAGCCAATTCTGTATCCAAGCAGCTAAGTTCCCCTGTATCCCATTCCTCCTGACCTTCTGAATGAGCCTTCCATGGGGAACCTTATCAAATGCCTTACTGAAGTCCATATACACCACATCCACAGCTTGACCCTCATCAACCTTACTAGTCACATCCTCAAAAAACTCGATAAGGTTTGTAAGGCATGACCTACCCCTCACAAAGGGTATAGGGACTGATTTGTGAGTGTCAGCCCATTCCATCACTCGCATGGCAGAATAGCACTAGTTTGAGGCAATGCAATGTCCTTTTCCTTCCATTGGACTCTCTTTACTGCCATCTGGTCTATTTCTTTCTTGACCTCTGCTTTTACCACGCTCTGTTTGAGTGCTTATCTCCAGGCACTCTGTTCAACAGTGGGGACTTCACCTGCATTTGCTCCAGTCCTGATCAACTTCTGATCTTGCTTTCAGACATCCTCCTGTTGAAGACATGGATGACCTGTTCATCTTCGTGCCTTAGAGCATGCCTTGGGATATACAGCTGTCATCCATTAAGCTCAGATAATCCAGTCAATGCAGCTCCACTGACTCCAGTGGGCAAACATGCCGGCATTCCCTGTATACAGTATTCCTGGTATACTTTCATGTCCAGCTCTCTCTGAAGCAATGCAGGTGACACTGTTCATCCCCTTCTCTTGCATAAGTTGTTTGTGCTTCACTGCTGTAAGGAGTGTGTTGAGCGTACAAGTCTAACACATATGGAGCATTGCATTTTCAGTTAGTTTAGTGTTGTGACCTCTCAACTATGACACGAAAGCTGTTGTCTTGGCAATCCTGGTGCTGGTTCCAGGATCATTGTTGATCCAAAGTGTGTGTAGCTGGCAATAACTCCCAAAGTGTGGGGGGAGGTTGCCCATGTTGCTGGAAGGTGGAGTCTCTGACAGCAGCTCGACTTTGTTTGCTGGGGCCTGTGCTTTATGGGGGTTCTCCTTGTGGTTGCAGTAATTACAGATTTTCAGTTGAAAATGCCTCGCAGCAGTCAGCATCCCTCTGATTTGTTTTCCTGTCGGTGGTGGGTTAAAGATAGTATTGCACCAATGATCCCATTTTGCCGTAGCATCTAGCCTTGGACATTGACCAATCCAGGACGTTAAGGAACTGCTGGGCCTTTCCTGACACTCTGCTGTGGCACCAGTTGACCTGAAGATGACGTTTCTTCCTAGATTAGTATGGTTTTCTCAGCTGAAGCCTGACGTGAAGTGACGTGGCAGAAAATGGTCACTGTCAGTCAGTACAGTTACAGCTCTGAGTGAAGAGGATGCTTCTAGGGCTGCGTTGGTCAGTGGTCAGAACTGCTGCATCAGTGTGCTGGGGTCCCGGATTTATTTCCAGCCTCAGGCGAGCGTGTGTGTGCAGTTTGCATGTTCTCGCTGTTTGTGTGGGTTTTGTTTGGGTGCTCCATTTTCCTCCGACAGTTCCCAAAGATGTGTAGAGTAGGTGGATTAGCCATGCTACATTGCCCGTAGTGTCCTGGATGTGTAGGTCGGGTGGTTTAGCCGTGGTAAGTGCAGCGTCACAGGAACAGGGAAAGAGCCTGGTTCTGGGTGGGATGCTCTTCAGAGGGTCGGTGCAGACTTAATGGCCTTTATCCACGCTGTAGGGATTCTACAATTTTATGATGAGGCCGTTGTTGAGGGTGTTATTTCTGAGCTCGGGAACTCTGCATTTTTTTTTGCATTTCGACACACACAGAGGGTACAACTGTTTTTTTCTTCAGTCATACAAAGTTCATACTGGATTTGAATTGTTAACTGTGTTTCTCTCTCTGTAGATTGTGGCAGACATGTTGAGTTTTGCCAGGATTTTCTGTCTTTGTTTCAGATCTCCAGCATTCATAAGATTTTGTTGAATCAAAAACCCAACTTCTTTTTTACCCCTTCCTAATACCCTCCTCCTTTTGCTACATGTTTTTTTTAATAAACTGTGCCTTTGTGAAACAGTTGGAGGCCTTTTCCTGTTCAAAAGGAGCAATAAAGTTGCCTTATTTATAATTTTGTTCTGATTGATTTTATTGTCGCAATACCGAATTGTAGTGAAAAGCTTTGTTCGCGAACAGTACAGGTGGATCACAGCAAGCAAAGGATGTACAGATCAAAAAGACTTAGAGGCAGACAAGTTACATTGAAGGTTACATTATCTGAGGCTGGAGGCCATTCAATAGCCTGATAATGGCTGGAAAGAAGCTGTACAGGATGAAGGGTCTAGGCCCGAAACGTCAGCTTTTGTGCTCCTGAGATGCTGCTTGGCCTGCTGTGTTCATCCAGCCTCACATTTTATTATCTTGGATTCTCCAGCATCTGCAGTTCCCATTATCGCTGTACCTGAACCTGTATGTGCGTGTGTTCAGATTTCTGTATCTTCTGCCTGACGGAGGATGTTGTAGGAAATCATTACCAGGGTGCGATGGGTCTTTGATGATGATGGCTACCTTTTCACGGCAGTGAGCGTGTAAATAGAGCCCATGGATGGAAAGTGGCTTCTGTGATAGTCTGGGCTGTGTACACCACTTTCTGTAGTTTCTTACGGTCCTAGGCAGAGCAGTTGCCACACCAGGCTGTGCACCCGGACAGTATGCTTTCTATGGTGCACCTGTAGAAGTTGGTGAGGGACCTTGTGGACACGTCAAATTTCCTGAGCTGCCCTAGGAAGAAGAGGCGTTGTTGTGCCTTCCTGGCTGTCGCATTTACGTGGGAGGTCCAGGACAGGTTATGTCACTCTGAGGAACTCGGTGCCTTTCACCCTCTCAGTGTCAGGTCTGGCAATGCCTGAATTGAAAATTGATGCCAAAAGCATTCTCTCACTCCTACACAATTCGCTGACTTAGAGTCATAGAGTTGTGCAGCACAGAAACAGACCCTTTGGTCCAACTCGTCCATGCCAACCAGATATCCTAAATTAATCTAATCCCATATATCAATATTTGGTCCATATCCCTCTGAACCCTTTCTATTTGTTTCTCCATCCAGATGCCTTTTAAATGTTGTAATTGTGTCCATCCTCCAGCCTTTACAGCCTCTCAAACTTGCATTTTACAGAAATGATCGTTAAAGCCTTTCAATAAATATTTTTCATGAACAATGGCAACATTGCCCAGAGATCAGAATGCTATCCAGTTGTGGTGTCCTACACTCTATCCTGCTTTTAAGTTTGGAAGACAATGACTGCTTAACCGAATGCCGTTACTAAGCTAACGTCTCTTCACTGATATAAAAGCAAAAATACTGTTGATGCTGAATATCAGAAATAAAACCAGAAAATGCTGGAAATATTCTATAGTCAGACAGCATTCATGGAGAGAGAAACAGTTAATGTTTGTCATTGGTGACCTTTCAACAGAACTGTTAAATGTTATTGGTTTTAAGAAAATGAACAAAGAACAGAATGGAAGGTTTGTGTTAGATGGGACTAATTGACAAAGGGGTCAGTAGGGAAAGGCCAAAGGAAGTAGAACGGATCAAGTAAATAAACTAAAGATGTATGAATGGTATGTTATGAGCAGTTGCTACCTGGGAACAAGGAAGAGAAACACAAGGCAGTATGATTAAAAGCTGCAAAGCGAATGGAAACGAAATGAGACTAGAGGTTCTAGCCTGAAATGGTTGAGTTCAATGTTGTCTGGAAGGCTGTGAAGTGCATAATTGAAAGGTGCCTTGAGCTTCACTGGATATCTGCAAGAGGCTGTGGACAGAGATGTCAGGTGAGAAAAAGGTGAAGAATTATACTGTCAGGCTTCAGAAGCCCAAGGTTGTGTTTACGAACTGAGTGGCGTATTCACAGAGCAGTCGCCAAGTCTGTGTTTAGTCTTTCTGGTGTAGAGGAGACAGCACAGTGTATAAGTCGACTAGTTTGACAGAAATGCAAAAAAATTATTTTTTATTTGAAAGTACTACTTGGAATGTTGGAAAATGAGGAGGTGAAAGGTCAGGTATTGCATCTCCTGCACTTGAGCAGGTAGCACCTGCTGAGTGCTTCCAGTATCGTCTGACTTTATTACAGCTTTTCTCACTTTCTCCTCTCAGTAATCACTGGGCTGTTGACATTAACCATCTTTGGGTTCATGGTTTACTATTTGTGCTGTTCCCTAGCTTGCTGCAAACACAGCTCCTAAATATTGCTCTGAAAGTTTTATTTCATGAGTTCACATTAACAAGATGGTGCTGTATAGTAAGTTATGATCGCACTAGGTCATCGAGGTAGTCACCCATATGCTTATTGGCACAGCATGTTGTTTCTGGAAGGAACATGTGAATTATCATTCAATTAGAATATAGTCACTAACACAGTAGGTAACTGTCATAAGTCATCAAAATCCTAGCAAGCAACAAAAAAAATCAGAGCTGGAAAATGTGTTGCCTTGAACTCCACAGTAAATATTAATGGACACCTGGAATTTTTATTTCTAATCTACAGTGAGAGCTCAGGTAACATATTAAACAAGTCAGTCTTCATGTTCACACTTCATGACATTTTCTAACCTAGTAGCAATCAGTTTCAGTGGCTATACTATTGCTAGTATAGGTCTTACATAGAACGTACACATTATATAGTTCCACAATTAGCTATCATGTACGAGTCAAGTTGGAAACTGGTGCAAAGTCTTAGATTTTTCTGATATTATTTTTCAACAAAATAGACACTGCCCATATGATGAGAAGCCTTTTTAAAGTAGTTATTTTAGGTGCTTGTGTTTCCTCACCTTTGTGTATGTCTATTTCTGTCCTATAAGTGGCAGTGTGGTACTGCTGATTGGAGCAGGGCAGACAGACTTCATCTGTGAACACGTGCGAGGATGGATTTACAGCGAGAGTCCCGGGGAGGCGGTTCAGTTGCCAGCACCGCACATTGAAGCAGAGGGAGTCAGTGCCATGATGCAACAGCCTTGGCTCAATCACAGCATCTGCAAAGCCAGCACTTCTCTTAGATCCACGCAGTGTGTTGTTGCTATGGTAACATCTCATCATTTCAGATGCTCATCAGAAGGCAAGTTGGCACTCATCTTAAAATAAGGACGATAATTTGGAAGCGTGAGTTTTTTTTTAAGGAAAAGAAATTTTATTTTCTGGGTTCGAGGAATTGATTTAGTAATCCTGCCAGACCTGCCTCACACCATCACCTGTCCCAAGCAGCTGGAACAACAGAAGTGGATCTGATCCACTGACACAGAAACCGTTTTAGCAATTTCTTCCTTGAACCTCACTTTTAGTGACCATCAGCAAATCCACATGAAGCCTTAGTGCTCCCTATGAACATATCTAACCCTATGTAAACATTGGGTGTAAAGCAATCTTCACTGTACATCTAGAAGCCACAAATACCCTTTTCATGTTCAGTTGTTACAGACTGTCATAGACGAATGTCCCATGGTGCCTTGTGAAACTGGAAGGAACTATTTATGGTTGTCACCATAATTATTTCTGTTCAATTCTTAAAATGTTTTAACTTAAATTTTTTTTTTCTTTGTTGCAAACTTCTGAAAATTTCATATTTTCTATCTATCCAATCAGTCACTCTTTCAAAAAAAATTACAGCATTTCCAAAAGGTGACCTGCCTTTAAGAAGTGTGTGTTGGCTGGCTCTGATTAATCAAAGCATATTCAGTAATTTTATCTCAATTTACAGATTCCAAGAGTTCCTCCTCATCTAAAATTTAACTAGCTCGTCTACTTTGCCAGTTAATCATTGTCTCCCTTTTCAAACGAAAATGTTACTTTGGCTACCTTCCAGGCTCATGGAAGAATTTGCACATTTGAGGACAATTGACATAATTGGTCTGAGCCTCTCTTGTCTCCTCGTGGACAACTTTCAGTTGTGTAAAATGTAAACGATTAAGGTCCAATGCTTGAGCTGTGCTCACTAACTTTATAAACTAATTCCAGTTTTCATTTGGCTCAGTGAGTCAGTCTTAGCTCTGAGTAAAAAGTCAAAGGTTTAAGACCCACTGTTTACAGTTCTATCATTGCTGTATGTGAGATCATTGTTGTATATGGTATTTACATGGTAATTTCTGCATTTGCCTACATTACATTAATTAAAAGTAATTTTACTATGAAGCACATTGATATGTCCTTAGGATATAACTTATGCAAGTTTGTTTTTTCAGTTCCCTGTAACGTGTCACATACTAACTAATGCACTTACATCTTCATTTCCTTGTTCATTTGTGAAAGTTGAAGTAAAATATTTACCTAATATCCTTTCATCCTCCTAAATGAAAATCTACTTCACCCCTAAGCAGCAGCTTTCCCTCTGATAATTCTTAAATGCCTATGCAAATCATTTTATTCCTTTTTGTTCAATGCCAGTCTTCTTAAATATCGTCTTGTAGTCCATTTAATTGTATTTTGTTTCCTCAAGGTTTTCCACTTATCAAACCTAAGTTTCTACTTAGTTCTTACTCTGCTTTAAAAGTCCTATAGGAATGCATTTTATTTTGTTTTTGTTTGATTTCTGTTCCGTCTGTCCTATATTCCAAGGTTTCTAGCTGATGTTCTTTCAATCTGTCTGTTCACCTTCTGATCAAATAACTTGTGGAGAGGGTACCATTGGTCTTTGCACTTTTTCTGTCTAACACTGTTCTTGGTGACGGATCTTTTTTTTTTCACAGACCCCAACTATCTTATGGTCACTATTTCCCAAATTATTGCCCTCCCCTTGTAATTATTTGCCGCCTCTTACTTCTCAGAATTAAATCAAGTCATACATTGTTTTCTGATAAGGACTGGAAATATACGGATCCAGGAGACAGTATTAAATGCATTCACTCTGACCACATACCATCATAATGACAACATTTCAGGTCCGGTGACCCATCTTCAGAATTGTAGGAGGTTCAGGAGAAGGGTCGTTGGAATCGAAACATTACCTCTGCTTTCACTCTCTCCAGAGATGCTGCCAGACCTGCTGAGTTTTTTCAACTATTTCTTCTTCTGTTTCTGATTTCCAGCATCTGCAGTTCTTTTGGTTTTTTGACATTGTACTGTGTTGGAATTGTTGAAACCATCATTCCTATTGCCTCACTGCTGTTGTGTAATTCCTCTGAACTTCTGATTTTATTCACTCATGGGATGTGGGCATTGCTGACTGGCGAGTATTTATGACCATCCCCAGTGGCCCTTGAGAAGGTGGTAGTGAACTGCCTTTTTGAACAGCTGCAGTCCTGCTGTGGGTTGACCCACAATGTCATTAGGGAGGGAATTCCAGGATTTTGACCCAGCGGCAGTGAAGGAATAGTGATGTGTTTCCAAGTCAGGATCGTGACTGGCTTGGAGGGGAGCTTGCAGGTTGCAGTATTCCCATGTCTCTGCTGTCTTAATACTTCTGGATGGGATTAGTCATGGGTTCGGAAGGTTCTGTCTGACGCTCTTTGGTAAATTTCTGCAGTGCATCTTGTAGATAGTACACACTGCTGCTACTGAGCATCGGTGGTAGAAGGAATGGATGGTTGCGGATGTGCCAATCAAGCGGGCTGCTTTGTCCTGGATGGTGTCAGGCTTCTTGAGTGTTGTTGGGGCTGCACCCATCCAGGCAAGTGGGGAGTAATCCATCACACTCCTGACTTGCGCCTTGTACAAGGTGGACAGGTTTTGGGGAGTTCAGGAGGTGAGTTACTCACCACAGTATATCTAGCCTCTGACCTGCTCTGTAGCCATCTTGTTTATGTGGCAAGTCCAGTTGAGTTTCTGGTCAGTAGTAACCCCCATGATGTAGATAGTCGGGGATTCAGTGATGGTAACACCATGGAATGTCAAGGGGCAATGTTTAGATTCGCTAATTGGAAACAACATCTGCGCTATGCAAATACTACTTGCCACTTGTCAACCCATGCCTGGATATTGTTCATATCTTGTTGCCTTTGAACATGGACTTGTTCATTACCTGAGAAGTCATGGATGGTGCTGAATATTGTGCAAACATAAGCATCCCCACTTCTGACCTTATAACGGAGAGAAGGTCATTGATGAAATAGCTGAAGATGGTTGGCCCAGGACACCAACCTGAGGAACTCTCGCAGAGATGTCCTGGAGCTGAGATACCTGATCTCCAACTACCATGGCCATCTTCCTGTATGCCAGGTATATAACTCCAAACACCAATGAATTTGCCCCTGATATCTGTTGCTTCCAGTTTTGCTAGTGCTTTTTGATTCCACACTCAGTTGAATGTAGCCTTGATGTCAGGGGCTGTCATTCTCACCTCACCTTTGGAATTCACCTGCTTTGTCTCTGTTTGAACCAAGGCTATAAAAAAATTTAGGAGCTGAGTGACCCTTGCAGAACCCAGACTGGCCAGTAGTGAGCACTATCCATAATTTCATGGGCTCGCTACCCGTTGCTTAACTTTATCTGTATAGATTGATTTAACATTAACCCCCTTGGGGTATCTTTACATTTTGGGCAGAAAAAGACTTGTGTTTATAGACTTGCACCTTTCAAAACTCAAGAGGTTTCAAGCCAGTTAAGTATTTTAAAAATGTAATAATGTTGTAATGCAAGAAATATAGAAGCCAATTTGCAATCAGCAAACTCCCCCTAACAGCATTGTAAAAATATTCAGAAACGTTTGTTTCTGTGACATTGATTAAAAGGTAAAAATTGACCAAGACACCAGGGGTAACACCCTTCTGCTTTTTTAAATATTGCCATCGGGTCTTTTACATTCAGCTGAACTTATAGAAAATTTTACAGCTGGTCCAAAACCCAGTAACCCAGACAGAGCTACACGTCCCAATTTTCATGTTGCATTTTGTTTTATAGGCAGCATGAACTGCTTGATTTCTCCAGCACGCGTTCTGAAGAGCTTAAGCACCTGTAGGATCTTTTGGATAAAGTATGCATCACCTGAGCTGTGTGAAGCCTGGAATGTGAGAGCAGCCCAAAGGAATTGCTGTCTGAAATTCGACACCGTTGAGCCAAAATCTAAAAGACTCTGTGAGCTGCCAGCACTGCAGCATAAAGCCCTGCTTGTATGTGTAAGATACAAAAGCAGCAAAAGCTCAAAGAAGGCTAGAAGACGGATGTTACACGAGGAGTCGGATGAAGAAGAGGATGATCCCGAGAAAAGTGACTATGAGGACGAATCAGAGGAGGAAGATGATGACATCCAGCCGAAAGCTTACAAAGACCTTGAGAAAGTAGTATCATCTTTCAGATTCGACCTCATCATGAAAGCTGGTCTGGATATAGCGAGGAAGTAAGTGGCCTGTTTTTAGGGAGGTTAAATCATGTCCGTGCCATTTTGGTATTTCAGCAGCAGGTCTTGCTGATAATGTCAGATACAACAAACAATCGCTCAATGTCATAGAGCTGTCATAGAGATTATTAATCAATTTTACAAAAGTCAGTTCTGGTGCATTCCTCATCCCAAAATTGCAAGACTAGCTCAGTTGAGTTTTGAACTGGTTGGTGAGGATATACCCTTGATGGTAATTGTGAAGAGTTAGTCTCGTTTTGTGAAAGGGAAATCATGTTTAATCAAGATATTGAATTTCCTTGAAGGAGTAGAGGCGGCACGGTGGCTCAATGGTTAGCAATGCTGCCTCACAGCACCAGGGACCTGGGTTCATTTCTACCCTGGGGCAAATATCTGTGGAGTTTACACATGCTGCCTGTATCTGTGTGGGTTTCCTCTGGGTGCTCCGGTTTCCTCCCACAGCCCAAAGGTGTGCAGGCTAGGTGGATTGGCCATGGGAAATGCAGGGTTATAGGAGAGGTCTGGGTGAGATGTTCTTTGTGGGGGTTGGGGGGGTGGTGGAGGATGTTGGTGCAAACTCAGTGGGCCAAATGGCTTATGTCTGCATTGTGAGGATTCTGTGATTCTATAACTCTTTGGGGTAAAGGTAAAAAGTGGGATGGGTAAGCGCTACAGATTTTGCTGTCTATTACATACAGCTTACTGGCCATATCTACTTATCATTTTTAGACCCTTTCTATGCTCCTGATTTTCACTTGGGATAGGAAGGGCTGTTCTGGGTGACATAGTAGATAATTGCCAAATCTGCTGATCAGACAGTGTAGGTGACAGCTAACATATTACCATTTCAGTGTTAGCATTCTGTATAGATGTTATCTTTGGGTTCACGGATACATTTGGTGAAATGAACTTGTACCTGCTAAACTGAGTTTGTGTCATTTTCAAAATTAGGTTCAATCAGCTTTCAAGTTGCTCACGACCATTCTGGGCTGGGCTTTCATATGCAGTGGGGTCGTGTAGCTGAATGTTTTACCAGCCAGCACGCTCCTTAACACCGGTTTGTGGTTTGCTTTACAGCAAGGTGGAAGATTCCTTTTATAGCAACAAACTGCGACTGAATGGAGAGAAGTTACTGAAGAAAAGTAAAGTGGTACGTTTTATGTTTTCACCTCAATTTATTTCAAATGCACTCAACGTAACTATCTCAATGCCAAACACCACTGTATAACTTGAGTTGATGGGAGAGGTGTTACCTCATCCTTTGTGACATCTGTCTCTGTTGTCAGTCAAAAATCACATTTGCAATCCCTCACTGCCCCAACCAAAATGAATGACCAATGTTTGTCGGGCTTTACAGCAGGAGATACACTGCAGTCATCATTCGGTGCCATGAGAACTGGGTTCCTGTTCTAAGTGTTCGGTGGTGATTTTTGAGGTCAGTTCTGGTTGAAGATTCGAATGATCTTTTGCCAACACTGAGCAGGGAGGACGTAAAGACGCCAGGCCCCTTTGAGATGTTTGAAAACTCACTTGGATGTGGCAGGGTTGTAGGGGAAGCGGGGAATATGCTTTTGGGCAACACAAGGCCTCATGGCTTTGTAATTCTACAGAGCTGTTTTTTTACTTAAGCAAAAATGCCATTAGACAGCAAAACTGGCTAATAGAACAGTTCCACATGAGACCAAAACATGACAGTGAAGCAATTTGCCTAATTCCTGATTACGGGCAATGCGGGTAGGTAGTTATTGTCATTAACCTCTTTAGAGATTGAAACCATCTGCCTGGTGATAAGATTAGCCTGTAGCTCTTGGTGAGCACTCCCAGCTGTTGTCAGTTTGCTCCCTTGGTTGTATAACAGGAAAGGAACGTTTTCTAAAAGCACTACTCCTGTAGGCCTCCAATCAGCAAGATCCGGTGGAGAAATAGAGAGAGTTCCTCACTGAGAACTAACACCCTCCTGTTCAGGATGGCATTTGTCAGCCTGCAACATACTCCCCTGCACCTTGTGCCTCCTTTGTTTGCTATGGGAATAAAATTAGCAATTTTATTTAACTTGCATTTTGGAAATATTTCAGGCAAACATTTCCTACTTCTCAGGTCATTCACAGGTGGAAATTTAAAATGACAGGAAAGAAGCAACTTGGTGAAAATCTAAACTGAAGTCAGCCAAATGCTTGAAATTTAAAGATAAAGTTGCCTCTCTGATGAAGGGTCTAGGCCCGAAACGACAGCTTTTGTGCTCCTGAGATGCTGCTTGGCCTGCTGTGTTCGTCCAGCTTCACACTTTGTTATCTTGGATTCTCCACCATCTGCAGTTCCCATTATCTCTGATCACAGTGTAAAGATGTCTGGTTGGTCGTCTAGGACTGAGATGAGGAGAAATTTCTTCACCCGGAGAAAGGTGTGTGTGTGGGATTCTCTGCCACAGAAAGTGTTTGAAGTCAAAACATTGAATGTTTTCAAGAAGGAGGTTAATCATGGTTTTTAGGGCTAAATGCATCAAAGGGTAAGGGTGAATAAAGGTGGGAAGAGGCTCTGAGTTGGATGATCAGCCATGTTTGCAGGGAATGGTGGAACAGACTTGAAGGGCTGAATGGCCTACTGCTGTTTCTGTTTTTTCATAAATGTTTGTGAGGCTCATGCTTAGCAGTCACCTGCACAAGCAGAACCCATCCATCGGGATCTTGATCAAGGTGTGCAGAGCTTTCCACCTTCTGTGCTTCAATAGAACATCAACAGGAGTTTAAATTTTCTTTCGACCCTTAAGTTAAGTTGTGAGACAATGGGAGATATGATGCAGAACTTCAAGCTTCTTGCATCCCAGTTGAAAGCATTGGGTTTCCCATGGTTTCCAAGCAGCCCAATTGATTTCAGGTCCTGAACAGTTATTTGTTTGCTTTTCTTTGTGTTGGCAGGTGAAAGAGGGTGATATTCTGGATCATCTGATTGGGGAGGATAAAGAAGCTGAAACAGTCACTGTCATGAGGGTGATGGTTCGGAAGATTGCTGAGGAAACGACAAATACAGAGAAACACCGAGTGATCTTGAGACGCTGGAAAAACCTGCAGCTGCCCAGAGCAGAAGTATTTAAATAAGATTCCACTGTCTGGCTAGAGGAGGGCTCTCTGTAGTCTGACTGGGAAATGAGATGCTGTCACTGACAAAAAGCAAGGCTCCAACAAAACAGCAAATGATGTGGCAGCTTTTCCTGCTGTTTTCCAGGACAACATGGGATATTGATAATCGTTTTCATTTATGTTGTGTTCGCCCCACAATGAGCATTTCTAAACGTTTCACAGTGGGACACAGCACACAGCAAGGGAAGGAATTCAGAGCGCTGCTAGCAAGCTGAAGGAGAAACCAGAGAGGTTATTTTTTGGAAAGACTTTTCAAAGATCGCAAAAGAGGTTTCAGAAGAGAATTCCAGCAATCAAGCGACCTGAAAAATCAGTCTGATGTGACGGTAGGAAGGGAACATAGGACAAAAACTGTAATCTGGAGACTGAAAGAGCTGGGGTGGGATTAGTCAGGGGAGAAGTAAATTCAATCAGATGGAGCAAGGCTTTAGCACTATTTGTAGATCTGAGCCAGGATCTTGAAAGTCCACTGATCTTGGAGGGGACCAGGGGATGACAATTGTGCTGCATTTTTGGCGGGAACGTGAACTACTGAATCTTCAATTCATTCAAATTTGTGTCAGCAGAGGGGCAGGTGAGAAGCACGAACAATTGAGAGTGCAGGAACAGGCTATTCAGCCCATCAGGTCTGTGGCAGTGCTCACCCTAAAACAGCAAATATTTTGTGAACTGGCGGCTCTGGCACCAGGAGTGTGCCAGTTAATGAAGAGGTCCACATGCTCAATGCAAAAACACACACTAAGTAATAGAAACATGTTCTGGGGCGTATACGTGTCACTGTTGTACTTTATTTACAGCATAAATCACTTAAATAATAATGCAACTTTACCTTAAATAAAACTTGCTGACAGAGAACTTCTTACTCGCACCCTCAACTGAGTACTTGGACATGGTGGAGATTGTGAAAATACAGGAAACTCAGCGGTATTTAAGGTAATAAAATGTGAGGCTGGATGAACACAGCAGGCCAAGCAGCATCTCAGGAGCACGAAAGCTGACGTTTCGGGCCTAGACCCTTCATCAGAGAGGGAGATGGGGAGAGGGAACTGGAATAAATAGGGAGAGAGGGGGAGGCGGACCGAAGATGGAGAGTAATGAAGATAGGTGGAGAGAGTACAGGTGGGGAGGTAGGGAGGGGATAGGTCAGTCCAGGGAAGACGGACAGGTCAAGGAGGTGGGATGAGGTTAGTAGGTAGATGGGGGTGCGGCTTGGGGTGGGAGGAAGGGATGGGTGAGAGGAAGAACCGGTTAGGGAGGCAGAGACAGGTTGGACTGGTTTTGGGATGCAGTGGGTGGGGGGGGAAGAGCTGAGCTGGTTGTGTGGTGCAGTGGGGGGAGGGGACGAACTGGGCTGGTTTAGGGATGCAGTTGGGGAAGGGGAGATTTTGAAACTGGTGAAGTCCACATTGATACCATTAGGCTGCAGGGTTCCCAGGCGGAATATGAGTTGCTGTTCCTGCAACCTTTGGGTGGCATCATTGTGGCACTGCAGGGGGCCCATGATGGACATGTCATCTAAAGAATGGGAGGGGGAGTGGAAATGGTTTGCGACTGGGAGTTGCAGTTGTTTGTTGCGAACTGAGCGGAGGTGTTCTGCAAAGCGGTCTCCAAGCCTCCGCTTGGTTTCCCCAATGTAGAGGAAGCCACACCGGGTACAGTGGATGCAGTATACCACATTGGCAGATGTGCAGGTGAACCTCTGCTTAATGTGGAATGTCATCTTGGGGCCTGGGCTAGGGGTGAGGGAGGAGGTGTGGGGGCAAGTGTAGCATTTCCTGCGGTTGCAGGGGAAGGTGCCGTGTGTGGTGGGGTTGGAGGGCAGTGTGGAGCGAACAAGGGAGTCACGGAGAGAGTGGTCTCTCCGGAAAGCAGACAGGGGTGGGGATGGAAAAATGTCTTGGGTGGTGGGGTCGGATTGTAAATGGCGGAAGTGTCGGAGGATGATGCCTTGTATCCGGAGGTTGGTAGGGTCGTGTGTGAGAACGAGGGGGATCCTCTTTGGGCGGTTGTGGCGGGGGCGGGGTGTGAGGGATTTGTTGCGGGAAATACGGGAGACGCGGTCAAGGGCGTTCTCGATCACTGTGGGGGGAAAGTTGCGGTCCTTGAAGAACTTGGACATCTGGGATGTGTGGGAGTGGAATGTCTTATCGTGGGGGCGGAGGCGGAGGAATTGGGAATAGGGGATGGAATTTTTGTAGGAGGGTGGGTGGGAGGAGGTGTATTCTAGGTAGCTGTGGGAGTCGGTGGGCTTGAAATGGACATCAGTTACAAGCTGGTTGCCTGAGATGGAGACTGAGGGGTCCAGGAAGGTGAGGTATGTGCTGGAGATGGCCCAGGTGAACTGAAGGTTGGGGTGATAGGTGTTGGTGAAGTGGATGAACTGTTCGAGCTCCTCTGGGGAGCAAGAGGCGGCGCCGATACAGTCATCAATGTACCGGAGGAAGAGGTGGGGTTTGGGGCCTGTGTAGGTGCGGAAGAGGGACTGTTCCACGTAACCTACAAAGAGGCAGACATAGCTGGGGCCCATGCGGCTGCCCATGGCCACCTCCTTAGTCTGTAGGAAGTGGGAGTTAAGGTATATAATTTTTGCTGGCTAATTGAGAGTGATGGTTCAAAAGATGCTGGTCAAAACAGAGTTTGCTGTACATTTTAATTTCGCTGTCTATCAGGCGTCGTTCCTTTTAAAAGTATTTATGGATTCTGTTTTCACCATTTTCTTGCAGAAAATTCCGAATGCTAGCCACCCGCTGTGCAAGAAAAGGATATTTCAGGGCATACACTTTCGTCCTTTTGTCAACATAAATTTGTGAGCTTCACCCCCAGCTCTATTTCTCTCTTATAATATTATTTTTAACACTGTTTTGTCATACATGAAGATTCCTATCAGGTTGCTCCATAATCTCCATACTCTTGTGAAAACCAACCCTATTCTCTTGCACCTCTCTTTGTAACTCTGACCCCTGGTGATGAACCACAGTGATCTTTAACATGATAAAACGATCGGGTATTGGTAGCGGTCAGGTGAGTTGGGCTTCTACTGCACTTAACATCTGACCTAGCCCCACCATGCAGTATTACTGCAATTTACACATTATCAACCTCTAGAAAAATTTTTGACCAACAGCAGACAGCCACAGTGCATTGGCAGCTATTTCAATACATTTCTATTAAGTTGATGAATGCCTGGACTAAACTAACAGGAAAATGTTGTAGGAGTTTTCAGCTGCAGTCATTTCTCGACCATTCGATACTGTGTTGTCTGTCAGTGATGCAATTGTCAACTCCTGCCTGCTGATACTGTCTGCTAGTCGGAACACGGTCAAGAGCGGCAGGGGCAGTTTCTCCCAGGGAGCTTGTCTCCTGTGCTCTAGGCCAGAAGCCAGCCTTCTGTCAGTCAGCCAGCAGCTCTCCAAGGCACTGTGCTGTGTGGGGAAGCCTGGATGCCTGACATTCTAGGCTACAGTGCACTGAAGTGTCTGTGCCCTAGTTCAGCATTTTACAGGCACTTATTGTACTGATAAAAGCAAGTGTACTATGTGCCATAATTATTAACTTTTTTTGTTAACTGCAGGGCTTCTATTGAAGTCAAGTGAATTCAGTTCTTCAGTTGAAAGCATTCCTCGGGCTCTAATTAGAATGATCTAATTCTGCTAGTATAGCAAGGATTTGAATTTCCATCTCAAACTCCCCCGGGAAACCTAGCTAATCCTTCCGAGACCACAGTGCAACTGTGCTCCGGTTAGTCTCTCCTGATTTACTCGATGTTTCAGGCACTGTTTAATTTCCCCTTGGTTCATATTGTTAAATACCAGATAGCAGGCACTGACTGCAGGGCAGCACTCTAACATGTGACATGGAGGCAGTGTCATATTCTTCAGCAGTACTGAGTCAGTAATCTCATGGTGGGCTTCAAGTAACTAAACAAATGAGGATAAATCTTGTAAGGTTTTAGTACCTTTCCTGGAACTCTGATGTTACAGCATTGAAATTACTTTGGTATCATTCAAAATGTGTACCCATTCCTTCCCCCATCATGTTTGGTGGCTTTCAGTTCTGTCACAATTGTAACTACATTTAAGCAAGTTTCTTGCACTGCATCTTGTGCAAGATTCTTCCCAGCAAAGCATTTAAACTCATTTAGTTGCCTGCAGAAACTCATCAACAAGACCGCACCTGAAGACTATACAGTGGTCCTTGACATTCTGGGAGTTAGAGACCATGTGAGGAGCAGTTTCACCTGACAATGGGTCAGAAAGTGAACCAGATCTCTGCTGCTGTAGGATTCTGTCATGTTTTCAACCCGAGACAGAAATTCCAGGCAGGGTTCCATGCACTTTAAGAATATTTGACTCTTTTCTTCAGCCATTTGCAAATGAGAAATTCCAAAAAACTGCTTTATGGAACAGGAATCAAAATGTCTGTTTCTACCCTCTACTGTACCTTTGAAATAACACTTTAAAAAATCTTAATAAGTCCTGTAATTCACCCAAGTGTAGATTTCAGTAATAAAGAGCAATTGCACCTTGTTGCCATAAAGTGCCAGGCATAATTCATTGTGCCGTGAACCTAATAAGATGTCATGTCCTCTGACCAAAGATTGTGGAGCAAACATGAGTAAATGGGTCTCAGATACAGGTTAAATGCGATCTGATAGAATCAGCTTGGAGGGCTGAATGGTATTCTTCTGTAACCTAGGAATGATCTGCGAGATGTAAACGTCTAATGTGCCTCTGGCAAACTCCAGACACCATGCTTTGTTTCTTCGTGAAGCCTTTATTTTTAAAACAACAGAAAGCTAATCAATCTGGAGCCTAAAGATAACCAGTACTTCCAACTGTTCCCAACAGATTTTTCAGTCTTCGCTATTAAGAGCAGTAACTTTAAAAAAGCTGCAGAACTTTTGTGATCAGTGATATATTTTGCATAATTATGGGCTGCATTTTCTTGATACAGTGGAGTTGGTTGTATAGTGAGATACTACGTATTAGCTAATTATTATTACAACTGCAAACAGTGCAGTGCTAACGAAGTGTAACATACAGTAGTGAACACAGTATCAAGGTATTATGGTTCCTTACTTCTGTATGTTATTATGGAAATAAACATTTTTTAAAAAACCTATTCTTTGTTAATTTAAATAAGCAAATCTTATTACTGAACTGAAATCTCTGGGCATTACTGAGTTTTCATGAATTGTCTGATAGCCGGATCTGTTCATAGGTATTTGTGTCGAAAGCCAGCAAGACATGGATCCCAACGTAAATGGCAGAATTATTTGCCGATGTCCTCCGAGATGGAGCATGTGAGACTAGGTTGAGGCTATCTCATTGTGACAACAGTCGGCATTTTACTAAAGAAAGGAGAGGCAGGAGGACAGGGGCTGTTTACTTCGAAAGATTGTGCCAAAACCTCTCATGAGAATATACATTGCTATCAGTACTTTTCACAGAATAAACGCCACTGAAAGCAGTCATGTCACTGAATAGGTAGTGTTTATTCTCCATTGGAGCCTCCTCTCACGTCGTCTCACCCTATCAGCATATCTCTCTGTTCCATTCTCACCCACGGACTTCATTATTCACTTCGACTGCTTATACTTCATTTTGGACTCCCTCGTAAGTGAAAATTTAAGATGAAATAATCTACATTCATGCCTGAGTTTCCCCCAACTGCAGATCAATTATGCTGGCATTCCTTCAGTAGTTAGACCAGTTGCCAGTGAATTCTCAGAATACAGAGAAGAAACTCACTCCCCACCCCAAGCAGCCCTTCTTGAGCTTCCAACCCCTTTCAAATGTCCCTTCACGATTTTTCATCCTTTTCTGACCAGCCCTTACTGATCATGTCACTGGGTCCCTTGGGAAGATCACACTCCAGTCTATCAGACAGCACCCAAATTGATGACTTACCAGTAGAAATGCTGCAGAGTTTTGGTTCCAACCTCTCACCATTTAAGAAATGTGGAAAGTGCATAACTTTACACACACATATTCTCTCTCATAGAGTTGTACAGCATGGTAATAGACCCTTCAATCCATCTTGACTGCGATGACCAGGTATCCTAAACTGATCTGATCCCATTTGCCAACATTTTGTCTATATCCCTTTAAATCTTTAGTATTCATATACACATCCAGATGCCTTTTAAATTCTGTAATAGTACCCTCCTCCACCACTTTCTCTGCCAGCTCCTTTCATACATGCACCATCCTCTGCATTAAAAATTTGCCCCTTGGGTCCCTTTTAAATTTTTCCCCTCCCACCTTAAACCTATGCTCTCTAATTTTGGACTCCCATACCCTAGGGAAAAGAATCTTGGCTACTCACCGTATCCATGGCACTCATAGTTTCTTAGACCTCTGTAATCCCTCAGCTTCTGAATTTCCAAGGAAAAATCCCCAGCCTATTCAGCCTCTTCCCTAAAGCTCAAATCTTCCAACCTTAGCAACGTCTTTGTAAATATTTTCAAGGTTAACAACATCTTTCCTATAGTAGGGAAGCCAGAACTGACTGCAATATTCCAAAAGTGGTCTAACTAATGTCCAACTTTCTGGGTTATTCACTGAGACTGTTTGAGTTTCTTGTTCCCTGTGGACAGATAACTGAAACTTGCGTGACTGGGATTGCTAGATAGAAGCTGGTTAAGGCTATTACAGAGAATGAAGTTAATTACAGATTGTTCATGATCTGATAGAGTAGCAGAATAGGCTTTCAGATGAACTAGCTTATTCCCGTTCATACTGTCCTTGAAATGCGGGCTTTCCAAGTGTTTTCTCATCTGAAACCCTGCAACAGGTTGGTGCGCACAGAATAGTGTGCAGTGAAATGAAAGTAATTCTCTCAGTTTGGAAAGAGGACATCTTTATAAAATGTATGTTTGTTTCACACAGTCTCTTTCTCAAAAAACTTTGTATTTTTTAAATATTTACCTTCTATTTTATTTCAAGGACATATTAAACTGTTGTAAAGCATAAACTGGAGCTGACAAACTCAGCTCTGCCCATATGCACTCAGATATCCAGCGTTCAGATGTCTAAACGGATGACCGTTCTGACTGACAGTCTCCGACAATGATTGAAACAGGATGGTTCTCAGTTGGTTTAACCTTTCTGGGTTTTGGCACTCTGGAGGACTGTATTTCCTGTGCCTTAAACTGGACTAAGCAAATTCCTCTTCATCCCTGAGCTAAATATCGAATTGTTATTCTGATACTACATCATCTGGTTGTAGAGTCACCAGCCAATGGCAGCATCTACACTCATCCTGTCATGTTTCAATATAGCCTCCCCTGATACTTAAAACTCTTGGAATGGAGACCCAGTCTTCTCATAAAACCATCCCACTATCCCAGGGATTAATCTGGTGAATCTCCACTGCACTCCACCTAGGGCACGTGTTATCCTTCCTTGGATACATAGACCAAAAATGAGCAAAATACTCCCAAGTGAGACCATAATATATAGCAGTAGAATTAGGCCATTCAGCCCATTGAGTCTGCTTCACCATTATCTACCGCAGTGGGCTGTGGAAGCTCAATCATTGAGCATGATCAAGAAACCAATCCATAGATTTTCTGGAGACTAACTACAACAAGGGTTATGGAGACTGGATGATCAACCATGATCTAATTGATTAGCAGAACAGACTCAATGGTCTGAATGGACTACTCCAATTGCTATGTTCCTATTCTCAGATTCTCCGATGCTTTCAGTTTAATGCAGAAACCTTGTGTTTCTTGTGCTAGACTAGGATTGTTCAGCTGGAGTCGATCCTTGTTTGCTCAACCCATACAGGCATTTGTTTTCAGAGTGAGAAGACCGCATTGTGCAGACCTATCTCCACTGCCAGTATATACCCAGCAGCCGTGCTTTTTACAGGTTCCTGAAGATGTCACAGCAACAATGAATACAGGGACTTTTCATATTCATCTTTAAATATCCATAGTAAAGTTTGCAAATAGAAAATGTCTGACAGACCTATAAACTCAAATAGATTTTAATAATAGAGCATTAATGTTGGAGGAAGAGGTTCTCTAGGTCTGGCTGGGGGACCCATAGAAAACAGACCATTCTTATGGGTATCCACTCCAACTGAAAATACTGTGCAAGCTTCTGGTAGCTGACTCAGAGTCACAATCCCCCAGTATTTTTTTGGTTGCTGAGTTTTTTTTCTGGTGGCTGAGGAAAGCTGGCAAAAGGTGAGAACATCTTCCTGATAATGAGTCTGCAAATTCAGCACAGGTAACAGTAGAAACCACCCTTTTAGCAATGGATAGTCAGTGCCCCTGCCAATGTGCTTTCAAAGCGGGCAGAGGGCACCTAAAGTATCGTGGGTACTAGGCCTACCATTTTCCACCCCTCCCCCCCCCGCCTAGTTTGTTATAGAACATAGAACAGTAGAGCACAGAACAGGCCCTTCAGCCCACAATGTTTTGCCGACCATTGATCCTCATGAATGCACCCTCAAATTTCTGTGACCATATGCATGTCCACCAGTCTCTTAAATGTCCCCAATGACCTTGCTTCCACAACTGCTGCTGGCAACGCATTCCATGCTCTCACAACTCTCTGTGTAAAGAACCCGCCTCTGACATCCCCTCTATACTTTCCCCCAACCGGCTTAAAACTATGACCCCTCGTGTTAGTGATAATGGGAACTGCAGATGCTGGAGAATCCAAGATAATGAAATGTGAGGCTGGATGAACACAGCAGGCCAAGCAGCATCTCAGGAGCACAAAAGCTGACGTTTCGGGCCTAGACCCTTCATCAGAGAGGGGGATGGGGTGAGGGTTCTGGAATAAATAGGGAGAGAGGGGGAGGCGGACCGAAGATGGAGAGAAAAGAAGATAGGTGGAGAGGAGAGTATAGGTGGGGAGGTAGGGAGGGGATAGGTCAGTCCAGAGAAGACGGACAGGTCAAGGAGGTGGGATGAGGTTAGTAGGTAGGAGATGGAGGTGCGGCTTGGGGTGGGAGGAAGGGATGGGTGAGAGGAAGAACAGGTTAGGGAGGCAGAGACAGGTTGGACTGGTTTTGGGATGCAGTGGGTGGAGGGAAAGAGCTGAGCTGGCTGTGTGGTGCAGTGGGGGGAGGGGATGAGCTGGGCTGGTTTTGGGATGCGGTGGGGGAAGTGGAGATTTTGAAGCTGGTGAAGTCCACATTGATACCATTGGGCTGCAGGGATCCCAAGTGGAATATGAGTTGCTGTTCCTGCAACCTTCGGGTGGCATCATTGTGGCACTGCAGGAGGCCCATGATGGACATGTCATCTAAAGAATGGGAAGGGGAGTGGAAATGGTTTGCGACTGGGAGGTGCAGTTGTTTATTGTGAACCGAGCGGAGGTGTTCTGCAAAGTGGTCCCCAAGCCTCCGTTTGGTTTCCCCAATGTAGAGGAAGCCACACCGGGTACAGTGGATGCAGTATACCACATTGGCAGATGTGCACGTGAACCTCTGCTTAATGTGGGAAGTCATCTTGGGGCCTGGGATAGGGGTGAGGGAGGAGGTGTGGGGGCAAGTGTAGCATTTCCTGCGGTTGCAGGGGAAGGTGCCGTGTGTGGTGGGGTTGGAGGGCAGTGTGGAGTGAACAAGGGAGTCGCGGAGAGAGTGGTCTCATGTTAGCCATTTCTGCCCTGGGAAATAGTCTCTGGCTATCAACGCTATCTATGCCTCTCATTCTCTTGTATACCTCAATTAGGTCCCCTCTCCTCCTCCTTTTCTCCAGTGAAAAAAGTCCAAGCTCAGTCAACCTCTCTTGATAAGATAAGCCCTCCAGTCCAGGCAGCATCCTGGTATACCTCCTCTGAACCCTTTCCCAAGCCTCCACATCTTTCCTATAATAGGGCGACCAGAACTGGATGCAGTATTCCAAGTGCGGTCTAACCAAAGTTTTATAGAGCTGCAACAAGATCTCACGACTCTTAAACTCAATCCCCCTGCTAATGAAAGCCAAAACACCATATGCTTTCTTAACAACCCTGTCCACTTAGGTGGCCATTTTAAGGGATCTATATATCTGCACACCAAGATCCCTCTGTTCCTCCACACTGCCAAGAATCCTATCCTTAATCCTGTACTCAGCTTTCAAATTCAACCTTCCAAAATGCATCACCTCGCATTTATCCAGGTTGAACTCCATCTGCCACCTCTCAGCCCATCTCTGCATCCTGTCAATGTCCCGCTGCAGCCAACAACTGGCCTCTATACTGTCAACGACACCTCCACCCTTCGTGTCATCTGCAAACTTGTTGACCCATCCTTCAATCCCCTCATCCAAGTCATTAATAAAAATTACAAACAGTAGAGGCCCAAGGACAGAGCCCTGTGGAACCCCACTCACCACTGACTTCCAGGCAGAATATTTTCCTTCTACTACCACTCGCTGTCTTCTGTTGGCCAGCCAATTCTGTATCCAGACAGCTAAATTCCCCTGTATCCCATTCCTCCTGACCTTCTGAATGAGCCTACCATGGGGAACCTTATCAAATGCCTTGCTGAAGTCCATATACACCACATCCACAGCTCGACCCTCATCAACGTTTCTAGTCACATCCTGAAAGAACTCGATGAGGTTTGTGAGGCATGACCTACCCCTCACAAAGCCGTGTTGACTGCATTTAATCAAGCCATGCTCTTCCAGATGGTCATAAATCCTATCCCTCAGAATTCTTTCTAACACCCTGCAGACGACATGATACTGTAATAAGTTGAATGGCTGGATGGCATAATCAGAAGGTCTCTCATCATATTTAAATAAATACCTAGGGGTCAAATGAACTAGTTGACAAACCAATTGATCCTGATAAGACACTGCCCATGAGAAAAGACAGTTGGCATGTGTAGGCAGGCAGGGATTCAGCAGACTGTTTTATATTTAGAAGGCCAAGAAGAAAGCCAGGTGTTACCTTCAGGGAATGCCCATTGTGAATTGGGGCAACCCCTGTGGAGATTGTAACCCCTTCGGTTCCTACTTGCCTGCTCTCCAAATACCCAGGCTACTCACTGACTTACTTTCCAGAGAGATCTGCCTGTGGCATCTGGTGCAGTGCCAACAGCAGGAGCTGCAGCAAAATGGATGCACAGCTCCTGCATTGGACAAACCATTTCACACAAAAATTAGGTGCCTTAAGTAGCCCACTCGCCTCCTCAAAGCTGTTCTGCCATTTGCTGAGATCTTAGCTGGTCTGATTTCCACCGACAACAGATCAATATTCAGAGCTTCCTTCTCTTTCGATTCCTTTCCTCAGCTCCCACTCATGATTATATTGAAACGTTCAAGTGGAGTGTGATTTTTAAAAATTGACACTTTCTATGTCAGCCTTTCTAATAGTTGTTCCTGACGTTACAGACATCCGCTGTACTGCAAATGTCTTTTTTAAGCTTCTCGGAGTCCGTTTTGTACTTATCTCTAAAGTGGATCCGGGGTCTCTAAACTTTACCGGTGACAAACTTTTGTTTTTGTATTGATGCGCTGGATCACTGCAATAATCCCATGAAATGCCCGAGCCCCAACCTGGAAAAGAATGTAATTACAGATTGGGGTCGCCATGAGCTCTCTGATGAAGGGTCTGGGCCCGAAACGTCAGCTTTTGTGCTCCTGAGATGCTGCTTGGCCTGCTGTGTTCATCCAGCTCCACACTTTGTTATCTTGGGGTCGCTTTGTGCCTGCCCGCACAGGACTGCCATATCTGGTAGGAAACGGGATTCCCGTGCTTTCTCAGGTTGATTCCCAAATTCAATCCTTCCCTCATCCCCTCCCTCCATATTCGATTAAACATTTTCAAAGAATAGTTATCAAAGTTAGCAACTTTTTTTTAAACTTCCGGACAATTTTTCTCCAGCTTAGCTGAAAAGCTCTCGCGTTTCAATTTCTCTTTATCATCCCTGACTTGCTCAGTTTTCCCAGCGATAATTTTTCTTTTGGTCTTGTTTCAGATCTCCAGCATTCCCAGTATCGAGCTTTTGGATTTTTCTTGGAGGTCACTCACTGCAGTACAGTGAGGATGAAGCTTCAATCGCTACAGCACAGCTGATAACCCTCACTGCTGCAGTGCCTTGGAAAGTTACTTTCTGCACATGGTTGAGAAAATAAGTCCGGGGCTGTTTCCCGGGGCATCAGTGCATTGAGACCTCGCTGTTTGCTTTTGCTTGCCTGTCATCCCGCGCAATTTATTTTATTTATCTTGTCACTGCAGAAGGAGCGATTAAGTCACTTCCTCATTCTGCCTCTAACCAGTGTACCATGACAGACTCGACAGATTATGTAATGTCAGTTTAGCTGCTGGCTGCTCTAAATGCAAGTTGCTGAAGCACATCACTCATTTCGCACCACGCCAGCTGTGAGTTCGCAAAATGTGCTACTCTTATCGAAAATAGGTCAGTTGTTTTTACAAAGAACTAACTGAAGGAAAAGGAAGGGGGCAGTGTTATTTGAAAACGTTCCGAGAGGGAAAGAAAAGAGTTGTGAATGTTGGACTTAAGCTGACAATCTATTGCAAAGCCCTGGAAGACACAGTTTGCGTTAACAGAAATTGGGGGGAAAAAACTGTCTCATTGTTAACGTCGGAGGACAACATCAGGCCAGAAAATCCAGAAGGTAAACTGAAAGCAGTACATTTGTTTAGTTACAGCAGATTGTCTTGCCATGTACCCGGCGTTGGCAGACTATTTATTGTCACCACAGAAATTCCCTGCTGCTCAACTTGAATACTGACAGCTCTTTAGCTGAATTGCTTCTGCAGTTTGATTTAATTATTTCAATGCACCCCCAGCTTGCCTCCCACATTCCAAAGTATCCACAGTACTGTCAGGAAGAGAGTTCAGGGATATTGACCCAGCGACACTGAAGGAAGAGCGATATATTTCCTAGTCAGGAAGATGAGAGGCTTGGAGAGGAATAGGCACATGGTGGTGTTGCCATGTATCTGCTGCCCTCGCCCTTTTAGACAGTAAAGGTTTGGGAACTGCCATTGAAGGGGCTGCAGTACTTCTATCATCTGGTGCACTTTTGCTGCCACTGGGCATAAATGGCAAAGGGAGTGAATATCAAAGGTAGTGGATGTAGTGCCAATCAAGCAGGCTGCTTTGTTCTGGATGGTGTCAAGCTTCTTGAGTGTTGTCATGCTGCACTCATCCACACAAATGAAAAGTATTCTTGGTTTATATGTTGGGTATTTGAGGAAGCACTGGAGAATCAGAAGATGTGTTGCTAGCTGCAAAATCCCCAGCTACTGAACTGCACTTGTGGCACAGTTTCTGGTCAGTGGCAAACTCCGGGATATCAATAGTGGAGCAATTCAGTGATGGTTATGGTTTGAATATCAAGTGGAGATTGTCAGATTCTCTCTTGTTGGAGATGGTCATTCCTTGGCACTTGTATGGTGCGAATGTCATGCCATAATCAGATCAAGTCTGGATATTGTCCAAGCCTTGCCACATGAGGAGTTGTGAATGCTGCTGAAATTTTGCAAATATCAGTGAACGTTCCTACTTCTGACCTTTTGATGTAGGGAAGGTCATTGATGAAGCAGCTGAAGTTGATAACATCTTATACTTGTCATTAGAAGTGAAGAAAGACTCACATTTATTTAAGAGCTTTAATGACCACAGAATATCCTAAATCACACTACTGCCTGTGAAATATTTCTGAAGTATAACATTTCCATAATGTAAGGAAATACAACAGGCAATTTGCACATAGCACGGTCTCAATGTGGTAATGCCCAAACAATTTATTAATTAAAAACAATTTGTCTTTACTTTCACAACGGTGATGTGATAGTAGATTTTATTAGCTACCATGTGACAGAGGCAGTTAAACAGGACAAGATGAGTTATACATTTACATTTAACACAGTTGTGGCTTAGTCATCCAGCTAATCTTCAGTTTTGCAAGACTACAAAGGCATAAGGATTGCCTCAGGATTTCTAGTCAAACTAAAAACTTGTAAGTAAATAGAATTTAATGAATTACAGGATCCTTTACCTTGCCATATAAGTGAAGCTAACTTTGACTCTCCAACCTTACTACTGAAACTAAACCAAAATATCTGTAATCATGGAGCAGGACAATGACAGTAATATGCTTCTATCTTCCCTGCAGCTTCATTAAGTGACATAACTAATCTACCCTTCTGGAAGGCGGGGGTGGGGGGGGGGGTGCGGGGGAGGTGGCAGGAAGTAGGGAAGGAAGATTACAGTTACATCAAATATCATCAACCGCCGACTCTGATTTGTGAAACAGTAATATCACAAATTCTGGTATATGTTGTTGAAGGCAAACATGTGACCTATTCTGAAGTCTTCCTGATAGTAAGTTTGGATGGTTTGAATGCAAGAGATTATAGGTGGAGGGGTGGGGAGGTGGCAGGAAGTAGGGAAGGAAGATTACAGTTACATCAAATATCATCAACCGCCGACTCTGATTTGTGAAACAGTAATATCACAAATTCTGGTATATGTTGTTGAAGGCAAACATGTGACCTATTCTGAAGTCTTCCTGATAGTAAGTTTGGATGGTTTGAATGCAAGAGATTATAGGTGGAGGGGTGGGGAGGTGGCAGGAAGTAGGGAAGGAAGATTACAGTTACATCAAATATCATCAACCGCCGACTCTGATTTGTGAAACAGTAATATCACAAATTCTGGTATATGTTGTTGAAGGCAAACATGTGACCTATTCTGAAGTCTTCCTGATAGTAAGTTTGGATGGTTTGAATGCAAGAGATTATAGGTGGAGGGGTGGGGAGGTGGCAGATTGTTTTACTGGCAAAAAATGGTGCAATGTTTTTGCATTTGAAGACAGTGGAGAGATTAATTCTCCAAAGTTACAGAAGAGTGTTGTGAGTGATGAATTGTAAATATTTGTGTTTTAAATTGTCCATCTAGTCCCAAAGTAAAAAATAGTTGTTGCCTCAGAAACAGCAAATTAGCATTTCTACAATGGTATATGGTCCCTTAGATTCACAGTGACATGGAGATGGTCTTTGAGAGGGGAAGAGTCAAGGATATCTCTGAGAACTCACATAGTCTCTCTGCTGGGATTGAGAAGAGACAGAGCAGCTACAGATCTAATATCTCTGTGGTTCGCTCTATAGGAATGCAGATGAGAGCTTGCATTTGATTGAAAAGAACAAATGCATTAGGATTTGAAGTAAGGCTGGGAAGATTCATCCAGCTTGTACTAGCAAGAGGATCACCACAAAAAAAAGCCTCACTGAGAAAGGCAGTTCTAGAGTTAACAAGTACCAGGCTGGAAAAGGCAAGGAATAGAAGCAAATCCTCATAAACTAAGAATCATTTTGTGTCTAAGAAAATCAAATGGATACCTAGGGGTTAGTGTAAAGTGGTTTTCAATTGTGCTAAAAGGGGAAAATTCAGTAGTTTAGAATGTCAATTGCTGACAAAACATTTAGTCAATAGTGTTTGGTTACTGAAAAGTCTTAAAAATGTGAAATTTTGTTCTGACATCCTTTCAGATATCAACTCGAGGGTCAATTTGTTTCTAAAGTGATTAGTCTCCATTAAGATCATAATAAACTAACTGAATGAGATGAAATGCGGTTGAGAACGATGGTACTTCTGAAACACAGCCTAGCCAACATTTCATCAAATTGATAGAAAATCAGGTCAAAAATATGCGAGATCCCTGCCCACGTTCACCCCTTATGATGTTTCCCTGTGCAACAAGGTAAGGAATCCAGTACGTTGAAGAACATTCTATATCTCTGTTCGGACTATTACGCATGGAAATGTTAGGACCTTTCTGGCATTATATGATGCTTGGAATCATGTTCAGCAAAATGTGATGGAACCTTTCCATAGCAAAATATCCCAAGGCATTTATCAAAAGCATCACCAGCCAATACTTGACACAAAGCAAAAGGAGAAGCATTAGGACAAGTGACCAAACTTTGTAGAAGAGAAAAGCTTTGAAAATGGTGTTAGTGGTGAATCTGTCACTGATTCAGTGGGGTAGACCTTTATTTTCTCTGACTAACTGTTTCAGCATCATCTTGGTGGGCACAGTTATTGTTCTATCCATTGTTGCATTATTTTCAGCACTCTTTTTGGACCAGGATTGTAAAGATTTGCATTTTATCAGTCACACCACATGCCCACTGCTGTCAAAACTCCTAATTGCTTGGTAAGCAGTTCTATTGTGTTCATTGCCTAGAGGATATTGGCAGTACATAATTTTATGTAGAACCTCTCTCCTTCTGTGCTTGGTGAGAGCTGACACAGAAAAGACACCACAGTCTGCAATGATCTGGGTCAGCAGTATTTTTCTGGTTGATCCCAGGTACAGACTGACACCGAACACAACAATAAATTCTGTTATAATCCGGAATTCACATTTAGAATCATAGATTCATATAGGATGGAAACAGGCCCTTTGGTCCAACGTGTCAATGCTGACCATAATCCAGAACTAAACTAGACCTACGTGTCTTTGCATGGCCTATATCCCTCCAAACATTTCTTATTCAAGTACTTGCCCAAATGTCTTTTAAACATTGTAACTCTACCTGCATCTACCACTTTCTTAGGAAGTTCATTGCACACACATAGTCATTAGAGTCGTACAGCACAGAAACAGACCCTTCTGTCCAACTCATCCATGCTGACCACAAATTCTAAATTAATGTAGTCCCATTTTCCAGCATTTTGCCCATATCCCTCTAAACCCTTCCTATTCATACGCCCATTCAGATGCCTTTTAAATGTTGTAATAGTATAAGTCTGCACCATTTTCTGTGGCAGCTCATTCCATACATGCATCACCCTCTGCATGAGACGGTAGCCCCTTAGGTCCCTTTCAAATCTTTCCTCTCTCACCTTAAACCTATGTCCTGTAGTTTTGTGTTCCCCTTCCCTGGTCCCATTGTCAGCCGAGAGACAGATGGATCATTTTAGTAGTTCTGGCATTGCCTGGTACAGATGACAGCATTCATTCAGCCTATCTTACTCAGTTTTTCCCAGAAGATGGTTTGTGGAGCAGTGAGAAACTTCACTCTGAAACATTTTAGATCTTTTAATCAGCCTGTTCAGAAATATTATGACACACTCTAGAGAGGCTGGGATTTGAACCTGGGTACTCTGACCCAAAGGTAGGGACACTACCATCGTGTCACAACAGCCCTCCCTGAAATATTATCAAGCCTCTTCCAGGAGAAACACATCATTCAGCATTTATTTCAAAAAGCCATGAGTCTGCAGCTGCAACCATGACTTTCCCACTTCCTTAGTTACCAAATGATGAAAACAACAGACTAGGAACTGTCACATTTTCTCTCAAATGTCCCTTTATTTTAAATTAGACAGTTAGAAGCTGCACATCCCTCAGGAGCAGCCTCGGCTCTATATAATGCCATGGTACATAACTTGGCGATGAATTCTTTATCTGAATTATGACTTGCAATATTTGAGATCTATGAGAATGATTTAATAAACAGAATCATACAAAGAAAAGTATGGCCCCTGAGCAAATGCAGAGACAGCCATGGAAAGGAAACTTGAGTTCAATTATTCTTTGACAAAGTGGAAACTTTGAAATGACCTAATTCCAGTTTTCACAATCACAAAAGAGGCTCACGAAGCTGATCTGAACAAATACTTTGGTGTGATAAAGTTCACAGACATACGGGGGCACAATACTAAAAGTGATTAGGTCAATGTAGAACCATAGAAGATAGGATCAGCAGGAGGCCATTCAGCCCTTTGAGCCTGCTCCATCACAACTGATCATCCAATACAGTAACTTATTGCTGCCTTCTCCCCAGGCCCTTTGATTCCCTTTAACCTAAAAGAACCATGTCCAACTCCTTCTTGAAAACATTCAACGTTTTCACCTCAACCACTTTCTGTGGCAAAGTATTTCACAGACTCACCACTCTCTGGGTGAAAATATTTCTTCTCATCTTAGTCTGAAATGGCATTTCTTATCCTTCAACTGTGACTCCTGGTTCTGGATTCCACAGTCATCAGCAACATGCTTCCTGCTTTTAACCTGATGAGTCCTGTTAGAATTTTACGGATTTCTATGAAATCTCCCTCATTCTTCTAAACTCTAGTGAATGTAGTCCAAGCTAATCCAGTCTCTTTTCATACATCAGTCCTGCCAGCCCAGGAATCAATCTGGTAAACCTTTGTTGCACTCCTTCTATATCCAGGACATCCTTGTTCAGATAAGGAGATCAAAACTGCTCACAATACTCCCAATTGTGGTCCCACTAAGGCACTATACAATGCTGACAGATGTCCCTGCTCCTGTACTCAAATTTATTCAAATTAAAGTCCAATTAATCCCCAGGCCCCAGACTCTACGTTCCAAAATACTTAAGGAAGCCGCTATAAAACAGTGGCTGCATTGGTGGTCATCTTTCAAACTCTGCAGACTCTGGAATACTTGCTATGGATTGGAGGGTAGATAATGTCACCCCGCTGTATAAAAAAATACAGTTGTTTCTGCTATAATATGATGGTTGTGTTCCTGCACAACTTTGTGTTATAGAAAATCGTGCTACAGAAAGAATGGGGTTTATGGGAAAAGCAGAGTTAGGGGCAGACTACCAAACAATATCACCCAAGATTGCCCAAAGCTCACTCAAAAGCCTAAAACAAACGATAGCACCATTTGAATAAGTGTTCAATTCATATTTAATAATGAAATAAAGATAAATTTAATACCTTGTAAAAATGTCAAGATGACGATGGGGGAGGAGGTTTTGAGGTTGCTCTGTTGTTAATGCAGGGGCTGAGGGTCGTCATCATCACCTTCAGGTGCAGTTGTGGTTGCAGGGTTAGGGCGGAAAATAATTAATCCAGAAGCAGATGTCTGTGGTTCGTTGCCTTCTGTCTGTTTCTCGGGGGTTGGCTTAAAAAAGACTTTCAGTTTTTGCTGCATTGCCCTTTTTCTTCTTCCATGAAGAAGCTGTTCATAGAGGCCAGATAAGATTTTATTCCATGAACTGCCACCCTGCTGTGTTCTGCGTTTTATTGTTATCCTCCCGGAGCTGCAAATGCTTCTCAATTTCCGTCAGGGTAGAAGACAAAACAAAAGTGGAAAGATCGCGTGGTGCTGCATCCCGGACTTCATCTTCTTCATCTCCAGCTTCCACTTTCCCCCTCAGTGACAAGTTGTTGTAGATCAGCTGTAGAGAGTCTTCACAGTGGGACTCAGGTAGCTCTTCGACATCCTCACTTCTCCACTTCTTCAAATCCAACTGGCTTTGCAAGATCAACACAATGTTCTTAGATTCTTGAGAGCTCCTCTGATGGGTCAAAGGTTTTAAAATCTTGAAAGGAATCTGGGAGAAGCTTCCGCCAAACCAGCTATTGCTAGCACTAAAAGCAGGCACATCTGCAGGACTTTCAGCTTTTGTTGATAGATCTTCATAAATTGATAAGGCTTTCTCTTTTATGGTGAGTAGGGTGGTCCCAGATCACGTTTTCATTTGTTCTTCTGTCCAAACACTTCGAAGCCGCTCCATCTCCTTAAATTCCCTTCTCTGTGACCTCACAGATTTGCTAGCACTCTGACTTGTTACAGCAATTCATCTTGCTTTAATCTTTTCTGTGTTGTCTCTAATGGTGCATAAGGTAGACTCCTTTATTCCTGTTACACGAACTGTATCACATGTTCTCTAATTACATCTAGCTTCTCTTCTAGTGTTATAGCCTTTATTTACATTCACCACCGCCAATTTTATCCCCAGGACATTTCTTGCTAACATTCTTGTCACTTTGTCCTCGCATTTTTGTGGGTAACACAGCAGAATTTGCAAACAAAACCCACCCTGCCCCCACACCCCGAAAGTCACAGGGGTACTGTACCTCTCACAGGAGGTGCTTCACAACAGTTTCTGCAAAACGATCACGTGATGCCAGCGCGGAGACTCGTTTGACGCTAAGCTTGAGTATGCTCAGGACAAAGTTCAAAAAACGATCATGTGATGTCAACATGTACTCCTCTGTGCACCAATGGAATCGTGCTATAGCCAACACATGTTTGGGTTTTAGAAATAGCCCTGCCCTATTCGTCAGTCACATTGTAGCCAATTTGCATTGCCAGAACATTCATTATAGCAGAACTGACTGTAGACAAATAGTAGGGAATTTTAGACTGTTAGGCTGACACCAGTCGTGTATCAATAGGTGATGCAAGATGTCACCGACACCAGACAAATCCTTGCGAACTCCCAAGGCTGATCTAACTCTAACATGTCTTATAACTGTTATACACTTTTAAACTTCAATTCTAAATCTGGAAAAGTTTAGTAATAATGTTCTTTTAAGTTAAATTATATGTTTCAAGATCCTACAGTCATCCAGGTTTGAATACTGGCAATGCTGGGCTCGTAGACCCAGGATAGACCCACTGGCTTCCTGCAGGACCCACGAGGACATTGACCTGACCAATGACCCTGCAGCAACACAACCACAAGCCAGATCGGAATTGGCCCCGACAGCTACTCGACCCACTGGAGCTCTGTCTGACCCGAGACCAGCAGCAGTGCAACCCCGAGGAAGGCTTACCAGCCTAGGCCCAGTCCCCAACTACCAGACCCCATGGAGGCCTGGCCCGACACAGCCTGACTCACTTATCTGCAGGAAACGAAGCCTCGCTCCACCAACACCTGGGACTGCCCAGGATCAGAAACTCCGCCACTATGACCCACTCCAAGGAGACCAGACCAGACCAGCCTAGGCCTGGACTCTGACCTCACAGCATCCCACACTGGGGAAGGCCCAGACTGACCTGACCTGACCTGACTCACTTAGCTGCAGGAGCAGCAGACTCGCAGCACAGACTCCCCAGACCGTCAGGATAAAGGAAACGTACAAGGGAGCCGGGACAACATCCTGGCCTGAAAGTGAGGTTGAAACAACGCAGTTCCAAGATCCCCTCCCCTGCACACTCCTAGCAAATGTCCAAAGTATTGAAAACGAAATGGATGAACTCAGATCTGGATTTACCTACCTGAGGGAACTGAGAGACTGTTATGTGCTCTGATTCACGGGGACTTGGCTCACCTCTGCCATTCCTGACAGTGCCCTACATGCAGAAGGATTCTCCATACACTGTACAGACCACACAGTGTCCTCAGGTAAGGCAGAGGGTGGTGGGGGTGTGCTTTCTGATACTCGGATGTAGCAACATTAGCAAGCCATTGCTGCCTGGACCTAGAATACCTTACAGTAAAATACCATGCTTACCACCTACCACGAGAGTTCACTTCCGCTATCCTGACAACAGTCTACGCACCACCCCACAGAGATGTGAAGAATGCCCTAGGTGTGATTTACACCACCACAAACACACTAGAGACAGTCCTGTTCATGGTGACCTGCCAGTTCAACCAAGCCAGCTTCTTGTAAGTGAAGCCAAAATACCACCAACACATTTCCTGCCCCACCAGGGGAACCAACATTCTGGACTACTGCTATACAACTATTGAAGACACCTACTGCTCCAACTCCCACCCACACTTCGGATAATCCGACCACAGCGCTGCGTTCCTCCTCCCAGCATCCAAGCAGAAGCTGAAATAAAACCAAAGTTGCTGGAAATGCTCAGCAGGTCTGGGAGCATCTGTGAAGGGAAAAAAAAAGTTAATAGTTTCATGTCCAGTTCTGAGGAAGGGTCACTGGACCTGAAATGTTAACTCTGTTTCTTCCTTCACAGATGCTGCCAGACTTGCTGAGCTTTTCCAGCAACTTTGTTCATGCTCCTGATTTACAACATCCACAGTTCTTTCAATTTTTATTAAGCAGAGGCTGAAACTGGAGAATCCTTCAAAAGACAAAGTACAGTGCTGGTCCAAGGCAGCAGAACACCATCTCTACAACTGCTTGGACATGATGGACTGGACCATGTTCAAGCGTTCAGTGGAAAAACTAGACGAGTACCCCACCACCATCACGGACATCATTAGCAAATGCGCGGAGGACTGTGTACCAATGAATTCAATCCAAGTGTTTTCCAACCATAAACCTTGGATGAACCAGGAGATCCACTCCCCTACTGAAGACCAGATGTGCTGCATTCAAGTCGGGTGACCCAGACCAATGCAAGAAATCCAGAGATGACCTCTGCAAAACCATCAAGGAGGCCGAGAGGCAGTACCAGCCCAAACCTACCAAACAGGCTCCCGCTGTCTACGGTAAGGTCTAAACAACAATATGGGATATAAAATGAAGCAGAGCAAGATGGCGGACAATGACACATCCTCCCTGACTCGCTCAATGTTTTCTATGCTCAGTTTGAGCAGAATACCATCGGCGTGGCGACACCTGCCTCGTCAGCCGCAGACAAACCTGTTCCCTCTGTCACCACATCAGAAGTTAGGTTAGCCTTGCTAGAGGTCAACTCAAGGAAAGCAACCGGCTCAGATGGTGTCCCAGGCATGCGCTCAGATCCTGTGTGGACCAGCTGGTGGAGGTATTCACCGACATCTTCAATCTCTCCCTCCTACAAGCCGAAGTCCCCACCTTCTTCAAAAAGACCACTATCACCCCCAAGAAAACACATGCAGTATGCCTTAATGACTACCGCCCAATAGCTCTGACTTCAATAATCATGACATGCTTCGAGAGGCTGGTCATGGCCCACACCAACTCCAGGCTCCCAACCGGCCTCAATCCCCTCCAATTTGCCTACCAACATAACAGATCCTTAGCGGATGCCATACCCCTAGCCATGCATTCATCCCTGGAGCATCTGGATAACAAAGACACCTACATCAGACTCTTGCTCGTTGAATACAGCTCCAACATCAAAACCATTAGCCCCTGCTGACCTATCTCAAAACTGCGTGACCTTGGTCTCAGTTCCGCCCTCTTCAGTTGGATCCTCAGCTTTCTAGCCCCTAGGCCACAATCAGTGAGGATAGGTTCCGAGCCTCCTCTACAATAACACTCAATACTGGAGCCCCTCCAAGGATGTGTCCTCAGCCCCCTACTGTATTCCTTGTACACCAACACCCGTCGCTCCTTGGTAATGATTTCCTACAACCTCCTCCGTCAGGCAGAAGATACAGAAACCTGAAAACATGCACAAGCAGGTTCGGGAACAGCTTCCTTCCAGCCATTATCAGACTGTTGAATGGACTCCAGCTTCAAATAACGTAACCTGCAATGTAACCTGTCTGCCTCGAAGTCTTTTTGATCTGTATATCCTTTGCTTGCCATGATCTACCTGTACTATTCGTGAACAAAGCTTTTCACTGTATTTCGGTATATGTGACAATAAAATCAGTCAGTCAATTTTTGGATTTAATCCTATCCTTAATTTCTCGTTAGCCACGGTCAGGCAATCTTTCCCAATGAACAACTATTACATTTCATTCACACATTTTTAAGATGTTTGCCATTGCCTATCCACTTTCATCCCATTATGTAACATGCCACAATTTATCATATTCAGCTTGCACCTCATATGGGCATAGATTCCTTTACTGAGAATCAGGACATTAGTTTCAGAATCAACTACACCACTCTCCATTTACTGGAGAATTCTATCGCATTATGGCCGCTCTTCATAAGGGGGCCTCACATATGTAGTTTGTTAATTATTTCTTTCTCATTGCACAATACTGTGTCTAGCATGGCTTGTTCTTCAGTTGATTCCAAGTGTTGGTTCAGAAATCCATTCTGCACACATTCCAGAAATTCTTCCTCTTCTGTATTGTCACTGATTTGAATTGACTGAACTATATAGAACATAGAACAGTACAGCACAGAACAGGCCCTTCAGCCCACGATGTTGTGCCGACCATTGATCCTCATGTATGCACCCTCAAATTTCTGTGACCATATACATGTCCAGCAGTCTCTTAAATGACCCCAATGACCTTGCTTCCACAACTGCTGCTGGCAACGCATTCCATGCTCTCACAACTCTCTGCGTAAATGATCTTATTGGTAAAGATTATGATCTAATGCCACCAAAATATCTTTCAAAATGGTATTGTACTCATCTGGAAACACTAAGGGTTCTGGATTAGAGCTTCACCACAGCAGATGGCAGATTACAGATTTTACATGTCTAGAATTAGAGGTCTAATGATAAGCACAAAACCATTATTAATTATTGTGAAAACCCATCTGATTCACTAATGCAACTGGCCATCTCTATCTTGTCTGCTTTAATATGCAGATTAAATTTGGCCCCAATTACAGCAGTACTTTTTTGGCTTGTGTCTTCAATGGCCTGTGTAAAGTCTTAGAACATAGAACATAGAACAGTACAGCACAGAACAGGCCCTTCAGCCCACAATGTTATGCCGACCATTGATCCTCATGTATGCACCCTCAAATTTCTGTGACCATATACATGTCCAGCAGTCTCTTAAATGACCCCAATGACCTTGCTTCCACAACTGCTGCTGGCAACGCATTCCATGCTCTCACAACTCTCTGCGTAAAGAACCTGCCTCTGACATCCCCTCTATACTTTCCACCAACCAGCTTAAAACTATGACCCCTCGTGCTAGCCATTTCTGCCCTGGGAAATAGTCTCTGGCTATCAACTCTATCTATGCCTCTCATTATCTTGTATACTTCAATTAGGTCCCCTCTCCTCCTCCTTTTCTCCAATGAAAAGAGACCGAGCTCAGTCAACCTCTCTTCATAAGATAAGCCCTCCAGTCCAGGCAGCATCCTGGTAAACCTCCTCTGTATTAGAAATTACATGACACTGGGTCATAGCCCAACAGATTTATTTGAAATCACCAGCTCTCGGAGTGCTGCTCCTTCATCAGGTAAAGGCCAATATTACTGCCTCACTTTGGGGTCTATATATAACCCCTCTTAGAGAAGGGAAGTTAAGTGATGCCAAAGGGTGATAGGATCAATGAAGCACAAAAAGGGATTCAGATAGGCTCTCGTTGTGTGTCTACCTGGGTTCAAATGCCATTTACTCCAGAGGCATGTCACAATATTTCTGAGCAGGTCAATTTAAAAATATGTCTTATAGAGTCACAGAGATATACAGCACAGAAGCAGACCCTTCTGTCCAACTCATCCATGCTGACCAGATATCCTAAATAAATCTAATTCCATTTGCCAGCCGTTGTCCTACATCCCTCTAAAAGCCTTCCTATTCATATACCCACCCAGATGCCTTTTAAATGTTGTAATTGGACGAACCTCCATGACTTCCTCTGGCAGCTCATTCCATACACACACCACTTTGTGTGTGTAAAAGTTGCCCCTTAGGTTCCTTTTAAATCTTTCCCCTCCCACCTTAAACCTACGCCATCTAGTTTTTGACTCCCCCACCCAGGGGAAAAGACCTTGTTACCCTATCCATGCCCCTCATGGTTTTATAAATCTCTGTAAAGTCACCCCTTGGGGTCTGACATTCCAGGGACAATAGCCCCAACCTATTCAGGCTCTCCCTATAGCTCAAAACCTCCAACCCTAGCAACATCCTTATATATCTTTTCTGAATCCTTTCAAGTTTCGCAACATCTTTTCTATAGCAGGGTGACAAGAATAGCACACAGTATTTCAAAAGTGGCCTAACTAATGTGCTGTACTGCTGCAACATTACCTCCCAACTCCTTTATTCAATGTATTAACTGATAAAGGCAAGCCTACCAAATGGCTTCTTCACTACCCTGTCTACCTGTGACTCCACTTATGAAGGAATCCAAGAGAAAATCAGACATATTTCTGCTGAAAAAAATGACCTGACGGATTCTGGAGACAATGCGCATTCAATGGGAATGTCCAAACTCAAGATTTAATCAATGCAAATTTCACATTGTAACTTACCACACAAATTCCAAAGATTGTCATCAATATTGTCCGAGTTTTATTGTTTCTACAAATTAAAAGTCATTCAATTTAACTTCAGCTTCAATGTATTGTGCTTTTGTACGGATGTAACCATGGAGGACTTTGGCAGTAATATGTTCACAGTTCCAACAGAAATAAAACTTGCCAGTGTTCAATACAAGTGGTTTTGTTGATGTAGGTAATAAATCTATTTAAAATTTTATTTACATAAGCTGATTATAGAAAATTAACTTATACAAAATTATACTGAATTATACTGAAACCAGAAACAAGTCACGACTCATAACCAAGTTACGAAACTTGGGCTGAGTCCAGCAGTCAAACACGTTTACTAAAAAAATGCAAATTCATCAAGATTACAAGACTTTTAAAGCACCAAAATAGGGAGTTTTGTTTTTCAGTATAAAAACTTACCAACTCGTTTCACAGTGTCTGTTTCTCAATGATATGTAAAACATTTGTGTTTTTAATTGTCTGTTCCACTTATTCTGAGGCAAGTCACAATCCTGTTACCCAAACCTAATTAGTGTTAACCTGGAAAATTCAAGTATCCAGCATCCAGCAGTTTGTTACACAAAATATTCCTTTTCCTACATTCCTGAATTTCAATGACAAGTTAGAAAACACATAGGTGTCACTGAACAGTTCATGAGGAATCCTGTACCAATTCTGATACTGAGAACTAATGAGACACTAAAATAGTTTTTGTATGATTTGACGTCAACTTAGCCCCCATGATTCACCTTTAACCTAAAACTTCTACGTGCTGCTGTCCCGTAGGTCAGAGGGTTTCATTTGCTCTGTGGAAATGAGCAGCTTGACCAAGGTCGCATGCTGTTGTCTCCATGGAAACGTGCATTGCCAGACTCGCCTCCCATGTTCACTGGCATCTCCATGGAAACAAGCTCTCCCTGACCAGCTTTTCACACTTATGTATCTCCACAGGAACAAAATTCTGTCAGCATCTACTTGCATCGCCCCTCGCCATCAAAAATTGCAGTCCATGAAAGACTAGGCAACAAAAACAGCAAATCCGTCTGACCAATCTCTATGTACTGGCAGTGGGGAGCTATTGTTCCTCTGACAGTGCACAGTGAGGACACCAGTATCATTACTTCACAATGACTACTTTTACTGTGGATGTTTTTATTTCTGAGGATATCAAACATTAACATGATAGCCGCAGAGAGGTAAAGTGGATGGGTTCCTGGTGTTATGTTTTTCCCTGGGTTGAACTGTAGTGTGGAAGTCAGGCCTCTGCACTAGATTATCATGAGGTCATAACAAATACAAGCAGAAGGTCATTTCAATCCCATTGGGCTTTCTGTGTCACCCAAGAATAGCATGGCTGTTTGCACTGTAGCCTTAACAGCACCTTCTTACCTATCTCCTACAATCTTCAACTTCCTCATCAATTAAAAATCTGTCTAACTCAGCCTTGAATAGGTGTAATGAACCAGTCTCCTCTGCTCTCTGTACAACAAAACCGCAAAGGCTAATCCTTTCAGTGAAGAAATTCTTTCGTGTCTTAATCCTAAATGGGAGACCCCATTAAATTGTTAAATTTTAGTTATACTTAATCAAAATTATTAAATTGTATCCCTCAGTTCTGTAAGCCCCATGAGGGGAAACATCCTCTCAGCTTCCACTGTCACAAGTTTCAGTAAGAAGGCCTCTGCTTGGACTGTGGGACCAGTGTGCTGAAACTATCCTCATAGTCATCAAGTGGTACGAAGAGAGAGGGAGTATGGTGCTGAGATAGAGAATCAGCCTTGATAGATATAAATGGCAGAGCAGGTGTAAAGGGCTGAATGACCTACTCCTAATTTCCACCTTTCTAATAAGGCAACATTGCAGTAACAGTAGCAAGGTCAGAGACTGAGAGTGAGTTTCCCAATCCTCCACCCACATTGCTGTGTATTGGGAGATTTTACCTTATCCATCTGGCAGGGGTTTGAATCCAGACTTCAGCAATGAAAGCTTTGTGCAATAAACACAGCTGATCCAACCAGTTTGTACAGTATTAATTTGGCATACCAAGGGGCCAATTTTATCACTGCCACAAATTCCAAATCCATCCCAGTGAGAATCATGTGAGTGGTGTGTTAAAGTAACAGAAGACTTGTTGGTGGAGGGGGGGGAAGCAGGCAGAGGGAAGCTAGCTCTCACGCTGTATCTCTGTGCGTTTCTGCCACTAGCTATTTTTGCATCCCTGAATTCAGGCACGGAATAGAACCTCATTTAAAGATGGGAGGTCCATTGAGACATGCATCCCATTTTAACTGCAGGCTTAATTAAAACCTGTACAGTTTCTGAGCTGCAAATATAAGTGTGCAGTGGAAAAGACCTTAGCTCCAGGAAGTCCAAGTTTTTTCTCGTTTAAGGAAAAGGAGAGGCTGCCCCTGGTTTCACGAGATGCCCTTCAGTCTCCCCACCCAAACCTCTCCCACACAGTGCCTCCACTGCAAATCTGTTAAACCCCAGGTCACCCCAAAAGCTACATTATCACACTATGGACCATTTCCATGGGTACCTACTGGCGAGAGATGTACCACTTTTGACAACATTCTCCTTAGCTTCAGTTTGGAGTGATGATGGTATAGGGTCCGTATTCTTTCTATCCATATAGCTGACCAGGAACCCCTCCCGTTCTTACTCATGGCAAGCGTTAGGTGTTATGAACAGAACCTCCTTGATTATTAGGTCTTTGAGTGGGACCAGAACCTTGCATTTCTGGCTCAGAGGCAGGGACACTGTCACTGCTCCATAACAATTTCTTAATCATTACACTAAGGATGGAGAAAAAGCAGAATTTTTTCTTATATTTGTTCGGTAGTACAAACTTGACTATTGTTGATAAATGGTATTTTTTTTAAAAGCTTTTTCTCCTCCACTGATCTGGACAAGGCATAAGAAATACCAATACTAAATTGATTAGCAATTGGACTGATGGATGCATTACCATAGAGAATGCATGTTAACAATTACTGGTAGTTAACTACTGAGCACTGGTTAAATTTTAAACAAGACAAGTTGACTCTGATTTGTCAAGGTTCTGAGGAACAAAGCAGGAAAAGACTGACATCTATTGTGTGGAACAGCATCATGTATTATATCACGTATATCAAGTAAACTGATTAACCATAAGACCATAATGTACAGGCGCAGGATTAGTTTATCTGGCCCATCTGGCATGCTCTGCCATTCGCTCGTGGCAGATAGATTTCTCCACCCCATTCTCCAGCCTTTGACCCGTAACCCTTGATTCCCTTAACCAATCTATGTTCCTCTGTCTTAAATACACTCAATGACTTCGCCTCCACAGCATTCTTTTGCACAGATTAATCACCCTCTGGCAAAAGAAATTCCTCCTCATCTCAGTCCATAAGGGTTGTCCCTTCTCTCCAACCCTATGCCCTTGGGTCTTAGTTTCTCCCACTAGTGGAAGCATTTTATTTCCCCTTATCCTTCTAAACTCCATCAAATACATATCCAGAATCCTCAGTCCTTCCTCACATGACAAGCCCTTTATTTCTGAGATAATTCTTGTAAACCTCTTTTGGACTCCCTTCAATGCCCAAAACTGTTCACAATATTGCAAATGCAGTCTGACCAGAGCCTTATACAGCTTCAGCAATAGATTTCTGCTCTTGTATTCTAGTCCTCTTGAAATGAATGCTAACAACTCATTTGCCTTCTTAACTGCCAACCGAACATGCATGTTAACTTTAAAATCCTGAACTAGGATTCCCAAATCCCTGTGCTTCAGATTTTTGAAGCCTTTCCCCATTCATAAAATAATTTACATTTCTACTCTTCCTACCAAAGAGCAAAACCATGCACTTTCCCACACCATGTTCCATCCGCCATGTCTTTGCCCACTCTCTTTAGCCTGCCCATACCCTGCAGCCTCCCGGCCTTCTCAAAACTACCTGTTCTTCCAGTGATCCTAGTATCATCCGCAAACTTAGCAAGAATGCCCACAGTTCCTTTGTCCAGATCATTAATGTACAATGTTGATATTTGTGGTCCCAACACCGCCTCCTGCAGAATTTCACTAGTCACTGGCTACCAATCTGTAAAACATCCCTTTATCCTCACACCTTGTATTCTGCCAGTCAGCCAACCCCCACTATATCTTGTCGCTAACACAATGGGCTTTTATCTTGTTTAGCAGCCTCCTGTGAGACATCTTGTCAAAAGCATTCTGGAAATCCAAATAGATCGCATCCACTGACTCTCCTTTGTCTAACTTGCTTGTTACCTCCTCAAAGAATTACACAAGATTTGTCATGCATGACATTCCTTTGATGTAGCCATACTGACTCTGTCCTGTTTTAAAAAGTATTCCTAAGTACTCTTCAATGTCATCTTTAATAATGGACTCTAAAATTTTACTGATGACCAAGGTAAAGCTAACTGGCCTACAACTTCCTATCTTCTGCCCCCCCTCCCTTCACCTTGCTAAAGGGGTTATGCTCCAAAAGCTTGTGTTTTCAAATAAGCCAGTTGGGCTATGACCTGGTGTCATGTGAATTCTGACTTTGTCCAACCCTATCCAACATCAGCACCTCCACATCATCCCTGCCTTTTTAAACAGAGTTGCTAGTATTAGCCATTTTCCAATTCTTTGGGACTCTCCCTGACTCCACTGATTCCTGAAAGATCACCAGCAATGCCTCTACGATCTCCTCAGCTTCTTCAGAACCGCAATGTGTAGTCCATCCAGTCCAGGCATATATCCAACTTCAGTCCCTGCAGTTTCCCTAGCACCTTTTCCTTAGTGATGGCCAGTGCACTCGCCCCTGCCCCTCAGTCTCTTGAAGTTCTGACATGCTGCTGGTGTCTTCTACTGTGAAAACTGATGCAAAGCACGCATTCAGCTCCGCCGCCATTTCTTCGTTCCACATGGCTACTTCTCCCGCTTTATTTTCCAGCAGTCCAATGTCAACTAAGGCCATTTCACCTGACAAAGCAGTAGCATTCCGAAAACTTGTGATTTCAAATAAATCTGTTGGGACTGTAAACTGGTGTCGTGTGTCTTCTGACTTTACCTACACCTGTGTACCCAATGTACTTCAGATGACCTGAAATAGTATGGTATCTTCAAAGCCTGAGCAACAGGTGAAGCTAGTTATTTGACACAGCTACCATGCAGCAGTGGAGCAGTGTTCATCACTCACAAAATGCTACCATTAAATAAAAAGAGACATTCTGCTCATCATCCAAATTACTAATGTAGCACATGACAGTATCTAAAATTAGGCTGCTCATTTCACAATTGGACAGCATATGTTAACCCTTGAGTATGAGAAGAATTAAACAAGCAACCGATTTAGTGCTATCAGGGAAATGCCTTGACGTATCAGTGTCAGCTTGTCTAGTTTAAAATTTAAATAAATTTTGGAAGTTAACTGTCAGTCATTACTAACTGAAACACTGTCCATTGTAATGCCTCTACAAACCAGAGTCTAATGAACAACTAATCAGCCCTCTCCTCTCATACAGTATAAATGTGGATTTCTCTTTACATTAGTACTTCTTGCGAACTGTCCTGATGAAAAGCTTTGAAACGTCGTGTCTTTTTCCAGCAAAACTTAAATCTTTCCCTTTCGTGACAGAAACAAAAGGTAACCGGGCAGATTTTCTTCTTTGTTTTATTTCAGTGTTTCCTCTCCAGTCATAGCAACAGCATAAAGACTCTGTGCCAGATCAAATAATTCATTTATTCTTGGATATGGATTGAAAAGAGATGAATCAAACATAAAATAAATAGAAGATGATAAATCCCAGTGTGGGTTTCTTTTCTGAACTGGTACTTTTCATTCATTCGAAGTTTTAAAAAATATTTTTAGCTTATCTACGCCAGTTGAAAACTTCACATATTTGTCATGACTTTGCAGTGAACCTGTTTAACCCTTAAATGAGAGCAGTTCATTTTTTCTTATCTTTGGATTTTGCCACCACCTTGGACTTCCTCCTGTCGGGCCTCCTACACCTCTCGTCAATGCTAGGTATGCACTCGAGGTGCCACACTTGATCATTCCTGGCCCGTGGGTAAACTGCTTCCACGTAATGGCGAATGAGCTTCAGGCGGATTGGATCCAACTGTTTCTTGTTACACGCACCCGAATGGTTGTACTGTAGCCTGAGGTTTTCAGGAGTAAACAACTCTGGGAAGATCCTGACCAGAAGTCGGGCAGCAAAGTTCCCAATTGACAGGCTGTCCTGCACGACTTCCTTCAATTCTTTAGCAGAAAGCAGATGTTTGCTCGGGACTGGGAAATCAACAGCAGGCATGGTGAGTTCATCAAGTGCTACTTTACAGAATTTCCTATGGTACCGGTCGGGCGTCTCCGGGGCCAGCAGTATCGCTTCTTTCCTGACTTGCTCTGGTTGCACCGATGTTGTGGGTTCTTCCTTCTCAGGGCCAAAGATGGTCTTCTTTCTCTGCTGTTGATAAACACGCCTTTGCTCTGTGTCCCTGCGGCGGCACCTCTCGTCTAGCTTTGAAACAAATTCTTGATTCCACACCTTGTCACACTTGGCTCGGGGATACATCAGCTGCACGTAATGCCTGATGAGTTTTATACGGACTGGGTCCAGCTGCTTTTTGCCGAGGGAGCCGCTGCAATTATACTGCTTTCGCAAGTTATCTGGTGTAAAGAGCTCAGGGAACAACCGCACCAACAACCGGGAGGCAAAATTTCCAATAGATAAGCTGCTCTCGTATATGTTTTTTAGCTGCTGCTTGCTGAGCACGTAATCTGGGCAAGGGACCTCGAAGTCTGGAAGGGGTACGACGATGCTGTTGAAATCGATGGGCATTAGCCAGATCTTTTTGAACTTCTGAATAGATTTATCAAAGTCGCAGCCATCGCTGCTCCCAACTGTGGAGATGTTCGGGGAACAGTGACTCTCATTCCTGAAAATTTCAGATTCGCTGCCATCAGAATTCGCGAGCTCTTCGTCCATTTTCTGGACAACCTGTTGCAGCCAAACCTTGTCCTCTTGCACCTCGGGGAAGTAGATCTCCACATACTTCCGGACAATCTGCAGCCGCTGTGGATCAAGCATCTGCTTTGCAGATGAACCAGAACAGCTGGACTGTAAGGCCAAACGCCTTCCATCAAAGAGCTCTGGAAACAGTCTGTGTGCCAGCAAAATGGAAAATTCTCCAGGAGACGAAGCTTCATCCAAATACTCACTTATCTCCTGGGGTTCCAAAACCAAGTTTGAGCTTATACTGCTGGAGAAATCAAAGGACAATTGCTCATCCTGCGTGCTGTTGTCGACGTAACAGTTAGGCTGTGGTTGTTCTGCACCAGGGTCTGACTCATAAAAGCCAATCACCTTGGTGCTTTGTTGACTGCTCTCCATTTCTTTCTGCGCCCAAAACTGGTTAAAAAAGTCACTTATCTGTGGCAAGCATTGAACCTGCCAGACATCACCGTTTCGGGCTGACGGATAGCAGACCTCAATGTAGTTCCTGATCAGCTGGAGATGGAGTGAGCCCAGCTTCTTCTCAGGCATGGAGCCACACGCATTGCAGCCCCTGCTGACCTCGTCTTCGGCGAAGAGCTCTGGAAAAAGCTGCACCAGCAGTCGACAGGCAAAGTCTCCCGGGGAGGAGCTCTCTTCCAGGACCTGCTTGAGTTCAGCGTTGTTGAGCTGGTACTCTGCAGGAGGCAGGAACTCCACCACTGATTCGCCAGGGTTCACGTGCTTTTTAATTCTGTTCACCTCCAGTGACAGCAAGTCGATTTTGCTGTGCAGTTGGGTCATAGTCGAGTTCAACGTATTGAGAGTGAAAAACATTTTATGGATCAGCGAGTACAGAGTTGAATCAACATCAGACCCATGGGCTGGCAAGACTGAAGAGTAATTCTTGCAGGTGTCAGTGAGGTTTCGCTGTTGTAACAAAGTGTTGAGGTAACCTCTTTCTGAAGCCTCGCCTGTTGCTTGCTCGTCCACAGCCTGAGTATTTCGTCGATCAGAGATTTTGTGTGAGATGCTATACAGTGGTTTCCTGTATGATGGCATGTCCTGAGGAGCATCTTTACTTTCCATCAACACATCCATACTGGCCTCCTCAACTTTACATGCAACATCTGAGTTTCTCTGGGAAGGTACTGAAGACTCTGAGCCATTTAGACTTGCAAACCTGTCCTTAAAAGACAAAGTGCAACATTTTTAGTGAAAATTGCACCAGAAGAAAGAAAGTGCATCTGCTCTCCGTAAGTTTTACACCATTTTTGTAATGCACACCAATAACAAATATTCCACTACAGTTTTGTACTTACTTTGTTCAAATGATATCCAATTTGAATAAAGAGACAACAAAGTGTAGAGCTGGAAGAATACAGCAGGCTAAGCAGCATCAGAGAAGCAGGAAAGCTGACGTCTAGACCCGAAACGTCAGCTTTCTTGGTCCTCTGATGCTACTTGGCCTGCTGTGTTCATCCAGCTCTACACCTTGTTGTCTCAGATTCTCCAGCATTGGCAGTTCCTTTTATCTCTGTTCCAATTTAAATAAGACCAGTAAAAGAATAACAATCCAGCTACAATATGACTAAGAGGAGAAGAACTGTGTAGTTCATACGGTCTTCTTTCAGATAACTTTATCAACCATGTACTCTATTGAGGTTGAGACAGAACAGAGGAAGCTTATCTCTGTGTCTGGCTGTACCTGACCTATAAATGTTGAAACTGGAAGAATTCCCTTTCCCAAAATGAACATTGTCAACCTGATAAGAAGAAAATTAAGAATATATTTTACTCAGCTTTTATTTCTAATAAAAGTGAAATCCTTTTGTTTTTCAAGAGATGCAAGCTTCAAGTTTGTTGCATGCCTCTAACTGATGAGCTACTTTCTTGAGCCATGTACTTGTAGCCCACATGTTTTAGGTACATGCATGGTGTTGTTAAAGAGGCAGTTCTAGGATTTGAACCCAGAAATGATAATGTATAGTGACATATTTCCACGTCAGGGTGGAGTGTGCCTGTCAAAACTATCCTGACTTGGAGTTAAACTTGAAGTGAAGATTTCTTTGTACCTGCTTTTCCTGTCCTGCCTCACAACACCCAGGGGCCTGGGTTCAATTCCACCCTCAGGCAACTGTCTGTGTGGAGTCTGCATATTCTCCATGTTTGCATGGGTTTCCCCTGGGTGTTCCAATTTCCTCCAACGGTCCAAAAACGTGCAGGTTAGCAAGAGTGGCCATGTTAAATTATCTGTAGAGTCCAGGAATGTGCAAGCTAGGTGGATTAGCCATGGGGAGTGCGGGGTTACAGGGGAAAGGTCGGGGGTGTGTCTGGATGAGATGTTCTTTAGTGGGTCGGTGTCGACCCAATGGGCTGAATGGCCAGCTTCCACACTGTAAGGATTCTATGATTCTTCTTTGATTTTAGCTGGTACAGACTAAAGGCTTAGACGGCGCTATTGAGGGAGCCCTGTTGCTGTGCACCTTGTTGATGGTATATATTGCTGCTGCTCTGCATTACTGGTGCAGGCAGTGAATGTTGAAAGTGCTGTATAAGATGTCAATCAACAGGGTTGCACTGCCCTTGATCGTGTTGAGCTCCTTGAGTATTATTGAGGTTACCCTCACCCAGCAGGCAGACAGTATTCCATCACACTCCTGACTTTTGCCTCATTGACAGTGGATGGCCAAAACAGATTCTAGTTTATAGGGCACCAGGAACAGTAGAGGAGAGAGTAGGATCTGTACTTCAGGGACAGTCTACATCTGAAGTGTGCTGTGGCTGGTTTTATAGCAAGCAGACAAGATTTTAAATGTTACAGACAGGATAAGAAAGAAAGGTATTAATATGGGAAATGAGATACAAGGCTGTGGCAGGAAAGGTTAGAGAATACAAGGCTTAGAGGAAACTAACAAATAAGGCCAGAGGTTACAAAAATCACAAAAGGTCAAAACTAAAGGTTCTGTTTCTGAATACATGCAGCTTTTGCTACAAACCAGATAAATTGAAATAATATCTAGAAAGAAATACGTACAGATTTGCTAGCCATTACAGAGACAAAGCTGCAGGATAACATAAATTGGGACCTGAATCCTGAAGGGTACATGATATTTAGGAAGGAAATGAATCTAGAAAACAGATGGTGGGTTGGCTCTATTAATTAATTAAGGGTGATATTAGAACAACCAAAAGGGATGATGTAAGTTCCAGAAAGCAAGATGCAGAAGTGATTTGGGTAGAAATGAGAAAGGATGAAGAGAAGTATCTCATAGGAGAAATAAAAATGGGAAGGACTGACCATCATGGTTAAAGTTTAAAGTTAAGTTAAAGATGGTATCAAACTTTAAAATGAAGCATATAATTGTGCAAAAGTGGATGTCAGAATATTGTCCAGAATATAAAAATAACAAAGATTGACTAAAAATGTACTGAGGGAAAAATTACATGATAAAGCTAGCTAGAAGTACAAAAACAGAGTACCTGTGTCCATAGGTAAAGGGAACTGCAGATGCTGGAGAATCCAAGATAACAAAGTGTGAAGCTGGATGAACACAGCAGGCCAAGCAGCATCTCAGGAGCACAAAAGCTGACGTTTTGGGCCTAAGGGTCTAGGCCCGAAACGTCAGCTTTTGTGCTCCTGAGATGCTGCTTGGCCTGCTGTGTTCATCCAGCTTCACACTTCGTTACCTGTGTCCATAGATATGTAAAAGGGAAAAGCATTAACTAAGGGAATGTTGGTCCTATAGAAAATGAAAACTAATAATGGAAAATTAATTATGGGAAATTAGTAATGGAAAATAAGGAGACAACAAATGATTTAACAGGTATTTTTGCATTGACATTCACTACGGAGGATACAGGTAACATCCCAGAAAAAGCTATAAGTGGAAGGGAGGGAGAAATTCAATAACACTTCAATCGTTAGGAAGGTAAGCAAGTGTTGCAGCAGCAGGATGACAAGTCACTGAGTCCTGAAAGACTTCATGCTGGGCTCTTTAAGAAGTGCATAGTCAGATAGATGATGCATTGCTTTAATATTCCAAAATTCCTTAGATTTGGGGAAGATTCCATTTGAAGGGAGAAGAGCAAATGCATCTCTGTTATTCAAAAATGTTTAGTGTCAAATGCTATGTGCATTCAGAGACAGAAAGCTGGAAACTAAGTCCAGATTGACTTTCTACAACTATATAAATAATTTGAAATAAGGGCCCAAAAATACGGTTGCTAAATGTGATGATGACACAAAGATGGGTAGAGAAGTGATTTATAAAGAGGACATAACAAGACTACAAAGGGGTATGGATATGTTAAGTGAATGTGCAAAGATGTCGCAAATGGTGTATAATGTTGGAAAATGCCAAATTGTCCAATTTGGTCAGAAAAGTTAAAATACATCTTATTTATATAGAATGTTCTTGTTCATTATAAGAGAAAATGAATACAAATGCATACAGGTTATGCTTCAACTTTACAGGGTATTGTCAAGACCATATCTTCAGCGCTGTGTACAGTGATGGTCTCCTTAATAGCAGAAGGACGTAAATGTATTAGAATCAATTCAGAGAATGTTTACTGGACTAATACCGGGAATGAGTGGGTTACCTTACATGGGAAGATTGGACCAGCCAAGCAAATATCCTTTGGATTTTAGAAAAGAACGAGGTGGTTTGCTTGAAACATATAATATTCTAAAGGGGCTTGATTGAGTGGAGGTAGAGACAGTGCTTCCTCTTTGGGAGAATGGATATCTGGGAGTTACTGTTTAAAAATAAGGCAACATCCATTTCAGACAAAGAGGAGAAACTCTTACTCTCAGACACTCTTCCGCAAAAGATAATGACCTTTGAATACAGAGATAGATAGATTCTTGATGAACAAGGGAGTGAAAGGTTATTGTACATCAGCGGGAATGTGGAATAATCAGATCAGCCTTGATGTTATTGAATGGCAGAGCAGGCTGGAGGAGTCATGTGGACCACCCGACACCTAAGTTGGATGTACATAACGCGGGAAGTATCTGCATGGTCAGGATGTGGATTATTTGCTGAAGGATTCCCAGCTTCTGACCAAATTTTGCCACCACGTTATATATAAGGCTGGTTCAGTTACATTTCTGATCAATGGTGATATCTAAGATGTTGATGGAGGAGAATTTGGTGCTGTTAATGCCATTTAAAATCAAAAAGAGGTGGTTAGGCTCTCTGTTGTTGGAGGTATTGATCAATATTTATCAATTAAAAACTTCTAACCAATTAAAGATTTAACAGCACCTTAGGTTTGTTTAATACATCCTTATCAGTTTTGTGACCCTTAGATCTTTGACTTACAAATTCTGCAACTGATACCACTTCTCTCACTAACAACTGAAGAAGGGGTGAGGCTCTGAACGCTTGTGATTTCAAATAAATCTGTTGGGCTATAACCTGGTGTTATGTGATTTTTGACCTCAGTCAAACATCAGCACCTCCCCATTATTGAAGGTAGGCACTGCCTGGTACTTACTTGTGTTGCAGGAATATTACCTGCTATTTAACAGGCTCTCCCTACCTTTTTGCATTATACATTGGTGGATTTGCATATCATCAAGGAAGCAATCTGTCCAACTATTGCTGCTTTCAGCCAGTAACCAACAGTGGCCCATGAAAGAGCTGAGTTGGTCCAGTTTCAGTTTTAGCAATAAGCTTTCTTCCATTAAATGGCAACAACCAACTGAGATCAAAAACCTAGACAAAAGAGGAATCAAACTCATATCTTGCCACAGTACATTGAAGTGTATCAATATGCTAAAGTGTAGTGCTCTGCCCCAGTGGTCATAAATAAAAGCACATTAAAATATACGATGTAGATATCAATGAAATGTAACTGTGTGTTTCTTTGTAAAAAAGGCATTATTCCAAAGAAAGGCAAAAAGATTTGTGTACAGTTAGAATATACTGCAGAAATATTTACCTCACAGGTAATTCTCCTCCTTTTATGGATGATGGGACTCTCACATTCTGGAGTCATCTTACCAGAGCCATTCTGTAACTGTTTTTGTTTTGCTGTATCCTGTACACAGTTAGGCTCTGCAGCTTGATCTAGACTGGCACTACCCACATCATCTTCACTGCTAATTTCTGATTTGACCTTGCCAATATTGACCTTTGTCACTGCAAGGGGAGAGGAAAACAAAAAGCCAGCAAGTTATTTTTTTTATCCACAGTATGATAATAGCATTAGTGAACATACTAATTAACGCATGGATTAATTAGTATTATAATTAATCATTAATATTAATTAGCAGCGATTCAAGAAGATAACTCACACAACTCTCTGAAGGGCAACTAGTTAGGGGTAATAATAGAGGCCCAGCTAGTGACACTCATATTCTATGAATGACTTAAAAAAATTAATTTCTAAGTTCACACTTTATCTGGATCCCAAGCTTTGTTGTGCATTACACTTTTCCAACAAACAAAACTGTAGCTGACAACGAAAACAAAGTTGCAGGAAAAGCTCAGTAGGTCTGGCAGCATCTATGAAGAAGAAAACAGAGTTAACATTTCGGGTCCGGTGACCCTTCCTCAGAACTGATGGTGGCTGGGAAAATGTCAGCTCATATGCATAAAATAGGGAGATGGGTGGGGTAGGGAGTAAACGAAAGGATAAGGCCCAAAGACAGAGAAAGACAGTTGGACAGACAAAGGAGTTGCTAACGATCAGCCTGGGAGGGTGAATAGTTGTTAATGGGGACTGTTAGTGACTAACAACTGGGGGTGTAGTGGCAGGCTATGCGGTAACAAGGACTGGTGTGTGGGATGGGGGAGGCTGGGACGTGGGGGAGTTTAGGCCCAAAAATTATTGAACTCAGTCTTGAGTCGGGAGGGCTGTAGGGTCCCCAAGTATCGTTTACTCCCTACCCCACCCACCTCCCTATTTTCTCCACATAAACTGGCATTTTCCCGGCCACCATCAGTTCTGAGGAAGGGTCACCAGACCCAAAACGTTAACTCTGTCTTCTCCTCCACAAATGTTGCCAGACCTGCTGAGCTTTTCCAGCAACGTTCCTGATTTACAGCATCCACAGTACTTTTGGTTTTTAAAACTATAGCTGACTTGGACATCAGAGCTACAGCTGAATGATACTCAAAATAACTTCAGTGCCTTAGATATCCACAATGGGAAGCAACAGAAAAGCACAGACCTTGATATCAAAATGTATTAAGTTTATACAGACCCAATTTGGCGAATAACTTAAAACTTATAAATGGCCACACTTGTGTGAGTATGGAGAGGTCTATATTCATGCAGGTCAAAATCCATAGAATATTCCAATCAGTATATCTCAGACAGTAACTGGAGAAGCAATGATACCCTTCAACTTTTTTCCAAAATTGCCCTTGATTCCAATCAATACAGATTAATGTATTACATCTCCAAAAGGTGCAAATTGCAGCCAGACCTGGATGATGTATTCACTTTGGGAAATATCCCTCTCCTGCATCTCAATCTAATCATTCAGTGTGTAGAAAACAAGGTTATTTCTATTCTGCTTCTCAAAGCCTAAGAGTTGATTTTGGACTCCGGGAAGCAGATCTGCAATGTGCCTTTTTTAGATGATGGAAGCAGAATTTCATATTTTAAGAGCCTTATTTACAGATATGACAACTGAATGCTGAAATGCCCATAAGCTGGTACCATGCCAAGGAGAGCAAAAAGGATTTCAACTGCCATTGCTACCTCTGCCTAGCTGACTGATCTTAGCTGGAATGGCACACTGCGCACTACTAGGTTGTTCCTAGGAGATGATGGAAATGTCAGGTGTCAGAAATCTACCATCATTGAGCCTGAAGCCTGTCAGTGGGGATGGGAGGAAGCAGGGACCAGCTGTTGTTTGTTTGTTTGATTTATTGTTGTCACATATACCAAGAAAGAAGTGAAATGTGCTGTCAGGCTGAGAGTGGGATTTGAACCTGGTCCCCAGAGCATTACACGGATCTCTGGAACACTAGTAAACATGGCAATACCACTATGCCATTGCCTTTCCCAGCAAGAGGTTGTCCTGAAGAGACTGAAGCAGACAGTCATGAAGGTGGCCAGTATGTATACAAACATATTAATCTGGAGCAGGACTAGATTATTTGATAATGCTGATATGATGATAACCATAACTCTACATTCATGCCTACCCCGATACCTTCCAATTTCTTGCCTGTCAAGAACCTGGATATTTGTCTTAGGTAGAGATAAGCAGCCAAAGTTCATATTGGACCAGATGGACTGTAGTGGTTCAAGATGATTCATCAAGAGATTCAAAAAGACAAATAGAAAGGATCAATATATGCTGGTATTGGCAGTGATACCCAAATCCCAAAAATGACAGAAGAGATAGCTTGGATTTTGCAGAGTTGAAACATGAATTGAATTGCTTGCCAGAAAAGGACTGTCAGTCAGGCTTGCAGTGTGGCACACTTGTGTGACTTACACATATTAACACGCAGGGCCCTGTTCTTTGCAGACAGAAAGAACACGTACATGCACTGCGCTTATTTTGACTCAGCAAAACAGAAGACAGCATTCATTGGTTCATTTCTCAGGACAATGCCCTGACCACTCAAAATCGACTTGTCTTGTTTAACCTTTTAAGCTTGGTGGTTAACCATTAATTATCATTAAGTGACGCATGAGACATGGCAACACCTTTACCAATCAGAGTCCACTTGTCGATCAATCAGCACTCTTCTCTCATACTGTATGAGTGCTGATTTTCTCCTGAACTTGTAAATCGTCCTAATGAGTGCAAAATGAAAAGTTTTGACAAAATGTGTCTTTTTGAGTAATATGCATGTTCTATGTGACCAAATGACATTTGCAATTTTGCTACAATTCTGGAACAGAGGAAACCTTTGTCCAGCATTCATATGACTAGCTACAGCCTAAGCTATATGAAATCCACTTTTAAACAGTTCCATAGTATATTGGACTTGCAGAACCAAGGATATGTTCTTTGGCAGTCAAGGAAATTATAGCACAGAAGCAAAGTATTTGGCTCACGGAATAAGTCTGAATAGCTCTCAAAATGTATTATCTTTAATTCCATTTACGTTTCTTGTTTTCTTATATAACTTTAGATCCTTCTTTCTCTGCCTTTTAACCACTAATTTTAACACATGCCATGTTAATAATCCCTCTGTTAAATACTTTCATTTAACTTCTTCCCGCGATTCATTGCATGGTAATCCTGTTATTATTGCCTTGGAGTTACATTTGATAATAATACCAAATTAAGCTTAAAACATTAAACCATTTTTTCTTTGATATCTTGAACTGGTTATTAACCTTTTTAATATAAAACAATAGATAGTATCATGTCATAAGTTCAGAAGATGAGGACTGAGAGTAAATGGTAAATTCAAAAGCAGTAACTGAAATGTCAAGGGTATAGAAAAAAGTTGTGATTTTGGTAAAAATAAGCTCAGTTAGTCAAAGAAAGGACAGGCAGCTTAACAAAGATAATGCAACAATAATAGCTCAGGTGACATCAGGAAAAATAAGATGTTAAACCTGAAGACATAATATCTGAAAGTGCACAACAGACAAATAAATGGGATTAATTTAACAGCCATTGTGAAAATGTGGTTCCAAAGTGACCAAGGTCAGAAACTAAGTATCGCAGGATATTTCACTTTTAGAAAAGATGGAAAAAAGAATGGAAAATGAGTACGGATTACCTTGAGATTAAAGGATGGGATAAAGGTGGTATGGAGTACATGTATTAGCTGATAAAATCCAGATGTAAAACCAGTTAGAGTCGAGACAGTTTATTGATCTGCAAAAGTAGCTGTAGTGTATGGCAGAATATAAAAGAAGAAATTAGAAGTGTATGTAACTTGAGTAATATAGTTATGCTGGGGACTCTAATCTGCATGTAGACTTTATCAAACAAATTTGCAGTAATAGTGAGGAGGATAAGTTTATGAAATGCATTTACGATAATTTTGTAGTTCAGAACATCCAAATACAACTAAGGAATACACTATTTTATTTCCAATATTTGCTTTTCATACACATGTAATTTGGTTTCTTCTTCAGAGTTAACAACCTAGTACTTTACAGAAATAAATCAACCTCAAACTCGATATAGAATTAATATTATGATTGCTCTTCCCAGCTAATCACGTCTCATTGTAGAACATTCTATTTTGGTACCTACCAATTCCAGTTAAATTGCAAGCTGTGTTTTTGCTAAATGGTGATACTACACCATTTGTTCACCTCGTGTGCACTTAGTGCCAAAGAAATACTATTGAAATGACATAAATTACCAGAAGTTAACAAAGAAAAGAACAGAAGATAAAGCCATTCAAGTTTGTGCTACAGGGCATGTCAGTACTTCTACTAAAATCCTTACCCATGTATTGCTGAAGCAGGCTGCAAATCTTTGCTTTATGTCTGTGTGTGGCATGACTTCCATTACATCATGAAGGCCTCTTCTCCTTCCCATCAAAGAACTTATAAAGGAACTTACCTTGTGCTCCTTTTCCTAACTCTTCATTCGTACTGACTGAAGGATTTCGAACTATGAATATTACTCTGGGTCCAGGTCCCCCATTCTGCTCCGCAATGTTCATTTTCTACCTGGAATAAACAACTCTACGATTAAAAACAAACGAATCAAATGCGTGTTATTTAACAGCTAGTAAAGTTATCTGCATCAACCAGAAACAAAGTTATACATTCAGTCACTCTGCCCTTAAATAAACAACTTAGATTTTATCAGCTTCCTGAAATTAATTCATTCAACAGCTAATTTTGCCTAAGAATTAAGTACACCCTTTCCAGTGTCTCTTACAAAACTTTTTTAATCTGCCGAAGTGAATTATAAATGTCTGAGAAAGAAATGAACCATATACAGCTCCATTTTTGTTTTCCAGACAAAGTGTTTTGTTAACTTTTTAAGAAAAAACAGCTACTGTTTCATTCTGTTGCAAAATATACTGATTGCATTTTCTCCACATGAACTAAATCAAACTGTAAACATTCAAGAAATAGCTGCTGTTGTCCAACTACCCTCTGCTCACACCGTAGTCATTCCAATACATTTTTTGAAAATGCACTTTTATGCTTTCAAATTCACAATTAACAGAAATAGATTTAATGCAGCTTAATGTGAGGTCAAGTGTAGTTGGCTTCCACAACTTATTGTTACAAAGTAAAAGAAGCAACTGCATTTAAAAAGTGGAAAGACCCAATCTGAGAAGGAACATTAATAATTAGGAGAAATGCTTATTTTGACGCTGAAAACGTATGATATTTGATTTGATGCAGCGTGGTCTTATCTATTTTTATGTGAAGTGGTGAGATTTATACATTAAAGAGATTTGTAGCGGGGGGGATAGCCCAATGAAATTGCGTACAATTTGGCTACAGTAAATCTGAGCCGAACTGGAGTTGAGTGAGTTTGCCATGTGCCTGGCACGGGGGAGGGGGACGATAATCCTATGAGGGCGCTGTGTCTTCACCCAGCAAAAAAAACCCGAGACATAACTCAGCGTGGAACATAAAAAAAACCCATTCCACTTCCCTTTTAGCCTGAAAATTCACTGCCTCCTAAGGGGGTGAGATTGCACGTTGCTTCGAAATCACCAACAATTTCTTACAAACTTGAGAGAGAGGAGGGGGTGCAATTGCAAAGCAGTTGAGCTCAGCGCTGGGGTTGGTTAAAGGGCACGTACAGCAGTAACGCCATGACCCTGCTCTCAGAGGCAGTGTTTGTCTTTGCTTAGGGATAAAGATCACTGCAGATAAAACACAAATCTCTCTCCTGTGTGTGTCACATTCCCTGCCCTCCTCCCACCTCTCCCTCGCTCTCCTGCATAGCCCCATTCTCTGAGTTGCTGCCTTGTCCTGCTGCCTCCTCCTGAGACTTACCTGGCCGCTCCGGCTGAGTCAAGCGGAGCTCCCTCCCCGGCCGCCTGTGGAAAATGGAGCCGTGTTTTTCTCTCTCTCTCTCTCTCTCTGTTACTCCGGGTGTCTGCTCCGTGACGTGACTCTGTGTCATTTCCGCAGCCAGGCGAGAGGGAGAGAAGAAAGGAAGGAGAGAAACACGAGAGAAGGGAAACGCGAAAAGGACGCACACAGGGAGAGGGAGAAACATCAGAGACAGGGAGAAAGGACCGGGGCAGTGAGGGACAGAGAGAGAGGAGGATTGAGAGAGGAAAAAAAAGACGGGGGGCACGAAAAGAGACCAGCGAGGGGGAAATGAGAAACACGGGAGGCCAGAGACAAACTGACAGGCAGGAAAGAGCAGCAAGAGAAGGAAGGAAAACTCCGGGGGAGAGAGAGAGAGAAAACAACAAAACACGAGAGAATGGAGGTAGGAGGCTGGTAAAGGAGTGAGGGAGAGAGGGGTGAGGGAAAGAGGTTGAAAACCTTTGGGGAGAAAAGGGTCGGGGAATCACCATAGACTAGAAGTTATGGGAGAATTAGGCCATGCACCCCATCAAGTGTGATCTGCCATTAGATCGTGGCTGCTTTGTTTCTCACCCCCATTCTCCTATTTTCTCTGTGTAATCCGTGATCCCCTCACAAATCAAGAATCTATCTCTGTCCTAAGTACGCTCAATGACTTGGCCTCCACAGCGTTCTGCTGCAATAAGTTCCACAGATTCACCACTGTCTGGCTGAAGAAATTCCTCCTTATCTCAGTTCTTAAGGGAGACCCCTTCACTCTGAGCTGTGCCCTCGGGCCTGTGTCTCTCCTATGTGTGGAAACATATCCATGTTCCACCCCTTTCACCCACATTAACCGCCTCAACCTCTCCACCCCTCTCACCCACCATTAACCGCCTCAACCTCTCCACCCCTCTCACCCACTCCAACCTCTCCCCCGCAGAACGGGCAGCCCTCCGCTCCAACCCCAACCTCACCATCAAACCCGCAGACAAGGGTGGCGTAGTGGTAGTATGGCGCACTGACCTCTACATCGCCGAGGCCAGACGCCAACTCTCCGACACCACCTCCTAACGCCCCCTCGATCATGACCCCACACCCGAGCACCAAACCATCACCTCCAACACCATTCATGACCTCATCACCTCAGGGGACCTCCCACCCACAGCCTCCAACCTCATTGTTCTCCCAACCCCGCACAGCCTGTTTCTATCTCCTTCCCAAAATCCACAAACCTGCCTGCCCTGGTTGACCCATCATCTCAGCCTGCTCCTGCCCCACCAAACTCATCTCCACCTATCTGGACTCCATTTTCTCCCCTTTGGTCCAGGAACTCCCCACCTACGTCTGTGACACCACCCATGCCCTCCACCTCCTCCAAGACTTCCAATTCCCTGGCCCCCAACACCTCAATTTCACCATGGACGTCCAGTCCCTATACACCTGCATTCCGCATGCAGATGGCCTCAAGGCCCTCCGCTTCTTCCTGTCCCGCAGGCCCGACCAGTCCCCCTACACCGACACCCTCATCCGCCTGGCCGAACTCGTCCTCACCCTCAACAACTTCTCTTTCGATTCCTCCCACTTCCTACAGACTAAGGGGGTGGCCATGGGCACCCGCATGGGCCCCAGCTATGCCTGCCTCTTTGTAGGTTATGTGGAACAGTCCCTCTTCCGCACCTACGCAGGCCCCAAACCCCACCTCTTCCTCCGTTACATTGATGACTGTATCGGCGCCGCCTCTTGCTCCCCAGAGGAGCTCGAACAGTTCATCCACTTCACCAACACCTTCCACCGCAACCTTCAGTTCACCTGGGCCATCTCCAGCACATCCCTCACCTTCCTGGATCTCTCAACCTCCATCTCAGGTAACCAGCTTGTAACTGATGTCCATTTCAAGCCCACCGACTCCCACAGCTACCTAGAATACACCTCCTCCCACCCACACTCCTGCAAAAATTCCATCCCCTATTCCCAATTCCTCCGCCTCCGCTGCATCTGCTCCCAGGATGAGGCATTCCACCCCCGCACATCCCAGATGTCCAAGTTCTTCAAGGACCGCAACTTTCCCCCCACAGTGGTCGAGAACACCCTTGACCGCGTCTCCCGCATTTCCCGCAACACATCCCTCACACCCCACCCCCGCCACAACCACCCTAAGAGGATCCCCTTCGTTCTCACACACCACCCCACCAATCTCCGGATACAACGCATCAACTTCCGCCATCTACAATCCAACCCCACCACCCAAGACATTTTTCCATCCCCACCCCTGTCTGCTTTCCGGAGAGACCACTCTCTCCGTGACTCCCTTGTTCGCTCCACACTGCCCACCAACCCCACCACACCCGGCACCTTCCCCTGCAACTGCAGGAAATGCTACACTTGCCCCCACACCTCCTCCCTCACCCCTATCCCAGGCCCAAAGATGACTTTCCACATTAAGCAGAGGTTCACGTGCACATCTGCCAATGTGGTATACTGCATCCACTGTACCCGGTGTGGCTTCCTCTACATTGGGGAAACCAAGCGGAGGCTTGGGGACCGCTTTGCAGAACACCTCCGCTCGGTTCGCAATAAACAACAGCACCTCCCAGTCGCAAACCATTTCCACTCCCCCTCCCATTCTTTAGATGACATGTCCATCATGGGCCTCCTGCAGTGCCACAATGATGCCACCCGAAGGTTACAGGAACAGCAACTCATATTCCGCTTGGGAACCCTGCAGCCCAATGGTATCAATGTGGACTTCACCAGCTTCAAAATCTCCCCTTCCCCCACCGCATCCCAAAACCAGCCCAGTTCGTCCCTTGCCCCCACTGCACCACACAACCAGCCCAGCTCTTCCCCTCCACCCACTGCATCCCAAAACCAGTCCAACCTGTCTCTGCCTCCCTAACCTGTTCTTCCTCTCACTCATCCCTTCCTCCCACCCCAAGCCGCACCTCCATCTCCTACCTACTAACCTCATCCCATCTCCTTGACCTGTCCGTCTTCCCTGGACTGACCTATCCCCTCCCTACCTCCCCACCTATACTCTCCTCTCCACCTATCTTCTTTTCTCTCCATCTTCGGTCCGCGTCCCCCTCTCTCCCTATTTATTCCAGAACCCTCACCCCATCCCCCTCTCTGATGAAGGGTCTAGGCCTGAAACGTCAGCTTTTGTGCTCCTGAGATGCTGCTGGGCCTGCTGTGTTCATCCAGCCTCACATTTTATTATCTATGTCCACGCTGTCCAGGCCTCTCAGTATTCATAATTTTCCGCAAAACCTTCCTCATCCGGATGTATCGGAACTGACGACAAGACTCCTAAGACCAGTAGGAATCAGGGTGGCCCCCACAAGCCCACACCCACTCTACAACAAACGCTTACAAGGATTAAAGACTGCATTCCCACAACATGCAGAACGAACGTGGTTTACAAAATACCATGCAACGCCATCAACATGACATCGGACAGACAGGAAGGAAACTAGCCACCAGAATACACAAACATCAGCGAGCAGCAAAACAGCACAATGAACTCTCCTTAATATCTGTCCACTGAGACAATGAAGGCCATCAGTTTAACTGGGACAAGGTAACCACAGGAGCCAAAACCAAACATAGACACGCACGGGAATTCCTAGAGGCATTGTCCTCCACCCATTCTTCAATCAACAAACATGTAGAATTGGACCCCACATACAAACCCATACAGATCAAAACCGGGAATGACAGTACTTACTGTAATGGATCGGACAGTTTAAATTCCAAGTGGAGTAGAACAACGCCACTTCATTGGAGGCTCCAGTGAAGGTGTCACCTAACAAAAACAAGCCAGCTTGGGAAGTAAGTCAATAACCTCACCCTCCTCATCCTTCTAAACTCCAAGTACCGACCCAGAGTCCTCAACCGCTTCGCATTTGAGAAACCCTTCATCCTCAGGGTCATTCTTTTAAACCTCCTCTGGGGTCTCTCAGCACATCCCTTTTTAGATATTGAGCCCAAAATTGCTCGTAATATTTCAAATGTTGTCTGACCAGAGCCTTATATAGAGCCTCAGTAGTACACCTCTGCTCTTGCAATCTTGCCCACTTGAAATAAATGCTAACATCTTAACCGCCAACTGAATCTGCATGTTAACCTTAAGAGAATCCTCAACTTGGAACGCTAAGTCCCTTTGTACTTCAGATTTACAAACCTTTTCCCATGTAGAAAATAGTTTACTCCTCTCTTCTTCCTCCCTAAGTGCATAATCTAATACTTTCCCACAATGTGTTCCATCTGCCACTTCTTTGCCCACTCTCATTGCCTGTCCAATGTTTTGTTCCTGGTTTGTATTTTTTTTTAGAAAAACATATAATGACAGGGGATGAGAGAGGAGACAAAGTTGGTGAGAAGGGAGGAAATAAACATCAGAGAGATCCTTCGATTGGTTTGACCTGCAAATGAAGGGGAGAGACTGAAATGTGCAGGAGAACGGAAGTGAGGATACAATGGGTTGGACAGAAGTCCTTCTGTTGCCTCTGCAATTCCTCAACACTACTAGTTCTTTCACCTTTATTTGCATCACCTGCAAGTTTAGTAATGATGTCCTCAGTCCATCGTCCAGATTGTTAGTGTATAACTTGCATACTGAACATTGATTGCTGAGTAACTCCACTAGACACTGACTGCCGCTCTGAAAAAGATGGCTATATAGTAGTTCTCCTTTAATGCAATAACATTCTTGAGTGACCTCTTACTATAGAAAATTGTTACAGGGAAATTGCTATAGAAAATTGCTATATGTGTACAGCAGAAAGCTCGTGATATCCAAACAGCCTCCATCAATCAGGTTACTGCCAACTTGTGTTAACAAAACACACGTTATAACAAAACTATCTGTATCACACTCTGTTCACCCTTGGGCGACTGTCTGTGTGGAGTTCATGCATCCTCCCTGTGTCTGTGTGGGTTTCTTCCTGCAGTCCAAAGATGTGCTGTCTCACAGCGCCAGAGACGCGGCTTCAACTCCACTCTCGGGCGACTGTCAGTGTGGAGTTTGCACATTTTCCCCATGTTTACGTGGGTTTCCTCCAGGTGCTCTAGTTTCCTCCCGCAGTCCAGATGTTTGCAGGCTAGGTGGATTGGCCATGCTAAATTCCCCATTGTGCTCAGGGACATGTAGATTAGGTGGGTTATAGAGGGATGGGTTTGGGTGGGTGCTCTGAGGGTCGGTGTGGACTTGCTGGACCAAAGGGCCTGTTTCTACACTATAGGGATTTTATAATCTATGATCTATATGCAGGTTAGGTGGATTGGCCTTAGTAAATTGCCCATAATGTCCAATGTAGTGCAGGCTGGGTGGATTAGCCATGGGACATACCTGGTTACAAAGTTTAGCATGGGGGATTAGGTTGGCTGGGATGCTCTTTGGAGGGTTGGTATCGACTCAATGGGTTGAATGGCCTGCTTTCACATTGTAGAGATCCTATGATTCTGTCAGTCAGCCAATCCTCTATACATGTCAGTATTTGTCCACGACACCATGGGCTCTCATTTAGTATCATCCTCTGTGGCACCTTGTCACTGGCCTTCTGGAAATCCAAATAGATCACATCGATGGGCTCCCCTCTGTCTAACTTGCTCATAATCTAATGGGCTAAAGGAGGGTGGGGGTGGATAGCAGAAAAAAAGAATGGGGAGACAAGAGTGTGAGAGAAAAAGGAATAAGGGCCGAAAGGACAACATGAGTGGTGAGCACAGAGGGTGAGAAGGGGGAGAGGAGGCCAAGGGAGTGGGGAACAGAGCAAGAAAAAGGAATTGGGCAACGGTGGGTGGGGGGGGGTAAGAAATGAGCACAGGGAAAGAAGCAACACAGAATTAGCGGCATGCAGTGGCCACAATCATTACTTTTATAATTTCACTCTTAGGCGTGAAAAAATGAAGCACAAAGCAGTTTAAAACCAGATTGCTCGCCGGGAGTAAGAGCAGTGCAGATTGGGTACTGTAGCAAGTCACTGTTCCTACACTAAACCTCGGGCTCAGTTCAGCTGTTGGTCTGATTTTGCTGTCACTCTGACCCGGGTCCTCCTGAACACAATGTTTTGTTCCTGGTTTGTATTTTTTTTTTGAAAAACATATAACGACAGGGGATGAGAGAGGAGACAAAGTTGGCGAGAAGGGAGGAAATAAACATCAGAGAGATCCTTCGATTGGTTTGACCTGCAAATGAAGGGGAGAGACTGAAATGTGCAGGAGAATGGAAGTGAGGATACAATGGGTTGGAAGCCGCCGAGTATTCACAGCATGGGGAGTGTAAATGTGGAAATGAGAGCACAGAGGGAGTAATGCTGTAGGCGGAGTTACGGATACACTTACACTTCCTTTTCACTCTGGGCTGGGTATAATTCCCGGAGTGAGAGTAAGGCTGTGCAATATCCTGAATCTATCTGTGGATTCTCGCTCTGCATTCATTTGCTCAAACATCCAGGAAATGTTGGCCAGCTACAACAGGAGATTTTATTTTGAAAAAAAAAGTTAATTTGATCTATTTAAAGCCCTACTTGTCACTTCTTCGTTAACTTTATCAACAACAATGAAACAGAACACATATTTTACTCGGACAACACAGTGTGGGGCTGGAGGAACACAGCAAGTCAGGCAGCATCAGAGGAGCAGGAAAAATGAGGTTTCAGTCAAACTTCCTGCTCTTCTGATGCTGCCCGGCCTGCTGTGTTCCTCCAGCTCCACACTGTTTTCTCTGACTCCAGCATCTGCAGTTCTACCTGTCTCTGACATCTTTCACTCGTATTATTTTTGTTATTGTTGGTGCCCTGGGTGAATCCACCATCTGTATGTTGTTAAACTGCACAGAACACAGGGCCAGTACCTCTCAAGGTTTTGGAGAGGGTTCTTAAATGGTGCGTGAACGGATAGGATTTACCTCAGCTTTGCTGCCTTCCATGAGGGAAATTGCTCCTTGCCTCGGATTGTTTAGACCCGCAGATGTTCCACAGGCAGTTGATGAGGAACCAGAGAGGCAGATGTCCATCAAAATGTAACAGTACCTGGTTACAGGAGGTGCTGGTAACTGAGGAGATAGGCGAATTCTTAAGAAGTCTGACCCCATTTCAAAATATTCCAGCCACCAGAAATTAAAGCAAAAAAACCCACTTTGCACCTCGTTGTATAACAGACCAGTTTTAGTTGAACATTTGCTCACCTAGCACACAGCTCCTGTCAGCTGCACAACTGTGTCATATAAATAAGATTAGAAATGGAAATAAAGTCTTGCTTTCCCAAGCACAAGATTGACCTCTGTGATGGGTGACCTCAAATTTCCCTTGATTCAAAATACAGATGCAATCTGCGTTGGTGGTAATGTTTTCTACCTACTGCCCCAACAACTTCAACTGATATCACAAAAATATCTAAAATATTTAGAAATTCAGCAGTGGCATGTGCACAGATGTCAGCAGAAACATGGGTGTGTAAAGTTTATTGTAGTCTATTTAACTAGTTTCAGTGCAGCCGACAGTGCAATACTGATATAAACAACTTGCATTGGCTTCCTTACAAACCTTCATCACAAACACCACAATGCCAAATCTATCTCAACCACAATGAGCCATTGGAATCATTATTCTGTTCTAGATCTTAGATAGCTGGGTTTAAATCACTGCACTAATGGCAGTCTGATGCATTTGTCAATGTGAAATTGCTGTATCTGACATGACATGTCTCCACTGTGATGTATTCTTTGGCAGTGACGTAGCTTCTTGATACCTATTATCTAGGCTCATTTACAACTAAAAGCCTCCTATACAATGCTTGTGGAATTGTAGTCAAACAACTTTAGAGAATACTTGACTGGAAAATGGAGGAGTGTCCTCTTTTGAAATTATGTTTCCATTTCTCTTTTATTTCTTACACACAGACATCATCTTGATGAGCCTTGTCAACTCAAAAGACCATAAGACATAGAAGCATAGAGTCATAGAGTTATATGGCACAGAAACAGCTCCTTTGGTCCAGGAGATAGTAAGGACTGCAGAAGATGGTCTAACTTGTCTTTGCTGAGCAGATATCCTAAAATGATGTTGACCCATTTGCCAGCATTTAACCCATATCTCTCTAAACTCTTCCTATTCATGCACCCATCCAGATATCTTTTAAATGCTATCATTGTACCTGCCTCTACCACGTCCTCTGGCAACTTGTTCCATATACACACCACCCTCTGTGTGAAAAAGTTGCCCCTTAAACCTAAACCCTCTAGATTTGAACTACCATACCCTGGGAAAAAAGACCTTGGTTATCACCCTATCCATGAGCCTCCATGCACCATGATTTATAAACCTCTAGAAGGCCGCCCCTCAGGCTCCAACCCCAGGGAAAAAAGCTCCAGACCAATAATCCTCTCCCTTTGGCTCAAACCTTCCAATACTGACAACATTCCTTTGAGTTTTTCTGAACCCTTTCAAGTTTAACAACATCTTTCCTATAGCAGGGAGACCAGAATTGAATGCAGTGGCCTAAGCAATGTCCTGTACAGCCACAACATGACGTCCCAACTCCTATACTCAATGCACTAACCAATGAAGGCAAGCATGCCAAATGCCTTCTTCACTACGCTGTCTACCTGTGACTCCACTTTCGAAGAACTATGCACCTGCACCCTTCGGTTTCTTTGCTTGGCATAGCTTCCCAGGCCCAAACCATTAACTGTATAAGTCCTATTTGGATTTGCCTTACCAAAATATAACACTCACATTTATCTAAATTAAACTCCATCTGCCATTCCTTCGTCCATTGGCCCACTGATTAAGGTCTCATTGTACACTGAGATAATCTTCTTCACTGTCCACTACATCTCCAATTTTGGCGTGATCTGCAAACAGAGAGGCAGATGTCCATCAAAATATGACACTGCCTGTTTATAGGGGTTGCTGATAACTGAGGAGATAGGAGAATTCTAAAAATTTCAAAAATATTTCAAAATATTCCAGCCACGTATTCTATGTCCACATCCAAATCATTTACATAAATGAGCAGTTGTCGAATACTCAGCTCATTAAATCAGCTCTGTAATTCGATGTGATCATGAGATCTGATAATCGTCAACTCCATTTTTCTGCCTTTTCCCCATAGCCCATGATTCCCTTACTGATGAGAAATTTGTCTTTCTTACCCTTGAATATACTTAATGCCTCAACAGCCCTGTAGGGTAAAGAATTCCACAGATTCACTACTGTCTGAAAGAAAAAAAATCCTCTTCTTTGTCTAAGATGTGTGACCACGCCCCCCCCACCCCGTCCCCACCCTCACTGCATCTATTTATTTTTCTGAAGAAGGGTCCCGACCCAAAACATCAACTTTCCTGTTCCTCTGATGCTGCCTGGCCTGCTGTGTTCCTCTAGCTCCGCACTTTGTTATCTCTGACTCCAGCATATGCAGTTCTTGCCATCGCTCTGCATCTACCCTGTCAAGCCCCTAAGAATCCTATAGTAAGGTCTGCTTTAATTTGTCCAAACTGTAGTGAGTGCAGGCCCAATGCATTGATCATCTCGACATTAGAATATCCTTCCATGCCCAGAATCAACCTAGTGAACCCTGTCTGAACCACCTCCATATCTTTCCTTAGACAAGGGAATTAAAATTGTTCACAGTATTCCAGTGTGGTCTAACTGGTGCCCTGGGTAGACTGGTAGACATCTTTAGTTTTATTTACACCACTCGCTTTGAAATAACTAATTTTAGATAGTTTCTTTTGATCATTCAGAACTGGATTAAGGCTATTCATATTTGCTTGGCGTACTGATCTTAAATTTTGATTAAATTTTAGATAAATCTTAGTTCAATCCTTGATTAGACTTCCTATTACTGGGTTATTGGGTTAACTTTTATATGATAATCACTCAGGGAGATGTTAGATAACTGAAACTGGTTACAAAAGCACAATTTAAAATTATAGTTGGGTGCAAAAATCGTGACTGAAAATGAAAGTAACAGTTTGAATAGCAAATCAGAAGGATGATTACTTAACAAAATTATTAGGTGAGGTTTCATTGGCAATAGATCATTCTGTCAACATTAACTAATGGTGAATATTAAGTATAGCAGGAATAAGAGTTTGTAATATTATTGTTGGTAAAATTATTTTTGGGTTAAATGTCCAGATAGCTGACAGCACTTTTGACAGACAAGTTTATCCTTGAAGATGAGACAATTAGGAGGAAATTTGTTAGAAACTGTTCCCATCAGCAGAAGGATTGAGAACCAGATGGTACTGATTTAAGGTGTCTTCTAGAAGAGACAGCAGTGACTAGTGGAAATCATCTTTATGCAACCTCTCTGATGAAGGGTCTAGGCCCGAAATGTCACCTTTTATGCTCCTGAGATGCTGCTTGGCCTGCTGTGTTCATCCAGCTCCACACTTTGTTACCTTGGATTCTCCAGCAGCTGCAGTTCCCATTATCACTATTATGCAACGAGTGTTGGGATTTGGAATGTACTTCCTGAGAATGTGGCGGAAGCAGTTACAGTCATGGTTTTCAACACAATTGAACCGCTGCTTGGAGAGAAAAGATGTGAAAGGCTGTGCAGAATACACTGGGGGATTTGGTAAACTGTTCTTGGAGACAGTTAAAGGTAAAGATGAAAAGCAAAGTTGCCACAGTCACACCAAACAGTAGGGCTGCTTTCTAATTAGGGAGAGATGACTGGTTGTGGTTCAACCTGAGGGTCACCACACCTCAGGCAAGAGGAGAGCTTCAGAAGCAGTAACCCTCAGCTGGTGCAGTTGGCATCAATCTATATCACAAAGCAACTATCCAAGCTAACCAGATAAGATACATAAATGCAATGGTCTCCTTCTATGGAGTAACCGTTCATTATCATTGAGCTACTTGAGGTTTGCAATTTCATGGCTCATAAGAGCTTGTGTTTATGATGAAAGCAGTTGAGTCAATCTCCTTCCATTTTTTTACTCTTTCCTGGGCTGTGACAACACGAGCTAGGCTAAGATTTTTTTGCCCATCCCTATGTGCCTTTTAGAAAATATAGTGAGACACGTTCTTGATCTGCAGCAGCCCATGTCATATATGGACATCTACAGTGTTTTTAGGTAGGGATTTTCAGGTTTTTGACCCAGGGACAGTAAAGGATTGGTGATATGGTTCCAAGTCAGGAGATTAAATGGCTTGGAGGGTACTCCAAGGCATTCCTCCAAGCCATTTGCTGTCTTTATCCATCTACTTGATTGAGGTTACAGATTTCAAAGGTGCTATCGAAGGAATCTGAGTGGGTTGATGCAGTGCATCTTGTAAATGCTACACAGTTCTGCTGTTGTGCAGTGATAGTGAAAGGAGTTGGTGGATCAGATTGAAAGCAAACAAACCTCTTTGATCTGGATAGACTGCTTCAGTATTTGAGGAGTCATACATGGAATTGAACCTTGTACAAGAAAATCTGAAGAAGGGTCTAGGCCCGAAACATCAACCTTCCTGCTCCTCTGATGCTGCTTGGCCTGCTGTGCTCATCCAGCTCTACACCTTGTTATCTCGCAATCATCAGTTAGCCTGCCTACTTTAGACCTCATGATGGAATGTCTTTGGTGAAGAAACTGAAGATGGTTGAACCTAGAAATCTTCCCAGGATATAAGTGTTAAGGACCAGACCAAACTCCCTCAAAACATATCAAGGAGATAGCCTCGACCCTAACTGTTACCTTAAGTGTAAGGTGCTGATTTGCAGATGCGATTCGATAGTCAAATTTCTAGGCTGAAGGCAAATTCTTAAACCACAGTTAAAACACAAACAAAAAAAAGCTGTAATTTTAACTCTATCAAAATATTCAACAAACTATCTATTTTAACTACAACTCATCAATATACCATGATCTCATGGCAAAAGCAATTTCAGCAAAACGGAATTCCCTTACAGTCCAGGAGAAGGAACACCAACAAAATTAATCTAGCAACTGAGAGAACACTAGCTTTTTGCAGCAGGAGAGAGACAGTTGTATCCAGCAGCTTCAACTTCAAACCCCAACTTCAATAACTTCAAAAACTAAAACCTTGGGTTTGTGAGAGCCTGTCTCAACCCACCCATGCTTCTTTTGTCTAATTTAAACAAAACTCAAAGCTATTTAAGATAATAAAGTGTGAAGCTGGATGAACACAGCAGGCCAAGCAGCATCTCAGGAGCACAAAAGCTGACGTTTCAGGCCATTGACCCTCCGGACCAACCTCAGGGAATCTCTCTCCCGCTGCAACTCTCTTGTCACCTATCTTCTTTTCTCTCCATCTTTGGTCTGCCACCCCCTCTCTCCCTATTTATTCCAGAACCCTCACCTCATCCCCCTCTCTGATGAAGGGTCTAGGCCCGAAACGTCAGCTTTTGTGCTCCTGAGATGTTGCTTGGCCTGCTGTGTTCATCCAGCTTCACACTTTATTATCTTGGATTCTCCAGCATCTGCAGTTCCCATTATCTCTGATACAATTTTAACCTCACTGCAAAGCCTCTTCCAGGGATGCCTAACCTGAAGAAGTTACCCTCCTCCCTCCGGACCAACCTCAGGGAATCACTCCCACTGCAACTCTCTTGTCACCTATCTTCTTTTCTCTCTATCTTCAGTCCGCCTCCCCCTCTCTCCCTATTTATTCCAGAACCCTCACCCCATCCCCCTCTCTGATGAAAGGTCTAGGCCCGAAACATAAGTTTTTGTGCTCCTGAGATGCTGCTTGGCCTGCTGTGTTCATCCAGCTTCACACTTTATTATCTTGGATTCTCCAGCATCTGCAGTTCACCTTATCTCGAAGCTATTTACTTTGTTTTCCATGGATCAGATACCTTGGCACCAGATTTACAGCATCCCCCGTCTTCAAGAGAAACAGGACAGCACAAATTCCTCTCAAAGGTCTATCTGATCACAGTAAACATTATGACCTGGAATATCAAGTTGATGAGCCACCTGTCAGTAGCCAGGTAAAATTAATTGGTTGATGGAAATGGCAGGGCAGATTAGCCAATGGCTGGTCTAGCAGTCACCTGCCCCTGGCATGGCATGGGAGATAGACATAATTGTCAGCACATAACAAATCCAAGAAAAGGGCAGGGACAGCAGCAAACTCTGTACATGACTTGTCTTTCATCTCACAAAGGCCTTTACCTTTGTCGCCTGTCTTGTGATTTTGGAATATCCTCCACAAAACTGACTGCCCACAGAAATTCATCACCATTTTCCATCTCCTTCTCAATGACTTGCAAACCATGATCCGCACCAGCCTATTCCATCACAGACCCAGTACGAGAGCAAACTGAGGACCAGCAGGGCTGTGTCATAATATTGACATTCTTCTCCATTTTCCTCATTGCAACACTCTGCCCCGTATCCATGAAGCTCCCCCTGGAGCAGAACTAACCTACAGGATCAGTGTGAAACTGTTCATTGTTACCGGTCCATCTAAGGGATGCAGAAATTTCTGCTTTAAATTCTATTTTGAAAGGAAGTTTTCCAACATGGTCATAACCAATCACTATCCACCACTGGCATGATAGACAAACTTGTTTTCTTCTGTATTCTGGCATTCTGTGATTGAGCTGATGGGAGATCTCACCACCTCTTGACAATAGATGGGGCATTCTGTGGTCATCTTTGAGGCAATGGGCTATGGCTTTACCACCAGTTTGCAATTTTTACAGCCCCTTCTCAATCAAATTGAATTTCCTTCAGAGTTGTCTTTTTTTTCTCTCACAGATGGATAGAGATGACGTTTCTGTGTTTACATTATACACTGTGCCAGTGATTCGGGTCTGGACAATATTTTCGTATCTTGTTAGGCAACGTCTGTCATAAGAAGGCAACTCTTTCTGGGATCACTACTTAAGGCAGTTTTAATTTTAATTGCTTTATGACCTTTTGCTCTGAGGATTTTATGACAAAATGATCAGAAGTCCCAGTAGCTGAAAGTCCAGGTGATAGTTCGAAATGGTGCTAATTATTTCATCCGCCTAAACTGCTAATGGCAACATCACTGAGAGGAACACAGGTAATAGGAGCAGGTAAAGGTCATTTGGCCTCTCTAGTCTACTCTACCATTCAACTTGAAACAGAGATATATAAATCGATATGAAGTGGCTACCTGGCAGACTAAATAGCAGAACTAAATAGTAAAACTGGCTTACTAAATCCTAGCGAGTGCTATCTTTGTCATATCACCAACAATCTGTTAGCGGCATAATAAAATGTTTGCCCTGGGAATATGCTTAAATCATGCATTATTGACCTTTCTTTATTCTTGCTTAGGATGTGGACATTACTGTCAAGTCATTTGTCACCAATCCCCAGTTGCCTTTAACTGAGTGGCTTGTTCAGCCATTGCAGAAAGTAGTTAAAAGGCAACCACTTTGCGGTGGGTAATTGTCCTCAGAACTAGCCCAGCAAATCACAATTTCTAGAAAGTCTCAAAAAAAGAAATGAAACTGGGCAGACCATCTGGCATTGACCTATGCCCCAGAATAGACAATGGGAGAAACAGCCCTTGCAAAGTCCTCCTTAGGAGCATCTTGGTACTAGTGCCAAAATTGAGAGACCTGTCTCACAGCCTAGTCAAACAATAGCCTGATGTAAGATAATAAAATGTGAGGCTGGATGAACACAGCAGGCCAAGCAGCATCTCAGGAACACAAAAGCTGACGTTTCGGGCCTGGACCCTTCATCAGAGAGGGGGATGGGGTGAGGGTTCTGGAATAAATAAGGAGAGAGGGGGAGGCGGACCGAAGATGGAGAGAAAAGAAGATAAGAAGAAAAGAGAGTATAGGTGGGGAGGTAGGGAGGGGATAGGTCAGTCCAGGGAAAACGGACAGGTCAAGGAGGTGGGATGAGGTTAGTAGGTAGATGGAGGTGCGGCTTGGGGTGGGAGGAAGGGATGGGTGAGAGGAAGAACAGGTTAGGGAGGCAGAGACAGGTTGGACTGGTTTTGGGATGCAGTGGGTGGAGGGGAAGAGCTGGGCTGGTTGTGTGGTGCAGTGGGGGGAGGGGACGAACTGGGCTGGTTTTGGGATGCGGTGGGGGAAGGGGAGATTTTGAAACTGGTGAAGTCCACATTGATACCATTAGGCTGCAGGGTTCCCAAGCGGAATATGAGTTGCTGTTCTTGCAACCTTCGGGTGGCATCATTGTGGCACTGCAGGAGGCCCATGATGGACATGTCATCTAAAGAATGGGAGGGGGAGTGGAAATGGTTTGCGACTGGGAGGTGCAGTTGTTTGTTGCGAACTGAGCGGAGGTGTTCTGCAAAGCCATCCCCAAGCCTCCGCTTGGTTTCCCCAATGTAGAGGAAGCCACACCGGGTACAGTGGATGCAGTATACCACATTCTTCCTCTCACCCATCCCTTCCTCTCACCCCAAGCCTTCTTCCTCTCACCCATCCCTTCCTCCCACCCCAAGCCGCACCCCCATCTACCTACTAACCTCATCCCACCTCCTTGACCTGCCCGTCTTCCCTGGACTGACCTATCCCCTCCCTACCTCCCCACCTATACTGTCTCCACCTATCTTCTTTTCTCTCCATCTTCGGTCCGCCTCCCCCTCTCTCCCTATTTATTCCAAAACCCTCACCCTATCCCCCTCTCTGATGAAGGGTCCAGTCACGAAACGTCAGCTTTTGTGCTCTTGAGATGCTGCTTGGCCTGCTGTGTTCATCCAGCCTCTCATTTTATTATCTTGGATTCTCCAGCATCTGCAGTTCCCATTATCTCTAATAGCCTGATGTAGTCATACTTAGGGAATCATGCCTTGCAGGCAATGTCGCAGACAGCACCATCAACATTCCCAGATATGCCCAGGACAGACCCAGCAGCATTGGTGACACAGTGGTTTACAGTTGTGAGGGAGTTACTCTGTGAGCCCTCAACATTGACTCCAGACCACATAAAAAACTCATGACATCAGGTTAAAAATTGGCAAGGAAATGTCCTGCAGATTATCACATGCCATCCTCTCTTGGCTAATGTATCAGTAATCTTCCATGCTGAACAGCACTCAGAGGAAGCACAGAGAGTGGAGAGGGTGCATAATGTACTCTGAGTGGGGAATTTCAATTTCCACTACCATGAGTGTCTCAGCAGCAGCACTGCTGATCGAGCTGGTTGGCTCCTAAAGGACATACGCTGCTAGACTGGATCTGCGGCAGGTAGTGAGGGAAAGGGGACAAAAAGAGGAATAAATATATTTGAGCTCATCCTTAACAATCTGACAGCTGCAGATGCATGCACGATAGAATTGGTAAAAGTATCTGCTGTACAGTCCTTGTGGTGATGAAATCCCACCTTCACATTAAGAATACCCTCCATTGCGTTATGTGGCACTATCGCTATGCTAAATGTGACAGACTTTACATGGATGTAGCAACTCAAGACTGAGCACCCATGAAGCGCTGTGGACCATCAACAGCAGCAGAATTTCACTCCAATAAAATCTGCAAACTCATGGCCACTATTTACCCACTCAACCGTCAAATCAGCAGACTAATCCTAGTTCAATGGAGAGTACGAGAGGGTATGCCAGGAGCAGCACCAGGTTTACCTAAAACTGATAAAGCTACCAAACAGGACTATGAACGTGCCAAACAGTATAAGCAAAAAGTGATGGACAGACCTAAGTGTGCCCACAAACAATGATCAGCTCTAAACTCTATAGTCCTGCCACATCCAGTCGTGAATGGTGCTGGACAATTAAACAACTCAGTGGAGGAAGAGGGTCCATAAATATTCCCATCCTAAAACATCCGCATCCACATCAGTGCAAAAGATAAGGCTGAAGCATTCACAGCAATCTTCAGCCAGAAGTGCCAAGTGGATGATCCATTTTGGCTTCTTTCAGTGATCCCAGTACCGCAGATACCAGTCTTCAGCCAATTTGATTCATTCTATGTGATGTCAAGAAATGGTTGGAGACAATGGGTACTGCAAAGTTTATTGGCCCTGTCAACATTCCAGCAATAGTATTGAAGACTGGTGCTCTAGGAAGGCTGCAGAAGGACTTTGACAGGCTAAGAGAGCAGCCAAAGATGTGGCAGATGGAATACAATGTGAGAAATCTGAAGCACAAAGGGACTTAGGAGTCCTCTTTCAGGATTCTGTTAAGGTTAACATGCAAGTTCAGCTGGCAGTTAGGAAGGCAAATGTAGTGTCAGCGTTCATTTCAAGAGGAATGGAACATAAGAGCAGGGACGTACTGCTGAGGTTGTATAAGTTTCTGGGCAGATTGCATTTGGAATATTGTGAGCTGTTTTGGGCCGCTTATCTAAGAAGAATGTGCTGATGTTGGAGAGGTCTAGAGGAGGTTTACAAGAATGATCCCACATATGTAGGGGTAATGGGAACTGCAGATGCTGGAGAATCTGAGATAACAAAGTGTGGAGCTGGATGAACACAGAAGGCCAAGCAGCATCTCCTAAGATGCTGCTTGGCCTGCTGTGTTCATCCAGCTCCACACTTTGTTATCGCACATATGTAGGGCTTGTCATATGATGAGCAGTTGTACTCAAAGGAGTTTAGAAGGACGTAGGGGAATCTGACTGAAACTCATAGAATGCTGAGATACCTCTTTAAAATGAACAGTTTGAATATATTTCCACTTGTAGGAGAGACAAGGACCCAAAGGCACAGACTTAGAGTGAATAACTGATCCTTTGGAACTGAGATGAGGAGGAATTTCTTCAGCCAGAGGGTGGTGAATCTGTGGAAATCATTGCAGCAGATTGCTTTGGAGGCCAAGTCATTGAATACATTCAAGACGGAGATAGATAGGTTTTTGATTAGTAAGGGAATCAAAAGTTACAGGAAGAAGGCAAGGTAATGCATTTGAGAAGCATATCAGCGAAATTGAAATGGTGGAGCTGAATGGCCTAATTCTGCTGCTATATCTTATGGCAAAGTGATGGAAGGTGCCGTCAAAAGTGCTGTCAAACAGCACCTACTTAGATATAACCTTCTCATTGACACTTAGTTTGGTTCAAACATGGAGAAGAGAGCTGATTCCAGGTGAGGGGAGAGTGATTGCTCTTGACATGAAGGCTACATTTGTTTGGGTGTGGCATCAAGGAGCCCTAGCAAAATGGACTCAATGGAATTGGGAGAGAACACTCTGCTGGTTGGAGTCATACCCGGCACATTGGAAGATAATTATGGTTGTTATGGATTGGCAATCTCAGCTTCAGGTCAGCTCTTCGTAAAGTTCTTCAGGGCAGCAGTGCTTCGTCCAACCATCTTAGCTTCTTCATCAATGACTTTCCCTCCATCATAAGGTCAGAAGTAGGTATATTCACTGATGACTGCACAGTGTTCAGCACCATTCATGACTCCTCAGGTACTGAAGCACAATATCCAGATTTAGGATGACAAGTGGCAAGTAACATTTGTGCCATAGAAATGCCAGGCAATGACTCTCTCTAACAAGAGAGAATCTAAGCTTCGTCCCTCAATATTTCATGGCATAGCCATCATAGCCATCTCTGAACCCTCAAATATTAACATCTTGGGGTTTACCATTGACCAGAAACACAACTGGACATAGTAGCTGCAAGAGAATACTGGAACAAGTAACTTACCTCCTGACTCCCCAAAGTATGTTCGCCATCTGCACGGCACAGTAATGGAATACTCTTGACTTGCCTAGATGATTACAGCTCCAACAACACTCAGGAAGCTTGACACCATCCAGGAGAATGCAACCCAATTGACTGGCATCGCATCACCAAGCACCCACTCCATCCACCACAGAAGTTCAGTAGCAGCAGTGTGTACTATCCGTAAGATGCATTGTAAAAAGATCACCAAGATCCTCAGACATCACCTTTCAAACCCACAGCCATTTGGGCAGCACATACATGGGATTACCAACACCGGCAAGTTCCCCCCAAGCCATTCACTAAACTGAGATGGAAATATATTGCTGTTCCTTCACTGTAGCTTGGTGAAAATCCTGGAATTGCCTTCCTTAAGGACATTGTGAGTCAACCTATAGTACATGGACTGCAGCAGTTTAAGAAGGCAGCTCACCACCACCTTCTCAAGGGCAACTATACATTGGCAAGAAATGCTGGTCAGCCAGTGATACCCATGAACGATAAGTGAATTTTAAAAATAAAGACTCTGACTCTTTATCTATATATGGTTCCTTATATGTATCTTGTTCCCAAAACTTTTTTTTCTCTTTATTCATTCATGAAATGAGGCCATCACTGGCCTGGCAGCGTTTATGGCCCATCCCTAATTGCCCAGAGAGCAGTTGAGAGTCAGTCACATTGCTGTCGGTCTGCAGTCACATGTAGGCCAGATCAGGTAAGGATGGCAGTTTTCTTGCCGAAAGGACATTAGTGAACCTGATGGGCTTTTCCATCAACTGGCAATAGTAATTCCTAATTCCAGATTTTTTTTGTTGAATCCAAATTCCACTGTCTGACTCGGTCCCCAAAACATTATCTGGGTCTGTGGATTAACAGTGCAGCAATAATACTGCTGGGCAATTGTGCACCCCACCTCCACTCCCCCATCCCCCCTCAACCCCCGTCCCAATTCTTGGTCCCCGAAGAAATGGATGGTTGTACATTTGTCTGCAGAGTGCGCAATCTGTTAGTTGCTCAATTGTACCGGTATGTATGGGAAGTCAATGTCACTCAGTGCTACTGGATGACAGTCTAACCTGTCATTTATAAACCTACTGTTACCAGCTATCCATTGCGGATATATTCATCATTTTACTTCACCGGGACTTTGACTCAAACCTACCCTAAATCCTGTCGTCTGACCAAGATGTTCTTTATAATGCTTCATCCTTTTGGAAGCAACAAAGTAGCAGTATTAAGAAATTTAAAACATTGCTTTGCAATATGGTTAGAGCTAAAGAAATAGAGATTGCATTGCTGACTGTAGTGAAGGTTTTACATTTTGCAATAGGAACAGTTATAAACAATGTGATTGAGGGTGTACCTGGTTGAACAAAGTCAGTTGATCTACCTTGGTTCATCTTTTAAAAATGATCCACTGATCCCCATCACAGCATTTAATCATAGTCTTTTTAAAATGACTGTGGGTTTTTTTTTTAACTATCAATCATCCTAGAAGCTGATTCCAAGCATTTAATCAAGTTTTGTGTGAAGACCTTCCTGGGATTAATCCTAAATTGTATTTTCACAGATTGAATTTATGTCCCCTTGTCTTACTGTCCCAGTCTATCTTGAAGTAATGCACTAGTCTTAACCTTTTCTAAACTAGTTAGGTTCCTGTCAGTCTGCGAGATGTCCCCTTCCAGCTGTCTCATTTAAAGGCTGTCTTTACTCACAGCTCAACAATAAAGAGCCATCTGATGCCTCGTCTACACTACTTTCGATGATTGGATGTGCCTTAGGATCTGAATACTCACAGTACGCCTGAGTCTCCTGACTGAAGCACTTTACAGTTTCAGCACATAGCTTTTTGAAGAAAACTCTGTGACCTTGAAATTACTATCAGCATAATCACGAAATCTTGTGATAGTTCATGGAAAGACAGCCAAATGTGGCACAGTCCATTGTTCCCAAATCACTGGCTTTAAAAAGGCTTCTGTGCACTACAAGTACGCAATCATAACATAAGGGCGATTAAGTCAGTTCCACCACATTGTTGCCAGTTACCTAGGCAACGAACAATCCAGCAGTGGCACTGTGTTGCCCATGCGTGGCTGCCAGCCTTATCATTTGGACATAGGGTTCAGCCAAAGTGGGAATTCACTAGAAAGCAGTTAATGTTAAAAAGTGATTTTCATACTGTCCTGTATACATAGTCTTAAAGAGCACTAATTGGTTACTGTTTAATAGCAAGCCAATGCCAAACTGGGTTCTCTTCTCCACAAATTTCCCCCAGATAGCTGTTGTCGTTGGTACAGCATTGCTGGTATTTATCGAATCAACCACTGCCCTCAGTTTAACGCTTCCATCTCCTTTCAAGCTATTTCAGGGGTTACCCACAGTGTCAGCCACTGCATAGCTTTAAATGGGGTGAAAATGGAAATGTGGTATTTTAAGAGATAATGGGAACTGCAGATGCTGGAGAATTCCAAGATAATAAAATGTGAGGCTGGATGAACACAGCAGGCCAAGCAGCATCTCAGGAGCACAAAAGCTGACGTTTCGGGCCTAGACCCTTCTAGGCCCGAAACGTCAGCTTTTGTGCTCCTGAGATGCTGCTTGGCCTGCTGTGTTCATCCAGCCTCACATTTTATTATGTGGTATTTTAATTTGGATTGTAATATCTGAGAAGTTAATGGGAGCCTCAGTTTAACCTCCAGTAGTCAATGTAGCAATACTGAGCTGAAGTGACAGCTTGGCTTACAAGCTCCGATCTCTCAATGAAATTCGAAGGAATCAGTTCTTCTCGTTGAGTCAAGGCAACACCTTACCTGTCCATCATTTTTAGGAGACGATGCCCTGTAGTAGAGGTGACATTTATCTTTATTTCTAAATCCTGCTATGAAGTTACTTCATATTTAATAATTTATGAGGACTTGAATTTAAAGGATTGTGGAGCTACTGGATGTCTTATTTAAGAGGTCAATGAAATTACACCTTGGAACATTTTTAAACAAGGGGTATCGTGGACACCATATGTTTTCAGATAATTGCTGGACCTAGCAGTATGAATTCAATTCAGGGGAAAATATCTGATATTTGTTATGACCATGTTTTGTGTCTGTCCTGTTTGAACAGTGTTGACAGGTTTGGAGTTTACATTTGGATATTTCAATTATAGAAAGCCCGCTATGACACCAGTTGGTCAGTCCTTGCCTCCTGTCTATACAGCAGCTTTGCTGTGAGTTATGGGTGAAATATGATTTTTCTTGTGGAAGAGCGACAGAAAGAATTTCTTAAATTGTATTTCCTGAGCAAACTGTGTCTGCCAAGACTCCAGACACAATGACTGATCTCATGTACAAAAACAATTAATAGAATTTGGAATATTCCATGACGTATCCATTTTTGCTTTCTAGCATTACTACCATTGGTCAAAAAGTGTTTTGTTTCTCTTTTCAAAGTGAATCTCTGCAGACACAAAATTTTATATTTTTTCACTTGGGGTGAAGATTGTGCTGGTGTGCATGGTTTGGGTTATTTAGTAGGATAAACATATATTTAATATTGCAAATCGTCTGTGCTAATCAATTATGCTTCTTCTTTGAATGTTTCTTTTTAAAATAAATCAACAATTTTGTGTGGATTAAAATAACCTGCCAGGTAGACATTTTCATTCAATGTCCAACGTACAGAAAGCATACAGTTGGCTGTATTGGGCGTTGAGTAGAATATTGTTATATTTTATGTTGTGGCCATTAGAACCTTAGGATTGAAGCAACGGTGTACTCCTCCCACCATACCAATCCTCAGATAAAGATCGAACCCAGATCAGCACCGAAAATTCCCAAATTTATATTATTAATGTGGACAATGGATTGACGTGCTTGCAAATTTATGGCAATTTTATGTAGCCACAGATAACAGAGCTGTTGTGGTGCAGTTGATCGCCTTTGAACCAGAACTTTTGGATTCAATATCCCAACTGAAGACTTGGTGGCTAAGGAAGGTGGGGTCATACAGCAGGCAATCAGGTTGAAGACAAATATGTTACAGAGATAATAGGAACTGCAGATGCTGGAGAATCTGACATAATGTGGTGTGAAGCTGGATGAACACAGCAGGCCAAGCAGCATCAGAGGAGCAGCAAAGCTTGTCACTTCGGATCAAGACCCTTCAGAAATTTTTCAGAAATTTCTGATGAAGGACCTCGACCCGAAATGTCAAACTTTCCTGCTCCTCTGATGCTGCTTGGCCTGCTGTGTTCATCCAGCTTGACACCATGTTATCACTAAACAGAACTATGAAATTCCTTTTAATGAATGGTAAAGGTAGGTAGTAAGAATGGGAGGGATTCCTAGGTCAACATCTTCATCACATCAAGAGTAGTTGGGTGTGTCACGATAGTATGGCACAATGACACTCTGCATTTTCAGAACTGATTGCATCCATCTTGCAGTTTGAGTTCCAAACCCATTACTGCACACTTGCATGTAGAGACCATATGACCGTAAGACAGAGAAGCAGAAATTAGGCCATTCAGCCCACCGAGTCTGCTCTGCCATTCAATCAGGGCTGATAAGTTCCTCAACCCCATTCTCCTGCTTTCTCCTCATAGCCCTTGGTCTCCTTGATAATCAAGAACCTATCTGTCTCAGTCTTAAATGTATTCAGTGAAGGAGGGGGTCTTCCTGTCATAACATTCCAGTTGGTCATGCAGGACTGTGCCTTATTCCAGATTGACTTCCAACATTTTGTGTCAACCATCTGTGCTGGCATTAACTGATTGGAAAGTTAGAGTGAGAAATAATTCCACGGCTCTTCACAACTAAAAAATCATTCTGCTGTGCCATATATAGACAGGGTTTGATCAACACTACAATGAGAGCCATGCAACAATCAAAATTATTCTCGTTAACATTATGGGTACCTTAAAGAAGGGCTGTAGGGTATACGCGCATCTAAGGGGTTGTGTTAAAGTGCAGTATTTCATGCATCATAGCTTTGTTCTAGGAAGTTAGCTGATCTTGGTAAAAGAAAATTGCAAGGGGAAGCTGTGAGGGAGTGAATAAGAATGCAGTTTCTGTTCTAAACTGGAAAATTGGGATTCCAGCTGCTAATTAAAGATAGATTTACCTCAGTGCCTGAAATTGTCTTTCCACAAACATCAAAAAGCACATAATACACTGACATTAGCATTGATCTCAGTATCTCCATCAGTAACCATCTTTTGCTACTGAAAGGCATTATTACAAAGGTAATCTCAGTGTAATGTACTGTCAAGTGCATCAAACAAATCAAATCTATTGATTAAACTGATGGATTGCATTCAGAAAGTTTGCTGTTGTGATTCCCTGTTTTGCACGTGATGTGTAACTTGCACCTTTTTCTCTCGGGATTTCAGAATGGAATCCAATTCCATACTGCCACAGCAGTTAGATGATTCAAAAAGGAACCACAGATAGGACTTTTGGTCACCCCTCATGTGGCTCCGTTGCCGGAACACTCTGTGAGAATCAGCCTGGAATCAATAGCACAAGGTTCAATCCCTATTCCAACTGAGATGGATTTGATACCCACTTCCTGGTCCAGTTTGTGATGGAGCTCAGTGCGCTGTGGGTCAGTCTTGTCTTTGGGCTGAGAACTGAAGAAAATAACCAAGCAGTTTAGAAACATAGAACATCGTAACAGGAGTAGACATTCACCCTTTGACTTGCTGCATCATTCAATATGAGTATCCAACTCATTATACTGTTTCTGCTTTTGTCCTAGACACGTGATCCTTTTAGCTCTAGGAACTGTATCTAACTCCTTCGAGAAAATATTCAATGTTTTGGACTCAACCACTTCCTGTGGCAGCAAATTTCACAGGTTCGCCAATCTCTGGGTGAAGAAGCTAGATTTTGGGTTGCCAGTCCTGCTGACAGTATGGTGTATGGCACAGTGTCTCAGTGATTAGCATTGCTGCCTCACAGCACCAGGGACCTGGTTTCCCTTCCAACCTCAGCCAAGTGTCTGTGTGGAGTCTGTACATTCTCCCCGTGTCCGTGTGGGCTTCCTCTGGGTGCACTGGTTCCCTCCCACAGTCCAAAGGTGTGCAATTTAGATGGATTGGCCATGGTAAATTGCCTGTAGTGTCCAAGGATGTATAGGCTAGGTGGATTAGCCAATGAGAAATGCAGGAACATTCTGATTTATATCTCAGGGCAATTCCTTGACTGATCAGAGTTACCTCCCTTAAAATATAAACAAAACAGAGCAATAATTCTATCACTCAGAGTCCACTAGTCAACCAATCAGTGCTGCTCTCTCACTCAGCATAAATGTTGTTTGGTATTTCTTGCAAATTGTCCTGATGAGTGCCAGATGAAAATCTTTGACAAAATATATCTTTTCTCAGCAATAGTAATGTCACATTTCACTGAGATACCACAATGGAACTCATGTCCCACTATTCTTGGAGTCATCACAAATATGGAAAGATTTTGTCAATCTATCCAAAGTCCTTAACTTACCTAAATAACAAACTCGATTTAAATGTAAACTTTCACCAGGTCTCCGTCCATAACTGGAAGATAACTTTATTATGGATGAATTGTTTTTAACAAATGGCAATTAGGAAATGTGAATTGCTAACTTATTACTCTAAATCTTAAACTCCATCTCCTCTTAAATTTCACCCTTTGCAAACAGACGGACACACAAGGTCATACAAAACATAGTTATTAATGTAGAAGAGAAAAATAAATCAAGCAAAACAGATTGATGACACCAGCTTGGGCCACAGGATTTGATGGGTTGAATTCTTTCTCTTTCTTTCAATTCCTTTTAAGTTCTTTGATGTTGACACAACGTTGTTTTCACATCACTTCTCTCTTTCATTTACTGGTTAGGAATTGTCCTTGAACTATTTTTAAAAGTGTTTATTTCTCTTTCAGTGGTAGATTTGTGATAAAAGAGACTGAAAGACAACTAGCTGTTCCTGGAGACTTTCTAATGCCTCCACATAAGAGGGAAAGATAAGGAGAGAGATGGTTTGATGTGTTATCACTACAAGCTGGCTGGTTGTCCGCTATACAACTCCACACAATCCATGATCACCTGATTAGGATCAATCAGAATGGCGCTGTCAAGCAGTTCTCCCTTCGTTCAGAACCTATTGTCTCTGTGGTGTCTGCCTTTGCTTTCATTTTTCCAGGAAAACACAACATTGTACACTACGCACAATGAGCTCAGATAAATATGCCTAGTAGTGCTGCAGCCACTTGCTGTATTCTTGTTTCAAAGCAGTAACTTTCAAAAAAAAAGAAAATAAAACTATGTTGATTTTGCACTAAAGGTAGATATTTTCCAGTCCTGGTAATTAGTAATTGACTGGACAAGTTAACTACATTCCTGTTTCCATAGGTTCTGAGTAGTTTGAGTATTTATTGTTTTTAGGGTATTTAAAGAAAATGTAATAGTGTCAAATTGTGGTACTTGACTGCAATTCTAACTGCAAACCATTAATATAAATGTTTTAAGTTGATGCTGTCTAGTAAAGGTGCCTTTATGTAAAGGCTCTGATGAAGGGTCTAGGCCTGAAACGTCAGCTTTTGTGCTCCTGAGATGCTGCTTGGCCTGCTGTGTTCACCCAGCCTCACATTTTATTATCTTTTATGTAAAGGCTACTGTTTTTTAGGAAGTGCACCCAGACCTGTTTGTGAATGTTCCCATGATTTTCCACTTTTAATCCTTATCCTAGCTGTTCTCATCACTCCATCCACTGCATCCTGTTCACAGCAAAACTATGTTGTTTCTGGGAGAGCTGACAAAAAATTTGTGAGGTGATGACAGCAATGCTGAAACTCTGCAGACATGTGCTTGGATTGTGTTACAATAATCCTGGGTCTGCCTGCTGGGTACACAAGACTCCAAGGTACAAGTTAAGAGTTGGATGAAGTAATCTCCAGTGGCAGCTCCAGGAATATTCAAAAAGCTAGTCATGATCCAGGGCAAAGCAGCTCATTTGACTGACACCCTTTCTACCAACTTAAACATTCAGGTCCTCCAGCACTGGTTCATGTACCTTAGCTGCAGTGAGCACCATTTGCAAAGTGCATTACAATGACTCAGCAGCTCTTTTAACAACATGTTCCTAGCCAAACCGTCAATTTTGACCACCCAGCCGGACAAGGGCATCATATGTACAGGATTACCACCAACCTGCAAGTTCCAAGTACTGCTTCAGCCTGTGCCACTAGGCCCAAATCCAGGAACTCCCTTCCCATCAGCAATAGGAGCGCGCACACACCACATGGACTGCAGAGGCTCATGAAGCATCACCTTGTCAGAGACAATCAGAGCTGGGAAAGAAATGCAAGCTTTATTGGTGGAACATATAGGTGGAACAAAAACAGAAATTGCTGGAAAAGCTCAGCATGTCTGGCAGCATCTGTGAAGAAAAATCAGAGTTAACGTTTCATGTCCGGTCACCCTTCCTAAGAATGGTTCTGTTCTGATTTAGACATTAACTGTTCTGTTCTAAACATTAACTCTGATTTTTCTTCACAGACACTGCCAAGCCTGCTCAAACGTTCCGGCAAGTTCTGTTTTTATACCTGATTTACCAGCGTCCGCAGTTTTTTCAGTTCTTATGTGCTATAGGTGGAATTGCTGTTACATTTCTTCCCTTTGGAGGAGGGCTTGTTGTTCCCCTGGAGACTGGAAGCCTCATGTTGTTTGGTGGAAATGGTGACAGCCAGTGTGATGATGCCTTCCGCGGGGTCCGCTCTCTCCGCGACTTCCTCATCCGCTCCACACTCCCCAGTGGCTCTACCACCCCGGCACTTTTCCCTGCAACCGCAGAAAGTGCTACACCTGCCCCTACCCATCCCCCCTCAACCCCATCCCAGGCCCAAAGAAATCCTTCCACATTAAACAGATCTTCACCTGCACATACATTATTGCGGTCTACTGTATCCGTTGTTCCTGATGTGGCCTCCTCTCCATCAGGGAGACCAAGTGGAGGCTTAGAAACTGTTTTGTGGAGCACCTACGCTCGGTTCACAACAAATGTCAACACCTCCCAGTCGCAAACCACTTGAATTCCCCCTCCCACGCCCTGTGCGGCATGTCCATCCTGGGCCTCCTGCAGTGTCACGACGATGCCACCCGGAAACTGGAGGAACAGTACCTTATATTCTGCCTTGGAACCCTACAACCCAATGGCTTCAATGTGGACTTTATGAGCTTCAAAATCTCCCCACCCCCGACCTCATCCCAAGACCAGTCTCCCCTCTCATCCCTGCCTCCTTGACCTGTCCATCTTCTCTTCCACCTATCCGCTCCTCCAACCTCACTGACCAACCCCCACCCGCACATCCAACCTACACACTATACAACCTACCTTTACTCACTTCATCCCCACCTCTTTGACCTGTCCGTCTTCTCTCCCACCTATCTGCTCCAATATCCACCTTCTATCACCACCTCCCCCGCTGTGTATTTATTTCAGAGCCCCCTTCCCCTCCCCCATTTCTGAAGAAGGGTTCTGACCTGAAGTGTCAGCCTTCCTGCTCCTCTGATGCTGCCTGGCCTGCTGTGTTCATCCAGCTCCACACTGTGTTATCTCAGGCTCCAGCATCAGCAGTTCCTGCTATCTCCTTATGTAATTACATGTGTGGTAGTGCCCCTTTAGAGGGTGGGTCAGGTGACTTGGTGTGGAAGTCAGGGGTAGCAATCTAGGACAGAGTGTGGAGCTGGGAGGAAGCTGAATAAACTATCCCCTGTTCAAGCTGATCCTCCATCCACCTAGTGTTTCATTTCTAGTTCTGTTGAGCCACAAGCACTACAGCTGGCATGCTGCTGTTCGTAGTGTTCATGCAGAGGATTGAACAACAGCAGCAAAAAGCCAGAAAAGTCAGCCCAACTGCCATGTGCGCAAGCCTCACTTTAGTTACATTAAAGCAACAGCAGAAAACATTCAACAATCCAAAAATGACAAAAAGCAATTGAGTTCTGTAATGAACATTGTGGAAGTTTCTCTGAGCCAATTTAAAAATGACTAACCGGTGTCAATCTGGCCTCCGAGACCATAGTGTCAAGTCTCAATCCACATATGTAAGCCTAAATATATTATCTAGAAAAACACTCAAGTGCAGATCTCCTGTTGAGCTGACCGTTAAGTTTCAGATCCTGTTTACACTCTCAGTTAGATGTAACACACCACCCTGACTTGGAACTATACCGCCATTCGTTCACTGACGTTGAGTCAAGACCTGGAACTCACTTCTGAACAGCATTGTGGGTGTCCCAAACACTCCAAGGATTCAAGAGAGCAGCTTAGCACCATCTTGCCAAGGGAAATTTGGGATCAACAATAAACGCCAGCAATGTCCACAGTCAAATCAAGAGAGAAATGCGCACGTGCTATTTAAAGGAGAGTAGAGGAGATCTCCCTCATGTTTTGACAAATGTTCATCATTCGACCCATTTAAAGCAGACTCACAGTTTATCCATCCCAAGGGTGGTCAAAGATCTTATTGAGATTCTGACTTTACAACTGTCTCCAAAATCACTTCGTTGACCTTGTGTCATTCTGAGGGTGTGTAAGATGCTCTTTAACCAAGCAGAGGTGATGTTATTAATGTAAGTACATAATATAAATAGAGTTATGAGTACAATTAAAGATACAATAAAAAATTCTGCACAAATTAAATGATAGCACAAACTTCTAGCAGAATGGGGTTATTATCGATATTAAAGAACAAGTTTGCAAGAAGAGTTTCTTTGTGGAGTGACATTTGCAATCTTCAAATCAAACCATTTTCTTTCATTTCATGTTTCCTTCTCACTTACTAGTCACAGGCATCACAATCCCACATCATTGCTACCTATGCCTGCTATTATGGGAGTTTTCACAAAAACATGAGGCTTGACTTAACCAGATCATTTTTAGATGTTTTAGCACCTTCAGGTGTTTTCAGTGGGAACTGGGTGGATGGCTTTCACTCTTCTGTTTGTGAGAGGAGCTGAAGGAAGATGATCTTTGAAATCCCCGCTCCTTAACAATTTTAGTTCAGCATGAAGTTTCTGTTTCATTTGCAATAAACAGCTTAGGAGAGAGAGCAATTGATTCCTTGCAGAATCTGCACCACAACATACTTTGCCCCCACTGAATCCTTGCTTCCTCTGTGAAAGCTGTCATTGATCATTAATCCCCTGTTCTTATCATTTATCTCGTGCTGTCAATGTGGCGCCCTTGGTAAATCAGTTCTTTTTATTTACTCATTTTTGCTTTCTTCCAAGAATCTCTGAATTCTTATGAAAGGAGATTGAAGATTGGAGGACAAATTGCCACCATGTAATGCAATAACACTGACATTAATATAATGTCTTATCAGGTTGAACTGTTTCAAAGCATTTCACACCATGAATTATTGTTGGAAGTACGTCAGTAATTGCTTCTATATAAGCAGGGGTGACAGCTATTCCATTCTGACAGCACCTGACAAATTGCACTGAGAAAGAATGAATTGATCTGTTTTGGTTGGAATGACTGAAGGACGAATGTTGACCAGGATACCAGGAAAATGCCTTGCTGTGCTTTGAACATTGCCAGAAGAGAAAGCTGGCACCTACAGTTAATTCCTCATCTGAAGGGCAGGGGCTGATGGCAACTTTGTGAAAAATTTGGATACTTTAGTTCCGGATCCCTTGGGTCAGAGGAAGCATTACCTGAGAATATAAGGCACAGGAACATAAGTAGGCCACTCTGCCCCTCAATAATATCGTGGCCATTCTGATTATGGCCTCCATTTTATTTCCACCTGCCCCCACTCCTTTGCTTATTCTGAGATATGCTTGGTAGATTGGCTACATTTTCAGTTGATTCACAGGAACACATATTTGAAACTGTCAGGACACATGGTACAAGTGTAAGTATATACCCTATGCACTTACATGCTACATCAAAGGGCGTTAAAGTCAGACGACAGAGAAATAGACCTGACATCATTGGTCTTCAGTCTGGAAAGGTTGCTACAGCCTGTGATGAATAGGGAGAAAGTGTAGCAAGTCAAAGAGGACATTAGGTGGAATAAATATAATTATCCAATATAAAACACCCCAGCATCTCAACCTTGTACAAGACCTTTGTTCAATCATGTTAGGACAATTGTGTCCCGTATTAGAACTGTCACATGTTGGGAGCTATGAAGACTAAGTCCAACAACAAAAGGCCTACTATTACTGAAAGAAACACAAAGTAATGGCCTTCATTTCATTGTCCAGCCTTGACATATTCAATCTATTCCCTTTAGTGAATCAGAAATATTTTCCAGTCTTTTACAATTAACGTCTAAAAGACAATATTACATAACAAAGCCAGACCATCCAACTGGAAGATAGTCAGTGCGGCTACATACCCTGAATAATACAAATGACCACCCCTTAGAAATCTCAACTCACCGAGCAGGAGGGAATACCCAGGATCACAATTTGGAGATTAGACCCGAGGCATAAGTTTAAGGTGAGGAGTGAATGGTTTCAAGGATATCTGAGGAACAATCTTCTCACCCAGAGGGAGGTAGAAATATAGAACATACTGCCTGAGAGGTTTGTGAGGCAAATACTCTCGCAGCATTTAAGAAGCATCTGGACGGTCACTTAAAATGCCAGTACAAAATTGGCTATGGACCAATTGTAGGTAAATGGAATTAATATAGTTTGGTATTTGTTGGTTGGCATAGATACAGTGGGTCAAAGGCCTGCTTTTATGCTGTGTGACCCCATGACTCTGTAAGGTGAAACTTCTGATGGCAGTTGCCTGGTATCAGGAACCCTCCAGCAAAATCTCCAACAGTAGAACAGAGCTTCAGCAGGTTCCAATTTACTGAACTGAATATTTAGCCAGGAAATGTTAGGGCCACTGAAACTCTGTAACCCCTGCCTGACCATTAAGCTGACCACTGCCTCGAATCACCACTGACACCCTCAAGCACTCCCTTGACTGACCCCACAGCTCCCTACCCATCTGTAAATCTCTGACCTGATCCAACACCCCCCTGACCTGACCCCCAGCCCCCTAACAACTCCTGATTCAACCCTCCACTGACCTGCTCTACCCCTTCACCCATCTGCCTGCTAAACCTACCCCTCACCCTTCTGATGTCAGTCAAATGTTAACTGGAGCGTCCCAGAACGCACTGTAAGGAAGAACATGGAAGCTGAAGACCATTCAGACCCTTGAGCCTGTTTTATCGTTGAATTAGATTTTGGCTCATACGTATCTTAATTCTGCCTTATTATGTATTGCAATGGTTCAAGCAGGGGACATAACATCACATCATCAAGGAATATTTCAGATGAGCAATAAATGCTGGCCTTGTCACATTCCTATGATAAAATACATTTTATAAAAACACTGCTTGACTAAACAAAGTGCTTCTGAAACCATAATCTCCTCCCCCAAACTATCCAGGTTTAATTTTACAGCATCTCCTCTTGTTCTAGATTTACCCACCAGAGGGAATAATTTCTCTTTATTGACCCTATGATCTTATTCAGTGATATTAAACATCTCTTATCATCCTTAATATTCCATATTCAAGCAAATGCAAGCTAGATTTGTGCAACTCTGAACGTGAATTGTTCAAAGAATGATCATTGAGAGTCTCTTGAATTCACTTCAAAGTAAAAATCATAAACAGATTCTTTTATTGCAAAAATATACTTTATTCATTAAACAATCTTTATGTACATATACAGATATTACATCACTTATGAACAGTCTTTGCATCTCAAGAGAAAAAACAAACCTTGAATCTGATATTTCCTGCAGTTGCAACGGTCAAAGGCTTTTGTTACTCCTGCAGGACACTATTTACATACATTTACATACATTTACATTTAAGCAATGAGGGAGTCCAGTAACTGTACAGATTCTCATCGTACTTTGGCAGAAAGACCTTAGACGGTGGTCTGTCCCCACTGTGCCTTGGTGGCTGCTGCCCCAAGCTTTAGTGCATCCATCAGGAAAGTGCCAGCTGCGACACATAGTCGGGGTCAACTCTTTGCTCTGGAAGACCAATATGTTTTGGTCATACCAAAGTGCATCTATCACCGAGTTTATGGTCCTCCAGGCGCCGTCGATGTTTGTCTTGGGGTGCATCCTGTGGAACAGACCATACCGCACAGAGTCCTGCGTCACGGAGTTGCACTGGATTGACCTCGACAAAAACCTACGGCACTCCCCTCCAGACATCCTTTGCAAAGGCACATCCCACAAGGAGATGTATGGCAGTCTCAACCTCCTGCAGCCGCTTTGAAGGCAATGTGCAGTGGCACAGACTCTGGGCATACATGCAGGATCTCATAGGTAGTGCCTTTCTCACCACCAGTCAAGCAATGCCTTGGTGCTTATTGGAAAGTTCTGGAGGTGAGGCATTCTCCAAATGACAGTCTGCTCTAATGGACTTGTGGTCAAAAGTGTTTTCCTTTACAAATTTTTCCACAAAGGAACAGGTGATATGGAATGATCCAACTGCTTGGATCATTTTGTGGTAATGAAGCCAGTCCCATCCTTCACAACATAGGGGAAAGTATAACCTCAGTATGTAATGACACTTGGTGTGTGCATACCGAGGGTCTATGCACAGCTTGAAGCAGCCACACAAAAAGGTGGCCATCAGGATGAGGGTGATGTTAGGTACATCCATGCGGCCCCCATCCTTATCCAGAGCTTTGTACATAGTGTCCCTGTGGGCACAGTCTATCTTTGATCTCCAGATGAAGTGGAAGATGGCTCAGGTGACTGCAGTGGTGCAGCCTCAGGGAATAGGCCAGACCTATGCCATATACAACAACACTAAGAGTACCTCACACCTGATGACCAGGTTCTTATCTGCAATGGAGAGGAAGCTGTGTTCCCAAAAGTCCAGTTTCTGCCTCACCATGATAATCTGCTCCTCCCAAGTTTTTGCACACATCCCGTCTCCTCCCAACCAAATTCCCAGCAACTTTGGGTAATCTGTCCTGATGGTGATGGAGTTAAAGGTTCGTTTGATCCAGTTCCCAAAGAACGTGGTCTCACTCTTGCCTCAATTTGCCTTGGCTCCTGGGCCAGTTCAAACTGGTTGCAGATGCTCATGATTTTGTGCACTGACAACGGATCTGAGCAGAAAATGGCATGTACAGGGAAGCCTTGAGCTGTAGGCCTCCACTACCTGTATTAGTCAGCCATCTCAGACTCCCCATAGCCTATCTGATGGATTCTGCAAAAGGCTCTATACAATGGACAAGCAAGACAGCAGAGAGTAGTAAAAAGCAGAAACAGAGGGCACATGATTTGGTCCACAAAGGGAAATTCTGCACTGATTGTAATGAGCAGATCTTCTGGAAAGATATATATCACACTTAGTGTGCCTTTGGTTGAATCAGCATTATAAACAGCATAGAATTTTGGGCAAGTCTAACTATCATCTGAGTCCAGCAGCAAATGCAATCCTTTCAGTTAAAAACAATCAACTCTTAGAGACTTAAGAGAGATGTCGAGTTCTATATATAGAGATCACTTCTAGAATAGCTGATGTATTGTTCACCATTCATCACCTGCTGATTTATTAATTCAGATGCTTCAAGTTTAGTATTGATGACGTTAATCCAAACACTTTAGATCCACTGCAATCCACAATCTTAACTACTCTTTTAACATGGCACTTTCCATACATCTGACTTTGAGTGAACACCATTATAAAATCATGTGAGCTGCCTGAATGTAGAAATCTCCAGGAACAGTAAAGGGACATTAAATCTCAGAACCTCGAACTCTTCTTCAACAGAAGGCAGAATAGAGAGTGATCTTGTTTGGAGGTTTTAGAAAGTGGTAGCACATCCTGTAAAAAAAAACATTGAATGGGAGGAAGGTTAAAATGGAGCTGAAAGAAAGCTTTAGGGGACATATTATCAGGGAGACTAGCATCAAAGATTGGACAGAGGTGACAAGGCCTTTCTGATTATGTGACATGTTCTGGCGCATGAGTGAATGTATTTGTTGGAAAGGAGTGTGTCACAATAAAGATGATATGTCTCCTGTCAAAATTAAAGGTTATGCAAAGTGAGTTATTGGCACTGTGGAATGATTCAAGAGTTTACCAAACCCCACGTTATTTGGGGTTGTAAAAATCAATTGTATAGAAGTGACATGTTTTGCTTCAAAGTATTGAATCATAATACTTCCCAAGGCTAGTTTAAGCTATATTATATTTAAGATTATACTAACCTTCAGGCAGGGCATGTGGCTGTAATGTCCCTTGATGATTATCAATTAACTTGTAAGGAATTGTCAGTCCATGTTGGAATGGATGAGATAAAATTACAATGGTTTCTGGGACTATGTATAAGAATCAAAATCTGAAACTAAATTAGGATAAACAGTGGAGAATGATGTTGTGATCTGAAGAAATAATTTAAGTCAAACTGAACAAAGAATGACAAATGGAGTGGAGGAGGAGAATATGAAAACAGGGAGATCACGTTGGAACTTCCTAATTCATTCTCCAGCGCCCCAGACCATTCTGGGCAGTATGTTTAAGGAAAGACATGGAGACATTTGACAGCTATATATTTACCAAGACGTTCCCTGAGAGGAGAAACTGAGAGGAGCAGAGGTTAGAAAGGTTACGGGGTTGTTCCCTGTCAAATATACAGAATTCCTTAATAGAGGTTTTCAAGGCGATGAGAGACTTCAATAGATCATACAGAGAAAATAATGTCCTCTCTTCAGCGGTCATGGATTTCAACTCATTGGCAACACATCTGGAAGGGAGCTGAGGCGTAATGTCTTCACTGAGAGAGTTTTCAAGTTCTGGAACATGTTACCCGAAAAGATGAAGTAAGCTGATTGAAAAAGTCATTTTAAATGGATTTGAAACTTATAGGCTTACAGATAAAACGTACGGGCGATGGGTTTGATACAACTCTGCTCTCAAAAAGTCAGCACAGGTGTGATGGGCCAAATGGCCTCCAGTCCCATATGCTTCATTGATGTTATAAAATATAATGCTGTATGTAAGGTACTGATTGACAAGTAATGAACATGTAAGGTCAGCTTGCCAATGACGAGAATGTAATCAGCACAAAGAAGGGTCAATGATTAATAATGCCTGATATCTCAAATCTTAAACTATTTGGCAAATGAAAATGTTGGAATATACAGTTGGAACAGTAGGTTGTTTAGTTATAACAGTTATATTAAAATTTTACTGTAGTTACAACAAACCACTCCTCATATAATGAGTAAAAGTGCATTCACATGTTGTTATCTCATCATTTGAAGGGTGTCTGTATATTGTGGAGGGATTTAACATAAGCAAGAACGATGCAAAAGGGAAGATTGTATAAGAAAAGTTTGACAACACAATCAATCTGTTCCAGAGGGCAGCAGTGGATAATTTCGACATTGAACTGAAGTCCTTGCCTAAAGATTCAATATGCAGGCCCCTTACTCTGACCATCCGTATATATCTCAAATAGCCTTCTTATTTGTAACTACTTTTTAAAAACCTAATCAAATAAGGAAAGAATGTGCACTGCCTTGCACAAACTCATGATAGTCCAAGTGACCACACTTTTTGAAGTAGAATCAGCACTGCAAATTTACACACAGCAGGATGCCAAGAACAGCAATGAAGACAAGTAATTCTAAAATTTGTTTCATTGTTGTTTGAGGAAGAGATGTTGGCCCGCACACTAGGCGAACATTCGAGCTCCTTTTTCTAAAAGTGCAATGGTTTTACATCAGAGACAAACAGGGCTGCAGATTAATGCCTCATCAGAAAGAGTGTGTGAAATGCCACTTTATATTAGGCTTTCCAGTCTCTTTATTTTTCCCCATTTATAGGATGTGGAGATCCCTGTCAAAGCCAGAATTTATTGCTCATGACTAATTATCTTTGAGTGGTTAGCGGGGAGCTGCCTTCATAAGAAACTTTCACTGAAACGTATCCTGTGCAGATGTGTCCACACTTGAATTTAGGAGGAGTTTCAGTTTTCTGGCCCAGTGACAGTGAAGGAAAAGCAAAATATGCACAAGTCAGGATGGCGTGCAAGTTAAATGGGAAATTGCAGGGGCTGACGTCCTCAACTTTTAACCAAAGGACTATTAAAGGTGGTGGTTGTGATGCCAATCAAGTGAGCTTTTTTTTTCCTACATGGTGTCAAGATTCTTGAGTATTTTTGGAGGTATACTCATTCACGTAAGTGCAGAATATTCAAAGATCTTCCTGATTTATGCTTTGTAGACTTTGGGGAATCAGGAGGTGAGTTAACTGCCACTGAATTCCATTCGTTAACCTGCTTTTATAGCCATAGTTTTTATATGGCGGGTCCAGTTCAATTTCTGGTCGATGGTAACCTGCAGGATGTTTAAAGTGTGAGAGTGAGCAATAATAATCTCATTGATTATCAATGCTTTCAGCATGTTTTGGAGTTGATCATTGCCTGGCACTTGAATGGCAGAAATGTGACTTGCCAATTATCAGTCCAAGTTTTTGTTTATGTGGGCATGATGTGGACTTTGCTGTCTAGGCCAGCATTTATTGTCTAGTCTTAACAGTTCCAAGTCAACCACATTACGGTGAGTCTGAAGTCAAATGTAGCAAGACCGGGTAATGAAAACATTTCCCTTTCCAAAAGGACACAGTGAACCAAATGGGTCTTACCTTGATAATTACAATGGTTTCATGGTCATCATTAGAATCTTAATCCCAGGCTTTTATTGAATTCAATTTCACCGTCTCCTCTGTCAGGATTTGAACCCAGGTCCCTGGAACATTACCTGGATCTTTGGATTAATAGTCTAGAGGTAATACCACTAGACCGTAATCTCCCTGAATGTTGTCAAGATCCTACAGGATAAGAACACATTCTGCTTCATTAGAGTAGGAGTTGTAGATGAACCTGAGCACTGAGATCAGCAGCGAACTTTCCCACTTCTGACTTTATTATGGAGGGATGGTCATTCATGAAGCATTTGGGCATGGGACACTGCCCTGAGGAACTCCTGCAGAAATGTCCTGGAGCTGAAGTGACTGACCTTCAAAAACAACAGCCATCTTCTTTATTTCTAGGTATCACCCCAACCACTGAAGAGTATTCCTCTTAGTTTTATTGATTTCAGTTTTGCCAGGGCTCCCTGATGCCATACTCAGTCAAAAACAGCTTTGATGTCAAGGTCTGTCACTTTCATCTCATCAAAACTCAGCTCTTTTGTCCATGTCTGGCCCAACAGGAGCTGAGTGGCCCTGGCGGAACCCAAACTGGGCGTCACTAAGCAGGTGCTACTTGATAGCATTGTTGATAACATCTTCCATCACTTTACTGATGATCAAGAATAGACTGATGTGGGCAGTAATTGGCTGTGTTGGATTTGTCCTGCCTTTTATATATTGGACATACTTGGGGCAATTTTTCATATTGTCAGGTAGATGCCAGCATTGTAGCTGTACTGGAATAGCTTGGCATGCCTTGTTATGAAGAACACACCTTCAGCACTAATGCTGGAATGCTGTTGGGGCCTATAGCTTTTATATTAAATGGTTTCTGCCATTTCATGGTATCGTGAGTGGCTTGAATTGGGTGAAGCCTGGTTACTGAGATCTGGGGACATCAGAAGGATCTGAGATGGATCCCCTGTCTAGATACTTCCAACTGAACACGGGTACAAACCCATTATCATGGGCTTTTGGACTGTACTGTCATTCAGAGAAGGGAAATTTGTGAGGTCTCTTCTTCTTGTTCTCTTGCATAAGTTTCCACTACTGTTCACAGCTTGATGTGACAGGACTGCAGAACGTTGACCTGATCCATTGCTTGTGCCAATCTCTATCAATGATTACTTCCATGGATTGGCATGCAAGTAGGCTTGTGGGGTAGCTTCACCAGGTTGACACCCCATTTTTTGGTCGGCCTTTTGCTGCTCCTGGCATATGCTGTAGGAGATATGCCAAGCCATAAGGTTTCAGAGTATGGCTGGATACAACTTTCCTGCTTCTGATGGTCCATGAACTGCACCATCATGTATGGAATCCAAAGGTGTTTCTGTACCAAAGTATTGCGTAGGTTAATCATTGTGTTCTTAGCTTTGTATTGATCTGTTCTAGAAAACTTCTGTTATGAACCCTATCAAAAAGAATGGCTTTATGAATTTACTGGCTGGAAACCACTAACTGATCTTGTTATCTTTGTTAAGAACTCATGTAAACAGCGACCCTATTTTTTTGAAAAGCCTATTGCAATCAAATGAGGAGTGGGACAAGATGGGGGCCAATCTACCCCTTCTCGCCTGGTTGTAATGTATTGTAAAATAAAATATGCTTTTGCCATTGCCTATACCATCCCACTGTTCTTGCATTATTAATGCTTGAATGTCTAAAACTGCTGATCTGTACCTTCACAAAGTGCCACTGTATGGGACAAATATGATTGGTGATTCGCAAGCTCAAATGCATAACAAGGAACACTGAATAGCAGCTGAACAGTGAGGCCATGAATTGTGTTACCCCTTTGTACCACCTCCCATTTTCTAAAGTAAGCCAAAAAGGGGTTATTTTGCAAGAAAATTCCAGCATCTAGAATTGCAATGCCTGAGCTTGCTACCTTTTGACATGCAGCAAAGGAGGAAAAGACCAAGTATTCTGAAGGTCTGATTTTCCTCAGATAGTTGTGCCCTTTACCCGTGGCCAATGATAACAAAAGATTTTCAAGGATTAGATTCCTACACAAAATGTAAGCTGACATTTTCTACACCAAAACTGTAGAAGCTTAAAACCTACAAAATAGTTCAGTCAAAAAAAAAGCTGATCCTTGATGAGTTTTGAATCTTGACGGAATAAGTCCCTTTTTTAAACGGAACAGCCTCTTTTGTGCTGTGAAGATAATTCCGTCAGCAAACGCTATCAGGGCAGGGATGAAAGGAAAACATACAAAATTACACTGAGGTAGTGAGATTCCTCCCCCTTTCACCACCTGAAATGCTACTCAGTCCATGTTCTCTCCCCTCAGTAGCTCAGTAATGATTGGGAATGGGTCCCGTGACCTTTCTCTACAGTACGTTACATCAGTCTACAAAGAAACTAGGTTCAGCAAGAAAACTTTTATTTATGTTTTAAAGCTATATTTTATATACATTAGAGGTAGTATGAACTGCTGATGTTGGAATCTGAGATAACACAGTGTGGAGCTGGATGAACATAGCAGGCCAGGCAGCATCAGAGGAACAGGAAAGCTGATGTTTTGGGTCAGGACTCTTCTTCAGAAATGGGGAAAGGGAAGAGGAAGGGGGCTCTGAAATAAATAGAGAGGAGGGTGGGCAGTGATAGCAGGTAGGTAGTGGTGGGGATTGGTCAGTGAGATGGGAGGAGCCTATCCCAACTATCCACTCCTTCCACCTCACTGACCAATCCCCACCACTGCCTACCTACTTTCACCCTGACTAGCTTCATCCCCACCTCATTGTCCTGTCGGTCTTCTCTCCCACCTATCCCACCACTACCTACCTGTTATCACTGCCCCCACCCTATTTATTTCAGAGCCCCCTTTCCCTCTCCCATTTCTGAAGAAGGGTCCCGACCTGTAACATTAGCTTTCCTGCTCCTCTGATGCTGCCTGGCCTGCTGTGTTCCTACAGCTCCACACTGTTTTATGTACATATATAGTCTGTGTGTGTGTGTGTAAAGAAGAATAGTTTAGCCTTGAAATGGGCACTCATTTTCAATTGATCATTTAGTTTCTAACCTCTTCACATGTCACATGCTAACAGCTAGTGTCCAACTAAAATAGAAAATTGGAGTTGCTGTCAGGGATAGGGAAAATCACCAGCACTTGTCGAATATGTTTAACATCTGTACACATTTGCAACCAATTAAACCCTGTAATTTAACTTTCAAGTCTCTTGTTTAAATCCAGTAAACACCATCTGCAAAGCATTGCCGTATGTAATATTTGTAATCAATTCAGAGTATTAAATCAGACATTTTACAGTAAAATACATTTCATGCTTTCATTCCAGTCAAACAGTGCTTAAGTTTTTAATGAAAAACCTGAGCTCTCCATTTCTGTGCTCAGAAATTAACTTTCACAAACTATGAAGTACAGTAAATACCATCTGTGAAAACGGAAGTGATGTTTTCAATCATTAACACATTTAGGGAACAGCAACAAATTTTCATTAAAAATATTTGCCATTTTTAGGCAACTAGACACTACCCAAGTTTAACAGAACACATGTCCATTAGACTTCATCCATAAAATTTTACTCGTAAATATATCTGCTTTTTGATTGTCTGTTTGTTTCAAATTTTAAGAACAATATTATACATTTGTTTTTAATTAGAAAGCTTAAACTCAAGGGGGAGGTTAGCTTTAGGGTTCTTCTTTGGCATCTGCCAGTGCAGTAGATGTGAACTCACAGGCACCAATGTTGCTGATGATTCAGGATTGTCTTAAAGAATAACCTCTGTCCTGGATATTGTCACAGGTAGTATAGGAGAGAAGTCACAAAACTACAAAAATTGTGACTTCTTGTTCATTTTATTTGAACACTATTGTTCATTTTTGTCATTGACTAGGCCAGACCTCTTCAAAATATTTTTAGAAAATAGCCTAGACCTTAACTTTTTCTTATTTTAAAGGTAGATGTGAAATGCTGTGGTCCAGATGTGATGTGACTGCTCAGACTACTCGATGCTAAGCAAAACACAACTTGTTTAAACACTATAGTTAAAATATAAACTTAAGGAAGAGGAATTTAGAATTACTTAATTATTGGAAAACTTCACCAAATAATAGATACAGTATATATTACTAATTAACTGTTCCAATCTAGAAACATCTCAAACTTACTACTTGGCAAAAAGACCAATTCAGACACAGATTCTTACATGCAGTTCTCCAATCGAGGAGGAAGAAACATAAAGAGAAAGTTCAGGGAGAATAGCAGTGAGGAATCACTGAAGCTTTCGTCTCTTTTGAGACCCCAAAGGCTTCTTTCGCTACTGAAAAAAAAACCCAGAAATCTGGATCTGGATGAGCTGGCCACACCCATTGAGGCTACTTACAACTTTAAAAAAAATCCAAAGGCCCCACAAGTTGTTTACTTAAGTCGTCTTCAGTAGCCAGTTTGGTGCCTCTGCCTTACAATCTGTCTTCAAAGAAAGACAAAATACCTTTTAAAGTAACAAGGTGTAGAGCTGGATGAACACAGCAGGCCAAGCAGCATCAGAGGAGCAGGAAGGCTGACGTTTTGGGCCTAGACCCTTCCTCAGAAATCAATTCCCAATGGACTACAGTCCACATTTAGGCCTTCCCAATTTGGAAGGATGCCTTTTAAAATGAAAGCATTGCCACATTACTTATAAATACGTTGGAGGTGAAGAAAAAGCTGTTTGATTGGATGGGGCTGCTGGAACGCATTGGGCTAAATCTTCAGGAATTTGTCCAGCAGCAGCTTGTGAGCCCACAAACACATAGAAGCATGCAAAATAGGAGTGGGAGTAAGAGAATTAGCTGATCAAGCTGATTTCAGCATTCATTGAGATTGTTGTCCTTATTTCTGCCTTAAATGGGATTATCTCATTTTGAAACTGTACTTTAGCTTTTCCCCAAGGGAAACCACCCCTTCTGTATTTAATTTTTAGTGACAATTAGTGACAATGAAAGTCTACATTTAGAATGATTAGACAGTTGGTGTCCAAAGTCCCAGGAAGGTGGTGAGAACGTTGTGCGGTAAGCAATTATGTTTTAAACTCACCACTTGCCTTCAAGATTAAGCTTAAGTGTCAAGGAAAGCTAATGCACATTCCTACTAAGGCACGTGTGATTTACATTATCATAGAGATGGCTGTTGCCAGGGTGTCTTCCATCACAGCGCATACCCAAGCGGTTATTCTCAGATTCAGTTAAATGTAGTTAAGGGAAGACTTGGCAACAGCTATTTGCTTAAATATGATAATTTATTAAGTAATAATAAAAGACAAAAAAAAAGTAACATTTATTAAGTAAATAAAAAGAATGAAAGAGAGAGGAAGGAAACAATAAGCCTCACGCCCTTCAGTCCAACGGGGTCCCCTCGATCAACAGGCGGTCTGGAGGCTGAGCTTGTTTCCGGCACCAGTCCGAGGTGAAGTTCAACAACTTGCATCGAAACTCTGTCTCTCTTATGCAGTGTACCAAATGGCAAGGCACAGAAAAAAACAACTACAGAAGCCAAAACTTAAGGCCAGTACAGAGAAACAGGCTACAGGTGTCACCTTCAGCCCATCGAGGAATGCTCACGGGATTCCTTCAAGGTCATGCAGTTTATCAAGTATCATCATTAGCTTTCCCAGCCTATTTCCCCATCCCATGCAATCTATTTGCTCGTGCAGCTATCGAATATCATTATTAACTTTTGACTCTTCGGCCCATCCTATACATTCCACCCCGATAATATTTGACAGCGCATGTTATAATTGCAAATGCAGATGTAAATCAACGACAGTCATACGAGATTGTACAATAAGTGTGTAAACTACACTAGAAGATTAAAACAACAATGAAAATAACTAGTATCAACACAAACAATGCAACAATAGGATGTATCAGCAAATAATGATGATCAGATAACGATCACAGTGGCATCTGTGGACTGACCCTTAAATATATATCTACTCCTGATGTGTGGATATAGTAAGTTGTGCCACCTGACTAAGTTGACCAGAATATTGTCTGCATTTTTTTTACAGTTAATCTAGTTACATAATTTGCTTTAAAATTTAGTATTTTCCAGATTCAGGTCCCTTAATTTGTGTTTTATTCTTAAACCCTCCAGTTCCCTATCCATAGATCACCTCATCCAGTAACAGTAAAATAACATTATACATGGAACTCAAACTGTCTCCAGCTCCCTTCATCTGTATCCATCCTGAGGATACTTCTCCAATGTGTTTCCTTCCCTGCCAATTTTATGAACTATTGTATCATTGAGTGGCAACTACCATCATATGCGAGAAGCCCCACTTCGAGCTACAGTATATATGGGATCAACAATATAGCTCTAACATTCATCAGGCTTCACCTTCAGCTTGTGCTTCCTGCATTTTATTTTTCCCGGTGTTCCCTTACCACAGACTCCTACGCCACCCGAGTCTTAGCTCAGCCTTCTTTCACATAACCATCCTAATACATGACAGTTTCATCTGCTGGTTTAGTCGTACAAATGTGCAAGATAGGGTATCAGTATGACATCTGATGGGCCCTTTCACCCAGTCCATTATTAATCCTCCCAGAGCCTATATTCTTTCATTTCTGTAACATTTTGTCACTAAAACCAATCACACTTTTTATTTTGATTATAATTTTTTATATTCTTTCCACTAAAACTGCTTTCATTGTTTTAAATTCAGTTTCTGTATGGATTTAGTGACAGTGTCTTATTGTTTAAACTACGTTTTTGTGCTCTTCCAAGCCACAGTAATTCTTTTGTCAAGTGGATGCACATGTCTGAGACCCATTCTTCAGTTCATGTTTTTTACCATCTCATGTTTGTTACCTCCGAGGTAAAGATTCACTTTTGCACACTGACATCAGTGTCCCAAGACTATGTCACATTTTCTTGACTTCTACATGATCCTATCAAATGACCTATAAGGTTTTACTTATCTCTCTACATATGGTCCCAATGCCTCAGGTAGTGCTTAGTCACTAATTCAATCTTACTTTAAAATAAGACAAGGACACAAACATCACCAAGGGAAAGCTATTGGTTTGATACTCTCATCTAAAGTTCTTTTTCACTAAAATGCATTTTAACCTTAATTGCCATCTCAACCCATTATTCTAACATTTTTTTCTTCTGCCACCAGTTTCCACCCGTAATTATTTTATTTCATCCAATTTTACAATTTAACAATTACCAGCTTATCTAATTCCAGAGATCTGCCTTAATCTATAGAATTCTTGTAACACTTTAAAACAGGAGTCAAACATTTCTGATTGATTCAGGCACGACATACTTTGTTAGTTCTTTTTCTAAGATGACCTACCTTTTTAAAGTTACATGATGACTCATTCTAGATATTTCATATATCTCTACATAAATTTGTCCAAGTTCAATATTTTGCTTACTCCCTTAAAGTCACTGACCATTTTTGTGTATTGAAACCATTGAGACTGAGTCCATGCATTTCATCATTTCTCAGCATCCCTTTAAACTTTCGGGTAACTGTCCCATTTAAATGTTTTAGAATACCAGTGCATTTGATTCTTAATATAGTTTTTGTCATCATGTGCTTAAGTGTACCCAGGCTCAGTGGTTTTGTGATTGCATACACTCATTACAATTAATATTTCCACAGCATTTCCCCAACATTGAAACGTGTTTTTGATGAATGGCTCGATGAGTTGAGGGTGCCTGATCCATCACTGTATTGCAACGTTGAAATTATGCAGCCTTCAGTGTCTTCAATTTCTTAGAAAAATCAAACAAGCTCCATCCATTCCATGTCAAGCAATCAATTAGTATTATGCCAGAACGGGTTCAGTAAAGGGGTGGGGCGTAAACTCCTGCATGTAATTACATCATCCACCTGTCCTCCTCCTTAAAGGAAGGAAAAGCCCACCCCTTTCTTATACCTGCATTTCCTAAACTCCTCACACACACCGAGCTGCAATTTCAACATTCCAGTTTCTCGATCGTTGGATATTAACAATGAGTCAATCTTATCATCTGGAATCAAAGATTCACTCGTGTTAAAACAGTATTTGGAAGTTCACTTGGGCCAGAAATGAAATTCCAAACATGGTAATTTCCAGGATTAAAATCTATCCAAGATTCTCGCTGGCTTTATTTTTTCCAATCAATTTTAATCACCTATGACTAATTTCAAGAAATGAATTTTTACCGTGCTTTAAGATACAAATTCTAGATTGCAGATTTTTACTTTACACAATCACTGATGATTTCTTAAAGGGACATTACATTAACCACACATACTTCACACAGATACAGGCACACAACATACTTACAAATTATAATACATTCCCAAAATACAAACTAAAACTTCAAAGTATCCCCAGATCTCAAGCTCCAGGGCACAAAAAGACACAGAGACGAGGAGAACCACCACTTTGACTGGGACGACACCAAGATTCTGAGACAGGCTAGGCAGAGACAGGCATGAGAATTCCTAGAAGGCTGGCACTCCACGAAGGATGTTATTAATAAACACATTGAATTTGACCCCATATACGTTCCATTACGAAGGAAAACCTGAAGTGAGGCAATCCATCTGAACGGACCCCAGAGTTTGAAAACCAGGCAAGAAAATACACTCAGAGATAATGGGAACTGCAGATGCTGGAGATTCCAAGATAATAAAATGTGAGGCTGGATGAACACAGCAGGCCAAGCAGCATCTCAGGAGCACAAAAGCTGACGTTTCGGGCCTAGACCCTTCATCAGAGAGGGGGATGGGGGGAGGGAACTGGAATAAATAGGGAGAGAGGGGGAGGCGGACCGAAGATGGAGAGTAAAGAAGATAGGTGGAGAGAGTGTAGGTGGGGAGGTAGGGAGGGGATAGGTCAGTCCAGGGAAGACGGACAGGTCAAGGAGGTGGGATGAGGTTAGTAGGTAGTGGGGGGTGCGGCTAGGGGTGGGAGGAAGGGATGGGTGAGAGGAAGAACCGGTTAGGGAGGCAGAGACAGGTTGGACTGGTTTTGGAATGCAAATACACTAACGCTTCATCAGAGGCTGCACTGAGAATGTTACCCAGAATGGTAAAGAAACATCTATGAAACAAAAAAACCAGCTCAGTGAGCCAACCAACCTCAACACTCACAACCCGAGCTACAGATCTGCTCTAAAACCTTACAAAGACACAAATTATACGGGGTGACATTTAGCAACCAACAAAGGTGCATTCAAACCAGACGACAAAGAGTTAACATTTCTACAATATCCAGTGCACTTGCACAGCACAAAAAGCTGAACTCCAGTTATAACCTGTCCTCCATCCTTACAGGGGTCCTAATTATGCCAGCATGCTAGCTACAGACCCAAATCCAGAGTCTCCCACATTCTACCCTGGAATGCAGAAGGTCTACGGTGCATCACATTGATTTTCCCTTCTCTTAGACATTTTCACAAATCCCATCCCTTGCCACTAAAAATGTCTTGGATCACAGCGTGTATCCAAGCGGTCCTTTTCAGATTTGGTTAAATGTAGTTAAGAGAGTAGGCTTGATAACAGTCATTTTCTTAAATATTGAGTAATAATAAAAGGGAAAAAAAGGCAAGAAACAATAAGCCTCACACCCTTCAGGCCGTCGGGGTCCCCTCGATTGACAGCCGGTCTGGAGGATGAGCTTGTTCCTGGCATCGTCCACCATCCCGATCCAGTGAAGCTCAACAACTTGGGACAAAACTCTTTCTCTCTCTCTCTCGTACAGTGTAACAAATGGCAAGGCACAGAAAAACATAACTCGAGAAACAAAAATTTCAGGCCAGTACAGAGATACAAGTTACAGATGTCGTTTTCAACCCATAGAGGAATGTTCACAGGATTCCTTCAAGGTCATGCGGCTTGTCGAGTATCATCATTAGTTTCCTCAGCCTATTTCCCCATCCTATACAATCTATCTTCTCATGCAGCTGTCGAATATTATCATTAGCATTTAGCTGTTCAGTCCATCCCATACAGAGGGGAAGGACTTCTCCGGTATCTCTGAAAATTCCCAGTCTGCCAGGATCTAAGAGGAACAAGCAGCTCCTTACTGTAAATCTATGGTTCTTGGTTATTGATCCCTCCAACATGGAAAAAAGTTCCTTCCTAACTATCTAAGCTTTTCATGGTACGTACATCTCAATCACGTACCCCCTCAATATCCTCCACACTGAGAAAAAACAAATCCAATCTATCCAGAGATAATGGGAACTGCAGATGCTGGAGAATTCCAAGATAATAAAATGTGAGGCTGGATGAACTGTGTTCATCCAGCCTCACATTTCCATCCAGCCTCACATTTTATTATCTCCAATCTATCCAGTCTCTCCTCATAACTGAAACCTTCCAGGCCAGGCAGCATCCTGGGAAATCTCCTCTGCACCCTTCCCACTGTGATCGCATCCTTCTTACAATGTGAATTCCGGAACTACACACAATACTGTTAAATGTAACTTGACCATTGTTTTATACGTGTCATTGGTTTTGTGGTTGAGACACAGGTTCAGTTCTTAACATGGTAACAAACGGAATTTAAATTCAATTAATTAATAAATATCTGTAATGGAAAACTAGTTGTGTCTCAGTAATGGTGACCATTGCTTGTCTTAAAAATTTACCTCATTTACTGTTGGGGGAAGGAAGTATTCGGTCTTTATGATTTTAGGTTTACAGCAATGTGGTTGACTCTTAATTGCCTCCTGAAAGGACAAAGCACTTAAGTCAAGAGCAACTGCAGATGGATAACAAACGCTGACCTTGCCAGTGAGGTGCCATATTTAAAAAAAGTAGTCTCCAGCAATCATCACTTTGTGTCAGCTACTATTGAAGAACATGGACCTTACTGAAATTTTCTTATCGGCTAGTTGCCAAATTGCACTTTTCCTTGGAATTTATCATTGTACATCTGTGCTCCACAGATGAGAATTGCAACTACCTAAAAATAGAGGAATGGAAAGCTTCAGTCCTGAGGACAGATAAACAGAGGACAAAAGGAAGATCTATTACCCTGGCCGTTTTGGTTTACAGAGGGTCTCTGCAGTCAATCAGGGAAAAGGTTTGGATAAAAACAAGATTGCATTGTGTATGGAAAGAAAATACTGCAGATGCTGCAAATCTGAGAGAGGATAGAGAGAATGCTAAAGATTGCTCAGCAGGTTTGGCAGTGTCTGCAAAGAGAAACAATTAACACCTCGAGTCTGATATGATTCTTCTTCAGAAATGGACTACATTACATTCCTGCTTCAACCTTCAGGAAGAAAAGTGAGAAAGGAAGAAACTTCCAGTCACAGAACTAAAATAGCACTAGGGAAGTTTATAACCATATTGCAAAATAGAACTTAAAATTGTGAAGTTGTATACATCACAGTAACTAAGTTGTAGGACAAGGTATCAAAGAGGAACTAATAGAAGCTCATCAAAAGGGTGCAGTGATTATCATGAGGGATTTTAACCTAGCCTAGAAAAATCAGACGGGAAAAATTGATTTAGATGAGGAATTTGTTGAATGTTTTTAGGATAATTGGTTAAATCAGCATGTTACAGCATCCACCAGAAAGCAGGCTACACAAGACCTCGATAATAAAGTGTGAAGCTGGATGAACACAGCAGGCCAAGCAGCATCTCAGGAGCACAAAAGCTGACGTTTCGGGCCTAGACCCTTCATCAGCGAGGGGGATGGGGTGAGGGAGCTGCAATAAATAGGGAGAGAGGGGGAGGTGGACCGAAGTTGGAGAGAAAAGAAGATAGGTGGAGAGGAGTGTATAGGTGGGGAGGTAGGGAGGGGATAGGTCAGTCCAGGGAAGATGGACAGGTCAAGGAAGTGGGATGAGGTTAGTAGGTAGGAAATGGAGGTGCGGCTTGGGGTGGGAGGAAGGACGGGTGAGAGGAAGAACAGGTTAGGGAGGCAGAGACAGGCTGTGTGATGCAGTGGGGGGAGGGGATGAACTGGGCTGGCTTGGGGATGCAGTGGGGGAAGGGGAGATTTTGAAGCTGGTGAAGTCCACATTGATACTATTAGGCTGCAGGGTTCCCAAGCGGAATATGAGTTGCTGTTCCAGCAATCTTCGGGTGGCATCATTGTGGCACTGCAGGAGGCCTATGATGGACATGTCATCTAAAGAGTGGGAGGGGGAGTTGAAATGGTTCGCGACTGGGAGGTGCAATTGTTTATTGCAAACCGAGCGGAGGTGTTCTGCAAAGCGGTCCCCAAGCCTCCGCTTGGCTTCCCCAATGTAGAGGAAGCCACACTGGGTACAATGGATACAGTATACCACATTGGCAGATGTGCAGGTGAACCTCTGCTTAAAATGGAAAGTCATCTTGGGGCTTGGGATACGGGTGAGGGAGGAGGAGTGGGGGCAAGTGTAGCACTTCCTGCGGTTGCAGGGGAAGGTGCCGGGTGTGGTGGGGTCCCAGGCCCCAAGATGACTTTCCATACTAAGCAGAGGTTCACCTGCACATCTGCCAATGTGGTATACTGTATCCATTTGTACCCGGTGTGGCTTCCTCTACATTGGGGAAACCAAGCAGAGGCTTGGGGACCGCTTTGCAGAACACCTCCGCTCGGTTCGCAATAAACAATTGCACCTCCCAGTCGCGAACCATTTCAACTCCCCCTCCCATTCTTTAGATGACATGTCCATCATGAGCCTCCTGCAGTGCCACAATGATACCACCCGAAGGTTGCAGGAACAGCAACTCATATTCAGCTTGGGAACCCTGCAGCCTAATGGTATCAATGTGGACTTCACCAGCTTCAAAATCTCCCCTTCCCCCACCGCATCCCAAAACCAGCCCAGTTCGTCCCCTCCCCCCACTGCATCACACAACCAGCCCAGCTCTTCCCCTCCACCCACTGCATCCCAAAACCAGCCCAGCCTGTCTCTGCCTCCCTAACCTGTTCTTCCTCTCACCTATCCCTTCCTCACACCCCAAGCCGCACCTCCATTTCCTACCTACTAACCTCATCCCACCTCCTTGACCTGTCCGTCTTCCCTGGACTGACCTATCCCCTCCCTACCTCCCCACCTATACTCTCCTCTCCACCTATCTTCTTTTCTCTCCATCTTCAGTCCGCCTCCCCCTCTCTCCCTATTTATTCCAGAACTCTCACCCTATCCCCCTCTCTGATGAAGGGTCTAGGCCCGAAACGTCAGCTTTTGTGCTCCTGAGATGCTGCTTGGCCTGCTGTGTTCATCCAGCTTCACACTTTATTATCTTGGATTCTCCAGCATTTGCAGTTCCCATTATCTCTGATACACTAGACCTCGTTTTGACTGAGATAGGATTAATTACTGACCTCATATTGAAAGGCCCTGGGTAATATTCCAGAAAATGTAGAATTGCTACATTCTGACAAATTTTTAAAATTCCCAAGGCATAGACTCATCATCTGTCGTTAACTAAAAAAAGTCAAAAATAGTATCAAACTCAAAAAGACATATGCTTGTGCAAAGATTGGTGGTGTGTCACAAGATTGGACAGAATGCAATCAAAATGAAAGAAATTACAAAAAGATTTATAAGGTGGGGAGTGGATGAGAGCACAAAAGTTAGCCAGAAGTATAAAATCATTTTTCAAGTACTTAAAAGGAGAGTACCAAAGTAAGTGTTGATCCTGTAAAAAAAAATCAATCTGGAGAATTAGAAATGGGAGATAGATAGATGATAAACAAATTGAACAATTATTTTGCATCAGTCTTCACTCGAGAGGGTACAAGTGGTTCCCTGGAAATAGCCAATAAATCAGGATTGGAAAGGTTGGGAGGAATTCAAGAAAATTACAATTACTGGGGAAGCAGCATTGAGTAAGTTGTTGGAACTGTGAGTTGGCAAGTTCCCATCTCTTGATGCATGACAACCTAGGCTTAAGTAATAGCTGGTTTCATAGCTGATGCATTGATTTTAATTTCCCAAAACTCATTGGATTGAAGAAACATTCATTTAGATTTGAAAATAGCTAATGTAACTTCTATATTTGAAAAGGGAGGCAGAAGGCAGGAAACTACAGGCCTGTTAGCTTAGCATCTGTCATAGGGTAAATGTTAGAAACTGTACAGAGCCTTGAGAGGCCACAACTGGAACACTGAGTACAGTACTGGTCACCTTGGTCACAGCAGCATGTTAATGCACTGGAAACAGTTCAGAGAAGCTTTACTAGGCTAACACCTGGAATACGTTGACTGCCTTGTTAGGAAAGGCTAGACACACTACGGAAATCTGGAAGAGTCATAGATGACTTACCAGAACATATAAGATCCTGAGGGAATTTCAAAGGACAGATACAGAAAGGATATTTCCTCGCGTGAGGGGAATCTAGAACCAGAGGTTATAGTTTAAAAATAAGGGTTTGCCCATTTATGACAGAGAAAAGGTAACATTTTTTGCTTTAAGCGTTGAAAATCTTTGGAATTCCCTTTCACACATAATAGCAAGTGCAGAATCTTTAATTCCTTTTATGGTAGAGGTAAATAGATTCTTCATTACCAAGGGGATGGATGATTATCAGGATATTTAGGTGAGGTGAGGTTAAAATGAAATCAGCCACAATCTCATTGAATCGCAGAGCAACCTTTTGTTCCTTGTTCGTAACTAAGCTCGTAAAATATAAATCTACAACAAATGGGCTACATGTACAACCTGGTATATTCCCTTCTGGAATACCTGACTGTGTAAGGATATGCCATTGGAAAAGGTAAACGTTAACTTTACAGAAATTTGTTTTTATAGTCTGTTGAAAACACTGAGGAGAGAGTATGAAAAATTGCTGGAAAAAAGCAGCCCAAGTCAAACGAAGATGTCTTTTTGTCAGGAATCAGGAAAAAAGTAAACAAATCTAACTATCTGAGTGAACTTTGTAATGAAATCTGCTTGCTGTGCTAGCTATCCTCAGATTAAAGTTGAGCTGTAATTACACCACCGAAGAAAGGTAGCTTAGTAGCAATCCAGACCATTTATGTAAACTCAGCCTTCTTGTCAACGTTGTTCTCAGGTTGCAAGAATGCAAACCACAAAAATCATCTCTATGAACAAAATAGAGACAGTGTCAATTCACAGACTGGATATCCCATATACTGCTACTGTCATTGTGTGCTTCACTGTGCAAGACTTTTGTAAGTCCTAAGGTTAAAAAGAGACTTATTTCCAATTGCTTTTCTCAGCATGAACATGACAATGGTGCAAGATTAATGGAAAGAATATTCAGGCGTGAGAGATACATTTTGCTGATTGCATTTTATTATGAAACAGATTTCAATCAAAGCACAGATGTAATTACAAAATGGTTTTCTTGGAAACACGTAGATCAGGCACGCCCTAATTAATAAAACTACTATCTTGATCAATTAATAAACAAATTATCTATTTACTGCTGTAATATTACACTGTTAAGAGTAACACTTGGTTGAAGGTAAAAACCTGGGCTTTCCGAATAAATGGGAAATACCAAAAGACAAATCAACAGTACAAAAAATGGTGAAAAGAAATCAAATTGAATGATCACTGTAATGTTTTTAAGAAGTTCAACATTTTAATTCAAAAGACCATCTTTTACACAATTCACAAGTAGGAGCTTTGACAGTTTACCATCTTTTGAGCTGCTATACTGTTTGCACAGCTCCAGGCAAAATCTCTATCCTTGCAATTGCCCTGCATGGTGATAAATTGGACTATTATTCAGATATGGCAGATCCATCAGGCAGGTTACGAAGTGTTTCTCGCAACACCTCCAGTCTCACTGTAAGTCTCCCCCCGAGCCTGCCCCAAGCTCCGTCCTCCAAGTGTAGGGGAAAACCACAGGCCACCAGTGTGGCGCCATCCTTGGTTGCGTCCAATCAATACGGCCTTATTTCCTGTCCATTTGCTGAGGTCACAGCAGCAAATCTCATTAATTATTTCTGCCCTTGCTGCCTCCTGTGTGCTTCTGCCTTAACAAGGGAAAACTGTTTGACCTTTCTACAAATTTGTTTACAGGCATGCAAGGAGAGGTAGGGGAAAAGACTTTGTGAACCTGCGTTGTTTCGCTGATTTCTTAAAAAAAACCTTTCTCTTATCGCTTTGCAACATTTCTGTCAGTACAAACCATTCATTTCTTTTTTGAAAGACGGATTAAGTAGCAGGTCTCACCGACAGTTTCTGCAGATAGATTATCGTTTGATTTTGCTGCGTGTGAGATTTTTCCTTTCAGAATTTGGTCACAGCGTTAACAATCTTTTCCAGAGTTGATCTGGCTTCAGAAGTAGGGAGGAATCGGAGGGCTTCCAAAGCCCGCTTTCCATGGTAACGGCATAAATCAAGAGATGAACTCACACCTTTCCCAGTTTTGATTATTTGATGCAGCTACAGTGGAAAGAAAAATAAAGAACTTGTGTAAGTTCACATTTGATAAAAACTGTACTGCAGAATAAGTAGCTGCCATCTATATTAAAGCAAACATGATCCAGTCAGTCTCTATGATATAATCCATTGATACTAATGTGCTACCTCTATTTTAATACATTTAATAAAGATAAGCGTTTTCATCAGTTTGACCAACAAGTTCTGTGTTCTCACTTGTAAAATAAAGCTTTTGCAGGCAGGTGTTAAGTACCTGCAGTGCATGATGAAGAACGTAAAGATACATTCCTATTCGTAACCATATATGGCTCAAAATACAGCAGGAAACTGTTAAAATGCACATTCATACAAAGTAATTTAATGTGTTCCAGAAATCTTACAAGAGCCCAAATGTTTGTATATTTTAAAGATACTCATTTTAAATCTTATTGAAAAAATTATGGATGCAGAGAGCTCAATTTAAAAAAAAGCTATGTACTTTAAATTGAGACATGAGGAATTCACCCGTAATTACATTAGCAGCTCCAAAATCTGACTGACTAAATTATTCAAAGGTCACTTTAATTTACTCCAAATTAACATTTGAATCAATCAGTCTTAACAAAAAAGACTGAATTTCACACAACATGGGGAACTTTAAATAAACCATTAATGTTCCTCAAACAAATTAATTTCTTGACATTCACCAACTAAAAAGTCAGTTTTGACCCTGAACTGCTTTTCATCCTAAACCATCACACACACGGCCTAGTTCCACGTCTGTGCTCTCTGCTCCCACCTCCTCCAAATGATTGTCATTCTCCATCAGTCCAACACTCCTCCTGTACTGATTCCCAAACTTGTGTACAATATTTAGGGAGAATGTGAAGGCATTGGAAAAGGTGAAAAAGAATTCATGAGTATAAGTCCATAGCTGAAATTCCTCATTCTTGAAGACAGACTGGAGGTAAAAGCCAAATACTGCGGATGCTGGAGATCTGAAACTAAGTACAGAAAATGCTGGAGAGACTCAGCAGGTCTCACCACATCTGTGGAGAGAGAAACATAATTTGAAACCAGCGAGGGGAGAAGGCCAATTCAATTGAAGGACTCAAGAAGGAATTAGACCTTTATCAAAAAGGAAGAATATGCAGCATTTACAGGAAGAAAGGCACAAAGTTAAATGCTCATTATAAAAGCCAGTGTTGATGCAAAGGGCTAAACAGCAGTCTTCTGCACTGCAACAATTCTGGGATCTTAATTCCCAAACTGTGCATGAGCATGAAGTGAAAGCTAAAAGGCATGCAGCGCATCGTACAGTTGTGAAGGTGTACTCACCTCTTTCCAGGTTGTGGGTGAAGCAGCAATTGGATCTCAGAGAACCACAGACGCCAACAGAAAAAAAACCCAAACATTTAAAGGAGCTTTGCTGGTGTCAAAACACAGTCAAGGTTCCATGGCCACACCATTGCTCCCTGGGAACTTATGACTACTATTGGGGAACCTAGTTTACTCCAAACATCTGCATAAAGATCAAGTCATACAAAACTGTGCTGCACATATACAAAGCCGTACCAGATCCTGCTTGCCCGTCATTCCTGTTTCAGGGGTTTATATAGGCTATGTGTCCTTTAGCAATTCAAATTTAAAAGATTCATTAAAAACCAAAGGACTGCAGATGCTGGAAATCAGAAACAAAAACAGAAATTGCTGGAAAAGCTCAGCAGGCCTGGCAGCATCTATGGAGAGAAATCAGAGTTCATGTTTTGGATGCAGTGACCCTAACTGAGAACTTGTGATTACCACTCCTAAATCTTAGTTTTTAAGAGCTTACAGCTGTAGCTTATTGTGTTATGGACAAAACCCCCTCAAAATATATCTAAGAAATAGCCTAGACCATAAACTTCATCTTAAAGGAAAGTGAAAGGCACTGAGTTCTAGATGTGATTTGATTGGTCACACTCCAAAACTGTAAGCGAAACACTTTTTATTCTTACACCACAGTTAAAATACAAAAAAAAGGCACAGCTTTAATTCGATTGAAATACTTAACAAAACAATATCTTATTTAAGTACGTCACATCCACTGTTCTAATATAGCATTATCCCCTAAACAACCTATCAGCAAAGACAAATTTAGCAGAACAGATTTCCCTCACTTGCTATCTCCTCCAATTCAAGAGAAAGTAAAAAACAAAAGAATGAATTGAGCAGCAGAGAGAGAGGTGTATCTAGCAGCTTCAACTCTATAAAACTTAACTTCAACAACCAAAAGCATAACTAAAACCTTGTGTCGTGTGAGCCTGACTCCACCCACCCATGCTTCTTTTTATCTAATGTTTAAAAAAAAAGCCAAAGCTATTTATTTTGCTGGACCAAACACCTCAGTAACAGGTTGACAATCCACTCATCAAAAGAACAAAGATATAACAAATCCCTCTTTAAGGCACAAGCTGCACACTTGTCACGAAGCTTATTTTCATACCAAACCAGCTAGAAACTTGACTCAATCTTTAAAAAAGTAACTAGAACTCACAGCCATGATGGCCACCTATCTTGCATTACAGTATATTCCACTTTGCAATCCCTACTGAGATAGAGCTGACACATGCCGGAACCCATTGAAAACGCTCAGGGATTGGGAAATACTTCAACCTCCTGTCTCATTACCATGAGATCCATGGTAATTATTTGTGGTATTCTACTGTCGGAGATAATGGGGCTGTGGCTAAGTTGGTTTACGAAATGAAATAATTACTTCATCTTTAGGATATCTCATGTCTTTTGTTTTAGTGGTTGGTGGTTGGTGAAGGGAGGTCACTTGACAAGCCAATCTTAGTCATACATGTTGTCAGCAGGACTGAAGACAAAGACTTAGGGAGAAGACCCTAAGTGGAGTCTATCTGGCCAATCTCCTCACCTAACTTGCAAACCTTGGGATCCTATCTACTATTTTACGTTTTCTGTCCATTTGCAACACAGATTATGAAGACAGAATCCCACAGTTGTCACTCCAGAAGAATTCATTCATCCATCTGCAGTTTAAAACAGCCTCAACAAGGCAAAAAAAAGTTTTGAATTCAACTTGAAGCCAGTTGAGCTACCAAACTACTGACTGGACATTTGTTTGCCTCCTTCTTTTGCTAATTTGGTCAGCCTATCCCTCCCCATTCTGTAGTCAGTATTTGTGTGTGTGACAGAGCATCGTGTTTGTGTATTGGAGTGTATTTTGCCATTTCACCTAGATTGGTTTAAGTATAATAAAGTTGACCACCTTCTTGTTAGATTGAAAAACCCTGTCTATTGGATTAAGAGACAACACAGTGTGGAGCAAGAGGAACACAGCAGCCCAGGCAGCATCAGAGGAGCAGGAAAGTTTACGTTTTAGGTCAGGACCCTTCTTGAGAAATGCGGGAGGGGGAAACTGCTGGGAAATGTGGGGCTGGGGAAGGGAGGTAGGATGGTGATTGGGTAGTAAAGGTAGACAGTGGTGGGGGTTGGTCAGTGAGATGGGTGGAGAAGGTAAGTGGAAGAGAAGATGGACAGGTTGTGTCCAGTCAAGGAGACATGAATGAGGGGGAGGTTTGGAAATGGGATGAGGCTTGGCGGGGTGGGGTGTAGATTTTAAAACTGGCGTAGGCTCCCGAGGCGGAATATGGATTCCCTTGTGATCACAGCATGTAAGCACTCATAGAAACCCTACAGTGTGGAAGCAGGCCATTCAGCCCATTGATTCCCATCCAGACCCACATTCTTATACTTTCCCTGTAACCCTGCACTTCTCATGGCTAAACTACCAAGCGTCCATATTCAAATAAAGAACACAAAACAGTACAGCAAAGGAACACGCCTTTGGTGCTTCAAGCCTGCACTGGCACATTTTGCCCTTCTATATTAAAACCGTCTTCACTTGCAAGATTTATAACCCTCTATTCCCTTCCTATTTATGTATTCCCGGGACACTGGGTAATTTAGCATGGCCAATCAGCCTAACCTGCGCATCTTTGGACTGTGGTAGGAAACCAGAGTGCACTACGGAAACCCACACAGACATGGGGAGAACGTGCAAACTCCACACAGACAGTGGCCCAAGGCTGGAACTGAACCCAGGGCCCTGGTGCTGTGAGGCAGCAGTGCTAACCACTGAAGAGTCTAGGCCCGAAACGTCAGCTTTTGTGCTCCTGAGATGCTGCTTGGCCTGCTGTGTTGATCCAGCTTCACACTTTATTATCTAACCACTGAGCTAGCGTGTTTATCCCCAACACTTTTGTCTCAGTTTCCAGAAGCCCCTGCTTCTGGAGTTTGGCACAGCAAAACAAAAAACACAGGGAAAGTTACTGGAGACAGTGGTGTAAATGGCACCACCAGCAAGGCTGAGGTCACTACACTGGCTGTGGTAGCTCATGGAGACTTGCCTCCTTTCTATGTCCCAGGCTAGATATGGAGCAGAGAGCCCAAAACTGTGTAACTCTGTCTTTCTTGAATAGACTTAACATCGTTCAAGCACTATGGCTCACTACTATCAGAATTTAATTTGAAACACTTAAAATTTACATTTTCCATTCTATTTAACTATCCAGCTACAGTAGAAATCACATGGATGTGCTGACTGACTACCATATTTTCCAGTGCAACATCTACAATATTAACACCAGGTTATAATCCAACAGGAGCAAAAACAGAAATTGCTGGAAAAGCTCAGCAGGTCTGGCAGCATTTGTGAAAGAAGAAACAGAGTTAACGTTTCAGGTCCAATGACCCTTCCTCAGAATTCAACAGGTTTATCTGCAATCACAAGCTTTCGGACCATAGCCCCTCTGCCTGGTGAAGTGAGAGAGAAGGGATGACCTTTGCTTGTTTTTCAGCTGTTGACACTCTGCTCACACTGTCTGACACTTCTAATTACCTGCAGAGACTTACTTTACAACACTCCACTCACACCATTTGCATGATCTTTTGATGTCCCTGCCTATAAATTCCGTGTCTGCATGCTTTTCTCTCACTCCATTTGAAGAGGCTACGCTCTGAAAGCTTGTAATTTCAAATAAATCTGTTGGACTATAACCTGGTGTCGTGTGACTTCTGACATTGTCCACCCCAGTCCAACACCGGCACCGCCATATGGTATCTGAACTTGTCACAGTAAATAGGATTTCATATTGACACTACTATCTCAGTCAGAATGATATGACGGCTACAACAGCAAAGGGGCATGGGATGTATATACAGAAACATAAGGCGGCAGCAGGGCAAGGTAATAAGGCAGTTAAGAAAGTGAGAGAGATACAGTATTGCCTATTGCTGAGTAGGTAGCACTCTTGCTTCTGAGTTACAAGGTTCTGGGTTCAAGTCCCACTTAGAAATACAGAACTGTTATGGCACGGGAGGCCATTTGGCTCATTGTGTCAGCACTGGCTCTCAACAAGCATTAGGACTTAGTGTCTTTGATTTGCCTTTTCTACTTATCCTTGCACATTATTTAAATAAAAACAAGCATCTCATAACATCTTGAATCCTCCATTGACACTGCCTCCACCATATGTCCTGGCAGTATATTTCAGACCGAAACTACTTGTTGGATAAAAATGTTTTTACTTGCAACACACTTGCTACATTTGCAAATCACTTTAAATCTATGCCCACACATTCTTAGATAATAAAATGTGAGGCTGGATGAACACAGCAGGCCAAGCAGCATCTCAGGAGCACAAAAGCTGACGTTTCGGGCCTAGACCCTTCATCAGAGGGTCTAGGCCCGAAACGTCAGCTTTTGTGCTCCTGAGATGCTGCTTGGCCTGCTGTGTTCATCCAGCCTCACATTTTATTATCTTGGAATCTCCAGCATCTGCAGTTCCCATTATCTCCCACACATTCTTAATCCTTTTATGAGAGAAAAAAAATTCTCCTTATCCATTTTATCCACACCACTTGTGATATTGAAAATGATCATATCTGTGGTGTGAGCATGAAAATCAAGGCACTGCACTGGTGAAGGTGCGGTTTTCCAGAAGAGACATTAAACCAAGGCACAGTGGACATAAAATTATTTTATTTCAAAAAAGCGCAGGGGCATGATTCCAGTGTCAAATACTCTCACAAACAGGTAACATTGCTGCTGTTTGTATCGGATTGTTGAATGTAAGTTAATGACTGTTTCCTGCATGACTAGAGTGACTACACTTCAAGAAGTAATCAATTACCTGTAAAGCATTTTATTGAATCTGAGGGTCCTGTAAAGCTCTATATAAATGTAAGCATTCTCTTTTTAAGAAAATGAACATTGAAACGTGGGTCATTCAATAAAATGAAAAGCGAGAGCTTTACAAATCACAAGGTAAACCTCAGCTGGAGTTTTCAATACAATTCTGGACACCACATGTTGAAAAGGTGAATAAATCCTTGGATAGAGGACAGGAGGCATTTACCAAGATGACGTGAGGCATATGCAGGCTTCAGTTACATGGAGATTGCGCACTTCAGGAACATTGGTTTTGGTTTCAACTCCACCTATATGCTGTATCAGAGATAATAGGAACAGCAGATGCTGGAGAATCCGAGATAACAAGGTATGAAGCTGGATGAACACAGCAGGCCAAGCAGCATCTTAGGAGCAGGCCTAGATCCTTTGGGCTTTGTTATCTCCACCTATATGCTCCCTTATCTATCAAAAAGTCTAAGTCATCCCTGAATAAATCCACTGATTTAGCCTCATCAGCTTTGGAAAATGAAGGGGAATCTTTTTGAAATATGTACTCAAAATGGAGAAGGGTTCTGATAAAGCAAGTAGGGAGGGACTATCTTCTCTGGCAAGTGGATCAGAATTCAGATATTATAAATTTAAAATATTTGGCAAGGCCAGAGCGAGAAATGAGGAGAAAAGTCTTCACGCACTGGATAATAACACATCAGCGAGGGACAAAGAAAGGATAGTGGATTCAGCTTCAAAATATTTTGAAGATTATGGGGAAAAGTGAGTAGTGGGACTAGATTGAGCAGCTTGCTCAAAAGAGTTGACACAGGCACAATGAGATGAATGTTAAAATTCTATAAAGTCACTGTGCTTTTACCAAGAGCCATTGCTGCAGTGTTGCATGGGCGTGAATTCACTATTTTGCAATTCACAAAGACTCTTTTAAATAGACTCTGTAAATAGACAGCAGAGGCTTTGCAGCATGAATAAAATGTGCTTGCCTTGTGCTGTCAGAAGCCCAGTCTGCCTCAAATACACTGGCCTGCACGGTGGCTAACAGACATTCTATGTACTGACACCCCTCAGCCAAGGTGTGCAGGCCGACCATGAGATGGGTTTACAGGGGTAACTGCCAGTATAAATGTAGATGCTGGAATTTAGCACAGGATATGAAAAGGAGAGTAAACTTTTCAAGTTTAAACTGGCTATTAGCTGCTCAGTTCAATTGCCCAACCTTCATTTGAAAAACATTGGTCCTGACTCTGTCTCCCAAGGGATATGTTTTTGCAGTTATACGGGGTCTTGGTGAGACTGCACCTGGAGCAGTGTGTGCAATTTTGGCCTCCCTGCCTAAGGGAGGGTTACCTGCCACCGGTGAAGTGAAGTGGAGGTTCATTTGGCTGATAGTAGGGCTGGCAGGATGTCCTACAAGGAGATATCAACTTGACTGGGCCTGTGTTCACTAGAATTTAGAAGGTTCACAGGAGATCTGATTGAAATGTATAAAATTCTAACAGGACTGGTCAGACGGATGCAAAGAGAATGTTTTCCCAGCTTGGAGACTCGAGAACCATGGGACACAGTCTCAGGATGCAGGGTAGCCCTTTTAAGGTCGAAGGCCAAGTCACTGAATATATTCAAGAAAGAGATGCATTATGTTTTAGATATTAAAAGTTTGGGGGTATGGGGAGAAAGTAGTAATATAGCTTTGAAATAGAGGATCAGCCATGATCATATTGAATGATGAAGCAAATTCAAAAGGGTTGGATGGCTTACTCCTGGTCCTAGTTTCTGTGCTTCTACAGTACTCCATGTGTGGTCTCACCAAGGCCTGAATGAATGCAGTAAGCCATCCCTACTTCTGAACTCAAACCCTCTTGCAATGAAGGCCAACATGCCATTTGCCTTCCTAATTACTTACTACACCTGCCTGTCTACTTTCATTCATTGTGTGTACAAGGACACCCAGGTCCCTTTGGACATCCACACTACTCAATATATTTAAATAATATTCTGCCTCTTCCCCCCTCCTCCCCAACACACAGTGAAGTGCATAACTTCACACTTAGCCATATTGTACTGCATCTGACACTTGTTTGCCCACTTATTCAACTTGTACAGATCGCCTTGAAGCCACCTTGTATCTTGCTCGCTATTTTTAATTCCACCTCCTTATATATCATCAGCAAACTGGGATATATTAGATTTGGTTCTCTCAGCCAAGTCAGCTGAGGTTCTAGCATTAATTCCTGCAATAGCCATTAAGTCTCCAACGGCCACCTGGATAAAGGCTCATTTATTCTCAATTGTTGTTTCTGGTCTGTGAACCAATTTGCAATCCGTGCCAGTGTATCATCTCAATCCCATGTGCTTTGATTTTGTCTACTGGCCTCTTCTGAGGCACCTTATCAGAAGCCTGCATCAAAACTGAACATACCACATCTAATGATTCTCCTTTATCTGTTGGAATAGATCCTCAAAAAACTCTAGCAGATTAGTTCAGCATAATTTTCCTTTGATTATTCCATGCTGACTTTGTTTTATTCCTTTAATTCCTTCCAAGCGTTGTTATCATGTCTTTTATAACAGACTCCAGCATTTTGTCCACTATTCATGTTAAGCTAACTGGTCTGAAATTCTGTTTTTTCTCTCCTTTTTTAAAATAGTGGGTTACATTTTCCACCATCCTATCTGTAGGAACTACTCCAGAGTCTTTAGAATAAACTCTAGTTCTCCATCCACTAATGCTGCCTGACTTGCTGGGTATTCCTAGCACTAGCTGCTTTTGTCGAGGAACAAAGGTGGTATTTATTGCAAGGTTTTTAATATGTCACTCAAAATTGTGCAAGGGGTCAGAGTTAGTTCAAGAAGCATGTAGATAGAGGCAGAAGAAAGTTCTATTCAGAAAATAACTATTTAACTGGATTGTTGAAAAGGCATCTGAACTACATAGAATCTGTGCAGTTGGAAGGGTAGATCTTCAAACTCAGGAAGAAGTTCTAAGATCTAGTAGGCAGGTAAGTGTTAGAATTAGGGCTTTAAAGCAGCCTGTGCATAATCAATATTTCAGCACAGTTGAGAATGTGGGTTTGAAAGCCCATAAACAGGTTTGGGCTTAGGAAACAAAGCCATGGGCGGCACTGGCTTCTCGAAGCTTTCTCGTCTTGAAAACCTAGAGTTGTGCCTTAGATTAAATGATGTTCAGACTCCAATAACGCAGGTGAATGTAATCCCAGCAAAGGAAGACAAACTACCGCAACTTCTTTGGGGAAGTTCATGATTGAGCACCTTTTGAGGAAGTTAAAAGATTTAATCATTCCAAGGGAAGAACCATAATCTTTTGCGAAGTTTTAATGAAACTTGATAACCCATAGTTGCACCAATGTTGGGAAGTGGGCTCTGTCTTGATTGCAATTAGTGCTTGATGTACTTTGTCAGATGTCTGACCATGGCTGGTATATTACTCATATCTACCCTCATTTTTAAGCTTGGGATGTTAGAATAAAAATCACATTTATCTTTGAAGAAGAGATTACAAGGTGCATAGCTGGATGAACACAGCAGGGCAAGCGACATCAGAGGAGCAGGAAAGCTGATGTTTCGGGTCGGGACCCTTCTTCTGAAATGGGGTAAGGGATGGGGAAAGAAGTTGGATAAAGGAGCAGATAGGTGGAGAGGAGAGACAGGTCAAAGAGGTGGGGTTGGAGCCAGTAAAGGTGGAGAGTTATGGAGGGGATAGGTCAGTCCAGGAAGGATGGACAGGTCAAGGAGAGGGATTAAGCTGGTAGGTAGGAGGTGGGGGTGGGGTTTGAGGTGGGAGGAGGGGATAGGTGGGAGGAAGGACAGGTTAGGGGGGCAGGAACAAGCTGGGCTGGTTTTGGGATGCCGACGCGGGAGGGGAGATTTTGAAGCTTGTGAAGTCCCCATTGATAGCATTGGGCTGCAGGGTTGCCAAGCTAAATATGAGGTGCTGTTCCTGCAACCTTTGGGTGGCATCATTGTTGCACTGGAGGAGGCCCAGGACGGACAGTTCGTCCAAGGAGTGGGAGGAGGAGTTGAAATGGTTCACGACTGAGAGATGCAGTCATTTGTCGCGAACCAAGCATAGGTGTTCCACAAAGCAGTCTCCAAGCTTCCGCTTGGTTTCCCCAATGTAGAGGAGGCCACATCGGGAACAGCGGATACAGTGTACCACATTAGCAGATGTGCAGGTGAACATCTGTTTGATGTGGAAGGTTTTCTTGGGGTCTGAGATGGGGCTAAGGGGGGAGGTGTAGGGGCAGGTGTAGCACTTCCTGTGATTGCAGGGAAAAGTGCCGGGTATGGGGGGCATTGGTGGGGAGTGTGGAGCAGACAAGAGAGTCATGGAGAGAGTGGCCCCTCCAGAAGACAGATAAGGGTGGGGAGGAAAAAATGTCTTTGGTATTGGGGTCAGATTGCAGATGGCAGAAGTGTTGAAGGATGATGTGTTGGATCCAGAGGTTGGTGGGGTGGTACGTGAGGATGAGGGGGATTCTGTTTTGGTTGTTATTGTGGGGAGTGGGTGCGGGGGATGATCTGTGGGAAATGTGAGAGGCATGTTTGAGGGCGTTTTCGACCACTGTGAAGGGGAAGCTGTGGTCTTTGAAAAATGAGGAAATTTGGGATGTCCAGGCGTGGAATGCCTCATCTCAGGAGCAGATGCGGCAGAGGCTAAGGAATTGGGAATGGGGATGACATTTTTGTAGGAAGTTGGGTGAGAGGAGGTGTATTCTGGGGAGCTGTGGGAGTCCGTTTCCAGGTGGATGTCAGACATGGAGTCAGAGGGGTCCAGGACGTAGAGAGAGGTATCAGAGATGGTCCAGGTGAACTTAAGGTTGGGTTGGAGGTGCTAGTGAATTGGATGAACTGTTTGAGTTCCTTGTGGGAGCACGAGGTGGCGCCGATACAATAATCAATGAAATGGAGGAAGAGTGGGGGGATATGGCCAGTGTAGTTATGGAAGAGGGATTGTTCCACGTACCCTACAAAGAGGCAGGCATAGCTGGGCCCATGCAGGTACCCATGGCCACACCCTTTGTCTGTAGGAAGTGGGAGGAATTGAAAGAGAAGTTGTTGAGGGTGAGGATGTGTTCAGATAAGCAGATGAGGGTGTCAGTGGAGGGGGACTGGTCAGGCCTGTGGGACAGGATGAAGTGGAGGGCCTTTAGGCCATCAGGCCATCTACATGGGGAATGCAAGTGTCTCAGGACTGGACAACCATGGTAAAGATGAGGTGTCGGGGAACAGGGAATCTGAAGTTTTGGAAGAGGTGGAGAGTGTGGGTGGTGTCATGGACGTAGGTGGAGAGTTCCTGGACCAAGGTGGAGAAAACAGAGTTGAGATAGGTGGAGATAAGTTCGGTGGGGCAGGAGCAGGTGGAGACAATGGGTTGACCAGGGCAGTCAGGTTTGTGGATTTTGACATTTATTATCATTGCACAGTCTGAATCATATTTTGCTGGTAATTTTATGAATGCTTGTTTGAGTAAGTTTTATTTTGAACATTGTTATTTTTTGCTGATTAACGAAACTTGACTGACCTTTCTAAATCAGATACTCCCTAAAATTTACAGTTCATATAATTAGCCATCTCAAAACACTGGCTAATTAACATTTTTTTTTATGACCAGCAGAGATGTCAAAACTCTAAACGAATCAATATATTCCTCAAACTTCGTAACAATCAGAATTGGGAAAAAAATTGGAGTTACAATGAGACGTAAGCCAGCACACAATTTGTGAAAGAGGGAGAGTGGGAGAAACAGAAGGAAAGATCTGCAATAGGATAGTAGAATGGAAGACAGGAGAGATCCATCATATTACATACAACGATCAGAAAGTTATCCAACTAAACACTGGGAAGACCATATCCATTAATACTGATTCACACTGCGTTCCCTAGCCACTGACTCCATCTCAATTCCTGGTCACAATGTGAGCCTGAAGTAGATTGTTCACACACTTGCCACTTTCATCGATTTTGAAATGAGTTTCTGATATCACGTCATCTCCCATGTGGATTCTGCCATCTTCTGCTGCTGCAACATCACCATTTTACACCTGTGCTTTAGTCTTTCTGCTCCTAAACTCTTATCAAGATCTTTGGTACCTCCAGACATGGCTATTCTAATGGCTTTCCACCCCACCCACTTAGAAATGAGCAGCAATAGCACAATTCACACCATGTACCAGTGAACTATAACCCTTTGTTCCGGCTATTGTAAATTTTCTCCTTGCGTAGCAAAAATTTGACTTGAAAATCCTCCTCATGGACTCACACCTCCCCCATTTTGTCACCCTTATCAGCCCCACCATCAAAGATCTCTGCACTCTTCCAAATCTGACCTCTTGTCCACTCTAAGATGTCATCACTTCACCAAAACCAGCTGTACCTTCAGCAGTTTATGCTTCAACCTCTAGAACTCACTGAATGCCTCTCCCTTTATCTTTAAGGCACTCTCTAAAACCAATTTCTTTCACCAATTTTCCCACTACCTATCCTGATGTAACCCAGTTGTCAAATTTTATTTGACAGTACTCAGTGTAAAACACCTTGGCATGTCTTACTGTATCTACATAAATGAAAGCTGTTGAGTAAGAATTAATACAAGGTTTGAAGCTTGTGAGACCTCATCTAATGAATTTCACAGTGCAGAATTGTAGAAGTTACAGGAGGAGATGCCCAAATAGAGAATAGAACATAGAACATAGAACAGTACAGCACAGAACAGGCCCTTCAGCCCACAATGTTGTGCCGACCATTGATCCTCATGTATGCACCCTCAAATTTCTGTGACCATATGCATGTCCAGCAGTCTCTTAAATGACCCCAATGACCTTGCTTCCACAACTGCTGCTGGCAATGCATTCCATGCCCTCACAACTCTCTGTGTAAAGAACCCGCCTCTGACATCCCCTCCATACTTTCCACCAACCAGCTTAAAACTATGACCCCTCGTGCTAGCCATTTCTGCCCTGGGAAATAGTCTCTGGCTATCAACTCTATCTATGCCTCTCATTATCTTGTACACCTCAATTAGGTCCCCTCTCCTCCTCCTTTTCTCCAGTGAAAAGAGACCAAGCTCAGTCAACCTCTCTTCATAAGATAAGCCCTCCAGTCCAGGCAGCATCCTGATAAACCTCCTCTGAACCCTCTCCAAAGCATCCACATCTTTCCTATAATAGGGCGCCCAGAACTGGACGCAGTATTCCAAGTGCGGTCTAACCAAAGCTTTATAGAGCTGCAACAAGATCTCACGACTCTTAAACTCAATCCCCCTGTTAATGAAAGCCAAAACACCATATGCTTTCTTAACAACCCTGTCCACTTGGGTGGCCATTTTAAGGGATCTATGTATCTGCACACCAAGATCCCTCTGTTCCTCCACACTGCCAAGAATCCTATCCTTAATCCTGTACTCAGCTTTCAAATTCAACCTTCCAAAATGCATCACCTCGCATTTATCCAGGTTGAACTCCATCTGCCACCTCTCAGCCCATCTCTGCATCCTGTCAATGTCCCGCTGCAGCCTACAACAGCCCTCTATACTGTCAACGACACCTCCGACCTTTGTGTCGTCTGCAAACTTGCTGACCCATCCTTCAATCCCCTCATCCAAGTCATTAATAAAAATTACAAACAGTAGAGGCCCAAGGACAGAGCCCTGTGGAACCCCACTCACCACTGACTTCCAGGCAGAATATTTTCCTTCTACTACCACTCGCTGTCTTCTGTTGGCCAGCCAATTCTGTATCCAAGCAGCTAAGTTCCCCTGTATCCCATTCCTCCTGACCTTCTGAATGAGCCTACCATGGGGAACCTTATCAAATGCCTTACTGAAGTCCATGTACACCACATCCACAGCTCGACCCTCATCAACTTTTCTAGTCACATCCTCAAAAAACTCGATAAGGTTTGTGAGGCATGACCTACCCCTCACAAAGCCGTGTTGACTGTATTTGATCAAGCCATGCTCCTCCAGATGGTCATAAATCCTATCCCTCAGAATCCTTTCTAACACCCTGCAGACGACAGACGTGAGACTTACTGGTCTGTAATTGCCGGGGATTTCCCTATTTCCTTTCTTGAAGAGAGGAATTACATTTGCCTCTCTCCAGTCCTCAGGTACGACTCCAGTGGAGAGCGAGGATGCAAAGATCTTCACAAGTGGCGAAGCAATTTCATTTCTCGCTTCCCAAAGCAGCCGAGGACAAATCTGGTCCGGGCCTGGCGACTTGTCAATCTTAACGTTTGACAAAATTTTCAGCACATCAGCTTCTTCTATCTCTATCCATTCCAGCATGCACACCTGCTCTTCAAAGGTTTCATTCACTACAAAGTTCGTTTCTTTCGTAAAGACAGAAGCAAAAAACTCATTAAGGGCTTCCCCTACCTCCTCAGACTCCACACACAAGTTCCCTCTGCTATCCCTGATCGGCCCTACTCTTTCTTTGACCATTCTCTTATTCCTCACATAAGTGTAAAATGCCTTTGTGTTTTCCCTGATTCCTTCTGCCAAGCCTTTCAAGAATGTGCAACTTGCATATGAATTGTAGCTGTTATAGAAACTATACTAATAAGTTGTCATTAAAAAAAAACAATTAAAACCTTATTTTTGTTAAAACCAGAAAGCATTTAATCACTGCAGATCAATAACTTCTTCAGGTAGTATAATCAATAAGAGAATTTGTAACTAACAATGACAAGACATGATTTGTACAAATATAGAGGGGTTTGGTCCATTTTACTTTCTAAGCTGCAGTGAAGAGGAGAGTTCCATGGCCTACTGAAAGAACCAGGGCAGCAACAAAGCTGTTCACAGCCAAGAATGTTTTTTTACAATTTCCACCAGAGACACTGTGTGGGAAAATGTGCCCCAAAGTCCTTCAACACATTCCATCCCAAACTATCTTCATTCTATCGTGTTTTTGCGTTAATTTTAATTCCGTAATAAAACATGTATCTGGGAAATAATTAAAATCACAAAACATTTTAAATATCTCACAGAAAGCTGTTTTTTCCCTCAAAAATAGGTAAATCAGTGTTAATATAAACAAGCAGAAAGATGGTAACACACTCAAATCTAAATATCACACTCCTGCAGATAACTTAATAACATCAGAACAATACAGGCACTTATAAAAATTGTTAATCAGAAACATGTGCTCATAAACATGTTTTTACTTAACAGAATCTTTCAATATGCAGTGAATAATATATTATTGACAGAATTTAAGCACTGAAAGAAACAACTGAAGAAAGAAAAACAGCCACATATTTTATAATTTAGTTGACAGGACTGGTGTTGAACTGCCTGAAAAATAGACCAAAGATCCATCAACACCAATGAAATCACAGTGCTCAATTTCATTGCCACGACAGGATGTTTGTTGTAAGAAAATTAAATGTGGCCATGTCCTATACATCCATCCTAAGCCACGATAGTACAGTTCATCCATTTTAATTTGTACCCATCACATTTAAGACCTGATTGACTCTGGCCAGATTTATGGATCAGTTTAGGTTATAGAATCACTTCTAGTTCAGGCTATTAGTTGAGCGTGTGTGTAATTTGGTTCTCAGTGCCCTGGAGTCCTGATTTCAATCAAACCCTTTTCACCATAGACCTTTGTGAATACCCAAGAAGAGGCTCCTTTAGGATGGCAGTGCACAAATCGCAGGCATATGCTTTCGAAGGTGAGGAGTCTCCTGCCTGGCTTTATATATTTATCACTTAGACAGGGAATGTACCATGGCTGATTGTACCCAGTGTCACTGGAGTCATGGTGTATTTATACGGCAATGCTGCTGCTGAAGGTGTATTGTCATGTAAACATATCACTTAACCAAATTTTTGTTTGACATTACCAGAGAAGGCTGCAAAAATGGTTTCTATCTTTTCCTCTTCTTCTCTCTAAAACGTCCAGCCACTCAGATTTGCCTCTGGTAAAAGTCACAAATGAGGTCTCGAATGCCTCAGCATTATATTCTACATTTAAGGTGTCAGCCAGAAAGTGCCCTGGGATAAGGAATCCTATTTTGCAGGATTTTCCAGCCTCCATCTCAAATAAATCACCTCCTTCAAGGTCGAGGTATAGCTTGCTTCTGTGACAGGGTTGCAGAAAATAAATTCCTGAAAAGACAAGCAGTCAGAGGGGGCTTAGAAACAAGATCCATGCCAGTAGATCATGGAGGAGTGAGTGGTGAAAAGCGTGGAGACCAGAGTTACTGCATGCAACACCTGTGGAAATTTGAGCACCATACTGCCAAACGGTTGGTTAATTCGCTCAAACCTAAAACATTCCTGCAGGATGCCACCACATAACAGCACTCCCTCTTTTAAAAAAGAGCCTAGTATATCTCTCAATACACATTAAAGGGGGCTGATCCATTGACTAATGGATGTACCACACCTCTGACCACATATTTGTCAAAGTATCTATATACAATGTAACTGGAATGAAGAATTGCAAACACTCAGCTTGGCCGTGCACATAATCTTCACAAAACATCAACTCCCGAATCCTCCCAACCACTGCACTAGCCATGCTTATACAACTCGAGAGGAGAGAACTGTATGTGATAAGCCATTACAAGAGTCTAAAGCTGCAAGCAGCTAGAGAACATAATGTACAATAACTGCTCCTTTCTTCTTGTCCTCTAGGAACCTTTATTTAGAGCTCAATAAAAGAAAAACCTTCACTTTCTTTAAAACATGTATGGAAACAGCCGAATTTAAAAGAACTAAACAATTCTTTCATTTGACCGATGTTTACTTTTCTATCAGAGGCAAAAGAGAGCGGGCAAAAATGGTGAAAGAGATTTATATACTGATTGAAACCTTCCAATCAATGGCATAACTCCTCTATTCAGTGCTGCATGAAAATTACTCACTTTCCTTCCTCTGATTTTTCTGGCTGATTTTGTATTAAATAATTGTTCCAAACTCAGTTAGTGCAGGAATCTTCAGAGGGAGCAATGGAGAGAATCCAAGCAAAAACCAGGCTCCTTTTTAACGTACTCTGGCAAGTAACGCTTAAATCTCTCAGAATTTTGCAGTGTGTTTATTAGAGCGCATAAGTGAATGAGTGGACATGTAGGGAAGCAAGGGGGTAAGGGGCAGGCTGAGCAAATCCTATAAAACCAAATAAGGGACACTTTGGCTGTGAGATTGTCAGGAGGAGTGGGGTGTCAGTGAGAGTGATTTAGGAGTTGGTGGTGTAGGTATATAGGAGTTAGACCAGGTTTTTCCGTCAAATATTTCTTGGGTAGCTATCCACGTTAGTCATTCAAAATGTCAAACTCAGAGCTGAACATTTTTTGGAGGGTTCCAGGGTGTGCATGAATTGCCCAGAAGTTTAAATTTCTAACGATTGCTGTGGAGTCATTACAATGGAAAGCAAGTCCAGACTTTAATTATCCAAGAGATTGGATGATCTGAATCATTATGTATTGAATAGTTATCATGGCGCCATCACCAAAGCTTCCTTTTTGGCTTTTCCCAGTGGAATCAAACATACGGGAGTTCTTCAGGTGGAAATAAAAAAAAAGGAAATGTTAGGACCTTGCAGTATTAAATACTGGAGTCAAGTTTCTTCACAGTTTTGTTTTCCCTCTGTGACAAACAGGTTTCCTTCTGATTTCTTCCTAATTATAAAAAACTAAATTTATTTTAGTTTTATAAACTAAAGAAGACAAGGTGTGACATTCACATGTACAAAATGCACTGTTCTTGGCTGAGATAAGACGAGCATTTAGTAAGGAAGTCCATCATGACCATTAGTAATCTAACAGATTCATTTCGTTCAGATTTTTTTTCTCTCAGAGGTCACAAAATTGATAGCAGCTGTTAATCAAGTGGACAGTATGTCTGAATTCCAGCATGACTTCAATAAAGTTACTTCATGAGAAACTATGAAGCAAATAAATAAATTCCTGCAATAGCATTGAAGACTTTTGCTCTGGGACTTGCCTGACTCCTAGTCAAGCTGTTCCAATGCAGCTACACGACAGCATCTACCAGAATGTGTAGAATTGCCCAGGGATGTTTATTTCACAACAAAACAAAAGGGACAAATCCAACCTGACCAATTACCGCCCCGTCTAACCTCAATCCACAATAAAGTGATGGAAGATATCATCAATAGCACTATCAAGCAGCACCTGCTCAGCAATGCTGTTTGGGTTCCTCATTAGAGCTTTAGTTCAAACATGGACAAAAGCCAAGAGATGGAGATGAGAGTAACAGCCTTGACAAAGGCCGCATTTGACTGAGCATGGCATCAAACAGCACTAACAAAACCGGAGTCAATGGGAATCAGCTAGAAAACTCTGCTTGCTGGAATCATACCTGGCATAATGGAAGATAGTTGTGGTTATTGGAGGTTAGTCACCTTAGTTCCAGAACATCAATGCAGGAGTTCCTCAGGGTAGCGTCCTAGGCCCAACCATCTTCAGCTGCTTCAACAAGAACTTTCTCTCCATTATAAGAAGGTGGAATGTTCACTGATGACTACACAACATTTACCATTCATATCTCATCAAATACTGAAACAGTCCAAGTCCATACGCAGAAAATATCCAGATTTGAGATGACAAGTGGGAAGTAACATTCATGCCACAGAAATGCCAGGCAATGAGTGCCTTCAGCAAGGCAGAATCTAACCATCATCCATAGATATTTAATGGCACAATAATCACTGAATTCCCCACTGTCAACATTCCAGGGGATAAGTGGGTGGGGAGGTTTCACCATTGATCACAAACTGAAGTAGATTGCACAGTTTAAAAAAGATGCCTGAAGATCTGGCAGACTGACTTGTCTTTAAATCCCTCACTGTGGGATTCTCTGTGCTGGATGACAGGAGATATAAACATTTTCTAGCGTGCATTCTAGCCTAATGGAGGGCCTGAATCAGCTTGCAAGAACACTTCAGTAAGCATTGTACAGGCTTTGAGTTTGATTATCATTATGTAACATTGTAGAGGTAGCCAGAAATTAATGAAATGCTGATGCAGTCACCATGTTGCATCATGTTAAAGATGTACGGCCTAAGGGACAATATCTAGTGAAAGATGGAAAATAATATTCCTTGCCAGTTAATAAAGCCATTCAATTCTAACAAAATGCATCAATGACATAAAATGCCAAGTACTCCACACTACACTTCAAAAGGTTAGAATTAAAAAGAAAATAGGGGAACATTTGCCAATTAGCTAACTTCTAAAGGGAAAAAAAATCAATTTTGATTTTACCAAAAGATTCCACCTGGAAAATGAATTCAGCTTTCTTTTAGAGGCTGATCAGTCTGGGGGTGCCTTTTAAACATATTTTAATTCAAATCTTCTCACGGTGCTGTGCAAATCTTTTGTGGTAATAGTGGACCCCAGTCCAGGGCAAGGTGGTAATTCAAGTACTAAAGCTGAGTTGGATAAGCTTAGCAAATGAAAGGTAGACAGACTGCATGCCTCAAAAATCACTGGCTCTAAAGCTGCAGATTGAGTGTTCCAGAGTCCTGTTCTAACAAGGGAGACGCTGGATATTAATCACACTCATACAGAGACACTGTGGAATTTATCATAGAAACTGATGATTGTTTGCAGAGTTCAAGTCAAACTCCAATGCTATCCCCATTATCAGAAGCCATAAAAATTCAACATATTATCATAAGACACCAAAAAACATCAGCATTCCTACATCTCAGCAGCAAGAACTTTCTCGACCTGACTGAACAGTTCTGAAGAGGAGTCAAATCGGACACTCAACTTTCACTGTTTTGGTCTCCACAGATGCTGCTAGACCTGCTGAGCCTCTCCAGCATTCTCTGTATCTGATTTATTAGCATTCTATCCACCACGTTCTACTCCTTCCACCATGCAGAGTGGTAACATATACCATCGACAAGATTCCTTGCAGAAACTCATCCAGCCTTGTTCAATAGTCACCTCTGAAACCTATGCCCTAGTGGGTATGGGTAGCAGGTGCATGGGAATACCACCAGCTGGAGGTTTCCAGCAAGTCATACACTATCCTGACTTGGAACTAAAATGACATACCTTCACTAATGCTCATCGAAATCCTGGAATTCACTTCCTAAGAGCACTGTGGTTTACCTATTCCACATGGACTGCAGTGATTTAAAAATATGGCTTACATCTGTGAATGAATATACTAAAAGAAAAACCTGTCTGTTGAAATAGCCGAGGGCTTTCATCACAAAATTACTAAAGAATTAGTCCAGCATGACTGATTTAACAGCCTATTATTATCACAGTTGGCTGCCTCTCATTTTAATTTAATTGTCAACTCAAAGTGGTTATAAACTCTTTGAGGTGAGACTATCAATTTCAGTGCTCATCTTGTCCTATGTCCATATGCTTATCCAATGACGACTTAAATGTACCTAAAGTTGGCGAATCTACTACCATTGCAGGCAAAGCATTCCATTTCCTTACTACTCTCTGAGTAAAGAAACTACCTCTGACATCTGTCCTATATCTTTCACCCCTCAATTTAAAGCTATGCCCCCTCGTGCTCGCCGTCACCATCCTAGGAAAAAGGCTCTCCCTATCCACCCTATCTAACCCTCTGATTATTTTATATGTTTCAATTAAGTCACCTCTCAACCTTCTTCTCTCTAATGAAAACAGCCTCAACTTCCTCAGCCTTTCCTCATAAGGCCTTCCCTCCATACCAGGCAACATCCTAGTAAATCTCCTCTGCACCCTTTCCAAAGCTTCCACATCCTTCTTATAGTGCGGTGATCAGAACTGTACACAATACTCCAAGTGCGGCCGCACCAGAGTTTTGTACAGCTGCAGCATAACCTCTTGGTTCCGGAACTCGATCCCTCTATTAATAAAAGCTAAAACACTGTATGCCTTCTTAACAGCCCTGTCAACCTGGGTGGCAACTTTCAAGGATCTGTGTACATGGACACCGAGATCTCTCTGCTCACCTACACTACCAAGAATCTTACCATTAGCCCTGTACTTTGCCTTCTGGTTACTCCAACCAAAGTGCATCACCTCACACTTGTCTGCATTAAGTTCCATTTGCCACCTCTCAGCCCAGCTCTGCAGCTTATCTATGTCTCTCTGCAACCTACAGCATCCTTCGTCACTATCCACAACTCCACCGAACTTAGCGTCATCTGCAAATTTACTAACCCATCCTTCTACGCCCTCATCCAGATCATTTATAACAATGACAAACAGCAGTGGACCCAACACCGGCCCTTGCGGTACACCACTAGTAACTGCCCTCCAGGATGAACATTTCTCATCAACTACCACCCTCTGTCTTCTTTCAGCAAGCCAATTTCCAATCCAAACTGCTATATCTCCCACAATCCCATTCCTCTGCATTTTGTACAATAGCCTACTGTGGGGAACCTTATTGAATGCCTTGCTGAAATCCATATACATCACATCAACCAGTTTACTCTCATCTACCTGTTTGGTCACCTTCTCAAAGAACTAATAAGGTTTGTGAGGCATGACCTACCCCTCACAAAACCGTGCTGACTATCCCTAATCAATTTATTCTTTTCTAGATGATTATAAATCCTATCCCTTATAGCCTTTTTCAACACTTTACCAACACTTTTCCTTTTGCTCTTGCTTCTGTGGTATGTTATCTTAGTTGCACTGTTGAGAAAATACATTTCTAACCATTCCAGCCAGTCAAAGGCAATGTTTCAGGTAAGGTCTGTGTATAATACTGGAGCCTCCGAACTCAACCATAATCAAGCTTTCAGGCACAAAAGCAACTCATTCCTCTTCTTTACAAGCTTAACTAAAACCATCACACATCTGCTGTAAATGGAGTATTTCTCATACTATCTTTAGTTTTCATTGCCTTGTTATTTGCTGCAAACATTCACCACTTTAGGAAAAGCGCCATCAACTGCCATCTGGACAAATTTAACAGAACAGTGTATTTTTGAGATGGGTATCTGACTTGTAATCAAATTCTGTTTGCCAAGTGAATAGGATATAATTTTTACAGCAGAAAACAGTTAGGATTTTGGGTCCAAAGTTTCTTTCCTCTGGATTGGAATCTGCATATCTGCTGGAAATGGGTATGATGGCATAGGTTTCAGACCTTCCTCTTATAAACACAGATAAATAGTTTCATGAACCCCCTTTAAATGGGTGCTACCATTCTATATTTCATGTGTTACTCAATCATCATAATATGTCCAGTTCTGTTGAGATGCAAAAAACAATAAGGAAATAAGTAGTGATAATTTGTGGAAGCAAGGTCATTGGGGTCATTTAAGAGACTGCTGGACATGTATATGGTCACAGAAATTTGAGGGTGCATACATGAGGATCAATGGTCGGCACAACATTGTGGGCTGAAGGGCCTGTTCTGTGCTGTACTGTTCTATGTTCTATGTTCTAATAGGAACTGCAGATGCTGGAGAATGCAAGATAACAAAGTGTGGAGCTGGATGAACACAGCAGGCCAAGCAGCATCCCAGGAGCACAAAAGCCGGTGCCTCGGGCCCAGACTCCCCACCAGAGAGCATGATAGTGTAGTGTAGATGATCAGAGAGATCTCGGTGTCCATGTACACAGATCCTTGAAAGTTGCCACCCAGGTTGACAGGGCTGTTAAGAAGGCATACAGTGTTTTAGCTTTTATTAATAGAGGGATCGAGTTCCGGAACCAAGAGGTTATGCTGCAGCTGTACAAAACTCTGGTGCGGCTGCACTTGGAGTATTGCGTATAGTTCTGGTCACTGCATTATAAGAAGGATGTGGAAGCTTTGGAAAGGGTGCAGAGGAGATTTACTAGGATGTTGCCTGGTATGGAGGGAAGGTCTAGCTGAGGGACTTGAGGCTGTTTTCGTTAGAGAGAAGAAGGTTGAGAAGTGACTTAATTGAAACATATAAAATAATCAGAGGGTTAGATAGGGTGGATAGGGAGAGCCTTTTTCCTAGGATGGTGACGGCGAGCACAAGGGGGCATAGCTTTAAATTGAGGGGTGAAAGATATAGGACAGATGTCAGAGGTAGTTTCTTTACTCAGACAGTAGTAAGGGAATGGAATGCTTTGCCTGCAACGGTAGTAGATTCGCCAACTTTAGGTACATTTAAGTCATCATTGGACAAGCATATGGACGTACATGGAATAGATGGGCTTCAGATCGGTATGACCGGTCGGCACAACATTGAGGGCCGAAGGGCCTGTACTGTGCTGTCATGTTCTATATTCTATATTCAGGCAGGCCACGTAAGTACTGTACTCTGGTTACAAGAGCAGGAATACTGCAGTCATTTCCTGACTCGCCAAAGTATGTCCACTATCTGGAAGGCACCAGTCAGGATTGTGATGGAGAATTCCCGACTTGCCCAGATGTGTGAATTTCCAATAACACTCAAGAAGTTTGACACTGTCTAGGGTAAAAACAGCCTGCTTGATTGGCACCACATCCACAAACACTTCACTTCCATCACTACCAACACACGGTAGAAGCAGTATGTACCATCTACGAAAAATTCACCAAGGCTCTTTAAGCAGCACCTTCAAACTCATGATCATTCCATTTAGAAGAACAAGGGCAGCAGACACATGGGAATGCCATCTCCTTCAAATTCTCCAACTAGCCACCCAGAATCCTGGCTTGGAATGATTTCACTTTTATTGTCACTAGGTCAAGATCCTGGAACTCTCTCCGCAACAGTTTTGTGGGTCAAACTACATCAAATGAGCTGCAACAGTTCAAGAAGGTAGCCCACTATTGCCTTCGCAAGGGCAACTAGAGATGGGGGATAAATGTTGGTCCACAGACATCACCCATAGCCAATAAATACTGTACAGGAAAAAATACTGTCTCCTACAAAATTATAAGGCCATCACATACATAGACTAAAGTTGCCTTTAATGGAAAACAAGTTGTTCAGAGGAATATAGCACTGTGGTTTTGGATTTCAGACTAGGTTTTCGTTATAAAACTAGATGTTGTTCACATTAGTTTTGTAAAATATTCATCATGAAAGCATCAAAGAGTTATTCTGAAGTCTTATGCAGATTTTTTTGGCCTGCCATTGATGGGGATGCTTATTCCCTGACACAAAACAGACAAAACTAAAACAGCTTAAGGGTTGCTAAAATATATAATTCAAGAGAATCAGCAACATGGGAGACATGCAACCATTGCATGAGCAAGAATGTTACAAAAATATGAAAGGTCAAACTAATCTGTTCCAAACAGAAACAGAAATTGCTGGAAAATCTCAGCAGGTGAGGCAGCATCTGTGGAGAGAAATGACAGATAACGTTTCAGGTCCAGTGGCCCCTCTTCAGCACCGAGTAGGTTTTTTGTTCAATATGTTCCAAAGTCAGGGCTTCACCCATTACATAACTAGGACTGTCCACTTGGCAACTGTCCTGCAACAAAAATCAGAGCTGCTCGGCAGTAATCAGGCTAAGGGAAATAGGTCCATATCACATTCTACGCACCTTTGCAAAACTCTGCGCAGGAATGAGTTGCAAAGTAACTAAAATAGCCAACAAAAATTGAACCCCATATTAAATCTACACTGAATACAAATGATGAAATGGAAAATACTGACATTAGACGTTTTATCCACTTAAGCATATCTACTGGAATTGATTAACTAAATGAGTGCTGAAAAAGTCATACCAGACTTGAAATGATAATGCTGTTTCTCTCTCTACAGATGCTGCCAGACTTGCTGAGTTTCTCCAACATCAGCACTATTTAGCTTTTAGTCAAAAAAGTGTATATGTTAGTTGCTTCAGGGTTAAAGAAACCTTCCGGCAACAGCACTAGATGTTGTTCACATTAGTTTTGTAAAATATTCATTAGAAAGCATCAAAGAGTTATTCTGAAATGTTATGCAGATATTTTTTGGCCTGCCATTGATGGTTTGTGTGCACATAAGGGGGGACCTAATTAGTTTTTCTCTCATCCTTAACTGCTGCTTCCAGTAGGAATCTTTTTACTCTAACCAACCAATTCTTTCTAAAATCAATTGCCATTAATTCCAGCAGGGGCCATTGGATCGATCTTACCATTAAAATACAGAGTAAGACTTTAAGGTTTTTAGAGCAGGTCTGTAGCTCAGGTTGTGGATGTTACGGTTGGTTCACTTGCCGAGCTGGTTCGTTGTCCCGCAGATGTTTCATTACCATGCTGGGTAACATCATCAGTGCAGCCTCCAATGAAGCGCTGTTGTGTTTTCTCGCCTGTTATTTAATCTCTGGTGTCCGTTGAGTTGTGTTAACTCACTTCTGGTTTTTCTTCACAGTGGAGTGTATATGGGGTCTAGCTCTATGTTTGTTGATGGCCTTCCTGCTGGAGAACCAGACCTCTAGGAATTCCCGTGTTTGTTTCTGCTTGGCCTGTCCCAGGATCCTGGTGTTGTCCCAATCAAACTCGAGGTTCTCCTTATCCATGTGGATGGAGATGAGAGCATATTGGTCAAGTTTTTTTGTTCCTTGTTGATGTTCGTGTACCCTTGTGGCTAATTTCGTTCTTGTCTGTCCAATGTAGTGTTTGCCGCAGTCTTTGCAGGGAAACTTGTATATTACGTTGGCCCTGTCCATAGTGGGTAGTGGGTCTTTGGATCGGGTTAGCAGTTGGCATAGGGTTGATGTGGGTTTGTGTGTGATGCTGATGCCTAGTGGTTGTAGGAGTCTTGTGGTCAGTTCAGATGTGTTCCTGATGTAAGGTAGTGTGATGAATGTGCTGGAGCATGCAGTATCTTCCTGGTGTCATTCATATAGTAGGCATCTTCTGACCCAGTTTTCTGAGTATCTGTTGTCCTTGATATTTGGAGGAGGTACTCTTCTTCTTCTTGGCATAGTTCTGTGTTGCTGCAGTGTGCTGTTGCCCATTTAAATAGAGTTTTCATGCAATTTTGTTTGTGTGTTTTAGGGTGGTTGCTGTTAAAATTCAGTACTTGGTCAGCGTGTATGGTTTTCCTGTGTACTGTTGTTAGGAATTGTCCGTTGGTCCTGTGTTCCACCATGACATCCAGGAATGGGAGCTGTTTGTTCTTCTCCTTTTCCCTGGTGAATCTGATCCCAGTGCGGGTGTTGTTTATTAGTTTGTGTCTCTCCTCCAGTTTGCTCTGTTTAATAATTACAAAGGTGTTGTCCACATAGCATATCCGTAGTTTTGGTTTGATTAGCATAAGGGCCATGCTTTTGAGTCTCTGCATTACTGCTTCAGCTATTAGTCCAAAGGGAGGTGATCCCCTGGGTGTCCCGTTGATCTGCTCATATATTTGGCCATTAAATTTAAAGTGGGTGGTGAGGCATAGGTCCAGTGGCTTCAGCCAGTTGTTTGTGGAGACGGTGTCACTCAGATCTTGTCCTTGTTTCAGTAGTGTTGCCAGTGTTTCTCTTGACTTTCCTCCATTACATCACCCAAATAACTCTTGAAAAATCTTTCAGTAGCTCAGGTGATCTGGAGTTTCTTTCTGGTTCAACCTGTCAATGCCCATGAGATGGTTCTTGTCTGCATCATCTCCCTGGTTTCCATGTTTCTGACGTGTGCTGAGTCAGCATGGATGCCATAGACTTCCACATTACTTATGCTCCTTCACCTTCCCTCAGACTAAGACCAGATTACGTCAGCCCAGGCCTATGTCAATGTCTATTCATTTTACTGTCCTTTACTGTGGTTTCATTAGGGGATGGAAATGCACAAGAACAACAACAGTGTACAACAAATGGAAGTTTTCACCTTAGAAAAGGCTGAGATAACAAATTGATGAGTTCCACCATATCTAAATTTTCTTGCTCATAAAATCAGACTATTTCAGATTGAAGGCACCATAGGCTGTAGAACCAGAGGCATAAGCTAATACCCGCTCCAGTTATTATTTAGTCTTAAGTACCTGACCACAAACATAAATACAAACATTCTTACATTAAGAAGCATATTATTATTAGTGTTGCTAAAATGATATGAAGACGAACCTTTCCATCTTGTACTCCAAGATTAAAACTCATGCAAACCAGCTTTAGAGAAGAAACAGCAATTTACATAGCATTATCCAGCCCTGACCAAACAAGGTGGAAAGCTTCGACTTTAGGTGTCTTTCAACAATGTTCAAGTCTTTGTTGCAAAGAAACCATCATTCAATATATAAGTATTGAAAAATATTTGTCCTTTAAGGTTTATGTTTAATTGATACCTGTTGCAGGATGTAAAACAAAGCAGCACAGCCAATTTTATTTCTTTAATATACAGCAATTACAATACATCAAAACATGGAAGACATACCTTGGCATAATCAGCTTGTTTGCCATTTACTTTAGCCTAAAATCAAAGAAAAATAGGCAAATAAGTATTTTGAACCACTCAACTTGAAATTATTTATTGGCAAAGTTACATTTGATTAATTTTGTTTTAATTCATCATTACTTATTCTCTGAAAAATTCTGTAGAACATAACATCGCAATGAGTAGCATTTCCAATTGTAATGTTGATGCACATTTGAGAAGAAACAGTGGATGCTTACAACCTAAAGGTCATATAAAAATACTAGTTTTGGTTATTTGTTTAAATTTCATCTGGACTTGAATATCATAATTTGAACACTCTACAAAATTCTATATGACAATCTAGTTTATAGAAAATGCATATACAAAACAGCTGTCTAAACTGTGATACAATTTATCATACAAGTTTTTGATTTGCAGAACTTTGCTAATTTGAAAGGAATGATTATATTTCGCCTGGGAGACTCTTGACTGTACTCAACCGTTGTCATAACTCTTTTTTCAATCAAAGGCAGGACTGGGTGAGTTACTGCAGACCTGTACACAGCAACCGTCAGTATCACTGCCTGGAAGGAGAGGAGGTGATTCACTTCTGCGGGGTTGAATTCATTTGGCCAATTCTCCTCTCCTCCTGGCCCATCCACTAAGGAACACTGAACTTTCAGGCAGCAGTGAATTACAAGTAGTCAGACAACTTCAGTTTTCTCTATTAGTGTCACAAGGAATTGAATTCAAGGTTCCTGGTGTGGAATCCAATACAGTATAGCTGGGGATGCTGACATTCAAAACAGTTCAAAATTTGCTCTTCCAAGCTAGGACTCAAATTTGAAGTGCATATGTCCTTCTTTTTGGATAGTGCCTCAAAGGTTAAGTGTGACTTATGAAGAAGTATCATACACTACCCATAAACATTTCATACTACTTTATTTATTTTTACCTGTAATTTGATATTTTTAAAGGAAAATTAAGTTGGAATCCAGTATTCAACAGTAAGCCATCGCTTTGTATAAGATAGTATCCCAGACTTTTAACCAAATGCTAACTAAAAGAGCTGCAAAATTTTCCATCATCCAGTTAAAAACTAAACTACCCTGTGGAGGAGTAGCTGGGCCGATGTGAGAAAGCAGGAACTTAAGGTTAGTTCAAATATTAAGCATGCTCCACTGGTTGGAGTGAAGAGTTACTGGTGCCTTTTCTCTCCATTAGGCCTCATTATATGTAACACGAGAGAATTTGATGCTGACATAGAAAGAAGGAATTGTATTTTAATGAGCACTGTTCATTTTCTCAGAAGGCTCCAAGATGCTTCACATCCAATCAGTTACTTTTGAAATAAAGCTTTGTTGAAAAGATAAATATGAAATCATTTGGGTAAGATTTCACAAAACGTAATGAAACAATCAAGTTAATTGGTGCTTGGTGATGTTATTGGAAGAATAGATGCTGGTGGACACTGGGATAGTTGCTCCTCTTCTTGAGAGTAGCGTTGTTGGTTCTTCCACAGCCCTGGCAAACACCCAGATATATACTGGTTTAAAGTAGCACCTTGTGCAGCGACATTCCTTAACAGCATACTGAAGGATCAGCCTTAATTATGGGAATGCAGCATGAAAGGTAAATGTTCTATGACATGGCTCAAGAATCCTTGACCTGCTGACATACATGCATCCCACTGAAGAAAAAACATACAATATATATTTACATTAGTATTCATTGATATTTTATTAATAATTTTCTTTGGAACAGAAATGGCTTCTGTTAGAAAATGCAAGAACTGTGATATCATTTAAAACAGGTAAAATGATAGTGAAATTGTACAAGAGTCTGGAGTTCATTGAATTGAAAATCTGCCATTGAAAGTTCCTTACTATTTATTAACATGCAGAGAAAACACAGCGCTGAAGAAACTGCCATAACACTTTGGCTTAATTAGCTTACACAGAATTAAGTTGTAACTTTGAGTATGCAATAAAGTTTGGGTTCTGGGTATACATCACTAATTATCCTGAAGTAGAACGCTGCTATTTTATAAATTCAAGCTGTGTTTTATCGATATGGAAATATTTGCAAAATATACCTCTGTGCCTTTCCAAATGTGATGGTATTCAGGCATTTCATACAACGCACAGTGAAAAATCTCATGTCGAAGACTCTAGAACACCCTCTCTCTCTTCTGCTGAAAATATCAGCCAGCCTGACATACTGGACTGAATACAAGTTGGCACAGTTTAATTTTTACAGGCTGTAAGCTTCAAGATTGGTAATCTCAATCAGAGAGGTCATAGGATACTAGTGTGGGAAATGGAAATGCCATCCTGTAAGTGCTCTTCTGATGTCAGAGATAAAGGCATTTAAAGGACATTATTGGGGAAAATTACAGGAAACTCTATATCCTATCCAGCCATTCATACAAACAGTCTGTACCCAAAATCCAACATGAGTTCTGGTGCACAGCACCAATTATGATCTTGATCATTAGCAAACTACATGTAAATTGAAATGGATCAAATAAAAATGAGATAGATGGTTTTGTTTATTTTTTGGGTTTAGATCAACAGCTACATACAAATAAACTGCATTTATTTAGAATCTTTAAAACTGCAAAGTTCTTAAGACACTTTCAATAAGCAAAATTGATTCAGGTAGTTGTATGTCAAGAGTTAAGGCCGGTATCTAAATAACAAAATCCAAGTTAAGGTTTGATGTTGCTTTTAAAGCGGGAACAGAAGTACAAGATTCAGGTCCAAAATATATGGTCCAAACAGCTGAAGATTGTCCCATTAATCACAGGGTGGACATGAAAGAGAAAAGGAAAGAATACAAGGCCAAAATTAGACAAACATAAACGGCAAGCATAGGCATGTAAGCAGTGGCTGTTGTATGTATGGAATGAGCTGCCGGAAGAAGTGGTGGACGCTGGTACAATCACAACATTTAAAAGGCATCTGGGTAGGTATATGAGTACGAAGGGTTTAGACAGATATAGGCCAAATTCTGGCAAATGGGACTAGATGAATTTAGGATTTCTGGTCAGCATGGACCAGTTGGACCAAAGGGTCTGTTTCCATGATCCGAGACATAGGGTTCAAGGACATCACTACAGGGAGGAAAGGTTTCTCTCTGTCTACCCTCTAAATCCTTTCAAAATTCCAAAAGGCTCCATCAAATCAACCAACTGCTTCACGTTTGAGGAAGTACAGGCAAAGTCTAAACAGTATTTCCTTATAACTTATTCCTTGATCTTGACAATATTCTGGTGGATTTGCTCAACATTCTTTCCAAGGTCATACAAACCTTTCTAAACACTAATGTCTAAAAGGGTGATGGGATGGTTTCAAGTCAGCTTCCTTCTGGCAGTTTACTGTTGGTCCCACATTCTAGGTATAATGCTACGAGGGATTCAGCAGGAGACCTTTCATGTGCTGTTGGCCTGTAAGGTGCTGATATAATCTAATACTTATTTCTAGGTCTTAGCATTAGCTTCAGCATCATCATCCTTCCCCAGGGTTATTATTATAATGGAAGGCAGATGCTAAAGTCAGCAGACAGCAAGGAGTGGATTGCATGGGGACAAGGAGATTGTGGGGCTGTGTATGTCAGTCAGGATATGATGACCCTTTAGTGATCCATGCCCAGCTCCTGCCCTGACTGTCCCACTTTATGCCTCATCATTTTTTTTCCCCCCACAAAATCTCCTCAGTTTCCTCTGGACTTTGATACCCTTAATCTGATACTCTTCACCCCTTTGGTCTACCCCCTCAGCATTCAATTTTTTTCCCCCGAAAGTGTTTTCAGGTGTATTTGTGCAGCATTATACAAAATAGAATTACATACCTACTGCCACTCCCTAACATTGTATGGCATCCAAGTATCAGCCTTGATTTTGAGTTTAAACAATGGAATAAGATTTGAACTTGACATCTTTTGATTTGGCAATGAGAATGCCACCAACTGTGCTAAACTTGATATTGTCATAAATTTTTCGTAAGTGAAAATAATTGTAATATATACAGCAAAACTGGGACAACATTCAGGCATGGGACGAAAAGAGGTGAGGAACATTAGCGCCACACAAGTACAAGATAATGACACTATCTCCAACAAAATAAAAATCAAATCATTGCTCCCTTTCGTCAACTGAATTACCATCGCTGAATGCATTTCAGTCCAAGAACATCTCTGCAGGAGTTCCTCAGGACAGTGTCCCAGGGCCAATCATCCTCAGCTGCTTCCTTAATGACCTTCCCCCCATTCAAAGGTCAGAAGTAGAGATGTTCACTGATGATTGCTCAGTAATGTGCACCATTTGCAAATCCTTAAATACTGAAGTTGTAAGTGACTGTATGCAGCAAGACCTAGACATCTTTCAAACTTAGCTGACAACAGGCAGGTAAAATGATCCACACAAAATGCCAGGAAATGACCATCTTCAACAAGAGAATCTATTTGTCACCCCGCTGACATTCAATTGCATCAGGATGACTGAAAGCCCCAAATCAACATCCTGAGGGTCGAACAGACAGAACGAAAAGAACTATAAAACAGTAACCGAACTGGATCAGCCATATAAATACTTTAGCTGCAAGGACAGGTCACTGGCTAGGAACTCTGTAGCAAGTATTCATTTCCTATTCGCCCAAAGCCTGTGCACCACCTAGAAGGCTCAGTTTAGAACCGCGATGGAATACTCTCCACTTGGTTGGATGAGTGTAGCTCAACATTTTAGAAGTCTGACACCATTGACGACAAGGCAGACTGCTTTATCAAACACTTTAAACATTCACTCTCTTCAGCACACTGGCAGCTGTTTGTGCCATATACAAAATGCCAAGGCTCCTTGCACAGCATCCGCCAAACCCATGACCTCTTTCAAATAAAAGAACAAGGGCAGCAAATGCATGGAGCACCAACACTTCAGGATTCTCTTAAGGTTAATATGCAGGTTCAGTTGGCAGTAAAGGCTGCAAATCCAATGCTCGCATTTATTTTAAGAGGGCTAGAATACAAGAACAGAGATATACTGTTGAGGTTCTATAAAGCCCTGATCTGATCACATTTAGAATGTAGTGAGCAGTTTTGGGCCCAAATCTAAGGGAGGAAGTACTGGCATTGGAGGGGGTCCAGAGGATGTTTACAAGAATGATCCTGGTGATGAAGGACTAGTCACACGAGGAGTGATTGAAGACTCTGGGTGTGTACTTGATGGGTTTTAGAAGAATGAGGGGAGACATCATCGAAATGCACAGAATACTGAGAGGTCTGGAAAGAGTGGACACAGAAGATGCTTGCACTAGAAGGAGACACTAGTACCTGAAGGCACAGCCTAACAGTGAAGTGACAACCCTTTAGAGTTGAGATAAGGAGAAATTCTGTCAGCCAGAGGGTGGTGAACCTGTGGAACTCAGTGCCACAGAAGGTTGCAAAGGCCAAGTCTTGTATTTATGGCACAGATAGATAGGCTCTTAGTTAGAAAAGGGCTCAAGGAAATGGGGAGAAGACGGGAGAATGGGATAGAGAAACATATCAGCCATCATTAAATGGCAGAGCAGACTCAGTGGGTTGATTGGCCTAATTCTGCTCTTATATCTTGAGGTCTTATAACACACACAGGTTCTGCTAGAAACCTAACACCTTGAATTAGAACTATTTTGTTGCTCCTTCGGAGATACAGTCCTGGAACTCTACTCGAACAGTACTGTGGCTACCTTGCATCACAGGAACTGCAGCAGTTCAAAAGCAGCAGCTCATGACCACCTTGAAGCTGAGATAGGCAGATTTTTGATCAGTCAGGGAATCAAGGATTGCGGGGAAAGGGCAGGAGAGTAGAGATGAGGAATACTGGATCAGCCATGTTCCTATTGAATGATGGAAGCCAAAACGGCCTACTGCTCTTCCTATCTCTTATGGTCTGCTCAATGGCAATTAGGAATTGGCAGTAAGTATTGGCCTAGCCTGCAATGCGCACCTCTTATGAGCAAATATAAAAACATGTTACCATCACGACCAGCTAATAAACCACTGGTAGATCTGGTCTCAGCCATTGTTGCTTATTAAAGAGTTGATGTATTAGAGCCTTTTACATTTTGCACTTAAGTTTAGGCTGATATAGTAGAATGTCCAGTTAAATAGAGTACCGGAGGGTTGCTGATGTCTGGCAAGATATCCCAACTGATTCCAGCATGAACACGACAACATGAATAGGAAACGAAGATGTGGAAAAGATTAAGTACTGGGGAGAAACTTAAAGCAAGATGTAAATTGGAGCAGCAAGCAGCTGTAAAGACAATGGGCCAGTTTGATGAAAGGGAAGAATATCAGGAGAGAAGGTTGAATTGTGCAAACTTATCAAAGAACCAACAAAACACCTCTACTGACTAAACATGGGTTTCTTCAACAGTGGGACATTGAAAGTAATGCCAGACTGCTCTGGCGATCACTCATGTCTTTATTGTCCTTCTTGAGATAGGTCTTCAATTCAGGTTAGGGTCAGTGAAACCTTTCTGAAAATGAAATTCTCCTCCAAATTGGGAAAATATTTGACAAGTTACGGGGGCAGGTAAGCTGTATCAGTCCTTCTCATGAATGTGTATTTGTCACGGATATTGTTTGAATTTTTAGCTCCTTAATCTGTTCACATTTCATTATAAGAATACTATTAAACTCCATCAAAGATGACGTCTTGGGGTTAATTGCCTCTAATAAGAACACAATCTCTCCTGACACAGTTCATTCTGAAGGTGATTCACAGTAATAAAGACTCACAGTATCATTGGAACAAATGATTAAAAAGTATTACTTTCTGAGAATTAACTAAAAGCTATATAAGACCAGGTACAGTAAAACATTATTAAGTGTACACAGCAGGGACCTTTCAACAAAACGGTATTTAGGTTCTGTTCTCACCGATATCTGCAAACCTAGGAAGTGCTCTGCTTCTACTATAGTGTGCATGCTGCCATTAAAAAAAAACTACCAGCATGCTTCCATTTTCAGGTACAGAAAAGCCAGAAAAGTCATGTGCTACTTTTAATTGCTTCAGATTTATTTGGCAGAATAAGCATCACATTGTGTTTTTACATAGATGTAGACATTCTCTAATTTTCTTATATATGGTTCCCTAAAATGCAGAAAACCTAGAGACAACATTGCCAACACATTCTTAATACACAGCAAGTAGAATAGATTGGATATGAAGAAGTCCTTCCTAAAACGGGATGAAGCACACACTAGTTAAAGGGGCGGGGATGGAGCCAATAAATGTGAGTGTAGGTGGGGAGGTAGGGAGGGGATAGGTCAGTCCAGGATGGACAGGTCAAGGGGGCGGGATGACATTAGTAGGTAGAAGATGGGGGTGGGGCTTGAGGTGGGAGGAAGGGCCGGTTGGGGAGGCAGAGACGGGCTGGGCTGGTTTTGGGATGCAGTAGGGGGAGGGGAGATTTTGAAGCTTGTGAAGTCCACATTGATACCATTGGGCTGCAGGGTCCCCAAGTGGAATATGAGATGGCGTTCCTGCAACCTTTGGGTGGCATCGTTGTGGCACTGCAGGAGGCCCAGGATGGACATGTCATCTGAGTAATGGGAGGGGGAGTTGAAATGGTTCGCGACTTGGAGGTGCAATTGTTTAGTGTGAATCGAGTGTAGGTGTTCTGCAAAGCAGTCCCCAATGTACAGCAGGGCACAATGAGAACAGTGGATGCAGTATACCACATTAGCAGATGTGCAGGTGAACATCTGCTTGATGTGGAAAGTCTTCTTGGGACCTGGGACGGTGGTGAGGGGGAGGATTGCAATCCGACCCCACCACCAAAGATATTTTTCCCTCTCCACCCTTATCTGCTTTCCGGAGGGGCCACTCTCGCCGTGACTTCCTTGTCCGCTCCACACTCTCCTCCACACCCGGCACTTTTCCCTGCAACCGCAGGAAGTGCTACACCTGCCCCTACACCTCCCCCGTCACCCCTATCCCCGGCCCCAAGAAGACCTTCCACACCAAGCAGATGTTCATCCGCTGTTCCTGTCGTGGCCTCCTCTGCATCGGGGAAACCAAGCGGAGGCTTGGGGACCACTTTGCGGATCATCTATGCTCGGTTCATACTAAACAACTGCACCTGCCAGTCGCGATCCATCCTGCCACCTCTTACCCCCCTTGACCTGTCCATCCTCCTTTGGGCTGACCTACCCCCTGCCTAACTCCCCACCTACACTCACCTTTACTGGCTCCATTCCCGCCTCTTAGACCTGTCTGTCTCCTCTCCACCTATGTTTTCCTCTTCTTCTTCTATGCACCTCCTCCTCTCTCTATTTATTTCAGAACTCCCGTCCCCTCCCCCATTTCTGAAGAAGGGTCTAGACTAGAAACGTCAGCCTTCCTGCTCCTCTGATGCTGCTTGACCTGCTGTGTTCATCCAGCCCTACACCTCGCTATCTCAGATTCTCCAGCATCTGCAGTTCCTACTATCTACACACACACACACACACACACACTAGTTTTATTATCTTTGCTACATACAGCAAAGTTGACCATTGCTTGAAATAAGACTTAACATTAAGCAGTCTGGCAAATAAATTCAAGTAGAACAAAGCTAAATAAACCAGTTTCGAAAATTCCACTACATTTCCACATATGCTGCAATTTCAAACTACTCTCCACTTTTACAATTCAGCACTTTCTATACCATAGAATTTTGCAGCAGCAGAACCTGCCATTTGACAAACGAAACTGTGCCAGCTCTCCCAGAGGGATATCCATTTAGCCCATTCTTTGCTCCATCTTTCCCCAGATTTTGATTTCTTGACTTAAGCCACTGATTCTGGCAAAATATTCCATGCCCTCTAAACTTCTTCATTTTAGTGACTACCTTAAATTAATGTCCTCCAGCAACAGATGCAAAGATCAGTGTAAATAAATTTCCCCATAAAATTAATTCATGGGATGCGAGCATCGCAGGCTGGGTCAGCATTTATGGCCCATCTCTAGTTATTCTTGAGAAGGTGGTGGTGCAATCCATTTGAGTCATAAGACAACATTATGCTTAATATTGGCGTTTGTAGACATTCTTACAAGAAAAAGTGACTGACATAAAAAGACTGATTCTGAGTGAGGTCGACACTGATTTCCCGAAACCATAACTTTTATTCTTGAAAAATAGCATTCTTATAAAATCTGGAAAGATACATTACAAAACATTTTGACTTAATATTACAGAATTTGCAATAAAATTCATCCTGTCTCATATCTTTTTCCATGTAACACGTTTGTAATAGACTTAATATTTGCAAAATCCGTTCCATATTAAGTATTTAATCCAAGGAGAAAACATTTCAAATTGGAAATTACAGGAAGTGCAATTGATATAAAATTCGCTCCGAGATGTCTCAATACCTAAAACAATGGATGATGATTGTGGATGGAGAAGATCAGACATTTCAGCTCCAGGACACTTCTCAGGAGCGTGATGAACACAGCAGGCCAAGCAGCATCACTAGAGCACAAAAGCTGACGTTTCAGGCCTAGACCCTTCATTAGACAAAGCTTTTTCTGATGAAGGGTCTAGGCCCGAAACATCAGCTTTTGTGCTCCTGAGATGCTGCTTGGCCTGCTGTGTTCATCCAGTTCCATACTTTGTTAGCTTGGATTCTCCAGCATCCGCAGTTCCCATTATCTCTCATTTCTGAGGAGTATCCTCACCCCAACCATTTCCAGCTGCTTTAACAACCTTCCCTCCAGTATAAGATCAGCAGTTATAATGTTACCTGATGATTGCACAATATTCAGTACCATTCATAATTCTTTGGGTGCTGAAGCAGTCTTTGTGCATACGCAGGAAGATCTTGACCAGGTTTGGGCTAACAAGTGGCAAGTCAGGTCATGCAATACAAGGGCAAGGTAATTACCTTCTTCGACAAGAGAGAACCCCTTAACATTCAATGGGGGTACCATTGTTGAATCCCCCATGATCAAGGTCCTGGGGATTTACCATTGACTAAAACCTAAATTAGACCACTCAAATAAATAATTGTGGTGATAAGAACAGGTCAGAATACAACAGGGAATAACTCCCCAAAGCCTGTCCATCATTGTCAAGGCACAAGTCAGGGCTGTGATAGAATACTCCCCACCTGCCTGGATGGCAGTCGAATTAGACGCCAGCCAGGACAAAGCAAACTGCTCACAACTCCAAATGTTCACTGTATTATCAGTGCTCAGTAACAGCAGTGTGTACTATTTACAAATGCAGCTGGAAGTTCCCATCCAAGCCTCTCACCATCCAAATGTCATTCCTTCAGTGTCGCTGTGTCAAAATCCTGGAACACCCTCCTTAATGGTATTGTCGGGGTACTTATATAAAATAGACTATAGCTGATGGTGACATTCTCAAGGGCAGCTGCGCATGGGTAATAAATGAAGTCCAACCTAGCAATGTTCACAGCCCACAAATTAATGAAAACTGTATTTTCAATACTCCTGATTCACAGCATTCATTCTTTGTAAGCACACCGCCCAAAGGGTTCTGTAGTGTCCAGCCCCTTGGTGTACTATTGCTGAAAGGCCTTGCGGTGAACCCTCCTGATGTTTGTCTGCAGCAAATGGACCAAACTTCAGCCTGTCCATCAGCAGGTCGTCTTGCACCATTATTAGGAAGGATACGTCAAACCACTCCAAGTGTTAAGACCATGCTGTATGACTTGTCGTATTACACGGAAAACCATCTTTCATCACAAGTCTGTCATACAGTGGTCAGTGTGTAACACCTTGGAGCATGCCAGACTACAAAACTCAGTCAAGGAAATGCTTTGCAATCAGATCTTGAGCAGACAAATTGAATCTTTCAACTGAATCAATGAAAGCCCAGGTGCCATTGATGGTTGTCTCAGTGGGCATCCCTGGGAACAGTCTGTAGAATACAAAGCCTTGCGTCACAAAGCAGTTTGGAATGAAGTTCAACGAAACCCACTGCATTTCTTTACTGGCCTTCTTTGCAAATGCTAATTCCCAAGGGCTTGGACAAAAGTCTTTTCACCCCACCCAACAGTCACCTTGAGGGCAATCTACAGAGGACAGTCCAAGCATGTTGGAAGGATCTAATGAGAAAGACCTTTCCAATCACCATCAAGCTACACTTTGGTACTTGTTCGCAAGTCCTAGTGGTGATTCATTCTACCAAATTACTTAGACAGTCTGTTTGAAGAGCCATAATGAAGGATCTACCTTCTCCTTTTCCCGCAAGGCCTTAAGGATTATACACACTGACCATTGGATAGGCTTGTGATCAAAGAAGTTTTTTCTGCAGAAGGGACAGCTGATGTAGCATGGTCTTACCATAGCAACGGGTCAGACAAATCCTTCATGTCACTGGGTCAGACACATACTCTGTGTTTGTTTACTGACAGCTTAAAGCAGCTGTAGACAAAGGGGGGCATTAAAATGAGGGCTGTGTCGGATGCATGTCTCTTCCTTTATCTAGCGGATTATACGTCATGTCTTTGCGAACACAACCCATCACTGACCACCAGATAAAGCAGACAATGCTGCTGGTGGTCGCCACAAGGCAGGAGTGAAGGATGGGCCAGACCTGTGTCACAAACAGCAACACCAACAGCACCTCATCTTTGATGACCAAGTTCTTACCCACAATGGAGAGCAAATGTTGCTTTTGTTTGATCATGGCTACTTGCTCCTTCCATTTCTTACTACACATCTCAGCCCTTGTAAGCTACATCCCCAGCATCTTCAGAGAATCTGAGCTGACAGTGAAAAGGGATGAAGGATGAGTCAGTCCAGCTCCCCAAGAACATGGTCTGGGTCTTGAGTGATAATCTCTTTACTGAGCACCTGATCATTTCTACAACATGTGGTAAACTTTTGGCCTTCAAATCAGTTCGGTCAGAACCACAATAGCCAGCTCTAACCACAGGTAAGTGGACATTTAGGAGAAATCTAAATGAATGTAGCCAATGCCTGAGCAACTGTGACAACATTTCAACTGCAATACACATTAACTGCGCCCCATTCACATCTGGAGCAAAATGCTCCTAATGCAATACACATTAACTGCGCCCCATTCACATCTGGAGCAAAATGCTCCTAATGCAATACACATTAACTGCGCCCCATTCACATCTGGAGCAAAATGCTCCTAATTTAGTTGATTTTCCAAGTGGCAATAAGTAGCCCTTTTCTTGAAGGCTGTTCAAATCAATATATTAACATGTCAACATACTTTGTCGCCTTCAAAGGGATTCATCTTGTCTACGTTTTGACTTCCATTTTGGGAGTAAGATTTTTTAAATAGCAAGTTTGAAACATAAGTGAAAACCAAATGAAACAAGATCCAAGTTCGTTTTGTTTTCAATAATGGGACAGTGTTGAAATTTGGTTCAGTGATGACCCTTCAATTATTTGTTACTATTGCAGCAAGCCTTGTCTGATAAAGTTTTGATTGGATCATTTAATATGTTAAGTAAATTACATGAATAAGGATGGAAAATTTATGAGGGTCAGGGTGTGGATAATTACATGATGTCAGCTGGGATACATATAGATTTAATCATAGAATGACCCAGCACAGAAGGAGGCCATTCAGCCGTCAGAGCTGCGCAGGCTCCTTGAAAGTGTTATCCAATCAGTCTGAACCTCTGCACTTTCCCCATTGGCTTATAATTTTCATGCATTCATGCGTTTATCTATTTACAGATAAATATTGAATCTGCTTCAATTACACTTTCAAACAGTTCATTACTAACTGTAACTTGCTGTGAAAAATTATTTCTCATTTTCCCCTATTTTCCAGTTTCTTTAAACCCATGGCCCCTGGGGAACGACTTAGCCGCAACCATCCTTGCACAGTTTTGTGCACACACAGACATAACACTGACTCCAAAGTTTCCACATATTACCAAATGGCATGGCATTACTGAGGTTAATATAAAGAAAAATCAGGCAGATTTCCTGTTCCTGATTGACTTTTAAAGTGTTTGTTAAGGAACTCCATCGTGATGCTCCTTGCAGTCAACAACCTGTTTACCACTTACTGTCTAGGTTCTCAAGTGATGAGTGGTCATTTCAGCAAACCTACCTGTTGCCCATGTTACTGATCCATATTTAAGAGTCAGCGCCTTATGGAACGCAGAGAATTGAATGAGTAAGTGGGTTAGTCTGAACGAGTCTAATGTTTGAAAGATTATAAAGGGACTGCATATTGTTCAATGCTCCCTACCATCGTGTTTTAATTTTCAAGATAAGGGAAATACATTCCTGTAGCAATATAGCGAGTGAATAAGGAAACAAACAGTAAAAGTTAAGAGCCAGCTAAATTCCTAACCAGAACTTCAAGGCTTAGCAAATTTGGTCTCAGATTTGAAACAGAAATTTCAGATTTGACCTCCCTCAAGGACTACTGCCACTTTCTAATTAGACCTGCATTCATAACTTACACTTTACAGTTTGATAGCATAACCTGAAAATGCCCCATGAACCATACCATTTTAAGTTGATTAATCCAAGCGTCTCGACCCGAAGCCTCCTGATGTAAGATGACTGGGGCAGAGTTCAGACAAAAAGGCATCGTGTCACAGAAGGTTTCCGCAACAAATGGCTGAAGGTCAGAGTTCAGCTACAAAGTCAAAACAATAAAATGCAAATCGTGAGGATTTAAAAGAGTGAATATGACAATTTTTCAAAAATTTTATCCATCAAGAATTAAATGAAATACATAACAAAACTTCCGTCAGTCAACAGCTCAAAACCACTACTTCGTGGTAATAAGGATTCAAACTGAAAGAATTCCAAAATTGTGAACAAGATAACTGTGTCAGTGAAAATTGGTAGAGAGAATTTGTGGGGATGATTTTTGGTTTCCAGGGCCTCCTTCGATCTAAAGATTTAAGCTAGAAACTTAACTGATTTTGAAGTAGGAATTTGTACATTCAATCTGCATCCCCATTGAAGGATCTGATGGAAATGGAGTGTTGGCTAGGTAGCCATGAATCCAACAGTTAAACAGTTTTACTTCATTCACTGTCATTCTTCCTCCAGTGGCTGATATTAAGCAAACTCAAAGTCTGGATTAATTGAACTCCATACATCAAAACTCATATTACCAAAAAGAGAAAACAGCACAACGACAGCCAAAGAAAACTTGTATACAGGCACATACTTATGCAGCAGCAACATAAATTTCCCTCCAAGGTAAACACAATTCTGACTTCTATGGAACTACGTTGCTGTAGTTTCACTGTAGTTGGGTCAAAATTCTGGAATTCCTTTCCTAACACCACTGTGGGGCTCCTGCTCCCAACAGACAGCTAATTTGAGAACACAGCTCACTAATATCATCTCAAGGGTAACAAATGCTGACCTAGCCAGCAAGATCTACATAGCTTGAATAAATGAATTCAAATTAATCTATTAAAAAAAATTGAAGAAATAAAACTCCATTTCTCTCATAATATTTTTTATCCCTTCACCCTACAATAAACTGTAAGGGACACAGTGGCATTGTGGTAATGTCACTGGATTAGCAATCCAGAACCCTAGGCCAATGTTTTGGAGACATAGTTTTGAATCCCAACACGGCAGATGGTGGAATTTTAATTCAGTAAAATCTGGCCCTTGTCTATTGTTGGTTCACGTAAAAACCCACCTGGGTCACAACTGACATTCAGGGAAGGAAGTCTACCATCCCTACTTGGACTGACGCAGACTCACACCAACACAACTGTCTCTTAACTGTCCTCTAGGCAATTGGGGCCTAGTGACACCCACATCCCATGAATGAATGGGAAATAATTTCTGCCCACCTCAAAATATTATTGAACAAATATACAGGAAAGAATTTGAATTTATTTCTTTGGCTATTTGCTGTTGTACAGTTGAAAGCCAGATGTGGAAAGGAGTTTTAGATGGAAAAATAAAGATTTTATTTTTTAAAAAACGGGGAATTGTACACAGCTTATTTCACTTATTTATGTGAAAGTAAGCAATGTTGCCTGTTATCTATATTTTCTCTTTCACACACTCACCCTGAGATGTGTCCTTGGCCCTCTCTTACCTCATTGTCTCCTGATCTCTCTATCTCTCCCACATTCCCTCCTGTTCTCTCTCTCTGACAGATACAGCCAGAACCACATTATTTGCACTGGGTATGCTGCCATCTTGGCTTGCTTCTCTCTTGTCTCTCTCTCACATACACACGCTGCAGCTACAGGTTCTCCAATCATACAGATTCCTCCTTCCCACTCTTGCTACTCCTCTCATCATATAGTCCATTTCTGAAGGAGCATAGGGATGTTCAGCAAGGGAATCTGTGATTAAGGAAGCCAGACAGTAACATTTCCAACTGAAAGAGGAGCACGTAACAGATTCAGTCTCTCCCATGCTTACTGCTCCTCTAATCAAACCCTGCATGCTTTCACTTTCAAGAGCCTTGCCTCTGTAATGGTTCAGTCCTAGACAACGGAGGAACCATCACATTGGTAACATTACACTGAACTGACATTCTTTGAATTTTTCCCACTTGTCTCCTTTTCTGCAGCTACTTGTGATGTTTCAAGGACTGATTTGCCCACCATCCCCAAGTATTTTGAATATGTATCACGTCTATATATAGCAGCTTCCAGTTCAAAGTCGATCAATCCTTTTGTACGGGAGGGTGCACTTCAATTTTTCCCTCACCTTCCCCTGTAGTTGCATGCAGGCCAAACATGCCCTTTAGGTAATTCAGGCCTGACAAGATGCAGTGACCACAACAATGACAAAGTGCCTCCCAACGCTCCCCACAGACATATTTGACATCTGTATCTGCAATCTCCAATTTATAGCCGATCCTGGTTTGATTATTTTAGGAGTACTTTAAAGTCAATTTCAGTGCTTATGAATTATTATTCATTCAAATGTCCAGTCTTATAAAATTAATATCTCCCACCATTAATTTCTGCGGAAACTTAATCGCACAATTTTACGAGATTAGTGGTGAAATTACCTTATTTGCATTGCAAATTGGGTCAGCTTGTCAGGTCATTATTTATTAACTGCACAATCAGAATTCTAGACTGTTTGACTGATAGTTGTCAACATTTTTTAGTAAATGGATGCACTTTTGTAACACAGACTCACCCTTTGTGTTCTCTTGCTAAATGCATACCAGAGCTAAGAAGCTAAACTATCTATAAAAATTATTCACTGATTAGAAACATTAGGCCAACAACCACATGGTCAGCAGACTCAATAAGGCACACCTGATGCACTTCAAGAGTGTTTGTGGTAAATCATCATTCACTTCCTCTTAAATGTGAAAGCACAGCCATCTAACAATCAGACTATGAATATAATACAACATGAAATGGTAAATTCTGCTCCCATTGGTAGTCAGACAAATACTTCTGTAATCTTTACAAGAATGAATAGGCTCTTTCTTGTGGTGTAATAGAGCCTGCACTTAAATCAAAATTGCAAGTGATTCGTTATTTTTGCATCTAAGTCAAACAGTGTTAGATTGCTCGTATAGCGATATCAACCAACATATTTCAGTGCAAAGGCTTATTTTGAAGGAGTGGATGTTTCAGGCAAACACTACTTCAGTTCAATTAAAAGTATACACTCTCAACATACTTAGTTATCAGAAGAGAAGCAGGTAAGGGAAACAAAGAATTTTTGAGGGTTGTAAGGGTAAATTAAAATGGTACAAGTAGAAGCCCAGTCACTGGTGAGAAGGCTTTTCAAAATCATAATTTGGAACAAAATTAGCAAGCACTTGGAAAACGTGGAATTTTGATGAATGCCAGGACATATTTCTTAAGGGCAAATCAAGTTTAACAGATATTTTGGAGCTACTTTGATAAAGGAACAGTGAGCACAGCTGAGTGTTATGTGGTTGATGTAGTGTACATAGACTTCTAAAAAGGTATTTGACGAAGTGCCACAGAATAGCCTCGTAAGCAAAGTTGCGGCCCATGGAATAAGAGAGACAGTGGAACCATAGTGATTGTCAGAATACAGACTGTGGGAAGACATAAAGGAGGTTCCCAAAGTCACGACGAGACTTTTTCCTGTTTTTTGACTGACATGAATGATCTAGTTTGGTGCATGGGACATAATGTCAATATTTGCAGGTTACCGAGAACTTCAAAGTATTGAGAACTGTGAAAGGTAGTGACAAAGCTCAAGACGAAGCCTGGGCAGGCTGACGGAATCTGCAGACCACTGCCAGATAAAACTTATTGTGGAGAAGTGTGAAGTGATTCACTTTGTAAGGAGAATGAGCAAACGCAAGGTAAAACAAAGGGCACAATTTTAAAGGGAATTGTGAGGCAAACAGACCTGGGTGTATATGTGCGCGAGTCAATGAAGGTGGCAGGTCAATTTGAGAAAGTGACTCAAAAAAGCAAACAGGATTTTAACCTTTATAAATAGTCAAAAAACAAGGAAATTATGATGAATTTGCATAAAGTCCTGGATCAGCATCAACTGTAGCACTGTGTCCAAATTTGGACACCGCACTTGAATGTAAAAGCATCAGAGAGCGCGCAGCAAAGAATGGCTCCAGAGATGAAGTACTTGCGTTAAATGGACAAACTGGAGAAATTGCGGCTGTTCTCTTTATAAAGAGAATATTAAGATATCCGATGGAGAAGTTCAAAATCAGGCAGGGTCTGAACACAGAAACTGGAGAAGATGTTCCCTTATTTATTAGGAGAAACTGTCTCTGTTAGGAGAAGGGCTGAGAGCCAGAGGGAAACAATTCAAGGTATTTGGCAAAAGAAGTGATGATGACATGGGGAAAAGTCTTTTTATCTAGTGAGTAATTAGAATTTCACTGCTCTGCTGGAGGGTGAGATGAACACAGACTAAATTGAAGCTTTCAAGGGCAAAGAGAATGATTATGTTAATAAAAAAAATGTGTAGGAAAATGGCATGGGTCGGCATGTAGGCCCGAAACATCAGCTTTTGTGCTCCTAAGATGCTGCTTGACCTGCTGTGTTCATCCAGCTTCACACTTTGTTATCATGGGTGTAGGCCTAGGTGTGTCAGTCTTCCATGGACATGGCAGGCCAAATAGTTTCTTTCTGTGCTGTGACTATTTGGAAATTTTATAAATAATTAAGCACAATATGGATTTTCACTAGAGATAGGTTTAAAAGAAGTGGATTTAGAATGCTTTTCTCAGCTCTTGTTCTTTTGCTTGTTAATAGATCAAGAATCATGTGAAAGCAAAGGTGCTAATCCTTGGTAAGTATTTGTTATTTATTCAATTAGCAATATTTTATGAGTAAGCCTGTGTAGCTCCCAATATAATTGATGTCAGGTAGTATAACTTTTAAATGTGTGCAGTCATATCAAGCACAAAAAATAAAAATGTTTGTTAAACACTACAAAGTTAAGAACTCAGTTGAGGCCTATTGGCAATCCTCAAGACTATTCTCTCCTAAACCTAACAAAATAAGGAAATTCCATTCAGGCAGCCAGATGTAAACTATGTATTTATTTACACCAAGGGAATTAGACTAAAATAATTTGTAATATTGTACCTAATAAATTCATACAACGTTCTCATAACGCAGGATGGAATATGTTCTAGCTTATTCAAAGTATCTAAAACAGTTTTTCTTCTGTTAAAGTGCATTGCATACAGAACAAAACAAACTTACTTAGCCATTATTCCGGGTACCAATAGGGTAGGCCAAGCACAATTTAGCATGCTTGTCCGGGGGAAAAAAAGCCTTGTTTCATATTGTGACAGCTGCTACTTTGTTTAAACAGAAAGCTGTCCTTGAAGTCAAGAAAGTGTAATACTTATCAGAACCTCTTGATGGGAGGTAGCCAATAATTTAATAAGCAGAATTCAGTCCTTATAAACAAATATCACTAATGAGCAAAATGTAACACAGTAGGGGTACATCCGAAATAGGATGATAAATTACAGAAGGATATTGTGTAAATGCAAAGTGTATAAAGTCACATGGCCTTAAGAGGAGCTTTGGCCATTCAGCATGCATCCCTAACAGTACAAGGGATTCGATGATTAATGGAGGTGTGGCTGGCTTCAACTCTAAGTTCTAATTCTTCGATCCATAACGAGTAGGAGCTGAAAAATAAGTAAGCTAACAAACCCAACAAGATATAAGTGACAGAACATTTTATTAGCATGAATTCTCAATGCCGAAGTAAATTATGCTAATAGAATAAGTGATTATTCTGACACTGTATAACAAAGAGTCATGTGTAAGAACATAACTAGTTAGAAATTACCATACTTATTTGCATCATTACAAAATTAGACAGTATTTCATCCCAATAAGTTTTACTTTGAATAAACAAAGTCAAGTAAAAGGAGAAATTGCCTGGTTGCTCATCAATTCTGGCACAACTCCTTCAAAGGCTGCTTATAGTAACACACTGATACTAAAACGCAACTGGCAAGTCAGCCATCTTAAATTACAGCAAAATTATCCTGCATTTGAGACGGTGCAACTGATTGACAAAACAAAGCTAATGCTGTAACTCTGAATCTGTCACTGAACTCTCAGGTTACTGAAGCAATACTCAGAGAATATGGAAAGATCTATCCTGAAATATCAAGAAAGAAACGACATTTTTGATCACAATCTGCCACACTTTCATGACCGTTCTGCTTTTAAGACTGATCTCATTAATTATACTTACTGGGTTCTCAGCTAAGAGACCTAAAATTGAATCAGAGGATTAATTGTTTTTGTTACTCTTAGAGACTAAATTCGCCTACACCCTGCCAAATCTCCTGAAGAGGGGAAAAAGGAAAATGTGCTTTTTCTCCCCCCATTCATTAATGGAATGTGGTGTAGCTGACTAGGCCAACATTTACTGCCTATCCCTAACTGCACTGGAGAAGGTGGTGGTGAGCTGCCTTATTGGTCTACTGCAGTCCTTGGGTTGTAGGGTTATGTATAATGCTGTTAGAAAAGCAACAGTGAGGAATGGTTATATAGTTCCAAGTGATGGTGCTCTAAGTATCTGCTGCCTTTGTCCTTCTTGATGGTACAGAACACGGGTCTGGAATCTGCTGTCAAAGGAGCCGGGATGAGTTACCGCAATGCATCTAGGAGATGGTAAAAACTGCTGCTTCAGCATGCCAGTGCTGATGTAAGTGTATGTTGAGGGTAATGGAAGGTGGTTGGGCCTAGGACATGACCCTGAGGAGCTCACAAAGTGATGTCCAGTGGCTGAAATGGTTGATTTACAACAATTACTTTCCTTTATGGTTGAGGTATGACTTCAAATAGCAAGAGTTTCACTCATCCCCCAAGCTCCCAATGATTCCGGTTTCACTAAATTTCCTTGAAGTCACACTCGGGGAAATATAGCCTTGATGTCAAAGGTCACTTCACTCAGCTCACCTGTGGAATTCAGTTCTTTTGTCAATGTTTGAACCAAGATTTTAATGGTGTCTGGAGCTGAGTGGCCCTGGCAGAACCCAAACAGAGTGTCAATGAGCATGTTATTCCTCTGCAAGCACTATTCAATAGCGGTATTAATGATTCCTTCCATCACATTATTGATGATCAAGAGTAGGCGGATGGGACGATAATTGGCCAGGTTGGATTTGTCCTGCTTTTTGTGTACAGGGCATTCCTGGACAGTTTCCCAAACTTCCGGGTAAAAAAGTGTTATGGGTGCACTAGAACAGCATGGCTTGGGGCATAGCAACTTCTGGAGCACATGCCTTCAGCATTATTGCTTAAATATTGCAGCTTCCAGTGCCCTCAGTTGTTTCTAGATATTATGTGGAGTAAATCAACTTGGTGAAAGACTAGTATGATGCAAGGGCCCTCAGGAGGCTGAGGTGCATTATTCACTTGACAATTCATGCTGAAGGTGGATACAAATGTTCTAATCTCATCCCTTGTACAGATCTGCTGGGCTCTTCCTTCATTAGATATTAGATATTTGTGGAGTGTCCATTTTCTATCAGTTGTACAATTTTCCACCACCATTCAATGATTGGATGCGGTAGAACTGCTGAGTTTAAATTTAATCCACAGTTTGTAGGATTGGTCAGCCCTGTCTATTTGCTCATGCCAAACAATGCGCTGTGTTGTAGCTTCTCTAGGTGCATGCTTCATTTTTAACTATTTCTGCTGTTGCTCCTTGCATACTCTCCTGCAATCATTATTGAACTAGGGTTGATGGTAATAGTAGTGAGGTATATGGTGGGCCATCAGGTGATAGACTGTGGTTGAACACAGCTCTGTTAATCTTGGTGACCCAGAACACTTCACAGATGCTCAGTTTTAAGTTGATGGATTGGTTCTAAGTTGGTCCTGTTTAACACAATGGAAGCACCACTTGACACAATGGAGGATATCGTCCACACGAAGGTGAGACTTTGTGCCTACAGTGCCTGTACACTGGTCAATCCTCCTGGCACAATCATTGCCAGATGCATCTGTGTTGGGAGACTGGTAAGGAGATGGTAAAGTACAATTTTCCATCTTGTAGGTTCCTTCACCACCTGCTGCAGACCTAGTCGAGCAGCTATGTCTTTTAGGTCTTGACTAGCTCACTCAGTAGGATGCTGCTGAGCAACCTTTGGTGACGGACATCAAGATAACCCATCCAGATAACATTCTATGTCCGTGCCACACTCAGTGCTTCCTCCAAGTGCTCTCGGTGCTTCCTAACATGCAGGAAGACTGATTCACCAGCAGAACAGGATGTTAACAAGCAGTAGATGGTAATCAGCAGGCAGTTTCCTTTCTGATTGTGGCACCATCTCTTGGGGGTCTGGTCTGTCAGTGGGACAAGACACACCCAGGGATGACGACAGCATTGTCTGGGAAATAGCTACACCCACCGAATCAGTGCCAGGCTGTTGTTTGCCTAGCCTATATGACATTTTTTACAAACCCTCAGATTTCAGTAAACTTTGTTGACGGGCTGAACTTGCTATTGTTCTGCTGCCTATGTTGATGTTGGGTGGTCTATCCAGTTCCACACCTTCACGTAGATTTTGTAGCACTATGGTTAAACTGAGCATTGAGGATAGTTATGGGTCAACTGTCTGGAGTTAGATGTAGGCCAGCCCAGTTAAGATTTTCTTCCCTAAAGGATGGCAGACTAGACAAGCTGCATTGTACCAGTGTATGATAACAGTGAACCAGATGTGTTTTTCCAACAATTGAAAATGGCTACATGATCACGTTTCTAGATTTTTACCGAATTCAATTTTCACCATCTTCCATGGTGGGATTCAAATGCTAGGACTGTGGATTATTAATCCAGTGATCGTACCACTATGCAGTGCATCTCTGGAAACTGCTCAAGAACAAATTTCCTTGAGTCAATCTTGCATCTACTTCAATTACAAGAATTGGAAGGCTCCAAAAGTTAAACGTTTATTATGTGAATCAGTGACATGCAGATATAGTCAATAGGATATTCATTGGTTACTTTGGGAACTTTTCTTTAAATACAAAAGGAATATTCCTCATGATGGGATGATGCATGTTACACAGAAAGCACAATGAGTTAATCCAATCATTTTCCATCATGCCCCGGAGGGTAAGGTAGATTATACTGCAGTGACAGCATGGGAATATTAATAGCAGAAATAATAATTAACTGCGGTCACAGATACACTTAGAGGGAGATTTTGTCCAATTGTGGTTTTAGTGTCAATCTGTGCTGTAACTAATCTTTTAAATACAATTTCCTTTGGCAGTCTCAGTTTCTGTTTGGGAGAGTCGCTGAACATCCCAGAAAATTTCAACATCTATGATGATTGAGAGGGTCATTCTGCTTCAGCTTGAAGACATTACTATTAAAATTAATACATGCTGTATTGAAAAGAACATTCAGACTTGCAAACTTCCACCAAAGACAAGCACTTGGATGAACTTATTTACAGTCAATTGCATCCCAAAAATCACTACTCTGACAAATTTCCATCCTCACTTAAATATTCATGTTTGTAGCAGTTCACCTTAATTAAATTGTGGAAATCTGCTTACTTTGTGAGCTAAAGACATGTGTTTTCCATACTGAAATGCCATTTCTTGAACTTCCGTGTCATGATTCGCCAGTTGCATTGCACCTTGACAACTCTTCGCCAGCAAAGCACCATGGGATAAAAATATCCGCTTCTCCCAGTTACTCATCAGGATGTCATCAGTAACTTTCTCCTAAGTGTGAAAACATAATTACCATTTCCATGGAATCATGAATAATAAATGGACATCAGTTGTAACTGTACATTCTGGAGCAGTACTTGGCTTAATAACCTATCGAAAGTGAACCACCAGTACTAGAAGCAGAAACAAAACTAAGCAAATCTGCAAAAAAAAACCCATAATCAGTCACAATTACATAACAAATGCTGATGGATAGGTTAATTTTTGAATTATTTCAATTGCAAAGAGAAACTGTTGAAACGAATTTGGTTTCATCATTTAAATGTTAGCAATTTCAGTTAATGATGTCGAACTGAACCATGTATCATTTGAGGTAATCATTAGTTCCTTGATCCTCGTGCTTTAATCAAATGGTTCATTTACTTGAGGCTTAAAAAATTACGTGCCCAAGTAACTGAACAATTAATAAGTGCTGACAACAAGATCATCAGAAGTTGAAAAACAAAATGCAGTTACTTTAGTATGGCCATCTAAAGTATTCCCTTTCTCTGAATATTGAAAATTTCTCTCCATATTAGCAGCTTGTACTAGTGGTCTCACATTTTAAAATCAAACCTAGTTGATTTGAATAGCAAGGAATCAAAAAAAATACTAACTTTTTCAACTATTTTGCCTTGTTGGTCTGTATTTGCATACATAATGCAATGGCAGAGTAAATGCAAGGAGGCCTACTTGATAGGCCAAGTGAAAGTACATCTTTATCAAACTATAAAACTGCTGCTCGGGCACTATCTGTGGAAAGAAAAACAGAGTTAATGCTTTGGGTCCACTGGACTTGAAACATTAGCTCTGTTTTTTTCTCCACAGATGCTGTCAGACCTGCTGAATTTCTTCAGCACTTTCTGTTTTTGTTTCAACTCTCCAGCATTGGCAGTTCTTTATTTTGTTTTCATAAAAAACAGCTATGATATGGCCCTTGCAGTAGTGTCCCTAGGTTTGGGTGTCTCATAACATGTTGAGCATGTTGTTTGAAATATCTTAAACCATACTCCTTGTCTCTATGATGTTGGCTGCCTGATTTTAGTAGGTTGTTGGCAGCAGCAAAGATTTAGCTGAGAAAATCATTATCCTCGAGAAACAGATTACAATTATCAGTTTGGGACTACCTTTCTAATTACACATTCTGATTTGTTCTTCCAGATGTACTTACATCCAGTTTGGAATTCTAATAGGAAGAAAACTGGAAGAAAGAAGAATGCAATGAAAAAGTTTGCTCCACTTATATTAGTGAACATTTTGGAGCGCTGATTATCTTTCTAAAGTATCATTATAACATGGCAGCAATTTAAGTTTAATGAGATTTTTGTCTTCCTGAAGACACAGTGCCAGAAATACGAATCCAGAGAACAGCCTTCGTACAATAGCGTATGGCACAGTGTATTGTTACTACAATCTGATGGCCAAAACTGAATCCAATAGCTCAAATGGAGTCTCAAGCACAAATATTGCACCCTCACATTCAAAATCCAATCTCTCTTCAGGTAAAAAGGCTGTATTCCAATAGGTTTACTCTATGATCGTTTTTACAACATCATAAAGCAATTTACTTTCTTATTATTTATGCTTTGGAGGTACTGTGCAACAGTATCCAATTAAATAATGGGAAGATAGAAGCCGTTGATTTCAGTCCCTACTCTAAACTCTGTTGTCTAGCTCGCAACTCTGTCCATCTCCTTGGCAACAGCCTGAAACAAAACAAGGCTCTTCTCAAATTTGGATTCCTATTTGACCCCAGGATAATATTCTGACCAAACATCTATGCTATCATTAGGAATGACCAGTTTTACCTCCATGATGCTGACCATCCACCCGAGTTCATCCGCTCCTGAAAGCCTCATTCATGCCTAGGTTGCCTGTTTACTCACCTCCCAAATTCCACCATTTGGGGTTATTCAAAACACTTCTGCCATATCATTACTTTCAGGAAGTCCCCCTGCCATTCCCTATACACGCTAACCTACATTGGTTCCTGGTCAAACAATGCTTGATTTTAAAATTTGTATCCTTGTTTTAAATCCCATCACCCATCCAAACCTACCTCTGTACTCTCCCCTACCCTTACAGCCACCCGACACGTCTGCATTTCTCTTATTCTGACTTCTTGAGCATCTTCAATTCAAGTGCTCCATCATCATTGGTTACTGTGCCTTCAATTGCCTGGATTCTGCAACCTAGAATACTCTTCCTACACTTCTCCACCACTTTTCCTCCTCTATGATGCTCCAAATGTTTGACCTAATATTTCCTTATGTAGCTCAGTGTGGTATTTGTTAAAGATGCTACATAAATACAACTTGCTGTTGTAGTATCTGATGATGCATATGTAATTATTTTTCCATGGACAGTTCTTTATTTTGATGATTTAATGGGCTCTTATTAACAAAACTGAAGAACTACTGATTACATAAATAAATGCACAGATCCACTTCCGAAAGAACTTATATGCAGTGGTTTACAATTACACCAATGCCATTCAATCATTCATTTCTGTTTATCCCTAAGTTATTTATGTTTTATTGGAGTCATCTATGGATTAGAATTTAAATGCAGAAATTGAACACTGATATGAAAGTGAAGCAGAGGGGTACACACTAGTTATTTAATTCTACCTTTCAGAACTGGGTTTGAAACCAGACCGGAGTAATGGGATGAAAACCTTCTCCGGCAATTGGCAACGAGAGATGGTTTCGTCATTGGCTGCTGGGCCACAGCATAAAATCAAACTCAATTTTTCAAAATTCATTCTTGTTATTACGATGATACAGGCTTTGAGGAAAAGCCTGTTTTCTGCTTTTAAACACAAAGTAAAAGATAGATAATTCTGGTAACGTGTGGTTAAGCCTTGAAAAGTGTTCACGTGGTCTAGGTTGCTCAGTTGCTGAAACAAACAGTGAATTGAAACAAGTTGGATATTAGACTATACATATACAGTGGAGACAGACTACATAGTGGATATTAGTCTACTAATCAAACAGATACCAGTAAAGGAGCAGGTCAGGGACTCTGAGAAGACAGCAGGCCTGGTGGCCTGTACACTACATAATAACACCTGCTAGGTGTTTTCTGTGCTGTGGGGCGGGGGCAGATACATATCATTTAGGGTAAGGGTCTAGCCCAACACCTCGTATGCACCAGAGTTCACCCCATAAAATAGGGGTGAGGGTTTCCAAAATTCACAGTCCTGCCACATGTAAATAAATAATTAAAGGAGCAATTCAACTCGTTAAAAGTTCAACTGACCACAATATTACACTGCCAATGCCACGATAATGGTCTGGACGACAGGCAAAGTGTGGGCAGCTGGTTTTTATTTTACAAAGTTCTTGTAAATACTGGGAGGAAATACTATCCTTGGAAGATTTCCTTCATACATTTAGGACCCCATCCCTGTCAAAGGTAGTAGCCCCAACTTCCTCCTGATCCTCACACGCTTCAAAATCAAAGCCCCTCTCATGCTCTGGTGGGGGGGTGGCCTTTGTAGTCATTGTGCCTGGCACTGCCAATTGCATTGCGTGGCAGCACTGAATGGCAGAAAGTTCTAATACCCACATAATTTAGTTTGCCCTCAGCACAGTTATAGGGCACACTTCCTCCAAGCCTGCTGCGTTGTCACGACAGTCCTTACTGGGGGTGGGGTGGGTACATAATGGAGGGCAAGTTAGGGGGGAGGGGTGGGAGAGAGAGAGAGAGAGAGAGAGAGAGAGAGAGAGAGAGAGAGAGAGAGAGAGATGGAGGGGATGGTGAGGCAGAGGATTGTGATGCTCCAAAACATATCTTTGTGGGGAAGAAGATGGACAGGTTGCGTCAGGCGAAGGAGGTGGGGATGAGAGGGAGGTATGGACATGGGGCGAGGCTAGGGGTGGGGAAATTTTAAAACTGGTGAATTCTACGTTTAGGCCATCGGGCTGTAGGCTACCAAGGCAGAATGTGAGGTGTTGCTCCTCCAGTCAATAGATGGCGTCATTGTGACACTGGAGCAGCCCCAGGATGGACATGTAACCCAGGGAGTGGGAGGGGGAGGTAAAATGGATTGTGGCCAGAAGGTGTTGGCGAATGTTGTGTACAAAACACAGATGCTCCACAAAATGGTCCCCAAGTCTGCGCTTAGCCTCACTGACGCAGAAGAGGCCACATCGGGAGGAACGGACATAGTAGACCATGTTGGAGGTTGAACCCCTGTCGGATATGAAAGGTTTGCTTTGGGCCTTGGATGGAGGTGAGGGGAGAGGTGTAGGGGCAAGTGTAGCACTTCCTGTGGTTGCAGGGAAAGGTGCTGGGGGTGGTGGGATTAGTGGGGAGCATGGAACGCACGAGGGAGTCACGGAGCGATCCCTACAAAAGACAGATAGGGGTGGGGACGGAAATATCTCTTTGGTCGTGGGGTTGGATTGTAGGTGGTGGTTGTGGCAGAGTATGATATGCTGGATGTGGAGGTTGGTGGGGTGGCACGTGAGGACCGGGGGAATCTGTCTTTAGTTTTGTTGGGGGCAGGGGGTTTGAGGCAAGAAGTGCGGGAAATGCGAGAGACGTGGTTGAGGGCATTTTTGATGACTGGAGGGAAGATGCTGTGGTCCTTGAAACAGGAGGTGCAAGCTCTGCCTGCCTCTTTGTAGAATATTTGGAACAGCCTCTTTTCCACGGTTATGCCGGCACTATCCCTCACCTCTTCCTCCATTAAACTGATGATTGTATTGGTGCTGCCTCGTGCTCCCATGAGAAGCTTGACCAGTTCGTTAAACTTGACTAACACCTTCCACCCCAACCTCAAGTTCACCTGGACCATCTCTGATACCTCTCTCTCCTTCCTGGGCTTCTGTCTCCATCTCTGGTGACCACCTCGAAACTGACAGCTATTTCAAGCCCATTGACTCCCACAGTTACCTAGACTATACCTCCTCTCGCCTACCTTCCTGCAAGGATGCGATCCCCTACTCCCAATTCCTCCACCTCTGCTGCGTCTGCTCTCAATATGGAGTATTCCACTCCCGGATATCCCAGACATTCTCCTACTTCAAGGAGACCAAGTGCAGACTCAGGGACCATTTCGTGGAGCATCTGCGCTCTATACATGATAATTGACAACATTTTCCAGTCACTAACCGTTTTACCTCCTGATCCATTCCTTGGGTGACATGTCCATCCTGGGCCTCCTCCAGTGCCACAATGATGCCACATGCAAACCGGAGGAACAACACCTCATATTCCACCTTGGAAGCCTATAGGCCTTTTGGCCCAAACATAGAATTCAGTTTTAAAATCTCCCCACCCCCGGCCTCATCCCATGTCCAAACATCCCTCTCATCCCAGTCTCCTTGGCCTGACACAATCTGTCCACCTTCTCTCCCACTTATCCACCCTACTTTCTCTACAGACCAATCGCCACTACCCCCTAACTGCATCCATCTGTCACCATCCCACCTGCGTTTCACCAGCCCCACCCCTCCTCCCTCTATTTATTTTCCAGCTCCCTTCCCCCTCCCCCATTTCTGAAGAAGGGCTCCAGACCTGAAACGTCGGCTTTTCTTCTTCTCTGATGCTGCCCGACCTGCTGTGCTCTTCTAGCTCCATACTGTGTTGCCTCTGACTCCAGCATCTGCAGTTCTTGCTGTCTCCTCAGCCAAATAATTAATGTCTGAATTATGTTGATTTTACAGTATGGCGTGGCTCTGTTGAGACTTTGGCACTTGTTTTAATGATTGATTAAAGGCAAGTTTGTTGAACAGGGAGCTTTCATGTACGGAATGTGGAAGGATTTGATAGCCACAGTGGGAGGAATAATTTCTGTGCTCACAACTATATTACATTCATATGCATTGACGATAGCCTTACCCATTTCACCCATCATCCAATACTCTCATCCATCTCTAACTGACCAACTGTTTAAAACATAGGAACTGAATAAACAACGGGTGAGAGAAAGATCAGGATTCCATTGAGTTTAATTTCTACCATATTGGCAGTTAAGTGATAAAACATGGATTCAATTGCTATGAAAGTTCCAACATCCTGAAGAAAGAAGACAGCCATTGCGAGCAGCAAAGGGAATACTCGTCGATATTTGTCAGCGATTAATGGTCCAAGGTTAGGCACAGCACGCTGAGAGTCAAAGTGTTGGTACTTAAGGTCAACTTCAGAAAAACATTTTTGACTTTATTTTCACTGACAGCTGCCAGCCTTTAGTCTCAGTTGTGGTTCTTTTCCAAACAATCCAACGTGGAGTGGAATCCAGGTTCAAGAGATCAAAAAGACAGTGTCCTTACTGACTTCTCTGTTTCCCCTAGCATCCCCCCACGCAACCTCAATCATAGCGCAAAGGAAAATATAATAGTACAACAAGGATTGTAAAACATTTTCAATATTCTCAACATTTTCTACGTTTAACTCAAGATTTCCATTATTTACAGAAATTTCTGCCCCAGAGTTATGATAATTCCATTGCTAGGTCTAGTGAAATTGGTGCTAATAGGTTTTTACACAGTTGGTCCAAAAGTGCTTGCCTTCTCAGAAGTAGAACAAATAAATGCTTCCCTTTAATGAGTACTGTCCTTTTATTCATCGATTGTGTAGAATGTGCTGATTTATTTTTAACACCCTATATACGCACAACTTTACTCAAATAGTTCATGCTTTTACAAAAGAGACACAAGAAAACGATTATATTACCTCATCAGTTCTAGCATTTTCGTAATATATGCCTTGAACCAAGTCTCCAATTGCACTTGATACAAGCTCCACAACCTGCACAAAGAAATAAAGAAGTCATTCAGGATTGTGAGGACAGCCTCTCTTGCCAATGGAAATGCTATACAGTCTCACCCATTTATAAATGGCAATCAGATTCTACAGTGCAACAGCACTTCCAGTAGCAATCATAATCTTATTTCCTTTTGTTTCAAAGGATTAGCATTCAAGTCTCCCAAGTCACACAGAGTAGAAATTGTCAGTCTTTCAAACAATGAAAACCTGATAAGAGAACACCATGCTTGACTGAAATCACATTATAAAATCATGGGAGGTCATAATTTAATTCTTTCTCTACTATTTCATAAATTGTGTGGATGAAACTGAACTGAAACATACGAAGTGATAATCTTATACGAAGTCATCTTCTTAAATTGTGAGTGATTTAATTACATTCTATTCCAGTTAATTTCAGTACTAAAGCACTATCAGTTCCACAAACTTGACAAAAACTAGAGACAACCACCTTTACTAGTAGCACAGATTTTAAGGAGCTCAATTTTAGCCACATCAATCCAGAGTCAGTTGGAATTCTGAATGAAGCAGGTCACTTGCATGTTGTTTTTGTTCTTAGTTTCATCCCTTGAAGCATTTGAAAAGGGGTCTTAAAGTGAAATTTGTTTTTGTTTTTGTGAGTGTCAGAGTAGGTATTTATGTCACAGCACGTGCAGGCAGTTTTCAAGCGACTTTTACTCTCTTGACCTATTGCATAGAAAGCAGGATTTGCAGCATTTCTACAAATTAAAATATACTTCATCTACCAGCAATATGCACTATTCAATAACATAGGTTTTACAGCACACTGCAAAGCAAAAAAGCATTATAATTAAAAACAGGACTATTAATTATACAACAATTCCACATCAACCAATACCATTTTCAACAACTCGGCACTGTTACTTTATATTTAAAAAAACATTTTTCTCCCTTGAATCCAGAAGGTTTAAGTTTGTAGTCCAGAGTAAACATGGTTCTTAATCAGTCATGTTGCCCTTTGAGTAACTAGATCCTTGAGGAAATATTGTAGCAATATGAGCTGCTGCTGTAACCCAAGGACAATACTCCTACAGTGTTACCAGATGTGTTGCGTTATTTCGCATGGGAATAGAAAAAATGAAGGTTTTTTTGGAAAGTATCAGATAAGCCCCATTCCCAAATCCGAATGGATTGAGTATCGCCAACAGGTCTATGAAGAACTGTAACCAAACTCTCAGCAAAGGATTGTATTACAGTTCATGCAAGCTACATCCCAAGATTCTTCTGATGCCTGAGACACATAATACAAATCAATCACTCACAAAAATGTTATGGTTTGTGAAACGGTCTGTGTCTAGAGTCTGGCAGATCAACAGCCACTGGTAATACGAAGAGGAATTCATGAAGACACCAAGGCCTGTTCTAAATGTCAAAGTGATAGCATGAACTTGTAACAATGGATTGAGCTGTGGATAACTAGCTATTTTCTGCCTTTGCTGTAACACTAGACTCCATACAATGCAAGCAGAGACTTTGTTCTCTTTCAGTACTGATCCTGAGCAGCATTACGAGAGCCAAAATTTTAAAAGCAAAGACCAAGGGACCTCTTTTAAAAAAAATAACAGAAGTAAAATTGCAGATGTTTTTATTTGGTTTACAATTGTTTGTAACATAAGCACAAATTGAATCATAATTATTGAACAATTAGGAACTCAGTTAACCTTTTTCCCTACATACTGTAACAATAAAGCACACATTCACATCTATCACTCCTACTAATACCCAAGTAACTGAAAGGATTTTTGCCAGATTGCAAGGCTCTGTCCATTAATGCATTTTATTGCTGATATTATTTCAGGAAATTATATTATGCAATTCTGAACCAAACTTGCCTGAAACATTACATAATATGAAAATTCCAAGTGTTCCATTTCAAAGTTCACAACCCAAACGTTAGTACCAGCAATATTTCTCCAGCACTTCACAGATCACTAACATAGTTCTTGTTTTGAAAGAATGATTGCAGGTGTTTGCACTAAAGTATTATCCTTAAAGAAATGAAGTTCCTTCGCATTTAACAGAGTACCAATGTTTTCCATGACTTGACATTGACAATAGCAAAATGACTTTATCAATTAATGTGATGACAAAACAAAGGATCAAAGAAATTTTTAAACAAAAACAAAATCCAAAGCATTTGTTGTTTTCACTCAATGGTCTCTGCATCTCTGCTCCGAGAATACTGTCAATAACCTAGTCACGAGAAGGTGGTAAGCAGCATAAGCAGTGACTCTCCATTCTGAATCTTACTACGTGTTCAGGCCCATGTCCACGAGCAAAGAAATGAGTTTTGAGGCATGATTTGATACAATGGGGCTCTTCAGATTAAACAAGAAGTATGTCAGTGGGGACATTACAGAGAAGAGGCTGTCCAACTTGTTTATGTGCATTGTATATCACATTGATTCTAGCATGCAGATTTTTACGAACTGCTGTAATGACAAATTGGAATGGCCCCGAGTTTCCTCAATCTGTTCACATCTTATTGACGATTTCACACCAGTTCCCCACCTATTCTCCTCTCTCATGCAGCTTCGCCCTGAATCTCCAGTTAAGGATGACAGTTTTCTTCTCATGCTTTACTTCAAAATGGAGGTGTTCTCCCTCTTGCACTCCAGTTCAAAGTGAAGTTCTTATCGTTCCCTTCCAATTTTCATGCTGGTGGTGTGTTGTTTCTCCACCCACCCTAGCCCTTGTGTTTCCAACCTCTCCCCCACGTCACGATTGATGCAGACCCTTTGTTGCCGCAACCCCACTCTAAATCCATTCACCGCTGAACACCATCCTCAAACTCACCTATGATCTGAGTTTTTAATCAATTCTCAAATATTCCAATATTCGTTTTCTATTTCCATTTCTAAGAGTCATTTTTGACATTTTTGTGTTATTGATGTTACAAAGCACAAAGGGGAAGTTTAGGGCTTTCAGGGATCACCACAACCAGTCTTTAATTTTATTGGCTTAGTTTAAATTTACATAGATGACTCCCTCCATTCCATTCTATTTCAGATCCGCACAATGCAGCCCTCACTGTGGCTGAGTGCATTTCCTTATAACACACTTCGTATCTCTTACCAATTCCTATCTGTTGCTGCTACTTCAAGCAGCTGAACTATGCAATGTGGGCAAGAATTTTTGATAACACAACAATTTTGCTTACACTATACCAGTAACAGCTACCAGCAGGGTGTGGGGAGGGGAAAGGTGAGAACCAGTGATTATGCAGAGGTTGGAAGAATTAGCATTGCCACTGAGAGGCAGGCAAGAATCCCCGTAGAAATGTGTGACAATAAATCAAAAATGCTGGCGAAATTCAACAGGTCTGGCAGCATCTTTGCAGAGAAAGCAGAATTAATGTTTCAAGTACAGAGACCTGCAGTGGATACCTCGGGATGGGGTAGGCACCATGAGTTTTAGGATTAGATTATCATCTGGTTATCAGAAATTCCCTGACTTCGTATTCTAGTGCAACCTCAATTGATCAGTGAAATTATTACTCAATATCGTTTAAAATGCTGTGTTTTTGTCAACTTTGCCTTTACACTGATGGAATCCAATATGGACTTCTAAGTCAGTATTTTCATGTACGAGAAAGTGGCATGTATTTTCATGGAGTGACATGGATGTAGCACTTATAGGTCAAAGTCATATAGGCACAGAAAAACCATTCTGCCCATCGAGTCTGCGGCAACCTGTCCACACTAATCTTACTTTCCAGCACATGGACCATAGCCTTGAATGAACATCCACATGCCTTTTAAAAGTTAGTTAGTCTTCCCGACGTTTATTTTAAGTAGTGGTTTAATCCTGGATAAACATGAGGTGATTATTCCTCATCACTAGGACTGAGGTGGTTAATTGAATTTCTTCTGCTACTTATTGACCACGTGGGGAGTGCGAGCACTCATGGAGAAAACCCAGTGTGCAGCATCTGCAGGCCCATGGCTACAGGACTGTAATGCTGAATTTTCAATTTTATATCTTCATTTTTCTAATTTGTACCTAACCTAAGGACCTCGGTACCTAAGTTGGTGCCAGAAATGGCGACTTTGTACATTTTTCACTGTACTCCTGTATCCCACTACTTGAGTATGTGTGACAACTAAACCTAATTCTAATTTTTGCCTTGGTGTCATTTTTTATTTGATAGCCTTTAAGAAGATTGTTGGGTGATTTTAAACATCAAATGCATGCCATAAATAAGCATCAAGTCATGCTCAATCATATTTAGTTAAAGAAATAAACAGTCAAAAGCTTTTGCATCATTATGAGCCATCTCAATTCACTTTATTTGGGGAAAAGTGTTATTACAGGATGGATTTACTGCTAATTCAATAACTATTAGATTTACCTTCAGGAATTCATCCTTTTATTCTATGTAGAAAACAAGGAGAGCAGAGAGAGACTCTAGTCATAAAATCTCTTTCCAAAAATAGTGAATGGTCAAAGTGATTTTAAAAATCTTTTAGGAAAGATTAAACATGCACAGATTTCCTACAGTAGAAGGAAATTACCTTGAAGATAAGATTTGCTGGAACTCTGAAATTTGTGCTTTAAGCTACTGTTATTCCAGAATTAATTTTAACGCCTCTGCTTTTGAAAGAGCATTAAAACTCTATTGTCTTCTATTAAATGATCAGCCTTCTGTTTAGAAGAGTTTTAAACTACTGAAGAGTACTTCAGCTACTTCAGTTCCCATCGGATGTCAGTGTTTTGGGGTACACTAATTGATTTGGTATCCGGTGTACATATTCCTGAAAAGATAACAGAAAGTCATTCATAAAATCTTGTGGCTTACAAAGAACTCCAATAGTGCAAGTTCACTCAGTGACACATGAGCAGTTATACTATGACATACATTTCCTGTCTTCTATAAGACAATGACATGATCGGAATTTTAAAAACACTCAGGCCTAGAGTTTTTATTTTGACATTGCCATGTATTTCCATTTTACCAAAAAATTATACAACGCGTCACAGCATGGATAGCAAATTGTGTGCCTGATCAAACTGAGAAAGGTAAAGTTCAATTGGATTTTGTGGAAGCACTACTGCTACTGCAGAGGCAGATCTATAAACAGTAGATTGAATCATCAAATAGTTAGAACACATGTGGTGGTTATTTGACCCATCACTGTCATGCTAACTTCTCTGCAAGAACAACTCAGGAGTCCCACTTCCCTATCGTTTCTGTGAAGCCCTACCACTACTTCTTCCTATTTAGCTGCTCACTCAATTCCCTTTGGAAAGCCAACATCGAATCTGCCTCCACCACATTCTCAGTCACTGTATTCCACCAAAAAGATTTTACCCATGTTGCCTTTTGGTACGTAACTTGAACCAGTATCCTCTGGCTCTCAAATTTTCCACCCGCAGAAACATTCTTCTTTCTCGACTGCTCGTGATTCTTGAAAACGGTATCAAATCTTTCCTCTGCCTTCTCAGAGGGAAACTAATCCGTCTTCTCCTATTTAACCAAGTAACTGAAGTTTTTCACACTGTCTTTTTTTTAAATCTTCTCAAATCTTCACAGCCACACCCTAAAATGTGGTCGGGACAGTTAGACAATATTCCATCGAGGTTGAACCAGAATTTCATTAAAGGTTCGTTATCATGTAGTGTCTTATGTCTAAACAACTTCTGTTTGTTGAAGATGGCACAGTGGTTGACTGCTGTACTCCTCAGATAATGGGTGAGTCTACATGCAATGGGCAATCTTCCTCTTAATTCACCAATCTTATTAACCAGAATCACACTCCGCACATTCATGTCATGCACATAACCTTAAGCAGCCATTACTTTGCCCTATTCTGACATCCATCTAACAATACACAATTTCTTGATTTGTCGTTATATTTCGCCACAATATTATTTGCATCTTGGTCTCCCTCCCTACTGTTATTGCAAGGTTCCTATAACCCTGTGAATTTAGATTAAACCATCTCTAAAAGCATTAGCATATCACCAAAGGAGAAGGATCCTGATTCTGCTTAAATGCAACTCATTTAGCATGTAAAAGTTTCATCTCCTCAATAGCTGATATCAATAACCCAGGAATGTAAAGCTTTTCCTCTTGCCCCAACTTTCCAGTCACAAACTCATCTACCTTGTTCTCTTTCAAGGTTCGCTTGTGTGCAGCCCCGGAAATTATTCAAGGTTACTATTTTTTGCTAATTTTCTACCTAATTCTGTAAATTCTGACTGCAGAATCATGCCCTCTCTTCTACGAATGTCAATAGTACTGATGTAGACCCTGAGACTGCTGGTTGTTCACCCTCTCCTCTCAGGGTGCTCTCTAGCTATTCAGTAATAATGAGATGATTCTCTACAAGTTTCCATTCTTCAGTCAGGGCTGCAAGTCATCATCGTATTCTTGTTCCAGCATAGATCAAAGCTGCTTAATGACCCAAAACCTTATACTTAATGACATTAACATCTCAGGGTCATCACTTTAGACATTAAGGAATAAGTCTTAAGTTAGTTGCCTATTTCACCTTCTGAAAATAAAAATATAACTATTATGAAACTAACTTCTCATTAATGGAACTGGAATGAACATTTTTAAATGCATTGATAACAAGCTCTATCAGTCAATGAAGAAATATTAGGCAATGCATTACAAGGGACACATTCTGCTTCATATGAGCTAAACAGTGAAAGGTCGATGGCTCAGAATTTTTGCTATGAGTAGGTAGTAATTTATTATAACAGCTGTGCTAGTCCATTCAGTTATCTAGGAAGTGAATGGGGTTATCACAATTTTTCAACCATAAATTGAGTGTCACTACATCAATCATAAGCAAATGCTTTATACACCACATAATTCATAAGCTAATAGTTTGATGCGCATGACAATCTGAAGAACCCTTGTCTGCGAATCAGAAGGCTGCAGGTTCAAGTCCCATGTCAGAACAGTGTTGTACTCAGCAATTGATGTATTGTTCTCTGTGATGTTAAACCTGTTCAGATGGATATAAAAATAAAATCTTACGATAGTCTTCGAAGCAACAACAGGATGTAGATTTCTTGACCAACATTATGACAGCTGATTAACTGGTGATTCATCCTTTTGATGTTTGTACAATGTAGCTGCGTACATGCAGACTGCTGCTTTTTGCCTAAAGAGTGACAACATTTTCAGTAATCCACCGGCTTTCATCTTACCGTAACAATATCCTCTGTCAAGTAGGATACTTATTCTTTGCCAGAAAAATTGACAGCTAATTTGGTTTGATTTTCATACAACTAATTTGGTTTAGTGAGGATAGGAAACTTCCCCTCCTCCACAATAACACTCAACATTGCAGCCCCCACCCAAGGATGTGTCCTCAGCCCCGTCCACCAACGACTGCATTGCCAAATTCGAAACAAATGCCATCCATAAGTTTACTGAAGGCACCACCATAGTGGGATGGATATCTAACAAGAGTGAGTCAAAATACAGAAAGGAGATAGAGGGCTTGGTGACGGGGTGCAATGAGACCAATCTCCCAATGACAGAAAATCTAAAGAGCTGATCATCGACCTCATAAAGAAAGGCGAAGAACATGTCCCTATCTACATTAACGGAATTGAGGTTGAGAGGGTGAAGAGCATCAAGTTCCTCAGAGTGATGATAAACAGCAACCTGTCCTGGACTTCCCATGTAGATGCGACAGTCAAGAAGGCACAACAACACCTCTTCTTCCTCAGGTAGCACAGGAAATTTGGCATGTCCCTAAGTTCCCTCACCGAATTCTACAGTTGCACAATTGAAAGCATACTGTCCAGGTGCATAACAGCCTGGTATGGCAACTGCTCTGCCCAGGACTGTAAGAAACTACAGGTGGTGGTATTCACAGCCCAGACGATCATGGAAACCAACTTTCCATTCATGAGCTCTATTTACATGGTTTGCTGAAGTGGAAAGGCAGCCAACATCATCAAAGACCCACTGCATTCTGGTAATGATTGCCTACAACCTCGTCCGTCAGGCAGAAGACACAGAAGCCTGAACACACACACAAGTAGGTTCAGGAACAAATTGTTTCCAGCCATTATCAGCCAGTTGAATTGCTTCTAGCCTCAAATAATGTAACCTGCAATGTAACCTGTATGCCTCTAAGTCTTTTTGATTTTTACATTCTTTGCTTGCTGTGATCTGCCTATACTGCTCATAAACAAAGCTTTTCACTGTATTTCAATACACGTGACAATAAAATTAATCAATATTAGTGAATCATATGTTTCATATAATGGCTTTTCCCAACTCCACTCAAAAGAAAAATATTTATGCTAAACATTAAAGTTACAGGCAGTCTGGAAACCACTCCAAACCTTTTTATTTTCTTCAAAATCCAGGAATGAAACTATCATGTAGGCTAATCATTCATGATAGCAAGTCACAGGGATCAATCTAGTAAAGCATCTCAAGCCAAAACAAGTTTTACAAATGATACTATAAAATCAAACGTAATCAGAGAAAGAAATATCTAGTCTACATCACGAACTGTCTCTAACAAATAAACTGGTAACAAACCATTTAGGAACATGTCTAATAGCTAAAACAGAAGGCGGTCACTAAAATTCAATAATTTTTCAAACAGAGAATGTTTCATCAGATTATATACAGGCAAGTCTAATGCAAAGTATTTGAAAATAAGCATACAAATGTATATATAAGAAAAAACAGCTGGGAAATGAGATTAGAGTTAGTATCTACATAGAACAAAGGACTAAAGGCCTCATTCTCTGCTCTTTGAAGCATATAATATGAACAGATAGAAGGAAATGGTTTTCCTACGCTTTATGCTTGGACTGATATGAAATATGAGTATTGCTTCTTTGCTTTACCAGATCATCTGAGTCCCTCAATTTAACTGAATTGACAGAATCACAGATCACCATCCTAATTCCATATATAAAATAGATGCAGAACAATTAAGCTTGTGATCTGTTGTAATAAAGAAAGAAGTTTAATAAATTGTACCCACTACATTATGCAAAAATTATCTTTAGGCCCTACCGCAATGCCAACTTTATGGTTCTTAAATCTGTACCACAGCACTTTGGTTACAGAAGAAAGCTGCACAAAACGGTTAGAAAAGTTTAAAAAAAAATATTTGAATACATTATAACAAATAACAGTCACATCGAAGACTGTAATTTAATCTCTGGATTCTGCAGACACTAACTGGTCAGGTTTCACTTTTGCACTTTAGGACATCTGAACAGCATGATTGAGTTACAGTAATGCAATACCGTTCAGTGATTCACAGGGTGCTGTACTCTCAAATAATGGCATTAGCAAGGGCTGCAACACCCTTTGAGAATTGGGCAATTCCACGAACAGAACCCAGCATGAACTGCACTGCACATTCAACTCACAATCATAAGCATACGCTGAAGTTATTTTCTTTCAAAATACATGCAAAAACAGTGTATATTACATAAAATAACATGGATAGTTAAAATAAAGGAGGTAAACCCATCCAGGAGTTCAAATGACATTTAAATTATGGTCATTTGAACTCCTCAGCTGAACTACAGCTTTGCCACTCACTTCCAAGTATCTATTATTGTTTATACCACACACGTGGTCTCCTAAGTGCTGAGATATGGGAAGAGTACCGGTCATTTCACAAGCCTTCAGTCAAGAAGTTACCAATGTATAAAGCCAGATTATTTTAATTTACAAACATTTTCTGTTCATTGAGTAGCAAAAAGTAGAAATACAGCTAAGGAATAATTCCAAAATACCAGATCCCAAATTATAAAATAAAACTAACATACTTCAAACATCGTAGACCGATGTTTTATATGACATTAGCATCATTCTGAACTACTCCGCATTACGCTAAAACCAGATGGTCACAGACATTCAAAAAATACATTCTGCATTTGGTAAAAAGTGCCAAGAGAATCCAGGGAAAAGAAAATGTTCCTCCACCCAGTTCCACATCATTACCTCTGGAATCTCCTGAATTTGGAACTTGGCACCATCCCTGTTTCTTGGTTCTGTTGCCCTTTGGGGAATATCATTCACACATTTTATTAGCTTCCGCATGCTCTCTGATGGCACCTTGCTCGTCCTTTCCGCAATCTCCATTTTGTCACACTGCTCATGTCATATCCAATGCAGGATGAGTCACAATTATCCCTACTGAAACATTACGAAGACTGAAGCCATCACCCTTAGCATCAACCATAAATGTCGCTATCTCAACACTGATTCCTCCCCGTCCTGACCTTTTTCATAAGCTAAAATAAACTAAAGCTAAAATAAAATAAATCACAATCTGTGCACACTATCCAGCATCAAACTGAGGTTCCAACTAAATGTATTCTCCATTACCCTTCATCCCATCATCCCTCAGCCCTTCTGCATGCATATGAAACTTGACTATTTTAGTTTTCTTGACTAATTTTTCACTCTCCACAGTCAAAATGTCAATTCATTCAAAATTCTACTGCTTGGACTCTATCTTTCATGAAGTATCACTTGACAGTGCTTTGTTGTAATCAAAGTTGTTCAAAGTTTAAGGTAACATCCGGTCTCAAATTTACATTACTTTGTAGTGTTGCCTCTCCCTACCTCTGCTAACTCATTTAGTCCTAACAGCATCCCTTACTCCCAATTCACCAGCCTCTGGCAAAACACCTAATTTGCTCTGGTCTGTCAATAGCGATGCCTTCAATCATTCAGGCTTCTCTCTTTAGAATACTTTTCTTCACTGTTCGTTGCTCCACTATGGCATGCTTCAAATCCACCACTTTAATCAAAATTTAGATCGTTCATCCTAAAGTGTACTTCTTTGGCTTGATACTCATATTTGGCCGATTATCTTTCCATGAAGCATTTTGCAAATTTATTATATTTAAGTTTGCTTGTACATGGAAGTTATTTTGCTGCTGATATTTACTGAATATTAGTTTTCCACTGTTTGAAACATAGTGGAAATGGGCTACCAATGTTTAACTTTCAATATTTGACTTTAATAGGTTGAGATACTTGACTTTAATACTTAGGGAAGAAAACTGCCATCTTTACCTGATCTGGACTCCATGTGACTCCAGACCGACAGCATGCTCTGCAACAGTTCTTTTCCTGTTGACATTTACAGGATATTTGCTTTTCATTACTGAAGAACAAACAAATTAGGAGCATCGTGGCCCCTTGAACCTGTTCCTCCATTCAAGAAGATTTAGATAATATATTTTTCAATCAAGTATCTCTTACTCTTCTCAACTCCAACGAATACAAACTTAGCCTGTCCAACTTTTCTTCACAAGGCAACCCTTAACGTTTTCTGCTGGTTTGATGCGGTTTACTATAGGTAACTGAGAGTGATCCTGTTTTCAGCTGTTGCAGGCCTGGTCTGGCAAGGCTTCCCTCTGTCTTTTCACAGCCCAAGCTGATCAGCTACCTGACAGCCAATCACAGACCTGTTGGCAGGCAGAAAATACTTGTCATTGATAATTGGTCTTTAGTTGAGACCAATGGTTTCAATTGTAAACTAACACCTTGGCTCCAGTTTGTCTGCACATTACCGGAACCACAGTTAAACAAGAAGGGTTAACAATAAGTATCAAATTATCTGCTTTCAAAACATGCAGCCATCCTCTTAACCCCTTAGTTTTTGACAGTTCTTGCTCATTTCAGTCCACTATTTTAAGAAGCACAGAAAATAAAAAGACAGTCTTTACGCACTTCCGACCTTAAGAAAATATAAAAATGCATTTCATTACCAGACATAACATACAGAAACATCTAGACTTACGTACATCCATTCTCCATCCTCTTAAACAATCTGAACACTGATTAAAATTTCAAATATTACAGCATTTAACATTTAGGACAATGCTGCCTCAATTTCATCTCTTTTCCCCTAAGACGGGGTTTTTAAATAATAAATAGCTGTAACAATGGACTCCATCTAAATATTTCACATTCTGATTTCAAACTTTGCAGTGAAGGCTTGTGAATTATATTCAGCATAAATTAGCACTTCCTTGACATCGTATTAGTTATAAACTTTAAAGTGTTGAACAGCTAATAGCAATTCCAACATTTCTTTTTCCACAGTACAGTATTTCTTCTGATATAATTTCTTACAGGTCCACCCCATGAGTTTCACTATTCTTGATTCATCAGTCTTTAACCAAGGCAGCACCTACACCCAAGTCACTTACATCAGTAGTCATTTTGAAAGGACTGGAAAATCAGAGACAACCAACACTGGTTTCATCCATCATGGTTGCCTTCAGCAAATCTGGCTTATGGACATCATTGTGCCTTCATCCAAATCATGTATATAAATGGTAAACAGTTGGGTTTCCAGCTCTGATCACTGTGGCACTCCACTTGTTACATCTTGCCAACCTGAACTCTTTCCTATTAGCCAGCCAATCTTTTATCCATTGCCAACATGCTAGCCCCATACCATGAAATTTCATGTTCCGTGATAACCTTTAATATTGCACCTTATTAAGTGCCTTCTGGATATCAAAGTACTGTAGACTCACTTCCCCTTTATCCCTCAAATTGAAGCCCAGAGCAGTTTGGAGGCTAGGTGTCAACATGGACTGGATTAGAAGGACCACTGTTCTGAACTTCTTATTTCACATTTTTCTAATTTATGCTTACAATCTGCAATGCAGGACTTTTTATATCTTTATTTTCTAATTTTCGTTTCCTAAGAACTTGAACTGAATAATCTGCATCTGAGATGGTGCCATAAGTGGAGACTCATGAACTTTTCATTGTACTCATTTGAAGATATGTAACAATAAAAAGCTACTTCAATTTGATAAGCAGATGCTTCATCAAAGAGCTCCAATACATTGGCCGAATATCATTGTGCTTTCATAAAATCATGTTGACTCTGCCTGATTTTGGGGAGGACTAGTAAATTTCTGCAGAGCATCATGTGGTTGGTATATATAGCTGCTACAGAGTATCAGTGATGGAAGACGTGAAAGTTTGGGAATGTGGTGTCAATCAAACAGGATGGCGTCAAGATTGTACTTGTTAATTCCCATTTGAGTTCACCATCATGATCATAGTGAAAATGGGCAAATGACATTCAACTTTCTTCATTTACGTTTTAATAAGAAAGACCTACATTGACAAAAATTGATTTTAAAAAGGATACTACTGAGATAAAACCGTTACTGCGATTACCTGACAAGGTCATGTTGAACAACAGAGGTAACACGGAGGATGGCAAGGGCGAAAAACGTACGCTGAATGGGGGATTTCAATGTCCACCAGCAAGAGTGGGTTGGCAGCAGTACTACTGATCGAGCTGGTCGGGTCCTACAGGACACAGCTGCTAAACTGGGTCTGCAGAAGGTGATTAGGGAACCAACAAGAGGGGAAAACATACCTAACCTCATCCTTACTAATCTGCCAGATGCAGGTGCATCTATCCATGTCAGTATCAGTAAGGGTGACCACCGCGCAGTCCATGTGGAAACAAAGTCTCCCCCTTCACATTGACAATAATCTCCAGCGTGTTGTGTGGTACTATCACTGTGCTAAGTGGGACTGACTTCACACAGATCTAGCAACTCAAGGCCAGGCATCCATGTGGCGCTGCGGGCCATCAACAGCAACAGAATTGCACTCCAGCAATAACGTCACAGCCCAGCATATCCCCCACTCAACCATTACCACCACGCTGGGGAATCAGGAACAAAAGCAAAGCTGGAAAAGCTCAGCAGATCTGGCAGCATCTGTGACGGAGAAAAGAGAGTTAACATTTCAGGTGCAGTGACCCATCTTCAGAATCAATCAGGGAATCAACCCTGGTTCAAATGGGCAGTGCAGGAGGGCATGCCAGCAGCAGCATCAGGCATTAACCTGGTGAAGCCAACAAACAGCATAAGCAGCAAATGATAGACAGAGCTAAGTGATCCCAAAACCAATGGATCAGATCTAAACTGTGCAGTCCTGCCACATTCAGGCTCCACAAATAACCCCACCTCACTGATGGAACAGCCCAGCACATCAGTGCAAAAGACAAGGCTCAAGCATTTGCAGCAATCTTCAGCTAGAAGTGCCAATCCATCTCGGCCTCCTCCAGTGGTCCTCAGCATTGCAGATACCAACCTTCAGCCAATACGATTCACTCTATGTGATATCAAGAAACATATGGAGACACTGGATACTGCAAAGGCTACAGGACCTGACAACATTCCAGCAATAGTACTGAAGACATGTGCTCCAGAACTTGCTATTCCCCTAGCTAAGCTCTTCCAGTATAGCTATAACACTGGTATATACCCAGATATGTCTTACACATAAAAAAAAGGACAAATCTAACCTGACCAATTATCGCCCCCCCCAATCTACTCTCAATCATTAGTCAAGTGATGGATAGTGTTATCAATAACTGCAAGCAGTACCTGCTCAGCAATAACCTGTTCAGTGGTGCCCAGCTTGGGTTCCGCCAGGGCCACTCAGTTCCTGACCTCATTACAGCCTTAGTTCAACCATGGACAAAGCAGCTGAATTCCAGAGCTGAGGTGAGAGTGACAGCCCTTGACACCAAGGCTGCATTCAATCAAGTGTGGCATCAAGGAGCCCCAGCAAAACTGGAATTAATGGGTATCCGTGAGAAAATTTTCTAGTGGTCGGAGTCAGACCAGACTCTTGGGAAGATGGTCATATTTGTTGGCGGTCCGTCATCTCAACTCCAGGACATCTCTGCAGGAGTTCCTCAGGGTAGTGTCTGAGGTCCAACCATCTCCAGCTGCTTCATCAATGATCTTCCCTCCATCCTAAGGTCAGAAGTGGGGATGTTCGCTGATGATTGCACAATGTTCAGCACCATTCGTGACTCCTCAGATACTGAAGCAGCCCATGTTCAAACGTAACAAGATTTGGATAATATCCAGGCTTGGGCTGACAAGTGGCAAGTGACATTCGCGCCACACAAATGCCAGGCTATGGCCATCACCAATAAGAGACAACCTAACTACCACCTCTTGACATTCAATGGTGTTACATTCACTAAATCCCCCACTATCAACATTCTGGGGGTTATCATTGACCAGAAACCTACTGGATTCAACACATTAACAGTGTCTACAAGGACATGACACAGGCTAGGAATACTGCGGCGAGTAACTCACCTCCTGACTCCTCAAAGCCTGTCCACCATCTGCAAGGCACAAGTCAGGAGTGTGATGGAATATTCTCCACTTGTAATTAAAGAAGTAATGAATGTGGCCACTGCCTCTTTATTCGTAGACTTCAAGAACAAAAAAGAACTAATAACAGCCAATCAGAGCATGTTACTTAATGCTTGCCAAAAAGCAAGACATGTCTTCTTTGTCTAAAGATGTCTTTTGGCAACTACAGCAGGACCTGAAGGACTCTAAATGCTTCTCCTGCAGTTTGATGAATCCATCGACATGGCTGACACAGCTCAGCTGATTGTATGTGTGTGCATGGTTTTGAGAGCATCCTAACAAAAGAGGATCTTCTCACCCTTTTGCCCCTTCAAGAGAGATTGGGGGCGAGGATGACCACAAAATAAAATTCAGAAGTAATGTATTGAAGAAAAACATTCCAGTCAAGAAACTGGTTTTCTTCGCAACTGACGGTGTCCCACCTATGCCCGGTGTAAATATGGGCTTTGTTGCATTTTGCAGAAGAGATTCTGGTTTTCCCTACATGTCAATTATCATTGTTTAAACCATCAGTAAGCATTAGTGAGAAAAGTTATTTCTCTCATGTAAATAGGTAATTGAGATTGTACACTCTATTTGGACAAGTGCCCTCAGCCAAGCTTATTTAAAGGGTAATTTGACAAACTTAATGCTACCTATGGTGAACTAATCCTCCATGCTGATCTAATGTAAGGTTTTAAGTTGAGGGAATGTTCTGCAAAGATTTTTAGATCTGGTGCCCAAAATTATCATTTTTCTTAAATGAAGCATGCAGTGAGCAGGCAGATAAAGTGTGGTTGCTTGACTTCAAATTCCTTACAGACATAGCATCAAAACTGAACAAACTGAATTGTAATCTGCAGGGAAAAGACAGAGGCTTAGCATATATGATCAGTGCTGTGAATGCATTTAAAGTGAAACTAGGTTTGTGGTCTTCCTAATTAAAAAAAACACTGTAATGCTTCCTGAATATGGAGAATGAACTGAGAGAAATCAAAGACAAAGAAAAATGGCTCCATCCAGAAATCATGTGTGTAAATCTGAGGAAGTTAGTACAAGAAGCCAACAGGTGATTTCAGGAATTAGATGTGATGGAACAAGTTGTCAAGTTTGTCTCACATCTATTCCTTCAAATAGACCCTGTTGGGTTGGCAACCAAATTCCATCAGGTGTTTGATTTACACAGCAGTGACGTTCAAATGGAGAAAATTAATATGCAAAATGATATTGAGCTGAAAGTCATCAAAGAACAATAATCTTTGGGACTTGTATTAAACAGAGAGACATACCCACCTCTACCATCCTGTGCTTTTAAAGCGGGAGCTTATGTCAAACCCACAACCCTCTGTGAGACAGTATTCTCCCAAACGAAGATAATCAAGTTCAAGTAACATACCCGTCCACTTCACAGATAGCCATTTGATTGGACGGTAGACAACCAGCAGACTCAAACCACAACCCACATTTCATGGCACTACAGATGATGTAGTTACAGATTTCACACACTTTGAGAATGGTATGTAGGGAACAAAATTATTAGGCGCATATACTTGGTTTTCGATTTATAAAGCATTAAAAATAAACTGCTTCTTCTCATTTTTTTTCAGATCTTGGATGCTATTGCACTTCAATAGCATAGATATAGCATGTAGATATAGCATCTACATCCGATGGTTCGTGCCTTTATCACCCTTTCAGGTAGAGCTCCAGATACCCATCATCATCTAGATTAAACAAAAACTTCCTTTGAATCTCCTCTAAATTTCCAGCCTTTTACCTTAAATCTACGGCCCCTGCTTAGTGATATCTCTACTAAGGGGAAAGGTTTCTTCCTATCTATCCTAACCATGCCCCTCATGATGTTGCACACCTCAATCAGCCAACTCCCACCCATCTATTTGAAGGAAAACAACTTGAGGGTACTAATATATTTTTGAATGCCACTTTTTATTGCCAGTCATAATGCAGTAGACAAGGTATGTTACTGCTGAACTATGCTGGTTAGAAGACCCAGTATGATCTTGGGACTTTCAGCCCAGCTCCCAAACGTTCTAATACAGCTGTCAATCAAATGTGCTGCATACTGAAAAAAATCCTCCTGTAGAAACACCATTCGAAAATATGTAAATACCCCCAAGTTGTCAATTTGTTTAAAAAAAAATCAGTGACCTCAAAAACTTAAAATGTTTTCAGAGTTTTTTTTAGTAAAGCTACTGAAATATGAACACAACCCCTTCTGATAAATGCTTCTCAGAATTGGAAACAGTGAAGAAACTGCAGGGGTCTTCAAAACTCACACCTACTTATCAAACAGCAGTGGGTGTGTGTCTGTGTCCAGTCAAATTTCATTTTAGGCTTGTAAAGGCAACCCCAAAACATGCACATGGAGGTCACAACTCGAAGCCCTTCTGACCAGTAAAACGGTCACATAAAATAACCTGGGGCTGGGAAGCCGTCGCAAATTTAAATCTCCAGTAAACTAAAACTTACATTTTGCGCATTCCAAAACCTACTCCATGTCAACATGAAAAGCAGGTCCCAAGTTTGTCATGACAGAAACTTATAAAACAAAATCATTCCCCTGAGCTAATGAGGCATTCTTAACAGTTATTGAACAGTATGAATCATTATATAAAATGTGCATTTTCAAACAGAGAGCACCTATTTTCACTGAAATTACCAGTGAACCTAATCCACCCCTAAAGGGGCAAACTTTCCTACACAGTATTCAAACTACTACAGAAGATTCCACTCAGGGGTATGACATTGCCAAAGTCCACCAATCCATAAGTGGATTAAAACAGCATTGTAAGGTACATTTTGCAAAGTACCCGCCCCCCCTCCCCACCCCACCACCACTGGAATTGATCTTAGGGTCAGGAAGAATCAGGATGGATCAGGTCACCCCTCAACTACTACCCCCAATAGCGCTGTATAAAGCCTACCAAAGCTAAGAGGGAATCTAATCATGCAACCTTGCAACAAATGTAAAACCAACTGGAAAGAAACGTTACAACCAGGTGGGAATGTTGAACTGGTAGACAGTTTTCAGCAAGAAACCACATTGAGAGTGTCCGATTGGTAGGGTCCCACAAGGAACCAACTCAACTCAGTAACTCTTTCAAGGATTAAACTCTTTGATGACTAAACTGTTGTCGAGCTGTTCAGAGGGGTTTAGTTCATTCGGAAATCAGAACTGCTAGCCTGAGCTTCAAACACTCTGACTCCAGCTATACAGCTTACAACCTAACATTTAACTTCCATTATTAACCTATTGTTTGGTTTGTCAGGTTTAAGTGCCAGTTTCAGGAAAATGGGGGATTCTGGGCTATGCATCTGGGTAGTTCCAGTTTTACGAGCTTGCATCATTGTCACAGTAGAACTTAGTAAAGTGCATTAATGTTAATAATAAAGTTATTCCTGCTTCACACAAAATAAACGGTGTCAGACGTCTCAGGATAAGTGAAGTTTAGTCATAAATTGAGAGACAAATCAATTGGGAGGAGTTATTGCAATAACTTCACAAAATGCTCCCACCCCCCCCCGCCCCGCCCAAGGTCCCACTGTTCTCCACAATGTGTTTGTCTGTGTGGTTAATTCAGTGTCCGTGATGTAGCTGACAGGAAAACCACCTTACATAATAAATAAGGAGGAAAGGATCTCTCTACATACATGGTCCCAGAGTAATAATACTTTTTGCCACCTGCAATTATCTTTATGGGTGGTGTGTATTCAGGAACATTGAGAATTGTTCCATAAATATTTATTGTACTCTGAGATTGTTGCAAAGTGAAGAAAAATATTTTAGTAAGTGTGCAACTTGTACTGCTACAATATAAATTCACTGTAACAAATTCTCAGTTTTAGAGATTCTAATGAATAGATGTGATTTTATCAATCAATATTAGTCCTACTCAATGAATTATTAATCAGGATCTACCCAGACACAATGAAGGAGTTCGAGTGGAGGTAAATAGAAAGGAACCCTATTGCCTTAATGAAGTTTCACATGATTGCTTGACTTTTTCCCCTCCATACTTGCAACTACAGAAAATTGAAGAATCACAACCTGCAAAGTGAGCTCAAAAGTTAGGCTTTAAGCATTACATTCCACATTGATGGTTAACTGGAGAAAACAATTGAGTAGTTTTGAAAATTGATTTCCCATTGGCAGTAACTAGAACAGCAGAACCAAGATTAGCCAGTAGGGGATGGTCACATCCTGGGCAATAACACTCCTCATTTGCTAAATTGGGGGGGCATCACTTAGACAAGCTAATGAGCAAAATCTAAGTTCAGGATGTAAATTCCAAAGATTCAGTTTGCAATGTCTAAGTGGACAGGGAACTCTGCCTCTCAGAGACATGCTAATTTTCTCATGCAAGGAACCAATAAACAGCATCGTCTTACATTTTACTGATCTTTTAGGAGAATCACATAAAAAAATCCAACAGGACATTATCCCTGAGCATCATGGGTTCAACTTGCAGCAGTATTGTTAAAAGGATGCAAATGAGCATGCTTGTCATTGAAACAACAGACACAGTACAATACATGAAACCCTACGTTGTAATGTTGTGTAAATTAGACTTTTGACATCAGTTATTGCAAAATGTAAACATGTACGAGTACATTAAGTTCCAACACCTTGGCTAAGATATTTAATCCAGAAAGATCTTCTGGGTAAACAAAATTCATCAAATATGCAGATGCTTTTTTCAGAGAGCAAACATGAAAAAGTATATTAAGTCCAGAGTTAAAATAAACTATCAATAATGTTTTCTACATAGATTGTTAATCATCTACCAGGATTATTCAACTGACTAGAATTAGAATTCTGAAGACAGTAAAGATGATGCCAAAAAAATTCAAGCCAATGGTTCAAGAGAAGGAGTATTAAGTAGTATTAAGAGGATGGGGCTGCTCTCAGCAAAGGATGACAGAAGATTTCACAGAGGTTTTCAAATTCATGAGCAGCCTGGACAGAGTAGATAGGGGGAAATTACTACCATTGCCAGAAGAAACAAGAATTAAAGGGCACAGATTTAGGAACACAAAAGCACCCATGGTGACACGAGGTAAGAGATTTTCATGCAGCAAATAGCTAGGTCTGACACACTGCCTAAGTGTAGGATGGAAGCAGGTTCAATGGAGGCCTTCAAGAAAACATGGCTATGCAGATAAAACTGCAAAGCGGAACGAGGACACAAATTCCTTTCTATAAACACTGTTACCAAAAATGTCAAAAAAAAAGCTCAGGAGGAGACACATTTTTTGCATGATTTGTCAAAACCAGCCAAACAACTACTGGGAGACACCAACCGGTCACCAGGTATTTCAATGCAAGGTCACGAGGGAAGACTGGAGTTAATCCGAGATAATCTTAGACACCTTCTGTGCCACAGTTGTCACTGGCAAGGAAAAAAAAGCTTATTTGCACAGCAGCCACCGTACATTTGAGACGTCCCAAAGCACTTCTCAGCAAATAAACAGCCGTTTTGACATTCTGCAACTATTGTTCTGTCAAGGAAAACATCAGAAAACTTGTGCGCAGGGATGTTCTACAGATAGAAAATTCAATCATTTCTTTTATAATAATTGATTCATGGGATGTAGACTCGACCATATGTTTTCCATCCCGAACTGCTCCTGAGAAAATATTGGTGAGCTGCCTTCTTAAACTGGTGCAGCCCTCTCAATGTAAAAACACCCTCAATCCTGGTGGCAATGATCAGTCAATTTGGTATTTTGGCAGTCTGAGTTGGCAACAAGAATCACGTGATGGATTGTTTGAATAAACCTGAGCAGTTAAGAGTGGCCTCAGTTTAGTACTGCATCCAAATCTCTAATAATACAGTACTGAATACAGTATCAGAATAGTTTAAGAACTAGAGAACTACGGTACTCAAACTCCTGACTCTGTGGGTACCAATTGAATGGAACTTGCCCATAACTACTATCACAAAAATTCCATATGACCTGTGTGAGTGGCAATCCAAAATTCTGAATGTGCCTGTCCTATGAAAACATAGTAAAATTGAGTTGCTGCGCATTAGGAGAGCTTTCACCTTACAGATTGGACACATTCTATCATGTAAATTTCTTTCAATACGAAAAGATATCCTGGAATAAAATATTAATTATGCAAACTTCAATTAGCTTCATGTGTCAAAATCTTGGATTTATCTGCCTATCAGAAGATGCGTGCAGCAAATTAATCCATGTAGTTGAAACCATAAATGTTCAAAGCTTTTCAAGCAGAGATTTCTTGCAGGTCTAGCACAGTATGTTGCATCATTTACATGCAATCAAACTCACCCCTAAGCAATTTTAATAGACTACAAATTGCTTGGTCTGAACATTAGCTCATGGAGTGATTTTGTAAAGCTAGTATTTTCAAAAAAGGGCAAATAAAATCTTCTGTGGGGCTTGCACTTCCATGATCACATATATTCAGATGGCATGATCAGCTCTGGAAATCTTTACAAAATTACGCATTGTTTTGTGGAGGAAAATGAGTTCAAGGTTTGTGCTGTCGTTCGTGCAGTGATGCGGTGAGAAGTATTACAAGAAGTATTTACGTAATGAAACAAAGAACTGCAGCTGCTGGAGATCTAAAACAATAACAGAAATTGCTGGAGAAACTCAGCAGGCCTGGCAACACTGGTGGAAAGCAAACAGAGTTAACATTTCAAGGCCGATGACTGTTCATCAGAACTCTTTGCAGCTGTGCAATGCTGATATGGAAGGGTGCGTGTGCATGTGCATGTTAGGGTGGGTTGGGGTGAGCAGCGGTGGGGAAGAGAAGAGTTGAGTGCATAGATAGAGACAGCCCAGCGAGGGAGATAGGAAAGGGGAAGGTGAACAAGGATTTGACGGACAGCAGACCAGGATGATAGAAAAGCTGAATAAAACGACAATAAGAGCGACAAGTATGAGAAAATGGATGAGCCATACTAAATGCAACCCGTATAAGGTGATAATTGACTTGGGAGTAAGCGAGAATGATTGACCGTGCTGAAAGCACCAATGTCATGACAGAATCGGGTGTGGGGTGGGTAAAATAAGAACATGGTCGGGGATCGAACAGAAAGAGAAATTGCAGGTAAATCTCAGCAGGTCTGGCAGCATCTGTGGACAGAAATCACAATTAATACTTCAGGTCCAGTGACCCTTCTTCAGAACTGGATGTAATCAGAGTTTAAAGTTCTAACCTGATGTTGAGTTCTAGAGGCTGCAGGATCTCCAAATGCAAAATAAGAGATTGTTTTTTGAGGTTGCATTGGGGTTCACTGGAACATTGCAGTAAGCCTGAGGTCATTTTTGCAGACAGAATGTAGATGTTCTGCAAAGCAGTCATCCAATCTGTGTTTTGTCTCCCCAATGTACATAAGACCACACTGTGGGCTACTTTACATTAGATTCTATTATCCTGTTTGCCTTCAGCAACATTTTTAATTGGTAGCCCCAGCTTCTCATAAAAGCCTTGATTTAGAGTTAATCAGACCAATGAATTTCAGCTATTACGAATTATGAAATGTATCTGTGCCCGAAATTTCCAAAATGTACATGTCTTTGTAATCTTTTTTAGCCTGACAACCCTCTAAGATATCTGTTCTTCTCCAATTATGGCCTCATGAGCATTCTTGTCTTTAATTTTCTAGGATTGGCATCCCTGCCTTCTGCTGCCAAGGCTCTTAAGGTCTGGATGTCCTCATCCAAGTCTCTCTGGACTCCTTTCCCCTTCAAGATTCTCCTTGGCAAACACATATTTGCGCAAGCACGTGTGGCTGGATGTCTTGGTGATGCTCGTGTGTGGCATTTTGGGAAGAATGGGGTTGTGGGGGGGTGGGGGAGGCAAATCTCAGAAACCGATAAAGTTTAACAAGATTACACAGGTTGAGCAGGACAGCTGGACAAATTGAACATTAATCTGCTTTTACCCAGAATTTAAAACATTCAATCATTGCTTAAGTAATAATAACTTATGCTGTTATGACACGTAATGGAAAATATTCATTTTCTTGGAACTAATCAAAAGGTTGCCTGCTTTAGTCTCTCAAATGGTTATTAAAAAAAAATAACTGATTCATTATTCTCCTCTATGGAAATAAACCTGTTGACCTTACCTGGTCTTAGCTCTATGTGACCCCCAATATCATGTTAATATAGTTAGTTTTCAGCCACCCTCAAAAGTGACCTTATAACCCATTTAGTTTTACTAAAATTAAAGAAAGGAAATAAAGAATAATTCAGTCAACCACTTGCTTGCAAGCCTGTTATCCCACTGGTCCTCCCATATTATCCTAATCTACGCACAGCAATCTGCAGAGGCTAACTCCCTAACATCTAGAACTTCATGCTACATTTCAGAATTGAACAAATTATAAGATCTACAACTATCAACCAAAGTGTATGGCGTCTTCATCACCAGCCCCAGGGATATTCTGCCCTGCAAGTCCTCAACGGCAACTGTGGACCTTGAAATCTGATGGCTCAAACCGCAAAGAAAGCCTCCTGCTGATTATCTGTTTGCACCCTCCCTCACCTGATGGCTCACTGCTCCCAATGCTGACCTCCACTTGAGGATCTGAGGATTGTAAGAACACAGGAGGCATGCCAGCTGGGGTCTCAAATGTTCAACACCAAGAACAGCTTCATACTAGCATTATTGGTAGAGCCCTGAAGGACATAGCGGTCAGATTGAGCAAACAATAAATACAAGAGATAAGCTACCTGACCTGGTCTTCATCAGCCTTTCTGTAATATTTGCAGTTTACTCCATTTTACATTATAATGGAGTCCATGACAATATTATTAGGAATTAACATCATCTCATGAAAGCCAAAATTCATCTTCACACTGAAATCTTCCCATTATATAGAACATAGAACATTACGGCACAGTACAGGCCCTTTGGCCCACGATGTTGTGCCGAACTTTTATCCTAATCCTGAGATCTATCTGAGCTCCACCATTACCTTATACTATCATTCATATGCCTATCTAATTGCCGCTCAATTGCCCCCTAATGAGGCCATCTCCACTACCCTCTCTGGCAATGCATTCCACGCCCTGACCACTCTCTGGGTAAAGAACCTACCTCTGTCATCTCCCCTATATCTACCTCCACTCACTTTAAAACTATGCCCCCTCGTAATAGCTACCTCCATGCCAGGAAAAAGTCTTTGGCTGTCTACTGTATCTATACCTCTCATCATTTTGTACACCTCTATCAAGCCACCTCTCATCCTTCATCGTTCTAAAGAGAAAAGCCCTAGCTCTCTCAACCTATCCTCATAAGACTTTCTCTCCATTCCAGGCAACATCCTGGTAAATCTCCTCTGCACCTTTTCCAATGCTTTCACATCTATCCTGTAATGAGGCGACCAGAAGTAGGCACAATACCCCAGATGTGGCCGAGCCGGGCTTTTGTATAGCTGGAACATAACTTCATGGCTCTCGAATTCTCTCTATTAACGAAAGCTAGCACACCATATGTCTTCTTAACAACTCTATCCACTTGGGTGGCAGCTTTCAGGGAAGTGTGGATGAACATGAACCCCAAGATCCCTCTGCTCCTCCACACTGTCAAGAATCTTTCTGTTAATCCTGCGTTCAGCTTTCAAGTTTGTCCTTCCAAAACGAACCACCTCACACTTTTCAGGGTAAAACTCCATCTGCCATTTCTCAGCCCAGCTCTGAACTTACTAATCCACCCTTCCACTCCTTCATCCAAATCATTTATAAAAATCACAAACAGAAGAGGACCCAGAACAGATCCTTGCGGTACACACTCTTAACCAAGCACTATGTTGAATATTTTCCGTCCACTACCACCCTTTGTCTTCTAAGGGCCAGCCAATTCTGAATCCAATCTGCCAAATTTCCCCCATCCCATGCCTCCTTATTTACTGCATGAGCCTACCACGGGGAATGTTATCAAATGCCTTACTTAAATCCATGTATACCACATCCACTGCTCTATCTTCATCCATGTGTTTGGTCACCTCTTCAAAGAATTTAATAAAGGTTTGTGAGGCATGATCCACTCCTCTCAAATCCATGCTGACTAGCGCGAATCAAACAGTGCCTATCCAAGTGATCACACATCCTATCTCTCAGAGCCCTTTCCAATAATTTGCCCACGAGTGACGTAAGACTAACTGGCCTGTAATTTCCAGGGTTATCCCTATTCCCTTTTTTGAATAAGCTTGCCTTGCTCCAATTTTCCAACATTATACGCGTGGACAGTGAGAATGAAAAGATCATTGCCAAAGGCCCTACGATCTCTTCCCTCGCTTCCCATCGAATCCTTAGCTAAATCCCATCAGGCCCAGGGGATTTATCTATCTTCAAGTCCCTCAAAATTCCTAGTATATCTTCCTTACTAAAATCCACCTCCTCCAGCATATCAGCCTGTTTCACACTGTCCTCCTCTACAACTAGGTCACTCTCAGTTGTGAATACCAAAGAAAATTATTCATTAAGGACCTTTCCTATCTCTTTAGGCTCCATGCACAAATTCCCTTTACAATCCTTGATTGGCCTTACCCTTTCTCTGGTCATTCTCTTATTCCTCACGTACGTGTAAATAGCCTTGATGTTTTCCTTGATCATATTTGCCAATGTTTTCTCATGCCCCCTCATAGCTCTCCTAAGCCCTTTCGTCAGCTCCTTCCTGGATAACTTGTATCCTTCTGGAGCCTTTTCTGTTCTTTGTTTCCTAAATCTTACATCAGCGTCTTTCTTCCTCTTAACCAATCATTCACCCTTTCTTGAGAACCAGGCTTCCTCCCTGTCTGTTAGGGACAAACATATCGAGCATTTGCAGTATGCATTCCTTAAACAATCTCCACATTTCAATAGAGCTCTTCCCTGACAGCTTCTGTTCCCATTTTTTGTTATTCGGTTCTTGCCTAATAAAATTGTAATTACCCTTCCCCCAATTGTAAACCTTACTCTGCTGTATGTACCTATATCCTTTTCCATGACTATTATAAAAGTAACAGAGCTATGATCGCTACCGCGACAATGTTCTCCTACCAACAGGTCTAACACTTGGCCCAGTTCATTGCCAAGCACCAAATCCAAAGTGGCCTCTCCTCATGTTGGTCTACCTACATAGTGCATCAAGAATCCTTCCTGAATACACTGGGCAAAATCCACTCCATCTAAACTATTATAACTAAAAAGTTTCCGATCAGTATTTGGGAAGTTGAATCACCCGTGCCTACAGCCCTGTGACTTCTGCACCTTTCCAGTATCTGCCTCCCAATTCGCTCTTCCACTTCTCTGCAACTACTAGGGGGTCTGTAAAAAAACCCCAACAACTACTTTCTCATTTCTGACCTCAACCCAAACTGACTCTGTCGACATATCATTCTTGAATTGCCTTTCAGTAGCTGCTATAGTAGCCCTGACTAGCAATGCCACTCTGCCACCTCTTTTACCACCCTCCCTATTTCTTTTAAAGCATCTAAATCACAGAACTTCCAACAACCATTCATGTCACCAAGTTACCCAAGTTTCTGTAATGGCCGCAACATCATAGTTCCAAGTACTGGCCTATGCTCTAAGTTCATCTGCCTTATTTCTGATACTTCTAACAATGAAGTATACATATTTCAAACATCCCTGTGTCCACAATTACACTCCATTGATCGCATTTCTTTATTAACAATATCACACCCTGTTGTGGGAAGGCTGAATACCTCATCCTCTGAATTACAAATCCGGTTCCGGACCCCTTGCCAATCTAGTTTAAATCATGTGGCACTACTAAACGGTTATATCAGTTAGATTAAGAACAGCTTTAACAGATCAAAACTGGCCATCCATGGGGACTGTGGCAATCAGCAGCAGGATAACTACACAGTACAAAATGTGTAACCTTGTGGCTGGCCAAATCTTCCCTTCTCCATCACCAGTAATCAACAGCCATTCAGTGAGGGGAATGGGAGGGCATGCAGCATCATCTGCACTTGAAAATGAAGTCTCAAGCTACAGCATATATCTACATGCAAACTAAACAGTGGATATAATGTACAACAGACAGCACTGAATTATTTTACAGACAATGGGCCAGATCACACTTCTGCAGCCCTAATAAATATCTACAAGTTTGAGACTAGATATAACAGCTTATGAGAGACAGCTCTATGACCACATCCCCCCTTGTGAACACAAAAGACAAGAGGGTCATTTTTGCTACAATATATTTTATCCTAGCCTCTTCCTGACAGCTATCCATTTCATCTCAGTCAAAAATTTAGTATTAACAAACCTAGAGAAGCTTTTACGGTCTGTTTTTACCTCTTGTTTTGCTAGATTGCATTTGTACTATGGTCTTCCTGTCTTTATCAGTTCCTTAGTCCTCCTTTGCTGTATTCTAAATATTCCAATCCTCAGATTTATTACTATTTCTGCCACTGTAGAACTCTTTTCATTTCAACTTTCCACAATCATTAACTTGCTTTGTTAGCGACTGTTAACATTCCTTTTTCTGAGTTTTTGTGACTTGAGGGAATACATAGTTGTGGCAAATTATGTAACAGTTCTTTAAAGACTGGGCCAGTCTACAGTCAATGCAATTCACTCTACGTTAAATTCGAAAAACTACTGTGTGCACATATCTGAAAAAGTACACCTGAACAAGCATGCCCTTAATTCAACTACTCCAACATTGCTACAACACAGTGGGACATACACCACTGTGCGGAAGATTGATTAGATAACAAATATAGAGCAGACAAATATCCTTCTCTGAATTATCAAAAAATATTGGAGTAATCAACACAAGTGGCACTTACCAGTAATCAGTCTGGGTTACACTATAACCACTTGCCTCCAGATTTCATTGTCGAATCCTCTAGCCAGTGCTTCAGCAAGAACGCATTCAACTTATAAGAATGTAAGCATTTGAATATAAAAGCTGTTGTTGACAGTTTTCAAAAATTGGCAAAACGCTACCGCCCAGCATTCCTTGGGACATAAAACGTTTGATGTACACACATTTTTAGAAACACACATACTTATCAGTGAGAATTGAAAAAAAGGAGATCTGGACATTTCCAGAGTCACGAGGGGTTTACTGTGTGATAACTTACAACTCAAAAAATCAAAACAGAAGTCAGGATTATCTGCTGTTTGCAAATGTTAGCTGACATTTTGAAGACGACAAACATTTGAGAGGGAGAAAAATGAGCTTTATTACATTAATTTTTGGATAAACAGACTTGGATAGATGGCAGTAACAACCTCTAAACTAAAGTGTGTGTATTTTGTTTACAGTATACATGTGGATGTGGCAGGTTGCTGGAGAGGTTTGCAAGGAAAGGAGCTTCCTTTCTCCCTCAATGACACTTGTGAATCCTGAAAATTCAAGATATTAGGGTTCCTAATTGTTTTCAACTGTATTTGAAATCTGGTCCAAAGATCTTCCATCACCTTATTACAGACAGCAGTTAGATCTCATTGAAAGGAAATCAAAGAAAAACCAACCCATTCTCTTTTCAACCTCAAATCCTTGACCTACAGAAATGTTTTTCCCTTTTAGCTCATGTTGTCCTCCATTCATATCTCTGCAGAGTTGCGTCATCTGACCTCCTGTCTAAATATGTGCATTTCTGGCATAAGGGGGACATAGTTTAATACTGTAAAACAGCTTAGTTAACTGGTTTTGCCACTTATTATGTGAACACATTTTGTCTTTAATAAACATGCCACTTTTGAGTTTTTTGAAGGATTGTGGGAAAAGTCTCTTTTATTCCAGACATTAGTAATAAAGGAAAATAAATTTACCACTCTTCTAATTAATTAAGACATTTACACTTTTGATAAAGTTCATGGGTTTTGACTTTAATACATTCTTCCTGGAACGGTTATAGCAACACTGAATGCCTTTTTCGATTTACTACTAAAAAGGCATCTAACAAAATTCCCTAGCCCACACAATAAGTATAGAGTCATAGAGCTATACAGGATGAAAACAAACCCTTCAGCCCAACTCGTCTATGCCATCCAGATATTCTACATTAATCTGGTCCCATTTGCCAGCATTTGGCCCATATCCCTGTAAACCCTTCCTACTCTCAGATCCATCCAGATGCAAATATAGCTACAAATTATAGAACTATTAATATAAGGACTGGGAGTCACTGATTCTGAATGTGGCCCGCACTTCTTGCAAATGCTAATCCCAGAAACTTTCTTTGATTAAAATGAAAAGAAATTTGATAAAACCAGAATTTTCCTCATCAAGTGGACTATTTCTTAAACTGTTACAATTTGTAAGATGTCAGCAATTTGGGGAAAGATTATTAATGACCATCTTTGTCATGGGTGTAGTTTTGGGGCTTTTCAAGAAATGTGCTTTTTTACAGCAGCAGTTCGAGCAAACAAAGGTCATGTAGTACCTGACAGCAATGGCAACACTTACAGAATAGAGCTCTTGTGGATGGTGGTGTGTATAATAACTGATTTTATTTGAAGAGACGATCAGGTTTGCAAGGTCCTGGGGACTTACCAACCCTCTGTCTTATAAGAGGATTAACTTCCTGCCATCTCTTCATTGCCCATTAAAAGTAAAATCAAGAGAACTTATAATGTACTCACATTTATCTTAGCCAAATCTTTAGTTTTTATGTACTCGCAGAAGCTTTTACAGTCTGTTCTTACATTTTTTTTGCTAGATCGCATTTGTATTGTAGTTTTTATTTCTTTAGTAACTTCTTGGTCCTCCTTTGATGAATTCCAAAAAATCCTAGTTATCAGATTTATTAATATTTCTGGCCACATTAAAAGTCTTTTCATTTAACCATTTACAAGCTTTAACTTGTTTTGTTAGCTATTGTTACTGATCTTTTTCTGAGTTTTTGTAAATTGAAGGAATATACAGTTGTGGCAAATAATGTAATAGCTCTTGAAAGACTGTCCATTGCCTTTGTACAGTCATGTTTTCTAATACATTTTCACAAACTCAAAAAACTGTGCCTCATACTTTCATAATTTCCCTTATTCAAACTTAATATTCTTGCTTCAGACTGAACTACCTCACTGAAACAATTTTATCATATTGTGGTCACATCTCTGAAGGTTATTCTACAAGATTAGGAATAAACTCTACTTCATAACATAATATTAGACCTTAAGCAGCTGTACTCCAGTTGGCTCTTCACTAAACTGTTTTAGAATACCATCCTAAGATTCCAGAAACGTGTCTTCCACAGCTTTAGTGTCCAGTTGGTTCACCAGGCTGTGTGACGATCGAAGTCATCTGTTGTCATGACTCATCTCCTGATTTGTGTCATGCTCCACATTACCATTACTATTTAGTTGACTATGAATAACACCAACCAATGTCTGCTGCCCTTGCTGTTTCTTAATTCATCCAAACTGATTCCACACGTTGTTCTCCCTATCAGAGATCTTCCATCTCATGTGATTAGCATAACTCCACTTCTTTTTCCTTATGGTCTGCCTTCTTAAACATCAATTACTCTTGAATATTTAGTTCCCAGTCCCGGTCACCAAGCAATCATTTTTCTGTAATGGTAACGAGATCATAAACATTCACCTGCTTGTTGTGTTTTTAGATTATTGATCTACATGCATTAGGAAAAATGCCCTGAACTTTCTTCCTTTTGACATCATTCTGCATTTGAGGCACACTCAATGCTTTGCTTTATTTCTCGTCTTCTAGGCTCCCTTGTAGCTTTGTGTTCCTGTTACCACCTTAACTTTCTTCAATTTGGAATACCCTTCAGGTTCCCATCCCCTTGTCAAGCTAGTTTAATCCAACTCCGTCAATATTAACAAATATCCCTGAGAGGATATCAGTTCCAATTTTTAGTAAAATATAACCCATCCAGATTTAACAGGTCCCACCTGCCCATTATTGGTCATAATGCCTCAGAAATATGATGCCCTCTCTCCTAAAGTAATTCGCCAGCCATGTGTTCATTCCATTGATCCTGATCTTATACTCACTAGCACGTGGCATTGGATGAAATCCTGAAATTACTGCTCTTGAATTTCTACTTTTTAATTTCTTTAACTTTCTGACTTCTGCATTCAGGACCTCATTTCTCTTACCACCTGTGACATTGGTACCAATGTGAACTGCAACTTCTGGCTGATCCCTCTCCCCAAGAAGGATGTGCTGCAGCTGTTCCATGACATCTTCAATATTGAATGATGTAGAATTTTACAGAGTATCCAGCCCAATCGGTCTATAGTGGCAAAGTGTGGGGCTGGGTGAACACAGCAGGCTAAGCAGCATCTTAGGGGCACAAAAGCTGACGTTTCGGGCCTAGATCCTTCATCAGAAAAGCATTTTTGTTGTAAATGAGCTCCTGCTGCCTTACTTCATTGTTACCGTATCAACATATCATTCCATTCCTTTCTCCCTTGTAAATTCTGCGTAAGTCAACCTTTTGTTTCAATCACTGTGTGGTGATTAGTTCTGTAGTTTTACTGCCCATGGGATAAAGAAGTTAATGTTAAAAGGTGTTAATTAAGGTTTCCCACCATTTCTTCAATTTTAAGTTGAAAATAGCCTCTTAAGGCAGAGAGTTCCCAACTTCCTATTGACAATCTTTTAAAGTGCACTTATAAAAGCACTTGCTGTTTGTTGATTTGTTGTTTGCAAATCTTCCAGAAGCCTGCTTTGCCTTTCTAATCTCCTACTTTACCTCCCTTCTCTCTTGTCTCCCGTAAACTTATGAAATGCTTCTTCCCAAAATGGAGATTTGAGTCAATGCTTCTATTCATTCAGTACTATTTACAGGGAGTAACTTATGACACCTAAAAATTGAACATGGTTTTAAAATAGTAACAAAAATAGAAATTGCTGGAAGAGATCAGCTGGTCCAGCAGCATCTGTGGAGAGAAATCAGAGTTAACTTTTTGGGTCGAGTGACCCTACCTCAGTAAGTCAGTAAAAGAGTAACTTGTGATCAGAGATAATGGGAACTGCAGATGCTGGAGAATCTGAGATAACAAAGTGTGGAGCTGGATGAATACAATGGATTTCACAAGCTTCAATATCTCCCCTCCCCCCACTGCATCCCAAAACCAGTCCAGCTCGTACCCCCCCTCCCTAACCTGTTCTTCCTCTCACCTATCCCCGCTCAAGCCGCACCTCAATTTCTTACCTACTAGCCTCATCCCGCCCCCTTGACCTGTCCAGCCTCCCCAGACTGACCTATCCCCTCCCTACCTCCCCACCTATACTCTCCTCTCCACCTATCTTCTCCTCTATCCATCTTCGGTCCAGCTCCCCCTCTCTCCCTATTTATTTCAGAACCCTCTCCCCATCCCCCTCTCTGATGAAGGGTCTAGGCCCGAAACGTCAGCTTTTGTGCTCCTAAGATGCTGCTTGGCCTGCTGTGTTCATCCAGCTCCACACTTTGTTATCTCGGATTCTCCAGCATCAGCAGTTCCCATTATCTCTGAAAACAGTAACTTGCGTTGAATTTAAAACAATCCAAAACAAATTAAATAGGATCAGCTACTTTGACCCTATATCATATCCTCCAGTGGATCTGTTTTCCTCTTCTACCTCTGACAATAAAACTGTATTAAAAGCCACTTAGGAGGGATTCAGCATATCTAAACCATTAATATACAGCTAAAAGGATCAGAATAAGTAATTAACAGTTTCTAAGTTTTACTACATAAATTTCTCCTCATTTACTTCGGCATTTGGTACAATTTCACTTATTACTATTTATATTATTTTCACGTTCAGAAGATCTCACTGTGATGTTTACATGTTAATAAGTCATGCCAAAAGCGCAAATAAGATTTTTTAAAAATTATAAAGCACTTCAAATAGCAGTACATTAAATACTGATAAGAAGAGTACTTCAGCAGCGAGTTTTGAGAAGATCTGTAGCTCAACCTGAGTTTCTGGGTGTGAGTTTGCTCGCTGAGCTGGAAGGTTAGTTTTCAAACATTTCATCACTTTTTTTAATTTGAAAAAATATACTTTATTCATAAGATGTACAAAAAATAAAACATATTTATACACCTGCCCAGTCATGCAAGCCACTCTGGGTTACCCAGGGGGTACGTACACCAACTAAAGGAAAAAAACAAAACAAAGAAGAAAAAAAACAAAGCAAAGAAAATACCCTGGCAGTCGTCACCCCGCACAGTCCCCGTTGGCCCCCTGACCAGTTGGGGAAGGCACCAGCTGGGCCCAGTTACCAGATAGGGCACTTTTTCCCTATTCTGGACGAGGGGTTTCATACCGTGGTCTTTCCCCACCAAGCCTTGGTGGCGGCTGCCCCAGGCTTTAGTGCGTCCCTCAGCACATAGTCCTGGACCTTGGAGTGCACCAGTCTGCAACACTCGGTCGGGGTCAGTTCTTTCAGCTGGCAGACCAGCAAGTTGCAGGCAGACCAAAGAGTGTCTTTCACCGCATTGATGGTCCTCCAGGCGCAGTTGATGTTGGTCTCGGTGTGCGTCCCGGGAAACAGCCCGTAGAGCATGGAGTCCCGCGTCACGGAGCTGCTCGGGACGGACCTCAACAAATACCACTGCATCCCCCTCCAGACCTCCTGCGCATAGGCACACTCCAGAAGGAGGTGATCAACAGTCTCATCCCCCCCGCAGCTGCCTAGAGGGCAGCGTGCGGTGGTGCAGAGATTCCAGGCATGCATAAAGGATCTCACTGGCAGAGCCCCTCTCACTGCCAGCCAAGCAATGTCCTTGTGCTTGTTTGAAAGTTCTGGCGATGAGGCATTCTGCCAAACGACTTTGGCAGTCTGCGTGGGGAACCACACGACGGGATCCACCCTCTCCTTTTCCCGAAGGGTCCTGAGGATACTACGTGCTGACCACTGCCTGACAGCCTTGTGGTCAAAGGTGTTTCCCTTCAAAAATTTCTCCACGAAGGACAGGTGGTACGGAACGGTCCAATTACTCGGAGTGTTCTGCGGCAACAAGGCCAGGCCCATCCTTCGCAACACCGGGGACAGGTAGAACCTCAGTAAGTAGTGACACTTGGTGTTTGCGTACTGAGGATCTACGCACAGCTTGATGCAGCCACACACAAAGGTAGCCGTCAGGGTGAGGGTGGCTTTCGGTACGTCTTTTCTCCCATTCCCCAGGTCTTTGTACATGGTGTCCCTGCGGGCCCGGTCCATCCTCGACCCCCAGATGAAGTGGAAGATGGCCCGGGTGACTGCAGCGGCGCAGATCCGGGGAATAGGCCAGGCCTGCGCCACATACAACAGTACCGAAAGCCCCTCGCACCTGACAACCAGGTTTTTACCTGTGATGGAGGGGGACCGGAGCGTCCACCTACCCAGCTTCTGCTTCAGTTTGGTGATACGCTCCTCCCAAGTCCTAGTGCACGTCCCAGCTCCACCGAACCAAACTCCCAGCACTTTCAGGTAGGCGTCCTGATGGTGAAGGGGATGAAGGAGCGGTCGTCCCAGTTCCCAAAGAACGTGGCCTCGCTCTTACCCCTATTGACTTTGGCACCCGAGGCTAGTTCAAACTGGCCGCAGATGTCCAACAGCCTACTCACCGACCGACGATCGGTGCAGAAGACGGCGACGTCGTCCATGTCCAAGGAGATCATGGCCTGAAGGCCTCCGCTGCCTGGAATAGTCACGCCCTTCAGGCTCACGTCCTTCCTGATGGATGCGGTGAAGGGCTCCACACAGCACATGAACAAGGCAGGAGAGAGCGGGCAGCCCTGCCTGACTCCAGATCTAACAGGAAAACTGTCCGATTCCCACCCGTTGATCGAGACTGCACTAACGATGTTGGTGTAGAGCAGCCGGATCCAATTGCGGATGCCCTCCCCCAACCCCAATTTGGAGAGGACGTCCCTCATGTAAGCATGAGAGACCCTGTCGAAGGCCTTCTCCTGGTCCAGGCTGATGAGGCAGGTGTCCACCCGCCTGTCCTGCACGTAGGCGATCGTATCCCTGATGAGCGCGAGGCTCTCAGCGATCTTCCTGCCCGGCACAGCACAGGTTTGGTCAGGGTGAATCACCGACTCCAGGACAGACCTGATCCGGTTGGCTATGACCTTGGCCAGGATTTTGTAGTCCACATTCAATAGTGAAATGGGACGCCAATTCTTAATTTCTTCCTTCTCCCCCTTCCTCTTGTAAATGAGGGTGATGATGCCCTTCCTCATGGGCTTGCACACTTCCCCTGCCCGAAGTGCACTATCGTACACCTCCAGCAGGTCCTGGCTGACCAGGTCCCTCAGAGTGGAATACAGCTTGACCAGTAAGCCGTCGCTCCCGGGAGTCTTATTCCTCTCCAAGGACTTGAGGGCTCTGGTCAGCTCGTCCAGGGATATTGGCCGGTCCAGCCACTCCCTTGTGCCGTCGTCTAAGACCTCCGTGATAGATGACAGGAACAACTCAGAGGCCGTGCTGCCCGTGGGCTTTGCGTCCTACAGTCCGGCATAGAAGGATCTGCTGATCCTCAAAATGTCGGGCCGAGACGACGTCACTGAGCCGTCGTCCTCCTTGAGCCGGCTAAGCACAGAGCTCTCTTTGTGCACCTTCTGAAAGAAGAAACGTGAGCACGTCTCGTCCTGCTCCACGGAGCGGACCCTGGACCGGAAGATTATCCTGGAGGCCTCCGCGGCGAAGAGCGAGGCTTGCTGGCCCCTCACCTTGCCGATGTCCTCCGTGAATTTGACCCCCATCGACCGCAGAAGGAGCAGGTTCTGCACCCTTTTCTGGAGTTGCGACAGCTTTCCCCGCCTCACTCTCGCCTTCCGAACACCCTTGAGGACAAAGAACTAATTGATGTTCTCCTTCACCGTCTCCCACCAGTCGCCCGGAGACTCAGAGAGGGGTTTCACGGTTCTCCAACCAGCGTACTCCCTCTTAAGCTCCTCGACGTTCTCTGGGGTCAACAGAGTCGTGTTGAACTTCCATGTCCCCTTGCCGGCCGGCTGGTCGTCCTCAAAGTGACAGTCGGCCAGCAGGAGGCAGTGGTCAGAGAAGAACACCAGCTCAACGCCAGTGGACCTGACCGAGAACGCCCGTGACACAAACAGGAAGTCTATCCTTGAGTGGATAGAACCGTCTGGTCGCGACCAGGTGTATCTCCGCTGCGCTCCGTCTGCAGGGGTGCTGAAGACGTCGAGCAGCTTGGCGTCCTTCACCGTGCCCATTAGGAATCTGGACGTGACGTCCAGTTGACTCCCTCCACCCGCTGTCCCCACGCCGGATCTTCCATCTGTATCAATGATGCAGTTGAAGTCTCTGCCTAGGATGACCGGCCTGGATGTAGCCAGCAGGGGTGGAAGCCGCTGCAGGGCGGCCAACCGCTCACTCCGTATCGCTGGGGCGTACACGTTGATCAGCCTCAGGGGAGCGTTCCTGTAGGTGACATCAGCCATGAGGAGGCGTCCGCCCCCCCACCACCTCCTGAACTTGACAGATGGTGAAGTTGCACCCCCCGCAGCAGAATAGCCAGGCCCGAGGAGCGACTGTCGTTACCCCTCCGACCAGATCGAAGGCCCACAGGTCCAGGCACCCGACCATTTCCCGTACCTGCTGAGGTGAGGTATCCCGCACTCTTGCAGAAACAGGAGGTCTGCCTTGATGGTGGTCAGGTAGGCCAACGTGGACACACATCTTGCGGTGGACTTGACGCTGCGCACATTAATGCTCGCAACTCGTACCCCCATTGTGGGCAGTGACCGCAGTCCCCTCCCCGAGTCCAAGGTGCAGCCCCTCCATCTGTCCCTTCATGCCAATTGCCCGGGCTAACTGCTGGACGCTCTCCGGGCTCAGGAAACCATCTGTACTGCCTTCCGGGTGGCATGTCCCTGTTAGGGGTACGGAGGCAGGACAGACTGGCTCTGGGTCAGGTGGGGGACACGCTGTTTCCTCCTTCCAGCCTGAAATTTCCGGGGGGCCCTCCAGGGCCCCAGTGGCGCGTGGCTGGGTGTCGGAGGGAGCCTCAGGACGCCTCCCGTCATCTGGAAGCGGGTTGCTGCTTTCCTTCTCCCTTGAGATCTTTAGCTTCTGCTTTGGGCAGGCCTCCTCCGAATCTCCCTCGTCAGAGGAGCTCTTATCGCCCCCCTGTAGCTGCCTCTTCCTGCCTGATGGTTGCGGTGCCTGGGCCCGCCGGCACGCCTTCCTCCTCGCGTTCCGGACCGTTGTCCACTCCCTTGGGTCACCTGCCGCCTCCTCCATTGACTCCAGGTTGTCGGTGGGGGAGTGGAGCCTGCAAGGGCGCTTTGCTGGCCTCGGGTCCATCCTGCGGGGCTGGGCCCTCCTGCATGACTTGGCCCTCCTGCACATTAGGGGGGTCCTTGCAGGGCTCTGGTGCCTTCCTTTCCTCCGGGGGAGCTTGCCCCACATTGCCCCTGCTGGCGACCTGGGCGTAGGTGGTCCCCCGCTGTGGGCATGCCCTATAGAGGTGGCCCACTTCCCTGCAAAGGTTGCAGCTTTTTACTTTTGGGCAATCCTTCGCAAGGTGTCCCTCCTCCCTGCAGTTCCTGCAGATGTTGCCTTTGCAGTCGGCTGCCACGTGACCTGACCTACCACACCACAGGCATGGCAGACTTTAGGATGCTCTGCGTAGGTCAGATAGCCCTTGCTCCCGCCGATCGCGAAGCTGGACGGTGGGTGTACGACGTTCCCATCCGCGCCCATCCTCAGCGTCACCTTGACCTGCCTCTTGCTGGTCCAGATGCCAAAGGGGTCCATGTTGTCAGTTAGGTCCCCTTCCACCTTCACATACCTTCCAAGGAAGGTCAGGACATCAACTGCTGGCACATGCGGGTTGTACATGTGTACAGTCACCATACGACTCCTCTGCAACGGCATTACGAACAGCGGGACAGTGGTCAGTACAGAGAGGGGACCCTCACCTCCTTTCTCCTTGAAGGCCTCCAGGAAGCGCTCGCAAAGCTTGGCACTCCTGAAGGTTACATCATAAAAACCTCCTCCAGGGAAATCCTGCAGGCAGTAGATGTCCGCAGCAGCGAACCCACAACAGTCCAACAGGACCCTCTTCATGAAGAAGGTGCGGTCCACAAGCGCACCTTCATCCACCTTCTTCACGGAAACGCGGATGGTGTTCCGGACCCCCTGACCCGGCGCATGAACACTTGCCGCAGCCATCGTTGCAGGTTGGCTGCTCCCCTGAACCAGCGCTAGGCCGAAAGCAGCATTAAGATCCACCGGTTGCAAGGGTGCACAGCCAACCCGACATCTTCCTTCCACCTCCAACACAGTCGCACTCTCCTCTTCTCGGTCCACAAAAGAGTGAGTCGTTATTATGTTCCGGATGTAAGCTGGTTCACTGAGCGGGAAGGGTTGTTCCCAGATGTTTCGTCACAATTCTAGGTAGCATCAACAGCAAGCCTCCGATGAAACGCTGGTGTTATGTCCCACTTTCTAGTTATCTGTTTACGTTTCCTTGAGTTGGTGACGTCATTTCCTGTTCTTTTTCTCAGAGGATGGTAGATTGATTTGGAGCCAATGTGTTTGTTGATGGAGTTCCGGTTTGAATGCCAGGCTTCTAGGAATTCTCTTGCGTGTCTCTGTTTGGCTTGTCCTAGGATGGATGTGTTGTCCCAATCAAAGTGGTGTCCTTCCTCATCTATATGTAAGGATACTAGTGATAGTGGGTCACGTCGTTTTGCAGCTAGTTGATGTTCATGTATCCTGGTGGCTAGCTTTCTGCCTGTTTGTCCAATGTAGTGTTTGTCACAGTTCTTGCAAGGTATTTTGTAGATGACGATCGTTTTGCTTGTTGTCTGTATAGGGTCTTTTAAGTTCATTAGCTGCTGTTTTAGTGTGTTGGTGGGTTTGTGGGCTACCATGATGCCAAGAAGTCCGAATAGTCTGGCAGTCATTTTGGAAATGTCTTTGATGTAGGGGAAAGTGGTTCTGGTTTCTGGGCCCCTTTTGTCTGTTTGTTTGGGTTTGTTGCTGAGAAATCGACGGACTGTGTTCATTGTATTCAAAAAGAACAGGTACCCAATGAACACAGTCCGCCAATTTCTCAGCAACAAACCCAAACAGACAGAAAAAATGGGCCCAGAAACCAGAACCACTCTCCCCTACATCAAAGACATTTCCGAAATGACTGCCAGACTACTCGGACCTCTTGGCATCAGGGTAGCCCACAAACCCACCAACACACTAAAACAGCAGCTAATGAACTTAAAAGACCCTATACAGACAACAAGCAAAACGAACGTCATCTACAAAATACCTTGCAAGAACTGTGACAAACACTACATTGGACAAACTGGCAGAAAGCTAGCCACCAGAATACATGAACATCAACTAGCCACAAAACGACATGACCCACTATCACTTGTATCCTTACATACAGATGAGGAAGGACACCACTTTGATTGGGACAACACATCCATCCTAGGACAAGCCAAACAGAGACATGCACAAGAACTCTTAGAAGCATGGCATTCCAACCAGAACTCCATCAACAAACACATTGGTTACAAATCAATCTACCATCCGCTGAGAAAAAGAACAGGAAATGAGATCACCAATGCAGGAAATGACATCACCAACCCAAGGAAACCTAAACAGATAAATAGAAAGCGGGACATAACACCAGCGCTTCACTGGAGGCTCACTGATGATGTTACCTAGAATGGTGACAAAACGTCTGAAAACTAACCATCCAGCTCAGTAAGCAAACTCACATCCAGAGTACTTTAGTTTTAATTCAATTCCATTGCTTGGCATAATTGTTATAAAGCTATATTCACAATAATAAATCAAACTGCATTTATCTTCAACTGCATTCTCTTACACAAATATGAAATAACAGTTAAGAATCTGAAGAAGAAATTAACACAGAGAAAAGGACCACATTACCACAACTAAGAATGAAATAAAACCAGAAACCAAAGTTTGAAGCAAGGTCCTTAAGAGCAGATTGAGAAGTGAAGATGGAATGAACTGGAAAAATATATCAAAGATACAGACAGTGATGGAAGCTTATTGAAAATGTTTAACCTTTAATGTAGAATAAGGAAAGGTCAAATTGATAGAATATGTCTAATAAAAAGTCACAAAGGTTAAAAGGAAACACAAGAATGGAAACACAAGAACAAAAACACAAAATTAGAAAAATGCCAATATAGGTAGTTCGGAGAATGCATCCATGCTAACGTTTCTTTTGATACTCGGGTAGTGACGGTCATAAATGGAACAACCTCTTTTTTCCTCGATACAATTTTGTGGGATGTGGGCGTCGCTGGCTGGCCAGCATTTCTTGCCCATCCTTAGTTGCCCTTGAGAAGGTGGTGATGAGCTGCCTTCTTGACCTACTGCAGTTCTCCTGCTGTGGGTTGACCCACTATGCCATTAGGGAGGAAATTACAGGATTTTGACCCAGCGACAGTGAAGATACGGTGATATGCTCCAGAGTATTCGTCAGTGTTTCTTTTTCCATGATCTTACCATGCTATACACACTTGTAACAGATCTACTGTGTAAAAGTGTGCCTCGGCAGAAAACCGGGTGAGCTCCATTACAATACTTATGTCTTCTCTATGATTTTGCTCTCTTTGTGCATTGAAGCAGAGTGCCAAGAGATAGTTCACTCCAGATTTCTCTGCAGCAGTAAAGCATAATGCCTCCGGGAAAATGATGAATATCATTTTGTAAAAGCCTAAAACTAATCATTGTAATAGTTCCATAACAAATGCAAAATCAAGTCACCATAGGAGATTTTTAAAGTATTAATATTCCAGCAACAATGTAAAAATACATGCAGTTCAGTGTGTAGTCTGTGAATCAGAGATACTATACTCAGGGGATAAACTGAAATATTAATGCACATTATATTAGAAACCCTTTTTCTGCTGAAAGAAAGTTCGTTTTTAGAATGGAAATTTTTAAAAAACAAACATATTGCAAAAGCTATAGAAATAAATTTCACCATGATGCTGGTATCCAACAGTAGCTTGTTGAAATAAAAAGGTCTTACTCATGCCTTTTTCCAACTTAGGACGCTTCAAATTTATTTCTAGAAGTCTGATTAGACTTGGAATGCAGGAAACACAGGCAAGTTTACAGACGCGATTGTGCACCCAGTTTAGAGTCCGCTTGGATATCGTGCGCAGGTTTGAGGTGCAGGATTTGAGCTTATAACCATCTGACTCAGAAGTGAGTTAACCATAGTGGCCAGTTGAAAACAGCATATAGCCAAAATGGAAATTCACCAATATCAAACCAGGACAGCTAACAAGCCAATGGACAGAACAGGGGCGCAGAAAATGTAATCAGCAATGCAGTGGGTGGAATCCTTCTATCTTTAAATAAACCTTTGCGTGGATTGATAAATTGGATTTGCATGAAAGTGGCCAAAGTCTGTCACTTTTGACGTCCTTTCTTATCATGTAACTAATTTATTGTTCAAGTCATTGCTTTGCTTCCCAACGTGAACACCTTATCAAATAGCTTTTGAATAGGAACATGGGAATATCATAAGATTGGTCATGGCCCACATCAACTGTAACCACCCAGCCTGCTTCGATCCACTGCGGTCTACCTACTGGCAAAACAGCAGATGTCATCCCCCTAGCTCTACACTCAACCCTGGAACACCTGGATAACAAGGATACCTACGTCAGGCTCCTACTCATCCACTACAGCTGTGCCTTAAGCTCCATAATCCCTACCAGTCTGTTATCAAAACTCCAAGACCTAGATCTCGGCTCCACCCTCTGCAACTGGATCCTCAGCTTCCTGGCCCACAGACCGCAGTGAAGACAGACAAAAGCATCTCCTCCACGATAATCCTCAACACTGGCACCCTGTGAGGATGTGTACTCAGCTGCCTACTGTAATCCCTGTACATCTACAACAGTGAAGCCAAATTCAGTATGAACACTATCTACAAGTTTACTGATGACACTACAGCTGTCAGCTGGATATCAAACAATGATGATTTAGAATACAGAAAGGAAATAAAATGCTCGGTGTTGTGCCGCAATGATAACAATCTTTCTCTCAATTTCAGCAAAACAAAAGAATTGATCATTGACTTCAGGAAGAAAGGAGGAAGATACATCCCTATCTACATCAACAGAGCTGAGGTGGACAGGGTCAAGAGTATCAAGTTCCTTGGAGTGATAATAACCAACAAATCTGTCCTGGATGGACCCAACACCCTGCAACATCGATGTAACAGTCAAGAATGCGCAACAATGCCTCTTCTTCCTTAGACGGTTTGGGAACTTCAGCATGTCCGTAAAGACCCTCACCAACTTTTACAGATGTACTCACATAGAAAGCATTCCATCTGGGTGCATTACGGCTCTGTATGGCAACGACTCTGCCGAGGACCAGAAGAAATTACAGAAAGTTGTGTGCACAGCCCAGACCATCCTTACCTGGTCTGGCCAACATGTGACTCCAGACCCACAGCAATGTGGTTACCTCTTAACTGACTTCTAGGCAATTAGGGGTGAGCAATAAATGCTGCCTAACCAGCAACGCCCACATCCTGTGAATGAATTTTTAAAAAATCATGGAAGCCAACCTCCCATCTACGGACCCCATCTACACCCTTCGTTGCTGCAGAAAGGCTGCCAACACCAAAGACCCCTCCCATGCTGGTGATATTCCCTTTCAGCCTCTTCTAACAAGAAGCTTGAACACACACACCAACAGATTCAAGAACAGCTAATTCCCTACTGTTATTAGACTGCTGAATGGACAACGATGAGTTCAAAAATAAATGTTGATCTTGCTTTCAGAATCTCCTGTGCAGCCATAAACTTGTATGCCTTGCTCTGTCTAAGCATCCTATACTCTGGATAATAAAATGTGAGGCTGGATGAACACAGCAGGCCAAGCAGCATCTCAGGAGCACAAAAGCTGACGTTTCGGGCCTAGACCCTTCATCAGAGAAGTGTCTAGGCCCGAAACGTCAGCTTTTGTGCTCCTGAGATGCTGCTTGGCCTGCTGTGTTCATCCAGCCTCACATTTTATTATCTTGGAATCTCCAGCATCTGCAGTTCCCATTATCTCTCCCTATACTCTGGATGTTGCTGTTTGCTATGATCTGCCTTTCCTGCTCACAAAACAAAAAACTTTTCACTGTACTTCAGTACATGTGACCACAATAAATCAAATCAAGAATTAGGTGGATAGATTCTTGTTAGGCTAAAGTGAGAAAGGTTATTGAGGATACTTGGGGATGTAGAATTTGAAACATAAGACAGTCAGTCTGATCTTCCTGATTAGTGGAGAGGCTCCACGAGCCGAATGGTCTACTTCTGCTCCCATTTTGTACATTTGCATGCAACGTCCACAGAAATGTAGTTTGTCTAACTTACCAAAAAAAAATTAATCAACAACAAATACCCATTACCTTTAAACTTTTTTCCCATTCATTCGTGGGATGTCAGTATCGCTGGCTACCCAGCATTTATTGTCGGTCCCAAGATGCCCTCAAGAAGTGGTAGTGAGTTGCCTTTTTGAACCTGTGCAGAGTCCACCTGTTGTAGGGTGACCTACAATGCCATTAGGGACCCATCGGTTTAGACGCTGGCACCAGTAATGAGGTAGGAGGCAGCTGCTCCAGTGGTTGGGTTTCACTTGAATCCTGATGGGTCCAATGTCCTGGTGAATTAAATAAGTTGGGGGCTGAGGAGAGGGCTTTAAACCAAATAATGGTGATGGTGGCTGTAATGGTGGTGGGGGATAGTGGGGTGGGTTGTTCAGGAGAGGGGTGACACTGACTTAATAAAACAAAATTATTCTGCAGAGCAGCTATTTAGGTTATGAAACCCAAATTGGGGTAAAAAGGGACAAAGTATACAAACATTAAAAAGATAAGCAGCAAACAGGGTCAGCAGGGAAAAATGGTACAAATGCAAATTTAATGTTTTTCACTTAAATGTATATAACATGCGGAACAAAATAAATGAGTTCTTGGCACAAATGGACACGATCCTAGAGCCATTGTGGAGAAGTAGTTACATGGAGTGGTTACATTCAGGGGTGTGTGGCATTTTGAAAGGACAAGAAGGGAAGAGTGGTTGGGCGGCTTTGTCAGTACAGGATACAATAAGGAAGCTAAGATGAAATGATCTTGTATCAGAAGATGTAGGCACCATATGCTGACTCTATTTGCCTGTTATTGACACACAATAAATGCTGACCACTGATGTCCATCCTAACAGTGCGTAAAAGAAATGGGTGGAGGTAAGGAATAAAAGGGGAAGATACTTACGGCAGTAGCTGAACTGCAGGACACATAATAAATCAGAAGATCATGACAACATGTAAAAAAGCTGTGCATTAATCATGGATGATATTAACATTCATGTAAAAATCAAATTAGAAGATGAAACTGGAAGAGGCAGCCATGAGGAAGAATTTATAGTGTACTTGGGACAGTTTACTGCAGCAATATTTTGTGGATCCAATGAGGGATCAGGCTATTTTAGATCTGGTAATGTGTAATTAGGCAGGTTTAATAAATGATCTCAGAGTAAAAATTTCTCGAACAACACTGAGCATAACAGGGTATAATTTGGCACATAGTTTGAGAATGAGAAACTGTGATCAGAAACAACTGTGATAAACTTTAACAAGTGTAATTATAAAGGAAGAGGGCACTGTTGGCTGAAATGCATTAGGAAGGTATTTAGCAAAAAAGAGTTGGGGCTGTTAAACAATATCAGAAAATTTGAGAAACTTGTTCATGATTCACAACAAATATATATCCCAGTGGGGAAAAAGGATTCCAGGAAGGGGATTAACCAACCATGATTATCAAGGGAATTAAGGATAGAATCAAATTAAAGAAAAAATCCACACATGTGGCAAAGATTAATCAGCGAGGGGATTGGGAAAGTTCTAAACGCCAATGAAAGATGACCAAACAAAAGAAAAATATATTTTGAAGGTAAACAAGCAAGTAATATACAAACAGACAGTAAGAACCTCTTTAAAGACGTATAAATATGAACAGAGATGCCAAAATCAACATAGGGCCCTTAGACAATGAGGCTGCACAAATAATAATGGGGAACAAGGAAATAGTGGAGGAACTGAGTAAATACTTTGCATGCATCTTCACGGTAAAAGACAGCAATAGCAAAATATGAAACAATCAAGGACTTAAAGGGCTAGCTGAAAATAAGTACTATAATATCACTTGATAAAAATTACTAGAGAAACTAACGGGCCTAAATAACAACAAATCCCCTGGATCTGATGGCTTGCATCCTAGAATATTCATGGAAAACAAATCGATGCACTGAGAGAAAGGGGCATTTTCAGGATTGCAACCTGTGGAGTGCCACAAGGGTCAGTGGCTGGGACCACAATTACTCACAATATATATTAATGACTTGGATAGGGGAAGCGGATGTACTATTGCCAAGTTTGTGGATGACACAAGAATAGATGGGAAGGAAAGAGGTGAGGATGAAACAGAGATTGCAGAGTGACATTAACCAAGTGGGGAAAAAAAACTTGGCAGACACAATATGCAAACACGTGAGGTCATGCACTTTGACAGAAAGAATAGAGGAGCTGAATATTATTTAATGGCGAAAGTCTGCTGAAAAAAATCTGCCACAGAGAAATTTGTCCTTGTGCATAAATCGCAAAAAGGCTGGCATCCAAGTTCAGCGGGCTTTAGGAAAGGCAAATGGAATGTTGACTTTTATCAGAAAAAGAAGCAAACGCAAAATACGAAAGGTTTGTCAAAACTGGATAAGGCACTACTCAGATATCACCAGAATATTGTGAACCTATTTGGTTTTATCTACTAGATTGGGCATTTGAGGTAGTCCAAAGGAGGTTCACTAGGTTGGTTCCAGGAGGGATTTTCTTAAGAGGTGAGGTTGAGGAAGTTGGATTTATGCTCAATGGAGTTCAGAAGAATAAGAAGCGACCTTACTGAATCTTACAAAGTTCTTATGGGGGTTACGCAGAGAGGTTGTTTTCCCTCATGGGAAAGTCTAGGGCCAAGCAATTTTATCTCAGAGTAAGAAACAGCTCATTTAATTTAGAGAAAAGGAAGGATTTTTGCTCAGAGAAGGTTGTGAATCTGCAGAATTCTTCATCACCGAGGGTTGCCAATACCATGTTATGATCTAGGCAGAGATAGACAGATTTTTAGCCAGTAAGGGAATCAAGAGGTAGAAGGAGAAGCAGCAGGATATCTGAATCGAGAATGATTAGATCAGCCACGATCTTATTGAATGGAGGAGAAGGGTTAATGGGCTAAATAGCCTATTTCTGCTCCTATAACTTTTGTTTATGGTCTGTCCTATTTAGCACACGATGCAAGGAAGATATCCTCAGTGCGCGGACCTGACACATCTTCGAAGACTGTATGGCGATCACGCCTTCTGATATTATCACGGACAGACGCATCTGTTAAGGATGAAGCTTTTCCTCACTGGTTCTCTTACCACTTGATGCAGACTAGCAGCTATGTCCTTAACAGCTTGACTAGCTCACTACTGAGCCACTCTTGGGGATGGACACTGATGCTCCCCACTGGAGGATATTCTGTGCCATTACTACCCTTAGTGCATCCTCCATGCAGTGTTCAACACAGAAGACAAGTGATTCATTAGTTGAGGGGTATGAACACTTATGCTCTGAAACTAGCCACACCCCTAGCCAAAATAAAAATAGAAATGCTGGAGAAACTCAGCAAGTCTGGTAGCACCTATCGAGAGAGAATCAGAAATGCTTCAACACAGTTATAAAATTTTGTTCCATCCAACAACGTGGAAACTTACTCAGGTTTCTACTATGCATAAAAAGCAGGACAAATCCAATCCACACAATTACCATCCTTTCAGTCTATTCTTGATCTTCAACATGTGGTGAAAAGGGTTACCAATAGTGTTATTAAGCAGCACTTCCTTCACAATAACCTGCTCACTGACGGTCAGCTTGGATGTCATCAGGGCCACTTACCTCCTTAAGTCATCACAGCCTTGATTCAAACATGGGCAAAAGAGCTGATTTCCTGAGGTGAGGTGAGAATAACGGGCCTTAGATGTTAAGGTAAGTGAGTATGGCATCAAGAATTCCCAACAAAACTGAAGACAATGAAAATCATTGGGAAATCTCTCTGCTGGCTGAAATCGTATCTGGCATAAAGGAATGTGGTTGCAGTTGCTGCAGATCAGTCATTTCATTCTCAGGAAAATCATGACAGGGGTTCCTCAGTGTAGGGTGTTTAGTCCCATCATCTTCAACTGCTTCATCAATGACTTTCCTTTCATCAAAAGGTCAGATTTTGGGAAGTCCGCTGATGATTGCACAATGTTCAACACCATTTGTGACTCCTTAGACACTGAAAACAGTCTCCGTTCGAATGCAACAAGACTTGGGCAACTTTCTAGCAAATAACATCTGTATCATATAGGCACCAAGTAATGACCATCTCCAACACCAGTCTATTAATCAGTGTCCATTGCTGAATTGCCCCATTGTCAACATCGTCCGGTTATCAATAACCACAAACTGAACTGGATCAGCCAAATACATATAGTGGCTATAACATGTCAGAATTTTGAAGTCAGTAACTCACCTCCAATCTCCCTAGTACCGTTCTACTATCCACAAGGCACAAAGTAGGGATGTAATGGAATACTCATCACTGGCCTGTGTAGGTAGAAGTTTAGCAATACTCAAGAAGTTCACCATCATCCTGAGCAAAGTAGGCTATTCAACTGGCTCCCAATCCACCACCACCAGCACTTACTCCCTTCATCACAGGAATGACAGCAGCAAGTACCATTTACAGGTAGCTGGTCCCTATTCCTACGGTATTTTGATCTTGGAAATTTTCTAAGACGGATTTCTCCTTCTTGCTGCATGTGGTTATCATGAACTTCTGCGCTGAATTTCTACATTGCAGCACAGTTATTGACAAGTAAGTAAATGTTGCAAACATTTAGCCTGAAACCAGACTCATGCTTCATTCATTTTGTTGAAAGACTCATTTCTCTTTGTCTTGCACCACGTCTGCTCTGAAGGCATGTCTTAATTTTAAACTACTGAAACAAAGTCTATTTTGCCTGTTTGATCCCTTCTACCCAATCATAAAGGTAGTGGTAAGTAAAACATGTAATTGTGGAATGCACAATTGAAGTTGACCACAATGTGAGTATATCATCAAGGGTGAAAAGGACAGCTGATTTATACAGCAAGTACATTCAGAAATATGATTTTTTGGGCCAGAGAGAAGCAGCAAAATCTTAGACATTGAGCTAACTTCTATATCACAATCTATGTTACACGTTTTCCACATTATCTTGCAATTCACTTTGTTTCCATGACAACAAAAAGGCTATTTAGATACAGGATTAAGCCCGTTGATCATTTCCGCTGTTTGACGTAAACCCAGCATTAAGGTGGAGAGTTTTCAGGTTGATATTTGATTTACATAACATTTACCTTCCTCAGGTTGAGCCTGGTGCTGAAATTGCCAGATTTGCAGGGCAAAGCTCACTTTCAGATTCTTTCTACTTATCAAGTCAGGAGAAAAAGGGAACACAACTTTTGACTGCCACCTTGGACTATTCCAGATCAAGATTCAGACCACAAGTACATATCGAAATACTTTTAAAACGTTACTTGAAGAGGTAGGTTTCAATAAGAGTCCTAAACAAAAAGGAAGTGAAATAGGTGAGGTGTAGGGAATGTGTGTCAGGTCAGGGTCTGGGGAGGTGTAGTCGTGCAAGGTAAGTAGGGGGTCAGTTTAATAGTTACTCAGGGGTTTGGCTACATATTTAATAGTTTAAACTTTTATGAGTAACTATTTTATTTAACTTAATCAGAGCCCTCAGAAGTCTCCTATTTATAAAGAAGCGATGCGGTTCCAGATGTCAGGGAATTGCCCAGTGGGAAATTCAATTGCCTGTGAATTCCTTTGACGTGTGCTACAATGGGGATTCCACACCTACTTTTGAATACTAACTGTCTGGCCAGCGGCAAATCCAGATAATGGAATTTGCAGGTTCTGTTACAATATTGTTATTGTATAGCAACTGTCAGGAACAGTGCACTCACCTCTTGATTCTGTACGTGACTGCAGTGACATTGTGTTGCAAACCTTTTACGTTTTGTCTTCCTTTTAATTCAGGCTGAATTTATAATCTAATCAAAAGGAAATTAGCTCTGTTTTATTGATGGTTAATGCCCTAATGAGGATGTAATGATGAGAAAACAGCCAGTGGAAACCTTACGGGTTGAACTGAGGAATTGCAAAGGAACTGAAACCACAACAGGCCTCTGGTAGCAGCTCAGAAGTGCGAGATTGTATGAATGAAGAAATTAGGCAACCAGAAGCAAAGGAGGCGTATTGAAATCTTAACATAGACTGGGAGAGACAGAAAAGCACCTGCCATAAAAGTAATGAACTTCTAAAGTGCGTCCAGGATAGGTTCCTATAGCAGTGTCTTGGATGCGATAAGGGAACAAGCAATACTGGATCCAGCAATGAACCTGAGTTAATTAGTGACTTATGTGTTTGTCAACATTTGTCAAATCGCGATCATAACATGATTGAGTTCCATGTATCCTTTGTAAGACATAAGCAAAGATTGGATACTGGAATTCTGGATTTAAGTATGACAGACTTTACTGCGATGAGGCAGAGACCCTGTCCACAGTAAACTGGGAAGCTCTGCTAAGAGGTAAAACAACCAAGGAACAGTGGAGGATGTTCAAAGAAACATTTAATGCCATTCTGAAGCAAAAAAAAGCAATGGGCATCTAAGGACATAACAGACAGCATAGCTGGAATGGGACAAATACAAAGATCAACAACCAGCCACAAGGCAGTTAAAATGATGTGAAAGGAAACTTGCAAGGGTCATAAAAGACAAGAGGAGATTTTATATTACAAACTGGAAAAGCAGATGGTTAAGAGTGCTGTAGAGATAGTAGGAGCTGCAGATGCTAGAGAATTTGAGATAACAAGGTGTAAAACTGGATGAACACAGTAGGCCAAGCAGCATCAGAAGAGAGTCTCCCCAAAATGTCAGCTTTCCTGCTCCTCTGATGTTGCTTGGTCTCCTGGGTTCATCCAGCTCTAAACCTTGTTAGCTCTATTGGCCTAATGAAAACTGAGAATGGGGATACAGTGAACCACAACCGGGAAATGGTCGACATACTGAATTACTATTTTGATTCAGTATTTGCAGAAGAAAAGGAGGATAACAGGAAAGACAGAGTTGATAGGCTATTCTGACTGGTTGAAGATTCTAAAACTGGGGATATAGTTTAAGAATGAGGTTCAGGCCATTCAGGAGATATGCTGGAAAACTCTTCTATACCTATAGGACTGTGGAGGTTCGGAACGCTCTTTGTCAAATGATGGCCGAGACGCATTCAATAGTTAAATTTAAATCTGAGATAGACATTTTTTTCATGAGACAAAGGTATCAAGGACTATGGGGTCATATGGGCATGTCTCTTAAAGTCACACTGACATACACACAGTCTCTTACACTGCTAAACTGACCATAAGGCACAGAAATGTAGAAAACAAGTTCCAGGAGTAGGCCAGTTATTCGAGTCTGCTAAGTCATTCAATATGGTTACAATTCATCCTCTATTCCAATTTCACAATCCCACTTTCTCTCCATACCTTTGATGCCTTTAACATCTAATAATTAATCTATTTTATGAATATATTCAGTGATACAGCCTCCATAGGCTTCTGTAGTAGTAAATTCCATGAGGTCACCACCCTCAGTGAAGAAACTTTTTCTCATCTCTGCCCTAAATGGCTTACTTTGTATCATGAGACAGTGGCACCTGGTTCTAGACTTCCAAACAGGGAAAACGTCCTCCCTTCATCTAGCTTGTCCAGCCCTGTTAGAATGTTATATATTTCAATCAGATGCTCTCACTTCTTCTCAACTCCAGTGAATACACATCCAGTTGAACCAATTTCTCCTCATACAACAGTTCAGCCAGCTCTCATGTCAGTGTAGCTAATCTCTGCTGCGTTCCTACATGGCAAGGAAATTCCTTCTTAAGGTAGGCAGACTAGAACTGCAGACAATACTCCTGGTTAGGTTTGACTGAGGCCCTTTATAACTGCAGTAAGGCATCCCTCCTTCTGAACTCAAATCTTCTAACAATGAAGGCCAACATAACATTTGGCTTACTGATTGCTTGCTGTGTCTGCCCACTTAATTTCATTGACTGGTATAGGACATCCAGATCCCCTTGTACATTCACATTTCTCAATATATCTCAATAATATTGCGCCTTTTCTTTTTCAATACTGAAGTGTATAACTTAGCATTTATCCACATTATCCTGCATCTGCCACGTGTTTGCCCACACACTCAATTTGTCTCGATCACCCAGGAGCTTCCTTGTGTCTTCATTACAATGTTTCTATAAAGGAAATTTGATCAAACTCCTGTGTCGCTATTGGAGTCTTTTGATCATCTATCTTCATACGAATGCTACGTGCATTCAGATAGCATGCTTTAAACTTTGTCTTTCTGAAGTCATTCTGCTTTCAAAGCATACTTGACTGACTTTATTTAATCTGACTTATAGTTTTCCCAGCACCTTTTTGGTTTCTTATTACTAACCTTCCTTCCTTCAAATTTGAGTTACTCCTCAGATTTTCACCCCCCTGACAAGCTAGTTTAAACCCACCCCAACAGCTCTTGTCAATCTCCCTGCGGGGATCAGTCCCAGTCCCATTAAGGTCTTACCTCTTCAGTTTGTACAGGTCTCGCCTGCCTCAGAACTAGTCCCAATTCCTCAGAAATCTGATACTCTCCATCCAGTTCTCCAGCCATATATTTGATTAATCAGTCTTGACAGTTCTTGTGCGCACCAGGATATGAGACTGAGAGTAATCCTGAGACTACTGCTCAAGGTCCCAAACTTCAGATTGTCTCACTCCCACTCAGGCAACACCTGCCTCCCTCACTCTGACCATGCACCTTAAACTGACGTTGCATTTTGACTAAGTCTTTCTTTTATAGAGGCCTGTGACAAGTCACTTATTTTTCTTAACTTCCTGTGACAGCAATCAATGCCTTATTAAGGCTACAAATTTCAGGTTTAAATAACTGGCACTATCAGGCAGCTCCCTTTTAACTATGTTATTTAACTTCCTTAAAAGCTATTGATTCTAGGTCTAACGTGGCTTTTATTCTGCAAGACCATAAGATACAAGAGCAGTAGTATGTCCCTTAGCCCCTTGAACATGCTCTGCCATTCAGCAGGACCGTGGCTGATCTGATACTCTTTACATTCAATTCCCTCCTCTTTCCCAAGGACTCTTTATTCCCTGATTGATCAAAAATCTAACTATTCCTTAAATATACACGAGGACTCTGGCCTCACAGCTCTCTGTGGCAAGGAGCTCCAAAGACACCCAACCTTCTGACATAAGAAATTCCACCTCATCTCAATCTTAAATTGGCAACCCTCAATTCTAAGATTCTGCCCTCTGGTGCTTGACTGTCTCAAGAGAGGAAACATCCTCCAAACATTTACCCCATTAGAAGTAAGAATTGAAGCTGTAAAAGATTTACCAGTAAATTCTCACTTTGACCCAAATTCCCAGTGACTTACTCTGCCTCAGTCTTACTCCCCGTCTCTGACTGTACAAGGCCAAAAGTTATCTGAGGTAGTGGGATGTCTTCTTGAAATGTAACTGACTAGACTGTTAGGTCATTTTAGCTTATGAGCAACCAGGTTATGGCCACATTTTCTGGTCAAAAAATTACTCAGTTTCACAACATGAAGGGTGGAATTTGAATATTCAAATTTCTATGACAACAGGCCAATATTATAATCAGTGCATTGTTAGCCACAACATCAGCAGGATGAACACTCTTCATCCAGACAGGCAAACAACAAAATATCTCATGCACACCACGAATTTTCTCTTTTACCAGGAAGTACATTGCATTAGTGGATGTTACTTTATACAAGGATCCTGTATTAATGTTGAGGAGAGTTTGGCCATCATTTCGTAAAAACCAAAACTATGAAACAAGCTTAAAATGTTTAACCCTTGATTCCATGTTGGGCAGGTGATGGCCAAATGGTATTATCGGTGGACTGTTAATCCAGACCTGGGTAACATACGGGGATCTGGTCTGAATCCCAACACAACAAATGGCGGAATTTGAAATCAGTAAAAATCTGGAATTAAGAGTTGAATGATGACCATAAACCCACTGTTCATAGAATCATAGGACCTCTACAGTGTGGAAACAGGCCGTTTGGGCCAAGTCTACACTGGTCCTCTGAAGAGCATCCCACCCAGATCCATTCCCCTACCCCTGCATTTCCCTTGTCTAACCTACCTAATCTAAACATCCCCGGAAACTATGAGCAATTTACCATTGCCAATCCACCTAACCTGCACATCTTTGGACTGTGGGAGGAAACAAGAGCACCCGGAGGAAACCCCATGCAGAATGTGCAAATTCCACACGGACGCTAGTCCCGAGGCTGGAATCGAACGCAGGCCCTGGTGCTGCGATGCAGCTGTGCTAACCAATGAGCCTCCATCACACCCTAGTTGTTCATTGCTGGAAAAATCCTTCTGGTTCACTAAAGTCCTGTAGGCAGGGAAACTGCCATTCTTACCTGGTCTGGTCTGTATGGGACCTACAGCAATGTGGTTGATTCTTAAATGGTCTCTCGGATGACATCCTAACCATGTGATACCTTCATCCCATGAATGAATAAAAGAAAAAATGGCTTGTCAAATTTGAATCGTAATGCTGAACACTTCTGTTGTTGAAGCTGGTACCAAGCATAAGTACCAAATTTGACAGTCTAATATTGAAACATACACTTCAGTCCCAATACACTGTGGAAGAAAATCATTAAACTACCTCAATTATAATTATAGGAAAACTTTCAAATGTATACATGAAGGAGCTTTTGCACACAAGTATGAAATTGTTTAAATCTGTGTGCCAGAAGTACTTATCACTTCGTTTTCTGTGTATATACACAGATCTATATAGTGATTGTTACGAGCAGTTGATGGAGAACCTTTCAAATCAATTTGCACAAGTTAAAATGTACGAGAACTAGTCTTTGATGGCCCATTTGCTTTTCAGGCAGACATTTAAATTTTGCTTTTTGCCTTTGAAAAAGGTTTAAAGCTGTGAAGAATTATAGAATCAAAAGGGCATTTCTTCTATAGATCATGCAAAATTAAGGACTCCATCATAATTATCCCCCTAAGCAAAACAAAGACTGAACAATTGTCAGTGCCACCCTCCCCCACCCAACGCAATCAAGCCGTGCTCTAGACTATAAAATGCCCAGCAATCATTCCATTAAAATGCAATATTGTAACTTTATGATTACATGTTACAAGCATTACTACCTGCTTGGAAAAGCCATACAGGGCAGCTCCAAACAGAAATATTGATTCATAAGACCTAAACATTTGCAGAGATTGCATCCATCACTTACCATTACAAAAAAACATGTAAAAAGTCTAAAAAATTCACTGCTGTAAAATTTCTCAGGAGTTAACAATTAATTCCAAGACACCGAAAATGCAATTGCATATTTATTTAGAAAATATTCTGCATTTTTAAAAATGATCTAAAGACCCATCTGTTCATGTGGACTTTTGTGATTATTGCACTGTTTGCATAATAAAAGAGTCATTCTTTACTAGTGTTACATTCTGCCATTATTTAGGCATTTTGTTACTTATCAAATGCATTTAGTTACATAATATAATGTTAATACAATAGTCAAAGTTTGCCTGTAATTCATAGTCTTACACCACAAATGGAGCAATTTTGCTGTAAATTCAGAAGACTACATAACACTTAAAATCTTTTTTAAAATGTATCAAAAGCATTTCTTCCAGGAAACACACTTATGGTATCCACAGGGAAATAAATGCCTGAGGAAGAATAATTGAATCAGCTAAAGTTACCCTTGGCAATAATCAAAGCGATTTGCATTTCATTAAAACTGTGTAAGATAGAAATTCCTCAATCTCATATTTAATTGTTGCCCCTAAATACATACGGGGATGAATGTGTTGTGCAGATGGATGGGAGTCAGGCTCCATCTGTTACTGGCAATAATGTTTTGAAAACAACTGCACGTTCCCACATCACAACAATTTTTTGACACAATAAATTTGCTAATTAACTGTTAGTGTGCCTAATCACAACTGGCAATCTTAGCCAGTTTCCCCATATGTATGCCTTGGATTACAAATTTGTTGCACGGATTGATAAATCAGTTGTGTTTCACACCCAGCCTGTCCCCTACCACACTGAACATAGAACAGTACAGGAAGAAGGGCCTAGGCCCGAAACATCAGCTTTCCTGCTCCTATGATGCTGCTTGGCCTGCTGTGTTCGTCCAGCTCTACACCTCGTTATCTCAGATTCTCCAGCATCTGCAGTTCCTGCTATCTCTCAAATGGGAACAGATGCTGGCAGAGATGTCCCAAGTTTGGTTGAAAAGATCACGTTTAAGAAGGGGGTTAAGAGTGGAAAAAGGAGAAAAATAGAAAGCTAAAAGAATTTAGGTGCCAAGGCAACTGCAGTCTAACAATCTGGTTCTTCCATTGTCAATGTTATGTGTAGAGACAAATGATCAGTACAACAGCAGCCTACAATTTACCACAGTGGTTACAAAACTTGCATTTTATGCCAAATTAACATAGAAATGACTCCTCCTTATTACAAATGTTTGTGAAGCAGTTATAATGCATTCATTTATGCACGTCCTGAAATTAGATTTTAATTAACATATCATTTGCAATGAAAAGAACCTGCTCTCTTGTATGTTACACAAACTATGCAAAACAGCATTTCAGTACCTTAGTGTTCTGTAACTGAGCAAGGCCTGTGGATGCATTTGCCAGAAGAAAGTCTCCACTCAGGACCGCCATCTTATTGCCAAACTGCATATCCTTCAGTGATCCATGGGACGAGGTCACCTCCATAATATTCACTATACCACGATGCACGAGGAAAGCTGTGTGGATCAGTTCTGTAATTTCAGCCAGATTCCGCTGACTAAAAAAAGAATGCAGAATGAATTACTTACGCATCAAACATCCCAAGCAATTCCTCATCTACCTATAAATCCACAGTCAAAGGGACATCACTGCCCTTCAAGCCGTTTGCAGAAAGGCTTAGTGATCATAGAATCATAGCATGGTCACAACACAAAGGTCTAATTTGTTCCACTGCACATCTGCTAGAACCTCTCTATCGCTGCCACTGCATCCACCTCCCAGCAAAGCTCATGCCCTGCCACTCTCACAATTGCCTGCAACATCTTCCCTCACTTACTCTCACCATCCTCCAACTTTCACTCAACACCTCAACCACCTGTACCAGCACCAATACTGGCTACGCCACCCACTTTCATCTCACTCAATCCCTCCCTTTTTCTCACTCCAGGAGAAGATGACCCACAACAGATAAGAAAGGGTCCAGATTGGTGGAGGGGTACCTGGCATCAAAATCCTCAGCCGCTATTGAGAGAGAACTCTAGCACACTTAAGAAACGACTAGAACCACACTTGTGGGAATGCCAAGACACCCATGTCCCACCAAGCAAGAAAACAGTCAAATAACTTCTACTGCAACTTTCACAATAACTCCACTGTCCTTTAGTCTTGCGGTTCTTGCATAACCATTTGAAATGCATCCTTTATTTTATGTAGTCTTTCCCCATTCTTCCCACTAAAACATCTCTCAGTTTTCTGCATTAAATTTAATCTACTATATGCCTACCCATTCCACTACTCAACATCCTTTTGAAATTTATCAGTATCCTCCTCACAGTTCACAATAATTCCAATTTTTGTGACCTCTAAGTTTTGAAGCTATGCCCCGAACATCCTAATCAAATATGTTTCAAGAAAAGCACGAGTTCTAACAATGACACCTATGGAACTCCACTGCATTCCCTTCTTCAGTTCGAAGGGTCTAGGCCCGAAAAGTCAGCGTTCCTGCTTGTCTGATGCTGCTTGGCCTGCTGTGTTCATCCAGCTCTACGCCTTGTTATCTCGGATTCTCCAGCATCTGCAGTTCCTACTATCTCTCATTCAAACACAGCTCTGTTTCCTGTCATTCAGCCAGCTTTATATCTAAGCTTTGCTGGAAAGCTTACCATTATTGAGCACCTTTTGGAAGTCCACATCAACTGCATGATATCAAGAAACTAAACCAACTTAGTTAAACACAGTTGTCCTTGAACAAATGTGTCCTGGTCTTCCTTAACTAATCCATACTTGTCCAAATGATTGTCAACTTTGTCCCAGATTATTCTGTCAAAAAGCTTTCCCCACACAGAAAGTGAATTGACTGGCTTGTAGATGTGGGTTTATCCTTATACTCTCTTTCAAGAAGAGCATTTGTCACTTAAAATTCTCTGGCCCCAATCCTGTTCATGGAACAATAAGCTCTTTCATGATAATTGGAACTGAATGAAAGGCTCAGAACTGCATTAGGATCTCCAACTATTACACTAAAAACTTATTTTGTTCTCCTACTTCACCATGAGCAATGCCACAGTAGGTCACCGAGGTATGGAGGAGTACCTTCTAACTATCACAATTAGTTTAAAACTTTTTTTTGGAAGCTGTAACAACAAAAAGAATTTTCTAAAACAAAATCACTTTCTGCTCTATGCAGTTTTAATTTCAATTAATTTCAGGATGTGCTTGAAAATAAATGAGCTGAATTGTGGCAGACTTTGTGGCCTTTCGGGGCAGGCTGCACTACACAAATCTGCCTCTCAGCAGCAGTATAACTACTTTTATAAAATAGTGCATCTTCTAATTTTCTGCAAACATGAAAATGTTTAAATGTTTAACAAGGTCATGTTGAGCATTTCCAAACAAAAGACAGCCCAAAATTCACAATTCAAGAAGTGTAGACAATACAGAAAGAAAGTAGAAAATCAGTTATGTACAACTGACTAGAATGGCGATCATAATTTTCTCAATATCTGTAACAGCAACAGTTTTACCAGTATTTAACAGGATAACATTAGCTACAAGCAAGAAAGGTAACAAAATCACAGGATAATGTTTCAAATATATCAAAGTGTTAATTATATGGAAGAAACGTTAGTATAAACAGAATCGCTTCAGTCTTGTGGATTGAATAAAACAAGCTAATCAAAATAACTTACTTTCTCAAGATTCCTTGAAGTTCGGCATCAATAATTCACACATTTTAAGCATACAATGAAGTGGATTATATCTTATTCTAGTAGTGTAACTGGAGCAGATGTTGAAACAGCAAGTTTCAATAGATTTTAAACTGATTTTATTCCATGCAAAACAAAGAAACAATCATTTTTGCATGACAATTACTTGCTACAAAGGCATGTGATTAACAGATTTCTAGTAAAGCTATGACTGAATAGCTAATATTTCTGCATTTAAGTGCACGTTATCTTCAAGACAAGTGCTTTCCAATAGCAGTCTGCTGTTAGATCTTCCACACCCATGTTGTAGATTCTATATCTTACTGTTAGTCAGCTGTAGCAAAATTGTGATTCCTCATTCTTAAGTAACCTTGCATTTAATCGGCATGGAATAATTCACTCAATTCAACCTGCAGGAACCGAATCAGCAATTGGTTGACATTACTAAAAACTGCAAAAGAAACATTTCCTTTCCTACTTTGAAGTTTTTTTCCTGTAATGTGCAGCAACAAGCTGCCATCCTAATTTAGAAAATGTGTCATCCAAGAAAGGAAATGCCCAGGAACCCATAAAGTTCTGCATTTTTTGTATTGCAGTTGTCGACAATAATCAAATGTAGGAAGTAAGATTATGAAGCTGGGTTCTCTGTAAAGCTGATCGTCATATGTAATATAGCACTGTTGCCTTTTGATGGAATAATTATCAGCATGAAACAATGGTCTTGGTCTGTGCAGGTCAGGAGAGATACTGGTTTTGAACATGGACTTGCAGGATCCCTAATCAGTCACTGTGCAATAACGTAGTAGGTCCCAAACAATAAGCAAATGAAAAAAGCAGGAAAACTATACAATTTTCAGAGATAACAAGGTGCAGAGCTGGATGAACACAGCAGGCCAAGCAGCATCAGAGGAGCAGGAAAGGTGACGTTTCAGGCCTAGCCCTTCTTCAGAAAAATCATTTTTCGGAAGAAGGGTCTAGGCCCGAAATGTCGGCTTTCCTGCTCCTCTAATGCTGCTTGGCTTGCTGTGTTCATCCAGCTCTACACCTTGTTATCTCAGATTCTCCAGCATCTGCAGTTCCTACTATCTCTGAAACTACTTTCAGAGATAGCAGGAACTGCAGATGCTGGAGAATCTACTTTCAGAGATGGTCAGAAGTACTGAAGCACAGGGACGAGAGTGTTACTTGCTTTGACTGTGCAGGGGCCAGTTCAGTATAACATTAAATACACAGTCTAATTCCTGAGTAACCGATCTACTAACACCAAACTCACCTTGACGCACACCCAACTGTACCTGCCAGACCCCCGATATCCTCAAGATCACCAAATCCAACACCCACTTCCTCACTGCTGAACATGCTACATCCTTCTCTCACTCCATCTCTAAAACCCCTCTTTCCCTACCACTGGACATCATTCCAAAACACCTCTCCACCAAAGTTCTCTGTGCCCAATTCTCCCTTCCCTTCAACACTGGACACATACCATCTTGCCCCACTACTGGGCACATTCCCCACTTGCCTTGCCAGTCTGAACTTGGGCACCCCCACCTCCCAAACCAGCACCCAATCCTACTACCATAAACACTGCATCATTTACCTGGGTCCTTTGTCACCGTGCCCTCCAAGCACCCAAACATCTCACATCTTATGTAGTTATTGTCAAAGTAGCTGTCATGATTTCTAAATGGCAGACTGACTGCTGTGAAAATGGAACATGGCTTGTCTTCTTCTGATGGTTCTGCACAATGAAAGAACTGTCAGCATGGAAGTGTAGTTCGCATTTCTGAGGGAGCCCCAAATGGAATTTCCTCTCAGAAATACAGAGTTCCCTCTTTTAAAAAAAAGGTAACAAAAATCACACAACACCTGATTACAGTCCAACAGTTATATTTGAAAATGCAAGCTTTTGGAGCTCAGCTCCTTCCCTGATCAGTCACTGTGCAATTATATGGTAGGTCCCAAAGATAGGGTGTCCAAACGATAAGCAAATGAAAAGGCAGTAAAGCTGGATCAGTGGGACCCCACTCCTCGCATTCTTCCAATATGAAAAAAGCCCATTTGTGCGCACAGTGGGCAATCTGCATGAGTTCATCAACCCTTCGAAATTCAGACCTTTTTCAAACTATTATAAAGGTGCTTCAGTGTGATCTTGTGATGTCTAACAAACCTGATGCTACTATATCCTTGCCATTCAGTCTTCACGCCTTAAACCTAGATTCATGAGTTTCAAAGTTGCTCCTTAATGAGGGTGACATTTTGATCAATTCTAAGGCTGAATCAGCACATCACACTAAAGTGATTAATAACCGAATGTGGAGAAACTAACTGAAGTTGCTAGAAAAATGTGAAGGGCCATATACACCAGGAATCTGAATCTTGAATACGCCCAAGAGGAGGAAAAGATTTACAGGAAATGGGAAAGGCCTCATGATGCCACTGATTACAAAGATTAACTGACGTATCCAATCCGATTGTCAAATTTCGGAGTGCCTCTGAGAGGCTACTGTAGCAGTGAATCATTAATTAGGTTTTATTAATTAAAAGAGAACTGTACCAAAAGAAAAATAAGGAAATATCCCATTTGCAAAGGCTGCTATGACAGACAAAGTTTCTTTTCCTGCAGCATCTTAATTATGAATTATAGCCTTACAAAACACTCAAACAGTACTCATTGTTACTAACTAAATGAAACAATTTGGCATGACTGCAGTGTCAGCTTGACTCAGTCAGTAGCCCTCCCCCTAATGTAGATGGTTTGTGGGTTATAGCCTGTCTAGTGGCAGATGCTCTTATTACATTTTAGAGAAAAGAACACTTCAATGTGCACTTAGGATACTGTAAATTAAAAAGGTACAGACCAAGAGCTAGAAGGTGAAATAAGGCCAGATAATTCTGCATTTGGACAACATGGGCATTAGGGCCCACAACGTCTCTTTCGGTGCTTTAAATATTGCCACGTTTCCATATTTCTGAATCTAGGTTGACACTTTGGTGGTGTATTGATTGAAACTGTCTTGTTTGACTCAGTTAGATGGAGCTGAAAGCACTTATGAGCGCAGGCAGGCCTCCCAATACCTTGTGCAAAATTTGTTCTTCAATGTTGTCATAAACCAAGTAAACTAACTCAAGGTTATTTCACTGACATTGAGAAACCTTGCTTTGTGCATTTAAGTGGAATCCGACAGAATCGGTCGCAGATTTTTATAAGTTTCTTCACTGTATTAATGTACTTTTTATTCCCTTGATCATCGTTTTTTTTGTTGTTGGAGTGTTCTAATATATATATCTATACCACTTCCGTCCATTTCAACTGAAGTAACAGATGTGACAGTAAATCTGGGGAAGCTCTAACCGTCCCAGAGGCAGCTTGTGTAACAGGAGGTCAGGCTGCAGGTGGCCTGGAACACACAGCTGCAATCTGTTCAGACTGCCCACTTCCAAAATGGGAGTCTTGGCAGAACCTTCCTGTCTGGAATCCTCTCTTTTTGGAATTGTGTATTTCCAACTTTCAGAAATTGCTGCAGTACTGGCTATACAATCATGTATGGCAAATAAGTAAATAATGAAGAACCCTCTCTGCTGCTCATCAGTTGAGCAGTCATTGCAATAAATATCAGATGTCATTCTTGAAATTAAGCTTTTAGGCAACATCTAACAAATTATACAATAGGAAATGAAGGGAGAGAAATAAAACAGACCAGAGATGTCCATTGCACATTTTACAATTTTAACAACTGGAATAGCTCACTAATGTAGTGCCAAATCCTCACCTTCACAGCCACAGTTAAGTAAATGGATTTTGTTGACAACAATATGGTCGATGAGGCATGATTTTAATTCTCAACCAATCAGCATACGTCGCCCCTTGTGTTTACTTGCTGATTCTGTGTTTTATAACATTGTTGCCAGTTGCCAAGTCATACATAATTTTTTTTCTCTCTGCTTTGAATTCTCATGTGGAAGTTCCATGTTACAACAAAGTAGCTAGGAGTTAGAGCAATAGCTATTGATTACAGCAATAAAACCAGAAAATGCTGGAAATGCTCAGCAGGTCTAATAGAATCCATAGGAACAGAAAACATTAACATTTCAACTTAGCCTGATCTATGTTACCCACTTTGTTACTACGCTCCCCCCACAAGTCTGGAAAAATGAGGAAATTTACTGAGCTTCATATGGGTCCACAGCACCATAAGTGCAATAGCAAGATGCTTGATAATGAAAGGAGCCTCAGTGAAAGTAGTATAGTTTTAAAGTAATAAACAATGCATTGTTCTGCTGAAAAGTAAAACCATGTCACTTTAAAAGAGAAGTATCCAAATTGAATAAATTAGATAAACAAGAGCAAAGATCACTCAGATTGGAAATACAATATTAAGCTCTCATTGGTTAAGCAGCTGCCAGTTTGTGCCTTTTTATACAAATTATTTTAAATTGTTATTAAAGTCTGACACGTGTAAAGTGATGTACATGTGGGTGTATTGTAGTGCCTTTCAATATACCAGTGAGGCACATCCCAAGCTCTTGCTCAAGGTAGATTGGATGATACGCTGCTCTGGAGAATAATATGAGGTCATGTATTACAAAATGATTATTGCTAAAGCTGTGTTCCTTTAAGGCCATAATGTCTACTTGCCAGTAAATAAACAGTGAATGGGTTTTTCCTGAGGTAATCCATTCGTCACAACTCTGACTTTCTGTCTGCATCTTTTCTTGACAATGTGATTGCACGCACCTCTTGACTTAAAGCAATTGTCATCCACAGATATTTAAATAAAAATGCTTGAAGTGTGCGACAGAAAATTAACCAAATGGTAATAATGGAAGTCAAGAAACAATATATGTTTTATATATAATATATATATTTATACATATATATAATTTTATGGTACCGATGACAAATACATCATCCACATTAATTATGTGATGTCTTCATGTTGTCAACTTTAGTATGTATTCTGATGTCCACATTTATAATGAAATCTGCTTGTGTTGTCTTACCATAGTAAGGGCAGAATATACAATTTTAACATGTAGACTGAAGTACATCTGTGTAATTTTCAAGTATCATTTGACCTCCAATCATGTTCCAACAGAAACCATGTTTGATCTCTATTTACTATGCACACTGCCAAAGCAGATCAATTAGTAGACCAGAATGGATAAATGTGAATGCTCTCATTAAACAGCAACATTAGACTGCAGATCCAAATATTACATTTTCTGTTACAAAAAAGTATTGCAAGTCAGGAATATTAATGAGTCCTTAAGGGCTTACCTTTGAAAGGAAAAAAGACACTTCATTGGTTTTCAAGCAATGTAAACGGTAAAATTAAATAAATCTTACTTCTGGATTGCGAGCAAAATGCTGATATATAATTATCATGGTATAATGATAAAGATCAACAGGCCTCTACTAAGGAATCACTTAAAATTTATAGCCAAATTTTCAAACCTCTAGCCGACATATCATTTTAGTTCTGCTACAGAATGTGCTCCTTGAGGCAATTCTGAAAAATGAGTGACCCGTGAACCATGATTCTGAATGTTTTGTTTGCACATAAATAAGTCTCTTCCATAAGTGTCAATTAGGCAGAAAACAGAGCAGCTAAAACAGCGATTTTCTATCTTTTTTGGTGTAATGTACTGCCTTTCAATATACCAGTGAGGCACATCCCATGCTCTTGCTCAAGGTAGATTAGATGCTACGCTGCTCTGTAGGATAATATGAGGCCATGTATTACAAAATGATTTTTGCTAAAGTTGTGTCCTTTAAGGCCATAATGTCTACTTGCCAGTAAAATGAAATGAATTAGTAATCATCACCTCCTGCCCCTACCTAAATTATAATACTACATATTATGGAAGCATTACATGAGAAAACTGTTAAATGAAGATTCAAGAAATTGAGCGTGCTTTCATGCCCCTCTCAGCTCTCCTGCACTCATGCTCCCCTCCAAAGTGAGACTGCAGCACACTAAACGCTGCACAGCCTGCTCCTGTTTTCCGCATTCATATCATTTTGTAGACTCTCAGACTCTCTACGGACCCCAGGACCACAGTACGAGGACTACTGAGCTAAAGAATAAAATGGCATCAATCCCTGTACTTACACACAGCGCATATTTTTAAAGATGGGGAAATGACATTTTGCAGAATACGCTAAGTCTGTTTGTGTGTTGCTAAAGACTAAAATATGCTTACACAGAAGAGTGCTCAATCTAAGTATTCACAATTAATTATATTTAGGGGAACATGGTTCCTTCATTTAACTGTCACAAAGGTTACCCAATGCTTCACATTTAGGCATGACGGAAAGCGTAATGGAGTCAATGCAGTCAGAGGGATAGAAACTCCAAAGTAAACAAAGACTTGACAGAAAAAAATCATGACGTTAGTGGTGAAAAAGGACTGGAAGAAATCAGTCAGTTCCTGTTGCAGCCACGATTAAAACTCTCTGGAGGGCTTTATAGAAAATTAACAAATTGCTTATAACAACTTGAAATTGCAGTGGCACATGGCACCTATATAATATTCAGTAAGTGAACCGTGCTCAAAGCTGGTAATATTTAGGGACTGAATGGTACAGCTCATTGGTGCCAAGAATAATATACTTTATTTCCACCAAGTCTATTCTAAGTAATAGGTAACAGAGCATATTAAAAGAAGCTGTACATAGCTGGGCAATGTGCCACAGAATTCAATCCTTTCAAGACTAAAGCAGTAATTTTCGAATGTTTCACTCCATTTGAACAACAGAGGTCTTGAAATTAAACTGCATGAAGCTTAGTGGGCACTCCTACCTCTACCCTTTAAAATCTATTTAAATTTCAAAGTCTCATTTAAGGATTCAAACAGATTCAGTCATGAACACAGAGATTCTGTGATACCCAGCAATTCAGGGCTCAGTTGAATAATATATGCTATGCTTTGCAACAGATGCCTCCCTCTCTTGAACTCTGAAGTTTTGCAACTTTTACATTCACAATCAGTAATGTTGAGACAGTTCACTTCACAAGACTGGGTATTTAACTTTTGCATGTTAGTCAATGATACTGTAATGCTATCTGTAGGATGCTTCAAGTGTGAAGAAAGATTTCAATGATGTTCAATTGAGAAAGTTCTTCTCGCCTCAACAAATTATACAATGATAACCAACTGACCTAATATAGTGAGTAAAAGTTATTCAATTAATTCCCTCAAACAAAACATTACATGTGATGCCAATTGAAACGGCTTGTGGCCTAATCACCCTCACCCAAAACACATTTGTCACAATAGTGCAAACATTGCTACCTAACACTGAACGTCAGCCTCAGCAAATTGCCTCACATCAATAATATCCAAAATTGTTCCAAAGCCTTGCTAAGTCATCATCCATTGCATGACAGATGTGTACAATCCACTTCTATTTCTGCTCACAAGCATTTTGGCCTTCCATTCCCCAACCTACTCTGATCGAGTTGTGCAAGTTCCAGCATTATCGATGACTTCTAGGAATGAAACAGACTGAGAGTCTCAGTTGTTTTAAAAACCTGTCAGGATATGTTATTGACATAACTACCTGTTTTTATAAGGATTTAATTTAGAATTCCTGTTGTAAAAGAAAACATTATTGAAGTCCAGCTAATGGAAGCTCCTGTCAATCATTTTCCTAGTAAGGATTTCTTTGTACTGTAAAGCAAGTTCCCGTTCACTACTTGAACTTACAGTTCCAAATAAAATTCTGTTCATTATAGCATCTCAATTATTGATGTGTCCAAAACTAGAGAGTAATTAATACATGGTAGTCACTAATAAATTCAATACAAAACAGTGGAAATGTCTTTATTCAGAGATTGGATAGACTGTGAAACTAACCGCCCTAAGGTGAATATCAGATGCACTGAAGGGAAGCCACAAGGGGAAGAAATGAATAAAAGAATATCGTTAGTTAATTACTGCCGAGAAGAAGTCAATGGTTTTATCAGTGACTCCTGAGAACACACTGTCCTCCTATATGGAAAAAAAACTCAGTCGGCTATCCTTAAACCAACGTTTTCTCTAGACTGAAACGACCAAGAGACTTGACTATAAACCTGCACAGATCATTAAGGATCACAGTCAAGTGGAAAGAGCAATAAATAAAGCTTATAGCGGCCTGGACTTTACTGTTAGGCAAGAGCAAGGAAATGATGTTGAACTTGTTTAAGAGACTTTTTAGACCACAGGAATGGAAAACTTCAATTATAAGGATAAATTGTACGGGCTGCCGTCTTTGCAGAGAATATGGAAAGATCTAACAGAAGTTTTCAAAATTATGAGGGGGCTGGGCAGAGTAGGCTGGGAGAAACCACTCCTCCTCTGAAAAAGGTTCAAGATTGACAAGGCACAGACTTAAAGTGATATGAAAATTGAGAAGCTGTGAGATGAGGAAACAATTTCACATAAGTGAGTAGATCAAATCTGGAATGCACTGCCTGGAAGGGTGGTGGAGGAAGGTTCAATCAAGAGGGTATTGGATGATCATTGAAACAAAACCAGTGTGCCAGGGTATAGAGAAAAAGCAGGACAACAGCAGAATGTCACAATGCTTCCTTTTGCACAGGCAGTGCAGCCACAATGGGCCAAACGGCCTCTTTCTGCACTGCAAAAATTCTGCGATCCTCCAATTTCTTCACAGTGAATTATGTTGTGAGACTTATGTGGTACTTTGTTAAATGCTTCCTTAAAATCCATTTTACAACATTCACCACATTCCCTTCACCAACTTTTTCTGTTACTTATCGAAAATGTTCAACTAGTTTTGTGAAGCAAGCATCCACAACTGAATTTCCTTAAGTAATTCAAACTTCTCCAAGCATTAAATAACTTTTTCTTCCACTTATTGTTTCCAAACCCTTATCCATTACTGATGTCAAACTAACTGGTTAGTAGGAATGATGTTCATGAATAAGGGTGCCACATTTGCTCCTCTCCTGATCTCTGTCACTCCTCTGGTATTGCTATAATTTCTGCCATAAATAACTGGGATTATAAATTTATCCATTCAAAGCGTGAGCAGATTCTTTTTACTCCATTCATTCCTCTATCATCGCTGCTTTGAGTGGTATTTCATCAGCATCCTGCTAGTAAATACTAAAAAAAACCTAAGTAAGTATTCTAGCCATGCTGTGGCAGGCAGCATCAGAAGGTAGTCAGTATGACTAAAGTGGCATGTGACAGCAAATGCTGTCATGCCCAAAGGAGTCATGTTGTGATAGAGAGATACAATAAGTGAATAGTTTGTAAAGAAAACATCTGTTTATTGTAGTAGGGACAGATAACTATAAGAATGCTGTATAAACAAGCTCTGCACGCAAGTATTTGTTGCAGTACCGTATAAAAAGCCACGTTTACTAATTGTAAGCAGCTTAAGCTCAAAGATGCAATAAGAAGTTCTTTCAATAAGACAAACTTTAAGACTTATATCCAGTCTCCATCTGGCTCCTGTTCACTGGTCTCGGAACGAACTCAACACATGCCTTGTGTCTCCAAAGATGTATTACCCTCTTTGCCCCATTATCCTGGGAATTCTGCCTCAGTTCTCCTACATTTCAACCTTGCTGAAGTATAATTACCCTGTATTTGAAATGTCTCGTCCTCAAGATCACCCATTGGTCCTCCCATTTTTCCTGTCAGTTTTTGATACCGTTTTACCCCAGCTAGGCCTCTGTTCATCCCACTGAAGTTAGGCCTTCACAAGTTCTAATTTAGATTGTTTTTCGCTCTTTTCCATTACAAATCTAAAACCCACAATATAGTAGTCAAATCTTATCTAAGCCCAATCTCACCTCATTCCCCAGGACCAGAAGCTTCCTTCTCAGTTGAATGGGGAACATAGTGGTCAAAGACATCCTCATGAATACCTGTCAGAAATTCTTCCCTTTTCTTCCTCTTTATCATCCCAATTGGTAATTAAGGCTTCCCCCAATATCACCACTCTACATGTCTGAACTTCTATGACTTTACTCAAGACTTACTCCTCTGTCTCTCTCAGTTTGGAGATGTACATAACATGATAAAACATAGTACAGTACAGGCCCTTCGGCCCACGATGATGTGCCGAACTTTTATTCGAATCCTAACGTCTATCTGACCTCCACACTTACCTTATACTATCATCCATTTGCCTATCTATTGGCACTTAAATGCCCCTAATGAGGCCAACTCCACCAAGCTCTCTGGCAATGCATTCCACGCCCCGGCCACTCTCTGAGTAAAGAGCCTACCTCTGGCATCTCCTCTTTATCTACCTCCACTCACTTTAAAACTATGCCTCCTCATAATAGCTACCTCCACCCCAGGAAAAAGTCTCTGGCTATCTACTCCATCTGTACCTCTGATCATTTTGTACACCTCTATCAAGTCACCTCTCATCCTTGTCGTTTTGAAATGAAAAGTCCTAGCTCTCTCAACCTTTCCTCATAAGGCCTTCCCTCAATTCCAGGCAACATCCTCATAAAACTCCTCTGCACCTCTTCCAATGTTTCCGTATCTTTCCTGGAATGAAGCAACCAGAACTGGACACAATACTCCAGATGTGACTAAGCTGGGCTTTTGTACAGCTGGAGCATAACTTCACAGCTCTTGAACTCACTGTCACTATTAATGAAAGCTAACACACCATACGCCTTCTTAACAACTCTATCCAGCTGGGTGGCAGCATTCAGGGAACTGTGGACATGAACCCCAAGATCCCTCTGCTCCTCCACACTGCCAAGAATCTTTCTGTTAGCCCTGTATTCTGCTTTCAAGTTTGTCCTTCCAAAATGAATCACCTCATACTTCTCAGGGTTAAACTCCATCTGCCACTTCTCAGTCCAGCTCTGCATCCGATCAATGCCCCTTTGTAAACTAGAACAGCCCTCAGCACTATTCACAACATGACCCACCTTCGTATCATCCACGAACTTACTAATCCAGCCTTCCACTCCTTCATCCTAATCATTTACAAAAATCACAAATAGAAGAGGACCCAGAACAGATCCTTGTTACCATTCATAACTGAGAACCATGTTGAATATTTTCCATCCACTACCACCCTTTGTCTTTGATTACCCACTTTTTGCTTCTCAACTCTAACCAAACAGATTCTGTCCTTACTTCAAAGAGGAGCTCCAATTGCATCATAATTCTGCATCAAATATCTGGAGTTGATACAATTTCAGTTGCAATTAACTCTCCTTCACTTATTCCACCATTACCTCTTTCCTGTCATCTTTGTTTTCTAGGTTTCTCATTGTGCATATCTCCAACTCTCGTTTCGTAGTTTTATCGGTCTTTGTTATCTCTTTTTGGCATCTAGTCCATACATTAACATACAAAAAAAAGGGAACTGTGGATGCTGGAAATCAGAAACAAAATCAAAAATTCAGTTCAGGCAGCATCTGTGGAGAAGATGCGGAACCTTCGGTTCTGAAGAACGGTCAACGGACCCTAAAGATTAATTATAGAATCATAGAATGCCTATAGTGTGGAAACAGGCCCAACAAGTCCACACCACCCTTCTGAAGAGCATCCCACCCAGACTCACTCCTCTATCCCTACATTTCCGCACCTAACCTAAACATCACTGGGCACTATGGGCAATTTTACCATGTCCAATCCACCTACATCTTTGGACCTCGGAGGAAACCAGAGCGCCCGGAGGAAACCCACACAGACATGGGGAGAATGTGCAAACTCCACACAGACAGTCACCCGCGGCTGGAACTGAGCCCAGGTCCTGGTGCTGCGAGGCAGCAGTGCTAACCATTGAGCCACCGTGCCACCCAGTCTCCACAGATGCTGCAGGATCTGCTGAGTTTTTCCAGCAATTCCTCATTTTGTCATGCATTATCATCGTCTGCACATTAACCACCTCAGCTCTCATTACAGAGGCCCAGATCAGAACGTCCAAAACCACGCATGCTCCCAAAGATTCATATTAGGATTCCTTGGGCTTCCCAATGAGCGGAATCCAGAAGGATTGCCAACGAATTTTAAACTTCCAATAGGAAATTTCCAAGCGCATGAGACTGCCTGAATGAGAATAATCCGACTCATTTACCTATACAGTTACCTAGGAAAAGATAGACAGATTAAACTCATGTCAAACTCCTGAATAACTTTACAACTACCTCTCCACACTACCCATGCACTGCCCCTGTCCCATACCTACTGACTCTCCCTGAACTCTTCACATGCTCCCCAGTCACCAGCACCTTCAACCTCTGAGCATGCTCCAATCCCCAGCCACACAATAATTCTGACTCAGCATCATCACCCCAACCATTTACCCACACATTCACAAATGCATGCAAAGACTACATTATTGACCCAAAGATTTTCAGCCAGTGTGATTAGTCCTTTTGGCAATAACCAGCAGGGTATTCATCAGGGTGATGGCCCTGGAGACCAAGAGTTCTTTCATCACTTCAACAATTAAGTGCTGGGTGAGAAGGTCCATGGATGACCTTCTTGACTCATTGCACAATTAAGGTCTTTAAGTGCTAATGTGCTTCCCTTTAGGGCATTAACCCATCACCAGCTCAATTATCAGCTTTCCCAATGAGAAAAATGGCTGGTTTCCGAACTGGGTGACTGGGGGCAACATATCTGCTAGATTGTATCAGAGATAATGGGAACTGCAGATGCTGGAGAATCCAGGACAACAAAATGTGGGGCTGGATGAACACAGCAGGCCAAGCAGCATCTCAGGAGCACAAAAGCTGACGTTTCAGGCCTAGACCCTTCAAGGGTCTAGGCCTGAAACGTCAGCTTTTGTGCTCCTGAGATGCTGCTTGGCCTGTTGTGTTCATCCAGCCCCACATTTTGATATCTGCTAGATTGTTGTGAGCCTCCATTTGCCCCAACCAAGCATTGATTGGGTGGTGGCAGGGAGGGCGACAACGGAGCAGGTGTTGAATTTTACCCTCTTTCACTTCTTCCTCTCCCTCTCTCCCAAGACACCCACCCTGTGAAACCCAAAAGAAAATGGCTTACCTTACTGATACTGGATCCGATGAAGACTAGGCCTCCAGGATCCTGTGTTTAGCCAGCAGCTTCTGGTGAAATGGGGCTTCAGCATCGAGGCCCATGATTCACAGAGAAGCTCACTAGTTAGCTTTGAACCGCCCAATTCGTGGGTGACCCAAGGAGCTCTCTTATTCACTGAGATGAGCAATCAGTTGCCACTGAAGGCACTTGCATCCAAACGTAGTGCTTGGAGCACCAATTCTCAACCACCAATTCTCAACAATGACTTACTGGAATACTGCAGCTAGTGCGGCTTGGTTTCCCCCAATGATCTTGTGCTGTGAAAAGCCCTGACATCGGGCATCCTCCACATTTCTGAACAGGCCAGGCATGGACATCCCAGCCAGAAATGCACAGCCTGGTTTTTGTGTTTCTGCTATTTTTGAGCCTCCTATCAACTCACCTAATAACATGTCCTTCTGTTCTCTTCTCCCATAAATACTCAGGTAACTTCCCCTTAACGAGTGAGGCAGGAAGAGAACATTCACCAGATAATCCAGTTGAATTTCACATATCCCCTCACAGTCACTTTCAAAGAATGGAGAATGCTAATGTATTATCCACCCAGGCTCTCAGGCAGAACAGAATAAGACCTTTCAGTTCACTTATTTAAGCTTTACGGGAGCTTCCTCCCTTGTCTCCTCATCTAACCCAATCTTGACATCCTTCTCCTCTTTTCACCTTCATAAATGTTATCAAGCTCCTGTCCTCATGAAAGACATGAAAACTATCTGCCAACACTACTCCTTAAGATAGCAAGTTCCACATTCTCATTACTCTCTTTAGATTAATGAGTGGGAGGAGTGGGAAGATCTTAACACACCCTTTAGAAAAATAGTCTACCATGAATGACAGGGATAGTTTACAAAGTGGAAGAGCCATTAAAAAACACTCAACTCCTGAATTCCCAAAAGCATGCTGACTAACAGTAACTAACATCAGTTAAGCAAAGCTTACCTGGGGTAGATTCCACTGACCAGGTCACCATCAAGTACAGGATCAGCTGTTTTGCCAGGTCCAGCTGCTTTTGACATCAATAAAACAACAAGACCTCGCAGTTGAAGACTGTTACTGCTGTCGTAGACAAATCCCCTATAGAATCAAAACATGATATTAACTGGGGAATCAAGTGACAAATTCCATACCTTCCTGCTTTTCATTTTCACTACAACTGTTTGCATAATGAAACACTAGTTATTTAGGTATCAGGTTAATCAAAACTTTGCAGGACTTAATGTAGCCAGATAAATATATATAGCTGCATTTATTACATTTGTTCATTTTATATATTTCATTGTGTTTGGTACCATAATGGCATATTTACCATGTGATTGTGAAAATGTTACATCCTCGCTACCCTCAAAAAACCTGAATGAATGACTGCAGTGGGGCAAATGAAATTCTGCCTAACATGCATTATTTACAACATAATGTGTACAAGGTGATCAAAGGTATAGATAGAGTGGACAGCCAGAGACCTTTTCCGAGAGTGGAGGTAGCTATTACGAGGGCGCAGTTTTAAAGTGAGTGGAGGTAGATATACGGGAGAAGTCAGAGGTAGGTTCTTCACTCAGAGAGTGGTAGGGGGCGTGGAATGCATTGCCGGAGAGGGTAGTGGAGTCAGACTCATTAGGGGCATTTAAGCGGCTATTAGATAGGCATATGGATGATAGTATAAAGTAGGGGTGGAGGTTATATAGACCTTAGGATTAGGGTAAAAGTTCGGCACAACATTGTGGGCCGAAGGGCCTGTACTGTACTGTCCTATGTTCTATAAGTGTTTGCAGGCATTTTAGTTTATCTTTATGTATGTCTATGCACCTGGGTGGTTCTTGCAGTGCAGTGGTAGTGTCCCTACCCCTCTCCCGAGAGACCGAGGTTCAAGTCCCACCTGCTCCAGAGGTGTGTAATATCAACTGTGAACAGGCCGATTAGGAGAACTAGGTCAACAAAATACAGAAGTCAGGGACAGAAAAAGATAACAACAATGCAATTCTGTAAATGCTGTATCGCTAGTCAAGACAGGAGAAAAGATGATGAATATAATCTTAAGTAATCAAAAACATTACTGAGGATATGTCTACTGTAGGAGAAACTTACAAGTTAGATGCTCATTTCCTTAAATTCGGTTCTCACTAAAATAATCTAGTTCGATGGAGGAGGTCTGTTTATTTGATATTTACAAGTAAGGATTGAACTAATTTTGCTTTCAGTATGCTATACCATTTCTGACCATTTTGTTACAAATTTGTGCTTAGTACACTAATCAAAAGTAATGGATAGAATTTGATATCTGTGACATTTGTTTTGATGAAATCATTTTAAGCGCATACTGTTTATTTGATAATGGTTATAGCCAAGACAAAACCATTTCAAAAATAGTCAAAAGTGTGGATTTTAATGGATTTATTTTCATTCCTTTGGGCCTGCACCACCATTTAATATGATCATGACTGCTCAAACAATTTCAGCACCCCATTCTTGCCTTCCACCCACACCCTTTGATTCCTTTAGCAGCAATGGCCATGTCCAGTTCCTTCTTGAATATATCTAAGAAACTGGCCCCAATAGCTTCCTATGGAAGAGAATTCCACAATTCCACAATTCTCTAAGTGAAGAAATTCTTCCTCATCTCCGTTCTGAATGGCCTACACCATATTCGTAGACTGGCGACCCCTAGTTCTGGACGCCAAAATCAGCAACATTCTTCCTGCATTTAGCCTATTTGATCCCATCAGGATTTTATATGTTGGCATGAGTTGCCCCACCCCCGACCCCTCATTCTTCTACATTTCAACGAATACAGTACAGTCAATCCAGCTTTTCCTCATATGTCAGTCCTGCCACACTGGGACTCAGTCTGGTGAACATTCAGTGGGCTCCCTCAATAGAAGAATGTCCTTCCTCAGACCAGGAGAACAAAACTGCACATAATACTCGGGGTGCGGCCTCACCAAAGAGCTGTCTAACTGCAGCAAGACATCCCTACTCCTATACTCAAATTCTCTCGCTATGAAGGCCAACATGCCATTACTTTTCCTCGCTGTCTGTTACACCTGCATGCCAATTTGCAGCAACTGTCCCACCATGACATTGCACTTCACCGTTTCCTAAACTACCACCATTCAGGTAATAATGTGCCTTCCTATTTTTACGACCAAAGTGGATAGCCTCACATTTATCCACATTATATTGCATTTGCCCACTCAGTCAGCCTATCCAAGTCACCCTGCGGTTTCTCAGCATTGTCCTCTCAGTACACACTGTCACCCAGCTCAGTGTCATCTGCAAATCTGGAGATATTGCGTTCAATTCCTTTGCCCAAATTGTTAATGTATATTGTGAACAGCTGGCATCAGAGCACTGAACCCTGTGGCACCCTACTCATCACTGCCTGCTATTCTGAAAAGGACCTGTTTATTCCAATTTTGTTTCCTATCTGCCAACTAGTTCTCTATCCATGTCAATACCTTACCTCCAATACCATGGGGTTTAATTTTCCTCACTAGCTTCTTGCGTGGAACCTTGTCAAAAACCTTTTGGAAGTCCAGATACACAATACCTACTGATTCACCTTTGTCCACTCTACTAGTCACATCCTCAAAAAACTACAGAAGACTTATCGAGCAATATTTTCCTTTAGTGAATCTATGCTGTCTCGAACTGATTCTGTCACCACTTCCCAAATGCTCAGTTATTGCATCCTTAATAATTGACTCCAGCATTTTCATGACAGAGTTATTCAAAATGAAGAGATATGATGCCAGAATAAATAGGGAGGAAACTGTTATCAGCAATGAAAAACATAAGGAGTACGAGGAGTGTCCATGGATGTGTAGGCTATGTGGGTTAGAAGTTTGAGGCAGATGGTTCTGGGTGGGTCTCTCTTCAGAGGGTCAGTGCAAACTCGATGGATTGAATGGCCTCTAACTGCACTGGAGGGATTCTACAATTCATCAGACATATTAGAGTTGAGGTGAAAATGACTGCTGTTGACATCAAAGCTACATTTATCCTATTGTGGCATCAAGGAACTCCAGCAAACCTAGAGTGAATGGGAATCAAGGGAAAACTCTCCATTGTCTGAAATCTTATCTCGCATAAAGAATGATGGGTGCAGTTATTGCAGGGAAGCCTTCCCAGCTCCATGGCATGCCCGCAGGAGTTCCTCAGGTTAGTTTCCTAGGCCCAACCATCTTCATCTGCTTAACCAATAACCTTTCTTCATATAAGACTGACTTGGGAAGTTCACTGATGACCACATAATGGTCAAAGCTATTCATAACTCCTCAGATAACGAAGCAGTCCATTTCCAAATTCAACAAGACCTGGACAGTACCCAGGTTTGGGTTGGCAAGTGACAAGGAACATTAGCACCACGCAAACAAGAGAAAATCTAACTTCATATCTTGGCATTCAGTAGGATCGCTACCAATATCCTGGGCTTACCACTGATTAAATATTAAATTAAACTTGCCATATAAGTACTGCACATACAAGAACAGATAAGAGGCCAAGATTACCACAGAGAGTAACTCACCTTCTGACTCTCCAAAAACTGTCTTCATCTACAAGGCACAAATCAGGAACAAGCTGGAATAGACTCCATTTGCCTGGGTGATTGCAGCTCCAACACTCAAGAAATTTATAACACCTAGGACAAAACAATGTCCTGCTTGTATGGCACCATATCTAAAAACATCCACTCCCTTCGCTACTGATGCTCAACGGCAGTAGTGCATATAATCTACAAAATGCACTGCAGAAATTTACCAAGTCTCCTTGGACAGCACCTTCCAAACCCAAATTTACAACAATCTAGAAGGAAAGGGCAGCAAATACATGGCAAGATCGCAACCTATAAATACCACTCCAAGTCACTCACCATCCTGACTTGGCAATATATCAACCTCCCTTTACTGTCGCTCACTCAAAATTCTGCAACTCCCTCTTTGACAGCACTGTGTGTTTATCTATACCAAATGAACTGCAGGTTCAAGAAAGCAACTCACCATGACCTGCTTACGGGCATCTAATGGATAGGACAAGAAACATTCATCCAGCCAATCATGCCCACATCCCACAGATGAATTTTAAAATAAAGCCTGCTTCCTGGTAGACATGACAACAAACATGACAGGATTGAGACTATGAGGGCATAGATTTAAAATAATTGGCAAAAGTTGCAAAAGCTACATGACAAAAAGTTTTTTGCCACACATTAAGTTTTCTTTAAAATTTGTTCATATTACCCATCTCTACTTGTCCCCCGATCTGACCGGCCTGCTAGGCCATTTCAGAGGGCAGTAAGGAGTTAACTGCATTGCTGAGAGTCTAGAGTCACATGCAGGCCAAACCAGTTAAGGATGGCAGATTTCCTTCTCTAAAGGACATTAGTGAACTAGACAGTTTGTGCAACTATCAATAATGATTTCATCATCATCACTGGGTTAACTTTTAATTCCAGATTTTTAATTAAATGTAAATTTCACCAATGAGCAATGCTAGCTCAGTGACATTTACCCCCATGCCACTGTCTCCCAAGCCGAGGACAGCAGATGCATGCGAAAACCTTCACTTTTAAGTTCCTTTGAAAGCTACACACCCAGGCTTGGAACTACATCATCATTCCTTTGCCATTGCTCGTTCTTACCGCCATCATGCTGTATTGACCACTGGGGACTACACAAGATGCAGCTCACCAACAACTTTTCAAGGCCAATTAAAGATGAGCAATAAATGCTAACCCAGCCACTGACACTGACACAATTCAGTGAAAGAATTTTAAAAATTGGGCTCAAAGTCAGGGCTTTTGGACACTCTGCTTTAAATGAAGGTGTCTAAGCAATCTGTGTCACACAATGCAAGGTCCATTGGTGGACAGAATCCTCTAGCAACAAGTAAGTGACAGGACAAAAATATCCAGAGATATTCATACAAAAAGCATATTAAAAACAAACTATCAGCTAATCCTCTATAGCAAGTCATGCACTGCAAAATTGGTCATATAAAGTGGTCGGTCTCTAGCCATTACGTCGAGGATATCTGTTTAGCCACAAATTTTTAACTTCAAATACATTCAGATTTTTAACTTCACCTACTGAGAAGAGATCAAAACACAACAAAACACATGGTGAATTGAGCTTCTATTTAAGCTATTTATTTTATTGTTTTAACAAGTTTACTATTTTCCATCAAGATAAACTAATATTGAAATAACTAAATTACTAACATACAAATTAGGAACAGGAGTAGGCCATTTGTACTTTCGAGCCTGTTCACCTATTAAGAAAGAACATGGCTGGCCTGATTTTCATCTCAGCTCCACATTGGTGCCTGCCTCCTTTAAGCTCAGAAGGAGAAAATACAAAGGGCCAAAAAGACAGCATTTGTTTCAGGAACAACAGCTTGGAAATAAAAAAAAGGAGCAAGTCATCTGAAGTGAGATGTTTCTCCCAATGGAAAAATAAAACAAAATTAATGTACAGTTCTTTCAAGTCGATACATCATTTTTATGATACTTTCATGGAATGTGAACATTTCTGGCACAACAGGTGATAAAGGCAAAGATTTTATCTTGTGTGACCTGCTCCTGCTCATCAATAAATGTATTCCAGATTGTAGGGGATGCAAGGTCGGCTCACAGGAGAAGCCAATGAAAGTATTGGTATAGTTGGGCTCCTGCCAATTGCAAATTGCACAAATTGCAAACATCATGGTAGGTGTAAGGCTTGTAAGGCAATTGACTCATTACTGCCCTCTGAAATGGCCCTAGCAGGCCAGTCAGATCAAAGAACAATTAGAGATGGGTAATAGGAACAAATTTTAAAGAAAACTTGATGCATGAAAAAACTTTTTGTTATGTAAGGATATTCTCAGTAATTCCAGAACAGTGAATTTGACTTCAACGGTGAGGAAACTTCTAGAAACAATTATTCAGGATAAAATTAGTAGTCAAATACAAAAATGATGGTTTGATTATGAAGAGTTAGCTAGTTCTAAAGGAGAAATCATGTTTAACTAACTTGCTGGACTATTTTGAAGAGGTAACAGAAAGTGTTGATGAGGGTAACACCATTGATGTGGTATACAGGGACTTCCAGCAGTCATTTGATACAGTGGAACACAATAGACTGAGGAAAGTAATAAGCTATGGCATAAAAGGGACAGCAACAAAGTGGATACAAAACTGGCTGATAAATAGAAAATAGAAAGCAATGCTCAATGGATACTTTTTGGGCTGGAGGAAGTTTTGTTCTGGAGCTACCCTGGACCTTTGCTTTTCTTGATAAATTTTAAGGATCGGGATCATGGTGTGCAGGAATTTAACATTGACAGCTGGCACCAAACCTGGAAGAATTGGCGAGCAGAATAGTGTGGAACTCTTAAAATACATTGTCAAGCTGGTAGAATTCTTGAACAGGAGGCAGATGAGGTTCAATGCCAGAAAATGTGAGGTAATACACTTCGGTAGGAAGAACACAAAAAGAAAATATGAAACTGGGCATACAATTCTGAAGGATGGGCAGGAGCAGAGGAATTTGAATGTGTAAATTAGATTCCCTAGAGTGTGGAAACAGGCCCTTCGTCCCAACAAGTCCACACCACCCCTTGAAGAATCCCATCCAGACCCATTCCCCTACACCCCCACACACCCCTGAACACTACGGGCAATTTAGCATGGCCAATCCACACAGCCTGCACATCTTTGGACTGTGGGAGGAAACCGGAGCACCCAGAGGAAACCCACGCAGACACAGGGAGAATGTGCAAACTCCACACAGACAGTTGCCCGAGGCTGGAATTGAACCCGGGTCCCTGGTGCTGTGAGGGCTACTGTGCTAACCACTGAGCCACCGTGCTGCCCTTAAGTAAATGTGGCAGGACAGGGTAAATGAGCATTCACTAAAGCATGCAGTGTCCTTGATTTTACTAAGTGGGACAGAGAGTACAAAAGCAAGCAGATGATGTTGAACTTGTACAAGACACTTGTCAAACCTCAATAAAAACCAACGGAATTGTGGATGCTGTAAATCAGAAACAAAAACAGAAATTGCTGGAAAAGCTCAGCAAGTCAGCTTGTCAGATCTCAGCTGCAGAATAGTGTATGGCAGTGGGAACTACATTATAGAAAAGTTATGAATCCATTTGAAAGAGTGCATAAAGATGCAAATACATTTGAAACAGCGCAGGAGCGATTTACAAGAATGGTTCCAGGAATGAGGAACTTCAGTTTTAGTGATAGATTGAAGATGTTGTGCCCGTTCTCCTTGGTGAGAAGATGGCTGAGAGGAGATTAGATGGAGGTTTTCAAAATCATGAGGGGACTGAACACAGCAGATAGCGAGAAGATGTTTCCATCCGTAAAAGAAAAAAAAAGAGAGGACATAGACTTAAAGTGATGTACAAATAAAGGAAGAGCAATGTGGAGGAAAAAAAATGTTTTTCTGCAGTGAGTAGTTAGCCTATGAATTGCACTTCCTGGAAATGTGATGGAGGCATGTTCGATTGAGGAATTCAAGAGGGCACAGGCAGATTATTTGGATACATGCGACGTGCAGAGGTATGGGGAGAAGGCAGAAGATTGGCACCAGATAACAGAACTAGTGCAGCCATGACGGGTCAAATGGCCTCCTCTGCACTGTATTAATTCTGTGAACTCGTTGCTGTATTTAGATGAACTTCGCCTGTTGGCCTTTATTTGGATATCTCAAAACAACGGCTTTGGAGTCCACTTTACGCCATAAGCGAGTGTCTGTCGATCACTGAATAAGCAGTTAAATAGTGCTTTCCTTATATCCGATAAAACAGATGCGATAATTTTTCACATAAAGTGCACTGCACATTAAATATTTGAGATTAAGCCACCTTTTCTCATTGATTCATGTTCTTCAGAAACCATACAGTTATAAAAAGAACTATTTTAAGAGTTTTCTATTAGCCTGGGATCCATAAATAATGTCTTGTATATCATAATTTATGGGCTAAGGGTGTTAGCAGGTACATTATATTGAAGAGAAAGTATGATAAATTAAATCCCAAAGGGTGACAAAAAAATTTCTAAGAGCCCAAGCTCAGCATGTGTTATCTGTAAAACAGGGATATATCAATTAGCATCTTACTGGTCCTTAATGATGAATCATGAGACAATGTTAACAAATGCATAGATAAAAGCAAGAGTGTAAAATTAAACCATTAAAAAACACACAGTAGGCTCAATTATACAACAGAATACTCTGCTTAAGTGGCAATATTATGGAAATTTAATAACTAAAATGATCATATGGAACCCTTGGGAAAATTCAGGCCCGAATCAGGGGAATCATTAAGGAAAAGACAAGAGAATCACGCCACCTACTCCAGCTCGGACCACTTGATATATGTTGCAGTTACTCATGTGCTACAGTGCCTCAACATAGCTTTTCAAACATGCTTGCTTCAATATCAAGCTTTAATAATGTTTGAATTCCAAAGAAATTGAGCAGAATTATTTTCTGTAAAAACAGTGCAAAAGGAAAAAGTTTTAAAGCCACAACCATGATACAACTCACATCTCTGATTGTTATTAAAATCGGAAAAACAGTCATGTATTGTATCAAAACAAAGCACAAAGCCCTCAGAAATCGCCAATTGTGTCCATGCATTTTTTGTGGCTCAAAGTTGTATATGGGACTTAGGTATAAACAGTTTAGCTCATTGTACTATGGAAGGAATTTAGGTTGAGTTGGGTGACACACCATAAGACAGAAATATAGAAAAAAATTCAATGATGGTTCAAACCAGAATAATCTGTAGAATCGAATATAGTTCTTCCATGCCACAGCTGCAGGTCTCTGAATCCACCACAACAGTTTTTCTTGAAAAAAATTCTGTCGAGCCCACCATTCCAACCCATTTCAATTAAATATGCAAAAGCATCCCAGCAGGATTTTGGAAATATTTAATGATGAGAATTACAACTTTGCATCAGAAAATGGAAGTGTAAAAAGGCAATTTCCACTGACATAATATTTGCTGCACATAAAGCATCCTAATGTATCGCAAAAAACATTAAGTTGATGGATGATGCTTGAAAGCTTGAGCAAGAAGTGAATTTTAAGAAAGCATTTTACCCAAACTGAAGGGCTGTAAGATGTAGGTGTTAGCTGTCAAATGTTAGGAAGGCATAATGACTATGGTATTAGAGGTCCTGAATTCAAATCACACCATGACAAGTTAGGGAATTACACTGAATACATTTTTGATAATTTCAGGAAAAACTCACAAAACGATTATGATTACTCTCTAATGTCCTTCAAGAAACAGACATTTACCACTACTATTTACTCAGTCTACCTGGTACGCAGGCTTACCAATCTTCTTGACTCCATTCCTGTACAGAACCAATGAGTCTTACTGCTCTCAGAAGCAGCCTTAACAAGACAATTGCTAACAGGTTCAATGATAGAAACATAGCAAGAGTAGGCTATTCAATCTATCAAACCATGTCTACCAATTAAAATTGATCATGGGCGATCATCTAATACAAAGCATTTTTCCCTCAATGTCCCCATATCACTTTATGTCATTGGTATTTAGTAATCTACATGTCGCTACTTGAAATGTACCCACTATCACAGACCTCAGAGTAGAGAATACCAAAGAAATGGAAATGAAAGAGATGCTGAATAAATATTTTGCATCAGTCTTCACAGTAGAAGACACTAACAGCTTTCCACAGTTACTAAATAATCAAGGACAAGAGGAGGAGAGGACATAAAGGCTAAAGGGTTACTAGACCATGGGGCTATTCTTCTATTAGAGAGAGAAAACTGGTGTTGGTTTAACCCGAGTGTCCCCACATCGGCGAGGGGAAAGGTTGAGAAGAAAACACTGTGGTAACCTCGGCCGATGTGGGAATTGAACCCACACGTTACTCTACATTGTAGCCGCCCATCCAGCCAACTGAACTAACTGGTCCCTTGCCAGTATTTATTGCATAAATACAATAACTATCACTGGCAAAAAAAGTGAGAGGAAAACAAATGGAAATTGATATGTTCCCTGGAACAGATGGGATGCAACCTATGATGTTAAAGGAAGTAGCTACAGAGATAGTTGATATGCTGTAGCAATCTTTCAAGAATCCTTAGATTCTTAAACAACCCCAAAAGAATTAGAAAACTGCCAGTATAATACCTTTAAGAAAGGGAATCATAGAATCCCTAGAATGTGGAAGCAGGCCATTTGACCCATTGATCCCACACAGACCCTCCAAAGGACATCCCATTCAGACGTACCCCCCTCAACCCTATCCCTGTAACCATGCATTTCCCATGGCTAATCCATGGAAGGAGACAAAAATCAGATAACTCCAGGTCAGTTAGTTTAAAGTCTGTTATGGGGAAATGTTAGAGTCTATTATAAATGATGTAACAGCAGGGCATTTAGAAATACATAATGTGATCAAGCAGGTCTCATAAAGGAGAAACCATGCCTGATAAATTTACCATAATTCTTTGAGCACAATAGATAAAGGGGAATAAATGGATGTAATATATTTTGACTTTCAGAAGACGTTTGATAAGTTACCACACATTAAGCCACTTAAGATAACAGCCCACAGCATTACAGGTAGTATGTTACCATGAATAGATTGGCTACCTGATGGAAGGCAGAGGGTTGGAATATGGGGGGAATTTTCAGGATTGCAACCTGTAAGTGAGTGAGTGCTACATGGATCAGTGCTAGGACAGCAAATATTTACAATGTACATTAATGATGTGCCTGAGGAAAGTCAATGTACTATAGCAACATTCAGAGATGACACAAATATTGGAAGTAAGGCAACTAGTGAGGTTGAGACAAACACTACAAAAAGGGATTTCAGTAAGGTTAGTCAAGTAGACAAACATGATATAGGCAAATGCGGGGTTATGAGGAACAACAGAGAACCGAATTATTTAATTGGAGAAATGCAGAAAGCTAAAGAACACCCATGAAACACAAAAACTAAACAACTAAGTTCAGAAGCTAATGGAGAAGGCAAATGGAATGTTGGCCTTCATTTCAATGGAATTGATGTATAAAAATTGGGAGCTTTGCTAAAACCATACAAGGCATTCGTTAGAGAAAGCTCGAGTGCTATGAATAGTTTTGGGCCCCTTATCTGAGGGGAGATACACTAGCATTAGAGGCAGTCCGGAGAAGTTTCACTAGAATGAAACCATTCTCCACCATGTGCAGTTCCTACTATCTCAGATACAAAGGGATCGTCTTATCAGAAAAGGATGAGTATTCATTAGAATTTAGAAGAATAAGAGGTGATCTTATTGAAACATACAAAGGTTATTAAGGGACAAGACATAGGAGATGTGTAAAGATTGTTTCTCCTTGTGGGAAAGTCCAAGAACAGACAACATAGTCTCATACTTTTAAGGCAGAGATGAGGAAGAATTTCTTTTCTCAGCAAGTAATGAATCGATGGAATTCTTTACTGCAGAGGGCTGTTGGGTTTGTATTATTAAGTATATTCAATGCTGAGCGAGATAGATTCTTTGGCAGTAAAAGAATTGAGGGTACAGGGAAAGGCAGGAAAGTGGTGTTCAGGATTATCAGAACAGCCATGATCTCAATGAATGGCAGAATAGCTACTTTTGCTCCTATAATTTATGTGTCTTAGAAGAATCTACAGAAATCTTACCAAAATCTACAGAATGTTAGATGGTGATCATGAATGCATCTTCTGTCTTCTTCAACATTCCACGGCGTAGAAAATCATTTCCAACAATTTGTCAAACTTCTTACTAATTTCGTACAAATCTTCATTCTCCCTCATCGTGTCATTCTCTAGTTCTGGGAAGTTTCTTGTATCTTCCTCAGTGAAAACAAACAATGTAATCATTCAGTTTCTCTGCTATTTCTCTATTGCCCATTATAAATTCACCTGGCACTGCTTGGAATGGAAACAATTGTCAAAGTCAAACATCTCTCTTTTACATTTTGTGTAAGCTGTAACAGTCTTTTGTTTTGCTAGATTACATTCATGTTCCATTGCTCTTAATCAGTTTTTTGGTCTGTCTTTGCGGTATCCTAAAATTCTCCCAATCTTCAAGTTTATTAGATAATCCTCAACTTTCTTTGCTGGCCACTGCTGACTTTTTAGGGATTCCTGTATCTTGAAGGAATGTACAGTTGCTGTAAAGTATGTGAGAATTGTTTATCTATTATCTATTTCTCGTGTATCATCACATCTTTTAATATATTATCCCAACACATCTCAACCAAATTGTGCCTCATGCCTTCACCATTTCCTTTATTCAAATCTAACACCTTAACATCAGATTGAATTACTATACTTTCAAACATCATCCAAAATTCTATCATACAATGATCAGTCATCCCTAAAGGTTCTTGTATAACAGGATGAATTAGCCCTCCTTCATTACAAGATACTAAATCAGAAACAGACATATCCTCAACAGACAGAGAACTATCCCTACCACAGTACAGAAACTCATCTTCCACAGCTTTAAAGATCTTCCCAGTCTATATGCAGATTGAAGTCAGGTATAATTAGCATATTACCAATGCTACATCTTGTTCTAAACTGCTGACTGATACCATGCCCAACACTACCATCACCGTTGGGTGGCCTACAAAACAACTCCCACCAATGCTTGCTGGTCCTTGCTGTTCATTAGCTCCACACAAACAAGACTCCCACTTTGTTCTTCCAATCCGAGTTTCTCCCTCATTAATATATTGATCTCTTCCCTAATTATCAGTCCACCTCCACCTCCTTTTCCTTTTTGCCCATGCTTTCTAAAAGTCAGGTATCCTTGAATATTCAGTTCCCAGCCTTGGTTACTCTGCAGCCATGTTTCTGTAATGGCAATTAGCTCACAACCATCTCGCTCTAAGTGTGCCTTTAAATTATCTACCATAATGTAAATGATGGAAGCATGCAGGTATAGTGCCCTTAACTTTGCTTGTTTGACACTATTCTACACTCTAGGCTTAGATGATGCTCGATTTTATTTCACATGCTTTCTAATTTCATTTGTCACTTTTCTCCTCCGTGTTATAGGCTTTATGATCTTGTAACTCAGGAAGTAGAGTGAAGGTCATGCCTCTGTCTGTATCAATGGTGGTATGGTGAAGATGGTCTAGAACTTCAACTTCCTAGGGGTAAAGATCACCAATAATCTGTCCTAGCCTATCCACTAAACTTTTTTTTATACATTCCCAAGATGAGGACATTGCTGGCTAGGCAGCATTTATTGCCCATCCCTAATTGCCCAGAGGGCAGTTCAGAGTCAACCACATTGCTGTGGATCTGGAGTCACATGTAGGCCAGACCAGGTAAGGTTGGCAGTTTCCTTCCCTTAAGGACATTCGTGAGCCAAATGGGTTTTTCCAACAATCAACAATGGTCATCATTAGATTCTTAATTCCACACATTTATTGAATTCAAATTCTGCCAATCTGCTATGGCAGGATTCGAACCCAGGTCCCCACAGCATAGAACATAGAACAATACAGCGCAGAACAGGGCCTTCGGCCCTCGAAGTTGCGCCAACCTGTGAACTGATCTAAGCCCCTCCCCCTACACTATCCCATCATCATCTCTCTGCTTATCCAAGGACTGTTTAAATGCCCCTAGTGTGGCTGAGTTAACTACATTGGCAGGCAGGGCGTTCCACGCCCTTACCACTCTCTGAGTAAAGAACCTGCCTCTGACATCTGTCTTAAATCTATCACCCCTCAATTTGTAGCTATGCCCCCTTGTACAAGCTGAAGTCATCATCCTCGGAAGAAGACTCTCACTTGCCACCCTATCTAATCCTCTGATCATTACCTGGGTGTCTGGATTAACAGTCCAGCCATAATACCATTAGGCTATCCTCTCCCACCTACAGTCAAGAAAGCTCATAAACGTGTCTACCTCCCCAGAAGGCTAAGGAAATTTGACACATCCACAATGATTCCACTTTTTAGCTGCACTACAGAAAACATCCTACCTGGATGCATCAGAGCCTGGTATGGCAACTGCTCTGTCCAAGACCACAAGATATTACAGAGGATTATGAACACAGCCCAATTCATCACAAAAACCAGGCTTCCAGGCTTATTAATGACTCACATTGCCTTGGGATAGCAACCAACATAATCAAAGACCCCCACACCATTCTCCCAACCCCACTCATACTTTCTTCCGTCAGGCAGATACAGCTAAAGTTGGAAAACACTTACCAACAGATTCAAGGACAGTTTCTTCCCTGCTTTTATCAGGCTTTTGAAAGAACTTTTTATGTATTAGAGTTCATTTCTCTCTGTACCTTCTCGGTAGCTGTAACATTACATTCTGCATTCTGCCCATTACCCTGATGTACTTACATATGGTATGATTTGCCTGGATAGCACACAAAAACAATACTTTTTCGCTGTGTCTCAGTACATGTGGCAATAATAAAAATCAAATCAAATTACTTTGAGACACCCCTCAGGTTCCCATTTGTCTGACAAGTTTGTTTCAACTTTCCCCAGAGCATTTGCAAATCTCCTTGCAAACATATCAGTTCCAATCTTGTCATGGTGTAACCCTTCAGCTTACACAGCTCGTACTTGCCCCAGAACCGGTCCCAATACCTCAGGAATCTCTTGTCCTCCTTCCTACACTAATTCTCCAGTTACTCATTCAATTGATCAATCCTCCTATTCCTGTGCTCACAAGCATGTGGTACTGAGATGAATGCTGAGACAGCCGTCCTTGAAGTCTTACTTTTTAATTTCACTTTCTATCTCCCAACAATCTTCTTTCAGGAACTCATTGTTCTTCCTACCAATACTGTTAGCACCAATCATGCAGCCAATCAGTGGCATCCTTCATCCTGGCAGTAGGAAGGCAGAACACATCACACTCTCACACTCCCTGCCTGGCTTCTTAAGACTGTTTGGCAGTCAGTCAGAACCTTCCTTGCCTCTACATTCCTAATCTGCTGTGTCACTACTTTTCTAAAGATACTATCCATACAATTAATTCACAGCAGAACTTGTGTTTATTGACTGATATTAGCTCCTGGTGAAAACACTGTTAATTTAAAGTTCTCATTCCTGGAGTTCATAGCCTCACCCCGTGCAGATTAGAACCTTCTACAGGTCTCAAAATGCTCAAAATCTGATCTTCTTGAACATTTCTCATTCCCTTTGCTCTACTATTGGTTGTTATGCCTTTAACTGTTTATTGAAAACAAAATCTGGGATTCTAACCCTAAATCTCTCCAAATTCTCCGCCCCAAAATCAACCAATATGCCCGAATGTTGCTATCATCACACTTGAGAATCCTTAAAGGCCCTGTGTGCAAGTTACACAATAAAGGGAGTCCAACATATTATGAGTCCCTGGATACAATGTGATTTGACCTTCATAAGGTGTTTAAAAAACAAAAAAGAACTTATTCACATAAACATACATATGCTGTTGCAATACCAGCATTACTCATCTTCAAAGACAAAATACTATATCAATTAAGCGTCTTGTTTAACAAAATGTCTGTCATCTGTTGTTTTAGCAGCCTAAGGGAGATTTTGGTGTCTAGAGAATCATGAAGTGATTTGTTAAATGGCGCAAGGTCTTGGCAGTGATTTGCTGAGTTTAATACTCTGGTGGGCATAGGGACGGACAATCATGGTAGAAATGCAACGGATAATATCTGTTTCCTTGTCAAACTATTGGGAATTTCCAACAAAAAAAAACCTTCCTGCAGACGAACAAGTTCAATCTTCATTGCTTCACTCAGCATTCACAGTAATCAGAACAGAAATGCTATACATTTTCTTTCAAACTAATTTCATTCAGAATTTGGAATTCTGGAGCAGGAAACGGTGGAAAGAATATTCTTTGTACAATGGACTGACTTGCTGAATACAGTTCACATAAAGAAGGGTCACAACTACATTTCCATTACTCTATGCGCTTTCACCACCTAAAGCTAAACATTAAGTGCTGAGGACATTTAGTTGACCTCATTAAACAGCAGATTTTAATTTATGATTCTGTCATTTTCCTCTGGCAGTAATCCCCTCCCGAAGGACTCACATAGTATGTTTGTAATTTTCAGTGCACAGAAAATATTTTAACATGAAAGAATTACTCTGCTTAGCAGTTTTTAAACAGAAAATGGAAGCTGCTACGAATATTAGTTGTAATTAACTATTTGATTATTTCTGGTTTGTTTCTATGCAAACACACATTACTACTGATAACAAATAGTTGCTAGAGACTTGCGCACATATTGTAAACTGGGCTTCTTTTCAATGGCGTTAATGTGTCCTACTCAAAACTCATGCTCATACTTGTGACAACATTCTATTAAAAGACGCCTGGAGCTCAATGATCAGTGCCAGTTTAACCAGTGCAACACTCTCAAAAGGGAAACAAAAAGTTACCCAGTGGGTTAGTTTTTCTCACCAAGAGCAGTCAAATTATAATGCATGGAAATGGTTTTTATGGAGATTTCAAAAAATTTCAGTTCACTGTCCTGTTGCATCAGGTGATTTGTTGGTGGAACGGGGCTAGTAACTTGAAAAGTTAAGTATATGTTGCTGATCATTCAATAATAAAACTTTTTTTGCCTCTCCTTTGACAGTAATGAGAAGGCCTCCTGGAGAGAGACAGGTTCATGGCATTACCTCAGCCTGAAGGAAGCTGCACATGATTAAAATTACCTCTTTTATTTCAAGGATTTTTAATTGAATAACGTAAAATTTATTCACATTGGAAATTGTTACATTAGCACCAAAAGTTTTAAAAATTATCTAGAAATTGTTTTGAGCTTTGTGATTTACTAATGTGACTATGGCAAGATAGAAAGGGAACTGGAATGGAAGAAGAAAACCACAAGATACATCACTCTGACAGCTGATTGTCAGAGAATGATGCTGCCTGGCCTGCTGTGATCGTCCAGCTCCACACTGTTATCTCCAAAAATGCTCAACATTCAATTGTACCGTACTAATTAAGTTTCATCAGTCCTCCTCAATAAGTTAACAGACTTAAATAAAGCAATGTTTTACAAGTAAGGAAACATGATTCTTAATAACAAGGAAATTCCAAAAGCAAAAATGTCATCACAAAGCTGCAGTTGTTCTAAAGGAATGTCAGAGTTCTTCCAATTATTTGGAGAACTGTAAGAGAATTTTTGAAAACCGGAATAGGGAAAAGGAGGAATGAAGTTTAAATAATGCATGACTTTAAAGCACTAATATTGACACAGTTCAGGCCCATTTATGGTACTTTTATAGGTTTGGAAACCAAACGGTGTATTAAAATAATAAAGTAAGCAACCAACTCTCTCTCTTCTCCAACCTCAAAGTATGTCACTTCATTCCAATTTTGTGTTGATATCCTAAAGCTACTTCTGCACTTGTCGTTGTACTGAATGGCATTCTGTGTGACACTTTGCGTCCACGAATTTTCATCACTCTTTCTACAATATGTATGGCTGACCACACAATGAATTTTGATACAGTTAGTACAACCTTTCCACCAATTCCGCCAGTCCCCCTGTGCTGTCAAACAATGTATCTCCCATCAAGCCTTGGATGCGTCACAATTTCCTCCAGATCAATATAAGAAAGGCCTCAGCTTTTGAACCAAGCTACAAGTCTTACTCTGTTGCCATCAAATCACATTTGCTCCCATCACTCTTTCAGATTGACCATTCATAATCACAGCCTTTTGTTTGAAACTGAGGAAAGTTTCAATCTCATATCCTATTCATCTCCATGATCACTTAATTTTATGTCTACTTTATTATATAGGTCAATCTCTGTCACTGAGCTCCTTACATTCTTAAATCCCATAGTCATTTTTGAACACGAAAGCTGTATTGATTTTCCAGCTGATTTTCCATAACCTGCTCTCCTTAGGCAGCCAAATGACCCACGGCTTTGCTAAAATCAACCTATACCCCAAAACGTTCTTCTTACCCAACATTAAGATTCACTTACGACACTCACTGTCCAGCTAGGAACACTTTTATTCAAAATCTTTGTTTGCAATGACAAATCTGTGCACAGCTCACCCTGTCAGTGACTTCAAGCTATGAAGCACAACCCAACTATTTTACTTCTGAGATACCGCAGAAAATGCTACACTTGCCCCCATACCTCCTCCCTCACCTCTATCCCAGGCCCCAAGATGACTTTCCACATTAAGCAGAGGTTCACCTGCACATCTGCCAATGTGGTATACTGCATCCATTGTACCCGGTGTGGCTTCCTCTACATTGGGGAAACCAAGCGGAGGCTTGGGGACCGCTTTGCAGAACACCTCCGCTCGGTTCGCAATAAACAACTGAACCTCCCAGTCGCAAACCATTTCCACTCCCCCTCCCATTCTTTAGATGGCATGTCCATCATGGGCCTCCTGCAGTGCCACAATGATGCCGCCTGAAGGTTGCAGGAACAGCAACTCATATTCTGCTTGGGAACACTGCAGCCCAATGGTATCAATGTGGACTTCACCAGCTTCAAAAATCTCCCCTTCCCCCAACGCATCCCAAAACCAGCCCAGCTCTTCCCCACCACCCACTGCATCCCAAAACCAGTCCAACCTGTCTCTGCCTCCCTAACCTGTTCTTCCTCTCACCCATCCCTTCCTCCCACCCCAAGCCGCACCTCCATTTCCTACCTACTAACCTCATCCCACCTCCTTGACCTGTCCGTCTTCCCTGGGCTGACCTCTCCCCTCCCTATCTCCCCACCTATACTTTCCTCTCCACCTATCTTCTTTTCTCTCCATCTTCGGTCCGCCTCCCCCTCTCTCCCTATTTATTCCAGAACCCTCACCCCATCCCCCTCTCTGATGAAGGGTCTAGGCCCGAAACGTTAGCTTCTGTGCTCCTGAGATGCTGCTGGGCCTGCTGTGTTCATCCAGCCTCACATTTCATTATTTTACTTCTGACTCAAGTTTCATGTATTCTTTTGTCCTTTCTTTATCCAAACAATTGATTTATCCAATTGATTGTCCAATTGTTTGCAGAACCTTCAACTGCCTTAATCCTACTCTTGTGAACTTGCTCAAACACCTCTCACCCTCTTCATTCACACTTGTAAACCTCAAGACCCATCTCTTTCACAATGCTTCATGTCACACCTTAGAATTTCACCTCAACTTATACCTATTTGAAAAATACCTTAGGATCTTCTTTTCTGAGAAATGTAAAGATAGTGTCTTTTTATTTTTGTGCTTTCTTAGACTGTGGGCTGAAACAAGAACTGCTTAAAATCAGGAATTCATAAGAATACTTGCACGTTTTAAAAGCGAGGAATTTGATACCTTTTCGGAACACTGTTTGTGTTCCTGTGGGTTCCAGCAATGTACAGACATACTGGAGGTGAGGGGTGGTGTACAAGTGAAGCTGATTGTTAATTGATCTCTTGTCAACAAACCAATGACAAAGGTTGTCTGCTTGCCATCAGCAAGGTGTTTGGTTGTTAACAAGTTGAACAACTTGGGCAGCGAGCAAGACAGAGAGAAGCTCATTCAGCAGGAGGGAAAACAACTAATCTGCAATAGCCAAAAATAAAACTCTCTCTGTGCTCTGCAGTAAGCCACTTTAAACCTGAAGAAAACTAGATTAGATTTCCTTCAGCAGATGCTGCAATTTGGGACTTTGAATTGGATAAGTCAGAATCCTTTCATACATGAACCAGCCTCCCTGTACCCCTTGCCAACTAGTGGAAGCATTCAGAAAAAAAGGGTGAAACACACACCAGATCAGCAAGGGACAACCCAACAGACCTTCTGAATAAAGACTAAGGAACGGTTTTTTCCCCCAATTTCCATTTTTTTTTGCCTGTTTATTGTTTGTCTGTCTGAGTGAGAGACTAAGAGTAAGTTTATAAGGGCTTTAGATTTCAATTAATTTAATTGTTTACTTGTAGCAAGTGTCCAATTACCGTAATAAATAGCGATTCTTATGCAAAATTGTTCTCTGCTTTCTGTCTCAAAGTCAGGTATTTTGGGGATTTTGCACATTTCTTTTAAAAGTTAACTTTCGTGACGGATCTAGGCATAGCACAATTTGATTTTCAGAGTGCTTCCCCAGTGCTGAGTGACAAAAAGGCTGATATAAAAGGTACAACTTCTTATTATCAATTACATTCTCTTCCTTCAAAATGAAATTAAATTACAAAAGAAACCTACATTTTAAAAGTACCGTGAGTAAAAGCTCCATAGAAATCGGAAGTAAACACAGCAAATGCTGGAGAAACTCAGCAGATTGGGCAACATCTGTGGAAGAAGAGAAAGGCCAATATAACATTGAGTCTGGTATGACTCCTCTCCCATGTTCTGAAGATGCAAATAAGGCTTGAAATGCTAACACTTTCTCTCTACACAAATGCTGTTGGATCTGCTGAGTTTCTCTAGCATTTGCTGTTTTTACTCCAGATTTCCAGCATCTGCAGCATTTCGCTTTTATCTTCATATGTTATAACTCCACTTATGTATAAAATGTTTCCAAACACCAAACTGCTCTGAAAAAATAACCTAGCAATATTCCTTCAATTAAATGTGTTAAACTTAGTGAGAACACATGGGATCACACAAATCTGCAGACTACCCCAAAAATAAAGTAAATTAGATTGGAAGAGAGGCGACAGGTTTAGATAGAGGTTGCAGGCTTGGAGGGCCAAAGGGCCTGTGCCTGTGCTGTAATTTTCTTTGTTCTGTGTTCAAGATGCTTAAAAGATATCATCACTCCAAAACTAACATTCTAAAACTTTTCCTAGCTCTAACAGCAATTTATTTCACAAAGACATGAGGATAAGAATCAACAGGATAAATAGTTGCGATTTACTTTTAAGGCTGAACTTTCTATGTAACCATTACTGATGTATATACACCTTAAATCTAGACAAAATGGGTGAAATGGTAATTTGCTGGCAGCTTACTGATCAAACAAATGATCATTTCAAGTAATTTAAATGTTCATTATTTTCTTTGAGGAAACAACAGTAAATTCCATTGGAGTAAATTAAATCTCAACAACAGATTACATATGTATACATACAACAATGATACAGACGTGATAAAGCTGGTTGCAAGCTCTTGGGTATCAGCCTATGAGTTTTCTTACTTGAGGGACTCCTTTGCATCTTGAGTCTGCTTACCAGCCCCAATCCTGAAGAGCTACATGCAGTTGTATAGGTCTTTGAATGATGTATGCATGTTGGCTCTGTCTGTTCATGTGGCAGCTTTCCCTTGCTTGGGTGGTTTATCTCAGGGGAGTGTTGTTCTTCATGCTGAGGCTGCTTTTTCTGTGTTAGTTGCCGATTGTTGCTGTTGCCGATTCAATACATTTGCTTGCAAAAGTGTAGGCTTCTGGAACCAAGAGTATCTTTGTCTCCAGTCATGAAGGATGTATCTGGTCATTCAGACAAGTGCTCCACAAAGTTCTCAAGTTCTGACTTCTGTTGGAGCATTGAGCATCTGCAGACTGACTGACTTGCTAATGTTCAGGACAAGCAATAATGTGACAACTTTATCAAAGTGAAATTAGGCTCTCTGTTGTTTTGTATTAATTTTGTCATTCACTTGTGTTACAAATTCTGGTTTCTGTAGTTTTATTGCTGTTGCAAGAATAGTTTGATTTTAGCATAACATTAGTCATTGGAATGACTTACTTGCCATATCTTCAGTCGGTGTATTTCTCCATTCCAGGTTTGCCCTGTGCAGGTCTGTGCCAGATTTGCTCAATTTCTTTATGACCGTTTAACCATATTCTCTGCTGTCTCAGCCTTTCCATTTGGCTGGGATAGAATGGAGATGATGTATAGTGTTGAATTTTTAAATCCTTAATCAAAGACCTGAATGCTTCATTCATGAAGTGAAGGCTACGGTAACTTGGTGCAATATCTGGAATGCTGTAACGGACTGAAACATGCAATCAGGCACTCTACAATTTCAAAGATAGTCATTAACATCTGCTGTTCTCAGTGCTCAGAAAAGAGTTTGGCAGTGACAAGAGAATCAATTCTTGTGAGAGTTATGATTTCTGTTCCAAGCTTGATCTGTCAGGGGTGTCGTGAGGCAGTTGTCTACCTTTCTTAGCTGGGTATTCATTACAAGCACTGCGCTGACTGATACGATCCTTAACCTGATTGCTTGCATTTGGCCAATTCAGCATTTCTCTTGCCTTCCTCAGCCTGGGCTCCTTGATGGTTTATGTCGATCTTATTTCCTGAAATGCAACACATCTATTTCTTTTGTAAAAGTAGCCACCTTGGGCTATGACTTCATCTCTATGTCCAACACTCATAGCATCGGGTGATGCTTTCAGGCCATCACTTTATCAATACTTCCTGCAGCACTTGGACTTTCACCTTGATGCATAGTTTGCTGGATTGGAGCAAGACACCAATCCTTCAGATTCAATGAGCTGAATCTTACATATTTTTGGCCAAGTCTGAGTTGTGGCAAAGTTTTTGAAAGCAGATTTGCTTCAAGGTCTCTAAAGTTCTCTCACTATGTTTTGCCAAGATGCTGCATTAATAACTTTTCATGCTCCTGTGGCAACTCTCATGTCCAGTTTCCGCTCCATCTTACCACGTGCTACTCCCAGCTTGACTCACCACTCAGCTGAAGGACTGGCACGTCTCATGCTATTTTTGAAAGCTTGTGGTGTACCTAAATAAGAAATGACTGTCTAGAGTTGCCCTGCATGGTTCCTATGTCCCAAACATGGCAGGGGGATGGGAACTGCTCTTAGAAGATAAAGTAAAAGCAGAAAGTGTCGGAAAACTTCAGTAGATTTCCAAGCATCTGTGGTCAGAGAGAGGGATTCAACTTGGAGTCCAGTTGGACTTTTCTTCGGAATGGAATTCTCCAGCATCTTCTATTTTATTATCTGTGTAGTAAATTTATTGTTGATGATACAAGCTTCGGTGAAAGAGGATAATAGGAGGAAGAAACCAAGATTTAGCAAAGGGATATGGATTAAGTTAGCAAGCAAAAATGTAGCAGATGGAATAAAGTGTGGAGGAATGTGAGGTTATTCAGTCTGACAGAATAAAGAAGTTTTTTTGTAGCGGATAAACTATTAATTATGTTGATCAGCAGGTTTTACCGTACTTTTACAAGACAGACAAAGTCAATATCCATTTGTGAACATACAAACTAGGAACAGGAATAGCCTATTCAGCCCATACACTTGAATCACCATTTGTTAAAGTTTTAGTCGATCTGACTGTGGCATCTACTTTTATTTGCCTACCCAATATGCCCCTTGATTTGCTTCTCAGTCAAAAATCTAAAAATTGCAGCCTTAAAAATACTCAAAGATCCTGCCTCCACCACTATCCAGGTTTTGACAACAACTTTGTAAGCTGTAGGTTTGTAAGATTATTTTGTATTTTACAAGATTTTTCAAAAGGAGTACCACAGTGATTGCTCAAGTTTACCATTGAAACGATCCCAATGTATTTTGGTCAATAAGTAAATCCAGAATTTCTTTCAACTTCTGTTCCATCACCATGTTGATCTTAAAGATTAACAATTCCAGCAGTGATCAGTATGAGCACCTTCCTTTAGTCAAAAGAGCTTTTCAGTTGTGGAGATAGTAAGGACTGCAGATACTGGAAGCCACACTTGTTAAAATGTAGAGCTGGAGAAGCGCAGTAGCTCAGACAGCATGAGGGGAGCAGAAAAGTCGACATTTCAGGTCTGGCCCCTTCATCAGGATGATCAGTTGTGGATTCCAATTTACAGCGGTCAGTTTTCATAAAATTCAACATTGCCTACCCAGGCTTTTTCCTATTATGTCTGCAACAATTGGTTTCATGCAATTTTGCGCAACAAGGAATAAAAGGTGACAGCAAATTAAAGTGTGCTGTGTTCTTTAGAAAAGAAAATGCAAAAGTATTGGCCTTTATCTTCAAAACTAAAAATGTGCGCAATTCATATTCACTCTAAGATTCCCCTTTAATATGCAGCAACAGTCATCACCATTTTATTAGCATAGGTATAGAGTGAGTGCAAGCCTTTTCCCAAAATATAATGAATTATAAATCAAACATGTAACAGCATAAGAAAAAATAATCTTGCCCTACGAAAATGTTTGAAATGACCAGCTGGAAATGTACACGCAGAGCCAGTGATTAAGATACATTTGCCTTTCACAATGTATACAACAGCATATGGATTAATAAGTACTTGTAAGTCAAAGCGCAGCAGGGTTCTCCAATTATTCTAATGACAGCATAAAGAAATTATGGAAGGAACATCAATAACTGAAAAAAAGTACATTACATTCATTTTACCTCACATTTCTTTCATGACTCTTAATTGTCACACATCCAATAGGCAAGCATTGTGTATAGAACAGACCCTTAAACACCAAGTTTGAGCCATCCTCTCACTCTGAAACTAATTCTTATTTCTGGCTTAGATCAGCCAACACAGTCCACAGGCTTCGGAGGTAAAGGAGAAAACAAAGACAGCCAGATTCCCCATTCCCCATAGTCAGAGAACCTTGTTGGGAAATATGCATGAGGAACAAGCCTTCCTATTCATCATAACACAATAAACTAGGCGGTAAAACCTTCAAGTTTTTGTTTATCCAGGTCTTCACCTTCTTTTCCATGCAAACATTTTTATAAAAAGGCAACAACCAACACTGTGGCTCCTGGCTCACTTACTACACATTTTAAAAGAACAAAATATTGATAGTCATTTGTAAAACTGTACAATTACAGTGAACATAAATTGTTGATTAGGCTATGAATATCATTTGTGTCAATTTGAATTGGAAGGGCTAGCTATGCAGCAGGTGCAAGTCTATTGGGAAATGAACTGAGGTCGCATAATCTTCTTTACTTTAGCACTGGTATCAGCTGTCAGTGGGAAATGGCCATTATTCCATCTGTTCATACAAACCCAATGACAGAAACACTTTTACTGCTAACACTAACATAGCCTCTCATTCTAAAACCCTGCATTACATGTTGAAGGTAAAATCTCCAGATTTGCAGATGCTATTAAGCTAGGGAGATTGGTGAATTGTAATGATAATGCTAAACAACTTCAGAGGGACATTGACAAGTTGGCCAATGGACAGAAACCTGCTAAATGTATTACAATGCAGAGAAATGTGAGTTAAAGCATTTTGATCAAAGAAACATGGCAAGACAACACAGGCTCAATGGGACAACTTTGGTGGTGGTGGGGCATGGGATTTCAAGAGCAGACCGATCTCAGGGCTGTTGTGCATAATTCTCTGAAGGTGGCCAGGGAAGTTCAAACAATTAAGGCAGCTTAGAGGATAAGGATAAACCTATAGGGTTTATAAGTAGAGGCATAGGGTATTGAAGCAAGGAAGTTATGCTACACTACTATAAATTATTGATGGAACCACATTTGAGCAGGGTTCAGTTCTGGGCACCTTACTTAAAGTAGGATGTTAAAGTCCTGGAGAAAGTGCAAAGGAGATTTCCCTGAAATACCAGGGATGAGGGAGTTTAGATACAAGAAAAGATTAGAGAAATTGGGCTTATTTTCTTTGGAGCAGAGAAGATTAAGAGATCACCTTATTGAGGTGTTCAAAATCATAAATAACTCTAACAGGATAAAGAAGGATATTCTGTTTCCACTGGTTGTTGTGTCAGTAACAAGGGATCACAATTTCAAGACTGCCAGCGAGTGCTAGGAGTGAGATAAGGAGAAATTACTTTACTCAGAGTTGTTGGGATTTGGAAGGCACTGCCTCGGAGAGTGGCTGAGATGGATTCCATAGGAGGTTTCAAAAGAAGTTGGATACATATCTTAAGAGTATGAATTTAGACAGCTGCGGAGACAAAGCCGAAGAATGAGACTAGCTCTTATAGGAGCAGATACCGATATGAAGGACCTCCTTCTGTACAGTAAAATTCTATGATTCTATCATTCTACACAAATACAGCAGGTCAGAGACTAGGAACAACTGAGCAGGTAACTCACCTCCTGACTCCCCAAAGCCTATCTACCATTTTTAAGGCAAATGTCCGGAGTGTGATGGCATACTCGTCACTTTCCTGAATTCAGTGCAACTCCAACAACACTGATGATGCTTGATACCATCTAGGGCAAAGCAACCTATTTGGTTGGTACCTCAAACCTCTGATCGACATTCTGTAGCAGCAGACTGTACCATCTACAAGGAGGACTGCAGAAATGCACAAAAGATCTTGAGACAGTTCCTTTTTTTGTACTGCCAGTTTCCACTAAGGTCAACATCAGGAAGCATGTGTTCTTGTTACAGCTAGAAGTAGCTGAGCTATATCATACAGTTTAATACAAAGTAAGCAAACACTACAACAATGGTTGTTAAGGGACAGAAAGACTTGTACTTACATAATATTTGAAGTTCCTCTGAAATATGTACATTATAGAGCCTTAAATACAATGATTATGCCTAAAGTATATCATAGGAACACGGTGTTCTCCTCTCTTTGGAATTGTGTTGAAACTCCTGCAAACACAACAGCTGAGGTTTTCAAAGTTATGAAAGGTTTTGATAGTAGGTAAGGACAGAATGCTTCCTCTCATGAGGAGCGGCGCAAGAAGAGTCTATCAACACAAGGTTGCTACCAAGAACTCACAAAAGAAATTCAGAGGAAGCTCCTTCACCCAGAGTGGTGAGAATGTAGCATTTGCTACGCAATGAAGTGATTGAAGTGGAAAGTATGGACGGATTGATGAAGAAGCTGGGCAAAAATGCATGAGGGAGAAGGAAAGATGACAGATTTCAACAAAGGATAATGGGAAGCAGCTCTAATGAAGCACAAGCATGAATTGATTGTGCTGAATACTCTGTTTCTCCAACATTTACCCTGTGTGGGCTTATGCAATGGGTCTTTAATATAGACCTGTAACAACAGATTAGGCAGTGGGAACTCAGTTTTCTTGTCTCATTTGTAAAGTAGCAATGCCAAAAAACGTGTTTTAGTTCAGTTTAAAAGATCAGACTTTTTTTTTCCAAAAATGGTTTTAGAAAAAGTCATTTTGAACAGTGATTTTAAAACAGCATTTGTGGGACTTGAGCTAAGCAATCAGCAAGCTATTACAAGAGATAATGCCAAGATACATGCTGACTTGAGTTTTACAACCAGCAGAGACAGACAAGCATAAGCGTCAGAAACAGGTTCATCCAGACAGAAGGGGTGCATGACTGTGGAGGCACTTCTGAGGCAGTCTCCAAAGAGTCAGCACTGGGGAGCAGTCCTGAAGACCCTCAAAATCAGTGGAACAAATCTTAAGATGCCAGCAGCTTTTGATGTGTTAGAGATGAAGATATGCTGCAAGGCTGTTGAAGACCTGAGTTTAGGGAACCCCTGCTAGAGAATAAGTGAGCTGCCTTTGTAATTTGATTTCAGAGTGTCAGACTGAGACATTAATTAAAGAAAATAGCATTGAATGAATGCCCTGCAGAAATTTGCCAAAAGGCAACTGATTATGGCCATATCGGTTGAGCAAAAAGCTTCAGCATGGAGATAGGAGTGACTTTTCATTGATATCAGAGTGTCAGTACGGTTGTGCTCACGGAAAAGAGTTGAATCTTTCTCACTGATACTTGCAACAAATTCCTTTCAATTGTTTAAGATAGTTTATGTTTTTGTGCAATAAAGTTTTACACTCCTTTGTTAAAAATACATTTGCAGTTTCTTGCAAATATGTTCAATGACTGACTACTGTAAACAAAATGAAAAAGTAAATTTTATGGTCGATAAGGTAGGTCTCATTCTGGGATTGAACGTGCATGCTGGGATCACAATAATGTTCACTCAATACCGCATTAGAGCATTAACTTTGATTGAGTTCAAACTAGAAGATGGCTGTTTGGTTGGTGAAATGTTGTGTCACTAGTGCCAAAGATCTCTCCAAACTTCCTCCTTCTTTGTAGAAACTGACTTCCAATTGAATGAAGCAATTCAAAAGTAGAGTAGCAACTTTGTCAGAAATAACGTGGAGAGAAAGAATTGCATTTCCCACCCAAAGAATACAGACAATAAAAAGTGTTTGACCACAAGGAAAGTAGTAAAGAATGGAATGTTTTATGGTAGATTTTAAAAAATAGTATCAACTGTTCCCAAAGTAATCTGGAAAATGTACTCCCTTTCAAAAACAACACCTAAGGAAGTCTGTTGACCTTAAAATAGTTTTTTGCGTCAACTATGAAATGTGAGATTTTGGAAGTCAATGACATTTATATTTTAAATGTTATTTGAGCCTTTTCAGTGTCTCGAAACAGTCTCCCTGGTAATCTAAAACCCCAGCTTGCTTCACTTCTCATCTTGCATTTCTGAAATTACCAACATGTCTGTGTTGCAAGTCTAATATATGGCATGCTTTAAACTGGCACAGTTCATTGTTTTGCTTACACACTAGTAAGAGACACATGTCCAAGAGGAGATCAGATACCTCGAGGAATCTGTTCAGAAAGTTACTATTAGTAAACTGTGTATACAAGAAAAGCAAACAATTTATTTGTTAAAAGCAAATATATGACAATACAAAATGCACTAAAAAATTTCAGAATCTCAGCTGGCTCACAGATAAGGACACACCTATCTTTCAGATAAGAGTTAAGCCTGAGGTCTGATTTGCCTTCTTAAATCAAACCACTCTTCAAAATGGCAAAAACTGCAAAAAAGAAACAGGAAATCCCTCCGGTGGAGAACTTGGAAATCAACAGAGCTTGCAATTCCAAGTCCTAGGTCATTTTAAATGGGATTTGCAGTTTAAAAATCTCAGGATTGTCTGTCTTGTAACTGAAATGCTGGCTTTCTTTTTCCTCTTGTAACTGCATTTAAAAACTCTCCTTTTCTGCGCTATCCCATTCTGTAGAGAGATCTACAAAAGCTCATATTTTGGCACGTTTTCACATCAACTTGAGAGAGAAAAACATCTTCATGGAAGTATGTGATTGAGTTTCAATGATGACGTAAAGTTGGTTGCAAACACAGACAGTCCCAAGGCAGCAACTTGTCTGAACATCCTGACTGTCTCTCCTATCACAACACAATAGTGTTACTTCCATGTAAGAGGAGCAGCAACATGGTGGCACAGTGGTTATCACTGCTGCTTCACAGTGCCAGGGACCCAGGTTTGATTCCAACCTCGGGCCACTGTCGGTGTGGAGTTTGCACATTCTCTCGTCTGTGTGGCTTTCCTCTGGGTGCTCCGATTTCCTCCCACAGTCCAAAGGTGTGCAGGGTAGGTGGGCTGGCGATGCTAAATTGCCCGTAGTGCCAGGGATGTTTAGGTTAGGTGGGTTAGACATGGGAAATACGGAGGTAGGGCAATAGGTTTGGGTGGGGATGCTGTTTGGAGGGGCGGTGTGGACTTGTTGGGCCGAATGGCCTGTTTCCACACCGTCAGGGTTCTGTGATCTATAATGAGATGGAAGGTTTATCGTACTAGGACTGCCTTTCAACATTCTTATCCCCAAGATTCATCTGTTATGATTATAGAATGACATCTTCTCAAACCACATGCTTAAAAAAAATTCAATGACATAGGGTGTTCCAAAGTGAGATTCAGGTTTCGGGATGAAAATAATGGCAAATAACTTTCTGAATTCATATTTGGGATCACAACTGTATTTGAAACCAAGAATCTGTTGGGTTCAGATCACAAATCGTCATGAAAGAGCATTCACAATGATGAAATTTATGCAAGTTGGAAAACAAATCAACTGATATCAGGAAAATCAGCAACCAGACAGAAGTGAACTACATCACACTGCTATGTTGTGTTCTGAGCCTTGACCAGGCCAACACACTGAAGTCACAATCTTACTTGATACTGTTAACATTTTTTAATATGTTGAAAAGGCTTGGTAGCCCAGATACTTACCAAGAGAATAAAGCCACAAAATTGCTTCATTTTAAACAAAATAATAAATTTTATTATACAAAATTAGCTCAGTAATGCCATGTGCAATACATGTGCATAGCCTATATTCCAATATCCATCAAAATCAATTTGACATAAATTCAAATACACACATACTGTGCTCAAACACCCCACACAGCGCATCAAACAGCACGTTTATTCCAGACAGATACCATAGATTTCTCAGCAACTACAAACACCATCCCCACTCACCCCGCACATACTCCTAAACATTATTGGCCCTGTGAGTCATCAAATCTTATTGAAACTCCACAAGGGATTCTCATTCTTTCCTTTTGGATACCTAGTTTTGAAACTTCCTCAAAAGCTACTCAGTCAGATATTGCCTCAATGGCTGCTCATATTATAGTAGTTTTCGTTGTTTTCCTGAGACTACACTCCACTGGACTGTTGAAACTGCATTCCAGCACCTATTTCTTCAAAGCCCCACAGCTCTAGGGCTTTTCCTGAGCATTAACCCCAGCACTGAACTGCACCTCCCACTTCTTCTAACATTTCGCCTCAACTCCCAAATATTAATGCTGCAGCATGCTAGAAATACACCATTCCTAACAACCATTTTATAAACACGAATGTACACTTTTACAGCATTTATCATATGATACACGATGGAGACATTTGAAAAGCACGCATTACTAGGTTATGTGAACCAATGAAAGACGACAGTGGTCTGGAAGGTCTGAAGGACTGGAAACCCTGGAGCTGACCAATAAATTGACAGAAGCCACTGGAAGTAATATTGTATCTACAGTACCACCGATGTTTGGTAAGGTCCCGAATGGCAGGCTAGTCGTGAAGGTTAGGTCACATGGGATCCAGGGAGGACTAGCTAATTGGATCCAAAACTGGCTCGGTGGGAGGAAGCAGAGGGTGACGGTTGAAAGTTGCTTCTCAGACTGGAAGCCTGTGACTAGTGGTGTGCCGCAGGAGTCGGTGCTGGGACCTTTATTATTTGTTATTTACATAAATGAGTTGGATGTGAATGTACAAGACATGATTAGTAAGTTTGTGAATGATACAAAATTAGGAGACATCGCTGATAGCAAGAAAGGTTATCAAAAATTACAGAGGGATCTTGATCAGATGGGAAGTGGGCTGAGGCTTGGCAAATACAATTCAATACAGATAAGTAAGAGGTGTTACACTTTGGAAAGTCAAACCCAAGGGAGGTATTATACAGTAAATGGTAAGGTCTTGCGGAGTGTTGCGGAACAGAAGGACATGGAATATCAGTACACAGTTTGTTGAAAGTGGCATCACAGATAGACAGGGTGGTGAAGAAGGTATTTGGCATGTTGACCTTCATCAGTCAAGACACTGAGTACAGGAGTTGGAATGCTTTGTTACAATTGCATAACTCATTGGTGAGGCCACACTTGGGAGAATTGTGCACAGTTTTGGTCACCATTTTGTAGGAAAAACACACAAACTGGAAAATGTGCAAAGAAAATTTACGAGAATGTTGCCCAGACTACTAGCTAGAGTTATAGGGAGAGGTTGGCCAGGATAGGACTTTATTCCTTGGAACAAAGAAAATTGAGGGTTGGCCTTATTGAGGTGGATGAAATCATGAGGGTCATAAATATGAAGAACGCATACAGTCTTTTCCCCAGGGATGGGGAATTTAAAACTAGACGGCATAGGTTTAAGGTAAGGGGGCAAGATTTAAGGAGGACCTGAGGGATACTTCTTCACACAGAGAGTGGTGTGTAAATGGAATGGACTGTCAGAGAAAGTGGTTGAGGCAGACACAATAACAACAATTTAAAAATATTTGGATAGGTACGTGGATGGGAAGGGTTGCGAGGGATATGGGCCAAATGCGGGTAACTGAAACAAGCTGAGTGGGCACTATGGTCAGCATGGGCTAATTTGGGCCAAAGGGCCTGTTTTCACGCTGTATTAATCTGACTTTGTGTGACCAAAAACTGAAAGTAACAGAGAACAAGAGCTGGAAAATGTCACTTTTAACATGGCTGAGCATTCCAAAGAAACCCGTATAAATCAGGGAATTCCAGTCACACTGGAAGTAGTTTGTGTCTGTGGCATTCCAGTACAATGAACAGATGAGAAACAAATTTGGAGAGACTCTAACAAGCAGCAAAATTTTACTTCAGCACTACATTCCAGAAGATGAAGCTTACAAGCTACTTCTAGGTTGCTCAATAACCATAACCTATAAATAACCATGTTACAGAGTGCAAGGGCTAACACAGCAGTGTGGAGTAGAGATTGGGCAGGTAACTGAAAACTCAGACAAGATGTAAAAGGGTAATTTTCAGGTTGGCAGACATGACAAGTGGAGTGCCACAATAATCAACACTGAAGTCTCATATTTTTACAATTTAAATCAATGGCTGGAATGCACAGACCAAACACATGGTAGCTAAATTTTCTAATGGTCCAGGAAAAGTAGGAAGTTAAGTTGTGAAGTGGACGGCATAGTGGCCCAGTGGTTAGCATTGCTGCCTCACAGTGCCAGGGACCCAGGTTCAATTCCAACCTCAGGCAACTGTGTGTGGAGTTTGCACATTCTCCCTATGTCTGTGGGGGCTTCCTCCAGGTGCTCCACTTTCCTCTCCCAATCCAGAGATGGGCAGGTTAGGTGGACTGCCCATGCTAAATTGCCCACAGTGTCCAGGGATGTGTAGGTTAGGCAAACTTAGCTGTGGGAAAAGCAGGGTTACAGGGTAAGGGGTGAGTCTGGGTGGGATGCTCTTCAGAGAGTTTGTTTGTACTGGTTGGGCCGAATGGCCCATTTCGACACTGTAGGGATTCTAGTTCTGGGGCATTAGGAACCTGTAAAGGGATGTAATGAGTTAGTGGGAAAATATTTGGAAAATGAGTGGGTAAATGTGAACTTGTCCACTTTGATAGAAAGCATAGAGAAGCCCTTGCTGGGGGACAGGGGCGTTAAGGAACATTGTTTAAAGTAAGGGATACCCCGACTGGGAGAAGAACGCTTTTCTCTCAGAATGTTGAGTGCCTTTGCAACGGATGGTTGAGGCAGCATCACTGAATATTTTTAAGGCAAAGGTAGACAGATGCTTGATTAACAAGGGAGTCAAAGCTTTCCAGAGGTAGATGGGAATGTGTTGCAAAGCTTCACTGGGGTAGCACAGTGGAAACTAGCCCTGCTTTACCTGGAGATGTAAATTCTTCAAAGTGTGTAACAAGTACCCAGAATTCCCTATATAATAAAATGTGAGGCTGGATGAACACAGCAGGCCAAGCAGCATCTCAGGAGCACATGAGATGCTGCTTGGCCTGCTGTGTTCATCCAGCCTCACATTTTATTATCTTGGAATCTCCAGCATCTGCAGTTCCCATTATCCCAGAATTCCCTATTTTACTGACTTTCAGATCCAGATTGATGGCAACATGGACCAGGTTTCTGTGCCTAACAAGATTTATTTTATGACACTTAAATAGATTCCAGCAACAGGTAAACAGTTATGAAATATCAGCATATAACTCATTATAAGCAGACACAGACAGGGAAAAAAAAGCACGGTTGTTATGCACTAAGGCAAGGACCGGGAAGGCAGTTAAGTGGTCCATATGCTGGGATTGCTGGGGTGATCCTTTTACTGATCAGAACACCATTTCATGGTCTTCTCCAGGTACATTCATTTGTTTGTAGGAGGGACAGGGTGACTGGTCTCTAACTTATTATTTAAACATCACGGCTTACAGCAACTGAAGGAAGAACAAACCGTGGTTTTCTTCAGGCTTAAAGTAGTTTTCACTGTAGAGGATAGACACGGGTTCTGAGCCTGTGGAGATCAGATGGCTTCTCATTTTCCCATTTGTTCACACCCTTGGCTCCAGTCCTTCTGCAAACCATCTACTACTGCTTGAACCAGCAGCTCTGTAAATGGTACTTGCAATGTGCATCAGGCTGCCTACTTTCAAAAGTTCTAGTTACACTTCAGCAATTCATTTTTTTTAAAAACAGAGTTATCCCTTTTCAACCTGAAATCAAAACTGCAGAAAAAAAAAATCATGGCCTTTACAGTGTTGTTAACATTACAACCAAATCAGCCATGATCATATTGAAAGGCTCAATAGTCTACTCTTACTACCTTCTAAGTCTATTTCTGAAAGCACAAATTCCTCCAGAGTGCAATTCGATCAGAGGCAGTGCCAACAGATCTCTAGTTTTTTATTCAAATGGCTAATTTTCATGCCAGCCCAGGCTTGCAGCAGACATAAATGGGCAAAATATCCTCCACCTTACTTGCAAAACGTTTCAAATTCACAACTGCCCAACTGATGTCCTTTCATGCCATTTCTGCAGCTACTGATCTATTCACTCACACCTTCACCTCCAGGTTGGATATCTTGAAGTAAAGCCATTACTCTCTCTCACCAAGTCATTTCCCCCATTAGTGACTTCATCTCTGCTTCCTTAAGTCCACGGAATGCGGGTTTGGAAGTGAATAGTGGATAATGGTTTAACTATTCATTGTCAGATCTGTATGGAGCCATATTCCTTCCAAGCAGATTACTTCTCCTCTCTGGTACAAAAACCTCTTTCTAAGCCCCTTATGTCCCTACATTCTCCAAAGTGTTGCAGATGACTTCCAGTTCTGCCTCACCACCACCTTGGTCAACCTCTTCACTGTTGTACATTTGTTCCAACATACAGTTCTGGGTGATCAAAAACTACCTGCAATTAACCATTAGAAAAACTGAAACCATCGTGTGCAATCCTTAATCCAAACACCCCAGCTATTGACTGCATCCCACTCCCCAACAACAGTGAGAGAGGCTAAACCAATCTGCTTGCAACTTTGGGGGTCACATATAATCCTGAAATGGGCTCCGGCTGTCAATATTTGTACTTTGGGAACTACTGATTTCTGCCTCCGTAACCACACAACTTTGGCCATCTCGGTTTCTGCAGCAAATAAGCTGTTATTCACAACACAGTTACCCCAAGGCTCAATTTTTTCAAATCACTTCCACATTCAAGCCTCCTGCCTGTTGCCCGTGTCTTAACTCAGCAAATTCTACATACTGACTCCCGATGAGCTTACAGACAGTTTGTTTCCAGGGAAGCACATCTTTCATTTTCAAGTTTCCACCCTTGTTTCCAATTTCCTCAATGGTCACACCTCTCCCGACATGTAGTTTCTTCCAGACACACAAACCCTCATTTGTGCCCATTTAATTCAGGCCTTTCGTCCCGCCATAGGAGTCCATGCCTTCTGCTGGCAAGGTGCTAAAACTCGAGAATTTCTCTAATCCTCTCTCTGCTGTTTACCACTCGATCCTCTTTTACAATGCTCCTTAGTATGTACTTTTTGTTGTTTATATGGACTTTAGTAAAGCCTTTGACAAAGTTCTGTATGGTAGACTAATTAGAAAAGTTAGATTGGGTGAAGGGAAATGTTGGCAGGAGTAGGGAACCCTGGACGACAACAGATATTGAGGCTTTGACCAGAAAAAAATGGAGGGAGGGATGGATCTGGTGCAGGCAGTGGGATCAAGGAAATCCCTGCAGGTATATAGGGGATAAAGGAGTTTACTGAAGAAGGAAATCAGGAGCACAAAAAGGGGCATGAGATAGCTTTGGCTGAGAAGATTAGGGTGAATCCAAAGAGATTCTTTAAGTACATTAAAGGGAAAAAAAAACGAGAGAGAGAATGGGACCCCTCACGGACCACAGTGGACATGTATGTGTGGAACCACAGGAGATGGGCAAAGTCCTCAATGAGTATTTCTGCTGTTTAACATGGAGAAAGACATGAAGACTTGGGAACTTGGGGAAATTAGCGGCAATATCTTGGGGACAGTCCATATCACAATGGAGGTGGTGTTAGAAGAATTAGAATTCTTAACTCTCCTGGTCCTGACCAGGTATATCCAAGAACCCTGCAACATACTAGAGAAGAAATTGCAGGGGCCCTGGCTGATATATTTGCACCATCATTAGCCATGGATGAGGTCCTGGAAGACTGGATGGTAACAAATGTTCTACCGTTATTCAAGAACAGCTGCAAAGAAAAACCTGGGAATTATAGACCAGTAAACCTAACAACTGTAGTAGGCTGTTGAGAAGATTCTGAAGGATACGAAATACATGCATTTGGAATGACATGGTGTGATTAGGAGTGGTCAACATGGCCTTGTGCGTGGGAGATTACGCCTCACAATTTATTAAGAGCTCTTTGATGAAGTGACCAGAAAGGTTGATGAGGGCAGGGTGGTAGACATAGTGTATTTGGATTTTCATAAGGTCTTTGATAAAGTTCCACATGGTAGGCTGCTCTGGAAGGTTAGATCGCATGGAATCCAGGGAAAGCTGTCAAATTGGATCTGCAATTGGCTTGATGGTATAAAGCAGACAGTAATAGTGGAAGGATGCTGGTCAGACTGGTGGCCTGTGGCTAGTGGTGTCCCTCAGGGGTCAGTGCTGGGCCCATTGCTGTTTGTTATCTTTATCAGTGATGTGGATGAAAATGTACAAGGCATGATTAGTAAGTTTGCAGACGATACTAAAATAAGCGGTATTGTGGACAGCGAGGAAAGTTATCAGAAATGGCAGCAGGATTTTGGTCAGCTGGGGAAGTGGGCCAGAAATTGCAAATTAAGTTTAATATAGATAAGCGTGAGGTGTTGCATTTTGGAAAGTCAAATCCGGGTAGGAGTTTCATGGTGAATGGTAGGGCTTTAATGGGCGTAGTGGGGTAGAGGGGCCATGGAGTTCAAATGCATGGTTCTCTGAAAGTGACATCACAGGTAGACAGGGCAGTAAGGTGGCTTTTGGCACACTGGCCTTTATCAGTCACAGCACTGAGTACAGACATTGGGAAGTTATTTTGCAGTTGTACAAGATGTTGGTGAGGCCGCACTTGAAATATTATGTTCAGTTTTGGTCACCTTGCCATAGGAAGGATGTTATTAAACTTGAAACAGAGCAGAAGAAATTACAAGGATGTTGCCAGGACTCAAGGGAGACTTTGAACTAGAATCACAGAATCCCTACAGTGTGGAAACAGGCCCTTTGGCCCAATAATCCACACTAGCCCTCACAGCATCCCACCCAGACCCATCCCAACAACCCACCTAATCTACATACCCCTCAACACTGCGGGCAATTTAGCATGGCCAATCCACATAGCCTGCGCATCTTTGGACTGTGGGAGGAAACCCACGCAGACACGGGGAGAATGTGCAAACTCCACACAGAGAGTTGCCGGAGGGTGGAATTGAGCCTGGGTCCCTGGTGCTGTAAGACAGCACTGCTAATCACTGAGCCACCATGCCGCCCCAAACTAGCTAGGACTTTTTTCCTTGGAACATTGGAAGCATAAGTGGAGATCTAATAGAAATGTGTAAGCTCATGAGAAGTACGAATAGGGTGAATGCACTCAAGTCTTTTTCCCAGGGTTGGGAAATTGAGGGCTAGAAGGCATCAGTTGGAGGTAAAAGGGGAAGCAATACATGGGACCCTAAGGGGCAACTTTTTTACACAGACAGTAATACGCATATGGACTGAGCTGCCAGCGGAAGCGTTGAGGCGGGTACATTAACAATATTTAAAAGGCATTTGTACAAATACATAGCAAGGAAAGATTGAGAAGGATATGGGCCAAGTGCAGGAGAAAGGGGTTAGCATGAATGGACATTTTGGTCAGCATGCACCAATTTGGGCTGAAGAGCATGTCTCCATGCTGTAGGACTCTATAGAATTTAGCATGAGCCTGCCAATTAGAAACAAAATTGGCTCGATGGTAAGAGACAGAGGGTGGTGGTGGGGGGTCGTTTTTCGGGCTGGAGGCCTGTCACCAGTGGGTTCCACAGGGATTGGTACTGGGTCCAGGTTATTTGTCATTTATGCAAATAATTAAGATGAGAATATAGGCATAGTTAGTAATTTTGCAGATGACACCAAAATTGGTGGCATAATAGACAATGAAGAAGGTTATCTAAGATTACCAAGTGATCCTGATCAATTGGGTCAATGGGTTGACAGATGGGGTTTAATTTGGATAAATGAAAGGTATTGCGTTTTGGTAAAATATACTAGAGGAGGATTTATACAATTAATGGTAGGGCCTTGGGTAGTGTTGTCGAACAGACAGACATAGGGGTTCAGATACATATTTCTTTGAAATTTGTGCCACAGCTAGACAGGGTGGTTAAGAAGGCATTGAGCACAGTTGCCTTCATTGCTCAGACCTTTGAGTACAGGAGTTGGGAACGTCATGCTGAGGTTGTATGGGACTTTGGTGAAGTCTCTTGCAGAGCACTGTTTATAGTCTTGGTTGCCCTGTTAAAGGAGGGATATTATTAAATTGGAAAGGGTTCAGAAAAGATTTACTACGATGTTGCCGGGAATGGATGATCTGAGTTATTAAAATAGGCTGATTAGGCTGGGACTTATTCACTGGAGAGTAGAAGGTTGATAGATGACCTTACTGAGATGTATAAAACCATGAGGGACATAGATAAGGTGAAAAGCAAGGGTTTTTTTCCCTTGAGTGGAGGTGTTCAAAACTAGGGGGTATATGTTTATGGTGAGAGGAAAAAGAATTGAAAAGGGCATGGGGGGCAACTTTTTTTACAGGTGTTTAATGAGCTGCCAGAGGAATTGGTGAGTGCAGGCTCAGTTACAACATTTAAAAGACATTTGGATGAGTGCATGATTAGGAAATGGGCCAAATGCAGGCAAGTGGGACTAGTTTAGTTTGGGAACATGGTCATTGTGCACTAGTTGGACCCAAAGGGTCTGTTTCCATGCTGTACGACTCTCTGACTCTATTCAAGCTTTGAGCCATATTTTGCTTGCACTGATCAGTGTCAAAGTTTGACTGATACATTCTGGTCAAGTGCCTTCAGATATTTTACTACAACAAAAAAGGTGTTACATAAACAGAAGTTGTTGTTGTGATCTGGCAGTCAGGAACGGGGCTTTGGGTTAATGGTTTTATGACCAGCAAAGGAAGCAAGCTGTCATCCCTTACCCTGTCCCACCGCCCAGTCTCCACCACACATAGCTGGGATTAGCTAACTAAGCTCAACCCAAAGGGGTCAGATGTAGGACTTTCCTGATAGCTGTGGTTCAGACCATACCAGATGGTATGTCTCCCCACTGAGCTATCTGGAAATATGTATATTAATAAAGCTTTCCTTATGGAGGGAGGCAGGCAGTCTCACACGTCATCAGTATTCAAATGTAACATATAATCTACAGTCATTCAATTTTTTAAAAGGAGTCCCAATAGTGAGACTTCATGCAGTTAACGCAGACTGAAGTACCATTAAGTCTCAACACTGATATAAGTACACATAATTTAAAGCTATCATTAGCTGAAAACACAAAAAATAATTTCTCATTGATGCTGTTGCTAAATCTTCCAAAATAAACATTATTAAATTGAATCTACAGTGTTTCTTCAGAGAGAATTTAGAATGCTGATGCGCAAATGTAACCCATGCAACATTGAGTACTCAATTATCCTTAATACACATCATAATACTACGCCTGCAAATACTTACCTTACACACAGATTGTGAATATAGCAAGAAATACTAATTGCACAATCACCACATCCTCAAATCCAGCCTTACTGAAACAATTACCTTGGTGTTCAAGCTCATTCAGAACTCTACTGCCCTTATAAATGCTTTACCAAGTCCCAGTCTGCCATCACTTATGGACAGACATTTGTTCCTGATCTTCCAAAAGGCAACAATTTAAAACTTTTATCATTAAGTCATTCATGGCTGAACCCCTCACCACGTAACCTCCAACTGAGCACCGCTCTGAATACATTGCCCTCCTGTGCATTACCTCCACACTTTGCTCTCACCACTGGCAGTTGCTTTTTCAGTTGCTTTGGCCCCATGGCCTTCAAGTGCCTCCTTAAATCCACCCAACTTGCCATTTTCCTCAGTCTTCTTAACCAACTTCCCGAACACTTTTTGATCAATAAGATGTTCAACTCAGCCTCAATATTAGACTGATTCAAGCCCAGAGGCCTACGAATATAAACGCAGGTTGCTGTGACAGGTTTTTTTCTGCAGTCTTCCAGGGGGATAACCACACAACAGTTTGAGAGCTTTCACATAAATAACATCAATAATCAGAGAAACTGTAAGTGTCAGATAACAAGGTGTAGAGCCAGATGAACACAGCAGACCAGGCAGCATCAGAGGAGCAGGAAAGCTGGCGTTTCAGGTCTGGGTCCTTCTTCATTTCTCTTGTGGATGGGGTGAACAATCGACAAGGCTGCTTTCTCTTGGATGGTGTCAAGATTCTCAAATGTTGTTGGAGCTGCACCCATTCATTTAGGCAATTGGGGAATATTCTATCACAGTCCTGACTTATGCCTCTTAGATTGAGGACAGGTATTCACAGACAGAAGGAGATTAGTCATTGCAGAGTTCATCATTTCAGTTTCTGGTCAATGGTGACCCCCAGGTTGTCAATAATGGTCAATTCAGCAATGGTATTGCCATTGCATGTCAAGTGGCAGTAGCTAGATTCTCCCTTGTTATAGATGGTCATGAATGTTACTTGTCACTTGTCAGCACACAATTGATATCATCAAGGTCTTGCTGGATTTGGATGTCGTTATAAAGCAGAGTTTGACATCACCCCCCACCCCCACTCTGAGAATTCAACCCGAAACACCCAGAGGAGCACCTTGCCTAATAATCTGTAAAAGGAGTGCAAAAAGGAGTGCCTTTTAGCAAATTCTAGTGGTTAAACAAAACAAAACACTGATACTCACTATAAAATCAACAAAAAACAATTTATTTTTCTAACACTAACAGTGAGCAAATTAACTAAACTATTAACCAACAAAATAAATCCATTCTAACTACTAACAGTTCCCGAATAAAGCAAGATTCTAATGGTATGCTGTTCCAATAAATACAAGCCCCACTTATATAAAAAAAATTTAGTCGCTCAAAGTTATAGTCACGTTATGTGTCTTCTGAAATGTTTTGCGCCTTCTCCTTTGATTCTTCTGTCAGGAATATTAACTAGTTGTGTTATTGGTACCATTGTTATTTAGATTAAGCTTTCTCTCTGATATTGAGGAGGCTGTGAGACTATACGATTCTCTGAAGAATTGATGGCTGCTAGCTCTGGCAGATGGCAGTTGGCTCTGGGGCTTCGTCTAATTGCCCCCTTCTTTTTATACCCTCGATGGCATATCAATGTTTCTTACAATAGGATTGGTCCTGTGTTGTCAAAACCATCAGATTTAAACTTAATAGGTTTTTGGTATCTAAGTGCCTGGTTCAAATTGATTGGTTAAATTCAAAAGCCTGTTGTCTTGGTAAAACTTGCTGTTTGGCCTGCTAACTGTAAGGCCTTTTGATACAAAAATTTTTAATTTGGACGCCCTGTGTATTTGCAAATTTTCAAGCTGCTGCTCATTGATATCCATTTTAAATCTCTAAGCATAGAAAAAGCACACATCTTTTAAAGGGACCACACCGCGATTTCATTTCCAGCATTTTACAAATACCAAATTCTAACTTCCTGCCTCCCAATCCACAAAGACTCCACCCAACTTCACAACAACATGACCTGCTTCAGTATCAGAGGAGTTTTGTGAAACATTGTGCAAGCATTAGCAAACATCCCCACGCCTAACTTTATGACGGAGGAGAGGTCATAGATGAAACTCTTGAAGATGGGTGGGCTGAGGACATTCTTCCTAAGTGCTAGGTATGACTCAAACAGCACAGAGTTTTTCCCCTTTCCCACTGAACTCAGTTTAGCCAGGGATCCTTGATCCCAAACGGGCACAAATGCGGTCTTGATGTCAAGGGCTGCTTATGCTCAATCACCATCGCAGTTCAGCTCTTTTGTCCATGTTTGAACCATGTAGGTTGACTGCCCAAAACATTGCTGAAAGAAACAAACTGGACAATGGCTGTCACCAGTTTTTGAGAGTTGAAACAGGATTAATACGTGTACGTCTTCCTTTGAAGGGCTGGGATTGGTGTCATAAAATATGTAGCTTACAGTATATGCAGGTCTGACTGACAACACAGAATTGGTTATCAGCATAAGCAGCGTGTAGATTACATTTCCAAATACAGCAATGAAGGTGCAAGTTATAGAAGCATTCAAGAAATAACTGAATTAACGTAATAGGGAAAAACAAATGTAGGAACTGCCTCACTAAATTAATTTTCAAATCAAGTGTTTTCAAACACCTTGTTCAACCCCATACCCATTTTGTGTTTTAATGATAATGATGCAAATTTCCTGTTTGTCGTTTGCTACTTGCAGACTTTTCAGAAATATGGATGAAATGCAGTTCAGATTCACTAGAGTAATACCAGGGCTTAAAGGGGTTAAAATAATTATTGCCAATTGCATAAACAATTAATGTTGAGGTACGGACCAGCGATGATCAAAATGAATATTACAATATGCTCCAGGAGCTGAATGATCCAATCCTGCTCCCATGTTCCAAAGGAGAAACAAACAGTCACCTCTGATGAACAACCATCATTTGATTATTCGGAAGAAATTTAAAAGAAAGTCACTAAAATGAAAAAAAGAAACAGCAGCTAATGACCAAAATGTTGCACATAGTCTGCTAAACCATCCAGTCTCTAAGTTATTCACCTTTTCTGCTTAATTCAAGCCAGACTGATGGGATGCAAATTCTGTTCTGCTGGCAAGCATTAAAAGGGCAATTAATTTTGAACAATCTCAGTGCATCTTCTAATGGGCAACATTTCACAACATAAAACCACACAGAATTTGACAATTTTACAATAGGGTGACTACAAGAAAAATTATATGAAAGAGTTGCTGTTCTGAGATCATGATTAAGGCAAGCTTAGGCATTCTTCAGCTCCCACAACGGTTAAACTGGAGAACTGATGCTGACGAGGAGGAGGAAAAGTAAAAAAAGACAGAAATTGATCATTAATTCTATTTGACTTCATTCACCGTATATTTTGGCTTGAACCTTTACAGGCTTGGTGTTGTCACAATAACTTATCAAAAATACAATCCTTTATCATGGAGTACAACTTTGAAAATATGCTCAAATATGTAAGGGTTGAGAGGTTTCAGTGTGCCAGTCATCTGAAAACTCAGATCAGGGTTTCAAATGTTTCTGGTATTTTTGACTACTTTGTAGAAGACAAGGCAGTGTTACTTTGGTGGGAAGCAAGCAACACTCAAAGAAGTAGTATCAGTATGGCTTATTCTATTTTGGAATTCTTGAAGTAGCAAGATACCACAAATTTCTGACCTTTGCAATTACAACCCAGTTTGTATCAATTTCACGTCCGCATCAAATTCAAGAAGTAACCCACCAGTGATCTTTGCATACTGTATTTGACTTAGAAGATTAATCATCATTAACAAGATTGCTGCAGTAAACATGATCCTCTTCAGTCTGGATAAAATTACACAATTTCAAAAAACACCAATGTTTAGAATATCACCCAGATGTAATAGAGAGAATGAAGGTATGACTATACATCTTCAATAAGCTCAGGCAAAGTAAATCTGGAACTTTAAAGGTCAAATGAGAAATTTAAACTTTGCTTGTTTCAGTTACAACAACAATATTTTCATTGTTCAAATTGCAGCAGTTCCCACATCTCCTCTTGAATTCGATGAAAACAAAATAGTATTAGCATATTTTTGCTGTGGCAAGATTTTTCTAATGAGGCTGCATTTTTGTTTACATGTTCAATATTGTGTTTCTATGTATTTGGTCAATTTATCTTCTCTTTCTACCTAATGCACAGGTAGGCAATTTGCTCCGGCAATCAATTTTGGAAAGAGCTGTTGTAATTACACATATGGTGTAGAGAAGGGAGAATTTTAATTTACCTTCTTCAATCTCCCCCTTCCCCTGACTACCAGGAAGAAAGCAGGAAAACTGACTTGACAGTTCTCCTAAGATTGCTAAATTACCAACTGGGAAAATTTTGGGCAAGTGGCACCAAAGGTACACCTAATGTACCAGTGCAAAATGTTCCATATGTACATCAGTCTTTGGTGACTTCTACTTTCTGTTCATCTTGTAGCTGTAATGGGGTGTATCTGAAGAACAACTAACAAAGTGGTATAAATCACAATCTTATAGAAGCCACGATGGTCAGTTCACATATGAAGATCACTCTTATCCCTGAATACTTTACCTCATTAATCAAAATATTGTACATAATGTCATCCAATAATTCAAAATTAAAACACAGTAATTTTCAATTTTAGGCAAATGCTACTATCTGTTTAACATCCAATCATCTTCAGTTATAAACTAAATGCAGGATAATCTAAAAACACTTTTTTCAGACAGTAAAATATCATCCTATTAAACGGTTTTATTTTGGCAACGCTATCAAACACAAATGGATCAATAGATTGAATTTCAGGATATAAGGTTATCACACCCTTGGGCCATTATTTAAAGTCTAGCTGCATTGCAGTCCTGACACAATATAACTTCCTGTGTTTATATAAGCTTTGTGACAAAAAAAGATAAGCAAAACTTTGTTCCAAAGGCAACACAAAACATTTTCTGTATTCCCACTGCCCTCAAAAAATCTGCCTTTGAAACTGTATGCTCAACATCAGCATAGAACAGTCAATTAAACAGTAGACATCCCAAGGAACCTTAAAACTAAATAAGCTCTTTTTGAAGAGTCACCAGTGTAAACAAGAAGCACAACAACCAATCTGCACATAAGAAGCTCTCACTGTGTTTTTAATAATGTTCATTAAGGGACAAAAAGTGGCTGGGATTACAGAGAAAAAAATCTCTCTTGTAAGGAATTGGGACCCTCATTCTCCTTTTGCCAAATTTGAAACTTCAAATCATTTACTGAGACAGCTTTGAACCTCTATGTCCAAAAACAAACAAATTTCTAACAAACAAAGGGCTGAGCCATCTGCTGTGATGCTTGCAGTTAAAAGAACAAGTTTATGTCTTTCTCTCAGAGAGCCTTTACCAGTGATAACTCAGTCAGGGCTCCAGTGACCTGCATTTCATCTCTCTAAACCTTTTTGTTCCATCTTGAGTACACCTTAGCACAGTTGAAGAGTAGATGTATGTGGGCAGGGACTGGACCAAGGGAGAAAAGGCTGAGTCAAGGCGAGAAGAGATGAGTTCTATGGGACAGGAACAGGCTGAAATAATGGGTCTGCATGGGCAGTTCTGTTTGTAGATTTTTGGAAGGAGGTAGAAGCAAGATGTGTGGGGCTGGGGTCTATCACCCTTGAGGCAGTAGTTGGGGGCAGGGGTGGAGAGTTCAACAGATGAAATGAGGTCATTTACCAGTGCTGATACAATGGCCTCTTGTGCCAGGGTGGGGTCACGGTTCAGGAGATAAGAGGAGGTATCTGAGAGCTGCTGCTCTGCCTCTTCAACGTAGAAGTCAATATGCCAGACTACAACAGCATCACTCTTACCGGCAGGCTTAATAACAAAGTCAGGGTGAGATCTAAGCTCATGGAGTACAGTCAGTTCAGAGGGAGATAGATTGGATTCGGTGAGGCAGGGCAGGGGGTGGGGGGGGTGAAATTGAAATGACCAATGTCACGTCAACAGTTCTCAATGAACAGATCGAGTGCAGGTAAAAGGCCAATGAGAAGGGTCCAAGTGGTTGGAGCAGGGTGAAGGGGTCAGTGGGACAGAGAGAGGCTCTTGTCTAAAGAAACAGGAATGGAAACAATAAGTTAACTTAGATCTGTTAATTAATCATTTGGTTGAATGCATCAAACCCATGAACATCACCATCTAGAAGTACAGCAGCAGCAGATGCATGGGAACACTACCATCTGAAAGTCACCGCTTTGAGATGCACACCATCCTATCTTGGAAATGTAGCAGCATTCCTTCACTGTCACTAGAACTCTCTTCCTGACTGAGTTTACCCACACCACATGGACTGAAGTGTTTCAAAGTGGTTCACCACCACTCTCTCAAGGGTAATTAGAGCAGTAAATGCTGGGCTAGCCTAGATATGCCAAGTTAGCAAACATTCATTTCTAGGATCAGCAAATAATTATTAAGTTCATTATGACAGTTTGTTTGACATAATGAGTGAACTATCCACTACGTTATTACCCATGAGCCATAGGATTCTCCTAGTTATCTAGCTGATAGGGCAAAAGAAAATTGTGAATTGCAAGAATATGTCCATGGACTAGTCAGATGGACAGAAAGTGGCAAATGGAATTCAATCTAGGAGGAATGCAAAGTCTTGTATTTTTGGGCAGCAAAGAAATTCATTGACTTTAGAATCTAATACAACATCTGAGAGATTATGCTAGAGCTGTTTAAAACACTACATAAGCCAGAACAGTTCAGACAGTTTTATTCATCAACCTGTATGAAATTGTACAGGAAATTTAAGACAATATTGCCATTAGTTGAGAATTTATGTATAAACAAAGATTTAGAATATAGAAGACTGCGGAGAGATTCATTGATATACTAAAACTTACAAGATGCCTATACACAGTGGTTAGAAGCAACCTATTTCTTATATCAAAGAAGTCAATGTTGGTGGGGAAAAGATATATAACTAGCAGAATTAGCTAGGAGGGAGCAATATTTTCACCCAAGGGGGTATGCTGGGTGTCTAGAGATCACCGTCTGAAGGTAGTAAAAGTGAAGATGCTCATTCTATTTCAGAAAATACTTGAATAAGCACTTGAAATGCAGTAACCCACTGGATAACTGATCAAATCTTTGAAAGTGGGATCAGACTTCTACTAGTTTGTATTTATGGTACCCCCATGAAAACAGAATTCACAAACTGCCTCTGTTTTTGCAATACAAAACTGGCACACCAATGAATTTTCAAGATTTATAGTTGCTTTAATAGGAGGCAAATCTCTTTTTTAACAGCTTGTGCCTCATATGTAACTTCTGTGAATATTACGAGTTTATATATGCTGATGCTAAACCAATTCAATTAGAAACAACTTCCCAGCACCTACTCTCTAAACAGCATATCTGGTAATCAAATATGAAGTTGCTCAAATAGATTAAACATCACGTTATCCGTTTTAGTAAAATAGTTTTCAATGTGAAACTGGGAGTGCTATTGATCAGGGTTATTTCCTGAAAGAAAATTATTTCATTGTCCATGCAGAAAGAGGAAGCATTCCTTAAAAATTGTGATGAAGCAATAAGGGTAATACATACATCTACCTCTTCACTCATGAAAAAAGTTAGCTTATTTTTTAGGCTGTGGATGGAAGAATCTGTCAGTTCAATTAAAAAGTCATTAAAATTAAGACCAAAATCAGAAATTGGTGGAAACTCAGGTCTGGCAGCATCAGTGCAGACAAAGCAAAGTTAATGTCTTGGGTCCAATGACCCTTCTTCAGAAGAAGGTACTGCATGTTTTCCCAGCAATCTCGGATTTTGTTTCTGATTTCCAGCATCCACCTGTGGTTGTGTTTTTTTAATTTTCAAGATCAATAGAATTTCACCATGTATGACACAATAAGAATTTATCAATGCTGTTAGACACTTTCAAATCCAATTTTACAGAATGTTATCAAAGCACATTGAAAGCAATTGTCATTTGTACCACAGTATTTAAAGATTACACAAAGGAGTTTCGAAGAAGATTGTACTGACTTTGAAATATTAACTGTTTTTCTCTTTCCAAATTGGTGCCAGACCTGCTGAGTTTCTCTAGCATTTTATTTTTACATTAAAGAGTGTTCTTTTTACACCATTTTGGGATTTTGTTCTATTAATTAATAATGTAAATATTTACTCAAATCATCTCTACAGTTCAGATCAAAAGTTAGCAATAACCACTTGCACACGACTGCAGGTCACTGTCCTTCAGTGTACGCATCGTTTTCAATTTCTTCCATTTATTAATCTCAACCTAAAACAGTCAATCAATCTGAGCGGACCAATGTTCAGCTGATTACAATGATCTTCAGTCCAAATAAATATCATTCATTCTCAGGACATTTTATAATAGGCAAGTTAATAGTTTATTAAAAATATCATTACCCTACTATCTGATTGTAGATTGCACTGTAATCATCAGGCAGCATCTATGAGCCATTGTTAATGCAAACACAAATACCATACTACAAGTGATAATGGAAACTGCAGATGCTGGAGAATCCGAGATAATAAAATGTGAGGCTGGATGAACACAGCAGGCCCAGCAGCATCTCGGGAGCACAAAAGCTGATGTTTCGGGCCTAGACCCTTCTTCAGAGAGCTGATGAAGGGTCTAGGCCCGAAACGTGAGCTTTTGTGCTCCTGAGTTGCTGCTGGGCCTGCTGTGTTCATCCAGCTGCATATTTTATTATCTACCATACTACAAGGATCACCACATATAACTGGGTAATGTTTCAGATGCTGTAAAAGCAGAAATTGAGCACTGTAAGTAAATGGTCATGATAACCAGGTGGTGAATACAAGATTCTCTGTACGATTAAGCTTTGAAGACTTCTGATGGTATGTTTCAGTGGAAACTAAGGCATTAAGCATACTTAAGGCCGAGTTGGATGGATTTTTGATTTTGACGCGAATCAAGGGTTACGGAGGATAGGTGGGAAAGTAGAATTGAGACCACAATCTTAAGGAATAGTGGAACTGGATTGAGAGCCAAATGGCCTTCCTCTGATTTTTATCTTATACATTTATGCAAAAATCAATTGAGTGGAGGATAGAAATAAATCGAATCAAATCAGTATTATTATTTTCACACGTACCTAAGTACAGTGAAAAGTTTTGATTTACATGCAGTACAAGCAGATCATACTGTACAACACGCATACTGGAAACAGAACAGAGAGAAGAATACAATGTTTTGGTTGCAGAGAAGACACACAACATTAAATTTAAAATTTCAGCAGTTCATTCAGAAGTCTAGTAACAACAGGAAGAAGCTGTTCTTGAATCTGTTGGTACGTGCGATTAAACTTTGATCATATTGGCTGTCTTCCCAAGGCAGCAAGAAGTATAGATGGAATCAATGGATGGAAGGTTGGCTTGCATGATATGTTGGGCTGTGTTCACAACTCTCTCTAATTTCTTTAGGTCCTGGGCGGAGCAATTGCCATACCAAGCCATCATGCATCTAGATAGAATGTTTTCTACAGTGCATTCATAAAAATTGGTAAGAATCTTTGTGATGAAAGATGGATTACGTTTAAAAACACACCATTGCATAAGAAGCCATAGACGCTGAAAACATTAAAGTATAATAATATTGATAAAACCATACCAACGTTGCGACCTTGACATTTATAGGGTCCAATCAGACTTAAATAAATACTTTATATATTAAAGGAAAAGAACTCAAGAACAGAGGTATCAACTATTCAGATATATTCATACACACACACATATAAGTACAAACAAGCATCAGCAAACTCAGCAGGTCTCGCAGCACCAGTGAAGGGAGAAACAGAGATAACACTTTAAGTACAATAGTTAAGAACAGAGATTTATAGAACAGAGAGAGACACCCTTCAGTTCATAGTGGTAGCCTTTAACACTGAAGTGAACTGGAAAAAGCTTTGGGTTTTATGCTATGAAAAAGGTGGGAGGAGGATCCAAATGAAGAGATGGCAAGGATAAGAGCAAAAAGCAAAAGGGAGTGCTAATGGTAATAGGGGAAAGATATGAAAATGTATATGATGAAAAGGTATTAAAGGTCAGTGTAAATGACAGAAAATGGGTTAGCCTTGCTCACTGCAAAGCAGTATAAATAGTCATTGGGGCTTGGGGATTCTACGGAGGGTTTAATCAAAACTGAGGAGAATACACAGTCTGAAGTTAATGAACTTAATGTTAAGTCCTGAATGCAATAGGGCATCTAAGTGGAAAATGAGGGGCTGTTCCTCTGGATTGCACTGGAACTTGCTGGAATATTGCAGGAGGGATAAGTCAGAAATGTCAGCATGAGAGCAAAATGGTGTACTGAAATAACAAGAGTCCAGAAGGTGAAGGTTATTCTTGCAGATACAGCGGACAAGTTCCGTAAGACAGTCACCCAATCTATGTTGTGGGGCAGACCATTTGTGAGCAATAGATACACTTGACGAGATAGAAAAATGAAAAAGTATAATGCTGAGAATACAAAGTGTAGAGCTGGATGAACACAGCAGGCCAAGCAGCATCAGGGGAACAGGAAAGCTGATGTTTCAGGTTGAGACCCTTTTTCAGAAATGGGGAAGGGGAAGGGGGTTCTGAAATAAATAGAGAGAGAGGGAGAGGCGAATAGAAGATGGATAAAGGAGAAGATAGGTGGAGAGGAGACAGATGGGTCAAAGAGGCAGGGGTGGAGCCAGTAAAGGTGAGTGGAAGTGGGGAGTTAGGGAGGGGATAGGTCAGTCCAGGGAGGGCAGACAGGCCAAGGGGCTGGATGAAGCTGGTAGGTAGGAAATGGGGGTGCAGCTTGAGGTGGGAGGATGGGATAGATGGAAGGAAGGACAGGTTAGGGAGGTGGGGTCGAGTTGGGCTGGTTTTGAGATGCGGTAGGGGGAGGGGAGATTTTGAAGCTTGTGAAGTCCACATTGATATCATTAGGCTTCAGGGTCCCCAAACGGAATATGAGATGCTGTTCCTGCAACCTTTGGATAGCATCATTGTGGCAGTGCAGGAGGCCCAGGATGGACATGTCGTCTGAGGAATGGGAGGGGGGAGTTGAAATGGTTCGTGAATGGGAGGTGCAGTTATTTAGTGTAAACTGAGCATAGCGTCCTCAAGCCTCCACTTGGTTTCCCCAATGTAGAGGAGGCCACAATGGGAACGGCGGATACGGTATACCACATTAGCAGATGTGCAGGTGAACATCTGCTTGATGTGGAAAGTCTTCTTGGGGCCTGGGAAGGGGGTGAGGTGGGAGGTGTAGGGGCAGGTGTAGCACTTCCTGCAGTTGCAGGGAAAAGTGCTGGGGGTGGTGGGGCTGTAGGCGAGTGTGGAGCAGACAAGGGAGTCACGGAGACAGTTGTCCCTCCAGAAAGCAGATAAACATGGGGAAGGAAAAATGTCTCTGGTAGTGCCATCTGCAATCTGACCACACTGTGGAACACCTCCGCTCAGTTCACAACAAGCAACTTCACCTCCCAGTCACGAACCATTTCAACTCCACCTCCCATTCCTTAGACAACATGTCCCTCCTAGGCCTCCTGCAGTGCCACAATGATGCCACCCGAAGGTTGCAGGAACAGCAACTCATATTTTGCTTGGATACCCTGCTGCCCAATGGTATCAATGTGGACTTCACAAGCTTCAAAATCTCCCCTCCCCCACCGCATCCCAAAACCAGCCCAGCTTATCCCCGTCTCCTTATGCTGTCCTTCCTTCCATCCATCCCCTCCTCGCACCTCAAACCCCACACACATCTCCTGCCTGCCAGCTTCATCCTGCCCCCTTGACCTGTCCATCCTCCCTGGGCAGACCTATCCCCTCCGTACACTCACCTTTACTGGCTCCATCCCCATCTCTTTGACCTGTCTGTCTCCTCTCCACCTATCTTCTCCTCTATCCATCTTCTATCTGCCTCCCACCCTCTCCCTATTTATTTCAGAATCCCCTTCCCCTCGGCCATTTCTGAAGAAGGGTCTAGGCCCGAAACATCAGCTTTCTCGTTCCTCTGATGTTGCTTGGCCTGCTGTGTTCATCCAGCTCTACAACTTGTTATCTCAGATTCTCCAGCATCTGCAGTTCCTACTATCTCTAAAGCAAAATGCTGCTTCATTTCGAAGATGCGATCAGGGCTTTGATCAGGAGGGAGATTGGTGAAGGGGCAATAATAACATCTTCAGCACTTAAATGGGAAGGCACCATTATGGGAAGGAGGCTTTGAAGAGGCTTGATAGAATAGTGAAGAGGTTTTGAAGAGGAACAGTTATGCAGAATGCTGACAGTGGAGGGAGGGGGCAGTGAAGATCTATTTGATGGTGGCATCCTGCTTTTGGTAATGGAAATCGTTGGGGACAATCCTTTAAATGCAATGATTGGTGGAGTGGAAAATGAGGATGAGGCACGCCCTATCATTGTTCTCAGGGCAGGGAAAATGAAAAGCAGCCGTGACAGAAAGCAAGGTATCAGGAAGTGTAGTTGAGGCAACTCTGGGAGTCAGTGGGCTTATAATAGAAATCAGTGGACGGCCTATACAAGAAGTAGAAACAGTGATATCTAGGAAAGCAAAGGATGAATCTGAATCTGAATCAGAATCAGGACCAGGTGAAAGTGAGAGAAGGACGAAAAATGGTAACAAAATAATTAACAGTGCCAATTCTAGATGACAGTAGATAACAGCACATATGTAATTATCAATGAATGGGAGAAATAGTTGAGGAAGGGCGTCTAAGTTGTAGTGGAACAAGAAATGTAACACATACCATCATTGAGACACTTGCCACACTTTTTAAACTTGGAGAAATTGAGAGAAGGAATAAATACTCAAAATCAGTACAAGGTCAGCCAGGTGGAGGTTGACGTGGACTGTTCAGGCCTCCTTGCAAAGAAGCAGCAAGATCCTTCAGATGTCCTAATGAGGATGGAGGTTTACATGGACTGCGTGACCATGTTGAAATGGTGGCAGTTGGGGCTAGGAAACTGGAAACTGTGGAACTAACATTGAAGGGTCAGAAAAATCATGAATATAGTTGAGCGGAGCATGAAAGCTGAGGGGGGGAAAAACAAACATACAAGGTAGAAACTGAGTCGGGCAGGAATATGACAGAACAAAAAGTGACAGTTCTGGAAACAACAGCTTGATGTTTAATGGCAGGGTCATGGTCCAAGAGGAGACATCTGTTTCTCTGACCTGCAAACCGTTTCAGCACTTTTCTACATTTATTTGAAGTGTACGGCATCTTCAGAGTATTCTGATATAGGGATGGTGCTCAGTACAAAATACCAAAAGACTGTTGAAAGAAAAGTTTCAAAATAACTGCATTCTTTTTGCATTTCCAATCACTTGCTGTACTTGCATGCAAATGTTTTGTAATTCAAGTAACGGGACACCTAGATTCCTTTGAACCCCTGCAATATATCACCACTTAATAAGTATAATGCCTTTCAGTTCTTTTTGCCAAAACGGACAGTTACACTTTTACCCATATTTTATTCCAGCTACCAAATTTTTGGCAGTTCACTTACCCTGGCTACATCCTTTTGGAAACTCTCTATTACCACTTGACAAGTTACTTTCCTATTCATAGTTGGTGCCAGCTCAAAATTTTGCTATTATTTCGATCTCTTCATCCAGAAGGCCAGGTTAATGTTCTCGGAACATCGGTTCACATCCCAACACAACAGATGGCAAAAATTTGAATTAAATAACATTCAGAATAAAAGGCAGCCTAATGGTAGTTGCTTATAATCATTACTGATTGTTGAAAATAACCCATCTGGTACAATAATGCCCTTTAGAAGGAAACCTGCCATCTTTACTTGGTCTGACTTACATGTGACTCCAGACGCACAGCAATGTGTTTAATTCTTATCTATGCTCTGACATGATCAGGTAAGTCACTACTTCAAGGACAACTAGAGGGGCACCACAAGTGGCAGCCTAGCCAACAATGCACACATCCATGAACAATCTTTTTTTAAAAAGGTGAGATTCCTGCAGTGATCCTTACAGCATTCCATCAAGAAGACCCATTTATCACAACTCCCTGCTTCCAGTTCTTTAACCAGTTTGCTTGTTTGCACTAGGTAATCCATTTTTTTTATCCAGGCCAAAAGCTCCTTGGCCCGAAAAGTCGTCAATTAGCATAATGGACTGAGGGATGTGGAGTTTTACTCTCAGATAGGTTTCAAGGGGCAAAGACAGGAGTTGCTGGAAAAGCTCAGTCGGTCTGGCAGCATCTGTGGGGAAAAATCAGAGTTAACATTTCGGGTCCGGTGACCCTTCCTCAGAACTTACAGAATTAATATGCAGCATCCACAGTTCTTTTAGTTTTTACTGGGTTTCATGGGGATTTGATTGAGACCTTAATGAAACAATTGGAGTCAGTCCATGTAAACAGGTATGCTTGATGAAAGAAGTTGATCTAATTCTGCAAGCACAGAAGAAGGTTATATAGCAGGTGCGTATTTTCCTCCTTGTATCTCCAAAGACAGATGTTTATTGAGACAAAGTTACCAGTGTGCACACTGAATGTGGATTTGTTGCGTAGTTGAAGAGTTCCTTAGAGTTATATCTATACAATGTAGCATCCTACAGTAAGTATGTCGCAGGCACTCCTGACACTCAGTGATTAAAGAGGCCTTTTCAGCGTTTTGTTTTCCATATATCAGCCAAAGATTTTTTTTTCTACTTTTTCTTCATCCATTCCCACCTCAAAAGCTTGCTCAGCTAGCTGCTGTGGAATGGGATAGCAGATAGATGCTACAGTTTGCCTCAGTTGTCCATCAATATGTAGGTCAAGCTTGATGAGTCAGTTCATTTAGTCCTGCCCATTGTTTTCATATGTTTTAAGTGTCTAGGACAATGGGATGTAGACCCAAATCATTCATGGCTCATCCTATCTCTTTTAAACCTATCAAATCACTCCTTTTTTCCAAATGGAAACACACATTTTTAAGTTATCTTTCTTTGCACATATATTTATGAACAGAATCTAAGTTAATTTGTATGGTATTGTCTTTTTACCTCAATGTCCTTGCTATAGGTAATCAACCTGTTCAGAGATATTATTATGCACCTCTGCAGCAGGTGAACCCAGACATCCTGATTAAGAGATAGGGACACTACCGTTGCACCACAATAGCCCTATTCATCCTGAATATACATATGTGCTACTCAACCTATTCAAAAATGTTACTACACACATATGGAGCATGTGAGCGTTGAACCCAGGCCTCCTGGTTCAGCAGTAGGAGCCCTGTCACTGTACCACAAGAGTCCCATTCATTCTTAGTATGATTTGGAATCTACACAGTACTGCAGCTGTGGTCTCTTAGTTCATTTTACCAGAAACTTCATTCTCATCATCCATTGTGAGGTGCACATTAAATTCAGTGCAACAGTGAAGTGGCAATCTTCAAAGTCTGTTAAGACAGCTCAAGTAATTTAAGTAAATTATTCGCTTGAAGAAAAGATTTAAAGGTTTAGAGCAGCTCAATTTTTACACCATGCTGAAAACCAAAAGAAGTCAGTGTTACTGCCTGGCTTTGATTGCAACATTCAGAGCCCAGTTTACAGAGTCTCCAAGAAGGACGAGGTGAAGAAAGACAGCCAAGTTACAAAGATTAATAATGACTTCATTATTAAGTCCAGTTCTTGCCATTACATCCGTGTTTCATACAAAATAGAACCAGCTAATTCTCAGCAGACACCTCTTGGATATTCTTAATGGATTGGGTTAATTTTTGAAACTGGAGCTATGTGACATCAAATAAATGTTTAATGATTTCCATATATGCCACCTGAGCATGAAACTTTAGGAAAAGCAACCAAGAAAACTGTACAAATCTACTCTGTACATGATGCACTAATTCTCCAAAGTTTCAACTTGTCTGGGATGGTGCTCATGCTGTAAGAAGATAAAATAAGAGATGAGAAACTGCGGTCACAATTAAAGTCACCAAAGGGAAATTAATAAGCAAGTATTAGGAAAAACACATGACAAGTTCCAGCCAGTCACATTTCAAATTATAACCACAGGGTTTAATAAGATCTAATAATGCTATTCGCTTCTTGTTTCAGGGATTAAAATCTAACAATCTTAATTTCTGTAATCATTGGGCAATGATCTTAAATACCTTTCAGCACTCGCATTCTACAATCAAAAGTCAAGTAACATGGTTTAACAACTTTTCCTTGCATCCATCATTATCTTTTTTTTTACACAGACAGCGGTACGTGCGTGGATTGAAATTCCAGAGGAAGTAGTAGATGTGGGTACAGTTACAGCATTTAAAGGACATTTAGGTAAGTACATGAATAAAAATTGTTTGGAGGGATTGGGACATGTGCAGGCAGGTGGGACTAGTTCAGTTTGAAATTATGGACAGCATGGACTGGCTGGACTAGGGTCTTTTCTGTGCTGTATGACCCTACGAAACCAAGTCTTATGGTATTTTCTTCATGGCCGGGAACAGATGAAGGGAAAGAAAATTAAGGAAACAAATAATAGGAAATGTTACAATAATGTTTATTAACTAGTTAAATCTGACATCTGACAAAGAACACAAAGTGTTAGCTTGTCTATTCACCAACACACTACATACATCTCAAAACAATATTAATCTAAGTTCAAACTGAACTTCATATACGTTATTGTTTCACACTACAATCAACATCATTGCAAGTTTACTTATTGGTTGATTACAGAAGGAACAATCTTGCCATCAACTGTACAGTACGGCTATAGTGACTGGAGTTGTGGGATTGGATAGGAGCGTTTATGGATCTCCCCATATTTATGCAGTGTACTTTATGTGGCAGAGCTTTCTACATCAGTGAACACACCAATTCTGTAAAAACATGGATCAGCAGTGAAAAATGCTGCCTCAACTTTTTTTTTCAAGATTACAAGCAAAACAACCAGGACCATTCTCCTTTGCTGAGAACTGCATGGGGAGTTAGAGCAGACCAGAACTGCTGAGGGGAAGATAAATTTGGCCTAGGCACTGATCCTTTGTCTCAGATATGAGTGTGGACAGGGGAGAAATGAAGTATTTAGAGATTATATGTAAGTATTAGCAGAAAGATTAGATTTTTAAAGATTAGCCCATTACCAATTAATATCTTTACCTCTCTGTAGCAAAGGAAAAAAAACTCGCTTCCTATTTAATGTGCTTTAGTACACTCAATATTCTTCCATTGTCTCCCAAAATTGTGCAAACCGTATGAAAGAAAAAATGAAAAATAATTAAGCCAACACAACTTCATTCCAGAATATAATTCTGATTCGTTCCAGAAAATAAATCTTGTTTTGCAGCTAGATTTGTTTAAGAAGTCTCCATCCTTTGTCTTATTTTGTTTTCATCAATTGAATCTACAAGTTGACTTTTTTGTTTATTTACATTATTTCACAATTCTCATTTTTCATCTTTCTGATCTTCATAAAAATGAATTTCTCTTTTCTGTTTCGTTGACTTCTCCTGTCCTGCTTGTTTACCTCCCCCACCCCCTCACCACAACCCTGGTTTCTCAAAAGTCTCAGGCTTCCAGAGTTTCAAACTGTTTCCTATGCAATCGCTAGTCTCCGTGATTCCTCTCTCGCCACCCACCCCACACACACAGACATACCAAGGAATCCAGTGGCTTAACATGCTGTTATTTTGACCTTACATAGTATTTGCAACAGACCATTTGGCCCAACTGGTGTTTATACTCCACACAAACCTCCTCCCACACATTTACATGTAACCTTATCAGCTTGTCCTTCTATTTCTTTCCCCCAATCTACTTGCATAGCTTCCTCTTAAATGCATCCATGTCTCATTACATTCGTAATTTCACTTGCAGTCAATTACAACATAAACATTTAAAAACATTTTTATTTAAAGCAACCACAAGCAATTTTTAACTACTAAAAGCTGATGCCAAAACTGTTATTCCACATTGATAGCACATGCTCAAATTGGTCAACATCAGATACTTATTTTGTACCTGAATTTTACAGGTACAAGAGGCAGCCAACTCGAAAATCTCTTTAAGCTGACCGGATAAACACTTATTTTTTGCAAAGGTAATCCGATGAATTTACTTAAAAAAAAAGAGGTGCCTTAACTTGAGATCCTTTCAGACTTAGCCCAAATTTGTAACAACTCCTGTTGCACATAAGATTAGACTATAAACATCTGATTGACTGAAAAACTAACACGCTGTCGAGAAGGGGCATCTTAAGAGCATGATCTTTAATTTTTTCACCTAGAACTCATCTCAGTGGTGGTCAAGGTTCAAATGCCTTCTACCAGTGTTCACATGTAACTTCACTTTTCCCTCACTTGCCCATTTGTCCTTTCTGTCTCATATCAAGTGAATTGAAGATTCCGCAACACGAAAACTAAGATGAATCTAAAAGCCTACATAAGGTACTCAGCTGGTAGAACACTCCTCTGACTCCGAAAGTTGTGGAATTTCAAATCCCGAGTCTCCCATCCCAGCTGACATCTCAACTGATATTTTACGGCAGTAATGTGCGAGGAAAGCACTGTCGAAGATGCTCTTTTAGATGGCTTGTTAAAACATGTCCCACTTCCCAGATGGAAGTAAAACTTGGGGGTTTCTTCTCATCCTGGCCAATATCACTAGAACAGATTAGGATATTGTTGTTTGCAGAGTCTTGCTCTGCACAAACAACATATTCCTAAGTTAGAACAGTTACCACATTCTAAAATATCGCAATACCAAAGAAATGTTTTTCAGGTTATGGTAGGCTTCATTTAATTACCGGCAGTTATGACCCACTTGCAGAAGTGCTCTGATTCTTGAGGCCCATTACTCAGGATCACTATAAATAATTTAAGTATGCAGAGTCCCCAGTTTACCTGTCTGATGGAATCAGGTTAACGGAAAACACTGATTAGGTTCCCAATCTTAACAAGAATAAATAAATACGTTCTAGCCACAAGTAAACAAAGCTATGACCTGTTAACATAAAGCTCTACTCATTTAAACATGCATGCAGACACACACAAAAAACATTGGTATTATAGATGGAGGGAAAAATAATTAAAATGACAGTTCAGTATCACCAGACCACAAGGTTTGAGGAGATGTTCTTTTTGTTTCCCCATGATCTTCTGTTCTTTGATCTTCTTCCTCCAGATTCTTTCACTTCTTTGCAAGAGGCACAAGAGAATTGGTACACTAATCACAACATTTCTTAACTACCGGTTAAAAGCAATGGTTTACAGTAACTGGTGGGAGAAAATAAGTGACTTTCTTCAGCCTTCAGGCATTTTTACTGCAGGCAGAGATAGAGACATACAACCTGCTCTTTCAACTTCCCACCCTTTATTGTAAGCACCTTAGTTCTTCCCCTGCCCAGAAGCTAATCAGAGTGGCCATCAGGCTGATGACCTCAGATATTTGCAACTGCACAAACCAATCAGCGATCTATTGCTGGCTAAATCTCTCACCGTCCACACATCCTGATGCCACGTTGCTTTATCTCTCCTCGCCTATTGCTTGCAAAGGAACAGTGTAAATACTACTTATAAAGAGCTTCAGAAACTTGCTTTCAAAAGTGCAGCAATTCCATCCCCATTTCTTGGTTTGAAAAGCAGTCCTGTTCCCATTTGAATCCACAATCAAATATGTAAAACAAAAAAAGATTCAGTCTTTACAAAGCAAAATTGAAATAATTTAAGCCCAAGACTCTTTCTCCCCACCCCTTTTTTTCTACTTCCACCACAAAACACCTCTCTGTTATTTTCATGACCAAAAGCCAAAAAGTAATGCACGTCATAACTTGCATTAAGATAATTAGTTCAGCAGAAAACACATGCCAAGTGTAGTGGCCACGCAAACCTTGTGGACTGGTGGTATTGAACAGTAACTCCAATTATTTTTCCCTCCATCTACAATACCAATTCTTTTTGTGTGTATCAATGAGTAGAGCTTCATGTTAACGGGTCATAGGCTTTGTTTACCTGCTGGATGTGAGTTTGCTCGCTGAGCTGGAAGGTTAGTTTTTAGACGTTTCGTCACCATTCTAGGTAACATCATCAGTGAGCCTCCGGCGAAGCGCTGGTGTTATGTCCCGCTTTCTATTTATCTGGTTAGACTTCCTTGGGTTGGTGATGTCATTTCCTGCGTTGGTGATGTCACCAACCCAAGGGAACTAAACAGATAAATAGAAAACGGGACATAACACCAGCGCTTCGCCGGAGGCTCACTGATGATGTTACCTAGAATGGTGATGAAACGTCTGAAAACTAACCTTCCAGCTCAGTGAGCAAACTCACATCCAGAACCTCAACCTGAGCTACAAATCTTCTCAAAATTCATTTGTTTACCTGCGGCTAGAAATTATTTATTATTCTTGTTAAAATATGGGAACATAATCGGTGTTTTCTGTTAACCTGATTCCGTCAGACAGGTAAATAAGGGATTCTGCATGCTTAAATCATTTATAGTGATCCTGAGTGATGGGTCTCAAGAATCAGAGCACTTCTGTAAGTGGGTCAAGTCACCTACCAAAATTGAACGTATCTATTTAAAAACAGGCATACAGCCAAATGTTCACTACAGCTGTAAACTCAGTGACTGCCTAAACAGAGATATTGTAGAACATCATAACTGACAATGGATCAAAGAATCTTCAAAAGGGAGAAAACGCACTGCAAACTGAACATGTAATCTCCTGAAAGTATCTCATGTTGTGAACACGATAGCAAAAGCAAAATACATGGTTGTGAGATGTATTATTGAATTATCTAATCTTGCTAAACAATGTAGAAACTGGTCTCGAGATTGTTTCTTAAAGAACTTTTATCTTTTGGACTCACCTGTTATTGCAAATTGCTGTGCATTTGCATTGCTTACTGGCTGTTCTCATATAGTACTCACATAACTGTTTATTTAGTGATATTGGTTGAAGAACAAATATTTTGCAGGAGACCAGGATGAACTCTCTGTAGTCCTTTAAGAGAATGCCATAGAATCTTTGAGTCTGCCTGAGGGAGTTGGCAGGGTCTTCTGAAAACTAACAACAAGCAACACTCTCTCAGTACTACACTGTCGTGTCTGCCTGGATCTTGTACTCCAAATCTCTGGAGCGAGACTTGAGACCACAACCTTCTGATAGCACTCATGGCGATCAATTAGCCATAGTTGATATGAAGAGAGCAAAGTAGGCATTGGAAATGACAAAAATACAGATAGAGTTTCAGTATTAAAAAAGTGCAACATTAGGCTGGGTATGGGTGATGTTTGTAGGTGGAAGTAAGTGCTTTTGGTAACAGATAGAACATAGTATTTAAAACTCATTGTTGAGTCAAACAGGTCACTAAGGTTCCATGTGCTAAGGCTCAGTCTAAATTCCCTGGTTGGGGAAATTGTTTAATGCAGGAGCTGAGAATGACAGTTTTAGTCACCTAAGTCTTCAGCTTCTCATGCTCTTAGCACTCAACTTTCTGACCACAATAATGCCTAATCAGGTGTATTTTATACACATGCATAATGTAGGTCAATTATTCAGTCTTTTGAAAAAAAATCTGGCATCTCTTCAATGGCGTTAAGCATTGAAGCTTCACATTAGTAATTATTGCTCAATTCAGGTTTTATTTTCTAAAAGTGATGTGTTATTGGCTCCTTCCAAATGCATTGTCCTAGCAAAACTGAAGGTGAACAAGGCGCCTTATTTGTGCCAAGCATTGACATATGCTCATCTCAGGAGATAAATCAATTTTTGGAAGAAAAAAAAATTCCTTTAGCTAAATAATTTTTAAAAATGCACATTTTCTTATTGTCTTCTTAAATTAGATTCAATTATTTTGAAAAGTATTCAATCATGTCTGTAGAGAAAAACGATTGGTGGTTGGATTCTCAAACAAAATTACTCATGTATGAATTACTTTTTGAAGAAAGCTTGTCAGCTCTGATTTTGTTCAAATTATTCTTAGATTATAAACAATTTGGCTTGGAAGGTTTCAAGTGGATGCACATTGTTTTATCTTTACCAGGTGGTCAAATAGCCACATTGCTGAGGCCTTGCTAACTTTCCAGTAAGAAAATAAAGTGCAGAAAAATGTAAAAGAACAGTGGCTTAAAAAAACGGTGATAAGAAAAGCAAATTTGTAGCCTAGTCAGTAAATAAATTAAACAAAAATATGTATCAAATTTATTTTAAGAGAATTAGTTCTAACAGGACAAAAATTCAATGGTCATAATCATCATGCAGACCTAATTTCCCACAAGGAGGTGGTGGTGAGCAGCTTTTTGATCTGCTCAGTCCAGGTATTTGAGGACATCAATAATGCTATTGGGAAGGTTATTCCAGGATACTGAATCACTAAATAAGGTACGAGCCCGTGGTGTCAGGGATAAGGCATGGATTGAGGAATGGCTGGCTGACAGAAGCAATTATAAAAGGGGTCTTTTTCAGGATGGCAGCCAGTGACAAGCCGAGTTCCACAGGGGTTAGTGTTGCGTTTAATTCTTGTTATGTATTAACAATCTGGACAAAGGAACTGAGGGCACTGACACCAAGGGCTAATTTAGCAGCCTCCTGTGCGGTACCTTGTCAAAGGCCTTCTGCAAATTCAAATAGATCACATGATTTTGTCCATAGGCCATCTCCTTTATCTAACTTACTCCTCAAAGCTAGGTTTGCAGATGACACAAAGGTAAGTGGACGGCCGGGTAGTATTGACGAATCAGGAAGGTCTTGGACAGGCTAGGACACTGGGCAAAGAAGTAGCAGATGGAATACAATGTGAGAAAGTGAGAGATAATGCATTTGATAGGAAAAATAGAGATGTAGACTATTTTCTAAATGGGGAAAGGCTTTGGAAATCTGAAGCACAAAGGAGTTTTGGAGTCCTGGTTCAGGATTCTCTTAAGAGTAGCATGTTGGTTTATTTGGCAGATAGGAAAGCAAAGGCACTGTTAGCATTCTTTTTGAAAGGGCTAGAATACAAGAGCAGAGATGTACTACTGACGCTGTAAAAGGCTCTGGTCAGAACACATTTGGAATATTGTGAGCAATTTTGGGCCCTGTATCTAAGGAAGGATATGACAGTGTTGGAGGGTGTTTGGAAGGATGAGCGGGGATCTGTTTGAAGCTTACTGAATACTGGGAAGCTTGGAGATATTTCCACTAGCGGGAGAGATTGGGACTCAAGGGCACAGTGAGAGGACAACATTTTAGAACTGAGATGAAGAGGAATTTCTTCAGCTAGAGGATGGCGAATCTCTGGAACTCATTGCCACAGAGGGCTGTGGAGGGTAAGTCATTGAATGTATTTAAGACAGGGATAGATAGATTCTTGATTAGCAAGGGGATCAAGGGTTAAAGAGAGAAGCAAGGGAAATGAAATTAAGAAACATTTCAGCATAATCAAACGGTGGAGCAGACTCAAAGAACTGAATGGTCTACTTTTGCTCCAACATTCTACGGCCTTATATTAATAAAATCTATTTACAACACTCCTGTCATGGCACTAGGTTAGTGTCTAATGGAATTATAATGTTAACAGCTCCACCAATATATAATGATCCGTAGTTACATAAATAGATTATATTGCACCTTCCCATTCACTAGCATTGCAAAAAAAACTAGTATTTTTGAAAACCTGAATGGAATAATGAACATTTGAAAAGCCAACATTTCAATACACCCATATGCCTCGCAACCATATCGTTCACATTCTACGATATTCCATTTTATCGAACATCGTATTCTATAGCTTCCTGTGGATAACACCATCATCTCTGGAGATAGAATATACCCACCTATATTAAAAGTTCTACATGTAACTTCCTGTTAGCATCTCCTCTTTTACTTCAAAACAACTATATACCTTTAACTCAGCAGGTGTAACAGGCCTGGGGATGTACGGGCTCCAGTAAAAAGTGATCAAAATAATTAAATTCAACAGTACTTTAAAAAAAAGAGACTAATTACCACTACATCATTCAGGTTTGCACAACATTTCCAAATTGTACCAAAGTTATCACAATGTAGACATAGTTCCTTGTCATTGAGTCATAAAGTGAAACTTGATAGTGCTGTAAAGCGAAGGAAAACAGACATGTTCATTTCTGATACGGCTGTACAATTATGCTCCACATTTAAAGAGATAGCTGCTATAATTTATCTATCCAATTAGGTCAGGGAAATTGCAGGTTTCTGCAGCATCTTCAGTGTTAATATTACCGCAAGTACTGTTTAACACAATACAGTACCCACATCCCCTTGCAAGAAATTAGTTTATAGAAAGACCATGATCAGACTGAACTCCTGCTGGAATATATTATTCTGGAAGTCAGGCAATACTATTTCTTCTGACAAAGCTTTAACCATTAATCGCCACAGAATGTATTTTGAATTAGTTTTAAGGTAAATTAAGTGTTTCCATTCGAGACATGGTGGACAGTATTTTCAACTTTCTCCTCCTAGTTCTACAGTTCTAACATTTTCCAAGACGTTTTTCAACTTTAGGAAACTGAGTTTATGAGATCTTTGAGGATGGTAAATCTAACAGAATTACAAGCCAAAGTGGAGATGTTAGACAAGCATGAGAGACCCTTATACAGCATACAGTTTCCTTCTGCAGCATGAGGATCTTTGACTATGCAATAATGGGCCATGTTACAGAACATCGATGAATTCTGAGGAAGGGTCACCGGGCCCGAAATGTTAACTCTATATTTTCCTTCACAGATGCTGCCAGGCCTGCTGAGCTTTTCCAGCAACTTTGTTTTTGTTCCTGATTTACAGCATCTGTATTTCTTCCAGTTTTTATGGATGAATGCAGTTCAGTTGAACCCAGTTCAGTCCCTGATTGGAAGCTTGCAAGTGATAATTGCTACATCTTTCAGAAAAGGGACAGGTGCCCCTTGAATAGTAGCTAATTCCTGCTAGCAGCCAATTAAAAGCATACTATTTGAAATCTGAGAGCTAAAGGAAGAAGTTGTCAGGCCAGACAGAAGACAGATGAAATAATCTGGGAGATATGGGCAAGTGGGACGCGTTTAGTTTGGGAAATTTGGTCAGCATGGACAAGTGGACTGAAGGGTTTGTTTCTGTGCTATATGGCTCTATGACACTAAATATGGCTACACACCACCATCAAGGAGCTCTATAATGATTGGGAACAAAGTTGCTCGAAAAGCTCAACAGGTCTGGAAGCATCTGTGGAAAAGAAAACAGAATTTATGTTTCGGGTCCAGTGATCCTTCCTCAGAACTTGTGGTCATCGGACCCAAAACGTAAACTCTGTTTTCTCTTCCACAGATCTGCCAGACCTGTTGAGCTTTTCCAGCAACTTTGTTTTTGTTCCGGATTTACAGCATCCGCAGTTCTTTTGTTTTTTTATTTTCTGTAACGATTGAGGTTGTAGTTGAGCTCATATATCTGAACATCATTGCAAAATTCTTGATTGTATCAAAACCAAAATAATCTCAAAGCTTATTCTTGCTAATTCTTTGGCCAAATAAAATTGTACCACTGTATTACTAGCTCAGATATTTTCCCCCATTCATCTTCCATGATCGGCAGTCGACAAATCAGTTGCCACAGTTTGTACTGTTTGCCCAGGATTATACTGGTGAATAATGCAATACCTCTATCTCAACACAAGTGGAGGAACGAATTGAGCTAATTTTAAAATGCTGTACAAACCATACATGATAATGAACTGCTCTTTTTTTAGCAATCTAGCCCATAGGTGGTTCTACATCCACATCCACATCCAGCCAAATTTCAAAAACTTTCGATACCCTTGCAGCTCTCCACAAGGATCAGGTGTAGAGCTGGATGAACACAGCAGGCCAAGCAGCATTAGAGGAGCAGGACGGCTGACGTTTCGGGCCTACAAAGCAGGGTCTAGGCCTGAAACGTCAGCCTTCCTGCTCCTCTAATGCTGCTTGGGCTGCAATGTTCACCCAGCTCCACACCTTATTATTTCAAACTCTCCAGCATCTGCAGTTCCTGCTATCTCTCTCCACAAGAATACACTGATTCAGAATTTTGTTCAGGCTCGTAAAAATGATGAAGTTCTGCCAAGGGATAAAAGTTAATCCTTAAGAAAAAAAAAATTGAACAGTTCTAAATGCTTATTACCACACTAAAACAGAGATATTAAATAGGTGGTTTCCCAACAGCACCCTTTCAAAGTAGTTTATTCTTTGTTTCATTTATCTCCTTCTGTCGATCTTATTCCAACATTTTTCTTTTAAGACTCTGCTGTTGATAGGATTGGGGAATCTGCCACCAAACAGTTTCTGAGCCCAAACGTGTGAAAATACTGAACACAAGCAGAAAGGCAGCAAGTCTGAGCCCGGGATGTTTCAGCTTCCCCTCCCTTGGGTCTCTCCCACTGCACTGAGCAACAAACCCAAAACAGTAAAATGAGTAACTAAGGAAAAAAGGCACTTTAAGAATTAATGAGAGTAAAAGCTAACAAATCCTCTAGACCTGATGGTGTGGATTGCAATTCTAAATGAAATGGTTACTTAGGTCATGCTAACAATTTTCTAAAATTGCTTTCATTCTGGAACATTGGCAAGGAGTTTGGAAAGTGAGAAATTTGGCATTGTTACTGAATGAATGAGGGAGAGATAAAGCAGAGAACTAACATGACATTGCAGAACATGCAACACTTGCTCTTTCACCCTTTCTGTCCTCACTACTGAAGGCCCCAAACATCCCTTCCAGTTGAAGCAGTGATTTAACTACACTTAAAACTCAGAGCTACACTGCACGCAAATAGACCCTTCGGTCCAATTCGTCCATGCCAACCAGATATCCTGAATTATTCTTGTCCCACTTGTCAGCATTTGGCTCACATCCCTCTAAACCCTTCCTAGTCAGGTGCCAATCCAGATGCTTTTTAACTGTTGTAATTATATCAGCTTCAATACTTCCTCTGACAGCTCATTCGTACACACACTACCCTCTGCACTTTAGGTCCCTTTTATCTCTTTCCCCTCTCACTTTAAAACTATGCCCTCTAGTTTAGAAGTCCCCGAACCCTGGAGTTGGAAGACCTTGTCTAGTCACCTCATCCGTGCCCCTCATGATTTTATAAACCTCTATAAGGTCACCCAGCCTATTCAGGCCCTCCCTATAACTCAAATCCTCCAAACCTGGCAACATGCCTATAAAACTTTTGTGAACCCTTTCAACTTTCACAACATCTTTCCTATAACAGGGACAGGGAACTGAACACAGTATTTAAAAAGTAACCTAACAATGTCCTGTACAGCCTCAACATAACCTTCCAACTTCTTGTATCCATTGCATTGACCAATAAAGGCAAGCATACCAAACACCTTCTTCACTGTCCTGTCTATCCCGCCTCTGATTAGTGAGTTTGCAGATGACACGAAGATTGGTGGAGTTGCTGATAGTGCCGAAAGGATATAACAGGTTATAGATTGGTGACTTGGGTACACAAATGGTGGATCGAGTTTTACCGAGACAAATGCGAGGTGATCATTTTGGAGGATCAAATTTAGGTGTGAATTATATTGTTAACAGCGGAACTGTCAGGAACATTAAACATACAGATGGATCTGGGCATGCAGGTCCACGGTTCCTTAAAAGTGGCAACACTGGTGGCCAAAGTGATAAGGAGGCAAATGGCATGCTTGTCTTCAACAGCCGGAGCACGGAATACAAGAATTAGCAAGCCATGTTGCACCTACTTAAAACCCTTGTTAGGCCGCATTTGGAGAATGGTGTACAGTTTTGATCGCCACATTACCAAAAGGACGTGAAAGCTTTGGAGACAGTGCAGAGGACATTCACCAGAATGTTGCCTAGTCTCGTGGGCATTGGCTGTGAGGAAAGGTTAAAAACACCAGGATTGTTTTCACTGGAAAGATGGCAGCCAAGAAGAGACCTGATCGAGGTCTACAAAATTATGAGAGGCATAAATAGGGTGGATAGGCAGGCCTTTTCTCCAGGGTTGAAGTTTCAACTACAAGGGGCCTCAGGCTGAAGGTGAGAGGGGAAAAGTTTAAGGAAGATGTGCAAGGCGAGTTTTTTCGATGCAGGGAGAGGTTGGAGCCTGGAATGCTCTGCCAGAGGTGGTGGTGGAGGAAGCGGGCACATTAGAGACATTTAAGAGGCATCTGGATAGTTACATGAACAGTGGGGGAATAAAGGGATACGGACTGAGTAAGGACAGAAGATTTGTTTTTAGTTTAGTCAGGGTATGATGTTCGGCACAGGCTTGGACAGCCTGTTCCTGTGCCATTCTTTTCTTTTGTCCCAGTGACTCCACTTTCGATGAACTATGAACTTGCAGTCCAAGGTTTCTTTGTTCAGCAACACTCCACAGGACCTTAACATTAAGCACATAAGTCCTGCCTTAATTTGCCTTACCAAAATGCAGCACCTCACGTTTATCTAACTTAAACATTCAATCTAGCCTACTATATTTGCTGCTCACAAGACCCCTTCCGTACTGAGGAGATAAAGCGCAGACAAGGGACCACTTTGCCGAACACCTACATTCATCCCACAAAAATGCCACTGAGCCTTCAGTTGTCTGCCACTAACACACCACTATGTTCCCATGCCAGCATCTCCATCTCAAGCTACTGCAGTGTTCCCACAAGGCTTAGCACAAGCTGGAGAAACAACACCTCATCTTCCACCTCAGCATCTCAGAGATTCAAGTCTCAACACTGAGTTTACCAATTTCAGAGTACGAACAGCCTCTCCCTGTTCGTACACTCTCCAAGTGCAAAGGAATCTTAATCAACTGGGCTAGTGGCTGAGGAATGGCAGAGATGGAGTTTAGTTCAGATAAACGTGAGGTGTTGCATTTTGATAAGACAAACGAGACTTACACAGTTAATGGAAGGGCCCTGGGGAGTGTTGTCAAACAGAGACACCTAGGGGTGCAGTCCATACTTCTTTAAAAGCAGTGTCACAGTAAACACAGTGATAAAGAATGCATTTGGCACACTTAACCTCACTGCTCAGACCATGAAATATAGGAGTTGAAATGTCATGTTGCAGTTCAACGGGACGATGGTGAGTCCACTTTTGGAGTACTGTGTACATATCACCCTGCTAAATGAACGGTATTATGAAATTGGAGCGGGTGCAGAAAAGATTTATAAGAATGTTACTGGGGCTGGAGGGTTTGATTTATAAAGGAGAGGCTGGATAAGCTGGAACTTCTTTCACTAGCGCATAGGAGGTTGAAGGGTGACCTTATAGAGATTTATAAAATCATGAGGGGCATAGGAAAGGTAAATAGCCAAAGATTTTTCCCCAGGGCAGGGGAGTTCAAAACTAGACAGCATAATTTTAAGGTGAGTGAGAAAACATTTAAAAGAGACCTGAGGGGCAACTTTATCACACAGAGGGTGGTCCACGTGTGGGATGAACCGCCAAAGGAGGCATTTGGGCAGGTACATGACTCGGATAGGTTTAGAGATATATGGCCAAACACAGGCAAATGGGACTAGTTTAGTTTGGGAAACTTGATCAGCATGGATGAGTTTGACTGAAGGGTCTGTTTCCATGCAGTGTGACTCTGTGACTCTACGTCCTGTACTAAAGGAGCTATTTCCAGTACAGCCATCCCCTTTTCAAACATTAACACTTCTAGTTAGCACCACACCTAGCTATAATCTTTCTGCTCATGTTACACTGCCTATCCTTTTTATCTCTTTCACACTGGGCACTGTCTGTATGTACTCCATTCTTTATCACCATCTGCCCTGCCCAACCCCACCAGATCATCAGCATTAATTCCATCCTTCCCAGCTATTTTCAGTTCTGATAAAGGGTCACTGGACTTGGAACATTAACTCGGTTTTCTCTCCACAGTTGCTGACAGGTCTCTTGTGTTTCTCCAGCACTGTTTTTGTTTCAGATTTCCAGTATCTGTGGTTTTTTGTGTTTATTGCAGAGGTCTGAGATGTAGATGAGTGTAGGAGTCCTCATGCATGAATTCTAAACATATATAGGTAGAGCAAGTAACTAGCAAAGCTTACAGAATATTATCGTTTATTACAAGGGATGTGAATACTAAAGCATTTATGCTTTAGTTATATATGGCACTGGTGAGACCACAATTTGAGTAATGTACAATACTGGTCGCCATCTTTGAGGAAGATCATAAACATACTGGAGTCGTTTCAGAGAAAGTTTACTGAACTAATGTCTGGAGTTGGCTGATTATTTTACGAGATAACACAGTGTGGAGCTGGATGAACACAGCAGGCCAGGCAGCAGAGGAGCAGGAAAAGGTGATGTTTCGGGTCAGGAACCTTCTTCAGAAATAAGGCTTTTCTAAATTTTTGCGTGAATGCAAGTCATAGATGTGTGGGCTGAGGGGGATGAAAGTGAGTCCTTTACTGAGGACTGACCATTCAAACTCGGGTGAGGGGGAGGTCTGGGATGGGGGGGTATGCTGAAGACCCGGCAGGGCTTGGGGTGGGGTTGGGTGTAGAGCTGGCTGTGTGGGCGGAGTTAGTGATGTTGCCGGTAGATAGGGCATCGGTGGCAGAAGTGATGTCATCGTTGAAGGGGACGGCGGGAGCGGTTTCAGCAGCGGCGTCGGCGGTGGTTTGCGGGATCGGAAGTGACGTGACTGGCTTTGGCGGATGTGACGAGATCATTGGCATCAGTAGGTGATGAGATGGTGGCCACATGGTCAATGGCAGCAGGCACATCGTGAGGGAGGTCCTGGGTTGGGTTGAGGACTTGCTGGGTGGAAAAGGCCTGTGTCTGGTGGCAGGCAGCGGTAGGTTTTGTGTCCTTATGGTTTTTAATGCAGGCAAGGTGGAGTAAAATCTTAGGTTGAGGTTGTGGATCCTGCAAAGAATGAAAAACAGAAGGGGTCGTTTGCAGATCTGGGAGAGGGAGGCTCTGAGCTGGGATAGGGTTGACTGTACAGTCAGAAGATGTCGGCACATTGCCGAGAGCGTGTGCTTGAGCAGCCGCAGAGAAAACCATTTTTGGAGGATCTGGATGTTGTTTATATAGAGTTTGTCGTGGGCGGGGCCAAATTGGGATCCCAGTCTATTTGGGATGTTCCTGCTGCATAGGCAGGTCCTACGAAAGGCAATGTGGCTGTTGTACTTGGTTTGTTTCAGTATGTCACGAGCAGTATCAGGGCCAAAGAGATTACCAGTGAGTTGCAGTGGGAGAGAGATCCACCGAGGTCTTTCTGGAGGGACAAGGATAACTTCTTCAAGGTAGGCATCCCTAGAAGGGCCTTCGCAGTGGGGTCATAACTCACTCAGAGATAGTAAGAACTGCTGATGCTGGAGTCAGAGATAACACAGTGTGGAGCTGGATGAACACAGCAGGCCAGGCAGAGGAGCAAGAAAGTTGACATTTCGGGTTGGGATCCTTCTTCAGAAATAGGGGAGGGTATTTTATGAGGCAAGGTTTGACAGGCTGTGCTGGTAATCACTCTTTTGATTTGATGTGATGTGATGTGATTTAGTGTACCCAAGTACGGTGAAAGGCTTTGTTTTACGCGCAGTACAGGCAGAGATGACTTGATTGAAACATACAAGATCCTGAGAAGTCCTGTCAGAGAGAGATGGAGATGCTGTTTCCTTTAACTGAGGAGTCTACAAGCTAGGAGCCATCATTTAAAAAATCAGGGGTCGTCCATTTAAAACAGATTTTTTTTCCCCTCAGAGGAGATCACGAGTCTTTTCCTAGGATGGTGACGGCGAGCAGGAGGGGGCATAGCTTTAAATTGAGGGGTGAAAGATCTAGGACAGATGTCAGAGGTAGTTTCTTTACTCAGAGAGTAGTAAGGGAATGGAACACTTTTCCTGCAATGGTAGTAGATTCGCCAACTTTAGGTACATTTAAGTCATCATTGGATAAGCATATGGACGTACATGGAATAGTGTAGGTTAGATGGGCTTGAGATCGGTATGACAGGTCGGCACAACATCGAGGGCCAAAGGGCCTGTACTGTGCTGTAATGTTCTATGTTCTATGTTCTATGAAGTGTCATATGACATGCTTGAAATCTTTACAGCACAACATATATGTGTGATGTGTAGGAACTGATATCTGGAAGAGCTGTTGCTATTTGTCCTTTCAGATTATCACCCCAGCACTGGATCAGATTTATTTATTTTAAATTTTGACAGAAACAAAATGTACTACCGCCTCCTCCTCCCACCTGTCCCCCACCCTCCCTCCAACCCTTACTCTGCGTCGGTCACCTATTTGTTCCTTTCTCAAGAATGACGTGGGTGATATTTAGTTTGTTACATTTAGATTATTATTCCTAAGGTAGAAAAAGGTAGAACCACAAAATATTCCAGAGATTGACTGCCATTGCTGCTGTGACGCAAAATTACTTCCACTACCTCAAACATTCACGCCTCCCACCCTGACATGATGTGTTGAACTTGTATTACAGTTACCTTTTTTCACATGTATGCTGTACAATCACAGGGTCTTATGTGTATGGCGTCAAGCTAAGCAACTCAGATGTAATGCTGCACATTTCGTTCAATGTGTCATGCCGTCAGAGGACAAAGCTCATTAAGTAGCGTCTGAGGGCTTCAATATTTTGATCTACGTTTACACTAACCCATAACCAATGGATCTGATCTAAACTCTGCAGTCCTGCCACATCCAGTCGTGGATAGTGGTGGGCAATTAAACAACTTCCTGGAGAAGATTCCACAAATATCCCCGTCCTCAACGATGGGACTGCCAAGAACATTGGTGCAGTAGATAAGGCAGAAGCATTTGCAGTAATCTTCAGCCAGTAGGGCCGAGTGAATGATCTCAGCCTCCTCCAGAGGTGTCCAGCATCACAGGTGTCAGCCGTCAGCCAATGCAAATGAATGAATAAATTTTATTGTCACATGTACTCAAATCAGTGCAGTGAAAGGCCATTTACAGTGCCCTCTTAGGTACTATGGTGCCCAGGTACAATCCAGAAATGAAGCAAAAATTACACTACAGCTGTACAGTATGACCATAGATCAGAAAAACAAGAAGCAAAGCTAGAAAGACAAAGATCACAGACTCTCTCCAATGTCTTTCCACAGCAGACCAGCAAAGCAAACCTCCATGATGTCTGACCGCTGGCATACTCTGCACTGAGCCACTGGCTGCTGGCATCACCACCCCACGCCACTGGTCACCAGTGCCCCAATTGCATTCACTCAGGTGATATCAAGAAACCATTGGAGGCAGTGGATCCTGCAAAGGCTATCAGCCCTGACAACATTCCGGCAATAGTACTGGGGACTTGTTCTTCACAGCATGCCATATGCCTAGTCAAGCTGTTCCAGTACACAGCATTACTGTATTCTTATTGAAAAGATGGTGGAAGCAGAATCTTTGAATGTTTTTAAGGTAGAGGTTCATAAGCAAAAGGGCAAAAGATTTATCGCAAGTGGGCTGGAATGTGGTGCAATCAAATCAGCCAATATGTTAATAAATGTTTTGAGGGGCTGTGTGCCTCCTTCTGCTCCTTTTTCATAGGTAACCTGTCCACAGCAATATCCACAAACAGCAACAAATTATGAACAGAATCTATTTTTGCAACCCTGTTTGAGTAAATAATGGTCAGAGACCAGAAATAACTCCCAAGCCCCTCTAATTTGTAACACAAGAGTATTCACAATCACCTGAACACAGGCAAGACCTCATGTGGGTGCTTTCCATTTGCTTTTGCTGCTGCAGTTGATAGCAGGCAGCCTGACCTGACTTCAAAATTGTTGGATGCTAACAATGAGTGCAAAGGGTGTTCAAATCCAATTTCTTAGCAGTGGCTCAGAACAGCACAAAAGTAATAATTTGATAAATGGTCCTCCATTTTCTGGCTTTGCTCTGCACCATATTCCATGCAGTGCTGAATAGATATTCACTGTGTGGATACTTTTCTTCTTAATTGATTGAGGGCACTCCCCAGTATTAGCTTACAAATAGAGGCAGCTCACTGACGTTCCAGCAGTAGGTCACTGCTGCGTATTTCTCGAGCTCCCAGTTGCAATCTTCTCCACATATTCAGTTTTTTTTTTGCCTCATTTTCTCCCAAGCATTTTCAGTGCCTAACCACTTTGCAGCACAGCATGCTGCATCATACAGATTCCATGAGGCGACGAGATCACGATCTCAGCTGAATTAACAGCACCAACAGCTTTTGAACAGGCAATTACAAGTTGGGGAAATGTTTAACTGCCATGGCTATACGCTCTCCCACGAAACAAAAATATCGATGAACAGTTTGCATCAAATGAAAATAATTACTGCAACATTTGTTTTTAATAGAGTTCCGTATGAAATGTGACATGGGTGGAGACCACTTAGAAGGATTCAAAATATAAATCTGTGTCATAAGTCATAGAACAAATTTGTTATTACAGAATATGACTTTTGTTGGCAATACCCCACCACTGCAGACATACAAAGTCTGCTGGATAAACTACTCAATTTTACAAAAAAAAGCACACAAATCTTACTGTGTTAGATAATTAAGGCTGATGGGTGAATAAAAGACTGACTAATAAGAGTTTATCACTGCAATTATTTAGGTCTGGCCACAGCAGGTACTTTTTGTAGTTTTTTAACTTTCTAACTATACATTTTACAGAGACTCCAGGGGGTGAATCATTTGTGTGTAGACTATTCTCAGCGTAAACAACACTTTTCCATTGCTTTGAACAAAAATTTTCATCAAGTTAAACACACCAACCGTTGCAAGAGAAAGAACTCTTTGAAAATTATTAGCCAATTTGTATGCTGAGGTGATATTATGATACAAAAAATCTTTAATTTGCAATATGCTGGGGTATGGATTCCTCCAGATTATTGTAATAAACACTGCAGCACGTAATCGAGCTGCAGAAAGCTTTGCCAATGAAAATTCAATCCACTGTCAGAAGACTGAACATGGAAAGGGGCTTTTGTGCAGATTTTAATAAACAGGTTAGCAGAACTCCCTCAGAAAGACAAAAGATATTTAATTTTCATCTCTTTATCAACTGGCTAACAAAATTATTAGTATCATGATCAACAACACGTGGAAGTCCACAAGATCAAATCAAGTTCACTGCACATTTGCAGCTTTTCTTCTATTTTACACAATTCACCCACATCTGAGGTTTGAGATCATACTTGCTGATCAGAGCAAAGTTAAATTTTGTGTTTATCAAAACACCAAGAAAGTACTTTCCACTTTATACTTTTCTACTATAATTTTCCAGTTTATACTAAGAACTGTAGTGTTAAACATTTTAACACTTCCTTATTTTTCTACTTTTGTACCTAACATGGCATCGGGAATGGGGACATTGTACACTTTCACTGCACTCCTGTACCCCTCTGCATGATTAAAAATGACATTTAGATTTAAATCTAATCTACTTAAAAGGGGAAAAAAATATAGGGTCAATGAAAAAGAATAGGGGACTGAGACTAACTGAATCACTACCAAAATGCTGGCACCAGCCAGATGGCCTTTTCTGTGCTTCAGTCAATTGTTAACAACCTACATTTATTAAACACCTTAATAATGTCACAAGGGATTAATAAGAGTGATAGCAATAAAAACTAGAACTACAGACAGAAACATCAGGGCAGACAACCAAAAGCTTGATCAAAGTAGCAGTTTTTAAGCAGCAAAGAAGACAGGAAGCGAGATGGGGAAAGAAGTTAAGGGAATAGACTTCTGAAGTTAGGACCCAGGCACTGAAAACACAACAAGCAATAGTGAACCAATTAAAAATCACGATTGTGCAAAGTGCCATCATCGCTCGTCCATCATCATTGATAAGTAGTGGTCCATTAGCAGGCTGTTAAATAACGTACAATCTTGGTGGAGAAACTGTGAACTACTCAAAAAAATCAACCAAAACGTGTAGCAATGGGTATTTTTGGCCAACGATTCAATCCAACCAATAGGAAGTGAGGCAGCAGTGGATAAATAAAAATTCAAAAATTGGAGAAAACAAAAAGGCAGGAAAGACTTGATTTAGATAGTCAATCACTTGACATCCTAGTTGCTTTAAATTCATTGAAGCACTTTCAAAAGGCAGTCGCTGCTATAACTCAGGAGACTGAGTAGCCAATCGCATAAAGCAAGTTCACACAAACAGTAATGCGATAGCGACCAGGTAATCAGATTTCTTGAGGGGTTAACAGAGAGAAATCTCAGTTTAACAACTTTGAAAAACTGTATCTCCAATGTAGCACAATAAAGAATATTCTATTCTAGCACAATTTCATTTTTGCACTAGAATTTCATCCTTGCATTTTGTGTCAACATCCTAATTGGAACCTGAAGCCACTACTTTCTGACTCAGGTGAAAACGCCACCAATTGAGTCATGGCTGACGAATAGAAAATATATACATATATTTTTCAGAAAGGGTCTTCAGATTTTACAGTCCAAAAGGTTAATGACCCCCCTGATTTTTTTTTTATTGGCAGGAGAATAGGTTCAGAAAAATTTAACCAATTAATGCAAATCTGACAGCCATCTGCTTTTCGGCTTTTTGCAAACATGATCCAAGAACACAGAATGGGAATGGAATGCAATAAATTTTCAATGAGCCACACCATGTTCTCACCATGTTCTCCAGTAAACAGTTTCCTGCTTTTTGCAGAAAGTGGTACAGATCTGATTACTTAAACTGATACTAAAAAGACGGTTCAACACAACAGCAACTTCTTAATATCTGGAAAAAACATGTTGCTGTGTAATAGATCATCATTACCTCAGAGATAAACACTCTCCATCGACAGATATTACCTGACGCACTCTTTACACTCAAGGCTGACAGCCATAACTGCACCAATCGTTAATTCACAGCTTTTTCAACATTGGAACATGTCCAGCTAATGGTTCAAAGTGAACACTTACTATTTGGCAATGCGAACCAAGTCTTACAATACTTTACTCAAATCCTACACAGACAGACCATTCATTAATACTTCTGCTACCTCTCAAATGCTCAAGTGGAGTTAAAAGTGAAACTAATGCTTTAGCTTTCAAAGGGTGCAAAATATGTCCACTTTTTAAAAACACTTTTCAATTTTTCAATGTCTTATTGGGTACATTTTCTTCTTGTTGGTTTATTATCTTCTCCTGTTTATCAGGTCTCATTCTTCAGCCACCAACATCCCATTGCTTCATTGTGTATAAAATCATGAGGGGCATAGATAAGATGAACGCATTTAGTCTTTTTCCAAAGGATGGGGAATTGAAAACTAGAGGGCACAGGTTTAAGATGAGAGGGGATAGATTAAAGGAGAACCTGAGGGACAACTTCTTCAAGCAGACAGTGGTACGTATAAGGAATGGGCTGCCAGAGAAAGTGGTTGAGGCAGGTACAATAGCAATATTAAAAAAATGTTGGATAAGTACATGGATGAGAATGGTCTTGAGAGATATGGCTCAAATGCAGGCAACTGGAGCTAGCTGAGTGGGCATCATGGTCAGCATGGACCAGTTTGGGTTGATGTGGCCAGTTTCCATGCTGTATTACTCTATGACTTTATAACTACTGATACTATTCTGATTTCGCCACCTTCCAGTGAGAGGCCACAGCCTTCAAGTTCTTCTTGGTTTCCACCCTCACCTGAAACGTAGTTTCTCAACTTTTGCTGGGGTTGAAGTATACCTGGTCACCTTCTGATACTTGACTTAAACCAATCATTTTTCCCTATCTCCGCTTCAACACTTCACACGGTAAAATTTTTTTCCAGCAAGGCATCAGAAATAAGTTTATAACTCACCCTCAAGCACATTTCATGCATCCACATTTTCACCAGGTCAGTGGACAACAATCAGAAATGGGAGACATGGTTAATTATTTTGCCTTCATTGTGCAGTGCAGATTTGTCCCAGTCTAACCTACACAATAACAGCCAGCAAATTTCTAACTGATGTTTCTTCTCATTCCCTCAATGCCAAGTCTGGAATCCACAAATAATCCATTTGACAGTCTCTCCTCTTCCTCATTGATTTGCCACAACTGGATGAGAGGATCTGCAGATTTGAGCCCAGTTTGAACAAACTCTACAAAGCTTTAACAACTGCAAGAACTGTGGATGCTGTAAATCAGGAACAAAAACAGAAGCTGCGAGAAAAGCTCAGCAGGTCTGGCAGCATCTGTGAAGAAAAAAAATCAGAGTTAACATTTCGGGTCCGGTGACCCTTCCTCAGACAAAGCTTTGCCAGCTTCACCAAGTCATTATCTACCTCCAACCTCTCACATCATATTGCCTTCCAACTGATGGCAGGCACTTAATCCTTGTTGAAAACCAATGTCCTCCCTCCCTTGATCATTGTCTTAGGGTGACTGTTCATAACTTTGGGATGCTACTCCACCAGGAGATAGACTACCAAACCCATGTCATCCCATTGCAAAAACAGGTAACTGTCAGCTCTGTACCAACATGTTCCCACAACCCGCTCCCAGGTCAGTCCACCTCCTGCTGAAATGACTCTAGACTTGACCCACACTGGCATGGCTGGCCTTTCAAATCTTTATCCTCCATAAACTACAGTAAATGGAAAAGTCGAGGCAGCATGCAACGTATCCCGTATGTAAGACTTCTCATTCCATTCTTCCTGATATATATTGGCTCCCCTAAATTTTTATCCTAATTCTCCAATCAATCCATGCCCTTAACACTCCCGTCCGCCCCCATATTTGCTCCTTCAATTCTTGTGCCTTACATTTCCCCAACTAACCTGTACGAAGTTACACCTTCAGTCACAAAGGCTCAAAAGCCTGATAACTTTATAAACTTACTTCCTCTTTAGCTCTTTTATGACACTTTGAGAGTTGGAATTCAGAAGTGAATCCTAGTCAGAGCACACATAGAATGTTCCATTCAGTTTTAGGCACCAATCCTCAGGCAACATTTACTGGCCTTGTGGGACTTTTAAACAGATTTATTCTTTCACACAATGTGGGTCTTGCTGGCTGGACCAGGTTTTATTGCTCATCCCCAATGGTCCTCGAGAAGGTAATGTTTAGCTGACTTCTTGAACTGCTACATATTTATAAGCATAATACCATAGTTTAAAAAGTTAAACTGAAGCAAGAAGTATAAATGCTCTTGTATTTCCTTGAGTTTAGAAGGTCGAAACATCACTGAATCAAAACCGTTTACATGATAACAGGGTTCCATGGGAAAACCACTTCCTCTGATGGTTGACAACACGGAAGTATAATCTGAAAGTTAGAGCTAGACCATTTAGGAGTGGAATTACAAAGCATTTTTCTACTGAAGGAAACTGGAAATCAGAACTGAGATCCCCAAAACATTGTGGATTGAAGAACAATTGCAATTTGGGATAAATGAATGTGTTTTAAGTCTGAAATGTCCATTAGAAAGTTGAGATGCTGCTTAGATATAATTTAATTGGTTTACAGACAGGTTTAAAGGGCTCAATGGCCTATTCCTGTTCTTATAATCAGAACAGCACAGAAAGTGAGCAACAGGAAATGTTATGCTCATCATCCAACCTCCATGGGTAAACGGTGAGCCCATAAGTAACGTTCACTGACTTTGTGCCTTGTCAGTTTTCATCCAAGCCTCTCAGTACGACATCCTCACTTGCTTTGCAATGTGGTTGAGGGAAAAACTAGGTTTTAATGAGAAGTAGACTGACATTGACCATAACACTGACTATCCCACCCTTCAGGATGGGGATGGTGCTGGTAGCGGTACACAGCATGGAAAAGAATATTTATCAGTTGAAAAGCACAGCCATTCCAATCATGTTTCCCTGAATTAAGTAGAGTTCATTCATTTACTAAAAATGCAACATTTGTCCACTATTACAGATGATGCTTAACTACTGTAATCTGTGCAAGTTATCCACTTTTATTCCTTTTGTACAATTGCTGCTGGCAGGAAGCAGAAGATGAATTTAGTTAGATGTAAAAGAAAATGTTTCCATAAAACAGTTACTGTTTCACTCTGAGACGGCAAGAACGGCTGATGATGGAGTCAGCGTTAATGTAGTGTGGAGCTGCAGGAACATAGCAGGCCAGGCAGCATCAGAGGAACAGGAAAGTCAACATTTCAGGTCAGGACCCTTCTTCAGTAATGGGGAAGGGGAAGAGAACTGGGTATTAAATAGAGAGGAGGAGTGGGACCTGGGGGGGGGGGCGAAGGTACATGGGCTGGTGACAGGTTGGATGCAGGGAGGGTGTAGTGGGGATTGGTCAACAGGAAAGGTAGGAGAGATAGGTGGGAGAGAAGACGGGCAGGTTGTGTCAGGTCAAAGAGGCAGGGATGAGATGGATGTTCGGACGTGTGATGAGGATGGGGATGGGGAGATTTTAAAACTGGTCAATTTTAGGTTTAGGCTGTTGGGCTATAGCTCCCGAAGCGGAATGTGAGGTGTCGTTCCTCCAGTTTGAGTGTGGAGTCATTGTGGCACTGGACGAGGCCCAGGATGGTCATGTCACCCAGGGAATGGGAGCGGGAGTTAAAATGGTGTTGGATATGGAACGTTTGCTTTGGGCCTTGGATGGAGGTGAGGAGAGAGGTGTCGGGGCATGTGTTGCACTTCCTGCGGTACAGGGAAAGGTAGCAGGTTTGGTGGGGCTGGTGGGCAGTGTGGAGCGATCAGGGCAGTCACAGAGAGAGCAATCCCTATGGAAGGCAGACAGGGGTGCGGCGGGGAATGTCTCTTTGGTGATGGGTCGGATTGTAGATGGCGGAAGATGTATGCTGGATGCAGAGGTTGGTGGGATGGTATGTGTATGTTTTTGTCAGCAGGAGGGGTTGCGAGGGCCAAAGCGCGGGAAATACAACAGACGCGGTTGAGGGCATTTTTGATCATCAGAGTGGGGAATGTTGCGGTCTTCGAAATAGGAGGACATCTGGGATGTGTGGGAGTGGAATGGCCCGTGGAGTAGACGTGATGGAGGCAGTGGAATTGGGAGTAGGGGATCGCATTCTTGCAGGAGGGTGAGTGAGAGGAGGTGTAGGCCAAGTAGCTGTGGGAGTCGTTGGGTTTGAAATAGATGTCAGTGTTGCGGTGGTTACCACAGATGGAGATGGAGGGGTCCAGAAAGGGGAGGGAGGCATCACAGATGGTCCAGGTGAATTTGAGGTTGGGGTGAAAGGTGTTAGTAAAGTTGATGAACTGTTCAATCTCTTCATGGAAGCACGAGGATCACTGGTGCAGTCATCGATGTAGCAGAGGAAGAGGTAAGGTATGGTGCCAGTGTAACAGCAGAAAAGGGACTGTTCCACGTATCCTAAGAAGGGGTAGGCATAGCTCGGGCCCATGTGGGTGACCACAGCCACCCTCGTTTGCAGGAAGTGGGAAGTTTCACTCTGGTCTGTGCAGCCCTGTCATTATTTTATAAAACACCACATTTCTGAAGGGAAATTATGTCACTACACCAGATTATTATGTGCAATTTTGGTCTCCTTTTCTGAGGAAGGATGCTCTTGTTCTCGAGGGAGTGCAGCAAAGGTTTACCAGGCTGATTCCAGGGGTGGCAAGTCTGACGTATGAGGAGAGATTGATATGGTTGGGATTGTTTTCACTAGAGTTCAGATGAAGGAGGTGGGAATCTCACAGAGACTTATAAAATTCTAACAGGACTGGACAGGGTAGATGTAGGGACAACGTTCCCAATGGTGGATGTGTCCAGGACCAGGGGTTACAGTGTAAGGATTCGGGGTTGACCATTTAAAACGGAGATGAGGAGGCATTTCTTCACCCAAGAGTGGTGAGCCTGTGGAATTCATTACCACAGGAAGTAGCTGATGCCAGAACATTGAATGTATTCAACAGGTAACTAGATAAAGCACTTGGGGGCGAATGGGATCACCGGTTATAGGGACAAAGCAGGATTAGGACCATCAACCATGATCGTGAAGAATGGCGGAGCAGGCTCGAAGGGCCGAATGGCATCCTCCTGCTCCCATCTTCTGTGTTTCTACGTTACTGGAGCTCTAACTTGTTACACCATTCCATTCTTGGACGCTACTTTGCTCCACGGAAAATTAGGAATTCAATCAATTTTGATAAGTCAAGCACAGGCCAGCCATTTGTTGAGGATACAGGCAAACTGTCAGATGGAGAATGAGCTAAAAGGCACCTGTAAGGAGAGAGCAGGATGTAGAAATGACACACCTCTCCTGACACCATCAGTCGTAGCTGCTCCTCAGTCAGCCTGGCAAGCTGTCTGAAATACGAATGCTACAAAAGGCAAAACTCCCCTCCACAATACCACTGTGGGAAAATTATGCATTATGTCAGCCTGTTTGGAATAGCATCCTAAAATATTGACAATACTTTTATTTTTCCAGACAATCATGCAACATATCTTACAACTGATGCTGGAAAAGCACACCATTGCTCCAAGTCCTATTACTCTACAGGTAGCAACAGAAAATAAAACTCCTTTTCTCAGTTAAACACCTTATTTATATCAGGTTTCAAACCAAAAGATCTGTCAGCCAGGTGCTTTCATAACATTTTGATGCATTTACTACCAAAAATGTGCAATTGTGTGATTTACACAGTAATACAGAAGCATAAATGCTTACCCCTCTAAATATCTCATCAACACACGAACACACTTGGATATCAGGAAGAAAAGAAACAAAAACAGATTCCTCTGCAGAGATCTGCCTTCCGGGAAAAAAAAACCTTGGCCAATGGTTCGGCCAACACTCGAAGGCAAAAGGACACAAGCTGGGACGTTCTGGAGTCTGTTGTTCTGATATTCTATCACACCGTAGTCATTATCATTCACACATCGTTTTCGTTGTGATTTTGCAGACAGTTTGTTCAATAAATACAATCCTGACATGTTCTTTCAAAAGAACAATAGGTTTCAACCTGAACTGAAGTAGGGGATTTTCTTTTCATCTCTGTGAAAGATCAGCTGGGAAGTTTATTCATAGAAAGCTTTCCTCCAATTCAGCTCATTCTTTGCAGGCTTTCCTCCAAGCCAGTCACCGTTCAAAACAGCCCAACAAGGTCCAAGAAAGCAAGACGCTATCCCTAGTGATATAATTTTCAAGATGCCTTGTTTAAAACAAAACTCACTGCATGCAGTAAACTGTAATAAACTTTATATATGATCTCTTTTAATTAAATTATTTCAGGTGCATCCACAAAACTTCAAATAAATTCCTTTTTCCCATAATCCTTCAAAACCAAATCTTCCAAGCAATATGAAATATCGAGCATCTCCATCACCCTTGTGTGCTGTGGATCAGAACAGTACTTACTGCCCTGGTGAAGTTGGTAGCAAGTTGCTTCGTTGAATCACTGTAGACTACGGATGTAGGGACACTCGAGCTGCCGTTAGGGTGGCAGCTCTCCTGTTTTGATCCGACTACAGTGATGCAGTCCCAGGTCAGGATGGTATGTGGTTGAAGAGGAACTTGCAGATACTGCTATCTCCATACATCTGGAGCCTCTATCCTTCTACGTGGTAGAGGTTGTAATTTTGAAGATATTGTGGAAAGAGTCTTGATATGTTGCCCCACTGCAATTTGTAGGTTGTATAGACTGCTATCCCTGTTAAAATCGGTGGCTCAATGTGGTCCAGGTCTTATTGCATGCAGTAACAGGCGGCTTTCTGATCAAAGTTCAGAATGGAACAAAACACTGCTCAATTACTTCATGAAATATTGTCTGTTAGAGCATTATACACCAACTAAATAAGAGCTGCAAGCTTATGAAATTGGATTATTGCAAAGTGGGCCCCTTGCTCTACCAATTTCACCGCCAAAAATGGATGGCCAATGAAACACGCTGGCTCAGGCAATATTGCCCACATACTGTGTGTGAATAAATAATCTCCACTGTAACACTCACTAAGTTGGTTTTGTTTGTATGCTCTTAACAGAAACCCCCAGCTGACCACGTACTTGTTTTAGCTGCTTTTTTGATTAACTAAGCCAACTGCTCCTTTACAGGAGGCCTTGTTAAAACCTTGCCAATAAGTGACAACATGCAACTTGTTTTCTTAATAACTTGCTAAACATGCACATTAACTGCATGTTGAGTGTACAAGGACACATAAATCCCTCTGACCACCATTTAACAGTCATTCGCTGCTAAAAAAAACTGTATTTTCCTATTCCTTTGAATAATTTCACATCTCCCCCTGTTACACACCATCTGCTCTTGACCTTTCAAATAAACTGTCTATACTCTTTCATGGGTTCTTTACAATGCTCAACTTTCCCTAATAAAAACCAAAAGAAATGCGAATGCTGTAAATCAAGAACTAGAGCAACGTTGCTGGAAAAGCTCAGCAGGTCTGGCAGCATCTGTGAAGGAGAAAACAGAGTTAACATTTCAGGTCACTTTCTCTACCTTGCTTTGTATCATTACATGTGATCTCTTCATCTAACTCATTTGTTAGTGGTAAAACCGAGTACTCCAAGGCTTTGGAGTAGATCTGTAGCTCGGGCTTTGGGTGTTGAGGCTGGTTGGCTCGCCGAGCTGGTTTGTTGTTCCACAGACGTTTCGTCACCGTGCTGGGTAACATCCTCAGCGCAGCCTCTGATGAAGCATCAGTGTGTTTTCCTGCCTGGCTCTTAAACTCTGGGCTCCATTGCGATGGATTGCCTCACTTCTGGGTTTCCTCTGTAGTGAAGGGTCGAGCTCAATGTGTTTATTAATAGCCTACTTTGTGGACTGCCACGCTTCCAGGAATTCTTGTGCTTGTCTCTGCCTAGCCTGTCCCAGGATCTTGGTATTGTCCCCGAAGTGGTGGTTCTGCTTGTCCATGTGGATTGAAATGAGTGAGTATTGGTCGTGTCCTTTTGTAGCCAGTTAGTGTTCATGTATTTTTGTTGTTAGTTTCCTTCCTGTTTGTCCGATGTAGTGTTTCTCACAGTCTCTGCAGGGGATCTTGTAGATGACATTGGTCCTGTCCATGGCAGAGAATGGTTCTTTAGTTCGAGAGAGCATGTGTTGTAGGGTTGATGTGGGTTGATATGCCGCTCTGATGCCCAGTGGTCATAGAAGTCTTGTGGTGAGTTTTTACGTGCTCATGACGTAGGGCAGTGTGATGTTGGGGCGTGTAGAATCGTTCTGATGCTGTTCCTGTCGGCATCTCCTGACCCAGTTATTTGGATATCCATTATCCTTGAACACTTGGAAGAGGTATTCTTCCTCCTCTTGGCATAGTTCCATGTTACTGCAGTGTGTTGTTGCCCTTTTAAATAGTGTTCACACACAGCTTCATTTGTGTGTGCTGGGATGGTTACTGTTGAAGTTCAGTACCTGGTCAGTGTGTGTGGCTTTTCAATGTACTTTCATTTAGAGTTCCCCATTTGTCTTGCGTTCTACCATGACGGCCAGGAATGGGAGCTGTTTGTTCTTCTCCTCCTCTCTGGTGAATTTTATTCCAGTGAGCGTGTTGTTTATGGTCCAACGTCACTAACAAGATCTCCTGCAGAGACTGTGAGAAACACTACATCGTGCAAACAGGAAGGAAACTAACAACAAGAGCACATGAACACCAATTGGCTACAAAAAGACACGACCAACACTCACTCATCTCAATCCACATGGACAAGGAGAACCACGACTTCAACTGGGACAACACCAAGACCCTGGGACAGGCTAGGCAGAGACAAGCACGAGAATTCCTGGAAGCGTGGCACTCCATGAAGCTCAACCCCATATACATTCCACTACGGAGGAAGTGAGGCAATCCATTAAAAACCAGGCAGGAAAAGACACCGACGCTTCAGAGGCTGCACTGAGGATGTTACCCAGCATGGTAACAAAACGTCTGTGGAATAACAAACCAGCTCGGCGAGCCAGCCAACCTCAAAACCTAGTACTGATCCTTGTGGCACCACATCAAGTTTTCCTGCAATCTGAGAAGGATCTGTTTATTCCTGTTCTGTTTTATGTCTTTAACCATTCTTCTGTCCTTGCTACGATATAACTCACAATTCCTTGAGCCTTTACCTTGCTAACCTTTTGTGAGTTCTTGTGAATACCTTTTGAAAATCAAAACATACTACAACACTTCCTTCAACATCAACACCAACATGCTGGTTACCATTGACAACAAACTGGCTGGACTAGCTATAGAAATACCTTGTCCATAAGACAGCTCAGACACTAGGGCCCTGCCAGCCTGATGCCCAGTGCCTCACCAATATCCAAGAGGCACAAGTCAGCAGTATAATGAAAACTCTCGACATGCCTGGATGGATGCAGGTCCAATAAAACTCAAGAACTTCAACATGAACATGAACAAGAACAAGAACAAGAACAAGAACAAGAACAAGACAGCTCACTTGAATGCCACCTGATCGACCACTTTCAACATTTACTCTCTTCAATTTAAGACATAATAGCTCCAAAGTGTGCCATATACAAAACGTACTGTAACAACTCACCATGGCTTCTTTGGCAGCACCTTCCAAACTCATGACCACTGCCATCCAGGGCGAGGAGAGCAGATACATGGGAAAACCAGCACCACAAGTTCCCCTCTGAGCCACACACCACCTTGATGTGGAAGCATATCACTGGAGATTCAATAGCCAAAACCCTGAACCTTGTAACAATGCTGTGGGTGTACCTACGTATCAGGTCTGCAGCATTTCAAATACACAGCTCACCACGATCTTCTCCACAGCTAACAATGGATAAGCAACCGTGCACTGACCCAGGTACCAGAAATGAAAATGACAAAAATTGGTCCTGTTAACTCTGCTGAGTCCTTGTCAGTCATCTGTGCTTTTGACACAAAACAGAGGGTAGCAGTGGAAGGGTGCATTTCTGATTGGAGGGCTGTGCCTGGCGGCATTCGTCAGGGATCAGTGTCGGGACCTTTGCTATTTGTAACATATATAAATGATTTGGAGGAAAATGTAACTGGTTTGATTGGTAAGTTTGTGGATGACACAAAGGTTGGTGGAATTGCGGATAGCGATGAGACTGTCAAAGGATACAGCAGGATATAGATTGGTTAGTGATTTGGGTAGAGAGATGGCAGATGGAGTTTAATGTGGAAAAATGTGAGGTAATGCATTTTGGAAGGACTAACCCAGATGGAAAATATACAGTAAATAGCAGAATTCTTAAGAGTACTGACAGGCAGAGGGATCTGTGTGTACAGGTACACACACAGAGAGGCAACGCAGGTGGAAAATGTCATCAACAAGGCATATGGCATGCCTGCCTTCATCTGCTGAGGCACTGAGTTTAAAAACTGGCAGGTAACATTTCAGCTTTATAGAACCTTAGTTAGGCCGCATGTGGAATATTGTGTTCAATTCTGGTTGCCACACTGCCAGAAGGATGTGGTGGCTTTGGGGAGGGTACAGAAATGTTTTACCAGGATATAGCCTGGTATGGAGGGCATTAGCTATGAGGAGAGGTTGGAGAAACTTGGGTTGTTCTCAGTGGAACAATGGAGGTTGAGAGGGCGACCTGATAGAGGTCCACACATTATGAAAGGCATGGACAGAGTGGACAGTCAGAAGCTTTTTGCCAGGGTGGAATAATCAGTTACTAGGGGGCATAGGCTTAAGGTGCGAGGGGCAAGGTTTAACAGTGATGTGCTGGGCAAGTTTTTTTTAAACACAGAGGGTGGTGGGTGCTCGGAACTTTCTGTCGGGGAAGGTAATGGAAGCAGATACAATAGTGACCTTTAAAGAGCATCTTGACAAATACATTAATAGGACGGGAATAGAGGGATACGGTCCCCAGAAGGATAGGGAGTTTTAGCTGTGATGGGCAGCATGTCAATGCAGGCTTGGAGGGCCGAAGGGTCTGTTCCTGTGCTGTAATTTTCTTTGTTCTTTGTTCTAACAACCAATTTATTCGTTAAAAATTTTACCCAACTGGTGTGGTCAGTAAGGCAAAGGGACACAGAATTCAGTTTGCAGTTCAACAAAATACTCCTCATTTAAAATTGGTCCTGTTAACTCTGCTGAGTCCTTGTCAGTCATCTGTGCTTTTGACACAAAACAGAGGGTAGCAGTGGAAGGGTGCATTTCTGATTGGAGGGCTGTGCCTGGCGGCATTCGTCAGGGATCAGTGTCGGGACCTTTGCTATTTGTAACATATATAAATGATTTGGAGGAAAATGTAACTGGTTTGATTGGTAAGTTTGTGGATGACACAAAGGTTGGTGGAATTGCGGATAGCGATGAGACTGATGTAGGGCTGGCTCTCTGCCACACGGCCTTCTGCCATGAGTCTTACTTCTGGCCAATGGGCTCATGAGTGGGGTTCAAAGTATCCAATGAGATCGCGCTAATACCCGTCATTGGTGCAATGACAGGGAGGTGTAAAGTGCACAATCTCGGGCACTGTTTGGAAATCAAGGTGGCTCACAGGCTGGTCCAGCAAGCTTAACGTTGTCTTTAACGTAAGACTGCATGAGTATAACAATGTCCCACACATCACCATCACCATCCCTGGGTTTTTCCTGCCCTAGTGGACAGACCCAGAAGTGGCAGCAGTGATATACAGTTGGCAGACAACTGCTCTGGGAGTCCTCAACACTGACTCCACATCCCATGAAGCCTCATGCCTTCAGGTCAAACATGGGCAAGGAAACCTCCTACTCGCTCCACGTACCAGCTCTCTTATCCTGTAAGCTTATAAAATTAGCAGCAGACTAAATGGGCCAAATGGCCAACTCTTGCTCCTAAATGATATGCTTGTGTGTGCTTACTTTGCAATCAATTATAAAAAGTTTGTTAACTAAATGAGTTGACAACAAATGGTAAGATACTGAGAAGCGTAAGGAAAGGGGGTAATCTTGGAGTGCACATCTACAGATCCCTGAAGGTGACTGGACACGATAGACAGGGTACACAGGTACACAGACTATTCAGCCCATCAAATTTTCTCTGCTGTTCAATTAGGATATGACTGATCATCTACCTTCAAACACTTTTCTGCATTATCTCTATTTCTCTTGATGCTATTAGTCTCCAGAAATCTATTAATTGCTGTTTAAACTTGCTGAATGATTGAGCTTTGACAGAACTCTGGGGAAGAGAATTACAATAGAACAGCAGACAGCACTTTACAAAACTTGTGATGCGCCAGAGAGAAGCTACAGAGAAGGATGATGCCAACAATGAAACATTTTTAGTTAAAAGGAAGGACTGGATGGGCCAGGGTTATTTTCTTTGGAACAGAAGAGGTTGAAGGAGGCCAATTTGAAGCGTGTAAAATTGAGGCATCTAGATACAGTGGATAAAACAGATTGATAGAACTCCCCTCATCACCAAGGGGCACAGATATAATGTTAGATGCAGGATGTTTAGATACAGGAAATACTGCTACCCACAGGGTGGGGAGGGAGATTTCTGAAACTCAGTGCCTTAGAAAATGGTAGAGGCAGAAACCCTTAAAACATTTAAGCAGAACACGAGTATGCATTTGAAGTGTCGTAACATTCAAGTGCTATGAATCAAAAGCCAGAAAGTGGGATTAAGACAGATGTTTAACTTTCAAACCAGAACAGACACAACAAGTTGAAAGATCTCCAGCTGTGCTTTAAATGTCTAATCATTCTATAATGCCACTACAACAGTGAATCACCGAGCCACCAAGATGTCGTAACTGACTGAAACAGAAATACTTCTCCTGAAAACACAGCCCATCACCCTTTCTGCTGGTTGCAATGCCCAGCTCATCTGTACAGCTAATCATAAACTTTAGTTTAAACTCATAGACTTATACCTTTCTAGTGTTTTGCCTATGTAGGTTCAATTCAATTTCAACAGTAGTTTGAAACATGGAGGGAAAATAAAGCTAATTCTGTCGAACAAATAGGTCATAACAGTTTTTTGGAGATATGTGAGAACACCAATCGCAACAGCAACTCAAAACCAAGTCAATAATGTAGTCCTATTTAAAACTGTATTGCCCGTTTCATTTAGCTTGACATCTTACCTTGCCGTGGATATTAAAGGATGTCTTGTCCCAACCAATTTCCTGACATGAAGAGCAATGTTACTCAGCTCGTCACTGAGCAGGCAGCGGAGACTCATGAAGGAGGTTGGGTATCCTACAATCTTTTCCGCCTCAGATACAACTTTAGTCCAGGAGGAAGGGGATGCAGTGGCGTAAGACATTTGACTTCCGCAAAAAGTACCAACCAGAGCAGGGTGGATCATTCTTCTCAGAGACAATAGCATGGCGTTGGGACTTGGAGGTATCTATGTTTTTTTTAAACTTCGCAAATGAAATGTTCTCCGTGAATCCAGGCTGGAAGTAAAAGGGGTACACCCAGAGAAAGTCATTGGCTGATCCTGGCAAGACAAACATAGGAAATCAGTTTTAAAAAATACAAAAGAACCACAGATGCTGGAAATCTGAAACAAAAACAGAAATTGCTGGAAAATCTCAGCAGGACTGGCAGCATCTGCGGAACGAAGTCAGAGTTAACATTCTGGGTTCCGTGACACATTTTCAGAGCTGCCAGCCCTGCTGAGATTTTCCAGCAAATTCTGTTTTCTATAAGAATTTAGTAACTAATGATGTTTGCCCCAAATCATTCTTTTTCAAATGAAATGATCAACTTTTTTCACATAGAGAGTCAAAATGAACAGTCTCACATTCAGGGCAGCATTATATTATCCACAAAAACCGAAAGACTTGTGGATGTTGTAAATCAGAAACAAAAACAGAATTAGCAGGAAAGCTCAGCAGTCTGGCATCATCTGTGAAGAGAAATCTGAGTTAATGTTTCAGGTCCGGTGACTCTCCCTCAGAAATAGAGGAACTGCAGTTCTGAGAAAGGGTCCACCGGATCTGAATCATTAACTCTGATTTCCCTTCACAGATGCTGCCAGACCTGTTGATTATGTTATCCATATTCACTAGCAAATAATGAATGAACTCCGAAGCAGACATAACATCATTTCATAATAATGAAAAAGAATTGAATTTACATAGTGCCTTTCAAAACCTCAGGATATTCAGAAACGTTTTACAGTTAATTAAGTACATTAGAACTCTTGCAAAGGTGAAAATTTTAATGCACATGACTAACATTAACATTATTATGACTACTTGCACAGGCGACAATACAGGAAGTAAAAACAAAATGTTGGAAATGTCCAGACCTGACACTACCTGAGGAGGAAGAAAGAGTTTATGTTTCACCTCTACGACCATTTAGATACAGATCATGTGTAGCACATGGGCTGTGACAACAGTTATTCTCATGGCTTGATCTGGATAGGCATAGCTTTTGCGCATGCAGTTCCTCAATTTCTCCAAAGACACATCAAATAAACAGCTGACAAAGATGCAAATAAATCTATAAGCTATATTCAAGGAAGAGATAGACAGAGTTTTAAGAAATGAGGCAATTAAGAGTTATGGGAAAAAGCAAAAAAGTGGAGTTGAGGATTAACAGATTACTTTCAATCTCATTGAACGGCAGAGCGGACTCAAGACCTTCTGTTCCTATGTCATGTGACCTTTATATTGGTTTTATTTCATGATAAGGTAAAAATGTTGCAGCATGGCAATTATGATTAATCTCACTGCATTAAGTCTACTTTTGCATTATGATTTAAAAATAAGTTAAGGCCATCAGAAACTTCCACAAGTCTTAAAACTCATCTTCAGTTCCACATTCTCATTCCCTTATTCAGCTAAACTGCTTTGCTGCATTTTCTCGGAATAATCTCTTAGTTGCTTGCCTGTGTTTTTTTTTAAATTGCACTCTTCAAACCTAAAGAAGGGATGTGTGCTAGTCAGGGTACCGACCAGAGTTAGCGAATCCGAACAGACTCCAAGGTCCTTTCTTCTCCAGTAGCTTTCATAATGCTGCTGCCTATCAATTCCATACCTGTAACTCTACATCAGAATCCACCTGTTCTGCCTCCACACTGCACTTAAAAAGGACATCTCAATCTGCCTCAATGTCTCTCCACAATCTTTGGCAGTTATGTACACTATCATCTTCAAACAGATCTTCATTGTCCAGTTCAATGTTTGCATCAAGTTACATATGTTCAATCATAGTCAATCCTTTCCATTCACATCCTCAGTGTTACTCCCAATTATCTATCTTTGGTTCTCTCCCCTTCAACTATAGATTGCATTAATGTTGCAAGTTTAGCATCTCAGCTCCACATATACCCCTGAAAACAAGATCCAAAGATGCTGAGCCAGTTTCCATATTCACACTGAAGACCTCAGCTTGACCACGTCACCATCCATCATATGGCTCTAGTTCGATATTGACAAGATCCTAGCCATGGTCTTCATTCATAGAAAACCTCCATCTCTTTGCCATTAATTCCATCCACCTCCAGTACTTCAGGTTGAACCAAAGCAAATCCTATCAGACCTCAGATTCTCTAAATCAGAGCCCTTCTGTAGCATACCAATTCTTCAGCCCAACTGTTAACCTCACTCCAGTACCAACAAATCACTTCTAACGGATCTCCCATTTTCTACAAATTTTAATCCACATCCAAAAGTCCACTGGCTGTACCATGACCTACACCCCCATTGGGGGAACTGACCTATCTTGACTCACAGCATGATAAAATTTAAAACACACTCCCTATTGCTTAAATCTCTTCATGGACTAACAACTTAATTTTGTAACCTGGAAATCCTCATCCTGAAGCATTCCTTCTCCATTAAGAAATCCACCATATATGACTTAATTGGTCAAGTTTTCTAGTATTCTCGATCCATCCTTCGTCAAAACACCTGGAAAAGGTGTCCATATTAAGAGCTCTACAAAAGTGTAAATCCTTCTTGTAAATATCAAAAATTAGGATCCAAAGAGCTGCCTAGAATAGTTTTTCTGCAGTAAGAACTGAGAGAAAAGTATCACAATCGGTAAAAATGTAATTACAAGTCTTATTTATACTCATTCATGTAAGCATCATGGCCCATCAATCAAGAGTCAACCACATTGCTGTGGGTCTGGAGTCACATGAAGGTTAGACCAGGTAAGGATGGCAGTTTCCATCCCTAAGGGACATTAGTGATCAAGATGGTATTCCCCTGACAATGGTCATCATTAGACTCTTAATTCAGAGAATGTTGTGGCAGGATTCGAATTTAGGTCCCTGGAACATATTCTGGATTAACAATCCAGCAATAATACCACAAAGCCATGATCTCCCCTGAAGTTAGATGGACAGTTGTCATTGTAAACGTGACTTTAGAAATCCATAATGAATAACTTGACAATGTCCAAAAGTTAACTTAACATATTCTAAAAAGATTAGCTGTCAGTAGAGTCTGAGATTCTGCAAACCAATTGCTGGGCAAACTCAGGAGGTATGGCAGTATTTAAGAAGACACAGAATTAACGTCAAGTCTGATATGACTTCTTTCTGAGCTGAAAGATGTTGGAAAATAGGTAAATAAATATAAAACAACAACATATTTTATTACCCCTTTCAGTTCTGAAGTCATGTCAAACTCGAAACATTAACTTTGTTGCTCTATTCACAAATGCCGCTAGGCTCGAGTTCTTCCAGCCTTCTGTTTGCTTCAGCTACTTCTTTTTATTATTACTGTTGGTAGTACAAATCACAGTGTGTGAAAATGTTAGGCGACTGCTTTTTAGCCACAGCCTTGAACCACTTACTCTCCGGAATGTCATACATAAATAACTACGCTTAGCCCAACTCACTCTCTGGCTTGCACCCGCTGCAGTCCCTGCACCAGTCAAACAGGACATTGAGCGAAGGAATCCCCTTCAATTAATCATTGCACTTAAGTGAACGAGTAAGTTGCAGGTGCTCATCGATGCTTTTATTATCCAAGGGAAAACTGATCCTGGAAAAGGGAATGCACGCTGTATTTGGAACAAACAGAAACTCGAATCGTACAGGTTCTCCAGGGTTTTGGAGTTTAACTGCAGACACAAGAATTTTTTTTCTCTGATACAGACACCTGGTTCACAAAGAAAAACAAACCCCGGTCTGCTTTCCGCCGCTAGAACCGGAGACACAGGTCGGTCAGACAGATAACAAGGTGTAGATCCGGATGAACACAGGTCAAGCCTTGTTATCTCAGATTCTCCAGCATCTGCAGTTCCTACTATCTCTGGAAAACAGGTCGGTCAGTCTCTTTTCCTTGCCCCCAGCCCCGGACCGAAAATCAAGCCCGTGTCAGTCCGTGATAAACTCGGTCTCTTTGAGCAACAAGCTTCCAACGACACAAACTCACCGTTTCATGGGCGCCGCCATTTTGTACAATCTACATTACGGCATGTCACAAATCCTAAACAGAACTTGCCCGCGGAAGCGGCGAAGACACGACATCGCCATAAAGTGGAACGCTCCCGCGTGGCAGTGTAACCATGGAGACGGCGGGTGGGGCGGTGGAAGCGGTGTGACGGCCGGGCGCATGCGCGGGCCTGCCAGTGCTGTCAATGGGCTCGGTCCTTGATTTGACAGGTCGTTGCAGCTTCTTTTGTGCCCAAGTTTGTGGACCAGATTTTTTAAAAAATGATTCCAGTGCCGGAAAGCATTAAATAACTCAATTTAGTTTAATTGAAGGCTGAGATAAATAGGAATGATAGCTAAAGTAAATCGTAGTAACATAAGCATGGTGAAGATAAGCAGGCTCCTATTTTGAAGGTGATAATGGGAACTGCAGATGCTGGAGAATCCGAGATAACAAAGTGTGAAGCTGGATGAACACAGCAGGCCAAGCGGCATCTCAGCCTCTCGGATGAAGGTTCTAGGCCCGAAACGTCAGCTTTTGTGCTCCTGAGATGCTGCTGGGCCTGCTGTGTTCATCCAGCCTCACATTTTATTATCTTGGACTCTCCAGCATCTGCAGTTCCCATTATCTCTGCTGCTTGGCCTGCTGTGTTCATCCAACTTCACACTTTATTATCTTGGATTCTCCAGCATCTGCAGTTCCCATTATCTCTGCTGCTTGGCCTGCTGTGTTCATCCAACTTCACACTTTGTTGTCCTATTTTGAAGGTGTTAGTATTTGAAAGGAAAAGCAGATGCTGGAAATCTAAAATATGAACAGAAACAGCTCTAAATAATCATCTGGTTTGACAGCATGACAGGAAAAAGCAATCTTCTGCATTTTTGGCTCGTTGCAAATTTTGTTATTTTTGATGGAGTGATTCTCAACACAAAGTCATGAGTTGTCTCACTGTATCTTACCAAATTCTCTATTAATTGCCTAATGATGAGTATCAAATACCATTTTGGTCCCATCTTACCAGGCAACATTCCCAGAACCACATGTCAGACATAAGACCAGAATTCTTGGCATTTGCACCATCTTGGGTCCAACTCATTTGCGCCGACCAGATACGCTAAATTGATCTGGTCCCATTTTCCAGCATTTGACCCATATCCCTTGAACTCCTTCCTACTCATAGAATCATTGAATCCCTACAGTGTGGAAACAGGCCCTTCAGCCCAACAAGTCCACACCAACCCTCAGCATCCCACCCAGAACTATCCCCCTATAAACCCACCTAATCTACGAATCCCTGAACACTATGGGCAATTTAGCATAGCCAATTCACCTAGCCTGCACATCTTTGGACTGTGAGTGGAAACCGGAGCACCCGGAAGAAACCCATGCAGACACAGGAGAACGTGCAAACTCTCCACAGACAGTTATCCAAGGGTGGAATCAAACCCGGGTCCCTGGTACTGTGAGGCAGCAGTGCTAACCACTGAGCCACCGCGCTGCCTCCGGATGCATGTATCCATCTATTTTAAATACTGTAATTGTACCTGCTTCCACCAGTTCCTCTGGCAGCTGGTTCCATACATACACCTCTCTCTGCATGAAAAAGTGCCTCTCAGGCCATTTTTAAACCTTAAACCTATTGCCCTCTAGTTTTGGACTCCCCTACCATAGGAAAAAGACCTTGGCCATTTATCATACCCATGACCCTCATGATTTTATAAATCTCTACAAGGTCACCCCTCAGACTGACGCTCCAAGGAAAAATGCCCCAGCCGATTCAGCCTCTCCCGGTAACTCAAACCCACATGTCAATGTCCCTGCCACCTGCTCAGATCTCAGTTGGGGACTGAGGAGGGACTGCTGAGAGGGAGAAGTTGGCACAGTGGCCTCCTCCTGGCATCCCCAGAATCACAGACCCCTGACTAGCCAATTCGATTAACTCCATGTGATTGAATTGAATTAGCTTTATTGTCACATACACTAAATGAGTACAGTGAAAGTTTATACATCGCCACTTACAACACCATCTAAGGTACAAAGGCACCTATGTACAGTTTCTATAGTTACAAAATCTTACACAATAGAGAAATAAAACATCCAATGTTGCAAAAATAAAAGTTCAAAACAACAGACCACGCTGGCATTTAGCTTCCAGCCCACACCAGGCCCTGGCTCCACTCCACACTGGGACTCACCTTGAGGATTATGAAGCAGGGAGATCACTTCAGACCGCTACATTGGGCCAAGGTTGCCATGCTGGGCCAAGAAGACGCCATGCTGGGAGGCCACGCTGGGAGGTCATTACAAAATGGCAGGGAGGCTGCTGCACTAGGCCAGGAGGTCACCACACTGGGAGGCCGCAATGCCAGGTTGGGAGTCATTGCCGGATGCCAGGATTTGTTCCCAGAGGCTGGGAATTGTTGCTGGAGGCCAGTGGCCATCGAAGGTTGGGAGAGATTAATAAAAACAAAACACCAAGACGAAAAGAAGGAAAAGAAAGAAGAAAGATGGATAGATATGAGGGTTGATGTGGACTTGTTGGGCTGAAGGGCCTGTTTCCACACTGTAGGGATTCAATGACTCTATGAGTAGGAAGGATTTCAAGGGATATGGGTCAAATGCTGGATGGACAACATCTGGCTGGAACGTTCTACTCCGCTGCCATCTTGGAATCAGTTAAGAAATGACTGAAGACACTGGATATAGCAAAAAGCAAAGGCCCCAACAGCATCTCGGCAGAAGGACTGAAGATTTGTGCTGTATAACCAACAACACTCTAGCCAAGCTGTTCAAGTACAGCTATAATACTAGCATCTACCTGGCAATACGTAGCATTGCTCTAGTATGTCCTGTTCACAAACATCAGGATAAATCCAATTGGGTAAATTACCATCCCATCAGTCCACTCTTGATCAGTAATAAAGTGATGGAAAGTATCATTGCTAGTGCTATTAAGTGGTACTGACACTGAGATAACTGTTCATTTATGTTCAGGTTGGGCTCCAGAAGGACATTTGACTCCCGACTCTTTATAACTGGGGAAAATGTGCAGGACCAGCCACTCAGAGATGAGGTAAGAGTGACTGCTTTTGACGTCAAAGCAGCATTTGGCTGAGTATGACATCAATAAACCTGAGTAAAACTAGACTTAATTGCAATGAGAGAATCTTCAGCTGCTTCGTCAATGGCCTTTCATACTTCATTAGGTCAAAAGTGAGTATGCTCACAGATTATTTCACAATGTTCAATCACATTTGCAACTCTTTAGGTGCTGAAGCATCCCATGTCCATTGACAGCATTCAACACCACAGCACTCAACAACATTCAAGCTTGGACAAATAAAAGGTAAGTCACATATATGTCACAGAAGTGCCAGGCAATTATCTTCTCAAGCAGAGAGTATGTGGCCATCTCTCATTGATATTCAATGGCATTACCATTGCTAAATCTGCCTCCATGATCATCTGGGGCATTAACATTGAGGAGAAACTTAACTGTAATGAGCATATAAATAACATAGATACAACCACAGGTCAGAGGTTATGCATTCTGTGGCAACAACTCACCTCCTCATTCCCTAAGCTCTTTCCACCTTCTATAAGGCAACAGTCAAAGCATGATGGAACGTTTTTAACTTGTCTGAATTTATGTAGCTACAACAAACTCAAGAAGCTCAAAACCATGCAGAATAAAACAACGTATTCAATTGGTCCCCATCTATCACCTTCACCGTAATTTCCTTCACTACTGATGCACAGTGGCAGAAGAATGCACCTGTACAAGATGCGCCGAAGCAACTTGCCAAGGATTTCTTCTACAAACCTATCAAAATCTGTGACCTCTGCAATGTGAAGGGCATGGAAACATCAGGACCTGCAAATTCCCCTTCATACCATCCTGACTTGGAACTATAGCACTATCCCATCAGTGTCACTGACACAAAATCCTGGAACTTTCTTCAGAGCAGCACCTGTGGGTGCACTTACTCAGATGGGGCTGCAGCAGTTCAATAAGGTGGCTCAGTGCCACCACCTCCAGAGCAATTATAAATTGACAGTAATTGCTGAACTAGCCAAAAATCTTCCAATTGCATGAAAGAACAAACAAGGTCCTCCTTCGATCTAACAAACTGGTTTATTTTTTTAACCCTGGCACAAGTTAACTTTACCTCAAGGACATTGGTACCAATGCTGGTGAGATAAAACCTGCCAATCTCATACTAGAACCTCCGGCCAGTGCTCCAGGAATCTGAAGCCTATCTCCAGCTTTGTGTCAACCTGGTTTATTTCACTCCTCCTACACTGATTAACATATGGCACTGGGGCCAACGCATTGAGGTCCTGTCTTCAAACTTCCTCTCTGGTTTTTAAAATCCTGTCTGCAGATCCTCAACTTTTCTCCTCTCTACGTGAGTGGCTGCAAAATGGCCGCACTTTCTCACTGTAGCCCTTCCCCACCGCCTCTACCCCCAGAAATAAAAGGCACCTCACCCCATCAGCAATGTCTTTTACCATGATAAAAAAAAAGGATGCTATGTAGGACGCATGTTGGTATCTATGGTAACTTCCATCTGTCTCCTTAACAATCTGATCCTTTAATGATCACCACATATCTCACAGCTATTCGCCCCACAGCGTCATACAGGTGTTCCAAAATTCACTCTCCAAGATACCATCACCATAGTTCTTCCAGCAAGATGGAAGCAGGTTACATCAGCAACCATATATGTATGGTGAAGGTACACACTTTTCACTATATTTTTACATTGAATACATGTGACAATAAATGATTCAATTCAATACAATTCAGTGACCAGTTGCCAGCTTTGAGAGTACCAGTCTCCCACTGGATTTCTAGCCTACTCGGTCTTTTTCCTCCTGAACTCTCTGTAACTGTGTCATGCTCACTGAGCTGTACTCTAGGAAATTGTCAGTTTCTGTTAGAGCAGTACAGCTCTTCAACCTCAAACTGGCAGCACTTTCTGCATATGTGTTTGGAGTTTCCACGTGGCATAGGAATCACAGGTCTCAATTTCCCCATCCATTTCTCTAGCACATGCTGACAAACACACACTCCAATGCCACTTTTTTAAGTTGGGATGGGTACTATTGTGAGACCAAAGTTCAAGGACTATCATGCACAGAAATTAAATTGAGAAAGTAAAATCTGTCTGATTTACATTTGGAAAATCAATTAAAGCTGAAGAGTGACAGAAAGGAAATTAAATGTAGTTGGAATTTTTCTGCATAGGAATCAAGTCTAATTCAGCTGAACAGAGCAGGTTCAAACCAAATGCCTAAGGCTTGGCCAGCTCATTCATCCCTTTATCCAAATTACTTTGACCACAAAATAAAGGCTGTCCTGCCCTTATGCATGTTCCTGCCTCAAAAACTCAACGAAGACTAACAAAGTTGTTGATTGTTGGTATAATTAAAAGCTTCAAATCTAGTAGAATCAGGCCACTATGTTGTAAACTAAGATTGTGTACCTTTAGAGATATATTTAGAAATATACATTTCTGAGCAACACAGCATTTTCTATCATAACAAAGTACACACGTGACTGTTTCAAATCTCTGACTGCATTGTCTTTTGCTTTCCATCCTCCTTAATCTTGGTTTCTATCAATATCTCTTTACATTCCATCCTTTTGCCAATAAACCATTAAAGTTTCTCTTCAGGCAGATTTTGACTTTTCATAACTGCAATCTACATTATAAATCTAAGAATATTTAAAATTAATTTCAGAAATATTTCAACCACACCAATGTGTTTCCAACTTTTTTCCAAATTTTCTGTTGACATGAATTCAACCTCCTGATAACTGAACACTTTCTGAAACTTCATCACTGTCTCGAAGCAAATTGAATGTATTCAAAAACAGAGCAACTCAATAACAAAACATTAGACTCAAAAGGCTATGCTTTGATGGCAAGAAAAAGTCTGAGCCCTTTCTTCCTACTGTCAAATCATTTTTTTGTTTTGCTGTCATGTAGCATCGCTGACAACAGAGGATTTTCAGACTACAGGTCATCCTGTCATAAAGTATTAATGGATATGTGTAAAAAAGGTCCTGGAGCAATAGGACTCTGAGAAAGTAACTAACATCCATTTCACAATCTAAGATAATAAAGTGTGAAGCTGGATGAACACAGCAGGCCAAGCAGCATCTCAGGAGCACAAAAGCTGACGTTTCAGGCCTAGACCCTTCATTCTCACACACCACCCTACCAACCTCCGGATACAACGCATTATCCTCCGACACTTCCGCCATTTACAATCCGACCCCACCACCCAAGACATTTTTCCATCCCCACCCCTGTCTGCTTTCCGGAGAGACCACTCTCTCCGTGACTCCCTTGTTCGCTCCACACTGCCCTCCAACCCCACCACACCCGGCACCTTCCCCTGCAACCGCAGGAAATGCTACACTTGTCCCCACACCTCCTCCCTCACCCCCATCCCAGGCCCCAAGATGACATTCCACATTAAGCAGAGGTTCACCTGCACATCTGCCAATGTGGTATACTGCATCCACTGTACCCGGTGCGGCTTTCTCTACATTGGGGAAACCAAGCGGAGGCTTGGGGACCGCTTTGCAGAACACCTCCGCTCAGTTCGCAACAAACAACTGCACCTCCCAGTCGCAAACCATTTCCACTCCCCCTCCCATTCTCTTGATGACATGTCCATCATGGGCCTCCTGCACTGCCACAATGATGCCACCCGAAGGTTGCAGGAACAGCAACTCATATTCCGCCTGGGAACCCTGCAGCCATATGGTATCAATGTGGACTTCACCAGTTTCAAAATCTCCCCTTCCCCCACTGCATCCCTAAACCAGCCCAGTTCATCCCCTCCCCCCACTGCACCACACAACCAGCCCAGCTCTTCCCCCCCACCCACTGCATCCCAAAACCAGTCCAACCTGTCTCTGCCTCCCTAACCGGTTCTTCCTCTCACCCATCCCTTCCTCCCACCCCAAGCCGCACCCCCAGCTACCTACTAACCTCATCCCACCTCCTTGACCTGTCCGTCTTCCCTGGACTGACCTATCCCCTCCCTACCTCCCCACCCACACCTTCTCCACCTATCTTCTTTACTCTCCATCTTCGGTCCGCCTCCCCCTCTCTCCCTATTTATTCCAGTTCCCTCCCCCCATCCCCCTCTCTGATGAAGGGTCTAGGCCCGAAACGTCAGCTTTTGTGCTCCTGAGATGCTGCTTGGCCTGCTGTGTTCATCCAGCCTCACATTTTATTATCACACTTTATTATCTTGGATTCTCCAGCATCTGCAGTTCCCAATATCTCATTTCACGATCTATGTGTGCTGACACATTAATCAAAGGACCAAAGAGCAATGCATCAACATATCCAGTACACACGTAAGGAGGCCAGTTAACTAAAGTTTCTTATTTGGGGACAAATCTGGACATGACCAAAGCTGGAAAAGACCAGGGTTCATTGTATATCATGCTCAGCAGAAATGACTTTTATTCAAATTAGATGATGTTTTGCAAGTAACCTACTACACGATAGCAGCTGAAAAGAATAGATGAGCACAAAATGTCAACCTTCATGGGTCTGGAAATAACCTACAAACAGCTTTTCAAAAATGCTTAAAGCAATGTGTCCTCTGATAAATAACAGTGGTCACCACACCACTGCAGTGATTGGAATGAGGTCAGCCAGCTGGCCCTCATATAATATGAGTTCCCTGCTTGGGGCTCTTAATCTGGTTCAATCAGGGAGACCCTGCTCACATAAAAGAGTAAGTGTCAGGGATATTGGGCTCCCTGAATGCCTAACTCAGTGAGAGGCAGTGCTATTGTCAAAGGTTAAAGTTGATTGGTGACGGGATATCAGCCTCTGAAGAGTTATTTCAGACGCTTTGCTAATTTTCATGGAATCCCCTCTTCGCTTTAATTTCACTTATTCCTCTAATTCCAGTTTAGGGTGATGCTACTGAATGTAGAGGAGAGGATTCCATGAAACCCAGCAAAGTGGCTGAAATAACTCTTCTGAAGCCAGAATCCCATCACCGATCACCCTTTAATTACAAATGCATAACCTTTGACAAAAGCACTGCCTCTCACTGAGTCAGGTGTACAGGGCTCAATATCCCTGAAATTTACTCTTTTATGTCATCAGGGTCTGAGCCCCAATCAGGGAGCCCATATTGTATGAGGGTCAGCCGGCTGACCTCATTCCAATCACCACAGTGGTGTGGTGATGATTGTCACTTATCAGAGAACAGGCTGCTGTGAACACCTTTGAAAAGCTTTGTTTCATTGCTTCAAGGAGAATGTCTGCCAGAAGAAATAAACAAGAGCTGCTGAGTGTAGAAGTTGGGAGATCATCACATTGCCACCTTCAGCAATCCTGTCCTCATGAACCTATTGGGGAAAAAAATCCACAGAAGTGTCTTAATCTATATTAAACGCCGGACAAAATTATTGAATAATTTCTGAATTAATTAAGCCTTCTCCTTGAGCACTATACATTCTATAAATATTGAGCAACACAGGGAATAGCTGCTGTCTAGACAATGTAGTGATCTGGGCCTCTGAAGAAAACAGCAAACTGGGTAGATTCAACATGATCGTGGGAGAATGAACAATGCTTCAAGAATGCAGGAAGGATATATTTTTCAATATTTCCCCCCAAGTATATTGGGTCAAACCAATGAATTATATGTACCCTCAGTTAATTCTCCTTTATCTCGCATTTTATTCTTTATGGAAATAGGAACTGGCTGAGATGTTGAAACACACAACTGTTGTATATTAAGGGACTATGCATGCTGCTGTTCTCTTGAAGGCTCTTAAGCGCAGGGGAAATGTCCCTACTTCTGAGCCAGGAGGCCCAGGTTCAAGTCTCACCTGCTCTACAAGTCTGTCATAGAACATCTAAACAGGCTGATTGAAACTATCTTCCATTGTTCCTCCTGGTTGAAATAACAGCACGCCTGTATGACAAAGTCTTTTAATTAAACCAGTCATAGAATCATATGGTCCAATTAGCAATGTTGACCATAATCCAAAACTAAACTGGTCTGACCTACCTACACCTGGCCCATATCCCTCCAAACATTTCTTACTTATATACTTACCAAAATGGTTTCAAACATTGTAAATGCATCTAGCACTTCCTTTGGAGGTTCATTCCACATATAAACCACTCTCTGTGTTAAAATATTTCCCCTTTTTAAAAAATATTTCTCCTTTCACTTTACTAATATGCCCCCATGTCCATTATTGGTCATCACTGGAAATGCAGTTCTCTTGGCTATGATGTCAGTCAGCCCATTAATGCAGTCGTTTTTTTAGGTTTTTGTGATTAGAGCGCATTAAAATTAAATTCTCAGTCTTTCCTTGTGTAGTGGGTAAATCAGCATAAATACTCTGGTTATGAACTACTCCTGCCTAGTGTAATGTCTCTAACTTGTGAGGAAGGGAATCCCCCAAATTGGCCTTTCTCCAAAAGGCATATATCCGTGAAAGGTGATATTTTAAAGAACAAAGGTTGAAATTTCTCTCATTTTGTATCTCTGCCAGTTATGTTACTACAATTAACAACAAGATAATGGTCTTGTTTTATCTTTAATCTTTTTGATATCTTTTACATGTCATCAGATGAAATGCTTGGTCTAGAAATTACCATTGATGATATACAACATGAAAGTAAAATAATTGGGTTAGCACGCTGACTAAGACAGTACAGCATTTGAAACGAATTTGTTAAATGCTGCAACAAAAACATTGTCAAGTCACTTCTTGTGTTTAAAATTCAAACTACTGTACCTAATTGACTGAGGATGTTAAGAAGAATTCTCGTGGGATTTGGACCAAAACTAACAAATATGTTAAAACTATACAGATGATCTGGTCATTTACCCCTTTGGAATACTCCTCATTCTTCTACAGGATACATTTAATCACCTTCATCCAAGGACAATTATTTGAAGAGGCTTCATGGATTATAAGCTGAATCATTGAGGAGGAAAAGAAATATAAGACCAATTACAAGGAAATGCATTTCTCTTCATTGAGTAGCAACAGTACAGGTCGGAAGTAGGTGTCCACCTTCTCTGTCCAGCTGCCAATAGACATGTTTATGGGGCGAGGAGGAAAACTATTTAAAGAGAAAAGGACTTTATCTTGAACAACTCGTTCTTCCTCTTTGAGTACCAGTCCCTGGAAGGTTATTTACAATCGTGAGCCTCTGTGTCAGTCCATGGTTGTGCTTAACAAGTAACTGCCAGTGGATTGCTATTCGTTTCTGTAGATGCCTGACTTGGACAGTCTTAGCCATTCTTGACATCTACCATTTTCAGGAAGAATTTGAAATTTGGCACTCAACCTAGTTGGCCATATTATGAATATACCTGAATGAACCTGTCTCAGCCATCAAGTCCAGGAATGAGTCTTGAACCTGGAGCTTCTGGTACAGAGGAAAGTATGTTACGCACCACATGACAAGACCCTCCTCATCAAGAATGAATCATTATTAAAAATTGATGATTCTGGAAGCACAAATTGTGAATAATAATTATGAAATAGGCATTAATGAATAAGAATTCATGGTTCTTAACTCACAGGGAGAGTTATGACAAAAGATAGAGTGCTGAAATAGAGTTAGGCTATTCTAAACAGTGGTGTCTGAAATTTCCAGTTAATCATAGCCTTAAATAGGCTTACCAATTATCTTATTTTGGACGTGCATAAAGGATAAATTTGACCAAGTAATTAACTAATAGAAATAAATCATGCCAAATAATTTAGTGTCTACTTTTCTTTGAAAGATATTGTGATATGTAAAGGTTACTTAGCCTGGCTTATGGGAATCATGAATGAGAATTTCAAATAGTTTTTTTCTTTCTGAAAGTGTGTGAAATCTAAGTGCATGCTCCAAGGCTAATGACAATTTTTGTTAAAGGCTTAAAAATGTCTTTAAATCTTCAGCAATTCAGAAGTTTACATAGATCAAAATTATATTTAGAAAGAAGTGATATAAGAATCATAGAATCCCTGCAGTGTGGAAACAGGCCATTCAGTCTATTGATAATAAAATGTGAGGCTGGATGAACACAGCAGGCCAAGCAGCATCTCAGGAGCACAAAAGCTGACGTTTCAGGCCTAGACCCTTCATCAGAGACGGGGATGGGGTGAGGGTTCTGGAATAAATAGGGAGAGAGGGGGAGGCGGACCGAAGATGGAGAGAAAAGAAGATAGGTGGAGAGGAGAGTATTGGTGGGGGGGTGGGGAGGGGATAGGTCAGTCCAGGGAAGACGGACAGGTCAAGGAGGTGGGATGAGGTTAGTAGGTAGGAGATAGGGGTGCGGCTTGGGAATTCTTTAGATAACATGTCCATCATGGGCCTCCTGCAGTGCCACAATGATGCCACCCGAAGGTTGCAGGAACAGCAACTCATATTCCGCTTGGGAACCCTGCAGCCTAATGGTATCAATGTGGACTTCACCAGCTTCAAAATCTCCCCTTCCCCCACCGCATCCCTAAACCAGCCCAGTTCGTCCCCTCCCCCCAATGCACCACACAACCAGCCCAGCTCTTCCCCTCCACCCACCGCATCCCAAAACCAGTCCAACCTGTCTCTGCCTCCCTAACCTGTTCTTCCTCTCACCCAGCCCTTCCTCCCACCCCAAGCCGCAACCCCATCTCCTACCTACTAACCTCATCCCACCTCCTTGACCTGTCCATCTTCCCTGGACTGACCTATCCCCTCCCCACATCCCCCCCCCCCCCACCACCTACACTCTCCTCTCCACCTATCTTCTTTTCTCTCCATCTTCGGTCCGCCTCCCCCTCTCTCCCTATTTATTCCAGAACCCTCACCCCATCCCCGTCTCTGATGAAGGGTCTAGGCCCGAAACGTCAGCTTTTGTGCTCCGGAGATGCTGCTTGGCCTGCTGTGTTCATCCAGCCTCACATTTTATTATCTTGGATTCTCCAGCATCTGCAGTTCCCATTATCTCTCATTCAGTCTATTGAGCCCACTCCAACCCTCTGAAGAGCATCCTACCCAGATCCACACCATTACCGTTACCCTACATTTCCCATGGCTAAATTTGCCTAGCCTGCATGTCTGTGGACAATTTAACATGGTCAATCCACATAACCTGTACATATTTAGACAGTGGGAAGAAACCAGAGCACCCAGCAGAAACCCATGCAGACACAGGGAGAATGAACAATCTCCACACAGGCAGTCTCCCAAGGGTGGAATCAAACCCAGGTTTCTGGCATTGTAAGGTAGCAGTACTATCCACTGAGCCACCATGCCACCCATAAGATTAGTTCTCAATAGCAGCAGAACTTTTCATTTATGTAGTTTTTTTTTAACATAGAAAAATATGCCACTTCACAGAGGCTAAAAGGATTAAAATGCGATACAGTTTCCTCTGAAAAACTTGTAAATGTGGAATCAATAGAAAAACAGAGAATCAGTACTGCCTTATTAAAAACTAAACTGGAGTGAAGATAGTATTTGTATAAGAAATTGTTAGGATGAAACTTCTTCTTTCACTCATAATGAGAGACCAGCATTATTCTATGGAATTAGAGCTAAAATGGAGGAAAGTCCATTAATGATTTTGAATTGTAATATCATCCTAGTTTCATCCCATTTCTCCCTATTTTGTGTCATATTTACACAGCCTCCCAGGACTTTGTCTTAATTATTTTTTAACTTGAGGAACTGGCAGGTTTGCTTAAGAGTATAAATGTTAACAGTATTTTTGGGTCAAATTTGCAAATTTAATTTTTTCTTTGAAGAATTTAGAAATGGATGGAAGATGAATAAATATGTTGTTCACACTTGGACAAGGTAGTTACCATTACTTGAATAAAAATAGCTTCAATGTATTAAGTACAAGGATACTTGAGTTTTTAAGATGCAGAGACACATGAATTATATTAATCTTCAGCAGCAGAAAAAGGAAAAGAAAATCAGATGAGTGTAAAACAGACTGCCATGAGTGATGTCCAATTTCACTGTTGTGGAGAATTACAAAACCTCTCAGACATCAATTTTTATGTTTACATTGGAGGCAAGCATATTTGCAGTAGAAAGTGATCTGCCATCATATAAATTCAAAATGTTTCACATACCTGTGGTGACTTTGATAACTTCATCACCACAGAGCTTCCTGTCTGAAGAGAACTTTAGTAGATATTTTAAAAATAGGCGTAGATCTCCGAACGGTAATTCTCACACGAAATTGAGAGAATTAGTTTTTCTTGTGACAATGAAGGTTTTAGCAACGATGCACACAAACTGTCTTTTTATATAAGAACAATCTTTATTGTTTGATAGCCCTTCCCCAAGGGTCATTATGTTTTCTGTTATCTAGGTGAATGCTGTTTTACCAGACCTGTCCCTTTAAGGCCATAAAATTGGTAGTGGTTGATCCTGTATGTGTTTAATTATTCCCTAGGGCAAAATAGCATAACAATGGATGTCAACAAGAGGCCAATTATTTTGGGGAAGTCCATTAAAATAATAAATTGGACATAAACCTTAATTCACGTATATTACTTTTACCTTTAGGCCAGAAGTTGTAGATTCAAATATTTTCCCAGGACTTGAGCATAAATTCTGGACTAAGCTCCCAAAGGAGAACCATACTGAACCAAAAGCATTAACTCTGTCTCCTTACCCACAGATGTTGCAAGACCTACAGAGTTTCTCCGTTACTTTGTATTGTTTATTTCAGAAATCTCCAGCAAACTCAGTATTTAGCTTTCATTCGAGGCTGAATTTTCTGCTCTTTTACAAAAATACAAAGTGATCAGAGGTGCTGTGTTTCAGATGAACACTAAACTTGTCCATTCCTTATTGTCCATCCTTTTGCTTGATGTGAAAAAGAACAGGGACAGCCTGGTCATCAATAATCCCTCAAGCACTATCTGTAAAAATATATGCCTGGTCATTTCTCTCTTTGCTGTTCATGGGGCCCTGACTTGTACAATTTGATTACTGTATTTGATCACAAAATAATCTGCTATTATCTGAGGAGAGTGAACGGTGTTGAACATTGTCCAATCAATCAGAGAACATTCCCAGTGCTGACCTAATGATGAAGGGAAAATCATTGATGAAAAATTTGAAAACAATTGGGCCCAGTGCCCTACCCTGAGGAACTCCTGTGAAATGTATTGGAAATTAATGACTGACCTTCAACAAGTACTACCAGTTTCCTTTGTGCTGGGTATGACTTCAACCAGAGGAGAGTTTTCTTCCTGATTTCCATCAATTTCAGCTTTCCAGGCCTCATCGAGTCAAATGCTACCTTAATATCAGGAGCAAAAACTATCAAACTATCATTTCTCTTGTCATGTATGTCTATAAATAAATCAAATCTGATACATTGTGCAGATTGGCTTCAGTTGTATCCTTCATACCTGCTTTTCAGGAGTGCAATGAAGAGAATTACTATTGCTCTACTGAAGACAATGCAATGAGTCTATTTCTTGGATAAAAACCACTTGATTCTCTGCCCAATATTTTAGAACGACTATCAGTGTAAAAAGGCATAAGACACACACTTCAATACCACACAGCTGGCATTCTCTTTATCAGAGTTATAATTGTTAAATGTACTTTCTCTTTGAGGAGTATTAAATGGACACTGGTTCTGCCCCTCTGTGCATGGACCTTTGAAACAGTATAAAACTGCAGGATAGGTCACCTGATGTCCTGGACAATACTTATCTTAAGTAAAAACCGAAAAAACTGCAAATGCTGTATATCAGAAACAAAAACAGAAATTACTAGAAAAGCTTAGCAGATCTGGCAGTGTCTGTGGAGACAATTCAGAGTTAATGTTTAGGGCAAAGTGACCTTCGCCAGAAGTGTGTGTGTGTGTGTGTGTGTGTGTGTGTGTGTGTGTGTTTAAGCAAGCATGACTAGATCTAATTTCTGTTTATTGAAACTTGTTAAATTGTAATATTTGCTGCCATTGTACCTACTTTTGTTGAACCTTAATGAGAAGAATTGTTCTGAATCGATTTCTTTATTTTCTGCAGAAATAAGGAGATTTGACAGATTTAGTTTAGGGTCTCCAAATTGTTCCCAAATCGCTCAAGAATTGCTTCAGTGGCTCATTTGCATACAATCAACTCCTGTCACAATCTTCTTGGTAAATGATATAATGCTGCAAATATTCAAATTCACTGTGTAAACTGCTACATGAAAAGATTGGAATTAACTTCCAAGAACCTTACAGCAAAGGCAGCATTATTTACAACCAAATATATTATAATGAAATTGGCAATGATGAAGAACCATATTTTAAACATAGAACATTACTGCACAGTACAGGCCCTTCGGCCCTCGATGTTGTGCCGACCTGTCATACCGATCTCAAGCCCATCTAACCTACACTATTCCATGTATGTCCATACGCTTGTCCAATGACGACTTAAATGTACCTAAAGTTGGCTAATCTACTACCGTTGCAGGCAAAGCATTCCATTCCCTTACTACTCTCTGAGTAAAGAAACTACCTCTGACATCTGTCCTATATCTTTCACCCCTCAATTTAAAGCTATGCCCCCTCGTGCTTGCCGTCACCATTCTAGGAAAAAGGCTCTCCCTATCCACCCTATCTAACCCTCTGATTATTTTATGTTTCAATTAAGTCACCTCTCAGCCTTCTTCTCTCTCATGAAAACAGCCTCAAGTCCCTCAGCCTTTCCTCGTAAGACCTTCCCTCCATACCAGGCAACATCCTAGTAAATCTCCTCTGCACCCTTTCCAAAGCTTCCACATCCTTCTTACAATGCGGTGACCAGAACTGTACACAATACTCCAAGTGCGGCCACACCAGAGTTTTGTACAACTTCACCATAACCTCTTGGTTCCGGAACTCGATCCCTCTATTAATAAAAGCTAAAACACTGTATGCCTTCTTAACAGCCCTGCCAACCTGGGTGGCAACTTTCAAGGATCTGTGTACCTGGACACCGAGATCTCTCTGCTCATCTACACTACTAAGAATCTTACCATTAGCCCTGTACTTTGCCTTCTGGTTACTCCTACCAAAGTGCATCACCTCACACTTGTCTGCATTAAACTCCATTTGCCACCTCTCAGCCCAGCTCTGCAGCTTATCTACTGCAATATAGGTTTGTTCTATTGGGAGGCGATCAATTTAATGCTTTTTGTTTGTCACAAAGTTTGTACAATGCTTGTTGATGTCACCACGCTCATTCAATGGCTACAGTCATTTCTTCATAAAAAAAACCTGAGGCAACTCTGAATGCGACTTTCAAGCATATATCTTTTAGCTTCCATAAATGACAACCTTTAAATGTTGACAAAGGCACGGGCATACGGATTACAGGTTTGCAACACCAACAGTATTACTTAGATCACAGAGAATTTTATGTAACTACACAAAATAAGCTTCATGTACAATCAGGATTCTATTATTGACCACCTTCTATTTACAATCATCTGATCAGTGAGATGCATCAGATGAATGAGGCACATTGACACCACCAACCTCAAGGTGTCCCTGGACACTGTCACAGAACTATGGCAGCTGCTGTATTGGAGCCTGCAACATGAAGGTGAAAGTGGTCATCCTATCCCAATGCCTGTCAAGATCCTGGCTGCACTAAATTCCTGTGTAAGCGTCTACTTCATCAACAGAAAATTGTTCCATCCCAGCATTGTACAAGCATTCTGTAACCATCAGCACCACGAGTTAGAAGTCTGCGCCATCATGTGGGAGTTCCTATTACGTCTATATGCTTGAGAACTCTTATGTTCCTGCTTTGTTCCAAAGGCAGAATGCGTTCCAAGGATGGTTACAGGGAATTGAGGAGCACCCTGTGTAAGCTTCACAATGACCCTGTTACGCAATCTCCCGAATGAGACCAATTGTATATACAATGCAGCCCATTCTTCTGCCAGGGCCATTGTTTTGCAAACAAAAGATCTCCTGATGATGACGTTCCAATGCTTCAAGATCTAGAGGGGTGGGGGCTCTGCTGGCAAGTCCGGACAAAGTGAGCCACACAATCCTAGCATGCAGTGCTCTGCAAATGTGGAACAGGTCAAGAAGGAACGTGATGGATGCTGAAGAATGGGGGAGTGCCAGCATTCTTCCAAGGAGAAAGATGAAGACTTTAGGAAGAAGGAACATCATATTCAGCATATAAAAAACAGTGCAGCACTGGGTGCAACAAATCAGAAAGGATCTAATTGACACCCTGTTCCAGTAGCCATGTGCAGCGATCATTCATTATCTGTAATTCTGAGATTACATGATGCAAGCAATCCCTATATAGCTTTTTCTGTTTACTGCTCTTCATTTTTACATGGTTCAATATAAGTTAATGTTTTCAACCTAATGAAGGCCTACCAATGTGTGATACTACCTCAGAGAACAATGATAATAGCTTATGCTACACTGAGAAAGGGTGGCATTCTCTTCAACTGGGCTCTAAAGTGAAATGGTGCTAAGGACAGGTAACCTATACAGTTTGACTCATTGTTCATCAGATCCCTACAGTGCGGAAATAGGCCATGTGGCCCAACAGGTCTACACAAACTATATGAAGTGCATCCCACCCAGATTCACCCCCTACCCTGTAACCCTGCATTTCGCCATGGCTAATCCACTTAATCTGCATGTCCCGGGATACTTTGGGTAATTTAGCATGGCCAATCTACCTAACTGATATATCTTTGGATGGCGGGTAGAAACTGGGGCACCTAGAGGAAACCCACGGAGACATGGGGACACTGTGCAAACTCTACGCAGATAGTTACTCGGGGGTGGAATTGAACCCGGGTCCGTGGCACTGTGAGGTAGCAGTGCTAACCAGTGAGCCACTGTACCGCACCAATCTGAGTTTCTGGATTAACTGGCCAGCGATAATATCACAAGACCATTACAGCCAACCCCGCCACCCCAACTGATTCTTTTAGCTGCAGTTACAATCACAGTCCATCAGTGAGGCGATGATGTTATATAGCAATACATTTACAAATATGAGCTTATATTTGCAATGAAGCATCACCCATGCTGCCTATGAGCCCTTAGAAGTGTTTTTTTTTCATTCCAGTTAACTCAGTTGGCTGGACAGTGGGTTTGCAATGTACAATGATGCCTACACATGGCTTCAATTTCCACACCAGCCGAGATCACCATGAAGGACTCTCCTTCTCAACTTTTCCCTTCAACTGCAGCATGGTGACCCTCAGGTTAAACCACCAACCATCATCCCTTGCTAATGAGAGAACGGCCCTATGGCAACTTGACTGGTCTAGGTGGTTTTACCTTTTACTACGAAGGACAGCCCCTGGCTGACAGCACTTACAGTGATTCAAGGCTGGGCCTTAAGTTTGGCACAAATGGCAGGAATCCCAGGAGGTGCCAGTAGTGGTGTATACATCTGTCATTTCTGAGTGCAAGATCATAAGTGTGGGGTGCTACTGAGATGCGGTGCACATGTTAAGAGGCAAATTGCGGAGAATTGAATCAGAAAACCTTTAAAACTCACTGACAGAAGCCGTCCTTCAAATTCCCTGAAATTGACTCTTAACTACCTTTTGGTAAAATTCATCCTAGTTTTATCTGATGTGGGATTTATACCCAAACCTTCCAATCCTGAGATGTGAGTGCAACCACCGAGTCGAAGCAGACAGAAGCCAGTAATGAAGGCATGGAATTAAAATTCTTGAGCTGAGATTGGGTTTCAGAGCAGATGGTGTGACGAATGGATGGACAACAGCAATCTAGTAGAAGCATGAAGTCTTGGTGATGATACAGTATGACATTCAGAGTTCCCTAAGAAAGGCATGGAACTATCTCATTGTTTAATTCAACTGTTTCTTAAATGTCTCTATGGTTGTCTGTGTTCAGCATGCTAGGAGAAAGTCTGGTTCAGGTGTTGAGCAATCTTTGTCCTAAAAGAAAACACTTAACTCTTATCCTCAATTTTCCTTTCATCTAGATTAAAGCTAGACCCTCTTGTTATTGCAGTTACTTAATTTTCCATTAAAGCTCTTTATGGGCTACATATGAGAAAACAGGCAATTACAGATGTGAAAAGCTACACTTCTGTGGCCAAAATGAATCCTACAAGATGGTTTCCCCCTTCACCTATGACGGCCTTACTGTCTTCACCGTCATTACAGAATTTCATTGCTCTTCTGAGAGTAGATCTACAATGCGGTGCTCTCACGTTGCTTTTCTGGTGCAGAAGTGCCCAGCTATCCCTAGTGTGGTCACAGGAACTCATTCTGTATTGCACTGCACAGCTAACATGGAGGCCAATAATTTGATTTGATTTATTATTGTCACACATACCAAGATGTAGTGGAAAGTGTTCTTTGAGTGCTGATCAAACAATCATACCTTATGTAAGCTCATCAGGACAATAGGGCAGAATGCAGAATACAGTTTTACAGCTACAAGAGAAGGTGCAGAGAAAGATTAACTCAATATATGAGAGGCCCACTCTTTCATCTGATAACAGCAGAGAAGAAGATGTTCTTAAATCTCTTGGTACGTGTTTTCAGGATTTTGCATCTTCTGCCGGGCGGAAGAGGCTGGAAGAGCGCATAACTGGGGTGGGAGGGGTCTTTGATCATGTTGGCTGCTATCATTAGGCAGTGGGAAGTGTAGACCAAGTCAGTGGAAGGCTGGTTTGTGTGATAGTCTTGGCTGTGTTCGCATCTCTCTGTAATATCTTGCGGCCTTGGGCAGAGCAGTTGTTACATCGAGCTGTGATGTATGGGGATAGGATGCTTTCTTTGGTGCATCTGTAAAAATTGGTAAGAGTCATTATGAAAATTTCCTTAGCCTTCTGAAGAGTAAAGACATTGGTCTACTTTCTTGACTGTCGCATCACAGTGGATAGACTAGGACAGATTGTTGGTGATCATCACTCCTAGGAACTTGATGCTGTCCACCATCACTGCCTCAGCACCATTGATACAGGCAGGGGCGTGCCCTCCACTCTGCTTCCTGAAGTTGATGTTGTTTTGCTGACATGAGGGAGGGAATTTTTTCTTTACACCGTGCCACTAAACTGTCTATGCCTGAAGGCCAACTGCAGACCCTTTTGGGCTGGAACCCAGAAAATGATCCATCAGCAGAAGATTCTGCGTAAAATATTCAAAGCAGTTTCCTGAACCATTCAATTTTTATATATGGTTGGTTTTAAGTTCAGTAGAATGCATTGAAAATAATGCATCTGGAGGGAGACAATGTCTTAAAAAGCACTTTGCAAGTTCATCAGTTACAAAACTGAATGATTGAAATTGGATTTCCTAAATCCAACAGAGGTTAGGTCTGCTTTGGGAAAAAGAAATTTCACATTCTTGAACGCTGTAGTCTCTGAAAATGTTTCCAGGAAATGTCGCATAAGGAGAGCATGCTCAAAGTCAGAGTGACACCTCCATTACTGTCAGTAGGATTAGATTAAACTGACTATTCCGTCATCCTAGCTTAATGTGAAATTGCCAGGTGACATCATTCTGTATTCAGTCAAATACAAACAGCTGGATCTATTACTCTTTCCACAGATTTTTCAGCTGTGTCCATAATGCAAGAGATATTAGTGAAAGATCATAGAACATAGAACAGTACAGCACAGTACAGGCTCTTCGGCCCACAATGTTGTGCCGAATTTTTAACCCTAAACCTAAGGTCTATCTAACCTCCACCCCTAACCTATACAATCATTCATATGCAAATCTAATAGCCGCTTAAATGCCCCTAATGAGGCCGACTTCACTACCCTCTCTGGCAATGCATTCCACACCCCGACCACTCTCTGAGCAAAGAACCTACCTCTGACATCTCCCCTATATCGTCCTCCACTCATTTTAAACCTATACCCCCTCGTAATAGCTGCCTCCCACCATAGGAAAAAGTCTCTGGCTGTCCACTCTATCTATACTTCTCATCATTTTGTACACCTTTATCAGGAGAGCACAGTTTAGGTCCAATTGAATGCAGTTGGCTGAGTTTTGACTCCAAATGTGAATACAGTTCCTTAACTTATCAGACAGGGCTGTTCATATTTTGATGCTGTTTATCACAACTTAGCTGTGAGAAAGCATATTTTCATTACTCACTGGAATGAATTCAATGCTTTGTCCAGTGCCTTTGAGTGGAAAATGACTAACTACCCAAACTATCACCTTTCATTTCTGTGCTTGAACAAACCACCATAACTTTCACATTAAACGTGAGCATGACCATCAAAACATTGTTTAAGTTGTAAAGGTATTTTGTTCAAAACTCATGAAGTACAGGGTGAATCTATCAAACCTAAAATTAACCCTCATGACGGTGGGCAGATGGGCAACGGTAAGCTGGCATGAGTAACTCTCCCATGGCCATTAGCCTAAAGGGTTCAGAAATCCAATATAACAATAAAGTGCCAGGCTCAAAAAGGAATAGTCAGGACAGGTGAAGCCAGGGGAAGACTGCAGGGGCTCGGCCAATTCCACGCTGGAATAGCTGTGCTGGGGCCAAGGAAGTTTAGGATGCCCATGCACACTGGAAAAGCCATGTCAGGGCTAGGTCAGGTCCACACTGAAGGATTCACACACTCACCAAGAATAGGCTAAGCTATATCTGTGTTAGAGTAAACCTGCTGGGGCAAAGGGGAGAGTTCTGCTTTGAGGACTTTTCTCATTGAGCAGTCTTCACCAGGCAGATGGAAGACAGACCCAGAAGGAGAAGAGAAAGAACAAGAGAAGAGCTCCTCAACATCCCAGCGAGAGAACAGGATGCTGATTGTGAACATACTTTGGCCAGGGAAAAGAATGGAGCTGCTGGTAAGGAAATGGAGCTTGGAGTGGGAATTTTAAAAAATGGCTTCAGTCTTCCCAATATCTAAGTGGAAGAAATGTCTGTTCATCCAATAATGATTATTGAAAAGCAGCCTTACAATTTAGCTGCAGTGGATGGGCTGAGTGCGTTAGAACTGGGAGGTGCTAATGTTGTGATGCTACTATGGCATTAAGAGTTGTAAGTTGTCCTGGTTATTTTATGGAGAGTTGTGACAGAGGTGCTGAGTGGTTTGTTCCAAGCCAATAAAATAACCAGCTTATGGGGCCTTGCTTTTCTTAAAATTGGAACAATAGAAGCAGCATGAAGGGGTGGAGTTAAGTTCCCACAGAATGAGGACTTTAGTTTAACTTCCAGTAACCATTTGTATTTGGGAGCTGCTATACATCTCTCCCTGTAAAAGCAAAATGCTTGAGTTCTCTCTCTTTTTTTCCCCCCTCTCTACTTTCCAGTTCACCTCAGTGAAGTCACTGCCTTGGGAAAGCAAACAACATAATCAAAATCTTTCCCACCCCTGTCATACTCTCTTTCATTATTGGCTTGGAACAACCCACTCAGCACCTCTGTCGCAACTCTCCATAAAATAACCAGGACAAATTACAACTCTTAATGCCATAGTAGCATCACAACATTAGCATCTCCCAGTTTTAACGCACTCAGCCCATCCACTGCAGCTAAATTATAAGACTGCTTTTCAATAATCATTATTGGATGAACAAACATTTCTTCCACTTAGATATTGGGAAGACTGAAGCCATTGTTTTTAATTCCCACTCCAAGCTCCATTTCCTTACCAGCAGCTCCATTCTTTTCCCTGGCCAAAGTATGTTCACAATCAGCATCCTGTTCTCTCGCTGGGATGTTGAGGAGCTCTTCCCTTGGTCTTTCTCTTCTCCTTCTGGGTCTGTTTTCCATCTGCCTGGTGAAGACTGCTCGATGAGAAAAGTCCTCAAAGCAGAACTCTCCCCTTTGCCCCAGCAGGTTTACTATAACACATTTCCTTTTGACTGGTAAAGTCCATCACCCAGGTTAAAGCAATGCTTTAAATAGTGTTGTAAATTAGTTGGTGGGTACAGTGCTAGATATGAAAGCAAGGTGCATTTCTAGATCACTGGAGCATAAACAGAAGTGCAAGGGAGGAGATTTACATACAGAAATTTTTTTTCTGAACAAGGGTCCCGACCCGAAACGTCAACTTTCCTTCTCCTCTGATGCTGCCTGGCCCGCTATGTTCCTTCAGTTCCACATTGTGTTATCTCTGACTCCAGAATCTGTAATTCTTACAATCTCTGGATGGAAGATCAAACTTCTTTTTCTCAACATTAATAATTTAATTGTTCTATCCTCATCATTCATACTGACTCAGTTGACATTGCCCCCATTGTTCAGGGGGAGGGAGGGTTCCACACACAGGGGCAATAGAAAATTCAGATCAGAAGAGCAGAGAATCACTTCTGCAATCATAAATATGAGTGCCAAAATGGTGTATATGACCTAATGCAGTTGAAAGAGAAAGTTCGTATCAGAACCAATAAATGTGGAGAACAAACATAAGAATCGGATTTGGCCATTTGGTCATTGAGCTTTCAATCACACTACGGTAGTTCTACACCTCAAATTCTTTTATCAATGCTTTCATTGTCACTGGGTCAAATGATTTTCTTCCATTACAATGTCTGGAAGTACCTTCATTACACAGGTTGTAGTGGGAAGAAAGTGGTTCATCAAAGGCAACTATGAACAGGCAATAAATACTAACTTTGCTGGTTTTATCCACATACTGAGAAATATTTCAATTAAATAACTCATTAGTCTTCTATACATATGTGAATACAGAGAAATTTCACACAACCTGCCATCTAATTTAACCCTTTATCACCACAACAATGCTTTGGCCCCACCATCATTTTTTCTCTTTACAATGTGGGCATTAGCTGCACATTCCTATTTGCCCTTGAACTGAGAGGTTTGCTGGACTATTTCAGAGGGCAGTTAAGTGTGAACCACATTGTAGTGGGTCACACGTAGGCCAGAACTAAGGATGGCAGATTTCCTTCCCTAAAGGGCATTCAGGAGACAGGTGGGTATTTATGACAATTTATAACCACTTCATGGTGACCAGTACTGTAAATAACTTTAAACTAAAGATCTTATTACTATAATTTACATTGAATGCCATTGTGTAATGTCAACTATTATCCTCAGCTGGAGCCTCTGAATTACTAGTCAAGTGACATTATCACTATGCCAGCATCAATCTGGTAACTTTGTGCTACACCCCCTTCAATGTCAAGATGCATTGATCAAAAATGGATGCAATACTCTTGTTGGAGTTTGACTCAGACAAGATAAAGGGACAGCCTTGCCCAAATAATTTTGAAGGAAGTATTAGCAAACTGAACCATGGATCAGCAGGAGAAATATAGAAAGATGATAGAATGGGTGTAAATCATATACTGACAAAAAGGACAGTATATTGAAGATTGAATATCTTTGAATAAAATAGGTAAAACTTTGTAAAAGGAACATGTAGTAAAATAATATCAATGGTGAAAAACAAATCTCAAGAATGCATATGAAAGCTGCAGAAATAGGGTAGAAAACAAAGATTTGATTTGTTTTACTGTCTCATGCACCTAAGTACAGTGAAAAGCTTTGTTTATGAGCTGTACAGGCAGTTCAAAATAGGCAAGGACATACAGATCATGGGGTGATTAAGAAGCTTTAGACAGAGGCATACAGATTATATCACACACGGCTTGTGCTAGGCAAGATCAACGTTAGCAAGATCAGCACTATTTGAAGTTACGGAGTCCATTCATCAGCCTAATAGTGGCAGGGGAAAAGCCGTTCTTGAAGCTGCTAGTGCGTGTGTTCAAGCAATTCTGTATTTACTGCCTGATGGAAGAGGTTGTAGGAGAGCATTACCGGGATGGGATGGGTCTGGTATGATATTGGGATGATATTGGCAGCTTTTCCACAACAACAAGACATGTAAAATGGAGTCCATGATGGATGGTTGACTTCCCTGATGGTCCAGACTGTGCGCACCACCTTCTGTCATATCTTACAATCCTGGGCAGAGCATTTGCCATATCAGGCTGCTATGCACCTGGACAATACGCTTTCAATGGTGCATCTGTAGATGTTGGTGAGGGACCTTATGGATGTGCCAAATTTCCTGAGCTGCCTGAGGAAGAACAGGCATTGTTGTGTCTTCTTGACCATCATATCTATTTGAGAAGTACAGGACAAACTGTCAATGATCATTACTTCTAGGAGCTTGACGCTCCCAACCCTCTCAACCTCAACTGCGTTGGTATAGATGGGGGTGTGTGCTCCCCCGTTCTTTCTGAAGTTCTTTAGGTTTGCTGAGGTTTTAATAATTGCACCATGTCACCAAGCCCTTTATCTCCTTTCTGTATTCTGGTTTGTCATTGTTTGATATCTGTTCTAACACAGTGGTGTCGTCAACTAACTTGTAGATGGCGTTCATTCGGAATTTGGCAACACAGTTGTGGGTGTCCAGGGAGTACAGTAGGGGGCTGATACGCATCCTTGGAGGGCTCCAGCATTGTTATCATGGAGGATGTGAGGTGGGATAAGAGAAAAAGATTGGCAAAGACAAGCAATAAATGGTCATGGTTCGGTTCTGTTGCCCATCGATTTTACATGTTGGAATGTTAATTTTGCATCAGCCCTGTACTCTTAGCTATGGTCTCCTTTGAAATGATCAGACTGTGGGGCAAATAAAATTAGGCACTTACACAGTTATGAATGTGAATCTGTGGCAAAGCATTTAGCATACAGAATTCTTTTTCTGGCACTCAGCAATAAATAAACATATAGTGTTGAAAAGTTTAAAATCCTAATTAAAAGTAAAAATAAGAGATAAATAGCCATAAGGTTCTTGTGTTATGGTGAGAGATAACTGGAAGGACAGTGGAACTATTGTCCAAGCTCAATGTTATTTTAAGGTGATAGCAAAAGATGTTGAATGGAAATCAAGTGCTACAATGCACTAATAAGATCGTAGTTGGATTACTACAGCTGATTTTTGAGGCTCTATTTACAGAATAGTATGCAATGAGTACAGAAAAAGCAGCTAGAATGATTTTAGGGCTCAGATCCAAGTGCATCCAGCACAGACTGAGGAAGCTCAGATTATTCTCCTTAAAGCAAAGAAGGTTAAATGGCGAAATGACATGGTCATATCAAATTTTGAATGAAGCTGATGAGAAAAAGGTGAAAAAGATTTTTCACAATGATACTGAGCACTGATCAAGAAGGGAGTGTTGCACAACAAGATGCAAAAGAAAACATCTCACAAAGAATTTAAAATGAAGTATTTTCCCAAGGGTAACCCAAAGATATATGGACTGAATTACCTTAGAAAATAGAATAAGACAGAATTAGTGTCAGCAAAGTATTTCCAGATATATGTCCAACAATACCTAGACTTAACACTTCGTATTTATCCTGAGGGCCTGCTCCACAGATTTTACAAGTTATTTTAGTGGAGTAGTATCCGTGTGTACCAATTGTGATACATGGAGCAGATGGAGACTGTCGTTTATCCAGCTGGGAACTCTGTATCAACTATTTTCATAAAAACAAATTGGAAACCATTATTGCTGGAAACATTTATAACTATCATCACTATTTTTTTGTTGTTATATTAGGAAAATTTGGAAATGAAACCGAGTTCAGGTGACATCAGTCAACAGGTTTGCATGGAACAAATCCGTTACCATTATCAAGTGTCTTGCAAAAATACAGGAGTATTTGCCTTGTTGGATGTGCCATTTTCCAATGAGATGTTCAACCAACTGTCTATTCAGGAGGATGTAAACTATCTTTTAGAGATATTCAAAGAAGTCCAGTTCTGTCAGAGTCCTGGCCAACAAGTGATCCTTGACCAATATCACCACATAGATTAACCAGTTATTTGTTTCAGTTGCTGATTGTAATATCTGCCTAAGGCAGTCATGTTTGCCTGCATTGTAATACACTTAGAAATGCACTTCAAAAGTAACTAATTGTTAGGTACATTGTCATCACCTGCAAAACTCAAAAACAAATTATTTTCTTTTGTTGGTATTAGTAAGATGATCTGCTTCCAGACCAATTGGGAGTATTTTACTTGAATTTTTTTGTTAACCAGCATTGATGAATCAGAGATAATCATTAAGGCTGAGCTATATTCACACAACTGGAGATATTCACTGCATTGGAATCTATTAAACATAGAAACATAGAGCATAGAACAATATAGCACAGTACAGGTCCTTCAGCCCAAGATGTTGTGCCGACCTATTATCCTACTAAGATCAATCTACCCTGCATACCCTATATTTTACTATCCTCCTTGTGCCTGTCCAAGAGCCGCTTAAAAGTCTCTAAAGTATCTGACTCCATTACCACTGCCGGCAGTGCATTCCACACGACCATCACTCTCTGTGTGAAGAACCTACCTCTGACATCTCCCTTATACCTTCCTCCAATCATCTTAAAATTATGCCCCCTCGTAACAGTCATTTCTGACCTGGGAAAAGTCTCTGACTATCCATTCTATCTATGCCTCTCATCATCTTGTAAGCCTCTATCAAGTCACCTCTCATCCTTCTTTGCTCCAATGAAAAAAGCCATCACTCCCTCAACCTTTCCTCGTAAGACCTGCCCTCCAGTCCAGGTAGCATCCTGGTAAATCTCGTCTGCACCCTCTCTAAAGCTTCCATATCTTTCCTATAATGAGGTGGCCAGAACTGAACACAATATTCCAAGTGTGGTCTAAACAGGGTTTTATAGAGCTGCAGGATAACCTCACGGCTCTTAAAATCAATTCCTCTGCCAATGAAAGTCAACACACCATATGCCTTCTTTACAACCCTGACAACTTGGGTGGCAGCTTTGAGGGATCTATGGACATGGACCCCAAGAACCCTCTGTTCCTCCACACTGTCGAGAATCCTGCCATTAACCCTGTATTCTGCATTCAAATTCGACCTTCCAAAATGAATCACTTCACACTTTTCTGTGTTGAATTCCATCTGTGACTTCTTTGCACAGCTCTGCATCCTGTCAATGTCCCATTGCAAGCGCCAACAGCCCTCTATGCTGTCCACAACTCCACCAACCTTCATGTCATCAACAAACTTACTAACCCACCCTTCCACTTCCTCATCCAAGTCAGTTATAAAGATCACAAAGAGCAGAGGTCCCAGAAAGAACCCTGTGGAACACCACAGGTCACTAAGCTCCAGGTTGAATACTTTCCATCTCCTGCCACCCTCTGTCTTCAATTGGACCGCCAGTTTTGTATCCAGACAGCCAAATTTCCCTGAATCCCATGCCTCCTTTCTTTTTGAATGAGCTTACCATGTGGAACCTTATCAAATGCCTTGCTAAAACCTATAAACACCACATCCACCATTCTACCTTCAGCGATGTGTTTTATCACATCCTCAAAGAATTCAATAAGGCTTGTGAGGCATGACTTGCCCCTCACAAAGCCATGCTGACTATTTCTAATCAAACTGTGCTTTTCCAAATAAGCATAAATACCATCTCTCAGAATCCTCTCCAATAATTTGCCAACCACAGAAGACTGGCCGGTCTATAATTTACAGGATTATCCCGATTATCTTTCTTGAACAAGGGAATGACAATCTCTTGGCACTACTCCAGTGGACAGTGAGGATGCAGAGATCATTGCCGAAGGGACAACAATCTCTTCCCTCACTTCCGGTAGTAACCTTGGGTATATCCCATCTGGCCCAGTGGACTGATCTATCCTCATGTTTTTCAAAATATCTAGCACATCCTCCTTCTGAACATCAACTTGGTCGAGCATATCTGCCTGTTTCATGCTATCCTCACAAACAATAAGGTCCCTCTCAATGAATACTAAAGCAAAGTATTCATTAAGGACCTCCTCTGACTCTGTGCACAAGTTCCTTCCACTATCCTTGATTGGACCGTCTCTCACTCTGGCCATCCTCTTGTTCCTCACATAAGTATAGAAAGTCTTGGCATTTTCCTTGATCCTACCAGCCAAGGTTATCTCATACTCCCCTCTAGCTCTCCTAAATCCATTCTTCAGTTCCTTCCTGGCTACATTGTAGACCTCTAGAGCCCTGTCTGATCCTTGCTTCCTCAACCTTAGGTAAGCTTCCTTCTTTCTTCTTTTGATGGTTTCTCATTTGTTAACTGAATTAAGACATCACTGGCCAGGCCAGCATGTATTACCTATCCCTAATTGCCCAGAAAGCAGCTAAGAGTCAACCACATTGTTGTGGTTTTGGAGTCACTTGTAGGCTAGACCTGATGAGAGTTTCCTTCTCTGAAAGCTATCAGTGAACCAGATGGGTTTTTCCAAAAAAAATGGTCATTATTCCAGATTTATTTTTATTGAAATCAATGTCTACCATCTGGTGGGATTCAAACTGGGTCACCAGAGAATTAGAGATAACAAGGTGTAGAGCTGGATCAGCACAGCAAGCCAAGTAACATCAGAGGAGCAGGAAGGCTGACGTTTCAGGCCTAGACCCTTCTTCAGGAAGGGTCTAGTCCCAAAATGTCAGTTTTCCTGCGCCTCTGACGCTGCTTGGCCTACTGTGCTCATCCAGCTCCACACCTTGTCATCACAGATTCTCCAGCATCTGCATTTCCTACTAACTCTGAAACAATTTTAACCCCACCAGAGCATTACCTGGATCTCTGGATTAACAGATTAATATCTGTAATCTCTGGATTACAGTGTGTGTCTGCTTCCCTCCTTCTTTTGTTAACCACTCTTTTTCATAATTTAAAACCTTTTAGCTATACTTCCTGAAAGCACAGACAGATTTGGAAAGAAAAAAACACAAATCTTTAACATGGAAAACATCATAATCAAAATATTTTCCCCACTACTTTTCTTTTAGACTTTGAAAATGTTAGGTCTAGAATATGAAAAGAAATATCTAACATAGCCAAGGAAGGAAAATCCAGGGTCCTGTCTCTAAACAAACATTAGAGACATTTCAGTAAAATTTGACATGTGTAGAGCGGACTAGGTTTGAAATGTTGGTAATGTGCCTGATCTTTTGTCCTAGTCAACCATTCATCTACTTCAAATTATGACCTTCTTTCATTCATTTGACCACTCTCTGTTTCCATGTTTCTAATTATCCTTTTGTTTCCTTGATGAACCTCAATCTAGTTTACTAAATTGGGAAAAGTAGGATGAACATAATTATATCATTGCACAAATCCCCCCAATTGTTTAGGCTAACATCTTTAGAGCTGATTTTTCATGCTTTATGCTTACACCAAAACATTAGCTCTGTATTATCTTTTTGATTGTTGCCAGGTGTCATAGGACGCATTGTAAGAATGATAGCAAAATGATTCCTAACATTTATATCTCTGAATTAGAAATAGAATTAGAATTTTTTAAGAACCCCTACAGTGTGGAAACTGTTTTATTGAGCTCAGCTCTGAGAAAATTCTCCTGCAGTCCTTTGAATTGGGCAAACCTTTTATTTTCTCTTTCACCGTTTCTTCTGCCAGAGATTGTCTCCTTTTTGTTGTTCTATTTTTAAAAAATCCCTCCTATCAATAGCGATAGTTTATTGTTATGTTAGAATTGACAATATAAAAGAAATAATTGTGAACACCCTAATGGGAAAGAAAAGATCTAGAAAAACAACATATAATTTTTGTTATGATAATCAGGACTGCGACTCAGGTGAAGTCGGCAATTTGGCTCATCCTAGTTCTGCTATTCAGAAGCACCCAGCAGGCACCCAGCCAGTGCCACATAATTTGTTTTTATGTGCCTCTGCTTTATTTTATCGAACACTCCGTTTGTGAAGAAGAACTTCTGAACTTACATTTATTCATTTGAACATGTAATCAATAAATTTCCTATTTAATTTTCAGTCGCCCATAACCTCCACGATCTTCTACATCTCTATAAGATGCCTCCTTTAAATATTATAAACACCCCCAATCCTCCAGCATTCCCAAGAACACCGATTGCGTTAAGCACCCTTGCTGCAGTCTCAGAACATGTCCCCTGTGCCCTGATAACCGGAATGGGACAGCAGATTAAAGGTGTGATCCGATCAGACCACTGCACACTTTGAGCGGAACCTCTAGTGATTTGAATCTAATTCCTATGTTGAGTAAATAATTTAACGTTCTATTGATTTTGTTCACTGCTGTTGCGCAGTTTTCTTTTGGGACGCCAAATGTGTACAGGTATTCGGTCTTGTATTTCAGTATAATTGGTATCATCACGTCATGGATTTATCACACAGCGGAAGAGGATTTGGCCAAAAAAACTTTTCTTGCAACGAGTACTCTTTAAGGTTTCAAAGTGAGCTACGGCACTGGATGTAAGTGAGACAATATTTCATTATTTACAGAGTTGAGTCTAGTTAGAAGACTTCTCTGATCAGGATGGCTTTATGATTGTCACTATCCGCTGATGTTACCTGTGCAGGTGTATTTCGTTGCTTGTGGCTGCTTTATTTTATATGCAGACATATCAGTCAGGGCACTCCAAATCATCAGATTGCCCGAGCATTTTCATTGCATCGATTTTAAAGGGTATTATTTCCACGAAAATTATTCGGCAAACTGCTTTGTATCGTAAAGCATTCCCCAGAATGAGCCCCTTAGCTGAGTGTTGACCACTGCTGTTGTCATCTCAATGTTCGCAAATCAGAACAAAAAGGGAGGGCATTGTCGATTGTATGAAGGCTGCACCTTTCTAATACAAAACTGCACCGCAACTGGCGGGGCATGCGTGAAAGTGTAAGCGAAATAGCACCTTGTAAAGGTGCGACTCACAAACCACCAACTGGCCCCTCAGACTGTCGAAAGTACAAATCCCGGACTGACCTGAAAATCCAGCAGCACTGCTCAATGCACAGAGCCGCCCGTGAAAGCCCACACGCTCCCCAGCCCGACTCATCCTGAACGGGCCATTCAAATGCTTTAAATAAGAAGCAAAAAAGATATACTGTACTAGATCAACATGATCCTTTAAGACGGCGACCGGAATGGGAGCGGAGCTAGGACAATGATTTACATCCCCGGTTAAAGTTATCCCGAAGATCAAAGGAAGCCGAGTGTCGCGATTATGTGTGTTTGCGTGGGGAAAGGGTTATGAATGAGCGGAAAGAGGGCCATAGTCACCTCAGCAACATGGCGTTGGTTGCTGCTGTCAGACTGTGTGGGGGGGGGGGGGGGGGGGAGAGAGAGAGACAGAGAGAGAGGGAGGAGACTCCTCCCCTGCCCTGCCCTGCCCTCTCCTCCCCTCCCTCCCTCTCTCCGGATCTGTCTGTCTCTCTCCGTGAATGTGTGTTTCATCCCATTGCAAAAAGTGGGCTGTCCACAAATCAGTGGCGTCTCACCGCCCGCTCGGCTGCAAACTCCGAGAGAGAGAGAGGGAGGGAGGGAGGGGGCGAGGAATAGAGAGATAGAAGGGTTGGGGGGGGGGGTGTGTGATTTAGAAGATGGCTGACTCGGCTGTCCAGCTGCAGTCCTCTCTGGTGTTAACAGGCATATCTCCACTGCCGCTCTCCTCACCTCAACAATGACAGCCGACCATTGAGGGAGGGGGTGAAGAGAGAGAGAGAGAGGTGGAGGAAAAACATATTCCTCATATTAACAAAAAAGAAATCCAACACACGGGCTAAAGTCGCCGGCGTCACATTTCGGTGGGAGAGAAGGTTTTGTGACAGCTCGGGGTGGAGGAGGGAGGTTGAGTGGATTCTCCCTCCCTCCTCTCTCTCTCTCACACACACACACACACACACACACATAAACCATGGCAGAGATGGAGAAGGAGGGCAGACCGCCGGAAAACAAGAGAAGCAGAAAGCCGGCTCACCCCGTCAAGAGGGAAATAAACGAGGAGATGAAGGTACGGCTTCCTGTCTCTGCTTTCAACCGGGGGCTCGGTCTGAACCAATTGCTCCGCGTCCCATCTGTCTGGCTTTTCTTGTTGTTGTTGATGTTTTGTCTCCAGTGTTTTAATAATAATAATAATAAAGGTCGGACGTCTAGCAGCATTCAAATAGCCGTGGTATGTTTTTGTACCAAAAAAATCTTTTAAAAATCAAAGCTGAAATGCTCTCAGAGGTTTATGCGTCTCTTGCTTCCTCCCCCTTTCCCCATTTAACGATAACACGTCGAATCCATATAACGTATTGCAACAATAATTTAAAAAGAAGCAGGTCTGATTTGCAGATTTGGTGATCCAGTGATGCTGGCTGGAGTTAATGAGTGGGCATCTTACTGCATTTATAGCGATTTGGTGCTGTCTTTAAATCAGTCAGGGGCAGATCTATAATTAAATTGTCAAAGTGAAATGAAGAGGCTGCGACTACAGTACCCGGACTCTGAAGATACCGACCAAACCTTAATTTTAATCATTAAATCTCTTAGCCACCAACCCCCCCCCCCCCAACTTTTCGGCTCGTTTTCCGTTAATAATGTGCGGGCTCGTCGAAAGACAGCTGTCACTTCCCCTCACCGTTACATTCACTATTTTATTCTAGTTGAAGAAAGATTTCTCGCCTCCTCCTTCCTCCGTTCCTCCTCCCCCGGCTAATTCAACAGTATTTCCTACAAAATGAGTTGCCTCCTGTCAGTGCCCAGATGTTTGGAGGTAGGGACTAGGCATGTGTTTGAGGAGGTGTACTCCAGATGTGTGTTGAACTCATTGTTCCATTGATCATTTATACTGTTTCTTTAAATCCTTGAATATGTGAAACGTATCTTGATCTATAAAATATTAGTGCCATTGTATTCAATTTTCTTTCTGAAATAGCAAAGGGAACAATGCTTTAGTGTAAATATTTTATGGGTGGTCAGAAATTCTGATGGACTGAAGCCTGTTGTCTACCCATTGAACATCTCTTGTGTTTAGTTTATGTATTGTCCTTGAATCTCCATTTCCCAAACGCCTTGATTGATGGACTGCAACAAGGCACTTGATCAAGAATCTTGATGACTTGTTTTATTTGTAAAACTGTTATTTTCCCCGTTGGCACTCTTGTTGAATTACGTTAACATATTATTTCAGCTTGCTTTAGTTTATTGAACAATTACAAGTGCTAGAACGAGAACTTCATCTTCATGCAGACATGCGATGAGAGTCATCAGAAAAAGTTTATATTATTCATTATATTTGTTAATCGCTTTATTTGCTAATCTACTTGAAATCTAAATGTGATATTGTATAGCCTGGCTTGCTGTTGTGTTAGAAAGTCTCGTGCATTACATTCCATTGAATAGTTGCGCCATTGAGGAGGTGTTGAAATTTGGAAAATAATTTTTGAAAAATCATGGCTCTTTATTTTGCAAATATTTAGAGTTTAGGATTACAAATTAACTAATTTTGATGAAAACATGTTGCTGTGAAATTTTATCCTGGTGGGTATAAAGGCTGACTGTGCGGGATGGCTGCTGGATTCTCTGGGATTGTTTTGTTTACTTTGGCTGCAGCAAGACTCAGCGGTTTGTGAGATAGTCATTCCTCTATAACAGATGTTTGTCTGAACTGCAGAGGAAGAAACAAAAACAACATTGTGTGAAGTGTTTGGGGGGGGCGGTTGTGAATGGGGAGGGTAGGAGTTGAAAGGGTGGGGGCAAAACTGCGTAAGCTGAACGAGTGTGCCTGTAGCTTGGCATTTTCACTTTTGCAAGTGTGATCCAGGATCATGTATGTTTGGGGTGGAGATACGTTCTTTTTTTGTAAAGAGGTCTCACTTTTCTAGCTTTATGATAAGGTCCATTCTGTCTAAATAGTGTCTTTGCACACAGAGCATTCTCATGCACTTTTTAAGGAAGATAGATGCCATAAGTCACTGCCTTTGCTAACGGTATTTTTCATAAAGTGGCTATGCAGTTTAAAGTCAGAAACTGTTTATTAGTTTATGGTCAAAAATCATTTAAGTTTAACTATTGTACCTGTCTTAAAGTGCTGAAATTCTGGCAGAAAATATACTTCAAATGTTATCTTTATCTGTGACTGAAATATTCTTAAATTATATAATTAAAAGTGAGCTCGTTGGATTCTCGTTAAATTTTAAGAACACAATGTACCCTTGTGTGGATTCATATCTGAAAAACTAGAAGAAAGTCTCAGTGTGTTTCTTTCATTTGACTGACTTTCATCTGGATCAGTGTAAAATAACCGTGGAAAGTAATCAGGGTAAACTAAAAAGAAAGGAATGCATACAGCAATAGGCAGTCTACTTTAGCCTAAGCTGTAAAAACTGTAACACGAGCAGGCAAAGCAGATCAGCTTTCAAGCTTTAAGGTAAGAGAAAATGAAAGAGATGTGGTAGTGGCGCTGGGGGCGGTGGATTGGGGGGTGGGGGGGTAAAGGGCGCAGCGAGCGGTGTGGGGGGTTAGAGCAAAGGAATGAGAAAGTCCATTTGGGAAGAGGAGGAGGAGGGGCCCCTCGGGGTAACTTGGCTCAGGATTAGGGAATTTTATCATAGTGTACAGTGACCTACTCAAGTTACAGCCGGCAAGGGATCAAATTGCTTCCCTTGCGAGCAGAAATACAGAGGAATTAGTGCGATTTTTGTCCTCCCTCCTAGATTAAGAAAACGACCATTGGTATGAGTTGTTACATAATGTTTATGCATTTGCTCTGAAGCTGCAATGAATGAACCTTGAGTGTTGTATAGTTTGTTTGCAGGGAGAGGGAGTGTGTAGTAGAATATACATATTTAGGTGGTCTTAAAGTTAATATATATATATGAGAATATACGATCAGATTATCATAATTTTGCATTACCTATTGATATAGTTCTTGAGTTGAAGTGCTTAAGAAAGTACTTTGCTGCAAGTTTAAATAATCATCTGCATTTGAATAAAGATATTAGTAACTGGGTATAAGTGAAAGTCACTGGCCTTAAACATTATATAGTGAATTGTCTTTTTGACTGGATTTTTTTAAAAACTAAGGTTAGTTCTGGTTGAGTTATTTGATATTACTATTTTATGTTTATGAAATTGATTTAGTGGTGAATGTTGCAGCTACTGTTATCATCTAAACCAGTGAAGTAAGGCTAGAATGAGAAACAGAGCTTCAGATGTTGTAGAATGCATCTGTATCTTTGAACCTGTTTTTGTTACAGATTTGGTAATGGTAGATTCAGTACTTAGAGGGGAAACAGTCTGGTATTTAGTTATCCCTTAATTGAAATGCTTGGATTACATAGTGAAACAGATATGCTCTTTTTCGAGGGAGGTGGGGGAAGGGGAGTTTTCTTGTCATATCCCCATTTCTGCCTCCTATCTCCTTGAAACTGGTAGTGAAAGCCATCTGAGTCTCAGACCTCTTTTAATACTGCTTCCCAATCAGTTAATAGGAAGTATCATTCTGTATAGCCAGGGAAGGGTTAGCATATATCTGTTTTTTATTCAAACAGTTCTCTAAAGACAGGTCACTGATACCCTGTTTAACATAAGGGCAACAACACCTGCCTACCTGGTCAGATTTGCTTGAAGAGGTTGGACCATGATCTCAGATTGTGCTTCTTTTGTTTGAAAGGCTATGACCAGCATTTAAACCTCAGTCACACCATTGACAAATCTTCATGTATCAATGATATTTGATTGTATTTTACAGGGTGGAACAGTGAAGCCAATGGTGTATACGTATGATCCTGACATAAACAGAGCCTACAAATTCAAATGTCCTAGAATGTTAACTTTGATTGTTTTAAGCTATTGATATAAACAACTTCAACAAATATGTGTGAGGGAGCATATTTCCATGCTGTGAATTTAAATACATCAGAATGTTTCAGTGCCACATTGAACTTATCAAATGGAATACAATGAATTAACAAACTAAAAATTCTTCATGTCCCTGTGCGACATTTCTGTTCTAATAGAAAAAGGAAATTCCAAAGGCAGAAGTGAGTTGCTCTGATGATGTCATTAGTTAATGTACCATGGAAGCTTCTACTTTGGATTTCTAACACGTATTGACTTAATGTCTTTAGCCAGCACACTGACCCGCATTTCTCTTCGGTACGTCCTGTACACAAAAACCAGAACAAGTCCACCCTAGCCAAATACTGCCCCTTCAATCAACCTTTTATTAATAAAATAAAGGAAAGTGTCATTAACAGTGCTCTTAGGCAGCACTGGTTTGCCATTAACCCACTCATTGATGCTCACTGTGGCTTCTACCAGGGCCACTAGGCTCCTAACTTCATTACAACCTTGGTCCAAACATAGACAAAAGAGCTGAACTCCAGAGGTGAGGTGAGAATTACTGTCCCTGACATCAAGGCTGTATTTGGTCGAGTGTGGCATGAAACACCCTGACCGAAACTAGCGTCAATGAGAATCAAGGGGAGGGCTCTGCTGGTTGGAGTCATACCTGGAACAAAGATAGATGGATGTAATTGTTGGAGGTCAGCCCTCAGCCCATGGACATCTCTGCAGGAATTCCTCAGGGTAGCATCCTAGACCCAACCCTGGACCTTGAGCTGTTTCATCAATGACCTTCCCATCATCATAAGGTCAGAAGTGGGGATGTTTGCAGATGATTGCGCAGTGTTCAGCACCATCCGTGACTCTTCAGATACTGGAGCAGTCTGTATCCAACTGCAGCATGTCCTGAGCCATATCTAAGTTTGGACAGACAAGTGGCATGCAGCATTCTCATCACACAGTGCTAGGCAATGACCATCTTCGACAAGAAAAAAATCAAATCACTACAGTTTGGCAATCAATGGCTTAACATCACTGAATCCTGTGGTATCGTTATCCTGCGATTACTATTGACCAGAAAATGACTGGACTATCAATATAAATACTGTGTTTGCAAAAGCATGCCAGAGGCTAGGAATCCTGTGACATGTAACTCACCTCCTGTCTACCTAAAGCCTGTCTATCACCTCTAAGGCTCAAGTGAGGAGAACGATGGAATACTCCCCACTTACCTAAACAAGTGCAGTTCCAATCAGAGTCAAAAAGCTTGACACCATCCAGGACAAATCAATCCTCTTGATTATCATCACATCAACAAATATTTACTCTTTTCACTACCAATACACAGTAACAATAATGTACACCATCTACAATGCACGCAGAAGTTCACAAAGACTCCTTAGACGTCACTTTCCAAACCCACACCGACTACCATCCAGAAGAGCAAGGACAGCAGATAAATGGGAGCACTTGCAAGTTTCCCTCCAAAGTACTCACCATTGTGACTTGAGAATGCACTCCTGTTTTTTTCATTGTCACTGGATCAAAATCTTAGAACTCTCTGCCAACAGCATGTCGGTGTATCTACAGCAAATGGACTATGGTTGTTCAAAATGGAATATAAGCTCTCAAAATGTGAGGCTGTGCACTTTGGCAGAAAGAATAGCAGAGATGAATGCTATTTAAATGGAAAAAAATTGCAGAAAGCCACAAAACACAGGGAGTTGAGTGTCCTCATCCATGAATTGCAAGAAAAACTAGCATCCAAGTTCAGCAGGTAATAGAGAAGGCAAATGGAATGTTGCCCTTTATTTCAAAGAGAATGGTGTACAGAAGTAGTATGGTTTTGCACAAATTGTATAAGGCACTAGTCAGACCACAGCTGGAATACTGTGAACAGTTTTGGACCCCTTATCTCAAAAATGACATACTGGCATTCGAGACAGTCCAAAGAAGGTTCACTAGGCTGATAACTGGTGTGGGAGTACTGTGCTAGTAGGGGATGTTGAGTCATTCAGGCATGTCCTCCTTGGAATTTAGAAGCATGCAAGTTAACATTATTATAGCAGACAAAATTCTGAGGTGGCTTAATAGGGGCATGCGGAAAAGTTGTTTCCACATGTTCAAAAGTCTAGGACCAGACAGGCGTAATCTCAGTATAAGGGGTCATTTATGACTGAGATGAGGAGGAATTACTTCTCTGAAGGCAGTGAATCATTGGAATTCTTCACCTCAGAGGGCTGCTGAGGCAGGCCATTAAGTATATTCATGACAAAGGTAGGGGTCAGTTTAGCTCACTTGGCTTGACAGTTGGTTTGTGAAGCAGCATGATGTTGTGAGTTCAATTCCTGCATCAGCTGAGGTTACCATGAAGCACCGTCCTTTTCAGCCTTTCCCCTTGCCTGAGGTGTGATGGCCCTCAGGTTAAATCACCACCAGTTACCTCTGTCTAATGAACGAGCAGCCCTGTGGTCTGGTAAGACATTGGCAGCCTGACTTGATTCAACCCTGATATAGACATTTTTAATCAGTATAGGAATCAAGGGTTATGAGGTAAAGGGAGGAGAGCGGAAGGAGAGCGGAGTTGAGGATTAGCTGTGATCACATTGGTGAAGTAGACTCAATGGGCTGAATGGCCTACTTCAGTTCATATGTTTCATGGTCTTAAGTGGACAGCTCATTATCACCATTTCAAAAGCAACCAGGGACTGGGCAGTAAATGCATGAATCCATGAATGAATCAAGAAAACAAACGTTACTGTTGGCCTCAGCAAAGCTGGAAAGCAAGAGGGAACTTCATCCTAAGTGCTGCCATTTTTGATTGTTAGCCAATACATTGAGTATCTAAGAACAAGCAAACTACCGTGCCCTAAAATAAAGCCAGAACTACAACTGTTGAAAACTATTTGACAACTTGACATCTACTCAGGTAAACAATGAAGGATAAAAAACTGCCGAGGGCAAGAAGAGGACAAAGAGGCGCTCAAAATCACAACCGCTCAAAACCACGCAAATCCTCAGCATGAGATTCCTCAATGCCAGATTACCAGTCACTAATCAACTGTCCACCTGAAGACTTTAACTCATGGTAAAAAACATAAACCTGTTTAAAAGGGCAACTGATGGTTGTGGCATGCATTGCAGGGGACAACAAACTTCACCCCGCAGTGGTCGAGAACGCCCTCGACCGTGTCTCCTGCATTTCCCACACCTCATCCCTCACACCCCGCCCTCGCAATAACCGCCAATAGAGAATCCCCCTGGTCCTCACATACCACACCACTAACCTCCAGATACAACGTATCATCCTCCAACAGTTCCATCTACAATCTGACCCCACCACGAAAGACATTTTTCCCACCCCACCCTTATCTGCCTTCCGGAGAGACCACTCACTCCGCAAATCCCTTGTCCGCTCCACACTCCCCTCCAACCCCACCACTCCCGGCACTTTCCCCTGCAACCGCAGGAAGTACTACACCTGCCCCCACACCACCTTCCTCACCCCCCATCCCTGGCCCCAAGATGACTTTCCACATCAAGCAGATGTTCACTTGCACATCCAACAATGTGGTATACTGCATCCGCTGTACACGGTGTGGCTTCCTCTACATTGGGGAAACCAAGCGGAGGCTTGGGAACTGCTTTGCAGAACACCTACACTCGGTTCGCAGTAAACAACTGCACCTCCCGGTCGCGAACCATTTTAACTCCCCATCCCATTCCTTAGATGACTTGTCCATCCTGGGCCTCCTCCAGTGCCATTATGATGCCACCTGTAGGTTGCAGGAACAGAAACTCATATTCCGCTTGGGAACCCTGCAGCCTACTGGTATCAACGTGGATTTCAGAAGCTTCAAAATCTCCCAGCCCCACACTGCGTCCCAAAATCAGCCCAGCTCGTCCCCGCCTGCCTAACCTGTTCTTCCTCTCATCTATTCCCTTGTCCCACCTCAATCCGCACCTCCATTTCCTACCTACTAACTTCACCCCGCCCCCGGACTGACCTAACCCCTCCCTACCTCCCCACCCATACTGTCCTCTCCACCTATCTTCTTCTCTATCCATCTTCGGTCCGCCTCCTGCTGTCTCACTACTTATTTCAGAATCTTCTCCCCATCCCTGCTTTTTGATGAAGGGTCTAGGCCCGAAACATCAGCTTTTGTGCTCCTAAGATGCTGCTTGACCTGCTGTGTTCATCCAGCCCCACACTTTGTTATCTTGGATGTCATGTTTTAATCCATGTTTATTGTCCTATTCTGACTGATGTGGCTCATTCAATCATCACCAGTTAATACTATTGTGGTTGAGATTGCATTGGTGGTTCACTGTTAGAGTACTTGCCTCAAGGGCTGTTCTGGTATAGTGTTAGTGTCCTTGTCTCTGAGTCAGGAGGCCCAGTTTGAAGTCTCACCTGCCCCAGAAATGGGCAAAAATATTTCTGACCAGGTTGATTAAATAGCATCAGATGCAGCAGTGTTCTCTAATTTACTGATCATTCAAGTAGCTGTTTGTTCCTGAAATTAGCTTTCAGGAATCTTGTGGCATAGTGGTATCATCCCTACCTCTGGACCAGGAAGCCCAGGTTCAAGTCCCATGTGTTCCAGTGATGCACAATAACATCACGGAACTGGTTGATTAGAAAATATAATGGTTCATTAAGATGTGCAGTACCTTTATGGTTGTATTTGTGTATTCTTGAATAGCACTCAATCTTCTCTGGCTTCAACAAACGCACAGTGAAAATGTAGCTCCCTGATGAATTGCCAGGAAAGTAGAGCTGTTCCAACGTCCTTGGATGAATCTGATGTTGAATTTCTGAAGAAGGATTTTGACCCGAAATGTCACTTTCCTGCTCCACTGATGCTGCCTGGCCTGCTGTATTCCTCCAGCTCCATGCTTTGTTCTTTCAGAACTTGAAATGTTCTCTCTCAATCCACCCTTTTGCCCTGTCTTTATTCTTTGTTTTTTCCTTCTTTCAGTTTTCCAACTGGTCTGATTTAACATGTTGGAACCAAAATTCACATTTAACTAAATTGCTTTGATACTTTGTTAATAGATTGTATGATACTCTCAGTTCATCATTTCAAATTGCTTTTACAACAAAGAACAGCATTGCAATAATCAACCGTTTATCTAAACGTTACAAGTGCACTCTACCTATGACTCATGTTTGCAAAGGAAAAATCTACATTTTTATTGCAGAATTTTGCAGTTCAGCTACGTAGTACCTATTCTTAATTTTCATTGAATTCCTCTAGTTGTTCTTGTCCCGTACATCTGTTTTTCTCTTCAACGTCCAACTGGATTTCAGCATTATTGTTTATCATTGGCTGTCTTGTGAGAGAATGCACGATAGTGCTGTGTAGGCTACACAGTCTGAGTACACTGATAGAGTGCAGTGAGAGGGGCTGTGTTAAAACCCCAGGCACGAGATTCCTCAATTTCTGGTTATCAGTCACAAATTAACTGTGTACCTGAGGCATCAGCTTGTGGCAAAAAACATAAATCTGGTCAAAAGGGAAAAATGGACCTTGTGGTGTGCCCTATGGGGATGACATGTCATGCTTTAGCTACTTTTTAAGCAATTTGTTCAAAAATGTATTGACACACCTCTGGAACAGGTGGGACTTCAATTCAGGCCCCCTGGCTCAGGGATAGGGACACTACTGCTGTACCACAGTAGCTCTCATACCGTAATTTAGTTGGAGTTTTGTTGCTCTACTCAGACTGATATGGCTGTTTTCGGTCACTAATTGTTGAGACCTCCACAAGGGAGACTCTTGACAAATATAAAGCCTCAGAATTTGTTGGATGACAAATGGCAAGTGGATGGCACTTGCTGATAGTAGTGTGTTAGCCCTCCACCCCACCACCGACCCATTGACATGTATGTATTTTCGCACAGCAATTTAGGTATGGGAATTCATTTCAAATGGATCCTGCTGGTGAGGCCAGTATTGGTTCTAAAATGCTGCTCAACTTTGGAGGCCAAGAAAGCAAATGATGAAATTGAAGGTTTCACTCCTACAAGTATCAGATGGATCCCAGGGGATTTTTAAATTTTAAATTGACATTTTTCTTATATTTCCTTAACTTTTCCTCTCTCTAAATCTAATATTTCCCTGTCTGTCTGTATTCCTCTTTTTATATTTATATCTCATCAGATTCCAATTCACCAGAGGTGGTATTATTCTCTCCAGTTTGTCATTATGTGTTTGAGGTGCTAGCAAAGTGCACTCATTCAATGCTGAACCCCAACTGTCCTAAGAGGGTGATTATGAGTTCCATTCTTGAACAGCCTGAGCTCTTGTAGTGATGACTTCCCAATGATTGTATTCGGGATGGAATCTTATCATCCTGAACCAACAGCAATGTAACGTGTTGAAGACTGGATGATATATGGCAAATGGGGGGATGTTTTAGACATGGTGCTCTTCCATTTATCTGGTATTTACTGCTCTGTTTCTTCTCACTGATAATAGGAAATGGGTTGGCTTCCTCCTCCTTCCTTGTCTGTCTCTGTTCCAACATGCGTCTGGTCACTGACTCTCAAAATGGCTTGAGTCTTGACAGCTCAGGAGTAACCATAGTGAATGGTCAGCAGCTTTCTTCTTCCAGTCAATGAGGTCAATGCCTCTGTGATTCAGGCCAACCTTGAGCATGTCCTTATGTGGTTGAAATAATTTGGTGGGGGGAGGGCCGCAGAGACAAAGCAGCCTGATATGTGTACCAGATAATGCAGCCCCACTGCTCTGGTGATAGAGATGGTGGATGTTGAATTGAGCAGTAGAGATTCCAAACTTATCCACTGTTTTGCCCTGGGTTGTGTTGAACTTCTTGAGGTGTTGTGGGAACACCTGTTCAGGGTACAGTATGCTATCAGACTCCTGATTTGAGCGCTCAGGGTGCTCAAGTCTTCCCTTGTTCTTGGAACTAAGCTGTTAATATTGCCAAAGTTAAAGCTTTTGGTCAATGGTAAACGACTCAGCTATTGTGTCTGAAGAAGAGTCCAGGGCCTTCCTGCTCCTCTGATGCTGCTTGGCCTGCTGTGTTCATCCAGCTCTACACTTTGTTATCTCAGATTCTTCAGCATCTGCAGTTCCTACTATCTCAGCTATTGTGTCGCTGTTTTAGTTCAGAAACAGATGGTTCAGTTTTTCCATGCAGGAAACAATCTCGATTTGATCATCAGGTTGCACAGATGTTACCTGCTTCTTGTTAGCCCAAGCTTAGATTTCAACATGGTAGAATCATGTGTAAAGTGTACTGCTTCTGTCTCAATGATGGACGGCGAGTCACAGAAATAACAGCTGAAGATAGTTGCCCTGAGGATGCTACCTTGAGTTGTTAGGTCAGGACTCTTTTGGCATGTTGACAGTATCCCATCCTTTGACCCAGGAAGACCATGTTCAAGTTCTACTTGTTCCAAAGGTGTGCAATAGCATTGTTAGAATAGCATCTATTCGAACTTTTTGCAGAACTCCTTATGGTGTGGTGGTATTGTCCCTATCTCTGAGCCAGGAGACCCAGGTTCAAGTCCTATCTGCTCCAGAGGAATGTAGTAACATCACTGAATGGGTTGAGTAGAAACTAACTGCCTTGAGTTATTCCACCTCAATGATATGAACCAGAGTGTGGTCCCAGGGCAGTGATGACTGCCCTCTCTGTCTGAAAAGACTCTTAATTGCTGGATTTCAAATGATCTGTATTTTAATTGCTCTTTTTCAGACGCTGCTGAGTGTTGCCTTGATGTTGAAGGCAGCTACTTTTACCTGTACTCTAGGTTCAGCTCTTGTCTCTGTGCTGGATCAATGATCTGAATGCTTCTTGAAAAATTTGAACTGCAGTTTAGTAGCAGGCTATTGAAGAATCAATGCCATCAGATGGCTTCTCTGACTTTACTAATTGCCAAGAATAACTTTTTGTTGATTAGAATTTATTTTATTGATTGGGGGAGGGCTGGTTTAGTGGTAATCATCTAGAATATAACTGGTCTGTTTTTTGTGGATAGAACAGACACTGACGGTTTCCAAGTAAACTTCTTTCTATACAGCTCCAACATCTACAACTTGACTGAAAAGGCTGGTTCTGTGTGCAGGTATTCAACAGTACAGCTAGGATATTGTCAGACTGTATAGCCTCTGCTGTGCTCAGGGTGCATGGCTGCCTCACAATGTCGTGGGAGGACACAATCAGGAGTGAGCTGAATTACTCTCCCTTTGCCTGAATGAGTCATTCCCTGCGCTCTCATGGAATCGAGGATGACGTCTGGCAGGCTGGAAGAATCTTTGGGTGACTGAATAGCCCAATGTTTATAGCCACAAGTTTTTCTGCAATGGGACATGTCGATGGTTGTGGATGTGGGGTTTGTAGTCCAAAGTTTGAGTTATCTTCCTTCCTCTGCATCAACATGGGTTCAAGCCATTGAGTCTCTGAGTGGCTTGCACCTTGATCGATCAGGAGGTTGCAGTGATGAGTAGTCAGCAGCAGCTTTCTTCTCCCAGTCAGTGTGTTAATGCCTCTGTGCTTTTATTCCTTTTTCTTTTACCATCCATTGAATGTTGGCTAACAGATAGCTGAGGTAAGAGAACCTGCCAAGAGACATAGTCAGGGACATCCTGCCACAATAGCCTGTCTTTAGGAGTTGGTTCTTCAGGAGTACAACTTCAATGTTATAGATTCATGTTCATGGAGGAAGCTTGCATCGGTTCAGTGGTCCTTCCACTTCATCCTCAGAATTCCAAAGAGGCACTGCTGGTTGAAGCCCTCAATGATCTTAATGTGACACCAGTCGATGGTTCAGATTTTGCTGCAGGATAGGAGGGTAATCAATACAACAGCCTTATAGACCAGTTCCAGCAACACTCAAGAAGCCCAATACCATCCAAGGCAAAGTGCCTGCTTGATCCACAGCCCATCCACCAACTTAAATATTTACTCCCTCCAACACAACCAAATCTCCTTTGTCAGTACCTCCTGAACCAAGGAGCTCTACTATTCAGAGATAATGGGAGCTGCAGATGCTGGAGAATCCAAGATAACAAAGGGCTCTCTGATGAAGGGTCTCGGCCCGAAACGCCAGCTTTTGTACTCCTGAGATGCTGCTTGGCCTGCTGTGTTCATCCAGCTTCACACTTTGTTATCTAAGCTCTACTATTCAGAAAAACAAGAACAACAGATGCATGGGAGCACCACTGTAAGTTCCTCTCTAATTTACATGGTTCCAAAATAGGTTTCTATATAGCTATTGCTTCATAGTTACTTCTACAAATAACTGGAATTCTCCATAGTAGCATTGTCAGGGTTTTATGTTAAATGAACTGCAGCTATATAAGAAGATGGCTCATTACCACTTTCTCAAGATCATTTAAAAATAGGCAATTAATGATTGGCCTTGCCAGCAATACCACTGCCCGATGAAAGAGAAAAATAAATGAATCAAAAGGTGAGAAGAGTGGGATTTCTATTGCTGGCACACTTGGGTAGTAACCAAGAAATATCAGCCCTTCAGTATTTTTGTCTAAAGAAGACTGCAAGTCCTTCAGCTTAGCTTTTTGTGCTGGGCTTCCTAAATGTTGGGGAGGGGGCTGGTACTGGTGGTAATTGTGTGCAGCAGTTTCATCAAGTTGGTGCCATGGCACATCCGTGTCTATAATCTCCATCAAGCCTAAGCTGGATTCCTTACTAAAAAGTAGTGGAGACTGAATTGAGGGTGGGAAGGTTGAAGGTGGCAGCTTTTCTCCTGGACATTTAACGGCAGGTGAGAGTTATTGGACATTAGGGATCCTTTTTATTGGCTCTGTCATCATGAATAATAGGGACTCAACAACTGGAAAGCATGCTCAGTGGACATGTTGTTAATGTGCTGCCGGGAGGTTCAGTTATTTCATTCCATGCAGCAATGATCAGTTGTCAAATGTATTTAGGAAAGAAGATGACAAGTTAATTTTTTCTAATTTAGGACCATATGTTAATAGATCATCAATGGTGGTTCCATTGATATACTCAGGAATGGTGATGGAAGAGGTGGAGACGTTTGCTAATAGATAGATATAATATTAATGATTATGAATGTCGGCCAGTTGCTTCGTCTGGAGAAACTCTGCAGGTCTGGCAGCATCTGTTGAGAGGGAATCAGAGCTAATGTTTCAGGTTCAGTAGACCTTCTTTAATGTTCTGAAGAAGGGTCACTGAGTTCAAAGTGCTAACTCTGCTTCTGTCTCCACAGACACTACCAGACTTGCTGAGTTTATCCAGAAATTTTTGTTTTTGTTTATATAACGTTTAAAAGGCATTTGAATAAGTACATGAATAGGAAAGGTTTGGAGGAAAATGGGCCAGGAGCAAGCAGGTGGGAATAGTTTAGTTTGGGATTGCGCTCATCACAGACTGGTTAGACCAAGGGGTCTGTTTCCATGCTGTATGGCTGTATGCCTATTTCCAGCATCCAACAGTTCTTTGTTTTATTTTATAATGTAAGGTTGCTTACTCTGGATCTTAGTAAGGAGGATTCTGCAGAATCAACTGAGGTCGGTTTAAATTTGTTCAAGCACAATGGCTGTGCCATTGCTAATATCTTCAAATAATTATTAAAGTTTTTCGGAGTTAAGAGACCCTTCAGAGGCAAGTGTGCCGTGGTTGGGTCACTTCCCCTAAACCATTTGGAATTTGATGGCAAGCCAGCAGTTTTCATGGTCACTTACCATGGTGGCAATTGAACTCATGAACTCAACTAATCGAATCCATGCTGATACTGTAAACACTACACAAGCATACCTGACCTGAAAATTGTAGATGTGAATGATAGACAGACAGAGAGAAGGAGAAAAAGAAAACTTAGTAGAATAATATGCAAACAATACTTAAGAAAGGCAACAGTCGTAGAGGGATAAAAATTGAAAAAGCTTTTTTGAAAAGTACAAAGAAAAGCTTAAATGATGCAGAAGAGTATGTATGAAATTGTTAAGTGTACCTGTTATCGATGGTGTCTGTTTTGCAATGGGAGAGAGATCCACTGAGGTCTTTCCAGAAGGAGGAGGGTAACTTCTTCAAGTAGGCATCCTTAGCAGAAGCTTCAAAATGGGGTTAAAATTGTTTCAGAGATGGTAGGAACTGCAGATGCTGGAGAATCTGAGATAAAAAGGTGTAGAACTGGATGAACACAGTAGGCCAAGCAGCATCAGAGGAGCAGGAAGGCTGACGTTTCAGGCCTAGACCCTTCTTTAGAAGACCTCCATGGATCTCTCTCCCACCGCAACTTTCTCGTAATCTCTTTGGCAATTTTTTTTATCTGAAGAAGGGCCTAGGCTCAAAACATCAGCTTCCCTGCTCCTCTGATGTTGTTTGGCCTGCTGTGCTCCTCCAGCTCGACATCTTGTTATCTCAGTGCCTGTTTTCCCAAGATTTCTTCTTATATATTTATTTATACTTGGGGAAGAACAACTGGTCTTGGCTGACTATGCTCATTTGTGCACATGGCAAACATCTCAGTAGTTTTTCAGATCAATTCAATGTTTTCTGATATAGAACACAAGCGCTGATGATGCACAAATACCAAAAGAGGCCTCCTGCAAAATTTCAGGACCACAAACCAGCAAAAAAGAAACAAATGCAAATGAATCTAAGTCATTTGGGTTTCAGTGTATAGCTGAGACCATAAGTTGGACATCATCTATTAGAGATGTGGAAATTTTAAGAAGAACTACCAATTGTCTGGTGATATGCAGGCAAAATGGATTAACCATGGCAAATACAGGGGTAAGATAGGGTGGGATGCTATTCAAAGTGTTAATATGGACGTGATGGGCTGAATGGCCTACTTCCACGCTGAAGGGATTCTATGTTTCAATGAATTTAAATTCTAATCTTGCGCACTAGCACCCTGGCAATTTACAGTCTGCGATAAGATAATATATTTCAGGATAATTGCTGCTGGTTTTCTCCATATGTCATTGATAAATACTAAACTGAAGAGTGGTTGCCAAAAATATCACACTGAATATGCAAAGGCTGTTAAGTTGTGTTATTCACATTGTCAGAAAGTCTGTTCGGTGCAACCCAAACACATTGGAGGTTAACAGAAACTGATAAAATAAATTTATTGATGGGCATTGTAAAGTTCAAATAAATACATTGTAGTTCCAGACATTCAACTAACCCACTTCACATTCTCTTCTAGCACGTACCAGGTGAGATCTGGACTTAGATACTTGTCCAGTTATTTCTGTTCCTATTGTCCACTAATTCAACATGTTTAAACACTAAAATTCATTTCAAGAACATATCTCTTCATGAGCATTCAGATTTTGTTGCAGTGATTTAAATGAACCATGGTAGAAGTGATAAACTGATATTCTTTTTAATAAACCACCAGATGAAGTTCAACTCAAGCATGATCCTCAGCCAAGTGTTTCTAACTCTGAGGAAATGTGGTAATTATGTGTAATATTAAAGTTTGTAGATTATCTTGTTTTCAGCTGAAACCATCTCTGACCATAATCATTCGGGACTCTCAACCATTTCTTTGATTTCCTTTTCCTGCAATGCCCCAGATACCTTATATTGTATTATGGCTCAGGATCCATGCAGTAAGCTGGATGGAAGGTGGAGAGGAGATGAAATATAACTTGTTGTGGGCTACCTCCAAATGTCTGTTTAACATATCCCTTTCAACCAAAATATGGTGAGAGTTGACTTTGTAACCAAAAACCCTTAGCTTTCCCATTCCACCTACCTTCATGCACCTTTGATCTCAATTATGTTATGGAGAAAGGCATTGAATTGGTGTTCAGTGCTCTTAATGCAAAGAAGGAAGAACATTCCATACGGTTTCTTAACTAACAGCCCATGGTACTGTGGAACAGGTTATCTGCTTGGTTTCTGTGTAGAGAACAATGCATACATGCAAAAGAACCTAAAATGGAATCTCCATTTATTGTGAAAATGTGTTAAAATATCATGTATTGTCATAAAAGATATATGAGGAGAAATTTTAGCTTTTGTTTTTACATTTGCCATTTGTGAGCAATTTGCTTTTCTTACATTGAAAATACCACGGTTGGCATACACCAGGTTTCTTCTATTCTTAATGTACTGTTGTGTGGTCTTGAATATTTTGATGATGCCCTTTGTGGTTTTCAGTGTATTGGTCTGTGTGCTGTGAAGACTGAGTACTCATTGAGACAGATGTCTTGAAAGCTTATTGATATTGATAACTATTTACTCAGCTGCAATATCTCAGACCTACACATGATATGGGGACTATAGTTACCTAACATTAATGTACGTTGCATACACACAACTGGCTGATTCTCTGACACACACAGAGAGTGAGTGGGTGTGTTTTTTGTACCAGAATGTCACATGTTAAAGCCGATGTAGTCTGAAATCTATGCCATAATACAACATTAGTGAGCCCCTTACAAATTGTAAGAATTACCGAAACATGATAATGTAATCTGAATATTAATACCTTGTTAATAGTTTAGTTTTTCTATTTAATTTCCTGCATGAGACCCATAGCTTTGAATGTTATGAGACTTCAAATGCTCACCCAAATGTTTTTTTTAAAGGTTGTGAGGTTTTCTGCTTCAGATACCCTCCCATATAGGGCATTCCAGATCCCCACTACCCTCTGTGTAAAAATGTTTTCTTCAAGTCCAGTCTAAACCTCCTGCCTTTCACTTTAAAAATGCATCTCCTTGTTCTTGACATTTTGATTAAGGGGAACTGAAACTTTCTATACACGCCAGTCCATGCCCTTCATAATCAGGTCCCCCCTTAAACTTCTCTGCTCCAAGGAAAACAATTGAACTTATCCAGCCTCTCTCCTAACTAAGATGCTCCATCCCAGGCAACATCCTGGTGAATCTGTTCCACACCCCCTCCAATGCAATCACATCCTTCCTATCATGTCATGACCAGAACTTCACACAGTACTCCGGATGTGGCCTCACCAAAGTTCTGTGCAACTCCAACATTACCTCCCTCCTCTTTTAATCTATGCCATAACTGATAAAGACAAGCATCCTATAGAACTTCTTAGCCATCCTATTAACCTCTCCGGTCACCTTCAAGGATCTGTGGACAACCATCACAAGATCCTTCTGTTTCTCTAAGCTTCCTAGTGACCTGACATTCATTGAGTACTCCCTTGACTTGTTCCTTCTTCCAAAGTATATCACCTTACATTTACCAGGGTTATCTGTCACTGATCTACTCGTGCAAAGCATGTTCTACATTGGTACCAATGAGAATTCAGGATGGGTGACCAAGTGTCATGCGAACATTGGCAGAACTCTGTAGTGTTTGATGTATTTGTTTCAAGGTATTAGTGTGAACTTATTGCACTTTAAGTCTTAGTGTTGGGTGAGGCAATGGTGAAAAAAGTAGGTGAAAGAAGCATCAAAAGCTTATCAAGAAACAGGATAGACACACAAATATTAATGTGTTAGCAGATTTTTTAAACCCAACAGTGACTGGCAGCCCCCGTTTGCTTGGCACCACATCCACAATTCAGATAACACTTGATGTTGTAAGATCAGCCAAGGATATGTCAATGCCATTTTACACTAAAATATGATAATTTGTTTTTTAAAATTGTTTTTCTTTTCTCATAAGAGTTGTTATAGTTGACAGTGAAGGGTTATTTACTCTGGTTTGTTTATCACATGGTGTTACATCACTATTGGGTTCAGAGGAATGCAATAGTTTTGATCCATTACAAAAAGAGTATTGTTTTACACAGCGCTACGTACTATTTACAGTCCAATAGGTCAGTGCTGGTTTTTATGCTTTGAGACCCGTTTGTCACACTTTATCGTCTAACTCTTAAGCAACATATCCTCCTGTTCCTTTTTCCCTCATGTTCATCTAGCTTTCCATAAATCTATGCCACTCACCTGAATTATTCTTCGTGATAACGCATTCTACATTCTAACTATTTTCTGAATAAAGAGCAATCTCCTGATTCCCCTATTGGGTTGAATTAATGACATTTTCAGGAAAAAATTGAGAATTAATTTTCCCAATTGACTAAGGAAGGTCAGAATGAATTTGTTAGCAGCAAATAATGGTGAACCAACTCACTTGAATTTTACTGAGGTGACAGAAGGTTAATGAAGGTAATTCTGTCAATGCGTATATGTGGATCTCCAAAAAACATTTGATAAAGTTTTGCAAAACTGACCTGTGAACAAACTTTGACCCAATAGGATGAAAGAGACTCGAGTAATATGGAGGCAAACTTGGCTGAGCCACAGGAAACAGAGAGTAGTGGTGGATGGTTTCTATTCAGACTAGAGGAAGCTTATACTAGAGTGTACCGGGGCTGGTGTGAGAACCCTTTCTCTTTCTGAAAGATATGAATGATCTAGACCTTGCTGTATTGGGCACAATTTCAAAATTTTCAGTTGATAAAACATGTAGAAGTATTGTGAATTGTGAGGAGGATAGTGTAGACCTTTGGAAAGACATGTTGGTGGATTAGGCAGACGAGTTGCAGATGAAATTTCATGTTGAGAAGGGAATCATTTAAATAGGAATAACACAGAGAGACAATATAAAATAAAGAACACTTCCAAACCTGCAGTGTACACCACTTAGAAAGCCAAGGGCAACAGATGCATGAGAGCACCATCACTTGCAAGTTTCTCTCTAAAACACACACACCATTCTGATTTGGAACTATATTGCTACTCCTTCATTGTCATTGGATTAAAATACTGGAACTCCTAACAGCACTGCATTTGTACCTGCTCTCCAAGGACCTCAGTGGATCAGAAAGATAGTGAGCACCACCTTCACAATGGTGATCAAGGTGGCCAATCATAGTTGGGCTAGAGAGTGGCACCCACAACTCATGAATGAATTAAGAACAATTGAAAGTAGACATGTTGAGGGAATGATTAATGAAACATACAGCATCTTTGAAATAATAATTAAGAAAATAGAGCATTAACATGGGAAAATATGTTAAACCTGTATAAAACACTGGCTTGGCCGCAACTAGAATATGTGCTCAGTTCTGAGGACACTTTAGGAAGGATGTGAAGACAATGGAGAGGGTGAGAGTGCAGAAATTTTCAAGGGAATATTTCGAGGGGTGAGGGACTTCAGTTAGATATATTGGAAACGTTGGAACTGTTTCTCTTGGAGAAGAGAAGGCTGGGAGGTCATCTGCTAGAGGTATTCAAAATCAGGTCTATTCTAGATATTTTATAATCAGCCTGCTCAGGGAAGTAGGTGGGAATTGAACCTATGCTTCCTAGTCCACAGGTAGGGACACTAACCACTGTTCCACAAGAGTGCCTTATGTCAGTTCTACATTGAGTGGATGGGGAGAAACACTTTCCATTGGTAGATGGGTGAGGAAACCGAATGTGCTATAGCCAAGTTTACAGCTGACACCAAAGTAGGTGTGAAGGCAAGAGGTGAGACTGACAGATGGATACAGACAAGTTAAATGAGTATGCAAAACCTGGCTGATAGAATATAATGTGGGAAAATGTGAGATTATGCAATTTGATAGGATGAGTAGAAGAGCTGAATATTATCTAAATGAGGAGAGACTGCAGAATGCTATAGGACGGAGACATTTGGGAGTCTTGCCCATGAATTACAAAAAGATAGCAGCCAAGTTGAGCAGGTGATCGGGAAGGAAAATGGAATGTTGGCCTTTATTTCAATGGGAATGAAGTATGTAAGGAGACAGGTTTTGTTAAAACCATACAAGGCACTAGTCAGACCACAGCTGGAAAACTGAACAGTTTTGGGCCTCATATTCTTATTGGTCTCATCCTGTATACTTATGAACCTTAGTGTAGGTAAATAGATAGAAACAGAAAATATTATAGCAAATAAAAAGCCGATTTGGCCCATCATGTTTGCTCGCCAAAAAAGCTACAGTGAAATCTTAGGCCTTGTTTCACAGGCCAACAGAGTACTGGACTTCAAGTGCATATCCGAGTATTTTTTGATTGTAATGAGATTTCTGCCCTACCACCCTTTTAGGCAGTGAGTACCTGACCGCTAATATCCTCTAGGTGAAAACAATTCCTCTTCTCTACTCACAATCCAATTACTTTAAATTTATGGCCCTTGGTTATTGACCTCTTTGCTGAGGGAAATAGACCCTAACTATCTACGCTTTCTGGGATCTGCATAATTTTGTATATCTCGATTAGATCTTCCCTCAGCCAATTCTGTTCCAAAGGAAATAAAGCCAGGCTATCCAATCTTTCCCCATAGCTGAAAAATTCAATTTGTGGCAATCACTTTGCTCTAGTTGGTGCAGAGGAGATTTACAATCACATTCTTCTTGTAAGGTAGCGAACAAAACTGTGGCCAATTCTGTAACTGTAGCTGTGCTTTATTTTAATGCCGATCTCTCATAACCTCTTTCTTAATCAAAGCATAGAATGGCAAAGCAAAGGGAAATCTCTCATACTGCATTTTATCTGCCTGTCCTACTACCTTCAAAGATTGTGCACATACAGTCCTAAGGTCCCTCTTTAATTTTTCAGAATTCTATCATTGATTGTGTAATCCTTTATCTTGTTTGACTTCCCTAAATGCATTATCTGGATTGATTTTTCATTTGTCACTTTAATGCTCACCTGAATAGTCCTGTATTGATATTTTCCATGGTCTACAGCTTTCTTCTTCACTATCAATCACACAACTGTAAATCTTTTTTAAAATTCTACCTGTATGAATAAGTCTATTTCATTGATATATCACCATGAAAAACTTAGGACCTGGTACTGAGTGTTATAGAACCCCACAGGGAACAGCATTACAGCAATATTTTTTAAAAATCTACCTTACTTCCTGCTGCTGAGCCAATTTTGGATCCAATGTGGTACATGTCCTGGGAGGAGCTGAAAATGAAGGATGAGAAGCTAGCCAGTTGAAGAAGTGACATAGACATGGATGGTCAATTTTCTGCAAGAATAAATAGTCACTAAAGTGGTGTAGCACTTTATTTGAGGGGGAGAATGTGAGGCCAAAAGATCAACTTTGGATGAAACATAGAAACGTAGAAAACAGGAGCAGGAGCGGGCCATTTGACCCTTCAAAACTGCTACGCCATTCATTGTGCTCACAGCTGATGACCCAACTCAGTACCCTGTTCCCACTTTTGCCCTGTACCCTTTGATCCCTTTAGTCTTAAGAAGAAAATCTATCTCTTTGTTGAAAGCATTCAATGCTTGGGTCTTAATCACTTCCACAGGCTCATCAAATTCTGGGTAAAGAGATTTTTCCTCATCACAAACCTAAATGGCCCACAATGTATCCTTAGACTGTGACCCTTGGTTCTCGACTCGCCAGTCATTGAAAACATCCTTCCTGCATTGATCCTATCTAGTCCTCTTGTGATTTATAGGTTCCTGTAAGGTCGCCCATCATTCTTCAGACCTGTGGTGAATATAGTCCTAACCAACCCAGTCTCTCTTCGTACATCACTCTGTCAACCCAAAAGTCAGTCTGGTCAACCTTTGTTGCACTCCCTGTATTACCAGAACATCTTGCCTCAGATATGGAAACCAAAACTGCACACACTACTCCAAATGTGATCTCACCAAGGCCCTACACCGTTACAACAAGACATCACTGATCTTGTACTTGAATTCTCCAACATACCATTTGCCTGTATGCTTACTTTCAGTGACTAGTGAACGAGGACACTCCCTGGTCCCATTGCACGTCCCCCTTTCCCAATCTATCACCATTCAGAGATAAATCTGCCTTGCTATTCTTGCTACCAAAGTGGATTGCCCCATTATTTATTGACATTATACTTAATCTACCATGCGTTTGCCAACTTGCTGAAGCATCTCTGCATCCTCCTCACAGTTCCCCCTCCCAGCTAGCTTTTTGCCATCTGCAGATTTGGAGATATTACATTTTGTTCCTTCACCTAAATCACTATATGTGAATAGCTGGGATCCAAGCACTGAACCATGCAGTACCTCATCAGTCATTGACTGCCATTCAGAAAATGACCCATTTATTCTGACTCTTTGTTTCCAGTCTGCCAACCAGTTCTCTATCCATATCAAAACAATTTCAGAAGTCAAACAACACCAAGTTATAGCCCAACAGATTTATTTGAAATCACAAGCTTTTGGAGTGCTGCTGCTTCATCAAGTAAAGGAACAGTGCTCCGAAAGTTTGTAATTTCAAATAAACCTTTTGAACCTTAACCTGGTGTCATGTGACTTCTGAAATTGTCTTTGCCCATCCCAGTCCAACATCGGCGCTTCCACATCATGTCAGGACACTACCCGCAATCCCATAGATTTTAATTTTGCATTATAAGTTCTTGTGTAGGACCTTAGCAAAGCTTTCTGAAAGTCCAAGTAAACCACATCCATTGGCTCCCCTTTATCAACTATACTAATTACATGCTTGAAGAATTCCAGTAAATTTGTCAAGCATGATTTCTCTTTCATAAATTCTTGTTGACTCTGTCCAATACTTTCGCTGCTTTCCAGATGCTCTGCCATTCAATGTTTTAACTCAATTATTTTCCCACCTACCAATGTTAGGCTAACCGGTCTATAATTCTTCATTTTCTCTCTTCCTTTTTTTTAAATAGTAGGGTTACATTAACTACCCTATAATCTATAGGAACTGTTCCAGAGTCTATAGGATCTAGAGTGATGACCACCAATGCATCCATTATTTCTAGCAAAACTTTCTTAAATACTCTGGGTGTAGATTATCAGTTCTGGTGGATTTATCAGTCTTTGAACCCAGACTGATTTCCTTCAGTTCCTCTCTCTCACTGGACTATGTGTTCCTCAATATTTTACAGATTATTTTTTCCTTCACAGTTGCTGCCAGACCTACTGAGCCTTTTCAGCAACTTTGGTTTTGTTCCTTTTCACAGATGTTATTTATAGTCTGCTATGTGAAGACGGAGCCAAAATATTAAAGTATTAAATTGGTCACTCCTCTGTCAGTTAGGGATCACTTAACTCAGTTGGCTGGACAGCTGGTTTGTGATGCCAACAGCATGGGTTCAGTTCCCCCACCAGCAGAGGTTACCCTGAAGGACTGTCCTTCTCAACCTTTCCCCTTGTCTGAGGCATGGTGTCCCTCAGGTTAAACCACCTCCAGTCATCTCTCTAAAGAGAGCAGCCCTGCAGTAAGACAATGGCGATTTTACCATCTCTTTGTTCTCTATTATAACTTCCCCTGTTTCTGATTGTAAGGGCCCTTCATTTTTCTCTATAATCTTTTTCTCTTTCCATATCTCTAGAAGCTTTTATGATCAGTTTGCGTGTTTCCTGCAAGCTTACTGTATTTTTCCTTTCTTAACCAATCCCTTAAATAATTAGCTGAAGTTCTATGTGGTTTTGCTCAGCTCGAGAGAGTAATACAGGAAAGGACTGGAAAGGTTACCAAGCTGATGGTAGGAAGCAAAGACAAAGATTGGATTTCCTCATTTTTGAGCTGAAACAAATTGCAACTTAGCAAAGATTGGATATCATATATCATTCATGATTGTAGTTAGCATTGGATCTGCATGGGATGCTGTTCAGACGGTCAGTGTAGACTTGATGGGCTGAATGGCATCTTTCAGCACTTTTGGTATTCTATGATTCCATGACCGATTATTGTGTCCTTTCTCTTCGCAATCACTTGGGGCTCATCATTCACCCCCCCCCCCCAGTTCATCTTCTCACCCCTCCACCACCGTAACACACAACTGTGACAAATTGCACAATTCCAAGTGATTCAGGAAAGCTAATATCATTGTCACTACTGGTTGGGCCATTATGTAATGGGCCAGCTCAAAATAATAGTCAGCAGTTCCATTTGAAATATATTTATACCTTGTGTTTACAAATAGATGGTCAAATAACTCCTTTAAAAAACATAGATATTGGGTAGAAATTGTATTTTCCCAGAACCTCAGTCTCCTAACTCTATCTTCAAATTTACAAATGTGACATCAAGTGGTCTCTACACAGCATTCCACAAGCAGCCTGATGAATTGCTTCAAAAAAACACTCGGTATATCTTTCTTCAAAAACAATTCCTAAAGAATAAAGTGCTTTAAGCACCGTGAGGATCTAATAAGCTGCTTTATAAATGAGCAACATTTATTTATTATTGCTCGATGGGTCTTGAATAATTAGAATACAGTCAGAGTTATTGTTTTATGCAAAATAACCCACACATTTTGACTGTCATAATACATACATGTCCACACTTGGCCTTAATGCAGCCACACACTGTTGTCTCTTCCTGTTATAGCCCTTCTTCAAATAAGATTCTTTAAATAATTTTCAGTTTTAAAATTTGCCAGAGGTGCATGAACAAAAGACGTAACGATGAACATTGTGCTAACATTGCTTCTGTTAGTCTCTGTTGTTATTGGAATTTGTGTCACTGAAACAAATGGGATATTTCAGTGTTTCCATTGTGGTGAACATCATTGACACAATGTGTATGCCTTTGGAGCATGTCCCTCATAGGGCCTAATAATTCCATTTAACTTGTACAAATAGCAATTTGTAGATGGAATGGACCAAATTTATTTCCAAATTGCCTTTTTTGTAGGAAGACAAAGGCTTAAGGGACATTTTGTTTAATATATTATTATAGCCATTCGTACTTTCAGTCCTTTACATTTTTCATGCAGAAGTTGAATGTCTTTATAAACACAACTCTGAAGCACTGTAAAGAAAGTTTGCCCACAGGCTTGGTTTGTAATATAAGTAACTCCTTTTATAAATATATACACTTTTCATTATGTGCAATTTGTAATGTGATCTTGATCCAACTAACCTGGCCACCTTTGCCTTGACAGACAGTTGATGTGATTGTACCTTCATATGTAGAATATTGAAGCAGAAAAACAGAACTAGACACAGGAAATGCAAGACGGATTTTCCCAATGACTGGGGAGTCCAATACTAGGGGGTGATGGTTTAGGCCATAGATGACTGAGATGGGGAGAAATTTTGTTACCCAGAGAATGGTAAGCCTGTGGAATGCTCTTGCCGCAGAAAGAGATTGGAGCCAAAACATTAAATGTTTTCAAGGAGTTAGATATAGCTTGTAGGACAAAAGGAATCAAAGAGTATGAGAAGAAAGCAGGAATAGGGTATTCACTTAGATGATCAGCCATTATCATATTGAGGCGTGGAACCACCTCAAAGGGGTGAATGGCCTACTGCTGGTTCTATTTTCTATATTTCTAAAAGGGTCCTTCCATTTGTTTGCAAGGGTTTTTCTCTACCTGAGCCAGGCATTCTCCTATTCACATTCTATACCTTGTGACATTGGTCATTTTCTGTTAGTTATCCAATTTACTTTTCAAATAGATTGAGCTCTACTTCAAGAATAGTTTGAAACAGAAATTTCAAAATTATTAACATAAAATAAGACTTTTTCTGCTTATCTATTTTAATCTTTTGTGATTATTTTACACCCTCTTCCATTATCATCTATCACCATTAGATACAGTATATTTCTTCATTTAATCTAATGCAAATATATAATTTTATTATGTTACATATCTTAATCTTAAATATCTCATAATTCTTATGGAATGCTAACAGTCTGCCCCTAGATGGGGCTAGTGATATTCAAATACTGTATGTTGAGTAGCATAGCTACTGACATCTAATGGTAGTAAGAATGGTTTCTTTCATTAGTAACTATTCCCCTTCGTGAAGGTGGGAAGCTTGTGGGGAAATGATAAAGATTGATAACTTGGCTGCAGAAACTGTTGCAGGTAACCAAAATTTAAAGTATACTTTCTGTAGGGATTGGAACCAGGTGGATTTTGGTGACCATGAGATCCTTGATTGGAGATGTTAACCTGGGCCAATCAGGAAACCTAGCGAACCAGTATAAACGGGGGATCCAGAATCTCCAGACTTCAGGGACTGACTCCGAGTGGCTGGCCAAAGCCAGTGTATTGTGCGCAGGTAAATAATGGGTGACTTGGTGATGGGATACTGGCCTCTGTGCAGTTATTTCATGTTCTAATTTTATGAGACCCCTACTTGCCACTAATTAGTCAGAGTGAAAGTATTCTGCTCCCTGTTGACAGTAATACTAAACAAGTCAGATCCCAGATTGAAACTTGGCTTGATAGAATTTCAGTTTTACGTTTACAATTCATTTACCATAGTGGCCAGTCACTGAGCATATTCTGAGAGGCTGCCAATGTACTTTCCACAAAAACAGCATAAATATTTATTACACGAAAGAAGCAAACACAAAATATGTTAAACTGTAAGACCATACGACATAGGATCAGACGGAGGCTGTTCAGCCCATTGGGTCACTCCACCATTCAATAAGATCATGACTGATATGATAATCCTCAACTCTACTTGCCCGCCTTTTCGCCTCTACCTCTCAATTGCCATACTGACTCAAAACTGTCTGTCTCATCCTTGAATCTATTTAATAACTCAGCCTCGACAACCCTCTGTGGTAAAGAATCCCATAGATTCACTACCATCTGAGAACAAGAAATTCCTTCTCATTTCTGTCTTAAAGGGTGGCCTTTTATTTTGAGATTAGGCCATTTGGTCGTTGACTCACCCACTCGGCGAAACAACTTTTCCTGTGTCCCTCTCAAGTCCCTTATGAGCCTTGAATTTTTTTAACAAGCATGCCTTTCAATCTTCTCAACTCCAACATACAGGCCCAACGTACTCGATCTCTCATTGTAAGACAGTCTGTCCAAGCCTGGGATCAAGCTAGCGAACCTTCTCTGGACTGATTCCAATGGCAATATATCTTTACTTAGATCAGGGGCCCAAAACTTTTCACAGTGTGTCAGATATAGGCTAACTAGTGCCTTATATAGTTTCAGCAAACCCTTCCTATGTTTATGTTCCACTCACTTTGAAATAAATCTCACATTCCATCCCCCTTCCTTGATGAATTTGTATGCTAGCTTTTGTGATTCATGCATGAGGACAATCAAAGTCCTCTGTTCTGTAGTTTTCTGCAATCTGTCTACATTTAAATAATTTTCAGCTCTTATATTCTTCTTGCCAAAGTGCATGACATCACATTTCCCCATATTACATTCCAACGCTCAAGAAGCTCGACACCATCCAGGACAAAGCAGCCGGCTTGATTGGTACCAAATCCACAAACATCCACTCCCTCCACCACCGATGCTCAGTAGCAGCAGTGTGTACTAGCTACAAGATGCACTGCAAAAGTTCACCAAAGATCCTTAGACACCACTTTCCAAACTCACACCCACTTCCATCTAGAAGGATAAGGGCAGCAGATACATAGGAACATCATCACCTGCGAGTACTCCTCCAAGCCACTCACCATCCTGACTTGGAAATGTATTCCTTCACTGCCACTGGGTAAAGATTCTGAATTCCCTCCCTAAAGACATTGCGGGTCAAACGACAGCACATGGACTTTCGCGGTTGCAGAAGGCAGCTCAGCACTGCCCCCTCAAGGGCAACCAGGGATGGGTAATTAATGCTGACAAGCTGGTTACACCATGCCCCACGAGTGATTTTTAAAAAGGCTCTATCTTTCAAATGGAAAGCTAAGTTGTGGCATGAGCATAAGAACAAGAGTAGGTGATTCAACCCCTTGAGCCTGTTCCGCCATTCAATGAAACCCTGGTTGATCTGTGACATAACTCTTTATCCCTCCCTTTGGCCAATATTCCTTCATATATTTGCTTAACAAAAAATTTATCTGTCTCAGAGCTGTCATTTGTGGAAGAGAGCTCCAACAACCACCAATCTTGGTGTGTAAAATGCTTTCAGACATCCCTCCTGAATAATATGTTGAGAGATATATAGAATTTGTTGGTGGATTTTCTGCTTTTGGAGGCGCTTTTCTTTATATAGAATCCCTACAGTATGGAAACAGGTCATTTGGCACAACAAGCCCACACCAACTCTCAGAAAAGCGTCCCATCCAGACTCAACCCCTACCCATACCTGTAACCCTGCATTTCCTATGGTTAGAGATAATGGGAACTGCAGATGCTGGAGAATCCAAGACAACAAAATGTGAGGCTGGATGAACACAGCAGGCCAAGCAGCATCTCAGGAGCACAAAAGCTGACGTTTCGGGCCTAGACCCTTCATCAGAGAGAGGGATGGGGTGAGGGTTCTGGAATAAATAGGGAGAGAGGGGGAGGCGGACCGAAGATGGAGAGAAAAGAAGATAGGTGGAGAGAGTATAGGTGGGGAGGTAGGGAGGGGATAGGTCAGTCCAGGGAAGACGGACAGGTCAAGGAGGTGGGATGAGGTTAGTAGGTAGATGGGGGTGCGGCTTGGGGTGGGAGGAAGGGATGGGTGAGAGGAAGAACAGGTTGGACTGGTTTTGGGATGCAGTGGGTGGTGTGGAAGAGCTGGGCTGGTTGTGTGGTGCAGTGGGGGGAGGGGAAGAACTGGGCTGGTTTAGGGATGCAGTTGGGGAAGGGGAGATTTTGAAACTGGTGAAGTCCACATTGATACCATATGGCTGCAGGGTTCCCAGGCGGAATATGAGTTGCTGTTCCTGCAACCTTCGTGTGGCATCATTGTGGCACTGCAGGAGGCCCATGATGGACATGTCATCTAAAGAATGGGAGGGGGAGTGGAAATGGTTTGCGACTGGGAGGTGCAGTAGTTTGTTGCGAACTGAGCGGAGGTGTTCTGCAAAACGGTCTCCAAGCCATTTCCTATGGTTAATCCACTTAACTACACATCCTTGGACAGTATGGGCAACTTAGCATGGCCCTGCGCATCTTTGGACTGTGGGAGGAAACCCGTGTAAACCGAGAGCATATGCAAACTTTACACAGACAGTCGCCCCAGGTTGGACTAGAACCCTGGCCTCCAGCACTGTGAGGCAGCAGTGCTAACCACTAAACCACCATGCTGCCCCAGTTTTGTCAGGCTCAACTGAAGAAGAGTTACCTACAATCCATTCCGAAAATTCACCCAGGAAATTTCTACTGTGGATGAAATTAAATTCTGTTTCTATAGATTGCTGTAAGTCCCATGTACTTTTGTAACCTTGTAAGAAGTTTCCTTCTCAGATACTTCGCCCCTCCCCCATTTAAAGCCACAACATGATTTCTAAGGGCACAATAGATCAAATGGGTGCCTCACCCAACTGGTCATGCTTAATGTGTGAGTTTTATGAGACTCAGGTTAGACCATGTCTGGAGCTCTGTGTTCAGTTCCGTGCAGTATTCCTCAGGAACGATATTTTGGCTTTCCATTATAGATTTATTGGAATGATTGTGGGCTTCAAGGAGTTACAAAATGAGGACATGTTGTACAGATTGGCTTGTATTCCTTTGAATAGGGATGGTCTGATTATGATGTTTAAGATGAATAGTGATTTAATAGAAAGGATCTGGAGAAACTATTTCCTCTGATCAGTGAGTTCAGAACAATAACTGTAAAATTAGACTGGCTATTCAGAAGTGATGGAAAGATACAGTTTTTCACTGAAAGCCTAATCAATTCCAGATTTGTGCTACCCTGCCACAATTGAAAATTGCAAAACAGAATTATCAATTTTTGTTGGGCCATGTTACTGAGGGTTGCAGAATCAAGGTGTAAATAGAGTTAAAGTACAAGTCCACTGTGATCTAACTGAATGGTTTAAAATGTCTGGAAGATCTAAATGGAAAGTAAGAAATACTTGCACTTTCACTGCCCATTCCAAGACCACTGAATGCCTCAGAGCACTTTGCAACCAATAAAGCATTTCTTGAAATGAAGTCAATGCCATAATGTGGAAGAGGCAGTGGCAATGTGCACACAGCAAATTTACACAAACAATGATGAAAATGACTGGATAATCTAATTTTATCATGTTGGTTGAGAGGTAAGTATTAGCCAGGACACTGGGCATAGCTCTCGTGCACATGTTCAAAATGATGCCATGGGATCTTCTACAGCAGCCTGAATTGGGACCTTGGTTTAATGTCTTATCTGAAAGTCAGGATTTCACAGTGTGTCTTTCCCTGTATTGTGCAAGAGGATCAGCCTTGACTTGAGTGGTGTCCTCCTAATCTTGTGTTCATAAGTACTTTGGTAATGAGTGTCTATAAAAGTCATGCTTCAGATCTTAATTCTGTTCCTATTTGATTTCAAATCCATTTTACCACACGCTTTCATTTCCCCTCAACCCACTCCCCATTAGCTTAAAGGCACCGATTGATTCTTACCCTGGCTGAAATTAATGAACTCTTCAAGAATTGGGCAAAGTACAGGAAAATCTCAGGTTCGATCTGGTTTAGTTTCAAGTAATTGGTTCAGGCAACCACAGGATGAATCTTTGAAACTGATATTTCAAAGTAAGATTTGGTTAACATTCATTATGACGTTGGATTAAGTCTAATAAAGTATGATTAATTAAAAACCAGCGAAAATGCCATGAAGGATATTTTTCAAGCATAATAATGGATCATAGAAATGCAGGTGATTAGGAAGCTTACCATGATTCAAAGTAAGGCTCAATTTGTAGGAAATATCATACTCCACGAGACCTCTCCTCAAACTCCTCCACCAAATATTTCTCCAGGTGTTTATGAAAAACCTTCTCCCTTGAAGTACTTGACCCATGTACACTGGTTCCACTGCCTTGAATTGGCATTTCATTCCTTTAATTCAATATCTCCCGCATCACATAGTTTTTGTTTATTTCTCTTTTTCACATTTCACACACATTTCTCCTTTCATCCAAGAAAAACCTCCACATGGAGCTGTTTGGGAATTTTGAAGTGCCAGAGCAGTGATGGGGCAGTGCAGTGGGAGAGTACAGTAACTATCATGGAAGCTCTAGGCCCGAAACGTCAGCTTTTGTGCTCCTAAGATGCTGCTTGGCCTGCCGTGTTCATCCAGCTCCACACTTAACTATCAGAGTTATTGCTTCGAAAGAGTATTTGAGAATCCTAATAATACTAATATTCTACATAAATGGAGCTATATAACTGAAATAACTCCACAGAGGCTGGTATCCTATCACCAAATCACCCTTTATTTACACATGCATAGGATGTGACACTGGTCCAGCTTCCTCTGTGCCAACTCTGAACAGAACGTCTGACACTCAGGTTGACAGCCCCAATCTGAGAACTCATACTCTATGATGTCCACCTGACTGACCTCGTTGTAATCACTACAGTAACAATTTGTGTTAAGTTTCACTTGTACACTGACTAAAATCTGCAGCACTTTGAGAGGGTCAAATTGTGTCTCCATCCTTTTGCTGTTAAGTTTCACAGTGTAATATTGGTCATTTGTAATGAACAATATTATAGATTCACCACACACTCTGATGCATGCTCCTTGTCACTTGACTTGGGTAATATTCATGCAGGCTTCTTGGTTTCTGATAATTATTTGATTGCCTATATTTAAAGGACATTCAAATGGATATTATGTCCTTGACTTAAAATAAAACCTTTGACTGGACTGGCCAGAATTTAATATCTTATCCAAAGGATGATATATTAGACAATGAAGCACTACTGCAGTATCATAGTAGACATATCATGGTTTTGAATTTGACATGCTACACTGTGATTAGTTGAAAGTGAAGGCCGTTTTGATTGTGTAATTATAATTAATGTCTGGTTTAAGTTATGATTGTCTATGTGTATATATGTGCATGTGTTTGTGTGTGAAGGAATCTTCTCAATGCAATGCAAACACTTTTTGAGGATATTAATGCAAAAAGCTGTCTTATTTAGTTTTAAGAGGTTTCTATCACATTAAGAAACACGCTGTGTAAGCTGTTAGTGTACATGGTAACCAAACATTATAGCAGCATTACCAGGAAATCTTTGTTTCATTATACCCTTGGGCCAACAGCAATCTTCATGAACAAGGAAATTCTGTCTTCTAATCTGATTGATATGATTAAGAGTGGCACAGTCTTGGCTATCTCATGACAGAGCACTTTCTGAAATCCTTTCTGGATTGTACTGTATGTAGCAGAGATAGTAAAGGTCACATGGAATTCCTCAAGACACAGTTGTTGCAGATTTTTCCGTACAAATATGATAATGCTCGCTGTGGTTTTCTGCCAGAGAACATTATAATTGCAGTAGAATTTGCTGTTGGAACTCAAAGCCATTGTGTCTGCTGACTGCCCAGGGTTTAAAGATGCAGTGCAACACAAATTGTCTAGACTAGAAAATGTTACATTCAATTGGTAGAACAAGTTGAACAAACGGATCTTAGTTACAGCCAGGAATTGAGTTGTCACAACTTGCTTAAGTGGTCCTGTACTAAAAGGTGAATCAGCCAAGCTGCACCTTTGATTAAAAAGGTGATTACATATTCAACTGTGCATTTCTATATTGTACACTGGCTGCCTCTGTACTGATCAAGTGGTCACCGATGATTGAGGTACTGGAGAGCTGAGCTTTCTGAAGCTTAGTTAAGGGGAAGTGGAGTGAGCTGGTGGCTGGCAGGATGTAGATTGGGTAAGGGAAGAATTGGGGAAACTCTCAGAATGGCTGCTTCGATTTCTGAGAATTCACCCTTCTGTTTCTGTTCTTTTTTCTGATCTGTTACAACACCCGCAAGCCAAAATGAAAAACATTGCAGCACAGGTCAGTTGAAACCAGCTCTAGAGGGTAGGACATTTTGGTTTATTCGCCCAACACCAGAATCCCAAAGCAATTGTCCTATCTGTATCTTGGCTACAGTAGGGGACAGCCAGGAGGACTGCAGGAACGCTTTAGAGATACCATTAGAGCAGCCCTGAAGAGATCCAACCTTCCTGCCTACTGATGGGAGTCCTTGGCATTGTCACTGTCCAAAATGGTGATGATTTATTCAGGAAGGCACTGAATATGGAGAGTTTTGTCGGGAACATGCAGTAGCAATATCAAGGATTCAGTGAAAGCTTCCAAACCTCCCAATACCTCATCTTTGCAAACCTTCAAGCACCATATGTCCCTTCTGGCAGAGTCTGCAGATCACATGTTGGACTTGTCAGCCATCTGTGTGCCCATGGGACCAAGCTGGAAATGAGTCACTTCAAAACCAAGGGACGGCCTAAGAAGTAGAATTGCCCCAATACAGATGACTTCGTTCAGGGAATTGCATCTTGTGGTGCAAATGTCTGAGTCAATTATACAATTAACTCAACACTTCTAGAACAGGAGTGAAAAGCTGACCTCTCAACCCACCTGTAAAAGGCAGCTTTGGAATTTGGCAACATTGCCTGTCTTCCATTGAAGAGATCGTCTTCAGCAATGGAGAATTAACATTATGCAATGCATCCAGAACAATGTTTAACTTGAGGTGTTCATTGTTGCTAAAGCTTCCTGCAGTTTAACAAGTGGATTTTATGGAACAGAAACAGGCCCAACAGACTGATCTAATGTGATTTTAAGACAGTTACCCAAGATGGCTGAAGTAAATTTTATACTTGTGTGTTTTTGAGTGTAAAATAATTGTTTTCTTCCACAGTTCTGCTCCCACCACTCTGCCCCTTGGAAACAGAAGATAAATAAACAACAGAAATAGAGATTGTTAGAAAAGCTCAGCAGGTCTGGCAGCATCATAACTGAGGAAGGGTCACTTGACCTGAAACATTAACTCTGATTTCTCGTCAAAGATGCTGTTAGACCTGCTGAGCTCTTCCAGCAATGTCTAGTTTTGTTTCTGATTTACAGCATCTGCAGTTCTTCTAGTATTTATTAGACAAATTCGCAATTTGTTCTTCATTCTGCCTCTGCTGTTCAACTATGAATTAGTCACCACAATGTGAATGGTAACTTCTTCATTACTCCACTGTGGATTAATTACCACATTGCTCCACTGTGGATGAACGACCAGGTGTGCAGGAAGTGTCCAGTCCTTGTAATGGAATACTGCACAAGTGCTATTTGTTTTGCAACTAGAGAATATATAGCACAGAAATAGTGTGTTTGCTCCAATTTGTGGTTCACAAAAGCCTTATCCTTTTTTGAGTATTTGATCTCAATATTGCAAGATAGTCTCCTAGAGTATTTATCTAGCTTTCCCTTGTATATAATGCCTTTAATATAGTCAAATATGTTAATGACTTGACAGGAGTTTGTGGGAGTTTACTTCCAGCTTTAAGAGATGACTGATTCTAAATGTACTTGTTCTACATCAGTTGTTAATTTGGAACTTACAAGGTTCGTTTACTACCTGCTCCTTTGCATGTTGAAAAACCGGTTGCTGGTGCTTGTGTACGAAAGAACATTGCGTGAATCAGGATGTTGTCTGGGTATCATCCTGGAGCATGTCAAGGATAAGGAAAAGAGAATACACGGGTCTATCTTATATAGGACTATCTTGTATTGTATTGGAAGAACTTGGTAATATAGCAAAGTGGAAAGGATTTGCTATCTTCTCTAAAACGTTGCTGACTATTTTAAATGTGGCTGTTTGAGTTGTTAAAATGAATGCTTAAGAGGTACATTGGCAAATGTATGAACCGAGCTTCCTCTACACTGGGGAAACGAGCGGAGGCTTGGGGACCGCTTTGCAGAACACCAACGCTCGGTTCGCAGTAAACAACTGCACCTCCCGGTTGCGAACTATTTCAACTTCCCCTCCCATTCCTTAGACGACATGTCCATCCTGGGCCTCCTGCAGTGCCATAATGATGCCACCCGTAGGCTGCAGGAACAGCAACTCATATTCCACTTGGGAACCCTGCAGCCCAATGGTATCAATGTGGATTTCACCAGCTTCAAAATCTCCTCTCCCCCTACTGCATCCCAAAACCAGCCCAGCTCGTCCCCGCCTCCCTAACCTGTTCTTCTTCTCACCTATCCCCTCCTCCCATCTCAAGCCGCACCTCCATTTCCTACCTACTAACCTCATCCCGCCCCCTTGACCTGTCCGTCCTCCCTGGACTGACCTATCCCCTCCCTACCTCCCCACCTACACTCTCTTCTCCACCTATCTTCTCCTCTATCCATCTTCAGTCCGCCTCCCCCTCTGTCCCTATTCATTTCAGAATCCTTTCCCCATTCCCCTTTTCTGATGAAGGGCCTAGGCCCGAAACGTCAACTTTTGTGCTCCTAAGATGCTGCTTGGCCTGCTGTGTTCATCCAGCTCTACACTTTGTTATCTCTGAACAAGAATGGGACCTGCTTTGAATTTCTTCTGCATCTGCAAGTAAAGTCCAAACATTAATAGCAGTGACTAATTTGATCTTTAAACTAAGTAGAGCAGGGTGGAGGAGTTGATGAGATAACAAGGTGCAGAGCTGGATGAGCACAGCAGGCCAAGCAGCATCAGAGGAGCAGGAAAGCTGACGTTTTAGGCCTTGACCCTCCTTCAGAAAGCATTTCTGAAGAAGCTAGACTCTAGGCCCGAAATGTCAACATTCCTGCTCCTCTGATGCTGCTGGGCCTGCTGTGTTCATCCAGCTCTGCACCTTGCTATCTCAGATTCTCCAGCATCAGCAGTTCCTACTATTTCTAGAGGGGTTGATGCTCTGCTCCATCTCCTGTTTTGTACGTGCGTACGGTTGACTGTAGGATAAGAGACAGGTTTTTAACTACAGCACAAAAATGATTCCCTTCAATACCTTCCTTTGAATACCTCATGAGATGTATCTCCCCTAATGAAAGTCACCACAGTCGCAGAGGACCGTAGGGCTGATCTCTTATTAGACCGTGGGGTGTTTAACTTGCAGGTCACTATGTCTCAAGTGAGGGGCGAGGTTGAGGAGGCTGCTCCTTTTGCATATGTTTCTGTGTTTATAAGGGCCAACATTTCATTAACCTTCCTGATTACCTGTGATGATGTGAGGTGCCGGTGTTGGACTGGGATGAACAAGTTTACAAGTCACACGACACCAGGTTATAATCCAACAGGTTTATTTGAAATCACAAGCTTTCAGAGTGCTGCCAGTGAAGGAGCAGCGTTCCATAAGGTTGTGATTTCAAGCAAACCCTGTGGGACTATAACCTGACGTTGTGTGATTTCTGACCTGCTTACCTGCTGCGATTGTTTGCTAGTTTTTCTGTGTTTTGTGCATTAAAACCCTCAGGTTCCTTTGTGCTGCAGTTTTTTCTCCATTTAAATAATACTCAGGTCTTTTGTTCTCCCTTCCAAAGTGAGCAACTTCATATTTTTCTATGTAATGCAACATTTTGCCCATTTACTTGACCAACCAATGTTTCTCAGCAAACTGTTTGTATCCCTCCACAACTAGCTATTGATCCTGAAGATTGTGTGCTATAGGAAGGGCTGAGAGGTGGAGGAATCTGTGAATGTGCAATAAATTTGGAAATATTTAGCTGTAAAATTAGTAGCGGATTGTACTGATGTTGGCCTGAGAGTATTTTGCCGCTACTGGTCTAAATTAATTATTACAAGCATTTGGCACATTTGTATCGAAGAATGGTATGTTTAAACATTGCTGGAAAAAAAATGTGCTTTCCATTATATTTGAAGTTCTCACAGGGGAAAGGATCCAGAATACACTGATCTTTATTCACAAGATGATAAATGGGGTCATGGATGTTGGCTCCTAATGCATACTGAGTCCAAATGCAATGGAAGCACAGACTGCAGTGCCAGTGCTCAGACCACATCCTTCTCTACATATTTAGTATTAAAAGTTCAAATATTTTGCCTCTGGGTTGTCAACACATCTGTTGTATAAAGATAATTAGGGCATAAATGTATGTGGCTGTGCATTGATGTGTTTATGCTAGATTAGATTTATTGAGGAGTGTCATGGGACATATACCATGCTTAATGTTGGGATGGAAGTCTTTGACTCACCCAATACGATGAAACCACAACCTCAGGTGTGTGTGTGTGTGTGTGTGTGTGTGTGTGTGTGTGTGTGTGTGTGTGTGTGTGTGTGTGTGTGTGTGTGTGTGTGTGTGTGTGTGTGTGTGTGTGTGTGTGTGTGTGTGTGTGTATTGGGGGATGGAGTGGGAGGGGAAATGGGGTGGAAAGGCTGGTGGGTTCAGGAATGGAGTTACAGAAGTCACGTCCATTGCTCCATGATGTGCCTGAGCAGCATTTGGCAAAGTTGGTGACAAAGAATTTCTGTGAGCTTTCTGTTGGAGTGGGCTCTGAGAAGCACAAGGGAAGCAGGTGGAGTAACTCATTCTCAGTTGGACTAATGGGAAGACGTGGTTATTTGTGTTTGAGTTATTCGTCTAATGGATATACTTGTTTTAAGTGAAATTACAATAGCAAGTGCTGCTTACTGTCTCAGTATGTAAGGTCCTTTTGACAATTACTCTTTTGCAATGTAAGTGCATGTCGAGGGATCATTTACCATGACCAATGTCCTCAAATATTATGTGATGTATAAGACATCAGACTGTACAGCATAGACATCTACAGAAACTGCATATACAGTTTCTTAAAATGTTTGTGAGGTAATCTTCTGGCACAGTAGTTTACGTATGGAATAATAGCTCGGAGGAAGTTAAATACCTGTAACATAATCGAGGGGCTCAGATGATGTCTCATAGTTTATGAATGTAATTTGAAACCTGAGATTGTATTACAGCCTTGAAATTTCTCCTGAGTGTCTGTTACTCGTTATTTTATGCAGAGCAGCCGGCTCCCTGCATAATATTATTCTGTGACAAAGAATGTTCCTGGGATGACTTTATGTGTCAGCAAGAGAAATGTGTTTCATACCAGTGGCCAGTGGAGAAGGGATGTTGATAATGTAGGCCAGCATTGGCATTTAGCAAAAGGAGATGCAGCTATTCTCAGTAGCCTGGGCTTATGCAACTACATACGTGTATGCATGTAAATGTGAGTTTGTGAACACGCCTTGTACATATTAGGGCGAATGTTTTGACCAGGATCCTGTTGGAGCAGATGAGAGAACAGCTGAAGATGTGGCTCCACTGCTTGGACCGGTCTGTGAGGGCCCTCCGCGATAGAGTGTGCCATATCATCTTGATGTGTTGTATTCTTCACAATTGGAGCAGGCAGTGTGGTGATGTGGTAGATGCCGAGGAACTGGGAGAACGGGAACAGTATTTCAAGGAGAAGAATGAGGACTTTGAGGAGGAAGAAGATCTCCTTGTCCATTACAGAGTTAGCTGTGTCAAGCTTTACGCGTCAGGCAGGATGTGACTGACACTAGGTTCCAGCAGATGGGAGCTGGGTGCACTGAACATCATTGACTGTAGAAAGATCCTAGGCCGTGAACCCAGCATTTTCTTTGCATTGTGGAGGTCAAACACAGCCTCTGTTGTTTAGATGGGATGTAGTTGAGGACAAGTAGACAGTGTGGCCTGGGATTTAAATAGTGACTAGTGTGCGGGAGTGGTGTTATATATGTTAAGGAAGTGTCTCACTACACCATGATGTTGTCAGTGAGATGCGACACTGGCTTGCCGACACTTGTCCATGGGCACAGCTCTCTTTTAAAGATAGCACAGATAGCGGAATAATACCCAGCATCCCCACTGAGTGATGACTCATTCCAGGGCATGGCATTGTAAGATGGCTGTCAGATTGGACTGGAAGGTGCCATCAGGGCAGGTAGGTAGGTTGGTAAGATACTGTACGAAATATGGCATGTCCTTGCAGTGACAACCTCTCGCATTAAAAATTCAAAGCAACTATTGCTTAGTCAGAAAGCATAAGTTTCAGCCTAATGTGTTCATTTGAAGAGGGAAATATATCATTGCGTTACAAAGAAATTATATTTGAACGTGAAATAATACATGGCTAGGCCGTGGGGAAGCGTTATTTGTTTGTTTTTAGCCCAATCCCTTAATTCCTTCCCTTTCACCATCACAATTACTTGCTAAAGTGCTGGCGGACCCTAACTGCTTCAGATGTGTTCTTTGTTACAGGAAACTGGTAGATTGGGAAACTGCTGACTTTATCATGGGTGAGCCCAAAGCTGTCTTTGAGTTCTCTCTTTTGCCTAATATCAGCGCAGGACTGAGCTGAGCATCATCTAGGTGCTGTTCCTTGGAATTGAGGTGGACATGAGGGATCCATACACTATTTCAAAGAATAGCAGAGCTGTTATCCTGTGTGTCGTGACCAATATTCATCCCTCAATCAACGTCATTCAAATTGATTCTTTGACCGTTATCACATTGCATAGGAGCTCCATGTAATTTGGATCCTGTATTCTACACTACAACAGGGATTACCCTTCAACAGAACTTCACTAAGGTCCTGAAGTCACATAAGACAGTATACAAGTGCAAGGTGTAGAGCTGGATGAACACAGCAGGCCAAGCAGCATCAGAAGAGCAGGAAAGCTGATGTTTTGGGCCCAGACTCTTCTTCAGAAATGAGGGAGGGGAAGGGGGTTCTGAAATAAATAGGGAGAGAGGGGAAGGCGGATAGAGAATGCATAGAGGAGAAGATAGGTGGAGAGGAGACAGACAGATCAAAGAGGCAGGGATGGAGCCAGTAAAGGTGACTGTAGGTGGTGAGTTAGGGAGGGGATATGTCAGTCCGGGGAGGGGGCGGGATGAGGTTAGTAGGTAGGAGATGGAGGTGCAGCTTGAGGTGAGAGGAGGGGATAGGTGAGAGGAAGGATAGGTTAGGGAGGCAGGGACGAGCGGGGCTGGTTTTGGGCTGCACTGGGTGGGAGGGGAGATTTTGAAGCTGCTGAAATCCACGTTGATACCATTGGGCTGCCGGGTTCCCAAGCGGAATATGAGTTGCTGTTCCTGCAGCCTACGGGTGGCATCATTATGGCACTGCAGGAGGCCCAGGATGGAAATGTCGTCTAAGGAATGGGAGGGGGGGTTGAAATGGTTTGCGACTGGGAGGTGAAGTTGTTTAGTGTGAACCAAGCGTAGGTGTTCTACAAAGCGGTCCCCAAGCCTCCGCTTGGTTTCTCCAATGTAGAGGAGGCCACATCGGGAACAGCGGATGCAGTATACCACATTGGCAGATGTTCACATGAACCTCTGCTTGATGTGGAAAGTCTTCTTGGGGCCTGGGATGGGGGTGAGGGTGGAGGTGTAGGGGCAGGTGTAGTACTTCCTGCTGTTGCAGGGGAAAGTGGTGGGGCTGGAGGGGAGTGTGAAGCAGACGAAGGAGTCATGGGTGGGGATGGAAACATGTCTTTGGTGGCGGTGTCAGATTACAGATGACGGAAATGTCAGAGGATGATGCATCATCCGGAGAGTGGTCCGGAGGGACCACTCTCTCTGTGACTCCCTCGTCCACTCCACAATCCATTTGTTTTGGGACGGATGACACTGTTGTTGTGACATGGGTTCATGGAATTGTCACTGTATTCTACACTTCACTCACAAGTGCAAAATGAGACTTAATGGCACAGCATAAAGGGAACGCCACCTTCTTCTTAAAAGTAGGTCATGAGTAACCTCCTGATTGTTAGTTACTGGTCAGTAACAGGCCTCCCATTGTAGTTTGGAGGCTTTTAAGAAAGAGGAAATCAAGCAGCTGTGGGATGGACTTTCAAAATAATTGGTGACATCAAGAAACCATCTGAACTCTTGAGACATTTTTGGCAGGTGTGGGGGAGGAGTGGGAGGAAGAAAGAAACACAAAAGGCAAATAAAGGAATTTTGATGTGCTACAATTTTATAGAGGGAAAGGGCAGGGTGAGTTGTTCCTGAATTGGCTGAATGTTCTTGTCAATCATTAAGTCACATGCTAGTTATTTGTAAAGTGGCTCCTTCTGGCATATTGCTGCTAAGGGAAGAAAAAGATTAATTTTCTGTTCAAAATATAGACAAACTTTTTTAAACATTGTACTCGGATAACAGAAAAGTTGTTATGTTTGCTAGTGCATCAGCTTTAAAATGATTCCAGTTACTTCAGCAGCACTTTAGGTGCAGCAGACTGTGAAAGGAATGTGGAATCAGTCGTAGTTTGTTGAGGAGGGGGAGAAGGAGCCAGAACCTGGAATTCTTTGATTTTCATCATGATAAATGAAAGATCTCCACTTTTGATTTGAATAAAACCTGGCTGAATTGTATCATGGACAGCTCAGCATTGAGTAGAAATTGAACCTGGCATCTTCTGGTCAATATCTTTCAGTAGTAATCCACATTGATTTGTTCACTTACGAATTGTGAGTGAGATTCTGCTTTGGTCATTCTAATTGTACAGTATTAGTTTTACATAATCCTATGGTTAAAATCTCCATGCATTAGATCTTAACTTTATATGCCAATGTAAAATGGATGCTTGTAAGTCATTGGAAATAAAAACAAAAATTTGGACAGTTGTAGAGCAAATTGCTGACTTGCACCAGTATGTTCACGCAGTCTGACAAAGCGAACATCAGCTTCTGATAATGTCCTCAGTTATTTGCTAATTTATCTTTTGGGTTTGCTTAGATGTGGGCCCTTTGAAAAGGAAATGAATATCTTGTGAACTGTTACTTCAATTTCACAGAGTCTGTGGGGATGGGGGGAGGGGGTGTCATGTTGATGAAATTAAAGCTGAATTTTATTCTAGCATATTAGTTTCTAATTTCACCTCAACAACTATGAAATGTGCAGCAGATTGTGCTCCCCGTTCAGAACATGGACACGTCTCAGTGTTTTGTGGATTCTGCCCAAACTTTTGGTTCCTTTACCCCTCTCTGCAGAAAACTTGAGTTGCTTTTGCCAGGCTTCTGAATCAGCAAATGTGAGAAGTATTGATGCCAAATTAAGCGTATCTAATCACTGGCAGCATTCGTTTCCAGATTGCTGGCGTTCTCAGGAAATCTGGAGCCATTTCACTCCCCAGCTTTCTCTCTTTTCTCTTCTTTCCTGAAGAGGTTGATTCAATACCAACAGCCGGCTCTGTGCACACTGATTTACCGCTAGTATCTTGGCCAAACGACCATTAGACCCGAAGAATTAGTGCTGGCACCATCACGATCAGCCCTCACTACTGTCTCCTAGGGGCATCAATCTTCCAGAATAGCATAAGAAGTGTAGATTGATCTCGAGAATACTTCTGGGAGGAACATGAGGAGAGAAAAAAAATCACTGGGGCTATGAACAAAATGGCTGTTTTGACTAATTTCTTCCAACACTCTCATTGACTAGTTGTAAAAAATAAGGGGAGGGCTGTCTTCAATGGGGTAAGAATGGACCTGGGCTAAATAAATTGGAATCAAATGTTGACAAGAAAAATTGTAGTTGAACAGTGTTACTTTTGCGCAAGAGAATGTTCAGGTACAGTCCAGGTATATTTCATCAAAGTTAGAGGTAGGTCATACAAAGCTGGAACTCCTTGAAGGACAAAAGAAAAGTGTATTTACAATCGAATCCAGTAGAAAATACAATGGAGAACCAGGCAGAATATAAAAGATTCATGTGGAGGTGAAGAAGCAAACCAGAGAAGCAAAGGCAGGCTTTGAAAAGAGTTAACGAGCCATACAGCACAGAACCAGAACCTTCGGTCCAATCAGTCCACACCGACCAGGATCCCCAGCTAAATTAGTCTCCCTGCCTGCACTTGGCACATATCCCTCCAAGTCTTTCCTATTGATGAACTTATCCAAATGTCTTTTAAATGTTGTAACTGTACCTGCATCCACCACCTCATCCAGCAGTTCATGCCATACATGAACCACTGTCTATGTTTAAAAAGAAAAAGTTGCCTCTCATGTCCTTTTTAAATCTTTCTCCGCTGACCTTAAAAATACTTGCCCGTGTTTTGAATTCCCCAATGCTAGGGAAGGAACCATTATCATTCACCTTATCTATACTCCTCATGATTTTACAAACCCCAATAAGGTCATCCCTCAAACACCTACTCTCCAATGAAAGAAGTTCCGGGCTTTCCAGTCTATTTTTATATCTCAAACCCTCCATTCCCGGTAACTTTCTGTGAAATCTTTTCTTAACCCTCTCCAGTTTAATAATTTAACAATGAGAGAGACCAGTGGATGATATAAAAGGGAATCCCAAAATCTTCTACAGGCATACAAATAGTAAAAAAGTAGTAAAAAGGAAATGTAGGGACAATTGGGGATCAAAAGATGATTTGTACACTGAGGCAGATGACATTGTTGAGGTATCAAATGAGTACTTTGCATCTGTCTTTACCAAGGAAGAACTTGCTGTCCAGGCAATGATGAAAGAGAAAGAAATTCAGACACTTGAAAGGTTTACAATTGATAAGAAATTGATAGGGACTGGAATCTGTACCTAAAGTTAATAAGGAACTGGATGAGATGTATCCATGGATACTGAAGGAGGTGAGGGTGGGAATTGCTGGGCAATAGCTACAAATTTTTCAGTATTTTTTAAATGCTGTTGCAGTGTCAGAGGACTGAAGGAGATACAAGCGTTACACACGTTCAAAAAAGGTTGTAAAGTTAAACCCAGCAAAAACGGACCAGTCAATTTAACTTCAGTGGAAGGGAACCTTTTAAAACCAGGGTTTTGAGACAATGTTAATAGCCACAAGGACAAATTTGATAAGTTGGGAAAATCAGCAAACATTTCCTCAGGGGAAATAGTGTCCAGTGAACTTACTGAAGCCTTTTGAAGAGCTCACACTAAGGACAGAGGAGGGCGTTTCTATTGATGTAGTGTACGTGGGCATTCAATACAGTGTCAAACAATAGACCTGAGAGCAAAGTTACAACTCGTGCAATATAGAGATAATAGCAATATAGGAAAATAAAAATAGCTGAGTGACAGGAAATAGAAGACTACTCAATAGATATTTTCAGGCTGGAAGAAGCTTTTTGGTGGAGATTCCCAGCTACCACTGAGACAACTTTCAGCTTTGAGCTCGTACATATTCCCATAGCATCCCATGGCATTCTACTCATTAATATCCACCAGGCTATTGATATTTTACCCAGTGTGGGATGAAACATATGTATTCCTCAACTGCAAATCACATTTCGAGAAGCTTATCACATTTATTTCAACAAACATTAATGTAATTTTGTAACAGTTATGTTGAGGGCACTGGACACGATTGGCCAATGATGACATGCCGCTCAAGCAGGAAAGTACCCAAAACTTAATAAACTGCTCAAACCTTTTTGTTTGAAACACAGGGAATTTAGAATGTGTTGCCTGGTAAGAAGGTGGAAGCAGAATTAATAAAACTTTCAAAATCAAATTGGATAATTACGTAAAAGGAAGACAATTAAACAGTGATGGAGAAAGAGCTGGAGTGTAGGAATAATTGGATAGCTTCCAAGTTCCTCAGCTGGGGAAATCTTATAGCCTCACCTTGGAGCTTTCATTCACCTGGACTAAACATTCTCAGCTTCAAATAGTCTCTTCAGATTTTTAGCCAAATATTTCTGGTCTGGGACAATTACTAAATTCCTTTGTCAAAGGTAAGAAATTTTAAAAAGTCTTCTCTCTATCTCAGTGACAAAAATGATACAACTCCAGGTGTGCACTGGTGTGTGTATGTGTGTGTGCACTGGTGTGCATGAGTGTGTGTGTGTGCGCGCATGTGTGTGTGTGTGTGTGTGTGTGTGTGCGTTTTCACGTGTGTGTGCGTGCACGTGCTGTGTGTGCGTGCACGTTTGTGCGTGCACGTGCGTGTGGGTGGATGCACGTGTGTGCGTGCACGTGCGCGTGTGTGGATGCACATGTGTGTGCGTGCACGTGCGTGTGTATGCACGTGCGTGCATGTGCATGTGTGTGTATGCGCATGCGCGTGTGTATATGCGCATGTGCGTGTGTGTGTATGTGCACGTGTGTTTGTGTGTGCATATGTACACGTGCACATGTCAGTTTGCACGTGCACATGTGTGTTTGCGCGTGTGTGTGCATGTGTATGTGTGTGTACGAGTGTGTGTGCCCATTTGTGTGTGCGTGCATGTGCACGTGTGTGTCTGTGTTTGTGTGTGTGCGTGTGTGAATGCATGTGTGCACGTGTGTGCGTGTGTGAATGCATGTGTGCACGTGTACGCGTGCGTGTGCACATGTGTGCATCTGCGTGTGTGTTGCACGTGTGCATGTGCGTGCACGTGTGTGTGTGTATGAGTGTGCCTGTGAGTGTGTGTATGCATGTGAGTTGGCATGCATTTGTGTGCATGTGTACGTGTGTGTATCTGTGTGTACGTGTGTATGCATGTGTGCACGTGTATGTATGCATGTGTGCACATGTACGTGTGTGTGTGTTTGTGTGTGCTTGCACGTGTGTGCGTGTATGTGTATGCACCTGCATGTGCATGCACGTGCGCGCGTGTGGATGCGCATGTGTGTGCGTGCTTGTGCGTGTGTTTGGATGCACGTGTGTGTCCGTGCATGTGCATGTGTGTGTATGCACGTGTGAATGCCTGAATGTGCATGTGTATGTATGCACGTGAGCGTGCATGTGTGTGCGTGTGTGTGCATGGACGTGCGTGTGCGTGCACGTGTGTGTGTGTGTGTGTGTGTGTGTGTGTGTGTGTGTGTATGGACGTGTGTGTGCGTGTGCGTGCACGTGTGTGTGTGTGTGTGTGTGTGTGTATGCACGTGTGTGTGTGTGTGTGTATGCACGTGTGTGTGTGTGCACGTGTGTGTTTGTATGCACATGTGTGTATGCACATGTGTGTATGCACATGTGTGTGTGCACATGTGTGCGTGCACGTGTGTGTATGCGCACGTGTGTGTATGCACGTGCACGCGCCTGTGCACGCCCGTGCGTGTATGCACGTGCACGCGCCTGTGCACGCCCGTGCGTGTATGCACGTGCACGCGCCTGTGCACGCCCGTGCATGTGCCTGTGCACGTGTGTGCATGCCCGTGCATGTGCGTGTGTGTATGCACGTGCGTGTGCGTATGCATGCACGTGTGTATGCGTGTGCGTGCGCGTGTATGTTTGCATGTGCGTGTGCGTGTGTTTGCATGTGCGTGTACATGTGTGTGTATGCACATGTATGTGCGCACATGTGCGTGTGTGAGTATGCACATCTGTGCGTGCATGTACGTGTGTGTATGCACGTGAATGTGCATGCATGTGTGTGCACGTGTGTGTATGCAAGTGTGCGTGTGTGCATGTGCATGTGTGTGCGTGTGTATGTGTGTGTGCACGTGTGTTTGTGTGTGCATATGTACATGTGCACGTGTCAGTTTGCACGTGCACGTCTGTGTTAGCACGTTTGCGTGTGTACGTGTGTGTGCCCCTCTGCGCGTGCGTGCATGTGCACGTGTGTGTCTGTGTTTGTGTTTGTGTGTGTGCGTGTGTGAATGCATGTGTGCTTGTGTGTGCGTGTGTGAATGCATGTGTGCACGTGTATTCGTGTGTGTGCATGTGCATCTGCGTGTGTGTTGCGCGTGTGTATGTGTGCGCGCGTGTGTGTACGCATGTGAGAGTGCATGCATTTTTGTGGACATGTACATGTGTGTATGTGTGTGCATTTGTGTATGCATGTGTGTGCATGTATGTATGCATATGTGCACAATGTACGCATGTGTGTGCATGTGTGTGTGCGCACGCACGTGTGTGCACGTGTGTTTTTGTGTGTGTGCGTGCATGTGCGTGTGTTTGGATGCACGTGTGCGCGTGCATGTGCATGTGTTTGGATGCACATGTGCATGCATGCGCGTGCCTGCGTGTGCGAGTGCGTGTATGCACTTGTGCGTATGCACGTGTACATGCCTGAATGTGCGTGTGTGTGTATGCACGTGTGCGTGTGTGTGCATGCATGTGTGTGTGTCTACGTGTGTGAGTGTGTGCACGCGTGAGTGTGTGCACGTGTGAGTGTGTGCACGCGTGCATGTGCGTGTCTGTGTGCGTGCACCTGTGTGTATGCACGTGCGTGAGTTTGTATGTACGTGTGCGTACGTGCGTGTATGTATGCATGTATGTGTATGCACATGTGTGTGTGTATGCACGTGTGCGAGCGTGCGTGTGTGTGTATGCACGTGTGCGTGCGTGTGTGTATGCACGTGTGCGTGCGCGTGTGTGTATGCACGTGTGCGTGCGCGTGTGTGTATGCACGTGTGCGTGCGTGTGTGTATGCACGTGTGCGTGTGTGCGTGTATGCACGTGCGCGTGTGTGCATGCACGTGTGCGTGCGCATGTATGCACGTGTGCATGCCTGCGTGCGCGTGTATGCACGTTTGCGTGCGTGTGTGCGCGTGTATGCACGTTTGCGTGCGTGTGTGCGCGTGTATGCACGTGTGCGTGCGTGTGTGCGCGTGTATGCACGTGTGCGTGCGTGCGCGTGTATGCACGTGTGCGTACGTGCGTGCGCGTGTATGCACGTGTGCGTACGTGTGTGCACGTGTGCGTACGTGCGTGCGCGTGTATGCACGTGTGCGTACGTGTGTGCACGTGTGCTTACGTGCGTGCGCGTGTATGCACGTGTGCGTACGTGCGTGCGCGTGTATGCACGTGTGCGTACGTGCGCGTGTATGCACGTGTGCGTCCGTGCGCGTGTATGCACGTGTGCGTGCGTGCGCGTGTATGCACGTGTGCGTGCGTGCGCGTGTATGGACGTGTGCGTGCGTGCGCGTGTATGCACGTGTGCGTGCGTGCACGTGCATGTGTGTATGCGTGTGTGCGTGCATGTGTGTATGCATGTGTGTGTGTGCAGGTGTATTTGCGCAGGGGTGTGTGCAGCCCCTGTGTGTGTGTGTGTGAGTGTGTGTGTATGTATGTGTGAGTGCGCTCGCGTGTGTGTGTGCACACATGTGCTTGTGTGTACGCACCTGCGTGTGTGTGCACGTGCACCTGCATGTATGTGAGTGTGTGTGGCTCACCAATGTGTGTTTGTGATTGTGTGTGTGTGTGTGTGTGTGTGTGTGTGTGTGTGTGCGCGCACATTTGTGTGTGCGTGCATTTGTACATGTGTATTTGTGCATGTGTGCGTGTGTGTATGTGTGTGTGTGCACGTGCACATGTCAGTTTGCACATGCGCGCACGTGTGTGTGTGCGCGTGCACGTGTGTGTGCGCGCACATGCATGGGTGCACGTGTGTGTGTGTATGCATGGGTGCACGTGTGTGTGTGTATGCATGGGTGCACGTGTACGTGTGTGTGTGTATGCATGTGTGCGCATGTGCGTGTGTATATGCGCGTGTGCATGTGTGTGTCCGCATCTGTGCACGTGAGTGTGTGTGTGCATGAGTGTGCCTGTAAGTGTGTGTACACGTACACGTGTGTGCATGTGTGTGTGTGCACACGTACACGTGTACGTCTGTGTGTGTATGTGTGCACACATGGGTGCGCTTATGTATGTGTGTGTGTGCACTGGTGTGTGCATGCGTGTGTGCACGTGTGTGTATGTGTCTGTGTGTGCGCATGTGCATGCGTGCGTGTGTGTGCGTGTCCGCACATAGGTGCACTTGTATGTGTGTGCGCGTGCTGGTGTGTGTGTACGCGTGTGAGTTCACATGCTTTGTGTGTGCATGCACATGTACGTGTGTGTGTGCACGTGTACACTGGTATGTGTGTGTGTGTGCACGTGTGTGTGTCTGTGTGTGCATGCGTGCACGTGTGCACTGATGGAGATGTAGTGTGCCCAAGAATAAGACTGATTCTGAAGAGTAGTCCGTGATAATTCTGATGGTGGGATGAAACTTTTGATAATGCTACACCGTCATTTCAGTAATTCCTTGCCATGAGTCCAAAGGAAGAAAATGTCCATTTATCTCGTGTGTAGCATTGGTCAAGATCCTGTGTAGTGAAGAAATCTTGTTTGAATTTGTGCGTGAAAATGTTGGCATCTTGGTCCCCATGCCTGTTCTGCGTTAGTGCTCAATGCCAACGATTGCATATTTTCCAGACGCCATCCTACAACTCATTTGCTTCAACCTCAAACACAAGGCCTTAACCTTCAACAACCAGTTCTTCATCCAGGCACATGGAACAGCCATGGGATCCAGATGTGCACCAACATTTTCGTGCACAAGTTTGAGCATGACTTCTTTGCTGTGCAAGACCTCCAATCAATGCTTTATACCAGATACACCAGTGACATTTTCAGTGCTAAACCCCAGATGTATTGACCGTGCACACACATGTACACGTGCACACGTACATTTTTAGGGTGATTTTGCATTTGCAGATTTGTAATTGCAGATATGTTTAATTTTGTTCAAAAAGCACTCAAATTGTACACAGTCAATGTGGCTTTTTATAAAATCCTACTTTGGAAATAAAACCAATCTAATTCCATGTTGATACATAGTCAGATTCTAAACAAGGACTCACACCTAAAATGCATTGTCTTACCCTGGGATGTCATCTCTGGTGTACTGAGGGAACTGATAAAACCTTTAGTTATCTTGGGGCAGTGACTTGAAAGAATTTCTGGAATTTGCATATTAATTCTTACTAATGGATTAAAGATTTAACAGCCATCTTAGGTTTGTTCAACTTATTCGCATCATATCAATGACCCTTTGATCTTTTACTTGCAAATTCTGTGTCTGATGCCACCTCTCTCACTGACACCTGGAAAAGGAGTGAGACTCTGAAAGCTTGCGTCCTCAAATAAACCTGTTGGACTATAACCTGGTGTCATGTGATTTTTGACTTTGTCCACCTCAGTCCAACACCAGCACCTCCGCATCATCTCTTTCTCAGGGCCACTGCTTTATTTATCCATCTTTAGCCAAGGATGTCTGTGGAACTACCCAAAGCAGAAACTAAACAAAAAACCCTTTATTTTAGAGCTGAGTGTTTCCCCTAAGCTTAAAATAATCAAGTGTAGTAGTTTCTAAAAGAAGCTGTCATGCACAATACTTAACCAATATGTAACCATTCCTGATGGAGACGGAGCCCATTAGCCCTGAAATCTTCCTCTCTGTCAACTGAAACCAAAATACTGTGGATGCTGAAAATCTGACAGAAGCCCAGAGAATGCTGAAGAAACTTAGCATGTTTGTCAGTCTCTGTAGAGTGTGACTCCAGTATGACTCTTCTTCAGATTCTTTATCAAGTTGTTTTAAAAGAAATCAGCTACAGAACCACTTAAAAGCTAATCCTCAAACCTTTCAGACGCACAGGAAAGAAACACTAATTTAAAATTTAAAAATCCATGCTTAAATCTAAATGATATTATAAAATATATAAATCACACACCTTACAATACATCACTGTCATGATGGGCTACAAAGGCAATGGGTCTCAAAATGGAAAATGATGTGCTGCGCCGGGAATCAATACGAAGAACTCAACTTGATGGTTAATAGACATATGAGAATTTTGACTGCAAGGCACAAAAATTGACTTAACAGATTGTAAAGGGTTCCCTAAATGATTGCTGTAAATTTATGAAGAGAGATGGGATGGTGTTTACACTTAAAAATCATTAGGTCAAGTATTGCCACTTGTTTGAGGAAAGATGGACAGCTTTGCAAAGAAACGCGTGATAGGTCGGTGCCAATATCTGGAACATTCCGTGCATTCTTCACATCCTAGTAAGCTACCTGGAAATAACTCGAGACGGATCAGAAGCAATGAAGCAAACAATTTTGCCTGGTGATGTTATTATAGTCAATGGTAATTAATGTGTCATTTATTTGAAACAAAGACTCTGCCTTTGGAAAATTACACAATAAAAAGTTAAACTTTGTGACTACATGTTGAGTGACCGGGTTGAATAATTCTAGTACGTACACAAAAGAGAAGTGTTTCATCTCAGGCTCTTCACCTCTCATCGTTAAACTTTTGTATCATAAAAAATCTGATTGGTTATGCACGTGGTGCACGATACTGTATACATTCAAAATAATGTTACAAAGCAAAATGAACTCTAGGAATTTGTTTGAATTTAATCCCAGGGAAAGGGGCTATTAATTCATTTCCTCCTTAGAAGGATGAGGCAGAAATATAATATCAGAGAATGTGAACAGAAAAGAGAAAAACTTGCACTTACTGAGCATATTCTATGACCCAGGATTGCCAAAATGATTTAGTCACTTACGCCCCATTGGTAGCGCTTGAAAATTAAGGAACGTGGCAACTACATTTTGCACACCAGATCTTATAAACAGTGATGTTGGGGAGAGAGATAATAGGAACTGCAGATACTGGAGAATCCGAAATAACAAAGTGTGGAGCTGGATAAACACAGCAGGCCAAGCAGCATCTTAGGAGCACAAAAGCTGACGTTTCGGGCCTAGACCCTTCATCAGAAAAGGAGGAGGGGTAGAGGGTTCTGGGATTCTTGGATAATTGGGGCTCTTTCTGGGGTAGGTGGGACCTCTACAAGCAAGATGGTCTTCACCTGAACCAGAAGGGTACCGATATCCTGGGGGGGAAATTTGCTAAGGCTGTTCGGGTGGGTTTAAACTAATTCAGCAGGGGGATGGGCACCAAAATTGTAGTTCGACTATAGAAAAGTTTGAGAGTAGGGTGGTCTGAATTAAAGTTTCAGGGAAGCAAGATGGCACCGGCAAGTAAGAAGTTGGATTGAAGTGTGTCTACTTCAATGCCAGGAGCGTCCGGAATAAGGTGGGTGAACTTGCAGCATGGGTTAGTACCTGGGACTTCGATGTTGTGGCCATTTCGGAGACATGGATAGAGCAGGGACAGGAATGGTTGTTGCAGGTTCCGGGATTTAGATGTTTCAGTAAGAACAGAGAAGATGGTAAAAGGGGCGGAGGTATGGCATTGTTGGTCAAGGACAGTATTACAGTTGCAGAAAGGATGTTTGGGGACTCGTCAACTGAGGTAGTATTGGCTGAGGTTAGAAACAGGAAAGGAGATGTCACCCTGTTGGGAGTTTTCTACAGGCCTCCGAATAGTTCCAGAGATGTAGAGGAAAGGATAGCAAAGATGATTCTTGATGGGAGTGAGAGATACAGGGTAGTTGTCATGGGGGACTTCAACTTTCCAGATATTGACTGGGAACACAATAGTTCGAGTAGTATAGATGGGTCAGTTTTTGTCCAGAGTCTGCAGGAGGGCTTCCTGACACAGTATGTAGATAGGCCAACAAGGGGCGAAGCCACATTAGATTTGGTACTGGGTAATGAGCCCGGCCAGGTGTTAGATTTGGAAGTAGGTGAGCACTTTGGTGATAGCGATTGCAATTCTGTTATGTTTACTTTAGTGATGGAAAGGGATAGGTGTATACCACTGGGCAAGAGTTATAGCTGGGGGAAAGGCAATTACGATGAGATTAGGCAAGATATAGGGAGCATAGAATGGGGAAGGAAACTGCAGGGGATGGGCACATTAGAAATGTGGAGCTTATTCAAGGAAAAGCTCCTGTGTGTCCTAGATAAATATGTACCCGTCAGGCAGGGAGGAAGCTGTAGAGTGCTGGAGCCGTGGTTTACGAAGGAGGTGGAATCTCTGGTCAAGAGGAAGAAGAAGGCTTATGTTAGGATGAGATGTGAAGGCTCAGTTAGGGCACTTGAGGGCTACGAGGTAGCTAGGAAAGACCTAAAGAGAGAGCTCAGAAGAGCCAGGAGGAGACATGAGAAGTTGTTGACGGATAGGATCAGGGTAAACCCTAAGGCTTTCTATAGGTATTTAAGGAATAAAAGAATGACGAAAGTAAGATTAGGCCCAATCAAGGATAGTAGGTGGTAAGTTGTGTGTGGAGTCAGATGAGATAGGGGAAGTGCTAAATGAATATTTTTCAACAGTATTCACTCTAGAAAACGACAATGTTGTCGAGGAGAATACTGAGATACAAGCTACTAGACTAGGTGGGATTGAGGTTCACACGGAAGAAGTATTAGAAATCCTTCAGAAGGTGAAGATAGATAAGTCCCCTGGGCCGGATGGGATTTATCCTTGGATCCTCTGGGAAGCCAGGGAGGAGATTGCCAAGCCTTTGGCATTGATCTTTAACTCGTCATTGTCTACAGGAATAGTGCCAGATGACTGGAGGATAGCAATTGTGGTTCCCCTGTTCAAGAAGGGGAGTAGAGACAACCCTGGTAATTATAGACCAGTGGGCCTTATCTCAGTTGTTGGTAAAGTGTTGGAAAAGGTTATAAGGGATAGGATTTATAATCATCTAGAAAAGAATAAATTGATTAGGGATAGTCAGCACGGTTTTGTGAAGGGAAGGGCGTGCCTCACAAACCTTATTGAGTTCTTTGAGAAGGTGGCCAAACAGGTAGATGAGAGTAAACCGGTTGATGTGGTGTATATGGATTTCAGCAAGGCGTTCGATAAGGTTCCCCACAATAGGCTATTGTACAAAATGCAGAGGAATGGAATTGTGGGAGATATAGCAGTTTGGATCGGAAATTGGCTTGCTGAAAGAAGACAGAGGGTGGTAGTTAATGGGAAATGTTCATCCTGGAGACCAGTTACTAGTGGTGTGCCACAAGGTTCGATGTTGGGTCTACTGCTGTTTGTCATTGTTATAAGTGACCTGGATGAGGGTGTAGAAGGATGGGTTAGTAAATTTGCAGATGACACTTAGGTCGGTGGAGTTGTGGATAGTGACGAAGGATGCTGTAGGTTGCAGAGAGACGTAGCTAAGCTGCAGAGCTGGGCTGAGAGGTAGCAAATGAAGTTTAATGCAGACAAGTGTGAGGTGATGCACTTTGGTAGGAGTAACCGGAAGGCAACGTACAGGGCTAATGGTAAGATTCTTAGCAGTGTAGATGAGCAGAGAGATCTTGGTGTCCATGTACACAGATCCTTGAAAGTTGCCACCCAGGTTGACAGGGCTGTTAAGAAGGCATACAGTGTTTTAGCTTTTAGTAATAGAGGGATCGAGTTCCGGAACCAAGAGGTTATGGTGAAGCTGTACAAAACTCTGGTGCGGCCGCACTTGGGAATATTGTGTACAGTTCTGGTCACCGCATTATAAGAAGGATGTGGAAACTTTCGAAAGGGTGCAGAGGAGATTTACTAGGATGTTGCCTGGTATGGAGGGAAGGTCTTCCGAGGAAAGGCTGAGGGAGTTGAGGCTGTTTTCATTAGAGAAGACGGTTGAGAGGTGACCTAATTGAAACATATAAAATAATCAGAGGGTTAGATAGGGTGGATAGGGAGAGCCTTTTTCCTAGGATAGTGACGGCGAGCACGAGGGGGCATAGCTTTAAATTGAGGGGTGAAATATATAGGACAGATGTCAAAGGTAGTTTCTTTACTCAGAGAGTAGTAAGGGAATGGAACGCTTTGCCTGCAACAGTAGTAGATTTGTCAACTTTAGGTACATTTAAGTCTCATTGGACACGCATATGGACGTACATGGAATAGTGTAGGTTAGATGGGCTTGAGATCGGTATGACAGGTCGGCACAACATCGAGGGCCGAAGGGCCTGTACTGTGCTGTAATGTTCTATGTTCTATGTTTTAAATAAATAGGGAGAGATGGGGAGGCGAATTGAAGATGGTTAGAGGAGAAGATAGGTGGAGAGCAGACAAGTTAAAGAGGCGGGGATGGAGACATGATGTTGGGAGGTGATGGCTGGGAGATATTATTGCTGGGCTGTTAATCCAGAGACCCAGAGACTGTTCTGGGGACTGGGGTTTGAATCCTGTCACGGTAGATGGTGGAATTTGAATTCAATAAAATATCTGGAATTAAGAATCTAAAGTTGACTGTGAATCCATTATCAATTGTTGGAAAAACCCTTTTGGGCCATTGATGTCCTTGAGGGAAGGAAACTGCCATCCTTGCCTTGTCTGGCCTATATGTGATTCCAGACCCAAAGCAATGTGGTTGACTCTTAACTGCCCTCTGGGCAATTAGGGATGGGCAACAAATGGTGCCTAGCCAGTGGGACCCTCATCCCATAAATGAATAAGGGAAACAAAACTAGATAGACTGTTTTAGTTATGTTGGTTTAGGGAAAAATAGAGAGATTTTCTGATTTAAAACAATGCTTAAAGATCTGAAGATCAAATTAAAACAATAGTTCTTTCTCCTGTTTTAACTATGGGCCTTAGTTATGATTGACTTGCAAACCAGACAAACTTGAATGGAAATTGTACACAATACAGAAGCTTTGTTCTTGGTGCCAATTACGTTGTACATGGTTGAAACATTAAGTAATATGTCGAACTGAACCAATGTGTAAGCAAATCAAAACAGGTAATGCTGGAGAAACTCTGCAGGTCTGGGAGTATCCATGGAGAGAGAAACAGAGTTAATATTGAGTCCAGTATGCCTCTTCTTAGTACTAAAGAGAGGTAGAAATGTGATGGATTTTAAACAGTTGAAAAATCAGAGAGGATGAGTAAGAAAATTCAAGAAATGGGTAGAGGACAGGAGATGAAATTACAAAGGTGCCGTGCAAACACAAGCCAAATGGTAAGGTAATAAAATGTGAGGCTGGATGAACACAGCAGGCCAAGCAGCATCTCAGTGTGGGATAACAAAGTGTGGAGCTGGATGAACACAGCAGGCCAGGCAGCATCAGAGGAGCAGGAAAGCTGACGTTTCGGGTCAGGACCATCCACACAAGTTGTTCCTTAAGTTTGATTTGAAGGGGAGTTCGACTCTTTGGGGGCTTTGTTAACTGTGGAGGCTAGCCACATTAAAGAATGAAAGCTGGCTGAGTGCTCTTAGCTGCAAAATGAAAACCGAAAGATCTGCGGTTGCAGTAAACCAGGAACAAAAACAGACGTCGCTGGGAATGTTCATCAGGTCTGGCATAAGAGAAATCAGAGTTAACGTTTTGGGTCTGGTGACACTTTCTTCTGTTCTGAGGAAGGGTCATTGGGCCCAAAACATTAACTGAGCTCTTCCAGCAATTTCTGTTCTTGTTGCATCTAGCTGCTATGAGGATCAGCAGCAATTTACTCTTAGAGTCATAGATATACGTACAGCACAGGGGAATGCCCATTGCATCGACTGTTTCCAAGCATGTGTCCCCTAGCCTTCTATGCCTCGGCATCACAAGTGCTCATGATCCTCTGATTAAAAACATACTTGGTTCTCACTTTCCATGAACGCTGCTTGTGTCGGGTGGTTTAACGATGGTCCTCAAGAGGATGATTTCATCTCCTTATTGTTCCTGTGTTATGATGCTGTGGTTGTTTGTTTGATTTTGTGCTCCTGAGATGCTGCTTGGCCTGCTGTGTTCATCCAGCCTCACATTTTATTATCTTGGAATTCTCCAGCATCTGCAGTTCCCATTATCCCAAATGGTAAGGTAATAGTTTTAGCAAAAAACAAAACATTGGTGCAGAGTAGGCTGTTAATCGAAGAGTACAGGCAAGTGTTACATGAAAGCAAGGCACAGACAGGAACTGGGATGAAAAGAAATGAAAATTGAGGACAGATCATGGCCTGACATCATTAAACAAAATCTTATGTCCAAATGTCGAGTACTGAGTCAGAAGATGACATGCTGTTCTTCCTACACTGGGAATTGCAGCAGGCTAAGGATAGGAATGTGAACACCTCATTAACATGGCATTATAGTAGCCCAGTCATTATGTTGTTGAATGATGTTTTACATGCCTCACTACAGAAGCTATTGGACTATGCCATTCCATAACTGCTCTGCCTAAGAGCAGGTCATTGGTTCATTGTCTGCTCATCTTCATTCTGAACCCTTTTCTTGTCAGTAGTGATTTTCCATTGCCTTCTAATCTCAGGGACATGGGAACTGAAACTTGACATTTTCCTGATCAAGTTGTTACACACCTCTGGAGTAGGTGGGGCTTGAACCCAGGCTTCCTGCCTCAGAGATAGGGACATTACCATTGTACTATGGCAGCCCTTTGGTTCTGAGTCCACACTGTTTGGAATGAAACCACACTGTTGGCAATAAACTGAACCAGATAGGAGCAATCTAGCCAATGGCATTAACTGGCTCAACTTTTGGACTGAAATAAGATAGAAATTGATCATCATTGATCCTGTCCTCTGGCAGAAAACTGTATTCTGGGGAGAAAAACTGCATGGCTTTGTCCAGTACTGCAATGATGTCTGAGTGGGTGCCTGACACCAAATTGTCTGTGGCTGATTATGTGACCCTGACTTTTAGCATACACTGCATTTTTAATTCCTAGAGCAGGTGTTCATGAGTTTTGATATTTTTAAAGTTTAGGAATGCTCCTAGAGTCTCATGAATTCAGATGTATCACCTACCAAACAGTGTACTTTGTATCCCAAGTGTCTATACGTACGTAAATATATCTGTACTCTAGGTAATATCACTACCTCTATTTCCTCTCCAATCTATTAGTAAATCTATCAATTTGTGCTTTACTTATTTTCTGCCTTTTGAAAAAATCCACAGATGGCATCCCATAAATTGAATCATAGAGTCATAGAAGCAACTTCTAATCTTGGGCAATCTATGTCGGGATGCCATGTTAAGTTTTAAGTACTCCTTCCAATCTTTTGAGAGGCATCCATCTTCAAGAAAAGAACAGAATTAATGTTTTGACTCTACTGCTATTTCTCTTGTTGTGGATGCTGCAAACGGCAACAATGTTCATTATCCGTGAATTTCTACATTTTTGACCTCCATGAATCTTAGTCTTCTGCAGGAAATAGGAACATGACCAGGCCATGAGTCTTTCTCTGAATTTATCAGAACTGCACGGGGTGCAATGTCTCCTGGTGCATAAAAGGTGATCAGATGAGACAAGTCATTATTTTGGGGATTATGTGTTCACATCGACACAGGATGGGGTGACTCACAGAAAATGGAGCTGATCATTTTTCAGTTTGGCAAACTGTGGCTGGTGCCACAGGGATCAATGGTTCTGCACCTATTTATGATCTATATCTACGGCTGGAATGGAGAGACTGAGTGTATTGTAACCAAATGTTCCGACTGTACAGAGATAAGTAGGAAAGCAAGATGTGAGGAGGATGTAAAGGAAAGTAAAGAAATTAAGTCAGTGATCAAAAATTTTGCTGGCAGAGTACAGTGTGGGAAAATGTGAGGTTGCCCACTTGGCAGGAAGAAAAGAAAAGTAGAGTATTATTTAAATGCGTAAAACGGTAGTGAGCCTGAGATTGGCAATATTTTTGAACTCAGCAAACGACAATTAAGAATTTAATAGAGAAATAAAGCGGACATAGGAGTAGACTGGCAAGAGCTAAAAATCAGATCATAAGTATTTCTGCACATATTTTAATTGTTACCTCTAGAGCAAATGTGTCAACCGTGGCTCCAACCCAACCCACTTCTTTAAATCAGGTGTGTTTCAGGTAGATTTGGTGCAGGTATCGTATTCTTAAAAGTTTAACACTTCCATATACCCCATCAGAGAAAGGGGGGGCAGGATGCTTAAAATTTGCCATTTTTTATTCCCCAGTAATTTCTGTTTCTCTGCCAACATGTCTTGGATTACAGTTGTGGTCCCTTCAAACTAACAATAACTCTTGGATTTCTTTGCATTATTTTGCTCGGGAAGATATTCTAGACAATGTAATAACTCTTATCCAGTCTCTTAGTGTCACATGTGTTGTAAGTATAACCATTTAGACCTGAGTAGTGCTGCGAGCAATCCATTCCTGACAACAGACTACATAATTCACAAACCCTTGGGACTTGGAGTTATCTCATCTGAGGTTGACTGAATTATTGTGTGTATTCAATTGACCTGTGACATTTTCCCCAACATGTAGCTGCTTTCATTAGATTAGAATCTGTAGTAATTACACTAATGGTCAATCACTGCACAGAAATGGAGATGGATAGATTGTGTTTGGAAGGCAAGGTATTAAGAATCTTGGAATGGATCGGTGGTGTTAAGGTGCAAAGAAGTTATAATCTAATTCAGTGAAAGAACAGGCTGACTGGTCGATTCCCACTACTTTGTGTATGTAAGTTTTGTAAAATTTCAAAATTATTAATAGTGACAAATCTTGAAAACTTTCTACCTGCTTTTCAATTTATTCTTCTAATTAAAGAGAAGTTGTTCTCTATAGAGCTGAATATTTAACAATACTACCAGCAGTAGTTACTGATTCAGTTTTCACTTAGAGGTCAATGGCAACTTAATTCATTCTGTCGTTGTTCTGCCTCTGACTTGGGGGCACTGAATAAATTCTGTACCAGAGTAACACTAACAAACAATACAAACCAGAATAGGGGATAGGATCAGAGTATTTCTTTCACATATGAATTGATCAGTTGTCATTCGTAAAAGAACCCCCACTTTGGATGCCAAAAAGAACTTGCACTTTTATAAGTGATAATGGGAACTGCAGATGCTGGAGAATCCAAGATAATAAAATGTGAGGCTGGATGAATGAAGGGTCTAGGCCCGAAACGTCAGCTTTTGTGCTCCTGAGATGCTGCTGGGCCTGCTGTGTTCATCCAGCCTCACGTTTTATTATCTTGCACTTTTATAATGTAATTAATGTCCAGAATAATCAGACTATTAACACCAAGCCATCTACACTAAGGGCATGGAAGCCAAAGCCCTGAAGATAACGGAAAGGATTATGAGATGCACTGGTGGAGAGATTCTTCATAAGTAAGTTAGTGAAAAGTTATTGGTGGTAGGTGGGAATGTGAAGTCATCAGATCAGCTGTGATCCGGCTGAATGGTGGAGCAGGCTTGTGGAAATGAGTGACCTACTTTTGCAATTAATTTTTATGTTTGTATGTATACAAGCCTTGCTTATGTTCATGTAAGCTCAGGAGCAGTAATATAAAGGGGAGATGTTGTGGACTCTGTTGCAGTGAACACTGTTACTTGGATAACCTAATGATAAACCCTAAAAATATCTTCCACAGATTACCGCTAATACATTTGCATCACCAAGTGCAAAACTGGATGATTTTAACCACGTAGTTTTTTTTTAAACAGCATCTCAGTTATGTATCTCAGGTTCAAGTTTAACAATTGATCTAACATTGCAATTGATCTATCATTAGATACTGTTTGTGGAACAGTTCTAAACTTCTACCACCCTTTATGTGTAGAAGTGTTTCCTAATTAAACTCCTGAAAAACCGGTGCTAATTTTTAGATCATGCTGTCCAGATCTAGATAACCTAGAAGCCAATGAATATTTACGATACTTGCATCATTGCAACAGTGGTTTTGTTTCCAAAATATTTCATTGATGGTAGAGCTCTTTGGGATGCCCTAAGGTCACAACAAGCACTATTAAAACCCATTACTGTTTGGAGTCTTACCATTTGCAGAATGGTTATGTGCTTGTCTCTAACAGTCACTGAACCTAAACTAATACATAACATGTAAAATACTTTGAGATGTGATAATACATAAATGGAAATCTTTCTTATGGAAGCATTAAGTTATCCAAGATACACAATGTTCAATGCAATAGTACCCACAACATTTTATCCCTGTGTAGTAGCTCCTGAACTTATGCAAACTTGAGCAAGAAAATCCATTTCATTTGAGAGGAATTCATTTTCTCAGTGACTTGGCCAGTTTCCTGACCCATCATGGAGTATTTATTTTATTTTATTTTATTCCCCATCTCGGCTTCTCTCCTTGGGAGCCTGTAGCTCCCCTTCTGGAGCCATGCTGCCTAACGCCCAAGCCAGCGACATCCTGACCCTCTCTGACCCAGGGACCTCGCAACCCTTCCCAACCCACGGACATCGCTGCTGTCGCTGACCCTGGGATCTTGCTGCTCCCCCTGTTCCAGGAACCTCATGATCCTTTCGGCCCATTGACCTTACTATCTCTTCCATCCCAGGGAAGTCTCTGTGACCCAGCGGCCTGCTACTCACTGTTTCCCCAGTCTCAGGGCCTTTCTCACTAACAGCGGCAGGCTTGTGAGTGAAACTGCCTCCAGCTGGCCAAGTAACTCCACATAGATTCTGCTCCTTCCATGTCTGAGGGTGACTTTCTCTGATTTCCCTAGTGATTTGAATTTTCTTGGGTTTTTGAAGGGTGAATTTGCTTGCTGCCATTGTTTATTTTGTGCACCAATGGTGGTAATAGGGTTCCCTTTGTGTTTTCATTCAGACTATTTAAAAAAGCCAATATTAAGTGGGGGACATCTGATGACAATTCTAATATTTATCCAACTGCTGGTACTCTTGAATTGATGCAGGTTTGAAAATTGCATTTTTTGCCTTTGGATGGTTGGTGGCTAATCATTGATTTGTTTTGTTTGTTTGCATCAACTGTTAGTTTTCAAAGCTCAGTTTAGATGATTGTTTGGAATGACAAGTGGATAAACATTGACCCAGTGGATGGGCTTAGAAATTGGATCTTAAGAGAGATGTCAACATTAATTACACCCAACAAAGTACGCAGGGCACTGATCTTCAGCACTCAGCAAAACCCAAAGCTTTCTAAATGTTGTTCTTTTTAAAACCACCTCAGCAACAGGATCCAGTCCCCTCAATGAGACTTAACATAAAATTAATTAAATGAGAAGAGGATAAGGATGTTTATCTGAACCAATACAGCACTGTGCATTATTGTATAGCATACTGTTAAAAGTGAATCTAAAAGGAGTAAAACTTGCATTTCCTTTTTCACAATCACTGAAATTCTTACACCTTACAGCCAATGGAATCTCGAGTCATAGAGATGTACAGCATGGAAACAGACCCTTTGGTCCAAGTTGACCACATATTCTAGATTAATCTAGTCCCATTTTCCAGCATTTGGCCCACATCGCTCTACATCCTTCCTATTCACATACCCATCCAGATGCCCTTTAAATATTGTAATTTTACCAGTCTCCACCACTTCCTCTGGCAATTCATTCCACACATACACCATGCTCTGTGTGGAAAAATTTGCCTGTTAGGTCCTTTTTAAATCTTTTCCCTCTCACCTTAAATCAATGCCCTCTAGTTTTGGACTCCACTGCCCTGGGGAAAAGACCTTGGCTATTCATCCTATCCATACCCCCCATGATTTTATAAACCTATATAAGGTGACCCCTGAGCCAGGGAGAATAGCCTGAGACTATTCAGCCTCTCCCAATAGTTCAAACCCTCCAACCCTGGTAACATCCTTGTAAATCTTTTCTGAATCCTTTCAAGGTTCACAACATGTGCAATCAGTGTAGTTGCCACTGTAATTGAGGAGAATGATCTCCCACAAACAACAAATAGATAACCAGACAATCTATTTTCTGTTGGTGCTGACCATGATGCCTTCTCTGAAATAGTGCCAGAGGGTCTTTCACTTCCACCTGAGCAGGTAGATAGGGCCTCGATTTAATGCCTCACCTTGAAAGGCAGCTTTGATAGTGCAGCACTCGCTGAGCATCAGTCTTGGATTTTGTGCTCAAACTGTGCAGGGCAGCTTGGAACTGCAACTGACAAACTAGGAGATGAGCGTACTACCTACTGAGCCACAGCTGACACAATTTTAGCTTGTCGCAGATTTGTTTATTGGTGACTTTGGTTTGGGATAAAATAACATAGTGAAGTCAATGTAAGTAAATGGTACTGTTGATTATACAGTAAGAGAAACACTAAGGCTGGGTGTTTCATAATTCAATCCGCGTATGATGTCTAAATGCATCAGAGTCATAGAATAGTTGCAGCACAGAAGAAGGCCATTCAGCCCATCATTTCTGTGCTAACACTGAAAGAACAATTCATTTGCTGCCACTTCCTGATCCTCTCCCTGTTGTCCTGCAAATGCCGTAGTTAAGGCTTTCATTGAAGCAACTTCTGTCATACACTCAGAGAGTGCATTCCAGATATCGACCATTTCCTACATAGAGGAGGTTTTCCTCAACACCATTGCTTCTTTAACCAAAGCTTCATGGTCTGGGCCTCTTGATTCTTGATTCATTGGGAGTAGTTTTTCTTATATACCCTTTCTGGATGTCTCATGATTTGAAAATACTTCCATTAAATCTCTTCTGAACCTTCTCCAGGAAAACAGAACCAAACTCTCCAGTCTAGTCACATAATGAAGTTCCTCACCCTGGGCCCACATTCATGTATATCTTCTGCACTCTATTGCCTTCATATCCTTCGTAAAGTGTGGTGCCCAGAACTGAATATAATGCTCCATTTGAGGTTGAACCTGTATTCTATAGAGTTTGATCAGAACCTCCTTATTTTTATTCTCTGTGCCCCTATTCATAAAGCTTGTGATGATGTATGCTTTGTTACCTGATCCCTTAACCTGTCCTACCCTTCAGTGACCTATAATACCAGATCCTTCTGCTCCTGTTCTAGTTAGTCTATATTCTTCCTACCAATATGAATCACTTTACACATCTCTCCATTAAATTTGCCACTTTTTCACCTTTTTCACCAGCCTGTATCCATTTGAAGCTCTACACAAACTTCTTCATTGTTCACAATATCCCTGTGTTTCATACCATCTGCTCATTTTAAAATTGCAACCTGCACACCAGTAGTTATGTCATTAATATATCAAGAAGATGGATTCTAACACCAATCACTGGGGAATTCCACTGTAAACCGACATCCAAAATGGCCAATTACCACTACCCTCTGTTATCTGTCACCAGACAGTCTTGCATCCAAGTCACTACTGTACCTTTTTGGTACTTTCTTATCAACCTGTTCAGAAATGTTATTACAAGCTTCTGGAGCAGGAGGGACATCACCCAAGAGTCCTGGCTCAGAGGTAGGGACACTATCACTCTGTTACCAGAGACTTTACTGTCCTTTCTATTCTATGAATTGTAACTTTGCTGACCTGTCTATTGTCTGGGCACTTTATCAAAAGCCTTTTAGAAGTCTACATACCACATCAATCCACTCCAAAACTTCTGTAAGTTGATTGAATACGAGTTGCTCTTAACAAATCTGTGCTGACTTTCTATAATTACCTCATATCTGCCCCAAGTGACATACAGGGTCATTTTGTCCTGAACCATCACTTCTAGAACCTTCCTCATGTCTTGAGATTAAGCTGACTGGCCTGTGGTTGCTAGGCTTGGTCTTAAATATTTTGATTGAAGTGCAGCACTTAGTTTTTTCTATTACTATTCTTGAGTCTGTACAGGACTGCAAAATCATGATAGGTGTCTCCACAACTGCCACTCGCGTCCCCCGATATCCTCAGAATTATCTCAGCTGTTCCTGGTGCCTTATCCACTTTAAGTACAGGTGCCCTATCCAGTCTCACTTCCTTATCAATTTCAAGTGTCTAAATCTACCTTCTATTTTGCCATAGAATCTCTACAGTGTGGAAACAGGCCATTCAGTCAAACAAGTCCATACCAATCCTCTAAAGAGCATCCCACCCAGATCCATTCCCCTATCCCTGCATTTCCCTTAGCTAACACGCCCAAACACTACGGTCAATTTAGCATGGCCAATCCACCTAACCTTCATATCTTTGGACTGTAGGAGGAAACCAGAGCACCCGGAGCAAACCCATGAATGTGCAAACTCCACACAGGCTGTTGCCCAAGAGTATAATTGAACCTGGGTCCCGGAGACTGTAAGACAGCAGTGTTAACCACAGAGCCACCATGAATTACGTTGCATCTTGCTGGGCAACGCCTGATGCAAAATAGTCATTTAATAGCTCAGCCGTGTTCCCCACCCCTCCAACCTCCATGTATAAACCTCTATTCCCTCCCAAATTGACCCCAATTTTATTTTTGACCCTTTACTATTTAGATGTTTACGGAAGTCTTTTGCATTTTCATTTGAGTTCACTGCTGGTGTCTTTTTATATGCCTTCATTGTTTTCCTTATTTGTTCTGAACCTTCTATATGTGGTCTGGTTCTTGATTGGATTATATATGCGGTATCTGTCATAAACACACTTTTTTTTCATGGTTATCTTTATCTCCTGTCACCCAAAGAGCTCTGAATTTCTTTTCCCACACCAATTAGGATCAAAGATGTGCTGTCAGACTTGCATGAAATTTAGATTTTTGCCAGAGGCAATTACATGACCAAACCTGCCTTCCTCTTTATTTATAAAATAAACCCTGACCATTGAAGAGAACTTACAACAAAATGCACTTATAAAAGCTGGGAGGCAAATGCCTAGTGACATTATTGCTAGGCTACTAATCCACAAAAAACAGCTAATATTCTCTGGAGGTGTTCAAATCCTGCTGTGGCAGATTGTGGAATTTGAGTTCCACTATCAAGGAATCTGGGATTAAGGGTCTAATGATGACCATTGTTGATGGTTGGAATAAAGCTTCCAGTTTGTTCATGTCCTTTAGGGGTGGAAAGCTGTCCTTACCTGGTCTGGCTTCCACATGACTCCAGACCAACAACAATGTGTCTCACTCTTAACTGCCCTCTGGGCAATTAGCAAGGGGCAGTAAGTGCTGGCCTAGCCAGAGATGTCCGCATCTTGCGAGTGAATTTAAAAAATATAAATAAAATAGAATCACAATGCTAGTTTAGGGTTTGCATGTAGACCCTTTACCCAGACCAACTCATAACTGATCCATAACCAGGGCTGTGTCACAGAGAAACAAACCTCACTGTGAACAGAAGATTACCTTAGTTAATAGCAAGAAGACAACTGACATTAGGAAGTTTTTTCTGAAAGTCTGCACTTGGAATGGAAATACAAACATCAGTTCATGCACACAGTGTGATATCTGATCAACAAATAGCCAGAACATTGGAGGAGAGAAGAAATGAGTGGGGAGGGGCACAGAGACTTTTAGATGGATGAATGGAGATGGATTTATTCTTGCTGTCTTATTCCTCATGATCTTGAGGGCTACACAGATGACTCATTTAAAAAAAAAACTCAAAGATATTAACTCCACTGTGAAGCCTCTCCCAAGGATGCCCAATTTGAAGAAGCTGACCTTCTTCCTCTGGAACTCACCCCTCCTCTCTATTTATTTCCCAGCTCCCTTTCCCCTCCGCAGTTCTAAAGAAGAGTCCTGCCGGAAACATCGACATGCCTGCTCCTCTGATGCTGCCTGACCTGCTGTGTTGTCTCATTAAAAAAAAACTTGTGCAGAATTCCTTTAATAAAATAGAATCAAAGAGACTGGCTTACCAAGTCTTCTTCCTAATTTCCAATATTTAAATCGAGTGCTTAGTGGCATGATGTAAAGATAACAATCGCTCCCTCATTGTCAGCAAAATTAAGTGGCGTGGAAACAACGGCCCTGTATGCATCAGTGGTGCTGAGATAGAGGTGGTTGAGAGCATCAAGTTCCTGGGAGTGATGATCATCAGCAATCTGTCCTGGTCTACCCACATTGATGTAACTGTCAAGAAAGCACAACAATGTCTCTACTTCCTCAGGAGGCTAAGGAAATTCAGCGTGGCTGTAAAGACTCTCATCAGTTTTTATAAATGCATCATAGAAAGCATTCTATCCAGACACCACATGGCTTGGTATGGCAACTGATGTTCCCAGCACTGTCAGAAACTACAGTGTTGTGAACACAGCCCAGCCCATCACGCAGGCCAACCTTCCATCCAGTGAATCCACCTACACTTCTTGCTGCCTCAGGAAGGCAGCCAACATAATCAAAGACCAGGTCCACCCCAGTTATACTGTTTTCCAACCTCTTCCTTTGGGAGAACAATCCAAATGTTTAAACACACATACCAACAGTTTCAAGAACATCTTCATTCCCACTGTTATTACACTTCTGAATTGACATCTCAAATTTTAAATTTAATATTGATCTCTCTCTATTGTGTTCTGTTCTCTTACCCCTGTGCACTTTGTATGGTATGATCTGCATGTACTGCACACTAAACAGAGCTTTTCACTGTATGTAGGTACATGCGACAATAATATATCAAATCAAATATATTTCAAGCATTTATAGCAAGAGGAATGGAATACTAGAGTAGGAAAATTGTACAGTTCTACAGAGCTTTGGTGAGACCTTATTTCAAATACATTGTATAGTTTGTTCTCCTTATTTGAACAAAGGTGTAATTTTGTTTGAAGAAGTTCAGAGAAGGTTTTCCTGAGTCATTCCTAGGATATAGACTTTATTTTATGAAGAAATGTTGAATAGGTTTGGACTTTACTCCTTGGGGCTTAGAAAAATGAGATGTGACCCTGAGGAAAGTTGTAAGGATGTACACCTGTGGATGGTTCATGCTCAGAGGAGTCTAGAGGATACCGTTTAGGCATAAGGAGTTTCAATTTTAAGATTTGAAAGCAGTGAGTTTTTTTTATAATCCAAGGGACATTATTCTGTGGAATTATCTTTCCCAGAAATCAGTGACAGCAGAGTCATTAAATTTGTTCAAGGTGGAGTTTGCCTGCACTTATGCCAGATCTATTAGAACCTAAACTGGGTGGGTTAGGTTTGAGATTCAGATTTTTAATGCTTCAACATGCCATTTGACTCAAAATTGCCAATTCTTGGTGGTCAAAATCTCCTCCTCATCCCAGCCCCAAAGAGTCTGTCATTCAAAAAGGCAAATCTGTACCTCATAAAATGGAGACATCTGGCTCTGAAGTTATTTACATTATTTTTAAATTTTCACCAATAACTAAGAATATCCCACTTTTTGATCCCCACTTTTACATTGCTGTCTGGTAATAGAAGGCAATTCTATGGAGCAAATATTGTGCAAGCAGCAAATTTCAACCTCTCATTATCGGGTTTTATTTTCTATTTCCTGAAGCCAGATAGAAAGAAACATTGCTAAGAAAAAAGACAAAAATGAACCCAAATGTTTACCACTTGAAAATAATCAAATGATTTTGGAAGGACCAAAAAAAACTTGAGGTAAATAATGAGCATTTTAAATCATCTTTAAAAAGATGCAAAAAGGGCTGGAGGGTATTGTTAGCTATGTACATCAGTTAAGTCATTGATGCTTGATGTGGAATAAAGTGAGTTGTTTTGACAGATTTAAGCTGTAGCCTGGTGCTCTGCCTTAGTAGGAAGAGTACGTGAAATATTCCCAGTGCTGGATGGAAAGTTATGGAGTTTGTCACCTCAGGTTTCCACTATATTGAAACCTGCAGATTACCAACTATTGCTGTATCTTCACTAATTTACGCAGTGCTGCAGGTAGCCATTATTGAACGGGCTTGACTTAAACCTACCCATAGATGGCAGCAGAGAGGGCAGTATAATAAAATGCTGAGATCTTGCAATATATTGCATGGCCATTTGGAGGCTGCACTGAGGGCTGTGGGGGTACTCCGGTTGGGGAGCTTCAAAGTCCTTCCCCAGGTGTCATTGAGTAGTACTACAACTGACCAAGCTGGCCAAGTCCTGAAGGACATATCTGCAAAATTGGTCATGTGGCAGGAGGTAAAGGAACTAACACGTGAAAGAGCCTATGTACTTGATATTGTCCCCATCGATCCATTGGTTACTGGTTCATCTCATTCTTGAAACTAATGGCTGGAGAAACTACTGGACAATCCTCGAAGAAATGAGGTCTGTCTTTACACTGACTCTTTCTTGTATTTATGTCATTTGGACCTCGTTAAATGGATAGTTTCAGTTTAGATCAAACAGCTTAAAACTGGGTACCGATGAGGTGCTGTGAGCCATCAGCAGCAGCAGAATCATTTTTAATGACCACAGTCTGAAACCTCGTGGACTGGTACAGCTGCACTCTGTCAGCATGAGTTGGCCCACAATTCGACTCTTGACAGGGGTCTTTGCCATGCATTCTCATTTGACTGAAAGGCTAGTTCTTGACCTGCAGATCTTTGGGCACCTGGGGCAGGAGGTCCTATGGGGCAAAGGGATCTAGAGTGTAGGATTTGCTTCCTTTTCTTTCCTTCACTGATGCCATGCTGCACCATCAATAAGGTATTTAGATGCACAGCAGGATATTGATTGATAGACAAGTTGTCGCTAGACTGGGCTCCTCTTAGGCATTAATATCAATGCTGTTGCACTTTAAGGAGAGCTTCAGATTGAGTTTGTAATATTCTATTTGTGCTGCCCTGGAGCAATGGCCATTTGGGATTTGAGAAAACTGGATCTGGAGATGCTTTTAGATCTTCTGGAAGTGAATGTTCCATCACAATTGACTTTGCAGGAGTTTTGCCTGAATGCTTGCAGAGCTGGTTTCTGGAAGGACACGAGCCTTTGGGGCCATTACTATCAAGCTGAGGCATTAACTCTGAGGGGTAATGAAGAGAAACAAAAGTAAGTTGCAAACTGCAGAATCTATAGCAAACGAAGGATGACATGCTTGCTTTACTGCAGAAACAGCAAGTGATAGAAAGAGCAAAGCAAATCCCGCAATGAACTGATCAGATCAAAGCTCTGCAGTGCTGCCATATCTAGTGTCAAATGGTCATGGACAATTAAGCAACAAATAGATAGAAAAGACTGCATGTATAATCACAATGATGATGGAGCCCAACATAAGTGCAAAGTGAAAGCCTGAAGCACTCACATCTGTCTTCATTTTAGAGGCTGAGAGTGGATGATCCATCTTGCCATCCCTGAGGGCCCCACCATCACAGCTGTGAGCCTTCAGCCAATTTCATTTACTCCATGCGACGTTAAGGAACTGCTGAACTGCGAAGGCTACAGACCCTGGCAATATCCTGGCTGTCGCGCTAAATACTTATCCTCCACATTTACCCGTGCCCCAAGCCAACACTAGCCTCTACCCAAAAAAGTGGAAAATTTCCAAGGTATGTCCTGTATTCAAAAATCAGGACAGATCAACTTTGGTCAATTACTGTTGCTCATCAACAAAGCAATGCAATGTTTCATTGACAATGCAATATTCAACAGTTATAGAGCATGGTTGCCAATTCTCAGTTGGTGTTCAATGAGAACCATTCAATTCAGACTTGTTTACAGCCATGGTGTGAAACATAGAATAGAATCATAGAATCCCTACAGTGTGGAAGCAAGCCATTCAGCCCATTTAGTCCCAATGACCCTCTGAAGAGCATCCCACTCAGGTCCACCCACCCCCACTCTATCCCTGTAACCCTGCATTCCTCAAGGCCAGTCTACCTAACTTGCACACCTTTGGACTGTGGGAATATAAATAAAGGAGCTGAACTGCAGACGTGAGGTGAAAATGACTGCCCTTGACATCAGGTCTCATTTGACTGAGTCAAGGAAACATAGCAAAACTGGAGTTAATTGGAATTAGGGAACAACTCTCCATTGATTAGAGTCATACAAAGCACAAAGGAAGATGGTTCTGGTTGTTCAGCGAGAATAATTTAGCATGAATGGAGGATTGGTTAACAGACAGGAAGTTAAGATAAGGAGTAAATGGTGTATTTTCATATTGGCAGGCTGTAGCTAGTGCGGTACCTCAGATTAATGCTGGGGACTTTGCTTTTTGAAATCACGATGAAGGGGAATGCATCTTAAGTTTCTTGATATAAAGCTAAGTGGGAAATACGCTGTGAAAACACTACAACAAGGATGAAAAGATATGGAGCCAGAGTAATGGAGTGGGCAACAAGATGGCAGATGGCATGTAACATGGAGAGGTGTGACATTGTTCACTTTGAATGTAAGAATAGAAAAGTGCAAGATAATTTAAAAAGCATGTAAGTGTTGATGCTCAGAGAAACCTGCATGTGCTCACACAAGGAACACGAAGTTAGTGTGCTGCAAGGAGGTTGGAGCGTAAAAATAAAGAAGCTGTGTGACAATTGTGCGGGATTAGTGAAACAATATTTGGAATGTTGTGGGCAGTTTTGGGGATCGCCAAATTTAAAGAAGCATGTACATGCATTGGAGTGTAACTAGTGATGGTGGCATCATGGTGAGCGGAACTGCCTTCCCAACTGTTGACTTGGGTTTGATTCCTGGATATCACAGTTTAGAGGGTGTTGTGGTTCAGGATAATGTCCTTACCACTGAACCAGAAGGTCTTGCTTCAGACCCCACTTGTCCCAGAGGTGTGTCACAATATGTCTGAAAAGGTGGATTGGAATAATTCATTCAACTAAATATATTTATATTGGAGACAGTTAATTATCACTTATTACTCCAAGCAAACATTCCCCAGATATTCCCCAGAGTGAAAGTGCTGTTCTATAATAACAGACTGAATAAATTGAATCTATATTCTCTGGTGTTTAGAAGAATGAGAAGCATTGCTTTAAAGTATACAGGATTCTGAAGGAGCAGATGCTTAGATGATGTGCCTCCTGGCCGCGGAATCCATGATACAAAGGCACAGTCTCAGGATATGAGACTGTCCATTTACAACATAGAAGAGCGAAATGTTTTCAAACAATGAAATACACTGTACAAGAAGTCTCTACCCTAGAGGCTTGTGGACACTCTTTCACAGCATGATTTAAGGCTGTGTTGCACAGATTTTTGGGATCTCAGGGAACAGGGGGATAAGCGAGGGTTAGGGGAGAATATGTATAAAGTGGAGTCGAAGCCAAAGATAACCTATAATCGAATGGCCTGGGACAAGCTTGACTGGGCCCTTCCTGCTCCCACTTCTTATGGTTATTTCCATCTCAGCTGCAAGACATTGTTATCAGAGGGCATTGCCCTTGGCCCAAACATCTTTAGCTGTTTTTATTAATGACCATCCTTCCATCATATGGTCGCAAGTAGGGGTGGTTGCCGATGATGGCACAGCTATCTGTATTATTCCTAACTCCTTAGATGCAAGCAGTCCAGGCCAGATGCAGTAAGACCTGGACAAAATTCAGCTGTGGACTGATGAGTAGCAATGAACTGCAACTTCACACAAGTGACAGGCAATTATCAAATCCTACAAGAATGTGTTACTCAGCTTTCATTGACCTTCAGAATTATAAGCATTGCTGAATTCCCCACTGTCATAAATCTGGATGCAACCATTGACCAGCCACTAACCTAAGCCAAGTACATAAATACTGTGATTACAAGAGCAATTCAGAGATTGAATACAACATGTAACTCACCTCCTCATTCCTGTCTACCAGCTGCAAGGCACAAGTCAGGAGTGTGATGGAACACTCCTCACTTGCCTGGATAGGTGCAGGCCCAACAACAGTCGAGCAGTTTGACACTGTTCAGGACAAAGCAGCCAGCTTGACCAACACTACTCCACAGGTATCCACTCCCTCCATCAGTGGGGCACAGCGGCAACAGTGTGTATCACCTGCAAGATGCACTGCAGCTACTCACCAGTGCTTCTTCAAGAATCTTTCAAGCTCACGACCTCTGCCACCCAGAAGGATGAGGGTAACAGTTGCATTTGAGCACTGCCCTTTGCAAGTTCCCCTTCAACCTACTGTCCTAACATGAAAGTATTTATCATTCTCCTTTATCACTAAACTGAAGGAACTCCCTGACAGCACGTTAGAGTCATTGAGAGCTACAGCACAGAAAAAGGCCCTTTGACTCATTGTGTCACACTGGTCAAAAACAACGGATCTAATCCTGTTTCTCAGCACTGGCTGAGTTACGCCTTAGCACCACAAGGGCAGACCGAAATACTGCTTGAATGATTTTAGTGTTTCTACCTCTCCAGGCTCCCACCACCCCCAAGTGAAAAGCGTTTTCCTCACATTCCTCCAAACCTTCTATCCCTTACTGTGAATGTCTGCTCCTGGTTATTGATCTCTCCATTAAGGGGAAAATTTTCTTCATGCCAACCCTAACTATGCCCCCATGATTTTACACATCTCAACCCTGTCCCCTCTACAAGGAAACCAATATACTTTAGAAAACAGTATATTTACCAATGGCATGTCACACTGACAACATCAGTTCATAAAGGAGTTTCTCCACCACCTTCACGATGACAATTAGGAGTGAGCAGTACGTGCCACACAAAGTATGAATTTCCACATTCCATTAAATATTTTTAAAAATGACTTTTCCTTGTGCTTTTTTTTGAAACTAGACATGCCTTTAATCTGACAATTCATCTTTTCAAGGATTAATTAAATTTAATCTTAAAACCACAAGTTTAAGATGATTAAATGCCATGTTGATTTCATTGTTGTGATGTTATACAGAGCTGAAATCAGATGGTCTGATGTTGTGAGTGTGTCTGTAATTCCTCTGTCAGCTCCTTTACTAAGAGCTGAAGAACTTTGTTAAAATAATGAATGAGATATTCATCTCCAAACACTAGAATGCACTTATCACAAATATTGCACCTTGTCTCTTAACCCAATATTTACAGTACATTTATTTATAGTTTAGTACTTTTGTAATCTTAATTTTAAAAAAAACACCTTTGCAGTTTCCTCAAAGTGAGGCCCTGAGTTGAGATACCCCTTTAGGATTGGGACCAATGAAAGGATATTTCTGCAGAGGGGGAGAGAGGAATGTAAACTTTCCATGGCTAATTGCCTCCTTTGCTAAGAAAAAATTGAGCTGTGTATTTTGAAGTAAAAATATTTGACAGCTGCTGTAGTGGAGTAGATTATCATAACAGCAATTAAGAGACCTCCAAATAAACTCAATGGCACTAGGTTAATTGAGTTTTCATCCTTGCTTTGTATCGCACTGGATAAATGATCTGTCACAGCAAATGCTGCTGCCACAGTCACAGATTTAAGTGAGTTGGATTATCGCTGGAAACATATTTGTAGTATGTTATATTTCTATTTATAGTGCTGTCGTTAGCACTTCCATCTGGTATTAATCTGGTATATTTTCTATATGAATGGAGTTAAACAAATGATCAAAAATCCCCACGTCTTTTGTAGAATCTGGTGTCTAAAGATGTATTGTTGAAAGAATAGTGCTGCTTGGTGACTTGATACACTGTTTTCATGTGGGCACATTTATTGGGAAAAGTTCATTTAGATGGATGTCTCGCTTCTTTCCACATTCACTGCCAGAACTCCATGGAGACAGTGTGAACAAGCCACTGTGTCAGGCGCCAACACTTTCTTTCCCTGTACACAATCTAGGAAAAGATTTTGTTCTTGTATTGTGGATGAAGATGTTCACTACACAAAAGTATTGATACTTGCTTTCATGTAATGTTTGACCATGTTTAGTTAGTTTGAAGCACTTCATATAGTGATTGTGGCACATATGCACACTAGGAATAATTTTATTGTGCTTGCAATACAATTTCAAGTGTCTCTATGATATGGGACCAGCTCAAGGAGATTGGCAGCAAGGATGCATGTTGTGAAAGAACACTGAGGTTGGGACTGAGGTCTGGAACAAAAGGGTTAGGGTCTGGGAAGAATGGGAATTCATGTTTTCAATGATTTTTGAGTTTATTGGCATTTAGCATTTCACATGTTTGGGCAAACATAAACACACAAGATTTGGGAGCAAGTGCTACAGTTGAACTGTGCTAGGACCATGTCCTGGCAAATGAAATACCTAGGGCTGTGCAGAGGATTTAAAACTATGAGAGGGTTTGGGAGAGGGGAAATGTAGGATTACATAGCAAAAGAACATGGCAGTATTGCAGGACATTACAGTCATCAAGTCTCAGAGATCTACCGCACAGAAAAAGGCCCTTCCAGCTGTTCAGTCTCTGCCACTCCAAAATCCCATTAATCTGATTAATCATTCCCAAAGTGGAACAGGTTAGGGCAAAAATGTACAAACACAGAAAAACAGCAGCAAATAGGACCATGGGGTAAACAAATTATAAAAGGTCAAGATTAATGACTCTTCCATGGCGCGGTGGCTCAGTGGTTAGCACTGTTGCTTCACAGCACCAGGGACCCGGGTTCAATTTCACCCTCAGGCAATCATCATTGTGGCGTTTGCACATTTCCCTGTTTCTGCGTGGGTTTTCTACAGGCCCTTCACTTTCCTCCCACAATCCAAAGATGTGTAGATTAGTTGGATTGGCCATGCTAAATTGTCTATGGTGTCCTGACTTGTGCAGACTAGTTGGATTAGCCATGGGAAATGCAGGGTCACATGGGTAGGGTCGGTCTGGGTAGGACGCTCTAAGGAGGATCGGTGTGGTCTCAATCCACTGGACGGTCTGCTTCCAGCAAGAAAGGATCTTGAATTGAATATAGTGATAATATATGACAGAGAGAAGTTGCTGGTGGAAGTAGACTATAGGCCCCCTAACAGTTGCTATACTGTAGCAAAGAATAAATGAGGGGATACGAGGGTGTGTAAAAAGACAGTACGTTAATTATAGGTAACTTTAATCTTCATGTCAGTTGGAAAAATCAAATTGGCAGAGGTAGCTATGAGAAAGAACTGATAGTTTCTTCCAGCAATGTGATGTGGACCCAACCAATGATCAGGCTGTTTGGGTCTGATAATGTGCAATGATGTGGCTTTCATAAATGCGCTCAGAGTAAAAGATCCCCTAGGAAACAGTGATTATAACATGGGAGAAGTTAGCATTCAGTTTGAGGACGAGTAACTAGGGTTGGAAACAACAGTGCGAAACTTAAATAAAGGTAATTACAAAGGAGCAACAGCAGCATTGGCTGGAAAAGACAGGGAAGGAGTTTAGCAGAAAATACACTTGATAAACAATTACAGGTGTTTAAGAAAATAGTTCATGATTCAAAATAAACATATATCCCAGTGAAAAAAAAGGACTGTCAGATAGGGAGAGACTAATTATAGTTAACCAAGAAAGTTTAAAGTAGCATCAATTTGAAAGAAAAAGAAAATATAAAATGGTAAGGTTGAGTGGTAACAAGGTGTAGAGCTGGATGAACGCAGCAGGCCAAGCAGCGTCAGAGGAGAAGGAAGGCTGACGTTTTGGGCCTGGACCCTTCTTCAGAAATGGGGGAGGGGAAGGAGGTTCTGAAATAAATACAGAGAGGGGGGGAGGCAGATAGAAGATGGATGGAGGAGAAGATAGTTGGAGAGGAGACAGACAGGTCAAAGAAGCAGGGATGAAGCCAGTAAAGGTGAGTGTAGGTGGGTAGTTAGGGAGGAGATAGGTCAGTCCAGGGAGGATGGACAGGTCAAGGGGGTTAGTAGGATGAAATGGATATCGGTAAACCATTCCCGTTGTGGCCTTCTCTACATTGGGGAAACCAAGCGGAGGCTTGGGGACCGCTTTGCAGAACACCTACGCTCGGTTTGCAATAAACAACTGCACCTCCCAATTACGAACCATTTCAACTCCCCCTCCCATTCCTCAGACAACATGTCCATCCTGGGCCTCCTGCAGTGCCACAACGATGTCACCCGAAGGTTGCAGGAACAGCAGCTCATATTCCGCTTGGGAACCCTGCAGCCCTATGATATCAATGTAGATTTCACAAGCTTCAAAATCTTCTCTCCCCCAACTGCATCCCAAAACTAGCCCAGCTCGTCTCTGCCTCTCCAACCTGTCCTTCCTCCCACCTATCTCCTCCTCCCACTTCAAGCCCCACCCCCATCTCCTACCTACTAACCTCATCCTGCCCCCTTGACCTGCCTGTCCTCCCTGGACTGACTTATCTCCTCACTAACCCCCCGCCTTCCTTCTCCTCTGACGCTGCTTGGCCTGCTGCGTTCATCCAGCTCTACACCTTGTTACCACTCAACCTTACCATTTTATATTTTCTTTTTCTTTCAAATTGATGCTACTTTAAACTTTCTTGGTTAACTATAATTAGTCTCTCCCTATCTGACAGTCCTTTTTTTTCACTGGGATATATGTTTATTTTGAATCATGAACCTACATTCACCTTTACTGGCTCCATCCCTGTGTGTTTGACCTCTCTGTCTCCTCTCCACCTATCTTCTCCTCTATCCATCTTCTTCTGCCTCCCCCGTCTGCTTATTTATTTCAGAACCCCCTTCCCCTCCCCCATTTCTGAAGAAGGGCCTAGGCCCGAAACATCAGCTTTCCTGCTCCTCTGATGCTGCTTGGCCTGCTGTGTTCATCCAGTGCTACACCTTGTTATCTCAGATTCTCCAGCATCGGCAGTCCCTACTATCTCTGAAACAGTTTTAGTGGCAAGCCTAGTGGATTGGGAAAGGTTTAAATGTCAATCAAAGATGACCCAAACGTAATAGAAGGAGAAAATAAACTTTGAGGATAAACTAACAAATATACAATACAATACAATACAGCACAGGAACAGGCCCTTCAGCCCACCAAGCCTGTGCTGATTCTCTCTCTCTCTCACACACACTCTCTCTCTCACACAAACTCTCACACACTCCCTCCCTCCCTCTCTCTCTCTCACTCTCTCTCACACATACACACACAGACACACACACAATCTCTCTATCACTCTCTCTCTCTATCCCCCTCTCACACAGACTGTCTCATGCGCCCCCCCCCCCCCCCCCACAACACACACACTGTTTCTCCTTCACACACACACAACCTGTCTTCCTCTCTCTCCCTCCCTCACACACATACGTCAATCTATGGGGTGAATTTTATTTGCATATACATTCCATGTTGTTCAAAGTTTTTAGATGGTCAGTCAATGTGGCATTTTATAAATTCCTACTTTAGAAATAAAACCAATCTGATTCCAAACAAAAACAAGGCCCCACACCTAACGTGCATTGTTTGACAAAAATTGTCACCTTCTCCTTGCGCTAATAACACCTTTAGTTCTCTCAGGACATTGACTTGAAAGGAATTTGGGGATTTACATATACATATTAGCCAATTAAAACCTTCCAACTGATTAACAGCATCTTAGGTTTGTTTAATACAGCCTTATTAGTGATGTGACTCTTTGATCTTTTACTTATAAATTCTGTGTCTGATACTATCTTTCTCCCTAACACCCGACGAAGAAATGAGGCTCCGAAAGCTTGTGTTTTCAAGTCACCCTGTTGGTCTATGGCCTGGTGTCCTGTTTCTGCCTGGGTCTATCAAGATATGCCTTAAACATTGCTAACTTACATGCTTCTATTGCCCCTTGGATTGTTTTCACTGGGAATGTGGACTCTGAGGAGCAATCTGATGGAGGTCTACAAAATTATGGGATGCACAGATATAATAGATAGTCAAAGGTATTTTTTCCCCGGGGTCGAAAGAGCAAGTACAAGAGCGCATGGGTTCAAGGTGAGAGGTGGAAAGCTTAGGTGCAAAGTGGGAGAATGGGCTAATGTTAGTTATCCCTGAATTCGTACCTCCTACCTGGTCAGGCTATTTTTTCTAAAACTAATTAAGAATCATCATTTTCAGTGTGTTCCAGGCACTCACCATACACTGTGTGAAAAATTTTCCCTACACTTCTCCGCTGAACCTTCCCCCTCTCACCATGGACTTATGCTCCCTTGTCGTTGACCTTTCTACCCTGAGAAAAAAAGCCTCTGACTATCCATCCTACCTACACCTGTCATAATTTTGTAGACCTCTATCAGGCCAGCCCTCAGCCTCTGTCTTAATAAAACTCAACCAAGTTGATGAGACAAGACCTTCCCCTCACAAACCCATGCTATCACTAGCAAGTCCATTTGCTTCCACATGTGGATAAACCGTGTCTCTTAATATCATCTCCCATTGCTTCCCACCACTGATGTCAGGCCCACTGGCCTATAATTAACTGGATTATCTTTGCTTCTCTTCTTAAACAAAGGAACAACATCGGCCATTCTCCAGCCCTCTGGAACTATGCCTGAGGCCAAAGAGCATGCAAACATATTTGTTAAGGCCCCAGCTATTTCCTCCTTTGCCATCTGCAGTATCCTGAAATAGATCCCGCCTGGCTGTGGGGACAGGCCTACCTTGATGTATTTCAAAACATTCAACACTCCCTCCTTCATTATGTTGACTTGCTCGAAAGTATTCACACACCTTTCCCTAACCTCAACACCCTCATAACCCTTTCTTGGTTGCCTACTCATTAATGATCTCACCCACTTCCTGTCACTCCACACATAACCTCCGTCCATTATCTTTGAATGGGCCTAATTTTTCCTAGCAACTCTTTTGCTCCAAATATATTTATAAAATAACTTGGGATTATCCTTAACCCTGTGGGCCAAGGACATTTCATAGTCCCTTTAACCCTCCTAGCTTCCTGTTTGAGCTTCTTCCTACTTTCTCTATATTCTTCAAGAACTTTGTTTTTAGTTGCCTAGATCTTAGGTGTGCTGCGTTTTTTTAAACTAAACTAATAATTTGCCCTGTCATCCAAGGTTTTTGAATCCTGCCAATCTTTTCCTTCATTTTCACAGGAACATGCCTATCTTTCACTCTAACCAGCTGGTCCTTAAAAGACTCCCACATCAGATGTGAATTTACCTTCAAACAGCTGCTCCCAAGCCACATTGTTCAATTCATGTTATATTCCGTTATATTTGGCCTTCCCACAATTTAACACCTTTATCTCAGGTCCATTCTTGTCTTTATCTGTAAGTATCCAATAACTTATGGAATTATGGTCACTGTTCCCAAAATGCTCCCCCAATGAAACTGATTACCTGGCCGGGCTCATTTCCCAGTACCAGGTCCAGTGTGGTCCCCTCCATTGTTGGACTATCCACACACTGTTTCAAAAAAAGTCCCAGGACACACTAACAAATTGTTCCCTATCCAAACTGCTAGCACTATAAGTGAGTCCTAGTCACTATGGAGAAAGTTAAAATCACTCACCATAACAACTCTGTTATTTTCACATCTTTCCAGAATCTGACTACATATCTCTCCCTCCGTCCCCTGCTGGCAGCAGGGCGGTGTATAATACAATCCCAACGGTGTGATTTCACCCTTCCTGTTCCTGGGCTTTCCTCATAATGCCTTGCTGCAAGATGCCCCCCCCCCCCCCAAGGTGTACTCCCTCAACACTGCTGTGATATGCTCCCTAACGAGTAATGCAACTCTCCTCTAGCATCTGCAGTTCCCATTATCACTGATGCAACTCTCCCACCTTCTTTGCTTTCTCCTTTGTCTCGTCTAAAACATCAATATCCATGAGCGTTAAGCTGCCAATCCTGCCCCTCTTTCAACCATGTCTCAGTGATAACAACATTATAATTATGTGTGTTAATCAGGGCTCTAAGTTCATCCATATTACCTGTTATACTTCTTGCATTGAAGCAAATGCAGTCCAAGCCTCTAGCTCCACTGAGCTCAGCAGACTCTCCCTGACTGCAAGATAATAAATTGTGAGGCTGGATGAACACAGCAGGCCAAGCAGCATCTCAGGAGCTCAAAAGCTGACGTTTTGGGCCTAGACCCTTCATCAGATGAAGGGTCTAGGCCCGAAACGTCAGCTTTTGTGCTCCTGAGATGCTGCTTGGCCTGCTGTGTTCATCCAGCCTCACATTTTATTTTCTTGGATTCTCCAGCATCTGCAGTTCCCATTATCTCTCTCCCTGACTGCGCTTCCTTTGAGCTATGTTTGCCTTAGACTCAAGCTCTTGCCCAGTCTCTTTACATATTGACCTGAAGAAATATTGAAATGGACTTCAAGAGCTTTTTATATACGTAGCAAGGAAGAATAACCCTATAGTGACGATAAGCTCCATAGAAAATGAGACTCAGAAAATAATAGCTTGGATCCAAGAAATAGCAGAGGAATTGATCAAATACTTGCATCAATTTTCATGGTAGAAAAAACTAATAGCAGTCCAAAAATACCAAATAATTGAGGCAAAAGGGGATGAGGAAATAAATACAATATCTTCAGCAAGAAATGCAAGTACTCAGGGAACTTGTGAGGCTAAAAAACTAAGAAGCCCCCTGACCTGATGGAATATATCATTAGATATTAAGGGAAAGCTGCAGAAATAAAGATGGTAATCTTCAAGGAATTCTTAGATTCTGGAAAAGCTACAGAGTGTTGGAATATTGCCAATGTAACATCCTTATTCAAAAAGGACAGGAAAGACTCAATGAGGAACTCTCAGCCAGTTAGCTTAATGCTGGGAAAATGTTTGAGCCTGTGATATATGATGTAATAGCAGAGCATTTACAAACACATAATATAATTGAGTAGAATCAGCATGGCTTCATGAAGGGGGAATTCATGCCTGATAATTTTTTTAGAATTATTTTAGAAGGTAACAAGCATGATAAAGAGGAAGTAAGGGATGCAATATTTTTGGATTTCCAAAAGGAGTTTCATAAGATCCACACATAACATGACTTAACAAGCCCATGGTATTAAAGGTAGTCGATTAGCATGGATAGAGGAGTGGCTAACTATTAGAAAACAGAGTTGGGATATAAGGGACATGTTCAGGATAGCAGCCTGTAACTAGTGGAGTGCATGGGGATTGATGCTGGGAGCTATATTTATTTACAGTATATTTTAGTGCCTTGGATGAGGGAACTGAATGTACTCTAGCAAGTGTCATGACACAAAAATGGTTGGGAAGGCAAGTGATGAGGATAACACAAAGAGTCTACAGAGAGACGTAGACAGGTTAAGTGAGTGGATAACAACTTGGCAGATGGAATATAATGTGGGGGAATGTGAGATTATGTATTTTGGTAGAAAGAATAAAGGAGCTGAATACGATTTAAATGAGAAAAAGACTGCAAAAGCCTGCAGCACAGAGAGATTTGGGTGTCTTTGTGCATAAATCAAGACAGCCAGCATCCAGGTTCAACAGGTACCAGTGAAAACAGTTAAAATGTTTCCTTTAGTTCAAAGGGACTGAATTACAAAAACAGGAAAGTCATGATAAAATTATACAAGACACTAGTTAGCCCACACCTAAATATTGTGAACAATTTTGGTCCCTTTATTTAAGGAAAGATATACTGGCAAAGTCAGTAGTCCAGAGAAGGTTTACTAGGTCGATCCCAGGTATGAAAGGACTTTCTTACAAGGAGAGGTTGAGTAAGTTGGCCCTGTACTCAATAGAGTTTAGAAGAATGATAGGCAACCTTATTGAAACATGTAAGGTTCTTATGGAACTTGACAGGTTAGATGTGAAGAATTTGTGTCCCATTGTGCGAGACACTAAGTTCAGAGGACATAATCTCAGAGTAAGTGGGCACCCAACATGACAGTTTTCTTTTTTATTCACTCAAGGAACCTGGGCATCGCTGGCTGGCCAGAATTTACTGCCTACACCTAGTTGCCCTCAAGAAGGTGATGGTGAGCTGTCTTCTTGAACCACCACAGTCAGTTTTCTACAGGTTGACCCACAGTGCCTTTAGGGAGGGAATTCCATGGGGAATTTCTTTTCTCAGAGGATACTGAATGCATGGAATCCTTTGCCTCAGAGCGTTGTAAACATTAGTGTTGTTGAATACGTTCAAGGCTGAGATAGACAGAGTTTTAACCAGGAAAGGGAAAAGGAAGGAATGTGGAGTTGAGGATTATCAGATTAACCATGATCTCATTGAATGGTGGAGCTAGGTTCAAAGGACTGAATGGAATATTGCTCCAGCTAAATGCTAGTTTGACAACTGGAAATGATTTATAATTTTTCTAATTAAAACTGTCGAATTGTTTTTGTTTTTTGACCTGTTTCTGTCTTTGTAAGATTGAGTGGAATACTTTGTGACTTGACCATCATACCTTTGTTAGCCAATACCTTCAAAAGCAAGTTAACTGGACATTTGCCCAATTTGTTTTTGGAACCTTCCTGTGTACAAATTGGTTTCCACATTCAGTTTGTATCATCAATAACTCCCCTTCTCCTTCCTGGCCAGCTTTTGGAAAACTAAGATTTATAAACTGACATATGCATGCTGCGTTTCTAAGCGTTTCCTTTGCTAAATAAACATACATTGGCTTTGAAAAAATGACATAAGTCCACTTCGAAGGATATGATACAAATAAATGTTGTCCACTTTTCTGCGAGGAGTTTTTAATGCTTATTTTTTAAAAAGTCATATTTTCATTTACCAGTCCGTGTGGTGACAATTATATCTTGACACCAAGAAGAAATTTATTCAAAATAAAATTCCTTTCAGCTCTTCCACCGCTGTGCTCTCGCTGATCACACAGTTAGGCATTCCACTCTCAGTGCCGATACATACAACTCGCAATCTTAATGCTCTAACGGACTGAATTTTGAATGAAAGCCTTTTTAAAAATGAAACTAATTGCATTTCAAGCTAACCTATTTCTAAATAATGAGATGGTCACCTGGAGGTTCAAGCACATTTAACCTTTCAGATGTGATTTGCTGCCAGTTTCACGTGTAGGAGGTGGACAATGCTGTTTTGTGAACTGCTATATTAGAACAGGAGAGAGATTCTGTTAATGCATCTGTCTACCAGAATGCTTTCATCTACATTTAATTATTTTCTGTCAGAATTTTGCAGAAAACACCATGAACGAACTTCTTGGCTGGTATGGCTATGACAAAGTGGAATTAAAGGAAGGGGAAGATATTGAAATTAAGAACTACCCTGTGGATGTTGAGGGCCGCCAACATGTTTCTGTTTTGAAAGGTAAAGAAAAGCTCTGTCTTGCCTTGTGTGTTCTGTGTTAATTATATGTTGCATGTGTGGATTGATTACAGTCTGAAACTTTTCAGAGCTGTCCCTTCTGAGGCATTCTCTTGTTTTGTAGAGGATAGGTGGTTCCATTGGATGTATGGCCTTGTTCATCCAGAAGTTTATTTTCACTTTAGTTGTTGTATTAATTGAACACTAGACCTGGAACTTTGGTTCTTATTCCTTTGCTTACCAAGTTTTAAATACAGCCTCTTTCAGAATTATGTCAAGCTGTTTGTGTCAAAACAGCATCATAATTTATTAACTTAAGTCATGTTGGATTTCTAGTTATACTGTGGAATATCATGCTTAAAACTTTAATGAACAATTTGTGTTTCAGCAAAAGTAATTGTTTAAAATAAATGGATTGGCGCCTCGAACAATATCAGAGAGGAAGTTTAGATAGAAGTGTTAAGTATTTGGAAACTAGTACCCTGCAATAGGGTATTACAGCAAGGCTGTTGCAAAACAATTAACTGGTACTCATGATCATTTGGGATCACAAAGTGTGTAGCTGGATGAACACAGCAGGCCAAGTAGCATCTCAGGAGCACAAAAGTTGACGTTTCAGGCCTAGACTCTGATGAAGGGTCTAGGCCCGAAATGTCAGCTTTTGTGCTCCTAAGATGCTGCTTGGCCTGCTGTGTGCATCCAGCTACACACTTTGTTATCTTGGATTCTCCAGCATCTGCAGTACCCATTATCTCTGATCATTTGGGATCATTTGTTTTTTAACTTCCATTCCAAAAGTGGATCACTGATGCAGGTTGGTTAGCTGTGAGAACCATTTTAGTTTTAGATTGAATCATGTTCCTTCAATTGAAATGTTACCCAGCATAAATCAGTCCTAATTTTCATTGTGTTGATAAAACCACAATTATTTTTATCAACAGGTATTTTCTACCTCTTGTAGTCTGTGAAACAATGTCTAACCTTGTTAATATATTTTTCAGTGAACAGTGATGCAGATTTCTGTGAAGAGGTTAGCCAGAATTAGGAGACAGTAGGAACTGCCGATGCTGGAGAATCTGAGATAACAAGGTGTGGAGCTGGATGAACTCAGCAGGCCGAGCAGCATCAGACGAGCAGGAAGGCTGATGTTTTGGTCTGGACCCATCTTCAGAAAATTTTTCTGAATAAGGGCCCAGACCTGAAGTGTCAACTTTACTGCTCCTCTGATGCTGCTTGGCCTTCTGTGTTCATCCAGCTCTACACCTTGTTATCTTTAGACAGTATTAGGAGGTGTTTTCTTATTATAATTCATTGCCATTTGTTACTGGTGGTGTCCCTCTAAAGTAATGTGTCCTGTAAAACAAATGTCTTATATGAAGTGATTTTCTTGATCATGACTCCATCCATGCTCAACCTTAAAATTGGCTTTCAGCAATTTTTTAAGGGATTTTGAGTAAGTTTTTCACCAGTTTACTGTGGCATTTGAACATTTTAAAACCAGATTTGTTATTCCAATTGCCGTCTTATAGTCATTGATACATGTTGTTTCTGCAGCTGTTGCTGCACTAAGTCCCATGTACATTTCCTGTTTGCTTGAATTAATCTAAATAATATAAATGGCTGTATATGTTACACATTGTTGCCACTTGTGAGACAATGGTCGAGGAAGTGAATATTTAAATTGATGGACAGGGTGCTAATTAAGTGGACTGTTCAGTCCTCATTAATATTGAGCTTCTTGAGTGTTATTGGAATTGCCCTTGTTCAGGCAAGTGGTAGTATTCCATCACATTCCTAATGTTTACCTTGTCGGTGCTGAACAGGTTTTAGAGAGTCAGGAGGTGAGTTATTTGCTGGCCTCTACTCTGCTCTTGTAGCCGCAGTTTATGTATATATGCTTGGTCCAGTTCAGTTTTTTGTCGATGACAATCCCCAGGATGTTGGTAGTGGGAGATTCAGCGACAATAATGCCATTGAACATCGAGGGAATATGGTTAGATTATCTCTTACTGGAAATAGTCATTAACAAATCTGTGCTGCCTTTCTCGTGTAATCCCATTTGCTGAAAAGATTATTAATCTTGTGCTGAATTATCAAATTGTTTCTAGGAATTGCTATTTTTCTGGGAATTTCTCAATAACTGATGTTAAATGTGATTTATTCTTGCCAAGTAGGGAATAAGAGATAAACTGAGTGTAAAAATTGTTGGGTTGAATTCTGACAATGGGTCAGGGCATAATGGCATTTCCTGTTTCCTGACAAAAATATTGTTTTTTAATGCTAATAAATCTCAGAAACCTATTGGACTGTAACTCTTCAGTAAAGAATGAGTGTCTGGGTGCTTCCATCAGTTAACAGCATGATTTTTATTGTTCCAAATGTTGCTATTATTAATTCTTACAAATGATGTGCTACTATTTTGCAATTGTTATGTTGCAACACATGTTGAATATGTAGTTTACTGTGTATCCTGTATTACTGATAGATATTGAATTAAATTCCCCCAAATTTAACAATGTTATACAATCTTGGGTATCGACTTTATGAGAGTAGTTCTGGATCTGGAAGGGGGCAGATGTATCATTTATCTCTTCTCAATAACAATTGTCAACTTCTCAGTAACAATGTCTAACTAACTAATGTCATTTATACCAGATTGCTATCATATAATAAACTAGATCTTAAGACCATAAGATATAAAAGCAGAATTCAGCCATTTGCCCATTGAATTTGCTGTGCCACTCAAACATGGCTGATGTTTATCAACTCCATTCTCCTGCCTTCCCCCCATAACCCTTGACTCCCTTGCTTATAAAGAACCTATCTACCTCTGCCTTAAACACACAAAGACTTGGCCTCCACAGCCTCCTGCAGCAATGAGTTCCACAGATCCACCTGGCTGAAGAAATTCTCCTCAAGTAACTAAGACTCGACTGTGGTTGATGCCCCACCATTGGAAATTGAGTAGGCCCTTTGTGGGATAGAAATCATCCTGTTGTCACTGAAGCACTTTCAGATGACAGAAATCAGTGGAGTTTGCATGTAGAAGCAAAAACTGGCAACAAGAATGAGCAATGCAACTCATCGAAGAATCGTTAACTGTTCAGTCAGCAAAATTATATGTAGAACAAATTATCAATGCTGATTTGAATTTGATGTCAGAGGATGAGATGAACAAGTTGAGGGGGAACATTTCAATTCTTCATCTTGAAAGCAGAATTTATCAGCACCAGTGGCAGAGATAATGCTAAGAAAGCAGCAGTTCTCCAGTACTGTGATTGAGGATGAGAAAATATCTAGTGCACCAGTACCACAGCACACCAGAGGGTGATTGTATACTCTTTTATCATGTGATTTGATTTTTGATTGGAACAACAATGAATGTGGAACAGAAAACAAAGCATAATGGTCGATACATGTTTTCTTCAAATGGAAAGCAGTTACCAGGGCATCCCACGGTGCTAAATATTAGGTCCCTTGATGTTTGTTGTATATATTCATGATTTAGACATAAACATGGTAGGCAAATTTGGGAAATTTGCAGATCACAGAAATTGTGTCATGTAGTTGATAATGGGGAAGATAGCGATGACTCCAGAATGACATCAGCAATCAGAAAAATGATGAGCAGAATTCTGTTCATAAAAGATTGAGGTAATGCATATGGACAGGGCAAACAAAGCAAGGGAATACACAATAGATGGAAGGGTATTAAAGGGGAGTAACTGACTTTGTAGATGGTGGACAGGCTTTGAGGAGTCAGGAGGGGAGTTACTCACCCCAGTATTGTGCACAGGTTCTTGAAAGTGGAAAGACCGATGGTTAAGGTGGTAAAGAAAGCAAACAGAAAACTCTCATTTATTGGATGAAGAATATAATTTAAAAAAAGCAGGGGTTTAATTCCAGATCTATGTGAGACATTGACTAAGTCACAGCTGGAATGTTGTGTATGATTCAGGCCACTGTATTGCAGGAAAGACGTAATTGCTCTGAAAGAGTACAGATCAGATTTGCAGGAATGTTGTTGGGGATAAGAAATTGCAGGAGTGGGAAAAGATTCGGTAGGCTAGAGTTGAAGCAAAATACTGCAGATGCTGTAGATCTGAAACAAACACAGAGAACACTGGAATAACTCAGCAGGTCTGGCAGCATCTGTGGAGAGAGAAACAGAACTGTTCTGAAAAGAATCATTCCCAGATTCAAAACCTTAACTCTGTTTCTCTGTCCGCAGGTGCTGCCAAACCTGTTGAGTTTCTGCAACTTTTGCTGTGTTTGTCTGAAGCTGAGGACTGAATTGATAGAGGTTTATAAAACTATGAGGGGCCAAGACAGAGTAGACAGTAAAGACATGTTTCCCCGAGCAGAGAGGTCAATCAGGAGGCGGGCACAGATTTAAGCTGATTGATGGAAGGATTGAAGTGGTGTGAAGGAAAATGTTTTCACCCAAAGGGTAGCAGATGTCTGGAGATAGCTGCCCAGTTTGTTGGTGGATGCAAAAGCCCTCAACCTGTTTTAAAAAGTACCTGGATGTGCAGCTAAATTATGGACCAGGTGCTGGAAGTTGGTGTGAGAACAGGTGGCGAGTTTTTCTTTGTTGGTTAGAGCAGAAATTATTTTTTTCTATTCATTTGTGGGATATGGACATCGCTGGCTGGCCAGTATTTCTTGCCCATCCCTAGTTGCCCTTGAGAAGGTGGTGGTGAGCTGCCTTCTTGAGCCAATGCATTCCTCCTGCTGTGGGTGACCCACAATGCTATTAGGGAGGAAATTCCAGGAGTTTGACCCAACGACAGTGAAGGAACGGCGATATATTTTCAAGTCAGGATGGTGGCTTGGAGGGGCATTTGGAGGTGGTGATGTTCCCATAAGTCTGATGCCTTTGTCTCCCTAGTTGTAAGTGGGTGTGTGTCTGGAAGCTGCTGTCTGAGGATCTTTGGTGAATTTCTGCTGTGCATCTTGTAGATAGTACACACTGCTGCGACTGAGTGTCGGTGGTGGAGGGAGTGGATGCTTGTGGATGTAGTGCCAATCAAGCGGGCTGCTTTGCCTTCGATGGTGTCAAGCTTCTTCAGTGTTGTTGGGGCTGCACCCATCCAGGCAAGTGGAGAATATTCCATCGCACTCCTGACTTGTGCCTTGTAGATGGTGGACAGGCTTTGCAGAGTCAGGAGGTGAGTTACTCACCACAGTATTCCTTGATTCTGGCCTGCTCTTGTAGCCACTCTGTTAATGTGGTGAGTCCTGTTGAGTGTCTAGTCAATGATAACACCCAAGATGCTGATAATGGGGGATTCAGTGATGGTAACACCATTGAATGTCAAAGGGCAGTGGTTAGATTGTCTCTTACTGGTGATGGTCATAGCCTGGCATTTATATGGTGTGAATGTCACTTGCCACTTGTCAGCCCAAGCCTGGATATTGTCCAGATCTTGTTGTATGTGAACATGGGCTGCTTCAGTATCCGAGGAGTCATGAATGGTGCTGAACATTGTGCAATCATCGGTCAACATCCCCACTTCTGACCTTATGATGGAGGGAAGGTAATTGATGAAGCAGTTGAAGATGGTTGGGCCTAGGGCACTACCCTGAGAAACTCCTGCAGGGATGTCCTGGAGCTGAGGTGATTGACCTCCCACAACCACAATCATCTTCCTCTGCATCAGGTATGACTCCAACCACCAGAGCATTTGCCCCGATACCCGTTAATTCCAGTTTTGCCAGGGGTCCTTGATGCCACACTCAGTCGAATACAGCCTTGATATCAGGGACTGTCATTCTCACCTCACCTCTGGAATTTAGCTCTTTTGTCCATGTTTGAACCAAGGCTGTACTGAGGTCAGAAACTGAGTGGCCCTGGTGGAACCCAAACTGGGCGTCACCGAGCAGGTTATTGCTGAGCAGGTGCTGCTTGATAACACTGTTGATGACACCTTCCATCACTTTACTGATGATCGAGAGGAGACTGATGGGGTGGTAACTGGTTGGGTTGGATTTATCCTGCTTTTTGTGTACAGAACATACTTGGGCAATTTTCCACAGCATCAGGTCGATACCAGTGTTGTAACTGTACTGGAACAGCTTGGCTAAGGGAGCTGCAAGTTCTGGAGCACACGTTTTCAGTGTCAAGTAGTCCTGTTTGGTGGCTTCACCAGGTTGATACCTCACCTTCAGGTATGCCCGATGCTGCTCCTGGCATGCCCTCCTGCACTCTTCATTGAACCAGGGTTGATCCCCTTGCTTGATGGTAATGGTTGAATGGGGGATATGCCGGGCCATGAGGTTACAGATTGTGCTGGAGTACAATTCCGCTGCTGTTGATGGCCCACAGCGCCTCATTGAGGTGTACTGATTCATCAGCTGAGGGAGGATGGTGTGTGGTAATCAGCAGGAGGTTTCCTTGCCCATGTTTAACTTGAAACCATGAGACTTTATGGGGTCCGGAGTCAATGTTGAGGGCTTGCAGAGCAACATCCTCCAGGCTGTGTATCACTGTCCTGTATTGCCGGAATGTTGTCAGGGCCGGTAGCCTTCTCAGTATTCAGTGTCTCCAACCGTTTCTTGATATCACACGGAGTTAATTAAGTTAGCTGAAGGTTGGTATCTGTGATGCTGGGGACCACTGGAGGAGGCCGAGATGGATCATCCGTTTGGCACTTCTAGCTGAAGATTGCCGTGAATGCTTCAACCTTATCTTTTGCACTGATGTGCTGGGCTCTTCCATCAGTAAGGATGGGAATATTTGTGAAGCCTCTTGCTCCAGTGAGTTGTTTAATTGTCCACCACCATTCACAACTGGATGTGGCAGGAATGGAGAGCTTAGATCTGATCCGTTGGTTTTCGGATTGCTTAGCTCTGTATATCACTTGCTGCTTTTGCTGTCTGGCGTGCAAGTAGTCCTGTTTGGTGGCTTCACCAGGTTGATACCTCACCTTCAGGTATGTCCGATGCTGCTCCTGGCATGCCCTCCTGCACTCTTCATTGAACCAGGGTTGATCCCCTGGCTTGATGGTAATGGTTGAATGGGGGATATGCTGGGCCATGAGGTTACAGATTGTGCTGGAGTACAATTCCGCTGCTGTTGATGGCCCACAGCGCCTCATGGATGCCCAGTCTCGAGTTGCCGGATCTGGGCGAAGTCAGTCCCATTCAACACGGTGAAAGTGCCACACAACACGATGGAGGTTGTTCTCAATGTGAAGGCGGAACTTTGTCTCCACAAGGACTGTGCGATGGTCACTCTTACCAGTACTGTCACGGGCAGATGCAAATGCAGCTGGCAGATTGATAAGGGTGAATGTGTTTTTCCCTCTTGTTGGTTCCCTCACCACCTGCTGCAGACCCAGTCTAGTAGCTATGTCCTTTAGGAATGGGCCAGTTCGATCAGTAGTACTGCTGCCCAGCCACTCTTGGTGGTGGACAGTGAAATCCCCCACCCAGAGTACATTTTGTGTCCATGCCATCCTCAGTGCTTCCTCTATGTGTTGTTCAACATTGAGGAGTACTGATTCATCAGCTGAGGGAGGGTGGTGTGTGGCAATCAGCAGGACGTTTCCTTGCCCATGTTTAACTTGAAACCATGAGACTTCATGGGGTCCACAGTCATTGTTGAGCATTCCTAAAGCTACACCCTCCAGACTGTGTATCACTGTCCTGTCCTTTTTGCTGGACCTGGCCTGCCGGTGGGACAAGACATATCCAGGGATGGTGGTGGTGGTGTCTGGCACATTGTCTGTAAGGTATGATTCTGTGAGTACGAATATATAAGGCTGTTGCTTAACTCGTCTGTGAGACAGCTGTCCCAATTTTGGTACTAACCCCCAGATGTTAGTGAGGAGGACTTTGCATGGTCGACAGGTTTTTTTTTACTGCTGTTTTCTTTTCCGGTGCCTAGGCCGATGCCTGGTGATCTGTCCAGTTATGATTGGCTGAAGGGCCTTTTTTACTGTGCCATAGTTTCTCGGGTTCTAACATTAACAGCCCTCCAAGGAGAGAATGGTCTGAAAGAAGTGTGACACCTCCAGTTGCCTATATTTGATATGTCAGAGACTGGTGGGGAGTTGTGGCAGTGGTAAACGTAATTACATGGATGTGTGCATAAATAGTATTTATGGGAGAAAAAGTTTTAAGGGACGTGTTGCATAAAGTAATGGCTCTGAAATGGTTAATGTTTAAGCTCCACCCAATCTGGTGTTGTCAAACTGTCTTGGGTGGGGAATTTGGGAGAATGCCTCAGGGTCTAGAAGGGGACAGATGTGCCAGCTGTGTCTCTCAATCTTCATAGTAACAATGTCTAACTAACTCATGTAATTTGTACGACGTTGCTATTATGCAGTAAACTACATCTTGGTGAGAGAAACCTAATCTTGTCTTGCCCTCTACCATTGCGAATCAAATCGACCCTTCGACCCAGTCAAGGAGAAGGGATTTATTGTGGCATCTTTAATGAACACATATGATTATTCTCGTGATTAACATATTGGTCCTGTTAGATGAGTTGGTTTTAATTTAAAATGTTTGTCATTACTTTGGCAAGTATTAAGAAGAACATCTTATAGAAGGTATATAATAGCTTGAGAATTTCTACTGTTTGGGATCTTTGATAAACATGTCTGAGAAATTATGAGCACAAGCATTTGGAGCTGCTGCAATGATTTTCAGCTTTTTACTGATGCTTTGGTGAGCATTTTATACAAACTAACAGCACAAACAACATATTGGAGCTGACACAATTATGTCCTTGCAATTAAAAAGCTGACAAGGTGTCATGCTAGATGATATGTTAGTATCATGCTATCTGATCTAATGAATCATTTCAAGTACTCAAGAATCACTAATGTTCATTAATAAGTTTTTCTTCATCTTGCATAATAGATGTAAGACCATAGATGTAAGACCATAGATAGAATGCATTTGAGTTTAAAAGCACCTCCATATCTTAAATGCATGGACCAGATCATATAGCATATCCATGACCACTTTTGCACAGCAGCAGAAGAGATTCAGCAGGTTTGGGAAGAATCTGTGGTGAGAGGTACATAGTAAATGTTCGAAGTCCAATGTGACTGCCCTCTGAGCTTCAGATTCTGAGTGTCATGATGAGTTTCTCTGGCATTTTCTGTTTTTGTTTCAGATTCCCAGCATTTGCTTCTATTTTGCACACAGATTTTCAGACACTAATGTTCAGACAAGCTAAAAATAAAGCAGAACTATCAAAACCCTACATCAATAAATGGGAGATGTGGTAAAACTAGTAATGCGGAAACAGGCTTCAGTTGTGAATTATGTACGGCTCCAGTTAAAATTAAGCTTTTTTCTCAACATTTGTATCTGAATTTGCCTGGAGGTAGCTTGTGTCTCAATCACTTAGTTTGGCAAGGAGAATTGATCCGCTACAATATCATCTGAGGTTAGCAGTAGGGAGAGATGTTTTTGAATTTGTGCATAGCTACAGCTGTGATTGCTCACAGCAGGCCCACGTTTCGATCAATGCTGTGACATTCATTGGCTCAGAAGGCAGGAGGAAATACCACAGCATGATGCTGCAGCTGGTGATCTGTCTAACAATGATCTATGACTGAGCAACAGATCGTTTGCTACTTTTTGAGATCTGAGTGTAGTAGCAGCTTTATTGAGAAGGATCTCCATGGGAACAGCAGAATATGCAAGAATGATTTCTGTAAGAATGCTGCCTGTGGTCTCATTGGAGTTAGAGTCAGTGTGTACTACCTTCAGGTGCATGGTGCGTCCTTCCTCAATAATGTAATTTCAACTGTAATTGGTTGTGCCGAACAGGAATAAACGAAGTGTTTCCCCATGCAATGGTGATGATGTTTTTTCTATTTATTTGCTTGTGGAATGTAGGCGTTGCTGGCTGACCAACATCTATTGTCTGTCCCTTTTTGCCCTTGAGAAGGTGGTAATGAACTGCCTTCTTGAACCACTGCAAGCCACTTGCTGCAGGTTGACCTACAATACCCTTAGGGAGGGAATTCCAGGATTTTTATCCAGTGGCTGTGAAGAAATGACCATATCTTTCAGAACGATTGGAGACTTGGAGAGGAACTTGACAGTGTTGATGTTCCCATGTATCTACTGCTCTTGTTCTTCTGGATAGAAGTGGTTGTGGGTTTGTAAGGTGCTGTTTAAGGATCTTTGGTGAATTTCTGCAGTGCATCTCGTAGATAATTCACACTGCTGTTATTGAACGTCGTGGAGGAGGGAGTGGATGCTCGTGGATGTAGTGCCAATCAAGCATCCTGGATAGTGTCAAGCTTCTTGAGTGTTGTTGGGGCTGCACTCATCCAGGCAAGTGGGGAGTAATCCATCACACTCCTGACTTGTGCATTGTAGATGGTGGACAGGCTTTGGGGAGACAGGAGGTGAGTTACTACATGCAGGATCCCTAGCCTCTGATCTGCTGTTGGAGTCACTGTATTTAAATGGCATGGCCAGTTGAGTTTCTGGTCACTGATAACCCCTAGGGTGTTGATAGTGGAGGGAATCAGTGATGGTAACACCATGGAATGTCAAGGGGCGATAGCCATTGCCTGGCATTTGTATGGCACAATTATTACTACTACTGCCACTTGTCAACCAAGTCTGGATAGTGCCCAGGTCTTGTGCATTTGAAAATGGACTGCTTCAGTACCCGAGGAGCCAGGAATGGTACTGAACATTGTGCAATCATCAGTGAATATCCCCACTTCTGACCTTACAGTGCAGGGAAGGTCTTGATGAAGCAGCTGAAGATGGTTAGGTCTGTGATACTACCCTGAGGAACTTCTGCATTGATGTCCTGGAGCTGAGATGACTGACTTCCAACATCCATAACCATTTTACTTTGTATGACTCCAATTTGTGGAAAGCCTGCCCCTGATGCATATTGATTCCAGTTTTGCTAGGGCTTTGTAATGCCACCCTTAGTTGAATGTAGCCTTGATGCCTCATACTGTCTCTAGAACTCTAGAGTTCTAGAATTCTAGAATCACCTCTAGAATTCAGCTGATGTCCATGTTTAGACAAAGGCTGTAATGAAATGAGCAACTGAGTGGCCCTGGTGGAACCCAAACTGGGCGTCACTGAGCATGTTATTGCTGAGCAGGTGCTGCTTGATAACACTGTTGATGATGCCTTCCATCACTTTACTGATGATCGGGAGTAGACTGATGGGACAGTAATTAGCCGGGTTGGATTTGTCCTGTTTTTTGCATTCAGGACAATCCTGGGAAATTTTCCACATTTTTTGGGTAGATACTAGTGTTGTTACTGAATGGGAAAAGCTTGCCAAGGAGAATTGTTCTCATTAGCTCACTTGATGTCATGGAAATGACTTCAAGGGCAGTTTCAGGTCATTGAACTACCTTTCAGTTTGTGGCTTCTCTACCATCAAAATGCTGGTGTTGGATGATGAAAGTAAACTGTGTGCTTACTCAAAACTGAATGTCCTGCCTCAAAGAGACTGGAGACAGCAGTTCAGGAATAAAAATGTTTGTTGAGTTTGTTGGGCGTGGGGCTTGAGGTGGGAAGAGGGGATAGGCGAGAGGAGGGACAGTTAGGGAGGCAGGGCCCCACCTTCATCTCCTACCTATGAGCATCATCCCACCTCCTTGACCTGTCTGTCCTCCCTGGACTGACCTATCCCCTCCCTACCTCCCCACCTACACTCACCTTTACTGGCCCCACCCCCAACCTCTTTGACCTGTCTGTCTCCTCTCCACCTATCTTCCCGTCTATCCATCTTCGATCTGCCTCTCCCTGTCTCCCTAGTTATTTCAGAATCCCCTTCCCCTCCCCCATTTCTGAAGAAGGGTCCAGACCTGAAACATCAGCGTTCCTGCTCCTCTGATGCTGCTTGCCTGCTGTGTTCATCCAGCTCTACACCTTGTTATCTGAGATTCTCCCGCATCAGCAGTTCCTACTAACTCTGAAAATCCTTAGGTGGTTTGGAAGTAAACAGAGAGCAAGGGTGTAAAGAGGCAAAGTAAATTCCTGACACATCTCAGGAAGTGATATTGCAGGAAATGGGGTTGAGGACACTGTGGATAGGACCTCCTGCTGTGGTTAACAGACAGTGCTCTGCGCTGGGAGGAGAACAATTGGCAGTGACTTGCCAGGTTCTGCTGCTATCCTGCTTGCTTAGTCAGGCACGGCTGCATGAGTGAGTCTGCATGACTTCTACTACATGATCCAAGTCAGTTGATGTCTATTTGAATAAAAAGAGAATTTTCTCCAAGAACTCAGAATATCAGAGCCAGAACATCCTACTGCTTACAAATGATCATTGTAAGAATTCATTCAATGTCACTTATCAGCATAAGACACCTTCAAATAAAGCTGCAATTTTATAGACAATCATGCACTGTACCTTCTCAATCAAGTCAATCAGGAGATTTAACTTTATTAATATTGTAGAACAGTTCAAATGCTCTCAATGTCCATCATATTTCCTGTGCCAGACTAAAAAAATCACGTATCAAATGCAAACTTCATTTACAAAGCCTATTCCAAGTTATCCCACTGGAGATTTGAAACCTTCTAAAATATCTTTTCCACAGAAGCAGTATAGATATTGACTCACCTTGAGCCACATTACAAGTAATCTGTTTATGATTTATTTAAGAACTCGATCTCTTCCGCCCCTGTTAGCATCTTTATTAACTTGTTCTTAGCTGCGGTTATGACATTGCCTGTGAGTTTCTTAAAGAAATTATTCTTCCTTTGTGAATTGTTGACAAATAAAGTAGAAATGCATTCAACATTTTCAATATCAAAGTTCTGGTTTCCAATCTGAACATTTGTGTACTAATTAGGCAAAGCATTTCTTTTGCTGTACCGACTATGTAAAATGAAATTTACGTTTTTATTTAAAGTATCCTTCTCCTGTAAATTAATGTTTGAATTTTGTTGATAATAGGCGGTTTGGTACAGCGCAGGTTTTTATACAATAAATTATGTCCAGTGGTTTTATTTCTGTTGGCATTGTGGGAATTCTTCACTTTTTGAAAAGCTATTGGTGTTTACATGAATCACAATTATTTAAAGACACATCTTGGATCTCAGCGCTGAGATGCGGCATGGGTAATCTGGAAGTTTCAGGAATTTAAACCATTAGAATTTTAAACTGATAGATGTATTTTTGCTGTATCTAGTGAATATCAATGTGGCTTCCTGGAATATTCAGACCTAGCGAGTTTTGAGAAGATTTGTAGCTCAGGTTGAGGTTCTGGATGTGAGTTTGCTCGCTGAGCTGGGAGGTTAGTTTTTTTTCAGACGTTTCATCACCATTCTAGGTAACATCATCAGTGAGCCTCCGACGAAGCGCTGGTGTTATGTCCCGTTTTCTATTTATGTCCATTCTATTTATAAATAGAAAACGGGACATAACACCAGCGCTTCGTTGGAGGCTCACTGATGATGTTACCTAGAATGGTGACGAAACGTCTGAGAAAAAAACTAACCTTCCAGCTAAGCGAGCAAACTCACATCCAGATATTCAGACCTTTCTGGAGGGAATGGATGTATCTTTGAAACTCTATCCTTGCAAAGGAGTATTTTTGAGTATTTTTAAGGCAGATTTAAATATATTTTTGTTTAGCCAGGGTTGGAAATGTAAGCGGGAATGTGGATTTAAGGTCACAAACTAACCAGCCAGGATCTCAGGAAATGGTAGTGCAGGCTTGAGGGGCTGAATCGCCAATTCCTGCTCCTGATTCATATGCTTATATCTCTTGGTGCCGTGGAGCAGTCAACCGAGGTTAATTTGAAGGCTGAGGCAGATGAATCAAAATTCACAAAGTCAGAGGCTGGGAGAACAGCGATGGAGCAGTGCCTCAGCATTTTAAGGTTAAGGGAGATAAGGATGCTGCTACTAATTTTCAAGTTAAATAGCAAATCATTTTATGACACAAAGAGAGAATGAAAGAAAAAGAGCTGCAAAACTTAAATACAAAGGTGAAATGAAGCTAATTTGACTTGGAAGAGGGATGAGGATGGTTTGTGAAAACCGAAAAGACAAAGTCGCCATAATCCTGCTGCTCCCTCATTAGAGATAGGCAACATGAGGTGGCTTAACTCGAGGTTCACCATGCCTCAGGTGAGTGGAAAAGTTGAGAAGGGAAGTCATTTATGGCACAGGAGTTGAACCCACACCGTAGGCCTCACTTTGCAGTATAAACCAGTTTGCAGCCTGTAGATTAACTGACCCCTTCTGAAACTGAAAAGCACATCCAGAAAAGAAAAATTAGAAAATAAAAGTGAAAGGTAACAACATGAATTTGTCTAAGGAAGTCTCAATACTCGTGCATTGGAAGGAAAAAATGAGTGTGGCGCAAAGCCAATATCTTCTTTGGTGCATAAATTTAATGAGTAAGGTGTAGAAATATACTTTGTGTTATTTGAGAGAGTTGCTACAAAACTGAAATGGCTTAAAGAGGATAAGATTGTGTATTTTGGAGGTATGCTCAGCTCTTTTGGAACAGCAATGAGGTGATTATGGCAGCATAAACAATGCTGTTCTCGATGTCGGTGAGGGTTAGAAGCCAGAAATTAGAAATTTGCAAAGAAAACAGTGTTAAATGTTTGTGGAATTTGCTGGCATTTGGTAGATGAGGGATGGGGTTAAGCTGGTGCAGTTTAATAAGGGTTGAACAAAACTTTGAGAATCCTGGGGAAGAGATTCTGGAAGAAGAATTCATCAATAGTGTCCCGTTGGCAATAAAGCCCCCCCTTGATAAATGCACAGTTTGTTAAACACAGGACGGTACAGAATGCCAGATAACTACAAAGTGACCCATAGGCGTAACTAGTCCTGGTTTGTTATTTTAATTGTAGATTTTTTTTGGAAAGAACTTTTAATGACCGAGTATTGGAAATCAACAAACAAATCATAGCCTTATTATAGTTGCTCAGTTTCAGTCTTTAGAACACTGCCTAATGGTTAAATCTTATGACAAGTTGATAGATTCTCCTTTGTTTATGATGAAGTAACCCGGGGTACAGGAAATGATACTAGTTTTCTGCCTAAAGGTGAAGTGTTCCCGGATTTTGTCAGGCAATACATGCAATTGCTAGCTATCCTCTGAGATATAAGAAAATCTCAATCAGTGATGTTGCCTCAAGGGAGGAAATGGCCTCATGGTATTATCATAGGACTGTTAATCAAGATACCCAAGTATTGTTCTGGGGACCTGGATTCAAAACCTGTCATGGCAGAATGGTAGATTTGAATTCAATTAAAAAAAAATTCTGGAATTAAGTGTCTGATGATGACCACAACTCCATTAATGATTGTTAGGGGAAAAACCCCAACTGGTTCACTAATAACTTTCAGGGAATAAAGCTGCCATCCTTTCCTGGTCTGGCCTCCCTGTGACTCCAGATGTGGTTGGCTCTTAAAACTTCCCTTTGACCAATTAGGGATGGGCAATAAATGTTGGCCGAGCCAACAATGCCCTCGTCCTTTCAGATGTCTAAAAAAAATTCTCCAGAATGTTTGCTGAATATAGAAACATTGATATGTGATTTTGTTGGAAATTGTTTACCTGTTCTTTTGTATAGAGTTACTTTAAAATGTGGTTACTATTAGGAGTGAGGCTGTAGAGTGCACCATCACTCTAGTCTAATTACTTCATGAATGAAAGATAAGGCAAAATCTTTCCTTTGGTAGTAAGATGGCCACTAAGATACTGACTCCATAGCTGGTTTTAAATTAGAAGAACTGTCATACAGTTTTCCTTAATGAACACATTTGTTGGTTTATTTTCAAATCAAATCATTTCCAAAGAAGATGCAATGACTTGTAGATATACACAGTTTGTGAAATGTCAGTGTGAATGTTTATCAGCAACTCCCACATGCACACTGGCACATACTCTCTTAAGGAAAAGGAAATAAAAGGATTTCTCTCTGCCGCAGATCATGATAAAAAGATACATTTCTGGCCATTTTTCGAGGCAAAAGCATAGAATGAAGCCTGCCACTCTGGTGTTCTACAGGCTGTGGCTAAGTCTCTATGACACACAGTTGTCTCTGGATGGTGGAAGACACAGCTTACTGAGGAAATAAAATCAGAGATGTTAGAACATAGAACATAGAACAGTACAGCACAGAACAGGCCCTTCAGCCCACAATGTTGTGCCGACCATTGATCGTCATGTATGCACCCTCAAATTTCTGTGACCATATACATGTCCAGCAGTCTCTTAAATGACCCCAATGACCTTGCTTCCACAACTGCTGCTGGCAACGCATTCCATGCCCTCACAACTCTCTGCGTAAAGAACCTGCCTCTGACATCCCCTCTATACTTTCCACCAACCAGCTTAAAACTATGACCCCTCGTGCTAGCCATTTCTGCCCTGGGAAATAGTCTCTGGCTATCAACTCTATCTATGCCTCTCATTATCTTGTATACCTCAATTAGGTCCCCTCTCCTCCTCCTTTTCTCCAATGAAAAGAGACCGAGCTCAGTCAACCTCTCTTCATAAGATAAGCCCTCCAGTCCAGGCAGCATCCTGGTAAACCTCCTCTGAACCCTCTCCAAAGCATCCACATCTTTCCTATAATAGGGCGCCCAGAACTGGACGCAGTATTCCAAGTGCGGTCTAACCAAAGTTTTATAGAGCTGCAACAAGATCTCACGACTCTTAAACTCAATCCCCCTGTTAACGAAAGCCAAAACACCATATGCTTTCTTAACAACCCTGTCCACTTGGGTGGCCATTTTAAGGGATCTATGTATCTGCACACCAAGATCCCTCTGTTCCTCCACGCTGCCAAGAATCCTATCCTTAATCCTGTACTCAGCTTTCAAATTCGACCTTCCAAAATGCATCACCTCGCATTTATCCAGGTTGAACTCCATCTGCCACCTCTCAGCCCATCTCTGCATCCTGTCAATGTCCCGCTGCAGCCTACAACAGCCCTCTATACTGTCAACGACACCTCCGACCTTTGTGTCGTCTGCAAACTTGCTGACCCATCCTTCAATTCCCTCGTCCAAGTCATTAATAAAAATTACAAACAGTAGAGGCCCAAGGACAGAGCCCTGTGGAACTCCACTCACCACTGACTTCCAGGCAGAATATTTTCCTTCTACTACCACTCGCTGTCTTCTGTTGGCCAGCTAATTCTGTATCCAAGCAGCTAAGTTCCCCTGTATCCCATTCCTCCTGACCTTCTGAATGAGCCTACCATGGGGAACCTTATCAAATGCCTTACTGAAGTCCATATACACCACATCCACAGCTCGACCCTCAGCAACTTTTCTAGTCACATCCTCAAAAAACTCGATAAGGTTTGTAAGGCATGACCTACCCCTCACAAAGCCGTGTTGACTGTTCCTTCAGTTATTCTTCCAGAAGAACAAGTAAGGTTCCCAACAAGAGATTTTTTTGCAGGAAATAGTAGAGGTCAGCTTGGTATCCCTTCCCCATAGGTATCTTATCCCTCAACTAATTCCAGATACCAAAGATCTCTCCATTCAGTTAGTGTTCAAACGGCAGAAAATGTATCACCAGTCATGTGATTTTTAAGAAAACTTGTTAAGAAAAAGCAGCAATGACCACAGCAACCTTTCAATATCCACTTTTAAGGAAATGACTCGAGGGAGTATTGCGTACAGTTCTGGTTGCTGCATTATAGGAAGGATGTGGAAGCATTGGAAAGGGTGCAGAGGAGAGTTACCAGGATGTTGCCTGGTATGGAGGGAAGGTCTTATGAGGAAAGGCTGAGGGACTTGAGGCTGTTTTCATTAGAGAGAAGAAGGTTAAGATGCGATTTAGTAGATACATACAAGATGATCAGTGGATTAGACAGGGAGGACAGTGAGAGCCTTTTTCCTCGGATTGTGATGGCTAGCATGAGGGGACATAGCTTTAAATTGAGGGATGATAGATATAGGACAGAAGTTAGAGGTGAGTTCTTTACTCAGAGAGTAGTAAGGGCGTGGAATGCCCTGCCTGCAGCAGTAGTAGACTCACCAAGTTTAAGGGCATTTACGTGGTCATTGGATAAACATATGGACGTTAATGGAATAGAGTAGGTTAGATGGGCTTCAGATTGGTTTCACAGGTCGGCACAACATCGAGGGCCGAAGGGCCTCTACTGCGCTGTAATGTCCTATGTTCTATGTATGGCCACAAAACTTGAAATGAATTCATTTTTCAAAAATACCACAAAATTTCAGTCCTGAAACAAAACACTGAATATGAAGTGTCTTCATATTAACTGTCTTGTTTCTGTGGGTCAATTGTAATTTACCTATCGAAGGTGTGGATTTTACACTGGGGCATAAAGCGCTCACTGATAAGGCATTGCTATCTTCAGTGGTTTGTGGACAACCTGCTCAGTCTGTCAAAATTAAAGTTTCACAGCAAAAATCCTGTGACTTGGAAAAATGAAATCCTTTGAATAAACCTATGCTAAAATTAATTTTCTGATTACGGATGCATTGAAAATGGCAAGAACTCAGCCTGTCAGTTTAAAAAGGACATTGAATTATTTGCCTGAGGATGAAAGATTAATGGTCATTACAGAAGTTTCAAACCAGCCTGAGTTGAAGATACAGAGAAAGCATGTGTGAAATGTGTTGGAGATGATACAGCCATCATTGAGTCATACAACATGGAAAAGGACCCTTTGGTCCAACCAACCCATGCCAATCAAAATCGCAAACTAACCTAGTTCCACCTGCCTGTTCCTGGCCCATATCCCTCCAAACCTTTCCTACTCGCGTACTTGTCCAAATGTCTTTACAATGTTGTAATTATGCCAACATCCACCACTTCCTCATGGAGTTCATTCCACACACGAACCACCCTCTGTGTAAAAAACATTGCCCCTCATGTCTTTTTTAAATCCCTCTCCTCTCACCTTAAAAATGTTCCACCTAGTCTTGAAATTCCCCATCCCAGGGAGGAGACAACTACCATGAACCCTGTCTATACCCCTCATGATTTTATAAACTTCTATACGGTCTTCATAGTTAATGACAAAACAAAGGAAACGCATGTTTAGATGGAAAACAGAAAAGCTGGGCCTAGCGCTAATGCCACAATGTTACAGGGACAAATGCATGCTCTTGAATGCAAATTAAAACTCCTGAAAGAGGAAGCAACCTTTACCAATATTGAAACAAATCGTGTTCAAAGGAAAACAGAGTAATTGGGGAAATTAGGAGAATTTGTGAACTGAATAAAAAGGATTGGCCAACTCTCTTAGCTGAACGTTGAAATAATCTCAAATGTGTTCTTAAAGTAACTGAATTTTATTCAGTAGAAAATTGATCCCACGTTGAAACAGAATTGAGTGAATTCGATGGTCCTTCACAACAATTCACATGTTTGCTGGCTGATATTAAAAATGGTCTGTAAATGGGTGAGAAAATGTAGATCTCACATTTAAACCTAAGCAGAACAATCCAGAGTCTGAAGGTAAAGGATCTGAAACTCAAACCAAAGAAAGGCTTGATAATAGTTTGGTGTTCTGTGTTGAAGAAAAACAAATGAATCGGAAGAACTCAGAGAGCAAAAAACAGAACAACAAAGAACTTTTTCTGAAGTTGTAGTTCACAACAGCCCAGTCTACAAATGCTGGATAGATTACCAGCAATCTGCAGTGTTGTTCATGACAAAAGTTCACCAAACCGAAAAATTACAAAACCTTTGGTTCTAACAGAAATGCTATCCCAAGGTCCGGACTTTGCACAATCTCATATTTCTTTTTAAATGAGAATGTAACTCTTGGCTATGATCTTTTAACCAAGGGCATGGAAAAACTGCAAAGACTATCCAGAATGGGAAATCAGATGTCTTGAGAGGGTTGAAAACAAGTGAGGCGACAGTAGAAAAACAAACTCTTCGAGTCATAGGGAATATTGGGGCTCTAAGCCCTCACACAAGTTGAACTTGAAAACCTAATTGCCACAATCGGTTCAGTTGCCAATGTAGAACATTTAATTATAAAATGGGACAGAAGAAAATGTTGCCCTTGGTGAAGTTATTTATAATGTTGAAATTTGCTGCATTTTGAAAGAGTTGTGAAAAATATCCTTAATTCCATTAGGGGGTAACATCTGATGGTGTGTGTGTTGTGGGAAGCATATATTGTCTTCTTGTGCGATGTCCCTTTTAAGAACAAAGCTGTCTTGGAATCATTTTGACAGAGGATCAAATGCTTCTTTGATTATGATGCCATTGGGTTACAAGAAATATCCAAATGACCTTGCGATGCTACAGATATTGACAGTGAAGAAGCAAAGAGTAAATAGAGAGCTGACAGTAGAAGGGTGATAATAAACGCAAATACTGCTGATGTTGGAAATCTGAAATGAAAACCGAAAATGCTGGAAAAACCCAGTATCAGTTAGAGAGAAACAGACTTTATGTTTTGAATCTAATGTGAGTGTTCTTTAGAACTGCACAAGGGTAGTGTTAGCCTGCTTTAGTAGTTCAGAAAACTGGGTATTTGTGTCAGGAGAAGACAAACTGGGCTGTCCTTGAATAGAACTGCTTTTCCATGTCCTCCCATGTCAACATCTCCCACCATAATCTTATCTCCATTGTTCCTGTATTTTAATTCTCCCACATGGTTGTCATTGGATTGTGGAGAACCTTGGTCTCTGATGTGACAAAACTGTATGAGCTATTCACCTGTCTAAGAACTCAAAAATTATAACAAATCTCTATTTGTCTTTCCTGAGGGAGCTGGAGTCCACCAATATCATTGTGGAGGCACCATGGCTAGAATTAGTTCCATGAGTTAACCAGAGAGAAAATATGCAGGTGCTGAACTGAACCCCTTACTAAGGCACTTCAGAAGACAATTAAGAGTCAATCACATTGCTATGTGTCTGGAGTTTCATCAAGGTGCATTTCCTCCCCTAAAGGGCATTGGAGAACTGGACAGGTTTGTATGATAATAGTTTCATGGTCACCATTGCTAAGACCAGCTTTTAAGTGCAGCTGCCATGGTGAGATTTGAACCCGAGTCTCCACAGCACTCACATGGCCATGTGCATTATGAGTCAGTTTACTGCTATGCCGTCATTTTCCAAGCAAATGTCTGCTATTGTCTCACTGCTGCATGAAGTGTGGAAATTAGTTACCAACTCAGGTGGCTTAGCCTCACAGGGACAATAACAAATAACCTGCTGATAATTGTATCAGAGATAATGGGAACTGCAGATGCTGGAGATTCCAAGATAATAAAATGTGAGGCTGGATGAACACAGCAGGCCAAGCAGCATCTCAGGAGCACAAAAGCTGACGTTTCGGGCCTAGACCCTTCATCAGAGAGGGGGATGGGGGGAGGGAACTGGAATAAATAGGGAGAGAGGGGGAGGCGGACCGAAGATGGAGAGTAAAGAAGATAGGTGGAGAGAGTGTAGGTGGGGAGGTAGGGAGGGGATAGGTCAGTCCAGGGAAGACGGACAGGTCAAGGAGGTGGGATGAGGTTAGTAGGTAGCTGGGGGTGCGGCTTGGGGTGGGAGGAAGGGATGGGTGAGAGGAAGAACCGGTTAGGGAGGCAGAGACAGGTTGGACTGGTTTTGGGATGCAGTGGGTGGGGGGGAAGAGCTGGGCTGGTTGTGTGGTGCAGTGGGGGGAGGGGATGAACTGGGCTGGTTTAGGGATGCAGTAGGGGAAGGGGAGATTTTGAAACTGGTGAAGTCCACATTGATACCATATGGCTGCAGGGTTCCCAGGCGGAATATGAGTTGCTGTTCCTGCAACCTTCGGGTGGCATCATTGTGGCAGTGCAGGAGGCCCATGATGGACATGTCATCAAGAGAATGGGAGGGGGAGTGGAAATGGTTTGCGACTGGGAGGTGCAGTTGTTTGTTGCGAACTGAGCGGAGGTGTTCTGCAAAGCGGTCCCCAAGCCTCCGCTTGGTTTCCCCAATGTAGAGGAAGCCGCACCGGGTACAGTGGATGCAGTATACCACATTGGCAGATGTGCAGGTGAACCTCTGCTTAATGTGGAATGTCATCTTGGGGCCTGGGATGGGACCCCACCACCCAAGACATTTTTCCATCCCCTCCCCTGTCTGCTTTCCGGAGAGACCACTCTCTCCGTGACTCCCTTGTTCGCTCCACACTGCCCTCCAACCCCACCACACCCGGCACCTTCCCCTGCAACCGCAGGAAATGCTACACTTGTCCCCACACCTCCTCCCTCACCCCCATCCCAGGCCCCAAGATGACTTTCCACATTAAGCAGAGGTTCACCTGCACATCTGCCAATGTGGTATACTGCATCCACTGTACCCGGTGCGGCTTCCTCTACATTGGGGAAACCAAGCGGAGGCTTGGGGACCGCTTTGCAGAACACCTCTGCTCAGTTCGCAACAAACAACTGCACCTCCCAGTCGCAAACCATTTCCACTCCTCCTCCCATTCTCTTGATGACATGTCCATCATGGGCCTCCTGCACTGCCACAATGATGCCACCCGAAGGTTGCAGGAACAGCAACTCATATTCCGCCTGGGAACCCTGCAGCCATATGGTATCAATGTGGACTTCACCAGTTTCAAAATCTCCCCTTCCCCTACTGCATCCCTAAACCAGCCCAGTTCATCCCCTCCCCCCACTGCACCACACAACCAGCCCAGCTCTTCCCCCCCACCCACTGCATCCCAAAACCAGTCCAACCTGTCTCTGCCTCCCTAACCGGTTCTTCCTCTCACCCATCCCTTCCTCCCACCCCAAGCCGCACCCCCAGCTACCTACTAACCTCATCCCACCTCCTTGACCTGTCCGTCTTCCCTGGACTGACCTATCCCCTCCCTACCTCCCCACCTACACTCTCTCCACCTATCTTCTTTACTCTCCATCTTCGGTCCGCCTCCCCCTCTCTCCCTATTTATTCCAGTTCCCCCCCCCCCATCCCCCTCTCTGATGAAGGGTCTAGGCCCGAAACGTCCAGAGATGCTGCTTGGCCTGCTGTGTTCATCCAGCCTCACATTTTATTAACCTGCTGATAATTGCTATTGAGACACACATATGAAGAATGGGATAGCAGACACCAATCCTTTTGCATACATAGCAGTTTCTGATAGATGCTGATGCATTTAAGAAAGTAGAAAAGTGATGAAGAACTAATGGCAAATTGTTTCTGAGCATCAATTAAAGGCTATTGATCAGGAGTAACTGGAAAGGTTTAGAGTTGGTCCATTGAATACTCAGTTAATCAAGTTCAATAGCTCAACTCCCAGCGCTGTCATTGCCATTGACTCAGGGAGGGATGACAAAGATGAAAGCATTATTTCACCAGGGATTCTGCTGCTAAATTGCTGTCCATTGGTTCCCACTCTTGAGTAGCTGTGCTTAAGTTGCTGTTATCCTGGTGTCTATTTGCTTCGAACTCCAAAATAATTTTCTTGTCAAATATAGCTTCCATATTTGATGGTGGAATCACAACATCGAGCACCTGACAAGCAGTGAAGTCAATTGATTGTTAAGTCAGGTGAATGTAAATTGGTGACAACATGGTGTGGAGCTGGAGGAACACAGCAGGTCAGGCAGCATCAGAGGAGCAGGAAAGCTAATGTTGGTAGGGATTGGTCAGTGGGATGGGAAGGGTGGATAGGTGGGAGCAAAGATGGACAGGTTGTGTCAGGTCAAGGAGGTGGGGATGAGAGGCATGTTTGGATATGGGATGTAGCCAGGGGCGGGAAGATTTTAAAACTGGTGAATTCTATGTTTAGGCTGTTGGGCAGTAGGCTCCCGAAGCAGAATATGTGGTTCTGCTTCTCTAGTTTCTGGGTGGAGTCATTGTGGCACTGGAGGAGGCCCAGGATGGACGTGTCATCCAGGGAGTGGGAGGCGGAGTTAAAATTGTTCTCAACCAGAAGGTGTTGTCGATTGTCGTGTACAGAGTGCATATGCTCCACAAAACAGTCCCCAAGTCTCCGCTTGGTTCCACCGATGGAGAGGAGGCCACATCGGATGCAGTTGACCAAGTTGGAGGATGTACAGGTGAGCCCCTGTCTGATATGAAAAGTTTGTTTTGTGCTTTGGAGGTGAGGGGGGAGGTGAAGTGGCAGGTGTAGCACTTCCTGTGGTTGCAGGGACAGGTGCTGGGGCTGGTGGTGAGACTGGAGCAGACAAGGGAGTTACACTGTGAGCGGTCCCCACAACAGGAAGATAGGGATGGGGAGGGAAATATATCTTTAGTGATGGGGCCGGATTGTGGGTGGTGGAAGTGGCCGAGGTTGGTGGGATGGTATGTGAGGATCGGGGGATCTGTCTTTATTTTTGTTGGGGGGAGGGGATGTGAGAGCAGAAGTGCGGGAAATACAAGAGATGGTTGAGGGTATTTTTGGTCACTATATGGGGGTAGTTATGATCCTTGACATAAGAGGGCATCTGGGATGTCCGGGAGTGGAACATTTCATCTTGGGAGCAGATGTGGCGGAGTTGGAGGAATTGGGAGTGAGGATTCTTGCAGGAGGGTGGGTGAGAGGAAGTGTAGTCTTAGTAGCTGTGGGAGTCAGTGGGCTTGAAAAAAATGTCAGTGATATGGTGTTACCAGGGATGGAGACAGAAAGGTCCAGGAAGGAGAGGGAGGTACTGAAGATGGTCCAGGTGATCTTGAAGTTGGGATGAAAGGTATTAGTAAAGTTCATGAACTCTTCAAGCTCTGCATGAGAGCACGAGGCAGCGCCAATACAGCCATTAATGTAGAAGAGGTGGAGGATAGTGCCAGTGTAACAGCGGAAGAGGGACTGTTCTATTTATCGTTTGAAGAGCGAGGCATAGCTTGGACCCATATGGGTGCCAGTGGCCACCCCCTTAGTCTGTAGGAAGTGGGAGGAGTTGAAGGAGAAGTTGTTAAGGATAAGGACGAGTTTGGTTAAGTGGATGAGGGTGTCAGTGGAGGGGGACTGGTCGGGCCTGTGGGAGAGGGAGAAATGGAGGGCATCTGTGTGGGGGTTACAAGTGTATAGGGATTGGATGTCCATCGTGAAGACGAGGTGTTGGGGGCCAGGGAATCAGAAGTTTTAGAGGAGGTGGAGGGTGTGGGTGGTGACCCGAATGTAGGTGGGGAGTTCCTGGACCAGGGTTGAGAGTCAAGGTAAGTGAGATACTGTCAGTTGTGCACGAGCAGGCACGGACCATGGGTCGCCGGGTCGTTGGATTTGTGGATTTTGGGAAGGAGATAGAAACGAGCGGTGTGGGGTCAGGGAGCAATGAGGCTGGAGGCTGTTGGTGGGAATTCACCTGATATGAAAAGGTTGTGAATGGTCTCAGATGTGACGGTTTGGTGGTCAGGGGTGGGATCATGATTGAGGGGGCAGTACAAGGAGGTGTTAGAGAGTTGGTGCCTGGCCTCGGCAATGTGAAGGTCAATGTGCCATACCACTACTGTGCTCCCTTTACTGCAGGTTTGATGGTGAGGTTAGGCTTTGAGCGGAGGGAATGGACGGCTGCGTGTTCTGTGGGGGAGAGGTTGGAGTGGGTGAGAGGGATGGAGAGTTTGAGGTGATCAATATCGCGACGGCAGTTGGAGATGAAGAGGTTGAGGGAGGGTAGGAGGCTTTGTGGTTGTGTCCAGGAGGATGGGCTGTGTTGGAGGCAGGAGAAGACATTTGTAGGGGGTGGGTTAGACTCCCGGTTAAAGAAATAGGTGCAGAAGTGGAGGCAACGGAAGACGAGTGTGACATCCAAACGTGGACAGAATTCATAGATGTGTGGGTGCAAGGAGACAAAGGTGAGTCCTTTACCAAGGACTGGCCGTTCATCCTCAGTGAGGGGGAGGTCTGGCCAGGGGTGGGCAATGGTGAATACCCAACAGAGCTTGGGACTGGGTGTAAAGCTGGTGGCGGGGGTTGGGGGGGAGACTATCTCAGGAGCGGAAGTGACGTCGTTGGAGTCAGTGGTAGGATGACATAGTTGGCAACGTCAGCTGGAAGGGCCACGGTTAACTGTACGGTTAATGGCACCAGGCTCATTGAGAGGGAACTCCTGGGGAGGGTTGAGGACTGGGGCGATGGAAGAAGCCTGTGTTTGGTGGTAAGCACAAACAGGCTTAGTGTATTTCAGGTTTGTGATGGCAGATAGAGTGGAGAAGAAGTGTTGGTTGAGGGTGTGGATCCTGCACAGAATGAAAAACAGAAGAGGTCCTTTGCAGGTCTGAGAGAGGGAAGCTCTGAGCTGGTGTGAGGTTGATTGTAGTGCCAGAAGATGCTGGCGCATTGCTGAGAGCGTGTTTTTGCATTGCCATCTCTGGTAAAGTGGAACAGTCCCTCTTCCACGGCTACACTGGTACTATTCCTCACCTCTTCCTCCGCTACATTGCCAACTGTATCGGCACTACCTCGTGTTCCCTCGAGGAACTTGAACAGTTAATCAACTTTACTAACACCTTTCACCCCAACCTTAAATTCAAGTGGGCCATGTCCAAGACTTCCCTCTCCTTCCTGGATCTCTCCGTTTCCATCACTGATAACTGCCTCAACATCAACATCTACTTTAAACCCACCAACTTCCACAGCTACCTAGACTACACCTCCTCTCACCCACCTTCCTGCAAGAATACAATCCCCTATTCCCATTTCCTCTGCCTCTGCTACATCTGCTGCCAAGATGGGACTTTCCACTCCTGGATATCCCAGATGTCGCTCTCTATCAAGGACTGTAATTTTGCCCCTCCAGTGATCAAAAATGCCACAAGCGCTTCTCTTGCATTTCCCACACTTCTGCCGTCATATCCACTCCCCCCAACAAAAATAAAGACAGAATACTCCTGGTCCTCACATACCACCCCACCAACCTCCATATCCAGAGTATCGTTCTCCGCCATTTCTGCCACTTCTCAATACGACCCCACAACCAAAGAGATATTTCCCTCCCCACCCCTATCTGACTTTCATAGGGACTGCGCTCTTTACGACTCCCTCGTCTGCTCCACACACCCCACGAGCCCCACCACCCCCGGTATCTTTCTCTGCAACCGCAAGAAGTGCTACACCTGTCCTTACACCTCCCCCCTCACCCCTATCCCAGGCCCCAAGCAAACCTTTCATATTAGACAGGGGTTCACTTGCACATCTGTGAATTTGGTCTTCTGTATCCATTGCTCCTCATGTGGCCTCCTCTAAATCAGTGAGACCAAATGCAGACTTGTGGACTGTTTCGTGGAGCATCTGCACTCTGTAGTTGATAATTGACAACATTTTCCATTTGTCAACCATTTTTATTCCCACTCCCATTCTCTAGGTGACTTGTCCATCATGGGCTGCCTCCAGTGCCATAATGATGCAAACAGGACAAACAATACTTCATAATCCGCTTCGGGAGCCTGTAGCCCAAGAGCCTAAACATACAATTCACCAGTTTTAAAATCTCCCCATCCCCAGCCTCATCATACGTCCAAGCATCCCTCTCATCCCCACCTCCTTGACCTGACACAACCTGCCCATCTTCTGTCCCACCTATCCACGCTACTTTTCCTGTTGACCAATCCCCACTACACCCTACCTGTATCCAAACTATCAACACCCCACCTACCTTCCCCCAGCCCCACCCGTCCTCCCACACGCCTCCTTGACCTGACACAGTCTGTCCATGTTCTCTCCCACCTATCCACCCTACTCATCCCACTGACCAATCCCCCACCACCCCACCACCTGCATCCACTTATCACCATCCCACCTATCTTTCCCCAGCCCCACCTCTCCTCAAGTTATTTCCAAACTCCCTACGCTCTCCCCATTTCTAAGAATGGCTCCAGCACAAAATTCCAACTTTCCTGCTTCTCTGATGCTGCCTGACTTGCTGAGTTCCTCCAGCTCCACAGTATTGTCTCTGACTCCAGCATCTGCAGTTCTTGCTGTCTCCAAATGTAAATTGGTCTTGTGTCTGAAAAAGTACCCCAGTTATACTGGCTACTTTAACTATAGGGACTATAGGTTCACTTTTCCATCTCCAATAATCTGAACTTTAGTAAACACACCAGTCAACAATGTTACAATTTGTAATTTAATTACCATGGATGATTGCTTGAAACAATACAATGACGTGGCTAATGCATTCATAAAGCACCAGAAAAACTTTCTCCTTTCATCTTATAGGTCTCTGCAGTTAATTACATGAAGTGGATCTCTCTGTTTGATCTCTTGGAATTCATTGAATCCATCTGCTTTTTAATGAAATTAAACATGAGTTATATTCATGACAATGGTAAATAAAGTTTTTGTCTGTTATAAACTATGCTGATAAACTGTTCGAAACTGAGCTTGAATATCTGTTGCCCAGATGTGCTAAATGTTGTGGATGGAACATGTAAGGGTATGAGGCTAAAACTAATGGCTGCAGCCCCATCAGTTTAACCTCTGTGGTTGGAAAGCCATTTAAAAACAAACTGAAAAAAAAAATTAGCTGTTACTCAGACAAATGTGGATTAATGTGGGAGGCGAAGGAATTGTGGCATTGTTGCTGAACTATTCATGCAAACACCCAAATGCTCAGGAATGTGGATTCAAATTCCACTGGTGGAGGAAGCTGCACAAATGTTGAGTGAACTTAGGCTTGCGACTTTGTGACTCCAGACCGGTAGCCCTTTGAAATGTCCCAGTAAGCCTTTCAGTTGTATCAAACTGCAAAATGTCTCAAAAAGAAAAGGAACAAATTGGACCACTTGGCATCGACTAAGGAACTGGAAACAATAAAGGCATTCACAGTTCTGTTGACCCTGCAAAATTGTCTTTCTTAACATCTGGAAGCTAATGCCAATATTTGGAGATCCATCTTTCACACAAATCAAGCAATAGCCTGACATTGTCTTACTAATGGAATCACATTTTATAGCTCATGTCCCAAACACTACCATCACCATTTCTAGGTCTGGCCTGTTGCACTGGTAGGATTGACCTCCCAGAAGTGCTGGCAGAGAGGTGTAGAGTCGGGACGGTATGACCCTGGGAGTTCTCTGGGAGTTGAGAGTGTGGAGATTGGCACCATATTCACAAACATTCACGACCCTCAATGACTGTACACAGTAGCAACTATGCGTACCATCCACAAGGTGCACTTAAGAAGTTCACCAAGGATTTTTCGCAGCGCCATCCAAACCCACAGCCTCTACCTTCTAGATGAACAAGGGCAGCGGATACATAGAAATGCCATCAGGTGCAAGTTCCTTCCCAAATCACTTCACTTCTGCGTTTTGACATATACTGCTTTTCCTCTAGTGTCACTGGGTCAAAATCCTCGAATTCCAGCGTTCTCTCCCTTAACTGCACCAGAAGGACTAAGGACGTTCAAGAATGTAGCTCACCACCACCTTCTCAAGAGTAACTACGGACAGCCAATCAATGCTGGCTGAGCCAGAGATACCTATTTCCCATCAATGAATAAAAACAAAGCTTAATGTGGTGCTCATGGACTTGATAAAGTGCCACATAATAAGCTCAGCAGCAAAGTTAATCTCAGGTATTAAAAGGATCCCAGCTTGGCCATGTGACAGGAAACAAAATACTGGTGAATGATGTTTCTTCAACCTGTGGAAGGTTTACAGAGGAGTTCTACATAGGCTCCTGTTTGTTCATGTGAGTTTAATATTTAGGAGTGCACAACTTGAGTTTTGCTGAAAGAGCATTTTGTTGCATTTTTTGTATTGTGTTCATTGTGAAAACATGCAACAGAGACAGAAAACAACTTTTATACTACCTGTGAAGAGAGTGTTGATTGGTTGGCAAGTTGTCTCTGATTGGTAGAGAATGTACCAGTTCGATGATGACTGACAGTTATCTTCAAAACTTTGTTTAAATTCAGGCAGTTTGAGTCTACACTGGGAAATGAATCGTAGATTGTCTGTGATAATGGGAACTGCAGATGCTGGAGAATCCAAGATAATAAAATGTGAGGGTGGATGAACACAGCAGGCCCAGCAGTATCTCAGGAGCACAAAAGCTGTCGTTTCGGGCCTAGACCCTTCATCAGAGAGGGGGATGGGGTGAGGGTTCTGGAATAAATAGGGAGAGGGGGGAGGCGGACCGAAGATGGAGAGAAAAGAAGATAGGTGGAGAGGAGAGTATAAGTGGGGAGGTAGGGAGGGGATAGGTCAGTCAAAGGAAGACAGACAGGTCAAGGAGGTGGGATGAGGTTAGTAGGTAGGAGATGGAGGTGCGGCTTGGGGTGGAACTGGGCTGGCTTTGGGATGCGGTGGGGGAAGGGGAGATTTTGAAGCTGGTGAAGTCCACATTGATACCATTGGGCTGCAGGGTTCCCAAGCGGAATATGAGTTGCTGTTCCTGCAACTTTCGGGTGGCATCATTGTGGCACTGCAGGAGGCCCATGATGGACATGTCATCTAAAGAATGGAAGGGGGGGTGGAAATGGTTTGCGACTGGGAGGTGCAGTTGTTTATTGCGAACCGAGCGGATGTGTTCCGCAAAGCGGTCCCCAAGCCTCCGCTTGGTTTCCCCAATGTAGAGGAAGCCACACCGGGTACAATGGATACAGTATACCACATTGGCAGATGTGCAGGACTCCGACACTTCCGCCATCTACAATCCGACCCCACCAACCAAGACATTATTCCATCCCCACCCTTGTCTGCCTTCCAGAGAGACCACTCTCTCCGTGACTCCCTTGTTCGCTCCACACTGTCCTCCGACCCCACCACATCCGGCACCTTCCCCTGCAACCACAGGAAATGCTACACTTGCCCCCACACCTCCTCCCTCACCCCTATCCCAGGCCCCAAGATGACTTTCCATATCAAGCAGAGGTTCACCTGCACATCTGCCAATGTGGTATACTGTATCCACTGTACCCGGTGTGGCTTCCTCTACATTGGGGAAACCAAGCGGAGCCTTGGGGACCGCTTTGCAGAACACCTCCGCTCGGTTCGCAATAAACAACTGCACCTCCCAGTCACAAACCATTTCCACTCCCCCTCCCATTCTTTAGATGACATGTCCATCATGGGCCTCCTGCAGTGCCACAATGATGCCACCCGAAGGTTGCAGAAACAGCAACCCATATTCCGCTTGGGAACCCTGCAGCCCAATGGTATCATTGTGGACTTCACCAGCTTCAAAATCTCCCCTTCCCCCACCGCATCCCAAAACCATCCCAGTTCGTCCCCTCCCCCCACTGCACCACACAACCAGCCCAGCTCTTCCCCTCCACCCACTGCATTCCAAAGCCAGTCCAACCTGTCTCTGCCTCCCTAACCTGTTCTTCCTCTCACCCATCCCTTCCTCCCACCCCAAGCCGCACCTCCATCTCCTACCTACTAACCTCCTTGACCTGTCCGTCTTCCCTGGACTGACCTATCCCCTCCCTACCTCCCCACTTATACTCTCGTCTCCACCTATCTTCTTTTCTCTCCATCTTCGGTCCGCCTCCCCCTCTCTCCCTATTTATTCCAGAACCCTCACCCCATCCCCCTCTCTGATGAAGGGTCTAGGCCTGAAACATCAGCTTTTGTGCTCCTGAGATGCTGCTGGGCCTGCTGTGTTCATCCAGCCTCACATTTTATTATCATAGATTGTCTGTCACCTGTTTAATTGAAGTTGAAATGGGTTGCAGTGTGAGAACATGTTTTTATGTCTGCGGAGAACAAGGCTATCATTACATCTGAGTACTGTTCTGCACACTCAATCTACTTCAGAATAAAAACACAGAACAAAAACAGAAGTTGCTGGCAAAGCTCAGCAGGTTTGGCAGCATCTGTGAAGAAAACAAAATCAGAGTTAACGTTTCAGGTCTGGTGACCCTTCCTCAGAAATCGGTTTGCAGTTGCAAATGAGAGGCCCTCACCAATAACAGGACACTGCCCTCCAGCCAAAAAAGACACCCTGCTTACCATACAGCTGAGTAATATGGCAGAAAAATTTCATTTCATGCGTGCCAGGTATACAGACTGTATATCTCAAAGGGAAAGTGATAACTTAGTGGTATTAGTGTTAATCCAGAGACCCAGGTTATGTTCTGGTGACCTGGGTTTGAATCTCCCTACAGCAGATGGTGGAATTTGAATCCAATTTTTAAAAAAAGCCCTCAAGTTAAGAATCTAATGATGACCATGAATCCATTACCAATTGTCAGGGAAAAACCCATCAGGTTCGCTAAATTCCTTCAGGAAAAGAAACTTACCTGGTCTGGCCTATGTGATTCCAGATCTACAGCAACTGTTGACTCTTAATTGCCCCATGGTACTGATTGTACTCAACCAGCCATGCTTACAAAACACAGTGTTCAACATCATATGTGGTTCTACAGTTGGACAGTATTTACAAAATAATTCTTAAGTGTACCAAGAATTACCCTGACACCCAATTTAAGATTGTCAGTGAAGGTCACGTTTGTTTTCCCTATACTTTGAAATTAATTGCAAATTGTGGTGATGGATGCAAAACCATTTTTTAAAATATTTGTTCATGGCAAGTGGGTATCACTGTCTAGACCAACATTCCTGATTGCCCAGAGGGCAGCTAAGAGTCAGCCACATTACTGTGGGTCTGGAGTCACATGGAGATCAGACCAGGTAAGGATGGCAGTTTCCTTCCCTAACAGCAATTAATGAACCAGATGGGCTACTCCAACAGACGACGATAGTTTCATTGTCATCTTGAGGCTCTTAATTCCAAATTTTGATTGAATTTAAATCCCACCATCAGCCATGCTGAGATTTGTTCCAGAACAGTAGCTGAGTTTCTGGTTGTTAGTCGAGTGATAGTACCACTCGACCATCGTCTGCCCCAAAATGCTTTGACACAATGTGCCATTTTTCCAGGAATGTATTAATGAATTAGACTTTGGTATACAGGCAATGATTTCAGAATTTGCTGATTTTGAGGCAATATTTAGATATTTACCGTATAATTGAAAAGGTAGTGTTGGGCCAGGCTGTGAACTGAGGCAAGTGGATGCCTTGGCTAGCAGGTCGAATTCTAACCACTGGGACTTTGGCACAGTTTTATTTTTAACTTCTAGGCTCCAAAACCCCACTGCCTCACCCACCCATAAGTTCCTCAATACTCCCATGTTCTCTTGATGCAGCTATGCACTCTTAATACCTGCTCAGGCAGTATCCACTGTGGACAAAATGCATGAGCAGTAATACACTTATCAAAGTAAAGAACCACTGCCACCTTCTCAAGCAAAGGAAAGAGGGAGAACAAATTCTGGCCTTGCCAGAAAAAAACCACATCCTGTGAAAGAATATGTAAACAGTGCCGTTCAAAACCTCCTCGGACCATTTCTCTTATTAAATGCTCATAAAACAGTTAATAAAGCCAGAAAGAAAAGATTTGCCCAGAGGGGGAGTGAACATCGGAATAGTGATTGGCTGTGTCTAAAGGAGAAAAACCATCAAAACAAAGATGGAGGACGGAGTTAACAGTCTGACTTTGCTGGACTCAATGTTGTAAAGTGCCATATTGCTTGATGAAATGCAGTGTGCAATATCTTTTAGTTAGAGACGGTAAAGCTTCTATGCTCAGCTTGGAATTTATCACCTGAAACTACTTGACTCATGTCCGTCATCATGGCATTCAGTATTTTTCATTCTGTCTCAGCAATTCATTATTCTGCTGTCGATGTGCACATTTGGACAAATCTTTCTTTATTAATTACTTGTATTAATACCACTCCATTGACTTTTGTAGCATGGAATTTTTTTAACAGTTAATCTGTCCTGAATTCCATTCTATCATAAAACTCCTATTCGATTACAGATGGTAAGAACTGCAGATGCTGGAATCAGAGATAACACAGTGTGGAGCTGGAGAGACGCAGCAGGCCAGACAGCATCAAAGGGGCAGCAAAGTTGATGTTTCGGGTCGGGACCCTTCTCTTGTCTGCTGTACCCCACTCCCAATATTTTCCAACTGCTTAAATCGGTTACATTTTTAACAAATTTGAAGGCCCTTGACCTGAAATATCAACTCTGTTTTTCTCTCCCCTAAAATGGTCTCAGACCTACAGAGTATTTCCAATGTTTTCTCTTTTAATATCATATTTTCAGCATTCGTGGTATTTTGTCTTTGTTTGAGAGAAACTGGAGTTATTCTTTGAAAAGGATATTTATTGAAGGTGTTCATATTCACGTATGACCAGGACAGAGCATATATGGAGAAACTGTTCCCATTGACAGAAGGGCCAGGAGTTAAAGGAGACAGATTTACACTGATTGGCAAAAGAAACAACAGCAGCCTGAGGAATAGCCTCCTCATGCAGTGAGTGGTCAGGATTGGGAATGCGCTGCCCGAAAGTGTGGTGCACATGAATTCAATTATGGATTTCAAAAGGGAATTGGATAATTATCTTAAAGATTTCCAGGGCTATGGGAAAAGTGCAGAGGATTTGGTTCAGCTAAATTGCACTTGCAGAGAGTTGGCATGGAATCAACACACTGAATTGCCTTTGTCTGTGCTGTAGCCATTCTATAATCCTACATTGGACAGCAAGATAAATGCAAAAGGCATTTGTTTTAGTCAATTGATTTTTCATTTCCTTTTGTTTTTGTTCTGTGTTGACTTTTTTTTCATCAAACTACAATATACAGCTAAAAAGAGAATTTTGGAGCAACTAGAATGATACCCTCACTGACCTAAAGTACCACTAATGGCTGTGTTTGGTGTACTTCCAGCAACAATATGCTAATGCCCTGGCTGAGCCATTAGTGATGTCTAGATATAATGTTTCTGTAATGAGCTGAACTGAACTGTTGCATGCTGTGCAGTTAGAAGTATACGTCATCTGGTCAATGAATTTGTGCAAACCCAGAAGACTGCAATATGAGTTAACTAGATTAGACTCCTGCTCAACTGATGCTTGACATTCAATATTAAGGCTGTGACTGATAGTGATGAAGCTGGTGACCCGGATATGCTGGTTATAATTAGTTAGTTTCAGTTGAACTACCCCAACATTGTAATGCAATCAAATCGACTACAACAGGTCAAGGTTGCTCACCACCAGCATCTCCAGGGTAATTACAGAAGAACAGTGAAGATGGCCTTTCTATGAACAAATAAAGAGAATATTCCCTTAAATCAACATTGTATATGTTTTGTTGGGGTTTGACTTGCTGTGTGCAACTCATTTGGTGTGTTTCCCACACGATGGCAGTGACTAATTTGTAAAAGTTCATTATTGCCTGTTGTACACTTATGTGATATCCTCTATTAATAAAAGACATAAGTGAAATGCAGCGCTTCCTTTATTTCATTGTTATCAACCTAACTGCATATTTGTAATACAAAGCAGCCTCTGGCTGAGTCCAGAACTGATGTAGACAAGTAATCATCCAACTGATAGCTGACAGCCTATCCATTCCAAAGGTTAGCACAACCTTTTTACTGACAAGCTGTTGACATATTTATGGGATATTTTCCTTTGGGAATGCTTGCCTCCGCAGCACATTCACGTACAATGCAAAATGCTGCTTCCTGCTTTTTACAGTTCAGTTTTGTGTTATGAAAACAAAAATATTCCAAATGATAGATTAACTCAATTTCAGGTACAGTATAAGGTTCTCCACTTTAGGGTGAATCATGATCCATGCAATAGATCAGCATAACAGAAACTGATGTAGGCCATTTAGCCCTTTGGTTCAGTTCCATCTAAGAGAGTGTAAGAAAAATATCTTCTGATAGAAGGAAAGAATAAACTGAACACTAGTTACACATATTAAAGACACAATGCAACAATCGGTGGTTAGAAAGAAGTATGTATAAAGACCATAGATGGCTGAGGAGTGCAGTTAAATGCATTTAAGGTAAAGAAGAGGATGGATTGAATAACCCAATCAAACTATATTTTACAAGACCCTCAGAAGAAGATCATATACATCGGATAGGCAGCAAGAAATGATCATCATAGAGTTCAAATGGGAGAATCTTGCTTGATTAGCCTTATTGCCTTTTTTGAGGCAGTCTGAAGAGAGTAGAAAATGTTAATGCTAGTTTTGGGATAAGGGGTAGAAGATTTAAAACAGAGAGGCAGAGAAATTATTTCTCTTAAAGGTTTGTGAATCTGTGGAATTCACTACCCCAGAGTGGGATGGATGCTGGGACATTGAGTTCATTTAAGGAGAAGATAGACAGATTTTTAATTAGTAATGGGTTAAAGAGTTAGGTAGAGTTGGCAGTAAAGTGGAGGTTGAGATGAGATCAGCCACAACTGTATCAAATGGCAGAGCAGGCTCGAGAGGCTGCATTGTCAACTGCTGCTCTTAGTCCTTGTGTACTAAAGCAGTAGATTTTACTTTTGCGAAATTTCATAAGATCTTCAATAAGATGCTTCATAATAGGCAAATGAATAAAAGTCAAGAATGTGGATACGGGACAATTGAGAGAATAGGTCAATAGCGGAGAATGGGAATTAAGTGGCAGTAGGTGGAAAGTGATGTTCTATAGAGATAAGTGCTGGGATCACGGTTAGTCCCAACTTTACATCAACAATCAAAAACACATCTCTCAATTCACAAAATATTTTAATTTGTGGTCGGGGTGGCATGTATAGCCTGTACTGAGAAGGACTTCAACAACTTAAAGGAGAGCATTAATAAGTTTGTCTGGGTAAATAACTGGCAAATGAAGTTTCCCCCAAGATAGATCTGAGGTAGGAAGAATAGGGAGGTCAGTTATTACTTGGGAGGTCAAAGTCTAGTTGCGTTAGAGAAACAAAGTGCCCTCTGAACAAAAATAGCTGGGCTACAGGTTAGAAAGGTCATTTAAAAAAATACAAATCAAACGCAGTTTCCAGAGTCACAGAATTGATAGTTGGTAAAGTTTCGCTGTATCAGATTTGTTTTGATCACATTTAGAATACTAGACTCGTTGGCCTTCTGGATAGGCCATTGAGGCATTAACGAGATGTTGTTTATTGCATCATACCAATGGGTACAAGTTACATTGGCTACTTATCACCAAGTTGAACTGGAATCAGAGATGACCTGTCAGACTCCATCAGAATCAAATCCTAGAGATCTAGGTTCCCTATGCAAGACTGTAACATCATCAGATTGGGTGGAGCCGAGTGCAGTTGCAACATTAACCCTTTCAGAGCCATGGTCTTATACAATAGCTAGCCCAGTAAGAATTGAAGCAAATAGCATAGCTACGATTAGGGGAGAAGAGAATAGCTAGCTACAACAATAGATTTCAATGAAACCGGTGGGAGGAGTATGCTCAAGAGGAGCATAAATGTCAACCTTGTCTATTCGGGCCAAATGGTCCCTTTCTGTGCCAATGTAATCCTAAGCACTTGTTAAATTTGAATCTGAGTGATCTGAACATATGAATTAGGAGCAGTAAGCTATTTAGCCCCTCGAGCTTGTTCCACCATGCAATAGGGGTTTGATGTTGCCCTGTTTGCGTTCCAAATTCTATATTCCCATCTATAGCCAATAACAATTCATAGATTTTTCTTAGGAAATTTAATCTAGCTCTGTTTTAAAAATATCCAATGGCCCCACCTCTAACATCTTCTAAGGCTAAGAGTTCCAAAGCTGCACAACTGTAAAAATTTAAAAAAAACTTTTCCTCATCTCTGTCTTAAAACAGTGTCCCCTCCTTTTTAAGCAGTGCCGCCTATTTCAGGACTTCCAATATTGAAGGGGATGGGATAAAGGGAGGTAAACTGGGTTAGGCTGCAGCCTAGCAATGATGTCATTGAATGGTGGGCCATGGTTGAGGAGTAAACAATCCACTTCTGTCACTGTGCTCCAAAGAGAGAAGACTGGGTTTGGCATGTTAGCCTTGAAAGAATGGAATTCAAGAAAGGAAAATAGCAGGGCTATGGGGGATAAGTAGAAAGTAAGATACTGTAGTTAGAAGCTGCTTCAGTGTGCTGGCACAGGCACTTTGCTTATAAACTGACTGAGAGGGGACGCATAGAATTATATAATGTTCAATGAATTATTGACCAGCATAAATAGGAAGTCATGGCTACAAGACAAAGGGCAGAGTGAACGTTGGATAGGCAGCGCAAAGAATTTATTGACAATCAACACTTAAAACAGATTTCCATGCAAGGTAGTGGAAATTGTAGTTATTCAGGTGCTGCTTGTGTGCTGTGCTGAAAATAATTTTTATTTTAGCTGTCGGACAGATTAAATAAAATATATAAAATGATCTTTGTCACCTATGTTTAACTCATGGAAAAGTGTTGCATATTTTTTTCTATAAAACTGTTCTTAATCACATTGTTTCTTTGAGCCTCCTGCCACAATTTTAACTTCTTTAGCTGGAATGTCTATTCCTTCAAAGCAATTATCTCTGCTGTTCATGATTGTCTTGTAGTTGTCTATCTAGCAGGACAAATTCTGTTGGTATCCTTTTTGTTGCAACCCTTCCTCACACACACTGCAAATCACTTGATTAACTATTCAGTCAAACTCTATTTAGCACTTGTCTCTTAGAGTCGTAGAATCATACAGCGTGGAAATGAACCCTTCGGCCCAACTGGTCCATGACATAAGGTTTCCTAAACTGAATTAATTCCTTTTGCTTGCATTCGGCCCATATCCCCTCTAACTTTCCTAACCATGTTATGGACACATTGAAAGCATAATCTTGTGAATACTAAAATTTGGGCAAATATCTTCACATGTGTCTTTAGCCCTAATTCAATGTCTTCACCGTGTTGGAAATCCTACACATTTTCTCTCAGCCATGCTTCTGTTTGTCTGCTCTTCCCCAAGACGCAGTTGCCTCCAGCTTTCCTGACATATAGAATCACACAGTACGTAAGAGGCCCTTTGGCCCATCACTTCTGCACTGACAAAAACTACTCTAAATCTACACCAGTCCCACTTTCTAGCAGTTGGCCCATAGCCTTGAATGTTGTGACATTTCAAGGGTTCAAGCAAATACTTTTTAAAAGGTTGTGAGGTTGTTTGCCTCAAGTACCCTCCCAGGCAGAGAATTCCAGATTCCCACTACGCTCTGGCTGAAAATGTTTTCGTTAAATCCCTTCTAAACTTCCTACCCTTTGCCTTAAAATTATGTTGCCATATTATTGACTTTTCAGCTGGGGGTAACAGCTGCTTTCAGTCCACACTGGCCATGCCCCTCATGTTCTTATTCACCTCAGTCAGGTCCTCTTTCAGCTTTCTCTGCTCCAAATAAAACAATCCAAGCTTATCGAGCCTCTCTTCATAGCTAAAGCGTGCCATCCCAGGCAACATCATAGCGATTTTCCTTTGCACCCCCTCCAATGTAAACACATCCTTCCTAGAGCATGGTGACCAGAACTGCACTCAGCACTACAGATGTGGCCTAACCAAAGTTCTCTACATCTCTGACATGACCTCCCTGCTCATATAACCTATGCCATGATTCATAAAAGCAGTGTCTTGCCTGCCTTTTTAACTGCCCTTTTGACTTGTCCAACTGCCTTCGGGGATCGATGGACAATTACCCCACAAACGCTCAGTTCCTCTGAGCTGCAGAGTGTCCTACCATTCATTGTGGACTCCCTTGTCTTGTCACTTCTTCTGAGGTGCACCACCTCACCTGTATCAGGGCTAAATTTCATCTGCTATTAATCTGCCTATGTCACCAATCTGTCTATATCCTCCTGAACCCTTCTTCCTCACTATTAACCACCAGTTAAGCTTAGTGTCATCCGCCAACATACTTATCACACCCCCATATTCTCAGCTCTATCACGACTAATAAGGGACTCAGCACAGATCTGTGTGGTACACCACTGCACACCAGGCTCCAATCACACTAACAGCCTTCTACCATCACCCTCTGTCTCCTACCACTAAGCCAACTTTTAATCCAACTTGCGAAGTTATATTGGATCCCACATATGCTACATTTAGTGAGTCCTTGTTTAAATTTGTAGTTGAATGCACACGTAATGCAACATCAAAAGAAACAACTTTAAGCAAGTCAAGTTATCCTTTTGCACCCATTGTAAAAGTTACGGTTACAATCTCTAGCACCTTTCCTGTCTGAACAAAAGGTTAAAACTTTTTATATCCTGAAAGTGGAAATACTGCACATTTCTAAACACCTATATTCATCAATTAAATAATTCAACATTGTAGCATAAACATTTCTGGTCAACAGGTGTCAAAGATGAATCTGGTCAGGGTTCATCATATGTGGATCTGGCCAGGGCGAGTGTAGACTGGTCAGGTTGCGGCTCTAGTCTGGAGTGGGACTACACAGGTCTGGAAAGAGGATTGATTGGTTGGTCAAAGAATTAATCAAATAGTCAGGGGTCCAGTCAGGTGGTCAGGATGGGGCATTGGTTGATTGGAGGCGGGTTTTGGAGTTGTGGGGTGTGCTAACATGGATCTGCTTGAGTGGTAGCGTAAACATTTGGTCTAGTCAGTGAGGTGGTTTGGGAGTCCGATGGGTAAACGAGTGATAAGAAATGTGCCTGAAGGTTCGTGGCGTGGTCAGGAGTACGTTCGGGTCAGGTGGAGGCCACATCCAGTCCAGTCGAGAGTGCAGTTGGGTGGTCAGGGCACTGCTAGGTGGTCAAAAAGTTGGTCAGAAGGCTATGGGAGGAATCCCTGAAAGTCTGAAAGTCTACTTCCCCTAGTCTTAAGTTTATTAATGATATCCCCAGACTCTGGGATAGAGAATTTCACAAAATGAAGATTGATCAATGTCCAGTCTTGGATGAGTCTTAGCCTCCTCTGATTAAGTATTCAGAAGACTGAAAGATTAGACCCATTCGTGTATTGTCTTGCTAACACTGTATCCAGCTCCCTCTTTATTGCTAGGGTGATCTCAATCGTTTTGAATCCACACTCAATTGAGAAGCCAATTGGGACATTATTTTCACTGGAATGAACAAAGTTAGACCACTGAAAAAATTCTACTTATTCTAAACAATAATTTCTAATTGAAATAACCCTTGTTTGAATTAAACTACTTTGCATGAATATGACTTCATCTATTATACATGGATATTAAACCTAAAACCAGCAAGATCAGCTAATAATTAGACAGTCCTGAATCCGTTGGCACAAAGTATGAACATAGTACGAGAACAGTACAGCGCAGTACAGGCCCTTCGACCCTCGATGTTGTGCCAACCTATTATCCTAATAAGATCAATCTACCCTGCATACCCTACATTTTACTATCCTCCATGTGCCTGTCCAAGAGTCGTTTAAAAGCCTCTAAAGTATCTGACTCCACTACCACTGCCGGCAGTGCATGCCACACACCCACCACGCTCTGTGTGAAGAATCAACCTCTGACATCTCCCCTATATCTTCCTCCAATCATCTTAAAATTATGCCCCCTCGTAATAGTCATCTCCGCCCTGGGAAAAAGTCTCTGACTATCCACTCTATCTATGCCGCTCATCATCTTGTAAGCCTCTATCAAGTCATCTCTCATCCTTCTTTGCTCCAATGAAAAAAGCCGCTAGCTCCTTCAACCTTTCCTCATAAGACCTGCCCTCCAGTCCAGGCAGCATCCTGGTAAATCTCCTCTGCACCCTCTCTGAAGCTTCCACATCTTTCCTGTAATGTGATGACCAGAACCGAACACAACATTCCAAGTCTGGTCTAACCAGAGTTTTATAGAGCTGCAGGATAAGCTTACGGCTCTTAAACTCAATTCCCCTGCCAACGAAAATCAACACACCATACGCCTTCTGTACAACCCTATCAACTTGGGTAACAACTTTGAGGGATCTATGGAAGTGGACCCCAAGATCCCTCTGTTCCTCTACACTGTCGAGAATCCTGCCATTAACCCTGTATTCTGCATTCAAATTCGACCTTCCAAAACAAATCGCTTCACACTTTTAAAAACTTGGAGGAAACCTAAACTGTAGATTTAATGACATTTCTTCAATCACTGAAATATTTTAAAAATTACGTGAAACAAAGAAGGTGGTGCAAGTTAGAAAGAAGGAAACAACTTCTGTTAATTTTGAACCTTTCAGGCACTATGGTTATCCCAAGGTGCACTTCGAGTAATTTTTGCAGTGCTGTTGAAATTTTTTTTGTTTAGTGGATGATTAAAGCAACTAATTTTTGCACAGCATGCCCCTACAAATAGCATTGAAGTATGGTCTGGTGAGGCCTGATCTGGTATGTGGTCTGATTTAGCAATTAACGTTGACAGGACTTGGGTAAGGTCTATTGGAATTGTTTCATTGAATCTTGTTGAAAATCTGTGTACTCTCTGGAAGGGCAGGCCTTTAGGCGTGTGCCCAATATTCTTGCTGCCCCAGGTCTCTCCTCACCACTGGATCTACTGGATCCACAACTATGCTCAATGCCCCTGCCATTTCCCCCTCCTCAGTGCCGCCAACACCCCTTTTTCCTGTCCTTACCACTCACCCTGCCACCTCTAAGCCTGCAGGCTAATAAGGCCGTTAAAAATGCAGATCAAGCCCTTGTGTATTATATCTAGAGGGATAGAATTACAAGGGGGATAAGTTAATCTGTATCAAGCATTGGAAAGACTACACTTAAGTACTGCAGGCAGTTCTGGTTGGTATGTTATGAACTTACGTACAAAATTATTTTGTGGGATATGGGTGCACCTGGCTAAACTAGTCATTACTGCCTACTCCTAAACGCTGGCCACAGACCATTTAAGAGTCTACCACATTGCTGTGGCCATGGAGTCACATGTAGGTTAGCCTGGGTTAGGATGGAAGATTTCCTTCCATCAAGGACATTGGTGAGCAAGATGGATCTATCAAACAATCAGCAATGGCTACATGCTTCCCATTAGGCTAGCCCTCAAGTATTAGCCCAAGGTTTGGGATTAATAGCCCAGTGACATGATCATTATACCACTACATCCCTTAACAGAAATGGAGGCACAACGAGAGGAATGGTAACAGAAAAATGAGATTGTAGCGATTGGATAAGCATATGGACGTACATGGAATAGTGTAGGTTAGATGGGCTTGAGAGCGGTATGACAGGTCGGCACAACATCGAGGGCCAAAGGGCCTGTACTGTGCTGTAATGTTCTATATCTAATTAGGGACAACATAAAATCAAGGCTAAGGGGTCATAGAGAATTTCAAAGGTACAAAATAATTTGATTTTGTGAACACGGCAGCCATTTGTGGGGAAAAGCAAAATTAAAGAGAATCGGTATACAAAGATAATGTGGTAAATATTCATCCAGCAAAGGAGAAAGCAGGAGCTGTCTGTCTTCCAAGATAATAAAATGTGAGGCTGGATGAACACAGCAGGCCCAGCAGCATCTCAGGAGCACAAAAGCTGACGTTTCGGGCCTCGACCCTTCATCAGAGAGGGTCGAGGCCCAAAACGTCAGCTTTTGTGCTCCTGAAATGCTGCTGGGCCTGCTGTGTTCATCCAGCCTCACATTTTATTATCCTGGATTCTCCAGCATCTGCAGTTCCCATTATCGCTGTCGGTCTTCCATTTGTGTTTAGTCACGTTCTTCAGTGCAGCAAATATTCAGATCATTGGGGCTTTTGTATGGTACCACAGTGGTAATATCCCTTCCCCCAGGCTAGAAGTCCCTGGTTCAAGTTCCACGTGCTCCATAACGTGTCTGGGTAAGTTGATTAAGAAGTATTTATAAGCATATCATTAATCTCTGCCACAATTCAGCCTGCTTTCCCTGGTTGCTCCAATTCCTGAATATGTGCCCCACCTAACATGTCCTGCTTTGCATCACGCCTGGACTATGCACATGTCCTCTCTCAATCAGGCTTTGCAACTCTCAAAAACGGTAACTCAGACAAAACACTTTCAGCCACGGACTGGTGGAATAATGGAAGTGAATGAGACAGGCCGGAGAAGGGATTAGAGGGTCCTGCTGATGGAGTTAAATGAGGAAGGATGGAAAGGGGCTCAAATCACCTATATCTGGACTATCTTGTGTATGAAGAATTCATACAGTTTCTTTTGGGATTGTTGTATAGACCTACAATTCATGTCCGACTGCAATTTGCTATCAAATTGCAGAAAATCAGTGATGCTGACCGGAATTACGGAAACTTACTGCAGTACAGAGTACTCTTCTGACCCGTTGGTTGGTACTGACTGAGGGGCTTTACCACTGACATTAATTATCTTTATTGCTGACACAAAGTGCCTATTCCTTTATACCAACTAATACCTTGAACTTGATAGGCAAGCAAACTCATGAGAACTACTTCAACACATCAGAAGTTAATTTTTTTTTACATAGTTTTTGTGTAGGTAAGAGCTATCAGTGTGTTTTCCATAACAGAGAGAAAAGCGAACCTTTTGTTCCAAAGGCAGATATTGCAACCCCATCAAATTGTCACAATATTTTATTTTTATTTCTGTGGAAATGATTATCAGTCCAGTTGGTGTCAATATGTGACAAAATTGGGCTTTGTGGCATATACTTTTTTTTGCTTTCTTTGTACTTTGTACAGAAGTTTATTCTCTGTAAAGTAGAGGCAAGGTATTTGTTAAATGTGGGTTTGTTGATTTTCTAGTTCAGGATCTTCAGCTGGTTAATGATTCTGGGAATCTATACCCAAGCCACCAGCTGTGAGACCTGTGGAATTCCCATGTCCACAGAGACTCCTGTAACTTCTAGAGAAACGTATCTGAATTATACAGCAGACATAAAAAAGAAGCACTGTAAAGCATTGGGAACACCAGCTTTAAGTTAAACTTGTTGGATGCTTCTCATATAAGGTTGAATGTATCTTTGAAATAAATTGGGTGAATTGCAATGATATCTTGCAACTGTATTTTTTTTAAATGCTGTTGTTTCTGGCTTTTTAACACATTTTCATCAATTAGAAAATATGATCTTTTTCAGACTGGAAGCATGTGCCCAGCCACGTTCCACAGGGAACGCTTTTGTTTGGTTATAGGATATAGGAGGCATGGTTAGTAAGTTTGCAGATGACACCAAAATTGGTGGTATAGTCGACAGTGAAGAAGGTTATCTAAGATTACAAAGAGATCTTGATCGATTGAGTTAATGGACTGAAGACTGGCAGATTGAGTTTAATTTGGAAAAATGTAAGGTATTGCATTTTCGTAAAACAAACTTATGCAGTTAAATGTAGGGTCTTGGGTAGAGTTTCAGGTACACAATTCTTTGAAGTTTGCATCACATATGGACAGCGTGATTAAGAAGGCATTTAGCACGTTTGCCTTCACTGCTCAATCCTGTGACTATAAGAGTTGGGACGTAATGTTGAGGTTGTACAGGATGTTGGTAAGGCTTCTTCTGTGTCCAGCTCTGGTCTCCCTATTATTGGGAAAAATATTATGAAGCTGGAGAGGGTTCAGAGGAGATTTACCAGGATGTTATTGGGAAAGGGGGTTTTGAGTTATAAGGAGAACCTGGATAGGCTGGGACGTTTTTCACTGGGGCATAGAAGGTTGAGAGTGATCTTATAGAGATGTATAAAATCATGAGGGGTATAGTTAAGCTGAGTAGCAGGTGTCAGAACAAAGAGCAAAGAAAATTACAACACAGGAACAGGCCCTTTGGCCCTCCAAGCCTGCACCGACATGCTGCCGGTCACAACTAAAACCCCCCACCCTTCCGGGGACCATACCCCTCTATTCCCATCCTATTCCTGTATTTGTCAAGATTCTATCATATCTGCTTCCACTACCTCCCCTGGAAGTGGGTTTTAGGCACCCACCGCCCTCTGTATAAAAAAACCTGACTTGTATATCACTTGCCCCTCACACCTTAAACCCACAGCCCCGGTAACTGATTCTTCACCCTGGGAGAAAGCTTCTGACTGCCCATGCCCTTCATAATCTTGTAGACATCTATCAGGTCGCCCCTGAACCTCCATCACTCCAGCGAGAACAACCCAAGTTTCTTCGACCTCTCCTCATAGCTCACGCCCGCCACACCAGCCAACATCTTGGTAAATCTTTTCTGTACCCTCTCCAAAGCCACTACATCCTTCTGGTAATGTGGCGACCAGAATTGAACACAATATTCCAAAAGCAGCCTACCAAAGGTTCTATAAAGCTGCAACATTATCTGCCAGTTTTTAAACTCAGTGCCTCAGCCGATGAAGGCAGGCATGCCATATGCCTTGTTGATGGCCTTTTCCACCTGCGTTGCCACTTTCAATGACCTATGTCCCTGTACACCCAGATCCCTCTGCCTTTCAGTACTCTTAAGGATTCTGCCATTTACCATATATTTTCCGTCTGTGTTAGCCCTTCGAAAATGCATTACCTCAGATTTTTCCGGATTAAACCCCATTTGCCTTCTCTCTGCCCAAGTCACCAACCGATCTATATCCAACTGTTTCCTCTGACAATCTTCATCATTATCTGCAATTCCACCAGCCTTTGTGCCATCGGCAAACTTACTAATTAAACTAGTTACATTTTCCTCCAAATCACTTTTTATATTACAAATAGCAAAGGTCCCAACACTGATCCCTGAGGAACGTCACTAGTCACAACCCTCTAGTCAGAAATGCACCCTTCTACTGCTACCCTCAGTCTATGACCGAGCCAGTTTTTAATCCATCTTGCAAGCTCATCTCTGACCCCATGCGACTTCACTTTCAGTAGCAGCCTGCCATGAGGGACCTCATCAAAGATCTTACTGAAGTCCATGTAGACACATCCATTGCCCTACCCTTATTGATCACCGTTGTCACTTCCTCAAAAAACTCAATTAACTTAATGTGACGTGACCTCCCCTTCACAAAACCATGTTGCCTCTCACTAATACACCCATTGTTTTCCAGGTGGGAGTAAATCCTGTTTCAAAGAACCCTCTCCAATAATTTCCCTACCACTGACATAAGGCTCACTGACCTGTAATTAGCTGCATTATCCCTGCCACCCTTCTTAAACAAAGGAACAATATCGGCTATTCTCCAATCCTCTGGGACCTCCCCTGTAGTCAGTGAGGATACAAAGATTTCCCTCAACGCCTTAGCAATTTCCTCCCCTGGCCCCTCTCAATATTCTGGGGTATATTCTATCAGGCACTGGGGACTTGGCTACCTTAATCTTTTTCAAGACCCCAATACCTCCTCTCTTTTGATCTCAGCATGACCCAAACTGTCTGCACACCCTTCCCCAGACACATCATCCACCAAGTCCTTCTCTGTGGTGAATACTGATGCAAAGTACTCACTTAATACCTCACCCATTTCCTCTGGCTCCACACATAAATTCCCTTCCCTATCCTTGAGTGGGCCAACCGTCTGCCTGGCTACCCTCTTGTTCTTTATACCTGTATAAAAAGCCTTGGGATTTTGCTTAACCCTGTTCACCAATAACCCTTCATGACCCCTTTTAGCCCTCCTGACTTCATGCTTAAGTGGCTCTCGGCTTTCCTTGTATTCCATCCTTGCTTCATACGTTCCCAGCCTCCTAGCCTTGATAAATGCTGAAATAACAAGGTGTAGAGCTGGATGAACACAGGCAGCCAGGCAGCACCAGAGGAGAAGGAAAGCTGACGTTTCAGGTCTGGACCCAAAACGTCAGCTTTCCTGCTCCTCTGATGCTGCTTGGCCTGCTGTGTTCATCCAGCTGTATACCTTGTTATTTCACGTTCTCCAGTATTGGCAGTTCCTACCATCTCTTGATAAATGCTTCCTTTTTCATTTTTGATTGGGCTCACAATATCCCTCTTTATCCAAGGTTCCCTAAATTTGACATACTTATCGTTGATCCTTATAGGAATGTGCTGGTCCTGAGTTCCCAGCAACTTACACTTGAAAGCCTCCCACATACCATATGTTCATTGGCCCTCAAACATGTGCCTCCAATATAAATTCTTCAATTCCTGCCTAACATTGTTGTAATTAGCCTTCCCCCAACCTAGTTCCTTCACCTGACAACTACACCCACCTTTATCAATCAGTAAGTTAAAGCTTACCAAATTGTGATCACTGTTCCCGAGCTGCTCCCCTACTGAAACGTTGACTACCTCGTCCTTACAAACTCTGCCCCATCTGAACCCAAAGCACTAAGTGGGTCTAAGTGTCTTTTCCCTAGGGCAGGGAATTTCAAGACCTGGGGGCATATTTTTAAGGTTGAGAGAAGAATAATTTTAAAAAATGACTTCAGAGGCAATTTTTTTTACACAGAGTATGGAATGCATGGAATGAACTTCCAGAGGAAGTGGTGGGTACGGGTACAGTTACAAGATTTAAAAGACATTTGAACAGGTACATGAATAGAAAATGTTTAGAGGAATATGGGCCAGGCACAGGCAAGTGTGACTAGTTTAGTTTGGGAATATGGTTGGCATGAACTGGTTGGACTGAAGGGTCTGTTTCTGTGCTGTATGGCTCTCTGTCTCTAAAATTGAAAGGGGCATCACTGAGTTGGCAAAATATTTGATGTAATTTTCCGGCTAGGTTTGTGTGGATGCAAATTAAATCCGCTATGTCATCAATCATTCTGTCTTTGCAAAGTTTTTCTGGTTACCAGAGAACATTGCACAAATAATAAGCATTTACACTGATCAGATACTATTGGCAGTGCCTAGGTTAATCCCACTGTTGATGACATATTGTAAGCTAAAAAAAGAAGAAAACTGTGTCCCTATTACATTGTGGGCCTGACTTTTCATGGGTTTCCAAGATCAGTGCTCATGGGCCGTTTGTCAAGGACAACCAGGAATTGTTATACCTTCTGATTTAAAATTGACTGCTAGCAATTTTATTTTTTTTTAAGATTAACTTGATACCAATAATCAATCATCTTTCTGAAATGAATGCTGCTGTAGATTCTGACTAATTTTCTTAATTATATATTTAGAACTGTAACACTGTCCATGGAATTAATTAGATAGCTCTTTTACAGAATGACTGAGGCCCTTTGGGGTAAATGCCCTTCCAGTGTGCTATATCACACTAAGACTCCAAGACCTCATTGGTTTAAATACAGAGATTATCACAAGATCGAATCCTTGGCGCTTCAATTCAGTGTAAAAGTTGGAATTACATTGAAGCCATTCGGTCACAATGATTAAAAATGTCTTGAGATATATGTGCCCCCTGTACAACAATCAGATCTGAATGGTTTCTTGAAACTTTGTGTTCTGCACCAATTGCTGCCTTCCTTTTCTAATTTGGAAAGAGGCAATGTACAATCACGCCACTAATTATTGTTCTCTTTGAGTCAAGGGAACCCAGGAGGTAACCAGGATTGGAGATAATGGGAACTGCAGATGCTGGAGAATCCAAGATAATAAAATGTGAGGCTGGATGAACACAGCAGGCCAAGCAGCATCTCAGGAGAACAAAAGCTGACGTTTCGGGCCTAGACCCTTCATCAGAGAGGGATGAAGGGTCTAGGCCCGAAACGTCAGCTTTTGTGCTCCTGAGATGCTGCTTGGCCTGCTGTGTTCATCCAGCCTCACATTTTGGTAGCCAGGATTGGTTGACTGGGGGAATGCATTACTGTGGTCTACACGGACTTTAGCAAGGTTTATGATAAGATCCCTCATGACAGGCTGGTCAAGAAGTCACAGCCCATGCGATCTAAAGCAAAATGGTCTGTTTTAATCCAAAGTTAGCTGAGAGGTGGGAAGCAGACAGTGATCATAGAGGGATATTTCTGTGACTGGAAGTTTGTTTCCAGTGAGGTTCCGTAGGGTGTGGTGCTGAGGCCCTTTCTGTTTGTGGTGCACAGTAATAACCTGGATTTAAATTCAGGGGGAATGAGTAAGAAGTTTGAAGATGGCATAAGACTACATGGTGTTACACAGTGAGGAGGTTAGCTGTAAATTGCAGGAGGATGTCAACAGACTGTTCAGTTAGAATCACCGCATCCCTACAGTGTGGAAGCTTACCATGTGGCCCATTGAGCCCACACCGACCATCTGAAGAGCATCTCACCCTATCCCTGTAACCCTGCATTTCCCATAGTTAATCCACCTAACTTGCATATGTTTGCACTGTGGGAGGAAACCAGAGCACCCGGACGAAATCCATCCAGATATGGGGGCACATGTGCAAACTCCACACAGATCTCACAGTCTGAGGTTGGAATTGAACCTGGGAGAGGTAGCAGTGCTAACCACTGAGACACTGTGCCACCTCAGTTGGACAGGGCAGTGTATTTTAACATGGAAAGAGGGCTAACAAAGCAACGAATTATAAGATGAATAACAGGATCTTGGAAAGTACTGAGGATCAGAGAATACAAAAGCTGGAAGATTATGCTGAAACTGTGTAAAATGCTGGATATTGCATGCAGCCCCAGTCACCAGAAGAAAGGAAAGATGTTTTGATAATAAAGAGTGCAGAGGAGATACGTCAGGATGCTGCCTGGGCTGAAGTGTCCGAACTAGAGGAAAGATTGGATTGATTAGTGCTGTTTCCTTGAAGTAGGAAACATTGAAGGATGTCCTGACAAATGTGTTAAGATTGAACAGTGTTGATAGGGTCAGTAGGAAGGCAAATTTTTCATTAATGCAAGAGTCAATAACCAGCGAGCGTAGAGGTAAGAAATAGAAGCCTAAGACAGGAGTTAAGGAGAAGCTTTTTCATTAAGAAATTGGTAGGAGTGCAGAACTTACTGCCTGAAAGGCTGCATGCATCAGAAACTCTCATAATACGTAAGCAGTGTTTAAATACTTGCTTGCATTGCCATAGCTTCCAGAGCCGTAGACGCCGACTGGAAAATAGGATTGATGTAGTCAGATCTTCATTTCATGACATGGATATGATGGGCCAAATGGCCTTGTTCTGTGCTATAAATGTTGATGAGTCTCTAACTTTCAACCCCCACAGAATCCAATGTTGGATAACAGTGCTTCATAAACAAAAGTTTCACTGCCATAATTTCTTTCTGACTGATGCTGTCAGCCATGACCCAATAGTAGTGCAATTTCTCTAAGTTAGGAGTTTATTGGTTCATATTCCACTTTATGAATTTGTCCACAGAATCTAGCTGACACAGCAATGGGAGAGGGGCGTGGTTGATCCCTGCACAGTAGCAGAGGCCGGCTCGCCATAAAGTTCCATGTGTTGTCAAAGGTAGATCTAAAAGATCTCATGGCAGAATGCTCTGGCCAGTAAAATCTCTAAATTGACATCAGGTTAAAAAAAAACAAACTATAGTCATCATCCCATTACTGTTTGTAGGAGCCTTGTGTGTATAAAATTTGTTGTTACATTTACAGCAGTGTAACAGTTACTTCACTCAAAAAGTACTATGTTGGCTTTATAGCATGTATAGACATTCTGAGGTTATGAAAGTTGCTCTATTTCTAAAAGGCTTTATAATCTCTGATTGTTATTTTGAAAATTAATTCATGGGATGTAAGGATTGTTGATCAGGCCAGCATTTATTGACCATTCCTAATTGTGCTGGAGAAGGTGGTGGTGAGCTGTCGTTTTGAACTCATGCAGTCCATGTGGTGTAAGTTCACCCACAATGCTGCTAGTGTGAGAGTGAAGAAACAGTGATATTGGCCAGTGCATAATTTGGAGAGGAACTTGCGGGGATGGTGTTGCCAAGTATCTGCTGCCCTCGCCCTTCTTACTGGCAGAGGTGTGTTTGGAAGGTGATTCCCAAGGAGCCCTGTTAGGCTGTTGTAGTGCATCTTGCTGCTACTGTGCATTGGTGGTAGAGAGTGAATGTTGAAGGTTTTAGGTTGACTGACATCGAGTGGGGCTCCTTGCCCTGGATGGCATCAATGCTCTTGAGTACTGTTGCAGTTGTACTTCTCCAGGCAAAGTGGCAAGTTTGCGTCGTACTTCTGACAGGCTTTGGGGAGTCAGGGGGTAATTATCTGTTAGAGAAATCCCATTCTCTGACCTGCTCAGTATTTACATGGCTGCTCCAATTCAGATTCTAGCTAGTGGTAATCCCCAGGATGTTGACAGTGGAGGATTCTGTGATAATATTGCATCAAGGGGATGGTGGTTGGATCCCGGATGATACAATGTGAGGCTGGATGAACACAGCAGGCCAAGCAGCATCTCAGGAGCACTAAAGCTGACGTTTCGGGCCTAGACCCTTCATCAGAGAGGGGGATGGGGTGAGGGTTCTGGAATAAATAGGGAGAGAGGGGGAGGCGGACCGAAGATGGAGAGGAAAGAGGATAGGTGGAGAGAGTATAGGTGGGGAGGTAGGGAGGGGATAGGTCAGTCCAGGGAAGACGGACAGGTCAAGGAGGTGGGATGAGGTTAGTAGGTGGATGGGGGTGCGGCTTGGGGTGGGAGGAAGGGATGGGTGAGAGGAAGAACAGGTTAGGGTACAATGTGAGGCTGGATGAACACTTGTCGCACCCAGTCACTGCCTCATATTTATAACATAGAACATAGAACATAGAACAGCACAGTGCAGGACTTTTGGCCCACCATGTCTATTCCCACCATGATGCCATTCCAAACTAAATCTTGCACATGGTCCGTTTCCCTCCATTCCCCGCCTGTTCATGTATCTGTCTAAATGCCTCTTAAATATTGCTATCGTATCTGCTTCTACCACCTCACCTGGCGGCACATTCCAGGAAGCTCTCATCTTCTGTGTAAAAACTTGCCTCACACATCAGCACTAAACATTCCTCCTCTCACCTTAAACCTATGCCCCCTAGTATTTCACATTTCCATACTAGGAAAGAGACTCCAACTATTCAAACTATCTATGTGTCTCATAAATTTATGTACTTCTATCAGGCTACACCGCATTCCAACACTCTAGTGAAAGCAATCAAAGCTTGTCCAACCTCTCCTTACGCTAAGACACACCAATCCAGGCAACATGCTGTGACAAATCTCTTCTGCACCCTTTGCAAAGCCTCCAAGTCCTTCCTGTCCTGTGGCAACCAGAACTACACACAATACTCCAAATGTGGCCTTACTAAAGTTTTAGACAGGTGCGATATGACTTGCCAACTTTTATACTCATTGTTCCGACAATGAAGGCAAACATTCTGTAGGTCTTCTTTACCACCTTATCCACTTATGTTACCACTTTCAGGGAGCTATGGACTTAGAACTCAAGATCCCTCTTGACATCAATGCTGTTGAGGTCTTGTGATTTACTGTATACTTTTGGTGCATTTGACCTCCCAAAATGTATCACCTCACACTTGTCTGGATTAAATTCCATCTACCCCTTCTCTGCCCAACTTTCCAACTAATGTACATCCTGCTATGTTACTTTACAAGCTATCTCACTATGCAACTCCACCAGTTTTCATGTTGCCTGCAAACTCCCTAATCAGATCACCAACATTTTTATCCAAATCATTTATATATACTACAAACATCATGGGTTCCTGTGCTGATCCTTGAGGAGCACTGCTGGTCACAGAACTTGGGTCAGAAAAACATTCTTTACAACCATGCTCTGTCTTCTTTTACCAAGCCAGTTTTGTATCCAAATGACCAAGACACTATGGACCCCATGTGTTTGTAAATGTTAAATTCCATTTATCAGCTCAAGCCTGAAAGTTGTTCTGGTCTTGCTGCATTTGAACATGGAATCGTGCTGAACATTGTGCAATCATCAGCGAACATCCCCACTTCTGACCTTATGATGGAGGGAAGGTCATTGATGGAGCACTTGAAGATGCTTGGGTCTAGGACACTACCCTGACAAGCTCCTGCAGAGATGCCCTGGAGCTGAGATGCCTGGTCTCCAATAACCACAGCCATTTTCCCATGAGTCAGGTATGGCTCCAACCACTGGAGAGTTTTCCCACTCATTCTCATTGACGCCAGTGTTGCTAGGACTCCTTGATGCAACACTCGGTCAAGTATGACTTTGATGTCAATAGCAGTCACCTTTATGTCCCCTCTTTTTTCTCCCAGGTTTGCACCAGGATTATAATCAGATCACAAGCAGAATGGTCCAGATGGAACCCAACATCACTGTTGATACCTAACATCATCTCATTGATAAGAGGACACTGATGAGGCAGTATTTGTTCGGGTTGGAATTGTCCTGCTTTTACGGTACAGGTCATACCTGGGGCAATTTTCCATTTGTTGAATAAATGTTAGCATGTTAGCTACACTTGATCTATTTGGGGGCACAGCTAGTTGTGGAACACAAGGCTTCAACACTAATACTATAAAGTTATCAGGACAATAGCCTTTCCCAAATCAAATGCCTTCAGCCATTTCTTGATATCATCAGAGTGAAGCACATGGGCTGAAGACTGGCAGCAGTCCTCAGGAGGAGGAGATGGATATCCACTTGGCACTTCTAAAGGACAAAAGAACCAGAAGCAGGAGTAGGCCATCTGGCCCCTTTCAGCCTGCTCTGCCATTCAATAAGATCATGGCTGATCTTTTTGTGGACTCAACTCTACTTATCAACCCTCTCACCATAACCCTTAATTCCTTTTTTGCTCAAAAATCTATCTATCTTTGCCTTAAAAATATTCAATGAGGTATAGCCTCAACTGCTTCAATGGGCAGGGAATTCGAGATTCACAACCCTTTGGGAGAAGAAGTTCCTTCTCAACTCAGTCCTAAATCTATTCTCCCTTACTTTGAGGCTTATGCACCTTGTCCTAGTCCCCCCGCCAGTGAAAACAACCCCCCTGCTTCTACCTTATCTACTCCCTTCATAATTTTATATGTTTCCAAAAGATCCCCCTCATTCTTCCAAATGAGTACAGTGCCAGTCTACTCAATCTCACCATAAGGCAACCCTCTCAACCCTAGAATTAACCTAGTGAACCTCCTCTGCACCCTCTCCACATTAGTGAGCTATATGGATTTCTGTGATATTTTGACAATGGTTTATTGGTTGCTGTCAGGTCAGTTTTTAATTCTTGATTTGCGACTTGAATTCACATTTCACCTGTGGGTGGGATTGCGTTCCTTAACCCTCAGTGGATTACCTGGGTCACTGGGTTAGTAGGCCAGAGACTATACCACTATATTGCCGCTTCCACGTCCTCATGTAGTGTGTTAGACCGTGTTGGGAATGTGTTACAGTAGAGAAGTGACATCTGGATTGGCAGGACTTCTGAAAGGACTTGTTTTTTTCTACCATGCTGACAATATACTTCTTACTCAGAAGAGCTCTACATGTGGCAGATTCTTCAAAATCTCATCATCATCCTCTGACCGTGATACTATCATTGACACAGATTGCTAGGTACATGCTCAGAAGTTAATTCTTTACTGTACATAATCTACCTCCTATTCATTTTTTGCTGCATCATACTTCTTCAACAGTGATAATGGGAACTGCAGATGCTGGAGAATCCAAGATAATAAGGTCTCTGATGAAGGGTCTAGGCCCGAAACGTCAGCTTTTGTCCTCCTGAGATGCTGCTGGGCCTGCTGTGTTCATCCAGCCTCACATTTTAGTATACTTCTTCAACAGAGTGCTTTTCCAGTTGTTGAGGAGTAAATTCTAATCGAAGCTGCCATTCATTTGTTTCTCATCCTTATTGTTGACATAGGCAGCATTATTCACTTGGTACGATTCAACAAATTCCTTTTCAACAAGTCTAAGTAGAGCAGGAACAAGAAAAAGACATTTAATTTAATTTAACTCTTAATTCTGTGTGCAAATCTCAAGTCGTTTCTGAGAGTTGAAGCAGGGTTGAATGTTGGTAGTGTGGGAATAATCCTGCCAAAGAGCTGAGGACATAGTCGATACCCTTGGCTCTATCCACAGGAATACAGAAGAGGGTGATTAATCCATGAGTAACGCTCAGTTCTAAATAGCACCTTCGGCAGCAAAACTTTGCAACAAGTTGGCTCAAGTTATCATGTTAGGGGCAGCATTGTGGCTCAGTGGTTAGCACTGCTGCCTCACAGCACGAGGGGCCCAGGTTCAATTCCAGCCTCGGGTGACTGTCTATGTGGAATTTGTGCGTTCTCCTAATGTCTGCGTGGGTTTCCTCTCACAGTTCAAAGATGTACAGGTTGGGTTGACTGGCCATACTAAATTTCCTACCGTGTCTGGGGATGTGCAGGCTGGATGAATTAGCCATGGGAAATGTAGGGTTACAGGGTAGAGGAATGGATATGGGTGGTACCTTCGTCAGAGAGTTGGTATGGTTTAATGAGCTATAAGGATTCTATGATTATTATCAGTGGCACTGCTGAAGATATTTGTTTATGTGGTGATCTAATTCCTGACTTTTCCAGGAATATTTTGTTCCTAAAGTCATCTCTCTCTACATCAATAATTCAGGCCAGTCAAATTCACTGTCTGGTTACGAATTTGAACAGCTCTTTATTTTACTGAATGCTGTGATAAATGATCAAAAAATAACGACAACTTATAAAGCACCTTTAATGTGTAAAAATGTTGTAAAGCAAAATTAGACACTGAGCCACATAAAGCATTATAATGACTAGGAAGGTTTGAGGAATGTTTTAAAGGAAGAAAGCAAGGTAACATGGCAGTGAGATTTAAGGAGAAGTTTAGAGCTCTAAAGCTCAGGTCCTGGGCTATAAGTGTGGAGCAATTTCATTTGGGATGCTCAAAAGGCTAGTGTCAGGAAGACTAATAATGTATTGTTACTGTTTGAAAGCTTGGATAACGAAGTAGAGGACAATTGACATCATTTTTGGTTCAATGAAGATCTGACATATTTTTAACAGATCGGAAAGTCATTTTTGAATAAAGAGCTTTTCCAATAAATCATGTGATTTTAGTTAATGACTGCTAAACACGCAAGGATCGTAATTGCTCAGGTATTTGCTATCTTAAGGTTTACAACTTAAAGGGACAGAAAGACATGCCCCGAAGCAGGTCCATTCAGACAGAAAATGGTTCAGAGGAAGAAAAGAGGTCCTTTACAGTAGAGATGCTGTTGGTTTGGCAGTTTTAAACCAGTCAGGGCTGAGTCGCTTAGAGGAAAACCCTAGAAGCAGAAGACTGTGGAGGTATCAAAGAGGTAAGACATGAATTTAGGGAGCCCATGTGTGGTTGTAAGTGAACTGTGTTAGCAGCTTGATTAAGGGCCCTGGGAAAGATATTAATGATAGAAATTGCTTTGAGTGAATGTACAGAACTTTGAAAAGGAAATCAGTTCTGGTTATGGCAGCTAAACAAGGAGTTTTAGTGTAAAGCCTTCACTTAGGTTGGGATTAAAAGACTCGAATCTTTTTATCTTATAGTTTTAATAAGTCCATTTCAAATAGTTCATGTATGGTGTAATATATTTTGTAATTTTCTTTTGTGTGTAATAAAGTTCTGAGATTTTTTATTAAAAGTACATTGACAGGCTCTTGTGATCATATTTGGTGACTGACCACCATGACAAACAGAAGCAAAAGTAAAACAAATAGTCAATTAGGCCAGGTTTCATGCTGGGATCTGACTTACCCATTCATAGATGAATGCAGATATCTCCAAGAGTGGGGCTGGAGGACATTGTGGGCTTAAAATTATTAGAAACTTGCAGGATACCTGTTGCAAATATTTTACTCAGAGTTGCAAGTAAATGTGCTGCTTACAAGGTCCAAATAACAGTTTCTGGACATACCAAATTGCTGTTGTGCAACAAAGACTTCATTCATGGAATGAATGTCGCTGGCTAGGCCAGCATTTATTCCCCACCCCTAAGTGCCCAGTGGCAGTTAAGAATCAACCACATTGCTGTGGATCTGGAGTCACATGTAAGCCAAACTTAGTAAGGAAGGCCCGATTTCAATAATGGTAATGTTGTCCAATGTCAAAGAGAATTGATCGGACCCTGACAGGAATGCATCATTAACTGAGGAATTGCAAACGTCACTGATCATTGCACAGCCACATTTCTGACATTTCTGAATAAGGGTCCCACCCCGAAATGTCAGCTTTCCTGCTCCTCTGATGCAGCCTGGCCTGCTGTATTCATCCAGCTCCACACTGTGTTATCTCTGACCTTATGATGGGCTGATGGTTGCTGAAGCCAGTTCTATATTTCCCCTATCTTTGTTTGACATAATGCTTTCTGCTTTTATTCCTAACTTCTTGTGGTGATTTCTCCAGACAGAAGAAATAGCCTGTACACCTACCATATAGTATATTTGTTATCAACTTCAATTAGATCACCCCTCAACTTTATAAACTCAAATTAATGCAAGTAGCCAATAAAAAAAACCCTTTAAATCTTGGAATGATTCAAATCAAACTTCACTTGTTGTTCAAAGCTCAAAACTGAATGTCATACTCCAAAGAAAAACATGAAATATTTTGACATTCAAAAAATTTCATTAAAACGAATGCTGCCCATGTCCTCATTGATAATAATCCACAGTGATGTCAGCCAGGTTTTATTATTAGGAAAATATTTATTTTTGATGCATAATAATAACTTTGGCTTGGGACAATGGTAAAGTTTGCAGGTGAAATTGCAAGATTTTGACCACAATAATCAACAAAAAAGCTTGTGATAGACTTCTGTATAAACAATATAAATAACAGTATTTGCTACTTTTATAAGTATGGAAGATCCTAAATTTGTACTAATTTGCTGCCTCGAACCAATATTTCTATCCTGGCTGGTGAGGATGCCAGAGAAATGCAGGAACAGGGAGGTAAGACTATTGAAAACTGTAGTTTTCCACCCTGGATGAAAGGAGCACTCACATTGATATGGTGCTTCATTATTACACTTAGAAATGCCTGAAGGTGCTTCAAACATGATGAATTACCTTGGAGTGCAGAGGCTTGATTGGCATCACATTCACAGTCATCCTGACACTTAGTAGAAGCAATGTCAACCAACTGCAAGATATACTGCAGAAATTCACCAAAGATCCTTCCAAACTCATGACCCTTTCCATGTTTGGATTGATATGTTTGGAAGATTGGTTGATGGACAGTAAGCAGAGAATGTGACCACATTACCAAACCTACATAATGATAAAAAGTATGAATGTATAAGAGAGGCACTTCTGACCAGCTGCTATAATGGCCAAGCTCTGGATGCAATGTTCAGCAAAAGTTTGATTTAAAAGGACTGCAAGAAATGTTGAAGGATTTTTTACCATGTTACTTTAAAGGAAAATTGATCTCATAAATTTGAATTAAGGTTGTTAACTCCTGGCATTGCTTGGTATTTGTGTCCTCCTACAGCAAATTTGTACTTGGCCTTATTATACCTTGGAGGAGAGGTGATGGCTTAGTGGTATTATTGCTGGACCATTAATCCAGGCACCTAGGTTCAATCCGACCATGGTAGATGGCAGAGTTTGGATTCAATAACAAAAATCTGGGATTAAGAGTCTGATAATGACCACAGAACCATTGTTGATTGTCTGAGGAAAAACCCACCTGGTTCACTAATATCCTTTAAGGAGGGAGACTGCCATAATGCCTGCCCCTAACTAATGATGCACTGAAAGAAGGAAATACTTGGAAGCAGTAATATTTGCAAATCCTTTTCTTCATTTGCAATTCCAAGTAATTCCAGGTGCTGAATTAAAACAGTATTAGGTAAAATAAAAGCCACAAGGTCAATCTGTCTATTCAAACGTGTAATAAAATAAAGAACTCAGTAAAAATATTTTTCCACGTAAAATCTAAGAAGCTGCTGCTGTGGTGACTGACAGTTTCCATTCAGGCCAGCCTTTGGTTAAGATTCACAGTTTGAAAGTTCATGAATGTCTATGGACATAATGTAAATGTTTAATAACGTTTTGCTTTTCTCTCCACTTTATTCGTAGAGAACTCCTTGCCAAAACTAAAACTATCTGAAGAAAGTGTCATTACTTCACCGTCAAACTCCAACTCAAGCTTTCCAGGAATGACAGCAGGAAACGGGCTTTCCGAAATGCCAACTGGATCGAAGGATCACGGGAGTGTCCCCATCATTGTACCATTGATCCCACCACCAATACTGAAACCGCCAACAGGTAAGAATCAGCTTTGTGCATGTGCAGGCAAGAGATGGGAAGGCACTAAATCAGGCTTGACATTTGGTGTTTGGGTCCATGAGAGCACAGACACTGATGGGAGCACTGAAACTGTGCAGTAAGGTCAAGGGTGCAGTGATAGTGTCCCTAAATCTTGGCTAGAAGATCCAGGTTCAAGTCATATCTATTCCAGAGGGTTAATACATCATGTCTGAACAGTTTGATTAAAATATGCATAATCAGGTCAAGTACAGTTATGGGACTCGAAGTAAGAACTGCAGCCAGCAACACTGCTACCCAGAGGACATTCGTCCAGGGTTGTCAAACCCCTCACCCAACATTGTCTTTTCCTTTTGTTCTCCAAAATTGAAGACGAATCTACAAGATACAGCCACAAATAACCCAAGTGGAAATTCAGTGGGCCGTTAGAAAACAAAACATGTGCTTTTTAAGGAGAAGTCATTGAACACTTTAGTTAATAACAACGAAAAAAGTCTGCAGTGGGTGAACCAAAATGCCATTTGGCTGATAATTAAAAATTGTCCAGTCGGGTAATGGGACTCCATGCTACAATAGGCTCTGGGTGTGGGGGATACTCCTGCATTTAATCACTGGGGCCTGTGCTCTACAGATGCTCGGGCTCCGGCTAATCAACGAAATAGCAGCATACCAAACACACAGGACAGAGGGTATTCCTGTCTCCAATCACGTGGAAAATTTCAAGTACGGGGCTTCAGACAGAGTCTCTGAGGAGGTGCTCCTGCAGTCACAGGCTGGTTCTCTTTGTGTTTATAGCTGAAAGGTTTTGGCATGAGCTTTGGCATGATAAGTGACAGAGGGCACCTACAATGGGGTTTTGAACAGAGAGAAAGTCTGCGAGGGGGGAAGAGAGAAGGTTTGGGATAGGCAGGGAGATATTGAGAGGCCTCAAGGAGGAGGGAAGAGATACTGCAATGGTGAATGAGAAAGGAGACTGCAACATGGAGGGCGGAAGAGGCTTTGAAGTGGAAAGGAAACTAAGAGTAGGTGGAGCTGGAGGGAGGCTTCAAGGAGTTAGGGAGAAGGAGGGAGGCTACAAACTGAGGCTGTGTGAGGAGAAGGAGGCTGAAAAAGAGAGTGAACACTTTTAAACCTGACGTGTGTGAATTTTCGGTTCAGTAAGATCCAAGTAAAGCAATGAGGTGTACTGTTCTATGTTCTATGTTCTATGTAATGAAATCCTTGCAAATTAATTTGGAATCTCTTGCTTAAGTATGCATATGTTTGCAAGCGACCATAATGGGATGCATACAATATAGTGGACAATGTTGAACATTGAGTCAATTGTTAAACTTAAATCTGAGACTGAGATCTAAGAAGCAGTGGAAAAGGTAGTAACTGTCTGGTTAAAATCTTCCAGTTTTGTGAATATGCAATGTAAATACTTCAGTTGTGGCCTCATCAGTCTGAGGATGGGAAGTTTCGGATGATGGCTTTTTGTGTGTAGATGTGTGTTGTTTATTATGAAAAAAAAACTTATCACCTTATGCCTGTTGTCTTGTGTTACTAGATTTAGATTACTATGTCTTTCTTTCAGATTACATGAGGTCTGTGATGTGTTCATTGGGTGGTGTAGCATTATTTTAATGGAGGATTGATAATTATTGAGGGTATTGATGGATTCTTCTAACTCTGCTTTTGTATGAGTCCAAAACCCCACATATCATAAAAATACTGAGGGTGTTGCTAGAAAGTGACTGCACTGTTTCATAAATTGAGTAGCCCATGAAAATCAAAAAGTATCCTTTGAGAATATCTCAAGGACAGGTTAGGGTGTGGTGTGTGGGGGGTAGAGGGAATAATACACCGACCTCTGTTCCCAATTTCGAAGGATGTGAAGGAGAGAGTTAAATATGGGAGGAAATAAGAGGCCCAGGAAAAAAAAGGACAAGTAATGGTTCCAATGCTATCCCTCCCTCCTGGCCTGCTTTCTAAATGGCACGGGAAGGTGAGCGCGGCAGGGATATTTGTTTTGAATGATCAATGGCAGCTCTGTGGAGTCAGGGTGGTAAGAGGTAGCTGTTCATGTAATGACACATCTAGGAATACATCTTACTTCAGTGGCAACTCTGCCCCATGGGGACAACAAAGGCAGCACCATTAGGGTCACAGCGCCAGTTGCTGTCTTCTCTCCCTCAGTTGTTAGCTGCGGATGAGGGTGAGGGGAGGTTTCCTGTTTCCTTGCTTTGTGACTAAGTTACACTACATGGACATAAGTGGGTCGAATTGTGACTTCAGTGCCTGAAGATTGATACATAACTGGAATTATATCCCTGACAGACAAATGCCGTTAATTAAACTGACAGGTCACACGAACAGTACAAAAAGAATGTCCACACTCATAACATCTTCTATACCCAGCAAGAGGTGACACCGAAAGTGCTATGAGATTAGTTTATTTTGATCTATCCTCAGGGGAGATGGTGATATGTGACACAGTGTGTCTGTGCAGTCTTCTGTGATTGTTTAAAGGGAGCACGAGGGAGACCAAAGTGGAATTGCTCTGATTTTGATTTTAAATTATCCTTATTTTTACCGGTTCAAGTTTGTCTCCACAGTTGGCTGTACATTTGATTTGGGATGCTGGTGCACAAAGATTACATCATTGAGAAAGCTGATGGTTGATGTACCTGTCTGATGGCAGTTTCTCTCTCCTTTTCATATTTTTGTGTATGCTCAGACATGGGAAGTGTAGGGCACAGGGAAGGCACACTAGGAGGAGGCGTGAAAAAGAAGTGTTTGTAGGTTTTCAGAGCCAGCCTAATGCCTGTGCTACCTTTGTGACCACATAGGAACCTGATGGTCAACATCAAAGGTATCTCGATACAAATCATATTATCTGTCATTGAACTAAATTTTAAATAGAGACTTTTTTAAAAATTCACTCTTCTCACAGGCTGGGTCAACATTTATTGTCCACCCCAAATTACCCTTCTGGAGATGGTAGTGAGGTGTTTTCTTGAATCACTGTGCTCTGAGGGGTCTTGGTGCACCTATAGTGCTGTTGGAAAGGCACTTCTAGAATTTTGACCCAGTGTCAGTGAAGGAACAGCACTATCAGTTTAAAGCTTCTTTTGAGTTGACTTTGTTTTTGATTTTATTGCCATATGTACCACAATACAGTGAAAAGCTTTGTTTATGAGCGGTACAGGCAGATCACAGCAAGCAAAGGATGCACAAATCAAAAAGACTTAGAGGCATACAGGTTACATTGCAGGCGACATTATCTGAGGCTGGGGTCCATTCATCAGTCTGATAATGGCTGGAAAGAAGTTGTTCCTAAACCTGCTTGTGCGTGTGTTCAGGCTTCTGTATCGTCTGCCTGACAGAGGAGATTGTAGGAGAGCATTACCAGGGTGTGATAGGTTTTCAGTGATGTTAGCTGCCATTCTGCATTCGCAAGCCATGTAAATAGAGCCCGTGGATGGAAGATTGGCTTTCCTGACGGTCCGGGCTTTGCACACAACCTTCTGTAGGTACTTACAGTCCTGGGCAGGGCAGTTGCCGTTCCAGGCCGTTATGCACCCGGACAGTATGCTTTCAATGATGCCTCTGTAGAATTCGGTGAGGGAACTTAGGGACATGTCAAATTTCCTGAGTTGCCTGAGGAAGAAGAGGCATTGTTGTGCCTTCTTGACTGTCGCATCTCTGTGGGAGGTCCAGGACTGATTGGAAGGCAGGCATATTATAGCACTGATTCCTGAAAGATTCACTATGGGGCCTGTGGTGGGTGGTGGCGGTGGGGGGGACCAATTTTGGAGAACAGGCTTTCAGTACTATTACTGGAATGTTGTCAAGGCCCGTAACCTTTGATATCGAGGTGCAGAGCTGGATGAACCCAGCTGGCCAAGCAGCGTCAGAGGAGCAGGAGGGCTGACGTTTCGGGTCTAGATCCTTCTTCAGAAACCGGGGAGGGGAAATAAATAGGGAGAGAGGGGGAGGCGGATAGAAGATAGATAGAGGAGAAGATAGGTGGAGAGGAGACAGACAAGTTAAAGAGGCAGGGATGGAGCCAGTAAAGGTGAGTGTAAGTGGAGGAATTAGGGAGGGGATAGGTTGGTCTGGGGAGGATGGACAGGTTGAGGAGGCGGATGAGGTATGTAGATAGGAGATGGGGGTGCGGCTTGAGGTGGGAGGAGGGGATTGGTGGTAGGAAGAACAGGTTTAGGGAAGTGGGGACGAGCTGGGCTGGTTTTGGGATGCGGTGGGGGAAGGGGAGATTATGAAGCTTGTGAGGTCCACATTGATACCATTGGGCTGCAGGGTTCCCAAGCGGAATATGAGTTGCTGTTCCTGCAACCTTCGGGTGGCATCGTTGTGGCAGCGCAGGAGGCCCATGTTGGACATGTCATCTAAGGAGTGGGAGGGGGAGTTGAAATGGTTCGCGACTGGGAGGTGCAGTTGTTGCGACCGGAGCATAGATGTTCTACAAAGCGGTCCCCTAATCTTTGTTGTGTCCAGTGCTTATTTATTGATATAGCTTGGAGTGAATCAAATTGGCTGACGACTGGCATTGTGTTTTCAGGCTTGTCTTTTTTTTTGAAGTGTCATGCTCTCCCTTCATGGAGGATAGGATTTTTATGGAGCATCTTCTCACAATTACTTGTTTTCATCGTCCAACATCAATAGAGCATCATGGGGTGGTAGAAAATTTGAACAAAAGAATTTTAACAGTATTATCTCATTACAATATAATTTAACAATATTATCAATATTGTATTGATGTAGAGAGGAAAGGACTAAATAAATTGAAATTGTGAGATATATTTACTTGGGAATAAAGCTCACTAGAATCACATAAGGTTTTGACTAAGCATTGAGAACAAAATGTACTCCCTTGAGCTGCTTTGACTAGAGTTGCAGGAAACTAAAGCTGTTTCCAGCCGACACTCCAAGAAATAAAATGAAAGAGACATCGTAGAAGGATTGCAAATGTACAGCAAATCTAAAATGTATTACTTACAAGGGAATAATGAAAAATTAAAGTGGATCAGCAGTGACCTGCAAGGTCTCCCAATCTAGAATTGCATTTAGCTATGAGGCAAATATTGTTTTGTCACCAAAGATGAAAAATGAAGGGGCTAAATTGAGATGATCAGCTTGTTTCTACGGCAGAGCTTGATAGGCTAGGGGTGGAGGGGGGGTGGGTGTGCGGTGTTGGGGAAATGGGGGGGTTAAGGGGGTGGGGTTGGCATTTCTTCTTCCCTATCAGAATAGGATCTAGATGCTTAAATTATGCAGCCCAATGAGACTATCATCGGTATGCAACGCAATGTGAACATAATAAGGAATTGATGCAGCTGGAAGTGGTGGGGAGTTATGATCTGACAATTTAAACTCTAACCTTTTTTGGTAAGAAGTGTTAATTTGACTGTAACTGAACACAAGATGCTAAAGTCACAACTTATACAAGTCACCTGCTTATACAACTGAAAACTCAACAGACTTACCCAGATGTGGAAATTTCCACAGAGTAACAGAAGTTTATTTGGCGATTGATTGTGAAAATGTAACTTAGGGATTGACATGAACGTAAGTGAAAAAGCCCACGTGAGACAAGAGCTGTTCCCAGAATACCACTGCCTTGTCTTGAACATGACTTAGCTTTTTGCAAAGGGTACCTGGTAACAGCGGCCATCCTAGTTTTCCAGCTATAAGCTATCCAAAAAGGCAAGCTGCCTAGACAAAGAGACATTCCATCTTTTACCGTCTGGGAGAAGCACTTCTCCAGAGAGGGTGGGAAAGAGAGAGAGAGAGAGAGACAGAGAGAGAGAGATGTCAAAATAGCTAATAGTCTGCTGTAGAAAGTAACTGGTGCCACAATTGTTGAGCCAGAAGCCAGGAATCTTCTCTCTCCCAAAATCTGCTGTGCTGCACCGTCTATATGTGCAATAAAACACTAATTATGAAGCCACAAAACTATTGCTGCTATTGGATTGGACTTCAAGCATTAATTGTTTCACTTCAGCAACAAAACTCTCAAGCAAGGGCCCCAAAGACTTCTTGGCACTTTCTTACAAGCCTTCTTTTGTCTTGTTTGTTTTAATGTTAGTGTCTGTAATTTCAAGTCAATAATGTTATTACTTTATACTTAAAGCAATGGCGTATAATAAAATAATCTTTAACCTATTTAAACATAAATCCTCACTGCTTATCTACCTCATCTTGAATCATTACAAATTCAAAAAGGAATTAAACTAGTTATATTCATTCAGTTCACTGACTGTATTGATGGCATAGTCACCATGCCATCATGGAACATTCCCCTTCTAACCTTAAATGCATGTCACGTAGTATTAGACATTTCAGCTCTGGGATAAAGATTCTGACTGTCAAACCTATCTATGCATCTCACAATTTTCATAGACTTCTATCACGTCATCCCTCAGCCTCCACTATTCAAGAAAAAACAATCCAGGTTTTTATAGAGATAGTAAGAGCTGCAGGTGCTGGAGCCAGAGATAGCACAGTGTGGAGCTGGCGGAGCACAGCAGGTCAGGTAGCATCGGAGGAACAGGAAAGCTAGACATTTCAGTTCGGGATCCTTATTCAGCTTATAGCTCTTACCCTCTAATCGAGGCAGCATCCTGGTAAACCTCTTCTGCACCGTCTCCAAAGCCTCCACATCCTTCCTGTAATGTAGCGACTGGAATTCAACATATTCCTCTAAATGTGGCCTAAAATAAAGCCTTATAAAGCTGGAACATGACATCCTGACTCTTCTACTCTATTACTGACCAATAAAGGCAAGCATGCCATAAGCCTTCTTTACCACCTTCTCTATTTGCCTGGCCACTTTCAGGGAGCTCTGGACTTGAACCCTGAGATCAGTGCTGTTTAAGTCATATTGTTTGACATCACAAAGCGTCACTCAATTCATCTTTGTCTCACTTCACCTGCTGCCTAAACCTTCATCCTTTGTTACCCATAGGCCCGAATGTTCAAGTGCTCACCTGGTTGGCCTCTCAGCTTCCGGTTAACATCAATTATATTTTCTTATTTTTTTTAGCTCACTCGTGGGGCATGGGTGTAGCGAGCTGGCCAGCATTTATTCTCCACCCCCGTTGCCCTTGAGAAGGGAGCAGTGAGCTACCTTCTTGACATTCTGCTTTCCACTTGCTGTAGTTTGACTCACAATGTTTTTGGGGAGGGAATTCCAAGATCTTGACTCAGTGACAGTAAAGGAGCTGCAATATAATTCCAAGTCAGAATGGTTTGTGGATTGGACGGGAACTTGCAGATGGTGGTGCTGCCCTTGTCCTTCAAGATGGAAGTGGTTGTGGGTTTGGAAGGTGCTGTCTGAGGATCTTTGGCGAATTTCTGCTGTGCATCTTGTAGATAGTACACACTGCTGCTACTGAGTGTTGGTGGTAGAAGGAATGGATTTTTGTGGATGTAGTGCCAATCAGGCGGGCTGCTTTGCCTTGGAGGGCGTCAAGCTTCTTGAGTGTTGTTGCGGCTGCACCCATCCAGGTGAGTGGGGAATAATCCATCACACTCCTGGCTTGTGCCTTGTAGATGGTGGACAGGCTTTGAGGAGTCAGGAGGTGAATTACTCACCGCAGTATTCCAAGCTTCCAACCTGCTGTTGTAGCCATTGTATAAATATGGTGAGTCTAGTTCAATTCCTGGGCAATGGTAACCCCCAAGATGTTGACAGTGGGGGAATTCTGTGATGGTAATGCCATTAACGGTCAAGGGGAGGTTGTTAAGATGTCTCTTATTGGAGATAGCCATTGCCTCGCATTGGCATGGCAAAACTGCTGCTTGCCACTTTTCATTCCGAGCCTGTAAATTATTTAAGTCTTGCTGTTTCAGCATCTGAGGAGTAATAAATGGTGCTGAACATTCTGCAGTCGTTGGCAAACATCCCCCTTCTGATCTTCTGATGGAAGGAAGGTTATTGATGAAGCAACTGAAGATGGTTGGCCCTCTGCATTATACACGTGACGAAAGAGTATGGATGCCCTTCAAGGCTTGGTATCCTTGAGATTCTGTCCTGGTGAGTGCCAGGCAAAAATCTTCAACAGCCTGAGGTTTGAGGTTTTTTTTGGTTTTTCACATACACTGCAACCAAGAAACAATTTTTATTTAAAGTGGAAGATATTAACATGACATAGTCTGTGTATGAAACACAAACCATTTGGACATGAGCTGCTTGTTGCTGAGAGGGGAATGGGTCAATAACGAGCGGGTCTGTCATACATGGGAAAAACATCAGAACGTGCTGAAAATCAAATAACTGCAGCCTATTCTGAGTTTTCAGGTGCATTACTGTATTTCCAAATAGGGCGACAAGATATATTTTATTTGAAAGCAAATGCAAGCAGATTGATTTACTTTGTTAATGCAATACATATAATGGCTTTTGAAATAAATACTCTGGGCAAGAGGTTTATGTGGTAGTTGCTTCCTAAACATCTGATCGCTTGTGGGGGCTTTCCGGAGATTGTGCTATAAAGTGTTTCCTATTCGGCCAATGCTGGTTGTCACCGGGGAGCTGACAATTGTGAGCCTATTGTGAATGCCTTCAGAACCTTTTAAATTCCATAGAATTTTGTTGTTTTCACCCTTAGCAGCTTGCCTTCTAATATTATGCAATTGATTTGATTGACATAAGTTGCTGCTGTTTCTAATGTTGCAGCACTCTATGGATCTATAATTGCTAGAAAATGGGATTTTTTTTACAAAAACAAAGTGCTGGAAAATGGGATAGTCGGATGGTTGTTTTGACTCGCATGGATGCAACAACCAAAGAGCCCTTTTCTATGCTGTAGACCTCTATGACTCCATAACTATATAAGTGCTGCTGATGAACAATAAAATTTGTTTCACCATGGTTAGCTTTGCTGCAGGGGAGAGGATGAATAAACATAGGAAACCAAAAGTACTAGGGGATGTGATCATAAGTAGCGAACAAGACCGCAGGATGGCATGTTGCTTCCTGGTTGCTAGGCACAAGGAAGCATAAGAGTGGCTACAGGTCATTCTGGAGGGGGAGGGTGAGCAGCCACTGGCTGTGATACACATCGGTATTGATGACCCAGGCACGAGAAAGGATAAGCTCCTAAAAGCTGAATATAGAATTAGAATTAGCTTCATTGTCATACGTACTCACCTGAGTACAGTGAAAATTTTACAAGTTGCCAATTACAGCACCATCTTATGTACCAAGATACCTAGGTATAGATTCTTAAGTGCAAATTCTTAGGAAACAATCAGAAAAGTGAAGAAACAAACATCTAGCGTGACAGACCTTCGTGACATCTTGCATACAAAAGTACAAAATCCTAAGAATAAATTAGAAATATAAAGAAATTAAAAGTTCAGAATAACATTTCTTCCAATGCAGTCTGCGCTGGCACCAAGCCTCCGGTCCATGCTGAGGCCAGGAGTCCAAGATGACTGCACTCAAGGCTCAAGAATAGGAGGTAAAAAGAAAGAAGAGAAAAAATGCATGAAAGAAGAGAAAAAAAAGAGAAAAGAAACGGATCGAGCAGATGAGCTCTGGCTGAGGTGTCGTATTTGGCCGCCATCTTGGGTTGAATATTGAGGGTTAAGAAGCAAGTTAAAATGAAGGACCTCAAAGGTAATGACCTCAGGATTGCTACTGGTGCCACATGATGATCAAAGTAAAAATAGCAGAATATTGCAGTAAAATTGAACTGAAAAATAGGTAAAAGGTATGATTGTAGGAAAGTCGTAGTAGATGTTTCATAATTCTGAATAAATATAATTTTAATTCAGAAAGCAACTCTATGATAAGGATGCACCATCTGGGACTAACTAAAGAGGTTAAGGATCATATAAAATTGAAAGCAAAAGTACAATGTTACAAAAAAATTAGAGGTAGGTCTGAAATTGGGATGATTTTAGAAGTAAGCAAAGGATGCCAAAAAGGAAGATGTAGGAAGTAGACTGTAAGAGTAAACCAGCATGAAATATAAAAACAAGCAGAAAAGCAAAGATGAAAATACACAGCACTGAGGAGATCCAGTATTTGTTAATGTAGAGTCCATGTAAATCCCAGAGTCTAGTGCACATTGGATCCTATTGTGAAGGAAATCACTGATCCAAAATGGAATATGATTGACATCAAGGTTTATTAATTTTTCCATAAGCTGGAATGGCATTAAAAGCTGAAGAGAGTCCAACAAATGTAGCACGAGTATAAGTACCAAATCTATTCGAATGCTGTTGGATCAAATGGACCAGAAACAGAAGAGTATTGCCCACTGACTTATGAGGTTGATAAGTCCAATTATAATTGATTAATACGAGGAACAAAATGATCTGAAAGATGTTTTGACATTATGCATTTGAGACACTGCATGACTATTGACGTAAAAACAAGTGATGGGTAATCATTCAGCTCAACAAGCTGTGACTGCTTAGCAACCAGAATAATGATGGCTAATTTCCAACACTGAGGAACAATATATGTGTTGTTCCAACCAGGTGAGGAGGGGTCAAGTGGCTTCCCTTTTAAACCTCTCCTCATTTACCTGCAACAGTTTTTTTTTGTTTGTAAAGCATATTTGCCAGTTCAGTGAGTACTTAACTATTACTTGCTGTGATCGTAACAGATTAAATTGAACATCTTTTCTTGAATTTAACCAAAAAAAGCCTTTATTATGTATAATTCAATCAAATAGAATAACAATATAAGTAGTGACTTTTGTGCACATACCAACGCAGCTCACACACACAAATTCAGATTACAGAGTGGACACTGATATGTTAGTCAAATTAGAGTACATAAAAAAACTAATGTATCCAGTCTATAATTTGGTGACTTAACTCACTGCAGACTGAATTAGATAGTTCTAACGCTTTGATTTAAAGATGCTGATGGATAGGTTGGTCATTCTTGTGATGATGGCAGTGCTGGTCAGGGCACCTGTAAAAAAAACAGTCTGTGGCAGGGTATCTGTAGTAATTGGAATCAGGGTCAAGTAGACCTCATTGACTATGAGACCCTTGATTGGGGTTTTTAAGCTGGGCCAATCAGGGAGACCTGGCTGACAGATAAAACTAGGAGATTCAGACAGGCTCTGAGCTGGCTGGTCAGAGTCCATATACTGTACACATGTAAAGAAATGGTGATTTGGTGACGGTATACCAGCCTCTGTGCAGCTATTTTAGTATCTCTGCTTGATCACTGCCAACAAACACGGCTCAAAGCTTTCCCCACTGGCTGGATAAAATAGGAAGTGAGGGGAACCCACTCATGTTTTCTCTTGAAGCTGCTTGTTGAAAGCAAAATGTAAAATTACAAAGTGCTAGCTTGTCAACAGCCCTGTCTCGCCTGGAGTATTGTGTACAGTTTTGTTCTTCTTACTTGTGGATGATGTCCTGGCTGTGAGCACAGCAAAAGTTTTACAGACTGACTCCTGGGATGGCAGAACTGATGTATGAAGAGAAGTTGGATCAACTGGAGCTACCTTCACTAGAGTTTCGAAGAATGTGGGGAATCTTATAGAATCCTATAAAATTCTAGCAGGACTATGGGCAGCATGGTAGCTCAGTAGTTGACGCTGCTGCGTCACAGTGCCAGGGATCTGGGTTCGATTCCACCATCGGTTGACTGTCTCTGTCGAGGTTGAACATTCTCCCTGTGTCAGTGTGAGTTTCCTTCGGGTGCCCCAGTTTCCTCCAACAGTGCAAAGATATGCAGCTTAGATAGGCCATGCTAAATTTCCCTTAATGTCCAGGGATATGCAGGCTGGGTGGGTCAGCCATGGGAATTGCAGAGGTGGAAGGATAGGGTGGGGGTCTTGGGTCTGAGTGCAATGCTGTTTGGTCACCATGGATTGAATGGCCTGTTCCCACACTATAGAGATTCTCTGATTCTAAGATTAGACAGGGCAAATGCAGGAAGGATGTTCCCAATGACTAGAGCACTCAAAACCAGGGATTACAGTTAATGATACATTCAGAAATGAGAAGAGGAGAAGTTTCTTCACCATAAGAGTGGGGCCTGTAGAATTCTCTGTCACAGGAAGTGGTTAAGACCAAAACATGTGTAATGTTTGTCAGAAGACAATAGATATAGTTCTCAGCCGAAAGGGATCAATGGGTACGTGGAGTAAGCGGGAACAGAATACTGAGTTGGAAAATCAGCCATGCTCATAATGAATAGCAGAGCAGGTTCAAAGGGCTGAATGGCCTCCTTCTGCTCCTATTTTCTCTGTTACCAGCTCTGTGGAATCCAAAGGAGATTTGATTAACTTATACCTGGAAGTGTTCTTGTCTAAGGCCCAATTGTATTGACAATCAGTTTTTAATGGTTTGTCAACAATAGTAAAAGTACCTCAGATCAGTGGCCTACTACATGAATCACAGACAGGTAGCATGCAAGGATTGAGGAAGGCATATGGAATATTGGTCTTGTGTGTATTTCAACATTGTGTGACCCGAGGTATCTAGGCCTTACGTCCCAGAGACTGATCCAATCAACCAGTGTGTTCCTTGAACAAAAACAGAGAATGCTGGAGAAACTCAACAGGTCTGGCAGGAGAGAGAAACAGCGTTAGCATTTTGAGTCTATTCCCTGTAAAGGCCTAGCAAACTACACAGTTGCATCAAAAGCACTTGTTGACTAGGGAACACTGGGGTGTTTAGGTAAATTAATTAAATGGCACTGAGCATCCGGTTGCCAACCATTTCAACACACCACCACGTTCTCTGACCAACATCTCTGTCTTAGGCAAAGCTCAACATAATCTGGAAAAACAGCACCTCATTCTCCACTTGGGAACTTCTGGACTCATAGAAATGTACAAATATAGTAGATAGGAACAGGAGAAGGCCATTCAGCCCTTTGACTTGGCTGCGCCATTCTTCACAATAGTGGCTGATCGTCCAACTCAATAGCCTAATCCTTTCTGCCTGTAACCTTTGATCCCATTTGACTCAACTGCCATATCGAGCTGCGTCTTGAATACATTCATTGTTTTGGCATCAACTACTTCCTGCGGTAATAAATTCCGCTGGCTCACCACTCCTCATGTCCGTCCTCAATAATGTGTTCAATAATTTTAGGGCCTCAGCACCTTCTTCCCTGTCCTTACCCCAGCCCTTACACACCATGCCTTGTCACCTGATGGGCTGCTTTCACAAACAACCTATTGCCGGCCACACAACGGTTATCATTAACAGCTATTCATTCTCCCAGACTGATCTTTATCCATTCCATTGTCTACCCAATGTTTTTCCTGTCTTTCTGGGCTCTATCTCCATCTATTGTTTACTCCTCCCCTTATCCCATCTTCAGCACAAACTCTTTCCTCACTGCATCAGTCTGAAGAAGAGTCACTGGACCTGAAACATTAACTCTGCTTTCTCTCTGCAGATGTTGCAGACTTACTGAGTTTTCCCAGCAATTTCTGATTTTATTTCTGATATCTAGACCCACAGTTCTTTGGTTTTTTGCACTTATTCAACACGTGAAGGAAGGTTTGTTGTGAGCAAATTATTAAAATTTGTCATTTCTGAATGGGATTAGAATTTAAATTTTACGTTTAAAATATTTTATGCATTGGTCTACCAGCAAGTGTATTTAGTTGCATTGAGGGGAATAAAATGAATAATCCTTTTGGAAACCTGAGTGCCACATCAGAGGAAGGTTTGTGTGCTCTCAAATTGAAGCGAATTGTTAACTTCCTGCTGTGGAAGGTTATTGCATTTACTGAGTCAATCTGTTTGGGTCAATCTTGCTTCTTATCTGAAATGTGGATGGCCAGAGGACTGGGAGAGGAAGTGAGTATTTTCATTAAAATTTTTCTATCTGAGAATGACGGTTGATTGCTCTCGTTCTAACACTGAAGATAAAAGTGTTTATACTCTGACATTGCTGGCTATCTGACTCATATGAAAATTGTCCTGCCTCTGGAAATATCATGACATGATTTTTACAATTATATCAATGTGAGGATGATCTGACTGTATTTTCTCTCCAGCTCCTCTACACTTGTTTCTCAATGGCTGTGTTTGTATTTTTCTCTTCCCAGACACTACAATCTAGAATCCACTGAAATCTCTAGTGGCTTGTCTAATGTTTCTCCCTTTCCATGTCCATTCTCCTGCTTTCCCAAGCGCACCGCAACTGCTAAGTCAGCATTGTAAGTCCTGTTGTGTGACACCTTCTTCTGGAAGGGCTTTGGTCTGTCCTCTTGCCCTAGAACAGGACAAGCATTATGTAATATTTAAACGTGAATGATTTAAAGACTGTTTATGATTTTACCATAATGTGTAGGTGCCGGTGTGGGACTGGGGTGGACAAAGTCAGAAGTCGCACGATACCAGGTTATAGTCCAACGGATTTATTTGTAAACACAAGCTTTTAGAGTGCTGGTCCTTCATCTATTTGCACAAAATACATATAAATCACTCTGAAAAAGTAGTTTTAGTGAGACCGGTTTCCTGGTCTGGGAGAACTATGTCCACCCAGCTGTCACTAAACACTGTAGAAAACTGCAAATTTAGACAGAAAGTACAGGGTTTTGTTTTTAATTTTTGCTCAAAACAATTACAGTTTACAAATGTTTGGGGCCATTGTTGCCCCACTACAGGCGCAGTGACTTTAGTTGAGTATAAACTATGTGATCGACTTGAAGAGAAGCCTATTACTCTATTTCCCTGTTTGTACCAATGTGGTGCAAATGAAGTGTAACTGAGGCTGCCTGCACTCTTGTCCTTTTCATGCTGTCCAAATACGTTGTCTGTTTCAGGATTGATGCTCATCCTGCACAATGTAGAATAACCAATGAATATCGAAAAAAAAAGTCTCAGACATGGACAGAAACTTTTACATGTCTCTTCTGGCAGGCTTAAATCAGTTGTTGTATCCTATAATCTAATAACGGGTATCTTGCCTTCCTATAAAGCATAAGATTGAAGAGGCAAACGTGAGAATTTTAAAAGTCAGAACACCTTCCCCAAATTGTCAGAATGTTACTTTGTAGGAAATGGAGTATATATTGTAAGGATGGGGAGCGGATTTGGAAACAATGGGAACATTGCTGACTTCAGCTACCAAGTAATGTATTTGAAGAAGCATGGACTCAAACGCATACAAAAATGTGAACAAGTAATAAGAGTAGACCACTCAGTCGTTTGAGCCTGCTATCCCATTCAATAAGCTTATTGCTGATCAGATTTTTAGTTCAACTCTACATTCTGCATATCCCTGCAAATCTTTCATCCCTTTGCAAATCAAGAATTTATCAATCTCTGCCTTAAAGATACTCAAATATCTTGTATTCGTTGCCCTTTAATGATGGAAATTTCAAAGATTAGCCACTCTCTGCGAGAAAAAAAATCTTTTCCTCAAATCTGTCTTAAGTGGGCATCCCCTCATTTGTAAACTCTGACCTTTAGTCCTAGAATCTCCCATAAGAGGAAACATCCTTTCAGCATCCATTTGGCCAAGTCCCCTCAGGATTTTATATGTTTCGGTTAAGTCACTTCTGACCCTTCTAAACGCCAGACGATACAGGCCTAGCCTGTGTAGCTTTTCCCCATTAGGCAATCACATATTCAAACTTTCTTAAAGAAGGTCATTTTGACTTCCTTAAAGGAAGTCAAGTAATACTTTTATCCCTCACCGAGCCTTCATTCCTTTTATCATTAGCACAAAGTCAGTTTTTGTGCAGGAAATATACTTCTGGTGAACTCCAGATTCATGTGTATATGACATGTTAATGTGTCACAGAACTAACAATGGCTCTTTGCTTTAGTACGTTTAATGAAATATTTTGGGATTTCAACAACTTTCTTGTCTGCGCTAGTAGATGGAATAAAGACCATTCTTTTCAAGAACTGCATTAATGTTAAAACTAATGGCTGAGTTTATGATTGTGAAAATTGATTGTGCAAAAGCAGAAGAGGATAGCAGGTTAACTTGAGAATTTATGCAACTATCACAAAATATGTCTTAGCAGATCATTTTAGGATTCAGCATCAGACTGATGGCACTTAACATGGTAGAAAGGTTTTGTCACTTCAAAGTGAAAAAGGGAGATAAAAATTACAAAAGCACTTTGGGATCTAAGAGTAATATTATTTATTTTGGGCATGCTGCTTACTATTTTCCATCTGTTATAAAATTTAGACAGCATACTTTTAATAAGGGACATTATTTCTTTGTCACCAGATAATCAGTATGTTAATATTTTTGAGATAACAAGGTACAGGGCTGGATGAACACAGCAGGCCAAGCAGCATCAGAGGAGTAGGAAAGCTGACTTTTTGAGCCAAGACCCTTCTACTATCTGTTAATATTTCTTACCGCTCAAATGGAATTAAGTGTAACATGTTTGTGACAGTTGTCCAGTGACTGAAACAATACATTCAGTAATTTTAACTAGTTTGAAATTACTTGTAATGATTCAGCAATCAAAATATTGTTTTCTCATCTACTTTGCATTCATTATCACTTCAGCTACATGTTTTATATCAGTCATAAATACTCACAATGTGAGAAACCACCCAGGAAAGGTGGCCCTTCTAACACGCCAGAGAATTCAAGTTTATTGTCTCACCATATTGCGGTAATACAGTGATGCACCAATATCCCCTGTCCGATAGCTAGCGGTGGTAGGCACCAAATAAGATCCTGGGAGTAAATGTGCCCAAAACCAAAAATTCTTACATGAGCTAAACTTAGCCAAGATCTTCAAGAATGCTCTGAATCAATAATTTCATTATCTTTACACTTTTCTACTAAGTTTGGTTAGTTTATAAATGAAAATTTATCAGTTTATTGGGTCGTCAGGTGAGTAGGAGAGGAGGAGGATCAAGAAACAGGTATCAACAATGTTCCCTGTGAGCTACAGGACTGTACACTCGTACACCCTCTCCAAGGTTCTGAGAATGGCAATCGGCTTCAGCACACAGATCATGGCATTGATGCCCTGATCCAGATGCCCCTGCTGCGTGTGGATCTCGGAGATTCACACAGTTGGAAATAAAATTATTCAGAAGGCTGGTCACCAGTACCTGCAAAAAAAAATGGGAGAAGAGACCTGGAAACAGGCACCTGAAAGCACACAGAGAGAGATAGAGTGGACACCAGATAAAATAGCACAAGGCAAAGACAAGAGAGCCAAGAGTGACATCTGAGGAAACTCATTCATTGATTGGTTGTTGTTCAGTTGCTATTAGGGACTGTATTTTGCCTCCAGTAAATTGGACATTCCTTGAGCCATGTTTTCATTATTGTGATGTCTAAATCCCGCAAGGCGATCTATGCATGTAACTCCCCAATCCTACAAACTGTGCTCTGGGCATTCATATCCACACAGTGTACCTCTGACTTAAACTTTATTAATTTCTTCCTTACACCGAATCTGCCGAAATGGACCACGATCTCTGACTGATCACTGACCCCCAGAGGAATGTCCTACAGCTGTTCTGTGACATCCTTGACCAGGAAGCACCAAGAAGGAAACATACCACCTTGGAGTTACATTGGCGATTACAGAAATGCCCATCTGTTCCCATAAATAAAGAATTCGCTGAGCACTGCTGCTCTTCTGCTCTTAACTGTCCAGTCAGTCATGCTTTGTTTTTAATAATCTGCCCAGTCTTCTGACCTGCCACCTGTTTTTGCATAATGATATTCATTTAGATTGATATTTTCTTTTAGCATTTTTAATTATGTTGGTGGGTCTGTCCCTTGGAATATATCTTTCGAGTTGGAACGTATTTACACTGTACGTTCTGAAATAGTTTCTTAAATATCTACCAGTATCTTTCATGCCCTTCTGTTTGAACTTCATTTGCCATTCACTTTAAACACTTCTGCTTCCATGCCCTTGTCATTGCATGCACTTAATTATTAAAATATAGTCTTGGGCCCACTCCCCTCTCCATCAAACTGAGTGTAAAATTCAATCATATTATGGTTGCTGCCAAACCGTGTCAGCTGATAAGTCTGCGCAGGTAACCAAGAGTGTTAGACGGTGAGTAATGTGTCAACAGCTGAATAATGAGCGAAGGGATAACCGAGAATCTGATTAATTAAGGCAGAGAGATAATTACAAAAAATTAAAAATAAGCTGGTGCTGGAGACAAACCAAATGACTGGAATAACATAATAGGTATAAGAATCGCATGCCGAGGGCCTAACCAAAGTGATAAGTAGCTCAAAACTGCACAAACTAATTAAGGTAGAGACATCATAACAGTTTATCCAGGTGATGGCATCAAAACAGGATGGTAAGGAAGGTTTTAACAGATATAGAACAGTGTGGTGGGGGTCACATTGTAGTGTGACGTGGACCCAAGTTCACGGTTGAGGCAGTCTTCCTGAGTACGGAACTTCAATATCAGTCTCTGCTGGGTGATTCTGCTTTGTTATGAATCTCAAAGTCCACCTTTGAGGATGCTTAGCCGAAGATCCTAGGCCAAATGTCCTTGCCCGCTGAAGTGTTCCCCGACTGGGAGTGAACATCCTGTCGGCCCGTTGTTGTGTGGTGTCCCCCTGACTAAGGGGCTATGCTCCAAAAGCCTGTGTTTTCAAATAAACCTGTTGGATTATAACCTGGTTTCGTGTGATGTATGACCTTGTCCACCCCAGTCCGACACTGGCACCTCTGCATCGCGGCTATTAGGGAGTCATTGTCATACAAAGTAGAATGGATTATTGCAAAGAAGCATACTAATAACTGTACGACTAGCCATAACAGACAACTACCTGCCGATCCAACCAAAGAACATACCCATCAACTCAACAGGCTGACCAAGACTTTTGATCCAGATCTTCAGAGTATCCTATGCACTCTCATCCTGTGTACATCTCGCATGGAGACTTCTACTGCCTTCCAAAGATACACAAAGCCAATACACCTATGCGTCTCATCGCATCAGGCAATGGAACCCCGTGTGAGTTCGAGGGCACTTTGTACAAGGAAACCCCAGCTTCTGTCATCCCATCGTCAGAGGTGCCAAGGACTACTCTTCAGAATCAGCCTCATTCTTGGACACACACATCTCCATCAGGGACAGACACCTCAATACCTCTTTCTCCCGGAAGGATAACCCCATGATGCTGCACTTCTCTAGCTTCCACCCTAAACATATTAAAGAATCCTTCCCCTATGGACAGGCCCTGCACAGACACAGGACCTTCTGAGATGAGTAAGAACGCGATAGATGCCTAAAGATTTTGAAGAATGCCCTCATAAGAATGGGATACGATGCTCAACTCATCAACCACCGGCTCCGACAAGCCACAGCAAAACTCACAAGAATGTCCTCAGAAGACAGACACAGAATGTGGCTGACTGTGTACCCTTCATCATTCAGTACTTCGCTGGACCAGAGAAACTATGCCGCGTTCTTTGCAGCCATCAACATATCAAAAATGACGAGTATCTTGCCAAGATATTCTCTACACCTTGACTCCTCACCTTCAAGCAACCACTGAGCCTAAATCAGACCACTGTTTGCAGCAAACTAACCAGCCTTCAGGACCACATTGACCACAACACCATACAATTCTGTTATGGCAACCTCTGCCAGTTATGTCAGATCATCGACATGCATCCTACCATCAAATGTAGGAACACCACCCACCGGGTGCGTGGCAGATATTCATGTGACTCGGCCAGTGTTGTCTATGTCATAAGATGCAGGTCAGGATGCCCCGAGACATGGTACATCGACGAGACCATGCAGACACTAGGGCAACAGATGAACGGAAAGTGTACAACAATGGCCGGACAGAAATGTGCCCTCCCTGTCAGGGAACACTTCAGTGGCCAAGGACATTCAGCCTCCGATCTTCAGTTAAACATCCTCCAAGGCAGCCTTTGGGATACACAGCAATGCAGAATCACCAAGCAGAACTGATAGCCAAATTCCAAACCCATGAAGATGGCCTCAACCCTCTTGGGTTCATGATGCACTATGTGTGACCCCACCAACTGTTCTGTATCTGTAAAATCTTCCTCACTGCCCTGTTTTGTCTCCATCACCTTGATAAATTGTTATGATCTCTCTAACAATTAGTTTGTGCAGTTTTGAATTACTTATTGGTTTGGTTAGACCCTCGGCATGTGACTCCTATTCCTATCATGTTATTCCAGTCATCTGGTTTGCCTCCAGCACCATCTTACTTCTAATTTTTTTGTAATTACTGTCTAACACTCTTGGCGACTTGCTCAAGCTTATCATCTGACTCTCCACTCTAACCATTTGTATGATCTTTTGATCTCTCTGCCCTTGATCTCTGCCTATAAACTCTGTGTCTGTGAGCTCTTCTCACACACTGCACGTGACGAAAAGGCAATGTTCTGAAAGCTTGTGATTTCAGATAAACCTGTTGGACTATAACCTAGTATCGTGTGGCTTCTGGCTTTGTCCACCCCAGTCCAACACTGGCACCTCCACATCAGAATCAAAAGGAATACAGAAAGTTCAAGTGGGAGATTAAAAAGCAAACACAGGAAGCAAAGAGGAATTCTGAAGAAAAATATTAGCAGCTAAAAGTCTTCTGATAGCAAAATGGTGGTAAAAGAGGGAATAGAACCAAATAAGTACCAAAAATGGGATTGACGCAAAAGCATTGCTGAGACTTAAATGCATGCTTTATAGTTTTCTGCACTAAAGTGGGAACTGATATTCTTGGTAATAGAACAGGAAACTCAGTCACTGGAAGAGTTCAACATTGATAAAGAACTGTTTTCTTACCAAAAGCTGATAAGGCACTGAGACTGGATGAGATACCTCTAGAAATATTGAAGAAAGCCAGAAAATTGTCAAGGCTCTGGCAATTATTTTTCAATCTTTCCTGGGTCTGGAGGTGATGTTGGAGGGCTGGAAAATTGTAAACATTATTCACTTGTTCAACAATGGTTATAAAAATATCCTCAGCAATTGCAGACCCGTCAGCATAACCTAGTTGCGGGGAAACTTATTAAAGGTGCTTGACACAGGGAACACAACAGGCTTGCAAGGAAATTTATAGGGCACAGAATAAGGGGGACAGTATTGATGGGGATGAAAAGTTGGCTGACGGATAAGAAACCAAGTAATGTTTATTGGATAATAAAATGTGAGGCTGGATGAACACAGCAGGCCCAGCAGCATCTCAGGAGCACAAAAGCTGACGTTTCGGGCCTAGACCCTTCATCAGAGAGGGGTATGGGGTGAGGGTTCTGGAATAAATAGGGAGAGGGAGGAGGCGGACCGAAGATGGAGAGAAAAGAAGATAGGTGGAGAGGAGAGTATAGGTGGGGAGATAGGGAGGGGATAGGTCAGTCCAGGGAAGACGGGACAGGTCAAGGAGGTGGGATGAGGTTAGTAGGTAGGAGATGGAGGTGTGGCTAGGGGTGGGAGGAAGGGATGGGTGAGAGGAAGAACAGGTTAGGGAGGCAGAGACAGGTTGGACTGGTTTTGGGGACCTCCCACCCACAGCCTCCAACCTCATTGTTCCCCAACCCCGCACGGCCCGTTTCTGTCTCCTTCCCAAAATCCACAAACCTGCCTGCCCTGGTCGACCCATTGTCTCAGCCTGTTCCTGCCCCACCGAACTCATCTCCACCTATCTGGACACCATTCTCCCCTTTGGTCCAGGAACTCCCTACCTACGTCCGTGACACCACCCACGCCCTCCACCTCCTCCAGGACTTCCAATTCCCTGGCCCCCAACACCTCATTTTCACCATGGACGTCCAGTCCCTATACACCTGTATTCCGCATGCAGAGGGCCTCAAGGCCCTCCGCTTCTTCCTGTCCTGCAGGCCCGACCAGTCCCCCTCCACCGACACCCTCATCCGCCTAGCCGAACTTGTCCTCACCCTCAACAACTTCTCTTTCGATTCCTCCCACTTCCTACAGACAAAGGGGGTGGCCATGGGCACCCGCATGGGCCCCAGCTATGTCTGCCTCTTTGTAGGTTACGTGGAACAGTCCCTTTTCCGCACCTACACAGGCCCCAAACCCCACCTCTTCCTTTGTTACATTGATGACTGTATCGGCGCCGCCTCTTGCTCCCCAGAGGAGCTCGAACAGTTCATCCACTTCACCAACACCTTCCACCCCAACCTTCAGTTCACCTGGGCCATCTCCAGCACATCTCTCACCTTCCTGGACCTCTCAGTCTCCATCTCAGGCAACCAGCTTGTAACTGATGTCCATTTCAAGCCCACTGACTCCCACAGCTACCTAGAATACACCTCCTCCCTCCCACCCACCCTCCTGCAAAAATTCCATCCCCTATTCCCAATTCCTCCGCCTCCACTGCATCTGCTCCCACGATGAGGCATTCCACTCCCGCACATCCCAGATGTCCAAGTTCTTCAAGGACCGCAACTTTCCCCCCACAGTGGTCAAGAATGCCCTTGACCGCGTCTCCCGCATTTCCCTCACACCCCGCCCCCGCCACAACCACCCAGAGAGGATCCCCCTCGTTCTCACACACCACCCCACCAACCTCCGGATACAACGCTTCATCCTCCGACACTTCCGCCATCTACAATTCGATCCCACCACCCAAGATATTTTTCCACCCCCACCCCTGTCTGCTATCCGGAGAGACCACTCTCTCCGTGACTCCCTTGTTTGCTCCACACTGCCCTCCAACCCCACCACACCCGGCATCTTCCCCTGCAACCGCAGGAAATGCTACACTTGCCCCCACACCTCCTCCCTCACCCCATCCCAGGCCCCAAGATGACTTTCCATATTAAGCAGAGGTTCACCTGCACATCTGCCAATGTGGTATACTGCATCCATTGTACCCGGTGTGACTTCCTCTACATTGGGGAAACCAAGCGGAGCCTTGGGGACCGCTTTGCAGAACACCTCCGCTCGGTTTGCAATAAACAACTGAACCTCCCAGTCGCAAACCATTTCCACTCCCCCTCCCATTCTTTAGATGACATGTCCATCATGGGCCTCCTGCAGTGCCACAATGATGCCACCCAAAGGTTGCAGGAACAGCAACTCATATTCCGCTTGGGAACCCTGCAGCCCAATGGTATCAATGTGGACTTCACCAGCTTCAAAATCTCCCCTTCCCCCACCGCATCCCAAAACCAGCCCAGTTCGTCCCCTCCCCCCACTGCACCACACAACCAGCCCAGCTCTTTCCCTCCACCCACTGCATCCCAAAACCAGTCCAACCTGTCTCTGCCTCCCTAACCTGTTCTTCCGCTCACCCGTCCCTTCTTCCCACCCCAAGCCGCACCTCCATCTCCTACCTACTAACCTCATCCCACCTCCTTGACCTGTCCGTCTTCCCTGGACTGACCTATCCCCTCCCTACCTCGCCACCTATACTCTCCTCTCCACCTATCTTCTTTTCTCTCCATCTTCGGTCTGCTTCCCCCTCTCTCCCTATTTATTCCAGAACCCTCACCCCATCCCCCTCTCTGATGAAGGGTCTAGGCCCGAAACATCAGCTTTTGTGCTCCTGAGATGCTGCTTGGCCTGCTGTATTCATCCAGCTTCACACTTTGTTATCTTGGATTCTCCAGCATCTGCAGTTCCCATTATCACTAATGTTTATTGGATATTTTTGGGATGGAAGTAGGTTTCTAATAGAGCTCCCACTTTTTGGTGTTGGGAACCTTGATTTTCTGTTTTTCATGATCTCGATCAATTTCAAAATTTGCAGATGATGCAAAACTTGGAAGCATTGTAAATTGTGAAGAAAGCAGTGTAGAACTTCAAAAGGGCATTGAAATAATTGATGAAGTTCAATACAGGGAGTGTAATGATACACTTTGGTACTAAATTCTAAAGGGTATTCAGGAGCAGGGAACCCTGGGTGCATATATGCACATTAATCATTAAAGATAGCATGAGAGGCTTTGTGTTAATAAACTATATAAAGTTTCTAGGCTTCATAAATAGGGGCATGAAGTATAAGAACAGTGAGTTTATTGTGAATATATAACTGGCCAACCTCAGCTGGAGCATTGTGCACAGTTTTGGTGCCACATTATAGGAAAGATGAGGATGCATTGGAGAGCTTAATGAGAATGACACTTCAGTTCTGAGAAAAGTTGGGATGATTGGACCTAAGATAACTAAGTGTGGAGCTGGATGAACACAGCAGGCCAAGCAGCATCTTAGGACTTCTCCCATTTGCGAACCATTTTAACTCCCCCTCCCATTCCTCAAATAACATGTCCATCCTGGGCCTCCTGTAGTGCCATAACGATGCCACCTGAAGGTTGCAGAAACAGCAACCATATTCCGCTTGGGAACCCTGCAGCCCAATGGTATCAATGTGGATTTCACAAGCTTCAAAATCTCTCCTCCCCCCACTGCCTCCCAAAACCAGCCCAGCTTGTCCCCGCCTCCCTAGCCTGTTCTTCCTCTCACCTATCCCCTCCTCCCACCTCAAGCCGCACCTCCATTTCCTACCTACTAACCTCATTCCTCCCCCTTGATCTGTCCGCCCTTCCCGGACTGACCTATCCCCTCCCTACCTCCCCACCTATACTCTCCTCTCCACCTATCTTCTTTTCTCTCCATCTTCTCTCCCTCCTCTATCCATCTTCGGTCCTCCTCCCCCTCTCTCCCTATTTATTTCAGAACCCTCTCCCTCTCCCCCTTTTCTGATGAAGGGTCTAGGCCCAAAATATCAGCTTTTGTGCTCCTAAGATGCTGCTTGGCCTGCTGTGTTCATCCAGCTCCACACTTTGTTATCTCAGATTCTCCAGCATCTGCAGTTCCCATTATCACTGATAGATTGGAACTGTTTGTTTTAGAGAAGAGAAGGTAAGAGGAGATTTGATTGAAGCTTTCACAAACGTGAGGGATCTGGACATAACAAATAAGGAAATATTGTTCCCACTTATAAACGGATCAAAGAACCAAAGGGCACAGTTCTAATGTGTTTTGCAAGAGGAGCAAATGTGACATGAGAAAGAAAACATTTTCACGTAGCAAGCAGTCAGAGTCTGGATCGCACTACCTGGAAGTGTGCAGAAGCTGGTGAAATTGACACATCCAAGACAGCATTAGATAATTCTTTAAATAGGAGCAATGTGCAAGGTTTCAGACAAAAGGCAAGGGACTGGCACTAAGTTAATATGCTCAGACAGTCTATGCAGATATGATAGACCGAATGTCCTCCTCCTTCACTGTAACCACACTGTGATTCGGTGTTACTAGAGATGGCTGCAGACTGAGTGTTAAACCACTGATACGTTTGAGTGCCTTAGTTGTGCTCCTCTCTGGACTGGATTTTGGAGCTTAGCCACATTGCTTCTGGAAACTCCAGAATTCGCCAAGTGAAATCCAAATGTGAGTCCAGATGGATTTAGACACTTGCGGGAGAACTGTGTGGCATTGAAAACAGCATTTGTTAAAGTCTGGGAAGAGCTTTCTGCCCTGTATTTAGGCACAAAAAATACGTGGAACAAGAAGGGATTTCTCAGACAAAAAGGGAGCTTGTCAAAATTAGTGCAATAAAAAGTTTATCCCTGAAAAAATGTCATTTCGTAAAACAGCACTTGGATATTGCTGAAACATTTTGTTGAAGCTTTCTGTTTACTACTCATCAGGACAATTCACAAAACTATCAATAAAAGGGGAAACCAACATTTATGCTGCAAGAGAGGATAATGCTGTTTGGCAGCAAGTGGACTTTCAGTGTTTGAGGCATTGCCTTGGAGAGCACACCAATTAATGACGATTGACAGTTAACTGCTGGCTTTGTTTAAATTTGAAACCAGGCAAGCGTATTCTGATTGGTATGGGGACTATCATGAGAAATGAACCTGTTAATGGTTGTCACCTGTTTGGTTGAATTGGAACAGGCACAATGTGTGGACATGTTCATTCTGTTTGCAAAACACAGGGCCCTGTGTGTTTATATGCATAGCACCCAGTAAGTGAACCATACTGCAAGACTGATAGTCCTAAACTTACTGTCAACGTATTGTTTGAGCATTCAGGATTATCCAGCTGATGTTATCCAATCGCAGCATCACATCTAATGTTAAACACTGCGTTGTGCATTTTGCAAACACAGGCTTGCTGGGTGTGATCAGTAAATTGCTTGTGGTAAACAGCTAAAGGGATATGTTATTTGTTACAGTCCATCTGTGTTTGAGTTGCAGAGCCTGCAAACCTGGCATCACATTGACACTGAGATTCATATACCACACTAATCATTTGCCTGATTGGCAGAATGTCTTTTTGACCTGATGGGTGTATCCTGTTTGCAGTGGACATCAGTGTTGCTACGCATAGTGTCAATGTGAAACAGCTGCTGAATCATTGTGGCCATCTGGATAAAGAATTCTACTGTTCAAAAGTAATATAATTACCAGAGATAGTAGGAACTGCTGATGCTGGAGAATCTGAGATAACGTTGTGTGAAGCTAGATGAACACACCAGGCAAAGCAGCATCAGAGGAGCAGGAAAGTTTGATGTTTTGGGTCGAGACCCTTCTTCAAACTTTCCTGCTCCTCTGATGCTGCTTGGCCTGATGTGTTCATCCAGCTTCACACCGTGTTATCTAATATAAGACCACAAGACATAGGATTGGAACTAAGACCATTCGGCCCATCGAGTGCACTCCGCCATTTAATCAAAGCTGATGGGCATTTCAACTCCACATCCCTGCACTCTCCCCATAGCCCTAGAATTTATCGATCTCTGCCTTCAAGACATTTAACATCCTGGCTTCCACTGCATTCTGTGGCAATAAATTCCACAAGCCCACCACTCTCTGGCTGAAGAAATGTCTCCTCATTTCAGTTTTAAATTTACCCCCTCTAATTTTAAGGCTGTGCCCACAGGTCCTAGTCCCGCCTAACGGAAACAACTTCCTAGCGTCCACCCCTTCTAAACCATACTTTATCTTGTAAGTTTCTATTAGATCTCCCCTCAACCTTCTAAACGCTAATGAGTACAATCCCAGGATATAATTACCATATCACCACAGAAAACAGCTAGTCAATATTTTACAATGTAAATATTTGTCCTGTATGACAAAAAGGAAGCAAACTGATGTTGTACAAATATTGGTACCAGATGTCGTTAGCACTGTCAATGTCCCCCAACACAAACCTTCTTGATCACGCTCAGTAAATTCCTTGCATATAATGTGCAAGTGTTTACACTTTTAAAAAAGTATCCAGAATATTATGAAGGCTAACAGATCTAGCTGTGATTAAACTCTGTGGTTCTCCTGTTGTAGTTTTGTATTAGAATGGTTTGTCTCTCTGCGAATGGAGCTTGAGAGTAAAATGTTGAGGTTAACCTATTATTTATTTGCAGAATTCTAAACACAAGGTTGTCTATTACTCAATAGCCCATAAGCAGAACACTTCAGGTGCTGGAAATCTAGAATGAAAGTAGAAAATGCAGTTGAGAGAGAGAGAATCAATAGTCCAGGTAAATTACTTTTTGTCAGACTGGGGTTAAACTATTTCCTATCTTTAAAAATACAAAGTGTTTTCAGCATGTGATTAATCTTTCTTTTTGTAAGCATTCTTGGTATTCAAAAGCAGCATTCTGTGAAAGTGGCACCATAGTAACATTCAGGGGTACAGGATAACAGGATTGCCGAGTGGTAACATTCAATTCTACCCAGTGAGGCTTTTTGCACAGGTTTCAATAATTCATTCAGGACAGACTGGGGAGTCACTGAATTACAGTTCCAGGATCACAGGACAACAGGAACATATCTGCATTTGGGGCACTGATGTTTTGTTGTCCTGCATGGAAGGAATTAAAAGTAGTTGGGTGGATTTGTGTGTTACAACAAACTTAGGAGCAAGTACTATGAATTAGTAAGCAACTAAGAGTTAGAGTTAGGACTCAGAAGAAGTCCTGGGGGAGCTGTGAAAGTTGAAAGGTCACTTGCTTGTGTAAAGAAGCTGTTATGGGCTTAGAAAAAGCCTACACGTGTTAATACTTCAGTGCAGCAGAGAAAATGGGATTTGGAAGGCTCAGAAGCAGTATTTGCTTCATGTAACTAAGCAAGGTTAAAGCTCCAGGAAAAGCTAGGAACATAGCTATCTTAGAGAGTCTAGCAGTTGGCAAAAAAAACTGCATCTGCACTGATGAAGAAGTACCGGAGTGTAGTTTCAAAGTAGTGTGAATTCAGGTTGGGAGCATGATGGATCTGAACAGGAGGTATTGTTCAGGCAGACCATATTCAAACAGCTTTTGAGAGGGAGGTTCAAGGTCAGATCAACAAAAATGAAGAATTGTAACATCATGTAAATTATACCAGGATTTGATGACCTGTCATGCCATTACTGTCTGAGAAGATGTAACTGAGATATCTGTGGACTGTGTCTTGATTCCATTTGATATGTGATGTGCATTGAGGGGTATTTGATTGCAGATCAAATGATGTTGGCACAGTGGTAATGTCACTGGACCAGCAATTCCATAAACCCCAAGGGAGCAAGTTTATAGCTCGGGGAAAAGCTAGGGATATATCTATTTTAGAGAGTCTAGCAGTTGGTGAAAAGCTACAGCTGTACTGGTGAAGAAGAATTGGAGCACATCCCACAGTGGTAAATGCTGAAATTGAAATTCAGTAAAAATCTAGAATTTTAAAAAATGGACTAATGATGAGACTGTCACAAAATCCTGTCTAGTTCACAAATTACCTTCAGGGAGAGAAATCTGCCATCCTTTCCTATCTGATTTAGATGTGATTCCAGACTCTCAGCAACGCAGTTGCCTCTTAAATGTCCTCTCACATTAGTGATGGCAATAAATTCCGCCCTAACCAGTGATACCCACATCCTGTGAGTGGATTAAAAATTCTATGACCCATGTTTGCCAGATGTCAATCCTGGGAGGTAGATACAAGTTGTATGAGGTTTGACATCTCAGAATATCTTTCTATTTTAGTGTCAAATAATTTATTTCCTTCCCAACCATGCTTTTCCCCTGTAACCAAAACAGTGCAAAATCCTACAGAACTGAGCTTGAAACAAATAATACTGAAATAGTCAGTCAGTCTGGCAATATTTGTGGAGAATAAAACAGAGTTCGCATCTCAAGTTTGTAAACTTTCATCATATCTCAGAAAAATAAGAGATGTAGTCAGTTTTGACCCATTGAGAGAGGGAGAATGCAAAAAACAATAAGGAAGGACAGTGATAGGAATACTGGAGTTATAATGTTAGTGCCAATACCTGGTATGCCAATTAATGCTAGGAACATAACATGCGAACAATGCTGATCCAATTCTTATAAGCTGTTCAATCAAACGCCCAAATTAATTTCATCTTCCACTGTCATTACTGTGTAATCTAATGAGCAGCTCTTTCCTGTTACATGTATGAAGCTGAAGACATCTGATGACTATTCAGTGGATGCATCCCTTTCACTTTCCGTTCTCTGATTTGTGTTTCAGAAAATCCGCAAAGATGATTTTGGCTTAAAGTATCAGAAGCTACTAACGAAATTTTCCTGATTTGCACCATGTGTTAATCAGAAGTCAAACTTGAAATTGATCATCAAATTACTGCTAGGCCTGGTATGCTCCAGCTTTGGTTATTGGAACTGGGATTGTGATATATACAAGTGTCAGTGGAAGCAGTTTCTGGATGGTGTGAAACTATTCGGTGCCATACATGAGGCTAGTTTTCCACTTTTGATGCATTTCAAAAAGATAAATGATGAAATAGTGATTTATGTTAATGAAGGCAATAGGAATGATACAAGAGAGAATTCAAGGTTAATATATACTTGGGCTTGTTAAAAATATTACATAGGACAAGTTAACCTGTTGCAGTGGTGACAAAAATCATGAACAGGATCTTAGATTTGCAGCAATACATTGAGGTTAGAGTGCTATATATCAATGGTTAATGGTGTATCTGAAAGGATGCTGAATGGAAATTGCACACTAGCCTCCAGCCCAACAAGCCTGTGCAATTGTTACCTCAGTTTTAGCAATGACTAGTAACGGTCTATAAGTAGGTTTTTCTGAGGAAGATGTGAACAAAAACATAAAAATGTATTTTGAATCAGAATGTAAATCGGTATAATTTGATGGCCAAACCTTGGGCGCTGGTTCTTGGTGTCTGGGACCAGAATACAGATATTTCAAAATGGGTACTTGAAAATGTTGCTGAGAAACGTGCAGGTAAATAAAGGAAGAGCATGTGCTGATACAACACCTTGTCATCTTGTCAAATGTGCCATGGTATTCTGCAGTGCATTTAATGTTTCAGTTTACACATGAAAAATCCCCACAAACAGCATTTTGAATAATCTGTTGTTTTTGGTGGTGTTGGTAGAAGGGTCAGTGATGACCCGTTGCCAATTCAGCTCTGCAGTTGGATGGGTCTCTGGTCCACAATCTTGTGATGCAAATACATCCTACCAGCTGAGCAAAGGAAAATGAGAAGCAGATAGCACTATGTTCAACTTTATGGTGCTGATTGAACCACAAACTGTTGGGGCAAGGGACTGCATTCAGTCTGTTTTAGGGACCAGCATTACAGTTGTATAACTATCAACATAGACATAGAACATTATAGCACAGAACAGGCCCTTCGGCCCTCGATGTTGTGCCAACCTGTCATACCGATCTGAAGCCCATCTAACCTACACTATTCCATGTATGTCCATATGCTTACCCAATGACAACTTAAATGTACCTAAAGTTGGCTAATCTACTACCGTTGCAGGCAAAGCATTCCATTCCCTTACTACTCTCTGAGTAAAGAAACTACCTCTGACATCTGTCCTATATCTTTCACCCCTCAGTTTAAAGCTATGCCCCCTCGTGCTCGCCGTCACCATCCTCGGAAAAAGGCTCTCCCTATCCACCCTATCTAACCCTCTGATTATTTTATATGTTTCAATTAAGTCACCTCTCAACCTTCTTCTCTCTAATGAAAACAGCTTCAAGTCCCTCAGCCTTTCCTTGTAAAACCTTCCCTCCATACCAGGCAACATCCTAGTAAATCTCCTCTGCACCCTTTCCAAAGCTTCCACATCCTTCTTATAATGCAGTGACCAGAACTGTACGCAATACTCCAAGTGTGGCCGCACCAGAGTTTTGTACAGCTGCAGCATAACCTCTTGGTTCCAAACTCGATCCCTCTATTAATAAAAGCTAAAACACTGTATGCCTTCTTAACAGTCCTGTCAACCTGGGTGGCAACTTTCAAGGATCTGTGTACATGGACGCCGAGATCTCTCTGCTCATCTACACTGCCAAGAATCTTACCATTAGCCCAGTACTTTGCCTTCCGGTTACTCCTACCAAAGTGCATCACCTCACACTTGTCTGCATTAAACTCCATTTGCCACCTCTCAGCCCAGCTCTGCAGCTTATCTATGTCTCTCTGCAACCTACAGCATCCTTCGTCACTATCCACAACTCCACCGACCTGAGTGTTGTCTGCAAATTTACTAACCCATCCTTCTACGCCCTCATCCAGTTCATTTATAAAAATGACAAACTGCAGTGGACCCAACACCGACCCTTGCGGTACACCACTAGTAACTGGTCTCCAGGATGAACATTTCCCATCAACTGCCACCCTCTGTCTTCTTTCAGCAAGCCAATTTCTGATCCAAACTGCTATATCTCCCACAATTCCATTCCTCCTTGAGAAATCATCCTCACCATTCCATAAAATTCACCAAAATTAAGTCACAAAAATGTTACGTACTTTACAAAAGGATGTTTATTAAAGATGTTTATTAAGAATCATCATTATTAAGGATGAGATTGCAGTGTACCTGGAAAAAAGGGCTGAGTCAGCATGGCTTTGTCAAGGGGAGGTCATGCCTGACCAATCTGTTACAATTCTTTGAAGAGCTAATGAGCATGTTAGACAAATAAGAACCAGTGGACATAATCTGTTTAGATTTCCGAAAAGTCTTTGACAAGGTGTCACGCAAAGAGTGCTAAATAAGACAAGAGCCGATGGCTTCAGGGGCAAGGTGTGTGGTTAGAGGATTCGCTGACTGGCAGAAAGCAAGGAGTAGAGATAAAAGTGTCTTTTTCAGGATAGCAGCTGGTGGATAGTGTTGGGACCACCACTATTCACATTTTACAGAAATGATTTGGATGAATGAACTGAGAGCATTGTTGCTAAGTTTGTAGATGACACAAAGATAGATGGAGGGACATGTAATGTTGAGGAAGCGGGGAGGTTGCAGAAGGGCTTGAACAGGCTTGGATGGTAGGCAAAGAAGTGGGAAACTTTATACCCTTTAATAGAAAGAGTAGACGTGCAAATTATTTTCTAAATGGGGAAAGGCTTTAGAAATCTGAAGGCTAAGCGACTTAGGTGTCCCAGTTCAGGATACTTCTAAGATTAACATGCACGTTCAGTTGGCAACTAGGAAGACAAATGCAATATTAGCCTTCATATCAAGAGGGCTAGAATACATGAGCAGAGGTATACTGCTGAGGCTGTATAAGGGTCTGGTGAGACCATATTTAGAACATTGTGAGCAGTTGTGGGCCCCATATCTCAGAAAGGATGTGCTGACTTTTGAGGAGGATGAGAAGAGCTTTACAAAAATTATCCTGGGGCTGAAGGGTTTGTCATATGGGAAGTGGTTAAGGACTCTGATTCAGCAGTCGATGGAATTTAGAAGAATGAGTGGAGATATGATTGAAGCTTACAGAATACTGAGAGGACTGGATAGAATAAATGTGGAGAAGATATTTCCATTAGTAGGAAAGACTGAAACCCGATGGCACAGCCTCAGAGTGAAGGGATGAACCTTTAGAACTGAGATCAGAAGGGCTTTCTTCAGCCAGAGGAGGTTTAATCTATCAAACTCATTATTACAAAGGTCTGTGCAGTCCAGCCCATTGACTGTATTTAAGTCAGAAATAGATGGATTCTTGATTGGTAAGGGACCAAGGGTTACAGGGACAAGGCAAGAGAATGCAGTTGAGAAACCTATTAGTCATGATTAAATGGTAGAGAGAACTCAATGGGCCAAATAGCCTAATTCTATTACTATATCCTACAGTCTTGTGGAGTCAAGATTAATTGACAACTCTTATGATGAAGAAATATCTAGGTACCATTTATCACAGTATGATAGAACTTCACACTGCAGTTTGAGGGAGATAAGTACATATATAAGACAAGTGTTATGAACTTAACTATAGGCAGTTATCTGCATTTGAAGATAAAGTTGGCTCAAGTTAACTGACAATTTATTTAAAAGACTACTAATAGAGATGTAGTGATAGACATTCAATGAGATGTTTCAGGATACTCAGAAAAGATATATTAAAGTGAGAAAAAGAACTGTAAGGGAAGAATTTATATCAGTTAACCCACACTTGTTGCCTCATGTTAATTCTGGATGTCAGGGTATAAGTTTTTTGTGTTTGTGGAGAGGTACATTTATAATGGAATATATTGTTTCACTTTTATAACTTTGTATTGTAAAGTTTATTTTGTTCAAAACCAGGGAACCGTCCAGTTTTATTCCTTCAAAACAACCTGGAATTTCAAACTTTCTCAGTATCAAATGAAAAAGATGCTGGCCTAAAAAGGATGCAATGTAAATGTAGCCATAGTTTCAGTTTGTTATTCTTACAGCTGCTTTGAAAAGAACAAATATCAAATCTTCCTGAATTCAGGAATTTGATGTATACTTGGAAAAGCAGAAAATATAATTCACTGTGTGGACATTAAACAAAGAGACCCAGTTGTGAAAGGCCACAGAACTAGACTTGGTACACAATGAATAATATTGCCACAATGCTATAAATAACTTTCCTGCTGTATAATATTTCTTAACTGTTATATGATCCTGTGAATTGGCTAAGAGAAAAAATAACTTTGCATTAATATAGCACAATTTACGTATCAAAGGGAAACTGAGCCAATGAAATGCTTTTTAAAGTGTAGTCATTATTGCAAGGTAGGTTTGTCGCAAATCTAAGGGCACAGAAACGTGTCTATAAGTTAGTACAAGGAAGATTACACTGAATTAGCTAAGCTGTTATCTTTTCAAAAATCTTTTTAAAAAGAAAGTAATCATAACATACATTACAAAATAGCAAACGGTAAGGGAAAAGTTAATAACGAACTTTATTAGGGGGAAATGTTTTCTGTAAAACGTTTATTCTTGGTACCAGGCCCAGCTGTAGTACAAGAAAACATTGATAAACTAGGGAATAATGAGTGGGTGATATCGAGCCTGGGTTTTCAAATCCTGCAGATTGTAGGCAGATTTTGAGTCCTATAAAACACTGAATCTAATAGATTTTTGTCAGTGATGTTCAAGACAGGAAATGAATTGGGAAGCTGAACAATATCATAAACGGCAAGTGAACCTCAAGTGATTTCTTCTTATAATCAGAATCCAGACGTTGGTTTGCTGCATTAGCATTACCATACAGCCTCTAGGTACCATTATCAATATGTAAGAGTGAATCTAAACCATGCAGAATTATTTCCATTCATCCTCGCTCATGTACATATGTCAAAAGATGGTTCATATGTGCAGGGCAGAAAACTACAGCAAAATCGTAAAACTGAACATCATATGGAACCAACTGTGATAGTGACAGTCCATCTGAACTTGAAGGAAGGCTCCCACACTGGACCAGAATGAAGGAAGATAAAAATGTAAAGGTTGTGAATAACAATTCAGCAGCATTAAACTGACAGAGTGCCATTCAATACCTAGATATACCATGGGATATGGGTGCTTTTTTGTTGATTCAGACTCACACTTTAGTAATCTTCTATCCAGTATCTTGCTTCCCTCTGCAGCAACATACATGTGCAATGTGTGTAACACACACTGGATTGGCTCACCATCAAGCCTTTCCACTCTCCACTGCAGGTCTGCTTTCCTCCTCAGTGCACATTTCAGGCCAGGAGTCACAACAGTTCGTGTCACTCATTTGAATGTGCCAAGTCCTTAACAGCAAAGGAGATTTCAGAAGATGAATTTTTTAAGTACCACAGTAATGGGCTCAGAGGAAGATGTTCTGCCAATTTGGCCGTCCTGGCCAGCGTACTAGTTTCCCAGGGCATTGCTGCCTCCTGCTTACTTTCAGATCAGCTGTTTGTAGAGGAGGATTGTGGTGGGATGAACAAAGGCTACATACCCTTCTACAAGAGATAACTCAGTACGTGACTTAAAACGTCTGTTAAATGAGCTCTCCACACCATCTAGAAATTTCTAGGTTCTGTGGGGGCCTCTCACTGACGTTGAAGTCCAGCATTTGGACTTTCTTCTACCATATAAAAGGAGAGGACAACAGATACATAACAATGTCACAATCAACAGGTTCCCCTCCAAGTCTCACACCTTCTTGACTTGGAACTCCGTCAATGTTTCTCCATTGTCGCTGCCTTAAAATCCACAGACTCCTTCCATAACGACACTGAGAGTAAACACACAAACATGTGAATTAGGAGCAGGATTAAGCCATTTGACCCCTCAAGCCTGCTGAAGTTTTCATGACTGATCTTTTTGCTGCCTCAGTTCTGCACCGGATCCCTGCCTGAAATCATTAACTCTTTTTCTGGCGAAGGATCTGTTTCCGCCTTAAAAATATTCAATGAGCTCGGCTCCACCATTCTCTGGAGAAGCAAGTTCCATAGACTCATGATCCTTAAAAGAAACAATTCCATCTCATTTCCATCACAAATGGGAGACTTTGCAAAGGGGAATGTTGCCGACAAAATGCTTTTTAAAGTGCAGTCATTAATACAAAGTAGGAAATTGGTTGTCACACCTGCCACGGCACAGTAAAATGTCTACAACTTAATGGGCTTGAGATCGGTATGACAGGTCGGCACAACATCGAGGGCCGAAGGGCCTGTACTGTGCTGTAATGTTCTATGTCCTATGAAAGGAAGATTGCAGTGAATTAATTGTGATAGCATCTTTTTCAAAATCTTATACGAAAGTAATCTCTATGTACTTTGCAAAGCAGCAGATAGTGAGAAACAGCTGGATGCAGTTCATAATGATCATGATTAGGTGTATAATATTTTATACAATACATATTATGATGTTTTATTTTTAAACTATTTCACCTCGTTGTAGTCTCTCTCACAAGGCTAATCATCCTTTCAGCATCCACCTTGAGAAGTCTTCACAGGATTTAATATGTTTCAAAAAAAAATCACCTCTTATTCTACTGAACTCCAGTGAATATTGGTCCAACTTTCACAACCTTTCACCATGAGAGAATCCCTATGACCCAGCTCTGAACCTTCTTTCTAATTAAGGAAACAAAAACTGTATATAGCGCTTCATGCACAACTGTTGCAAAACATTCCCCCTTTTCATTCCATTCCCCTTACAAGAAACAACAATGTTCCATTTGCCATTTTGACCACCTGCTATTCTTGCGTACTAATCTTTTCTGATTCTCATACCAGGATGCCCAGATCACAAAGGTTTTCCATCCCTTTCTATCGAAGTAATATGCTGTTTTTATATCTTATTGACATGGTGAACAAGTTCACATTGTTATCATCCCATCTGATGTTATTACTAGACAATGAGAGCCCAAACTGAAATCTGGTTTGATAGATCATATTTTCTGTTTGTGTTCATGAGGAGGGCTTTTATGGGAAAAAAAGACATGCATGCACTGCTAAATATTAAGTTTTAACAATAAAGCATGTGTAGTCCTCAAAATAATAAAGATAAAATGGAACAAGCCATATTATTTACATGTAACACATATAAAGTTTGTGAAATACACACTAAAAATACAATCCCAGTTATCTCAAAAATATCCCATCAAACATCAGGCACAATGCCCTTCTTTATTCCACAACAGTTTCACTCAGATGTGTCTTCAATTCTCAGTGGTGAGAATCTGAGAATGACTTATGACTGACTTTTTTTTAGATTAGATTAGATTCCCTACAGTGTGGAAACAGGCCCTTCGGCCCAACAAGTCCACACTGCCCCTTGGAGCATCCCACCCAGACCCATCGCCCTATAACCCAAACACCCCTGAACACTATGGGCAATTTAGCATGGCCGATCCATCTAGCCTGCACATCTTTGGACTGTGGGAGGAAACCGGAGCACCCGGAGGAAACCCACGCAGACACGGGGAGAATGTGCAAACACCACACAGATAGTCACCCGAGGCTGGAATCGAACCTGGGTCCCTGGAGCTGTGAGGCTGCAGCATTAACCACTGAGCCACTGTGCTGCCCTAAAAGTGACTTCCCCAGGCTGAGCACTAAACTGACCAGGAAATAGACCGCCCCCAGACTTGAACTCATCCCAGTGGCCAGAAACCCGCGTGCTCATCATTACGCCACGGCAACCAGAGCTACTTTTTACTGCTTCCCTAACCTGTTCTTCCTCTCACCCATCCCTTTCTCCCACCTCAAGCCGCACCTCCATTTCCTACCTACCACCTCATCCCGCCTCCTTGACCTGTCCATCTTCCCTGGACTGACCTATCCCCTCCCTACCTCCTCACCTACACTCTCCTCTCTACCTATCTTCTTTTCTCTCCATCTTCGGTCCACCTCCCCCTCTCTCCCTATTTATTGCAGCTCCCTCACCCCATCCCCCTCTCTGATGAAGGCTCTAGGCCCGAAACGTCAGCTTTTGTGCTCCTGAGATGCTGCTTGGCCTGCTGTGTTCATCCAGCTCCACACTTTGTTATCTTGGATTCTCCAGCATCTGCAGTTCCCATTATCTCTGATACAAAGGTAAGATTGAAACTGGCTTGTGGAGCAGACAGCAGCTGGCTGGCAAATAAAGACAGCTTAGTGTTCAGGTGAAAACTTACCCCACCTCTATTTGAGCTATTGTGTGTTTCCAACATTGACTGTTTATATTTTTGATTTAAAGCCATTGCATCTATTTATCCCTTTTTATTACTGCTTTCTGAAAATTAAAGTAGCACTTTTGACATCTCAAATACCTGAGCATTAAAAATGACAGGAATTTCAATATGTTTGTCCATGCAAGATTATATAAAAAAGGGTAATCCAGTGTTATGACATGTGCTAACACAGATATATTAATCTTCTTCTCATGTCTGAATATGCACAATGGAAATTTAGCACAAATTTGCAAAACATCTGTTCAGGTTCCATACAGGGTCTGACTTGTAGTGTGTGCTACAATGTTTTAATCCTTTCAAGGGTTTATTTTCCACCCCGTGTTTATTTTAATTCAGTCCTAGAATATACATAGAAGCTGTTTGGTGTAATCACCAGTTTCAAAAGAAATGTGTGTTTTTGTTTAGTTCCTTCCTTTAAACCCCTTGTTATATTGTGATCATCTCTCCACATGAAATTTAATCGGTAGCATCAAAACAGGAGTTCAGTAGGATGATTGCACTAAACAGTTACTCCTCTAGAACCATCTTTCAAAGGCACTAGAATGTTAGCATATAATTGGTTTGTTATGATTTTAAACGAGAGACAAGTTGAATCTCATTGCATGGATCACCTATTATTCAGAGGGTGTAGGGAGTAGGTGGTGCTGATGTGCTTTGCCCTGGTCTAATGGATAATAATTAGAGTTTAATCCTGGATGGCTGCTGACGGCTGCCTTGGAAGAATAATACCTTGGAGAGCGCATTTAGAAGATTCTACACTGGAAGCAAATAGCATCAGGCCTTTACATCTTCCCACACACCATGAACTGTCAGCGCTCATGGTAGATTATGTGTAGATTTTTGGCTGGTTCTTTGTTCTGCATTGGAGCTGCTTCTCTCGATCATAATTTGAGCTGGTTCAAAAGCAGGATCCATACTTAGAAATTGATCAACAGTTTGCTTATTTTAGTGCAACGTTTAGTAAGTATAACGTGGATCTTATAAGGGACTGAGCAATGCGCACCATGGTGAGATTTGTGGCAGAGTTAGACAAGAATCTGACGAGACCTGTCTCAAAATCAGGAACATCTTAACTGCATCTGTTATTCTCTTGCCAGGCATTCAGATGTGTTTCAATGGTGAGTTGCCGATTTAGGGGGATTATTTGTCAGTAAACGCGTTATTATCAGTGCAGCTTGTCTCATTAATATTCAGCTTCCTGTCTTACCACGCACGCCTCATTGTTGTCACAACTCACTGGGGCAGCACACTGGCAATTCAGCTCAGCTACTTCCAAAATTGTTGCAAAAATTAGAGTTTTTAAAAGTACATCCCCCAGATTACCTGTCTTTTAGATCCAAGTTGACAGAAAGCACACACCAGGTTTCAATACTTAACAAGAATGACTGTTTATTACAAACAAGTCAATAGAGGTTAGCTACACTTGAACAGTTATGAAACTTCAACATCTAACTCTCTACTGCTGAAAACTCTAATCCCTCTTATAAACTCTCCTTACATACACGCACAGACAGACAGAGATAAACACAAAAACAATGGCTATCAAAGGCTGAAGGAAAGACTGCGAAGGGATTCAATTATCCTTGTCTCCATGTTCACTGAAATGATTTATTTGGCTCATCAGGACTTGCTGCTTGGTGATTTCTCATCTCCAGATACTTTCACTTGTTTGCAAGAGGCAGGGCGTGATTGATTCATAAGTAATGAAGGTCCTGACTTATTGGTTAAGAACACCAGGTTACAGCAACTAATGAGGGGAAATAAACTGGCTTTTTTCAGCCTTGAGGTTTTTTGTTACTGCAGAGTAAAGACTGTACCTTTCTTTCTGGAGTTCCGATGTCTTTTGACTAAACATTCACACCCACAAGCTGTTTGGCTCCTAACCAACCACACAACTGTTGGTAGGCAGAAGGCCTTTGCCACCACAGACCAATCAGCTACTTCTTGCTGACTGAAACTCTCTTCATACACACCCGCCTGGGGTCAGCTCATCTGTAGTAATCTCCCCTACTACTTGAACAAGCAGCAGTGTAAACAGCACTTACAATGAGTGTCAGATAATGTACTTTTAAAAAATTCTGTAATCCTTACCACAATCCTTAGTATTTTTAAACAGTCTTTTTCGCATTTCAGTCCACAAACAAAAATACGGGAAAAAGGAATGGTGTTCACAACATTGAAAAATCTCGACATGGAAATCAAGGCAGGTACTTGGTAATTTCAGCTCACCAGTTGTTGTGAAGAGTCTCCATTTTGCTCAGCACCGAACAACGTCTCAGGCCAGGATACCAGGGCACCTGTGCCATGCACCTCTTACTAATGGTTACTTGGGGGACAGGGCTACTTCCTGTGACCATGCTAATGATGCAGTTGCACAACTTCCTGACTGATGTGATGTACAGATACAGCTCTTCACCAGGGTCATGGTGCAATAGACTGGAAAGCTGCTGAAGATGTGGCTCCACTGTTTGGATCGGTCTGGGGGTCCTTCTATTATAGTATGGACAGAGTGTGCTGCATCAACTTGCTGTGCCGTACTCTGCACAATTGAAGCAGGCAATGAGATGATGTATGGGATGCTGAGAAACTGGGAAAATGGGAGCAGGAACAAAAACAGAAGTTGCTGGAAAAGCTCAGCCAGTCTCGCAGCATCTGTGAAGAAAAAAATCAGAATTAACATTTCAGGTCTGGTGACCCTTCCTCTGAACCAAACCTGTTGAGCTTTTCTCGTAACTTCTGTTTTTGTTCCTGATTTACAGCATCCACTTTATTTAGAATTGGAGCAGGGTTTTGAGGAGGAGGAGGAGGATGACACTAAGGAAGAGAAAGTTCTCTGTGTTCATGAAAAAGCTCAGTTGTGTTGGGCACTACAAGCCTGACAGAACTGGATTGATACCGGGTTCCAGTAATTGAGATCTGGGTGTACAAAACATCATTGACTATAAAATAGTTGTTGGTTATGAAGCCACCATTTGGTTTGCAATGTGAGGGTGAATCTCAGCCTCTGTTGATTTCATTTGTGTTCCCTTTTGATGGTTGTCAATAAAAGGTGTTTGGAAACATCCAATTGCTTACCTGTAAACCATGTTCCCCGAACATCATTCAAAGTGGGTGGTCAGCTTAAACCAGGAAACTTCGAGGCTGGTGAGCCTAATGCTCGTGGTAGGGAAACTATTGGAAAAATGTTCTGAGTGACAGAATGACAGGGAAACTATTGGAAAAATGCTCCAAGTGACAGAATTAATATCCACTTGGGGAGGCAAGGTTTAATTAAGGATAGTCGGCATGGCTTTGTACTGGGGAGATCACATCTCACAAATTTGATTGAATTTTTCGAGGAGGTGACTGAATGTGGAGACAAGGGATGTGCAGCTAATGTAGTCAACATGGACCTCTATAAGGCTGTTGGCCAGGTCTCACATGAGAAACTGGTTGAAAAGCTCAGAGCCCATGGAATGTAAGGAAATTTGACAAATTGGAACCAAAACTGTCTCAGTAGCAGGAAATAGAGGGTGAGGATTGGAGGATGTTTTAGTGACTGGGAGCCTGTGTCCAGTGGCATACCATAGGGTTCAGTTCTGGTTCCTTGCTATTTGCTGTGTACAACAATGTTCTAGACATGATACAGGAGAATCATGATGAATATGACTGCAGGTGACCACGTGGTCTGGTAAATGGAGAGGAGGAAAGCCTTACGCTATAAGATGATATAGATCGGTTGGTCAGATAGGCTGAACAGTATCAAACTGGACTTAGCCCTGAAAAGTTTGATGTAAAGCATTTTGAGAGGACTAACAAGGCAAAGGAGCACACCTTGAATGATAGGACCCATGGAGATACAGAGGATCAGAGGGACCTTGGTATGCATGCCCACTGATTCTTGAAAGTACTGTTGCAGGATAGGCAGGTAAAATGCTTAAGAAGGCATATGGGATACTTGTCTTTATTGGTCAAAGCTTTAAATACAGGAGCAAGGAGGTTGCAGTGGAGCTGTATATCATGTTAGTTAGATGTCATCAGGGTGAGGTAGGTAGTTAATGAGTGGACTTTGGTAGGACGCAGTGAGAAATCCTGCTGGGCCGAATCGTGAGAATCCCTCCAGAAAATCTGATGCAACCTGCAGGTACCCTAAAATAACTTTGAGACACAGCCCAATATGAACAAGAACAGGAAAAACCCAATGCATTAACTGTTAGTGAAACAGCCATCCACCCTTATTTATACCTTCACCTCAATTGAATTGTCTGTCAGTCATTTCATTAAATGTCGTGTATTTGTGTAGAAGAATGTGAGGGCTAGGATGGTGTGAGACAAAAAATATAAACTGGGCCAAATGCCAGGAAGATGTAGGGTGGCACGGTGGCTCAGTGGTTAGCACTGCAGCCTCACAGCGCCAGGGACCTGGGCTCAATTCCACCACCACGTGACTGTCTGTATGGAGTTTGCACATTCTCCCCGTGTCTGTGTGAGTTTCCTCCGGGTGCTCTGGTTTCCTCCCGCAGTCCAAAGATGTGCAGGGTAGGTGGATTGGCCATGCTAAATTGCCCATAGTGTTCAGGGATGTGGAGGTGAAGTGGGTTACAGGGGGGATGGGTTGGTGTGGACTTGTCGAGCCGAAGGGCCTGTTTCCGTACTGTAGAGATTCTATGAATATACCTGATGGAAATTTGGAAATTGTGTGTTCAAGGTTAGAAGCTAATTCTTGGGTTTGGCTGACTCATTTCCAAAAACTTAAAAGGAAAAGGCGGTACAAACTGATGAGTCAGATGTCAAAATAACCCCTCTTGTTTGGCAGTATTGGTCGAGGGATAACTATCAGCCTAGTCACTGGAGAATAGTGGCATGGGAATCTTCACATTGATCTGAGCAGCTGTTGTTTCAATTCTGACCAAGTTGCACATCCTCCCATTTCGATTGGCTGCTTTAATCTGTCCGGTGGGGCTTGAAAGCATTTAATGCGAGAGTGAAACTGCTGAACCAAAACTTTGGCTTTCTCTCTTTTGGAGTGTTCTCAAGCATATTGTGGGCCAAGTAGCCATCTCACTTATTGTTAAATTCCATCATTCTCTGCACTTGTCTCTCTGAAAGAATGTATGGTCAGTAATCATGCGACACCAGGTTATAACCCAACAGGTTTATTTGAAAACATGAGGTGCTTACCCATCCTAATCCAACACTGGCACCTCCACATTGTGAAAGAATACATGTAGTGCTAGCATTAAAATACACATTAATTTGGTTGTGTTGTGATGACTTAATATTTCAGATGACTTTCTCTTCAGTAACACTGTCAATGTCAGCTACGAGGAAAACTGCTCAGTAATTAAAAGAATTCTGTTCACTGTTGAGGAAACCTGACTCTCTCTGATGGTCTGAGTTCATGCAGAGTGTCCCAACTGTAGAAAGCCCTCTACTGGTTGAACATGCAACAATTTCCAGCTGACAACTTTATCCCAGGACACTGAGACTGAGAATATGCTACCAGACTGATTGCAAAAGCCAGTTCTCATTGCGATGAATGAAACTGCTTGGTTACAAACACAAGCTCCCTTCATCTATAAGCCATGCCACCAAGAGTAGGAAGTCCTGAAATTACGGAGTTCAATGTGACAATAAAACCAAAATAATTGTAGTGCGAATACAGTGGTAAGACTTTTATTGAAACATTTCTGAATGGCAAGTGTTCCCCCAAACCTCACACCTGTGATTTACTCCATTAAAGATGTTGCTATCTTATACAGTGTCAACAAATAATCTGTAATAATACAGATTATTAATAAACAACAATGTGTGTTAATACAGCATTAGAATCTAGAGGTGGAAATAGTATGGGTGAAGGTTTTAGCAGCTGATTAGCTGAGATAGGGAAAGAGTCAGGTAGTGATACCAACCTGTAAATCAGTGGTCCTAGCGATGGTACAGAAAGTGGTAGGAAAGTTATTTTAGGGTCAAATCGGACTCAGCCTCAGAAAACTTGCAGGGAGAGTAATGATATTGAAAGACGAAAGTTTCTGCCTTTCCACAATTTAATTGAGGCAATTTCTGTTCATCAGTGACTAGCTATCTGACCAGCATTTCCAAGGACCTAGATTTAAAGTAATTGAAAAAGAAACAGAGACAACATGTTTTTTGCACAGGAGTTCATTAAGATCAATACACTTTGTCTTGAGATCATGATGGAGACGGGTTTAATTGAGGTGCTAGGAAAGGGAATGGCACTAGGAAAACAGCACCTTTAGAAAGCTAGCATGCACAGCAGGGGCAGAATGGTCTATTTCTGTGCTGTGACAATTGAATGATTCTGATAATTTAGAGACTGGGAGAGGTGGGGCTTGGGATTGTCAGTGTCTGAGAGGAAACTTTTCGGATGATATCACCGAAAGGCAGCAAGTAGGTGAGCAAAAGGACATGATCAAGGATGAAATGAGTCCCCTTTTGAAAGTTATGTATCTATTTGAAGATTCTTCATTCCCTCACTCCTCTTCAATGCATCTAATGCACTTAAGATAGAAGAATGATCCAAAGTTTGTGCTGATCTTTTTTGTTCACTTTTTTCAAAGCAGTTCATTATACATGATGAGTAAATAGAGAAAGTAGTTTAAAGTAAATACTGAAAATGAACTTGCACACTTTATTTAAAGCGAGAAGGTACAGCCTACTGCTTCAGGTAAGAGGGGGAACTTACATTTATAGAATCTTTTGTGGTCTCAGGATGTGTAAACCAATGAGGTACTTGTGAAGTGTAACCATTGTTGCAATATGGAAGATGCGAGTCAGTGCACTCAGAGTAGATCCACCTGGCAGTATTATGATAATGAGCCCCACTGCATCGCCTCCCTAACCTGTTCTTCCTCTCACCCATCCCCTCCTCCCACCTCAAGCCACACCTCCATTTCCTACCCACTAACCTCATCCTGCCCCCTTGACCTGTCCGCCCTCCCCGGACTGACCTATCCCCTCCCTACCTCCCCACCCATAGTCTCCTCTCCACCTATCTTCTCTTCTATCCAGCTTCGGTCCGCCTCCCCCCTCTCCATATTTATTTCAGAACCCTCTCCGCATCCCCCTTTTCTGATGAAGGGTCTAGGCCCAAAATGTCAGCTTTTGTGCTCCTACGATGCTGCTTGGCCTGCTGTGTTCATCCAGCTCCACACTTTGTTATCTAGCATATCTCACCAAACTGACTTGGAAATATATTGCTGTTCCCTTGCTGATGCTGTGTCAAAATTCTGGAATTCCCTCCCTAACAATATTATGGGTGGACCTACACCAAATGGACTGAAGAGCTTCAAGAAGACATCTCAAAGGCACCTTCTCCAGGCAATTGGGAATGGGCAATAGACATCCCTAAGCCATGATTGAATTAATTTTATTTCTAAATTTATTTTTATGATATTGATTGAGAAATAAATATTGACCAGGTTACTGGGAAGAATCCCTTTGTATTTTTTCAAATAGTGCCCTGGGATCCTTTAAATCTGTCATGGAGCATGGATTAACATCTCATCTGAAAGATACTCAATCAGTATTACACTGGATTGTCAATGTGGAGTTTACATTTAAGTCCCTGCGGTGGGACATGAATTCACAGTGCTGTGTTTCAGAAGCAAGAATATGGTTCTTTGAGCCAGCAGAAGCAAGGAAGTACACTAACACATCAACCTATATGTTTTCCCTTTTCAGATGCTGATGGACCTGCACTGTAATTCAAACACGTTCTATTTTTGTTAACGATTTCCAGCATTTCCAGTCTTTTTCTTATTTTCTGCACCTTCACATGAGCTTTGCTGCTTAGTAGTATTTGACAAGCGTGAAAGATCTTGACAGATGAGATGTATTGTCTTTTTGATACTGTCAGACTTTCTAGAAGAATAAGTTTAATAGAATTGTGAATACTCCAAGAACTGCTGAAACTTAAGATTAGGTTGTCACTGAAAACTGTCCCCACTTAGTGTCCAAATTGTAAAATTCTGTTTTTAATAGCAGACCAATGGAGGATGGGCTGGTGAGGAAACGTATTTTCTCTACAGTACTTCGACTGTTACAGAGCACATGCTGTTTAATTGTAACCACATGCATGAGGCAAATGAATTGCTATTAAGCAGCTGTTTGACTAAAAGAAGGGATTGTTTTCTGAACTGAGCTATTTTACATACATGAGGAATATGCATTACCTACATGATTGCTCTGCATTCTTACGCTTAGCTGATTAGCCATCTGATCTTACACTAGGTGGGGATTATGAAAAATGGGAGCAATTACATTTACTAACTAAAGTATTTGAATGGGAATTATAATAATGACTTTGTGATAAAATATTACTATTTTGGCCTCTAGCTTTTCCCAGCTTTCTTATTTTGTACAAATGATTTGTGTACGATTAACATACCTTTATATATGTGTTAAAGTATTCATCTCCCTATGTGAGTACTGATGTATGTTGGTTTGACTAAGATGTGAAGAGTGCATTGTAACACATTACTCCATGGTCGTGACATGAATTCGTCTCACCCAGTCTCATATGGTTTCTTTGTATTAGATTTCACACCTGCTGTTGTGGTGCAGTGGTAGTGTGTCTATTCCTGAACTAGGAGACCCAGGTTCAAGTACCACCTACTCCAGAGTCTGTGATAACATCTCTGAATAAGTTGGTTAGGAAAAAGGTCCATCAACCAGACATCTTAAATAAACAAAATTATTGATTTATTACAAACAAAAATTGCTCAATGAAGATTTATAAACAGGTTACTGCACAGTTTAAGATGTAAATGTAAACTTTTATCCCTCCAAATAGCTCAAAATACATACATGCAGCCATTATGTAAAAGGGATTAAAAGGATTTTGCAATGCAGGCATTCATTTTTGGAAAAATATCCTTCGGCCAATAATCATTACTTTTTGATAGCCAGAAGAATATGTTTTGAGAAGTTCAGAGGACAGCTGGCACAAAAAGGTGGATGTGGATGAACACATGCAGTTATTACTGGGGACATTTGCACACTTTGCTATACAAGAAACATCAACAAACTTCTTCAAAGGCTTTTCATGCGACAGTAGCTGGACCAGGGTTACAGGTACTACAGTAGACCCCCAACAAGGATTTTTCAGAATGCTGGTTACTAACTACTCCAAACAATATTTAAAACAGACACTGCAACTTAACTGCCCAAAACCCAGCCAGAGAATGTCCAGTAAACAAGGAGCTGTAACAAAACATGTGGCCATCAAGATATGTTTTGCTAAAAAAAGTTACAATTTTTAAAAAATTCATTTGTGGGACTTGGGTGTCACTGGCTGGCTAGCGTTTATTGCCCTTCTCCAGTTTCTCTTGTTGTCCTTGCGAAGGTGGGAGTGAGCTGTCTCCTTGAACTGCTGCAATCCACTTGCTGTGAATTGATCCACAATGCCCTGAAGGAGAGAATTCCAGGATTTTGACGCAGCAACAGTGAAGGAATGGAAATATATTTCCAACTCAGGGTGGTGAGTGGCTTGGAGGGGAACTTGGAGGTGATGGCATTCCTATGTATCTGCTGCCTTCATCCTTCTAGATGGAAGTGATTGTGGGCATGGGGGATCTTTAGTAAATTTCTGCAGTCCATCGTGTAGATCGTGCACAGTCCTGCTACTGAGCACTGGTTGCGGAGGGAATAGATGTTTGTGGATGTAGTGGATGGGCTAGGTGGATTGGCCATGCTAAATTGCCTGTAGTGTTCAGGGGTGTGTGGTTTATAGGGGGATGGGTCTGGGTGGGATGCTGTAAGGGGCGGTGTGGACTTGTTGGGCCAAAGGGCCTGTTTCCACACTGTAGGGAATTTAATCTAATCTAATCTAGTGCCATTCAAGCGAGCTGCTTTGTCCTGGATGGTGTTAAGCTTCTTGAATGTTGCTGAAGTTGCACCCATCCAGGCAAGTGAGGCGTATTCCATCACATTCCTGGCTCGTGCCTTGAGGTCAATAGATAAGCTTTGGAGATTGGGAGGTGAGTTAATTGGTGCAGTATTCATAGCCTCTGACCTGCTCTTATAGCTGCACTTTTTATGTGGTGACTCCGGTTGAGTTTCTGGTCAATGGTAATCCCCAGGATGTTAATAAGGAGGGATTCAGTGATGGTAACATGATTGAATGTCAAGAGGTAGTGATTAGACTCTCTTTGGAAATTTTTAGTTATTTCCAGGCATTTGTGTGGTGAGAATGTTGCTTGCCTCTTGTCAGCCCAAGCCTGGATATTATCCAGACCTTGTTGCATTTGAACATCGACTGCTTCAGTATTGGAGGAGTCACGAATGGTTCTGAATATTGTACAATCATCGGCAAACATCCCCACTTCCGATCTTATGACTGAGGGAACTTGTTGGTGAAGCAACTGAAGATGGTTGGGTCTAGGATGCTACCCTGAGAACTCCTGCAGGGATGTCCTGGAGCTGATATGACTGCCCACCCACAACCACAATCATCTTCCTCTGTGTCAAGTGTGACTCAAACCACTGGAGAGTTTGTCTCCCCGATACTCGTTGATTCCAGCCTTTCTAGGGCCCCTTGATGCCATACTTAGTCAAATCTGGCCTTGATCTTAAGGACTGTCATTCTCACCTCACCTCTGGAATTTAGCTCTTTTGTCCATGTTTGAACCAAGGCTGTAATGAGGTCAGAAACTGAGTGGCCCTGGCAGAACCCAAACTGGGCGTCACTGAGCAGGTTATTGCTGAGCAAGTGCTGCTTGATGACGCTGTTGATAACATCTTCCATCATTTTACTGATGATTGAGACTGGACTGATGGGGTGGTAATTGGTGGGTTTTATTTGTCCTGCTTCTTGTGTACAGGTCATACTTGGGCAATTTTTCACATTGTCAGGTAGATACCAGTGCTGTAACTGTACCAGAACAGCTTGGCTAAGGGAGCAGCCAGTTCTGTAGCACCAGTCTTTAGTACTGTCGCTGGGATGTTGTTCAGTTGTTTTAGAGTACAGCTCTTCTGTTGACGGCCATGAGCGCTCAAAGATGTCAAATCTTGAGTTGCTAGATCTGTCCCATTTCACACAGTGACAATGCCAAAATATACGATGGATGTGGGACTTTGTCTGCAAAGGACTGTGCGATGGTCACTCTTACCGAAACTGTCATGGACAGATGCAACTGCAGCCAGCAGATTGGTAAGGATGAGGTCAAGCATGTTTTCCCTCTTGTTGGTTCCCTCGCCACCGGCTGCAGACCTAGTGTAGTAGCTATGTCCTTTAGGAGCCGACCAGCTCGACCAGCAGTACTGCTGCTGAGCCACTCTTGATGGCATTCATTGAAGTGCCCCAGCCAGAGTATATTTTGCGCGCCATTGAACTCTTTAAAAATCCAGTTATCCATAATCGTCAAAACTCAGTTCCACAAAGACGATTAAATATGAAGCCTTCATATATGAACACAAATCACTTCTGGCAAGTGTAAATGAGCTACCATATTATGTCACGAACAAAAACAAAATTGCTGGAAAAGTTCAGCAGGTCTGGCAACATCTGTGAAGGAATAAATAGAGTTAACGTTTAGTGAACTGAGGAAGAGTCACCGGACCTGAAACATTAACTCTGTTTATTCCTTCACATATGCTGCCAGACCTGCTGAGCTTTACCAGCAACTTTGTTTTTGTTCCTGATTTATAGCATCCACAGTTGTTTCAGTTTTTGTACACTATATTTTCTCAACGGATTGTCTTAAAAACTATTGTATTTGTATGTATTCCTTGCATTTATCTACAGGTGTGTGCGTGTGTGTCTCCACTTGACTCTGGCTGTTCACATATGCAGAATATCCCTCATCAGTTCGCAGATCATGTGGTCTGCGATTCAAAATAGAAGTTGCAATCTCAACCCTCAATGCAGATAGTTTTCAGCCAAGAAAATTACCTTACATATTTCAAAAAGAGATGCACTGGACAAACATAACAGTGTCACATTGCAAATGTTGGGTTCATAAAGCCTATGATCGGCTGATCGAATGAAATGACAGATTCATTCAGCTGTTCCTAACAGGCAGTGGACACAGCACACTCAAATAGCCTTACGAAGCTCCAGATCAGACACCTACTGTTAGCTGCTTTTGGGCAGCACTTGCTGACCAATCTTGAGGATGTTAATAGCAACTGTAACAACCAATTCAAGACCATTAGTTGAGACAATATAATGGCCCATTTACACTTGCTAAAAGTGACTTACGCTCATTTACACAGATGTGTTCTTTATAAACAAAAGGAATATGTTCAAGTTTTGTGATAATAAAATGTGAGGCTGGATGAATACAGCAGGCCAAGCAGCATCTCAGGAGAACAAAAGCTGACGTTTCGGGCCTAGACCCTTCATCAGAGGGTCTAGGCCCGAAACATCAGCTTTTGTGCTCCTGAGATGCTGCTTGGCCTGCTGTGTTCATCCAGCCTCACATTTTATTATCTTGGAATCTCCAGCATCTGCAGTCCCCATTATCTCTGATACATGTTCAAGTTTTGTGCCTTTTTTTTGAACTACACAAGAGCCTGGATTTTCCTGATGATTTCTCTATAGCACCACCCGAGCCAGAAAGAGTCAACCTACAAACAAATCCATGCCATTTTGTCCTGTTGTATAAGTTGTTGTGATAGTTTGAAATTTGACATTCTCTTGTTTGTCCTGATGAGTGAAAGATAAAAAAAACCTCAGCAGCACATGTTGTAACAATGGGTAGTTCCATTCTTCACAGCATAGGATGGTTTATATTTTGCTGAGATTGAGGGCAAGACTGCTCTACAGTCCATTTTATTCCTTAAGCATTGTGTCTGTTAGTGCTCTCAATGGAAGATGTACAGCACTGGTTTATCTCCTGAAATCTCCCTATAGACTAGAACTCTTCTCCCACCCCCACCCCACCTCACCAATGCCTTTCCCTTTAATAGAAAGTTCTCCATCCAGAAGTTCGGGCTGAGAACGGTCAAGCTCACACATTTAGAATAAACATTTCCATTGACTGACCAGAATTTAAGCATTTTCTCTCTGAATTAAAGTCTGCTGTTTAACACTCAGAACTCTTTCATGAACTTCTGCTGTGTCCTGCAACCTCAAACCAGCACTGTAATTATTATTTTAACTAGGTAAAGCCATGGTATGAGTTTGACACAACCCTTTCACTTTAGGAAGATAAACAAAGTTCCTTATAGTTCAGATCCAAAGACAGGGTGATTTATTTTCTCAAGCTAAACGGCCATTTTTCAGTGTTTTACGGGGAAGTTGGGTATTGGCTGTGCTTTGAACACTTTGACCAGTTTATGTTTTAAAAATGCTTTGCCCAAATGCTCTTGTCGCTGAGGTGGACAAAGGGACACAGAATTCAGTTTGTAGTTCCACTCAGTTTTATTAATGAAGTATTTGTCATTAAACACACCACGTGAGCATTTCCCAAGCTCCCACAATATTTACTGACAATATGACTGTAACTGCCTAAGACGATCCATGTGTTTGAGCTGGGCTGTTGTAATCTCCTTCCTCTCTGACATAGGGCTGGATCTGTTCCATGAAGGCGGGTCTCCCAGGTCAGGGTGGAGCTTCTCCTGGTTCTTCTTGGGTTCCCACACAACCTTCTGCCAAAGTTTTCCCACCGAGTCCTTGCAGAGGGGGTAGCTTCTAGGTGGGTTTTTATTTCCTTCACTCCAGACCTCCCAGAATGTTCTGTGGCCATTGGCCAATGGGACCATGACTGGAGTTCAAAGCATCCAATGGGTTGTGCCGACACCCTTCACTGTTGCCATCCCAGGGAGGTGTAAAGTGCACGACCTCAGGCACTACCTGGAAACCAAGGTGCCTGAAAGTCTGACTGATGCTTCTCCAAAGCACACCCCTCTGGGTGGAACTGATTCCCCTTGAAGCTTTTTGGCCACTTTGACCTTGGTTTCCACTGTTCTCTGTCACCAGTAGCTGCTGGCTGCTGTTCTATTTAGTTTCACCAATTTTCTGTCGGGCCTAATTTCTCTGACTGTGAATCAATTTAGAATGCCCAATTTTGGGCTCATGGTCACATGACCTAATGGTGCAATGAGAGAGGGTGTGAAATTGACTTGAATTAGATATGACAATGTAACATTTAATTGTGAGATGCAATTTATTAACTGCTATTGAGTGTTGATTATGAATGCAGCTGGGAAATGTACGTACGGTGAATTAGCTGCTGGCTCACCACAGCACTGGGTTCACTCTTTGAAGTGAACTTCGCCCACTGTAATGAACTAAAGACATAAGCAATTAGTACTCACATTCTCTTCATGTGTCACGCTTTACATTTGTTGAAAAAAAAGGTTGGTAATATCCTTAGAGACAAAAAGAAAAACTGCAGATGCTGGAATCCAAGGTAGACAAACAGGAGGCTGGAAGAACACAGCAAACCAGGCAGCATCCGGAGGAAAGGAACAGTCAATGTTTTGGGTATTATCCTGAAGAAGGTTAATACCCGAAACATTGACTACTCCTCTCTCCAAATGCTGCCCGGCTTGCTGTGTTTTTCCAGCCTCCTGTCTGTCTGCCCTGTTAATATCCTTACTTTGGTTAATTGTTCAGAAAATCATTTTCATTTCCAGATCCTTGTGGAAATGATGGGAAGGAGAAACATCCATTACAAGTAACTTCCAACAGTAAATTCTACTTTCATGTTTTGATCATATTAATTGTCTGCAATTAATTCTTTTTCACTCTCGCACCACCTCACATGCACAGAAGGTATAATCTTTGTACTATAGATGTTACACGATCAACACCGTGAGTTCTGGGGAAATAAAACTGTGAGGAAAGAAGGCTGGGGATAGAGAAATGATTAAACCACAAATGAAGGGTCTAGGCCTGAAGTGTCAGCTTTTGTGCTCCTGAGATGCTTCTTGGCCTGCTGTGTTCATCCAGCTCCACACTTTGTTATCTTGGATGCTCTAAAATCTCACAGGATGGGGCAAAATTAGAGGCCACTTGATCTTTTTCTGCCCATCATATAGCTATAGAGTCATACAGCATGGAAGCAGACCCTTCGGTCCAATCAATCCATGCTGACCATAATTGCAAACTAAGCAAGTCCCTCTCCCTGTGCTTGGCCCATATCCTTCCAAACCTTTCCTATTCATGTACTTATCCAAATGTCTTTTAAATGCTGCATCCACTACTTTCTCTGGCACTTCATTTCACACACAAAACACACTCTGTGTAAAAAAAGTTTCCCCTCGTGTCGTTTTTAAATCTTCCTCCGATGGTCTTAAAAATATACCTGCTGGTTTTGAGCTTCCCCACCCTCGGGGAAAAGACCCTTGTCATTCACCTTATCAATTTTTTATGTTCCTGCATTGCTTCATAAATAAATCACGGTCACATTTGGGATGCAATTATGTACCTGCTGTATCATCATACAAAAGCAGGAGAGAACTTGCATTTCTACAGCACCTTTCTCGATCTTAGGACGCCTCAAAGTGCCTGGAAGGTAATGCAACACAAATACAGTGCACTCACTGTTGTAATGTAGGGAGCATGGCTGTTAACTTTTACATAGCGACCTCCCACAAACAGGAATGAGGTAATAACCATACAAAGTCCATCACTTGATTAATGTCGGTCAAGGAATAAATGTTAACTAGGATACCAGGAGAAACTCACCTGCATTTCTTTGAGTAGTGCTGTGGATTGCTTTCAGAACACCTAGGAGATTTTGATTTAATGGTTTATGCACAACAGAGAACCTCCAACAGCACAGCACTCATGTTTTGTAAGAAATTCTTCCATATAATTTTTAACCACAAAGTCATTTAAAATAATTGGTTCAATGTTTTTGGAAAAATAATATTCAACAACATTTCATATAGATACATTGAAATGTCCACATGCTAACATTGCTCATAGTGATTTCACCTATTCAAATCTAACTGGGATCATCCGTGACTCAAAAAACAGCATTACATTTAATCTTTCAGAACTGTTGTACACAAGAATTATGTGGTCATTTACTTTTCTTACACTGTAGGTTGAGGAAGCCTATGCATAGACTGTGAAATGAATCTGCTTTAATACCGTGACATGAAGTTTATGAATGAATATTGCTGGGATATAATTTAAAACACTGCTTTGCACCCTTCTTGTCGAGCTTTGAGTTAGAACCAAACAGCTGTGTTCTTCCCTAAATTCCAGAATAACTGGGTGCTAGAATTTGAATAAGAACTCATTGTTTACATCAAAATTGCTTCAAAAACCTGTACAGTTTAACCCTCTTCAGTCCAGAATGTTGTGACAATGCCATTTCTCAATTTCATAACTTGATGGATGATAGCATCATGCTTGCATATCCAATCACAACAGTGAAATAATGTAAATGTAAATATTTACCTCAAGTATACAACAGTAATAAAACATTTATAACAATACTAAAGGCTAATAATAAGAACAAAGTTCTACTGATTCAAATACTTTTGCTCACAAAGTATTGTACTAATGTTATGCAGTAAGATTCTGCATCTGCTCAACAAAAAGTCTAGTCAACTGGTATTTTCAAATAACAACCTTTTGGACTCAAGAGGTTACAGTATATGTATTCTGATTCAAAAGGTGATGCAGTGTGCTGTCAATCCACACTGATGGTACTTTTCCTCATGATGTTTTGTGTGGTTTGTTTTGTGTTTCAGATGATGAAATGATAAATGTGCAAATAGTTTGTGCTTGGTGCCAGAAGCTGGGAATTAAGCGTTATTCCCTCAGCATGGGAAGTGAGGTGAAGTGTTTCTGCAGTGAAAAGTGCTTTGCAGCTTGCAGACGGGCTTACTTCAAGCGTAACAAGGTAAGAAGTAAATCTAAGAAGATAGCTTCTGTCAACAATTGATATTCACTTTATACTGTTCTCAGGCAATTCTGAGCTCATCAGTACAGATTTTTTTTACCGAAGGGGGTTGCAAGGAGGGATTCATCACCATCAGAATCAACCCTTTGAGGACTGCAACAGTTATTCTGCACTAGATTTTAACATTTTTACACATTTTGATTTTCACTTTTTGCATGATTTCTTTCTGCCCTCCTGTCCCAATTGTGGTGCTTGCTTGCCAACAAGCACTCTCTGTCAGCCTTGAAGGGCTTAAAGGAGCTGGTTTGGAAAGGCAAAGATGGATGGCATCGACTTTTACCCATCCTCCCCATTCTTAACATCCCCTGCCCTTCCTACCCGGGGAAGCTTGGCTCCAGATGGGGAGGAAGTATATCTGCCCACATGTTGAAAGCACCCCTGTGCTTTCAGTGCCATTGTCTTTTGTGCAGAGTACAGCTGCTAAGTATCTGAACTTGCAAACTGTCTGCAGTTTCACTTTCGATGAATATGTGCAATGAATTAAAGAGTGCATTATGGCCCTATACGTTGCTGAAATTTGCTTAATTTAATATTGGAATTTGACGGGCAATCATGTTTGTGGATATCTGTGTTACATGCACTATTTTTGGGAAGTTGTAAAGGATACTCATTGCTCAAAAGAGTTAAATGTTGATTCATGAATTCACGCTGAAAGTCTGATAAGCGCCATTGCATCAATCTTGTATTCATCAGCATCTGTCCAAACTTTAAAGCTCAAAGAGCTGCCAGTTTCAAGAAACAAAACTGTCTTCCATGGTTGTATAAAAAGTCTATGTGGAAATATTGGTGTCATTTACAAATGAGATATAATTTAGCGAAGAGAAGGGGTGTTAGTGCTGTTTATTTTGAAAGGTTGATATACAGCAGAGGTGTTGCTTTAAGTGATTTTAATCACTCAACTAGATGTGTGACATCTGTTCTTATTGTGCGATTACACTAGACACAGTAATAGATGTGAAGTTATTAGAAATGCTGTCAAGTTAATTCTGATTTCACGACTCCATGTCATTTGTTGGGTTAAAACAGGTTCAAATTGACTTTTCCCTGACCATCAATGAGTTCCTGTTTGATTCAGTAACCAAATTGGCAGGCCCAAGATTCCAACACTGCAGAAACAAAGTTGAATGCAATCATGATTTTTTCCTTTAAACATCAGATTGCTATGACAGTCAGCCGCATCCTGTTAAACTTAACGCATCAAACATTGATTTAGCTAGAAAATACAGATTCATGAACTCTTATGGCTGTGGATTATGGACGTATTCAGAGGCTTGGTGTAATGACCTGGAAAGAGGAGGGCTCTTTCCTTTACACTTGGAAAGTCTGCTGTTGGCCAGCACCTTCCTGAAACGTATTTGTCTAGGTTTGCAGTAGTACCGTAACAATAGTCCTTTGCTTTCAGATATATCTTTTAGTACCTGTGATGGAAGTGTGAATCATTTGTTGTGTGGCTTGTTGACTGTTCACGGCTGAATTGGAATAAATATTCCTTTGAAATGATGACACAACATTATTGTGCAAATGTTTTCTTCTTTCTTCAATGCATGCACCCTGTATCTTGCTGATTTCATTGTCTGCATATTGTTTCAAAGAATGGAAGTTGTCTTGGTAAAAAGAGTGAGATGGCCTGTAACAGTTTCAGCTTTAGTGCACTTTTCTTGCAAACTGATACGATTGCTGAAGAGGAGTGATATCAGTGAAGCTTTTTAAGAGTGTTTATAAATAGTGACACAGTTGGCATACGCATGTTTATTTACTTTTTAGTAGATCACAACGCTTAGTGCAACCAGACTGAAAATGATCATTATAAAGAAAAATATGTGAGAGAAGACATATTTATATCTCTGAACTTCAAAAGAAACTTTATTTGAATAGGTCATTCCATAGTAACTTTGGAAATACATTATTGATTTAGCAGTAAATTAGGAACACGGCCTACCAGCTAAGCAATTGTTTTTTTCAACTACAGTAAGCTTGTGGAATTCTGACTTAATAGCATTTCCCTTTGTCTTGGATTAAGTGAACCACCCAATTCTGTTTAAATTGAGATAATGGGAACTGCAGATGCTGGAGAATTCCAAGATAATAAAATGTGAGGCTGGATGAACACAGCAGGCCAAGCAGCATCTCAGGAGCACAAAAGCTGACGTTTCGGGCCTAGACCCTTCATCAGAGACGGGGATGGGGAGAGGGAGCTGGAATAAATAGGGAGAGAGGGGGAGGCGGACCAAAGATGGAAAGTAAAGAAGATAGGTGGAGAGAGTATAGGTGGGGAGGTAGGGAGGGGATAGGTCAGTCCAGGGAAGACGGACAGGTCATGGAGGTGGGATGAGGTTAGTAGGTAGCTGGGGGTGCGGCTTGGTGTGGGAGGAAGGGATGGGTGAGAGGAAGAACCGGTTAGGGAGGCAGAGACAGGTTGGACTGGTTTTGGGATGTAGTGGGTGGGGGAGAAGAGCCTGGCTGGTTGTGTGGTGCAGTGGGGGGAGGGGACGAACTAGGCTGGTTTAGATCTCCCCTTCCCCTACTGCATCCCTAAACCAGCCTAGTTCGTCCCCTCCCCCCACTGCACCACACAACCAGCCCAGCTCTTCTCCCCCACCCACTGCATCCCAAAACCAGTCCAACCTGTCTCTGCCTCCCTAACCGGTTCTTCCTCTCACCCATCCCTTCCTCCCACACCAAGCCGCCCCCCCCAGCTACCTACTAACCTCATCCCACCTCCTTGACCTGTCCGTCTTCCCTGGACTGACCTATCCCCTCCCTACCTCCCCACTTATACTCTCTCCACCTATCTTCTTTACTCTCCATCTTCGGTCCGCCTCCCCCTCTCTCCCTATTTATTCCAGCTCCCTCTCCCCATCCCCCTCTCTGATGAAGGGTCTGGGCCCAAAACGTCAGCTTTTGTGCTCCTGAGATGCTGCTTGGCCTGCTGTGTTCATCCAGCCTCACATTTTATTATCTGTTTAAATTGAATTGATTTCTGTTGTCTTAATTTTTTAACAGTGTTTAGTTGCTTGAAAAATATATTTGTTGTCGCAGTCACAAAAAGAGATGTGGCATATCATTGCTTCTCAGCATTGCAAATCTTTTGTCAGATTCTTATAGTTTGAATGTTCACATTCGAACACAGGGGTTCATGTTTGGGACCAGTCTATGTAGGCAGCACATCAGGAACTGCTGACATACACACACACACCTTATTTTTTTAAATAAGGTACTTCGTGAAGTTGCTGCTTTTCCCACACTGTGCTGTTAATTTGACAGGTTATGAGCTTTGGGCCGATTGAGTTGCAGGGCAATAGGGAAAGGACAGGAGTGATGGGACTAATTAGATAAAAACAAAGAACTGTGGATGCTGGAAATCTGAAACAAAAATGAAAATAGCTGGAGAAACTCAAAACAGTCTGGCAGTATCTGTAGAGAGAAACAGAATTAATGTTTCGAATCCAATGACCTTTGTGATCCAGGGTCGAATTAGGTAGCTGTTTCTCAGAGTTAACAAAGGTGCAATAGATTGAATGGCATCCTCTTGTGATACTTCATTCCATTGTACTATCGGTTGATGGACACTAGATCTAAAATGTAATTTTTCACGCCCTCAGATTTTCTTTTAGTAAAGTTGATGTCAAGAGTCAATCTAACACAGGAAATATCTTCTTATGACATAAATCTATATCTTCTTCACTGTTTGGAACTTCAGTGAGACGCAGCCTGCAAACGTAGGGAGTAAGGTACATAAAATTTAATCATTGATCAGTATACAAATCATGGGAACTTTCAGTGCGTTGGACATTACAGCAGCAATAACACTAGGCACATCAAATGGTTTGGAAAGGAATGGAATTTGCTTGAGAAGCAAGAATTGCGACACACTTTAGGGAAACAACAGGAAGCGGGGATCGTACAGGATACACAGGTCAAACGTGTCTCTTTGCTGCATCACAACCTCTCATTCAGTGTTCGCTTCATCTCCCCACCCCTCTGTGCAACAAGTAAAAGAGCTTCATTACAAATGATCCAGCTTCTTATTTAATATTATCCTGAAACAATACAATGTCTTTGAATGGTCCCACAGGAACTATTAGAATCAGTGAAGCAAAATGGATCAGGGATCACATCCTATTGATATCAGTGGGAAGTAATAATGGAAAAGGATAAGTAAAAAAGGATCAGTGAATGGCTTGTTTACCTCATGATTTATAACTCCCAGTCTTGTTTCACTGGAGAGTAGTCAAAACACTATTTATTCAAGTTGGTGTAAGCATTGATACTGAGTGTGATTGTACTACACACACACGCACACACACACACACACACAGACACACACACAGACACACACAGACACACACACACACACACACACACAGACACATACACACACACACACACACACACACACACACACATAAAGATCAGATTACTGAGAATATTGAAGCTGTTGAATTTGTGTTGACTGATGTGGTCAATCTGTTTAATGCTGACATTAGCAGTAAAAACAAATGAAACAAACTAGTCTTTAGCTGATATGTTGGATAGTGGATGCTTTTGTCGCAAGGCAATAAGATTTTGAAGATTCCCTTCATAGCCAGTACCTGAAGCTGTCTCACTTCCTTGTTCTGTAGGACCTATAAGTACTGCACTGTTGGTAGGTTTGAGCTGAGCACTGCTTTTGCCGTGCTGAGTACAGCTGCTGGCATCCTAGCGTCGTATGTGCTTCCTCTGAGCTTCATTTAACACAGCTGCCCATTACTGTTAAGGAAGCAGTTACCAGCAGAGACCAATTAGTCACATGATTTTAATTAATTAAAATGACTCTGGCATCTGCTACCTTGTTTTATTTTTGACAAGTTTATAAGAAAATCCCTGCTGCCATTTAATTCTTATGGAAATGCTAAACACATTCTGGTTTGTGAGCTAAAGAGTCCATCGCTCTTGTTCAGCCATGCAGACAGGAGTCTGGGTTTCTTTTTGTCTCTCGCCCTCTCAGCCACAGCTATAGCAAGTTGTTGATTTGTGCTTGAGAATAGTACTTTCCGAGCAGGACAACTTTCAGGTTCTTTCTCTTCGAGGGCTTGGTGGGCATTCTGTATCCACACATGAAACAAACCAGTCTTTAGCTGATATGTTGGATAGTGGATGCTTTTGTCACAAGGCATTAAGATTTTGAAGATTCCCTTCATAGCCAGTGTCTAAAGCTGTCTCACATTTCTTGTCTTTGAATAGCCCCGCTGGAAATATTAGAATCAGTGGAGAAAAATGTGTCAGGAGAAAAATGATCACATGCTTTTGATGTCAGTGGGAAATAAGGGATACAATGTACGAGGTAGTTTTTTATGCTTAAAAGCTGCTCTCTTCAGCTTCTACCCAAGCAGAGAACAATATGGATGGCCCAAGCTTGGACAATTATAACCAATATCCCACTTATGTCCAGAAAGCGGCTCACAGACTGCATTATCAAACTCACTGTGGAAAAGCAGCCGTATTATAACCAGACTTGGGTGTTTTGTCGGCTAAAATACAATATGAATAAGTTACTTAGAAATGGTAGCAAAGGAAATCAAATCAGCCAGTTGTCATATCTGCACTTCTCTAAATGAGCAGTTGTTAAAAATCCACCCTGGGATTTCTTCAGCTGATTGCACTGTTTCTTGGAATCCCATACAGAAGGGTTTCACTAATTTTTAGTACGGTGCATTAATTGAAAAATCAGAATGTAACACAAGCTGGCTTTACACATGGACACAAGTGTATGGATCAAATCTTCTGCCAGTGGAAAAGGAACAAAACACAGCAAAGCGAAGGAAGGACAGATTGAACACCACTTGACCCAACATCATGTCATGATTCCAGTATCTTTTCTAACTCTTCCAACAAAGCTTCTGTGCACATGAGGATAGCAGAAACAGAAACCTGTTCAAAGTGCACTGAGGAAATGGTCCCTATTTCTTCAAGAAAACTCATATTCTTCATTGGATGGGAGAGTTTGGATTTCGGAGGAAAAGTATTGTGAAAGTGTCATTCCTTAACTTTGCCCATTCGATTTTTTGGGATTCGTTTGACTTTCAAGTCTTTATATTTTATTTTCTCTCTGTTATTGCAATTTTAAAAAGCTGATTGTTTTATGAAAAAAATCAGCCTGCCAGAAATCAGTCTGCAACTACAGAACTTTAAATTTTAAGTCCCTCTCAAAATAATACGATAAACAATTGCTAAAGAAATGAGACAATGAGTAGTTTAGGAGACTGGAGAATCTGAGATCTATAACGCTGTGTGAAGCTGAATGAACACAGCAGCCAAGCAGCATCAGAGGAAGAAGGGTCCCGACCCGAAACATCAAACTTTCCAGCTCCTCTGATGCTGCTTGGCCTGCTGTGTTCATCCAGCTTCACACCGTGTTATCTCAATGTGTGGTTTAATTTCTTTTTTGTGTCTTTGAATGGCCCCACTGGAAAAATTAGAATCAGTGGAGAAAAATGTGTCAGGAGAAAAATGATCACATGCTTTTGATGTCAGTGGGAAATAAGGGAGACAATATACGAGGTAGTTTTTTAAAAATCATAATGGATCAGTGCAGCACTTTCTTTACCAGTTCAGTGTTCCGTTCTACTTGATAAGCTACAGTTCCTGTAGTCGTCTGATGTGTGAGACAGAGGACTATCTAGATTACAGTCAGCCGATATTATAATATACGTGTTCCAAATAACTAACACTTTTCCAATAAGTGGATCTTTATTGCAAAAAGCAAAAATATGTTCTTATTTTGAAAGAGTAAAGCTTGTGATTTTGATTTACAGAAGGATGTTGGGAAGTAAGTTGATGTAGCATTTGGAACTAGGGCCAGGTGGACCTCACTGATGATGAGGTCCTTGATCGGGAGCTGTGGCTGACAGGTACAAACAGGAGCTTCAGAGCAGCTCCTCAATTTAGGGACTGGCTCTTGAGTTGGTTAGTCAGAGCCCATGTACTGTGCACATGTAAATAAAGGATGACATGGGTGGCGTGTACTGGACTGTAGCCCACTTCTTGCGCCCAGAATGTATTGGGAGGGTTTCCTCCTCCTCTTCAGGTGGCGACAGTGATATGGCATCCATCTCGGACTCTGCAGTTTTCTCGACACTCCACTGGGTTGGGAGGAGAACCTACAGTTCTGACAGTCTTTCTGATGGCTCTGAGGGGCCAGGTATGTTTAGCCCCATGCCACCTCTACGTGAGAGAGACAGTTTACGTAAGGGACCGAAGTTTGGTGTCAGCCATGGAAATGGCTCTGCATGGGTACAAGGCCAACTTGACACGAGGTCAGGTCCTGTGACATGCAAAGTTTGGGTAGGTGAGGTGGTCCTGAACAAACATGTGGATCGCCTGAAAACTGCTATTTTGCAAATGGGGCAGGAACAAGACATACCTGTTCCCTGAGAACAGCTGGGGGTGGGTTTTCCCCCTCCATCTAGCGTCAAAGAAACCTCAGACCTGAAGATGGCTGCAGCCTCGAAATCATTACCACGTGAAGAAGAGGAGGAAGGTCTCCGGAAATGCTCCAGGCACAAGAGACGGGTTACGGCCCAGTACACACCAGAGCTGGTGGAACCTGGCCTGAGGCGAAAACATCCCAGTAGAAGCTTCAAGAAAAAGAACAGGTCCACAGTCCTGGAATTTTGGGGAGGGGTGGAAGGGGGAAGATATAGTGATTAGAACCAGGGCCAGATGGATCTCATTCACCTGTGAAATCCTTGATTGGGGCTGTTAACCTGGGCTGATCATGGAGCCCGGCTGACAGGTATTAACAGGAGATTCAGACAGCCTCCTCAGTCTAGGCCCTGACTCTGAGCTGGCTGCTCAGAGCCCATGCATAGTGACTTGGTGACAGGACATTTCAGTTGATGTTCTTAAAAACAAAATAATAGCATTCAGCTTAACAAAGTGTGAAGCTGGATGAACGCAGCAGGCCAAGCAGCATCTCAGGAGCACAAAAGCTGACATTTCGGGCCTAGACCCTTCATCAGAGAGCATTCAGGCTATTCATTGCTCTTAACCAATGAACGTGTTCAGGGAAATAACAATTTTCCTAGTTTACTGAGTTATTAAGATCTAAGTGCTAACTCTGCATTGAATTATGCCACACTGTTCTTACAATAAGTCTGCTCACATATTAGGGTGCTATTAAGATTATTACAAAACTTATTCCAAAACTAGATAGGCACTTTCCACATTATTTAAGGGAAAAATATTTCATTTCTGCTTTAACGAAATCAAGATGGTTGAGGAAGGGATGTCTTGCCTTATCTCAGCATTCAATTGTTTCTTAAATAATTCTCCACTTTTTCCCCACTGCTTTCCTTGGAAAATCCATTGAATGTATTGATTGCTGTTTGTGTAAAATCAAACTTCCTGACATCTGTCCATAATTGGCCTTTTATAACTCTGAATCTGTGTCCCCTGCTCTATTTTCACAATTCAAGCATTCTCCACGGCAATATCGCCACCAATCAGAGTCCACATGCCAATCAGCCACTACTTCCTCTCATGCACAATAAATTGTAGTTTCCGTTTAAGATTTGGTTTTCTTGCATTTCTGTTATGATAAGTGTAAGGTGAAAATCTTGGAAATAATGTCTTTTTTTCACCGATATTCAATTTCAGAATTTAGTTTAATTGATTTAACCTTTCTACGTACACGCTATTCTATATCATCAAACATCTTTTCCTCTTATGACAACTCAGTTTTTAATACCTAGGACCAGCCTTGGGAGCCTATTCTGAGCTGCCATTGATGTATGGATATAGTCCCTTTGTGTTCTTGACATGAATATTAGACATGGTGCTCAAGGTGCGGACTGACTAAAGGACCGTGCAGTTTGAGTATGACTATCTGTCTTCTGGTTTTAATTGAACTTTATCCTGTCTGCATTTTAAACTTTTTTATTTTCAAAAACTATATACTTTTGAATCTTATTTGTGTCATTCCCTGACTTGGAGGTGGGACCAGCATGTGGTGAAGAGCTGTTGAGTATTAATCAGGTGGAAAATAATCTCAAGGGAAATTTAATCAAAAGAAAGCCAGATGTTCGAAGATTCATACGGCCATGTCGGAACAGGGCAATGAGTAAATTTATCATCAGCCAGAGACCCTGATCCTGACTGAACAAATGAACTCACAGGATTCTCAGAGTTGATCCTAATGGAAATAGAATGTTAGTCTGACTTGTATTGGTCAGGGCTCAGCAGTTTTAGTTCTGAACATCTGTCATTACTATAAAGGGAAATCAAAAACTAAAGGCTGATAATTTGCCATACTATTGTTATAACTGTTAACAAATTCTCTTGGTTGAAACGTTGTACTTCCACAGATGACTGCATCTTCTCTGTAAATTTTAACCCTTTGAGTACTGAGTATCCTTTGCAGTTTACAAAATCCAATTAGCTTTTGTGTTTTACAGCATCCCGCTACCCACCAAAAATAAATTCTGTAAATTTCAAATGTAGTGAATTGGAAAAATGTTCGTAACTTGTAGAATGTCTTCGTAATCTGAGTTATTGCAACCTTGAGTACTTTTTTTCCTCTTGATTGTTTACATTGGTGCAGAAATGCTACTGCAGTCCTCAAAGAGTTAAAGAGAAGGTCTCTGTTTCCTCTCTGGTATGTTGCTGTTGACATAGAAATCCAGCAACAGAGATCTTACATTTTGAGTTTGAGCTAACAAGTTGGATTGGAACTAAGATTTGGAGCTTTTTAGTGTTGGCTACAGAATTTTTAGATTGGCCAATTCTTTCAGATTAGCTCAGTAGTTTGGTTAAATAGCTTACCGTGAGCCAAATTTCACCCCATTCACATGTTTGAGGTCTGCAGGACTGTGGTTCATAACTAATCAAGATCAATCACTTGAAGAAATCACTAAAACTTCTCCATTAAGAAAACAGTCACGCCTGTTTGTAATTGTCCATCGTTTTTTGCTGAAACAGTATGGCATCCTGTTCAGAACAAATGCTCAGTTCTGTATAGTTTAAATATTTTGAATTTAAAATGAAGACCAAATAAAAAAAAAAATGTTAATGATTGCTTAGTTTTACTGACTTCATACACAAAAAAGGAATAGGAATAGGCCACTCAGCCTTTCAAACCTGCTATGCTATTCAATAACATCATGGCTGATTGGATTTTAACCTTAACTCTATATCCCCGAGAAGCCCTGATAATCCTCAAAGCCCTTGGTAATCAAGAATCCATTTTCCTCTACCTTAAAAGTATTTAAAGGTTCTACATCCACTGGCTTTTTAAGGAAGGCCAAAAATTCCAAACGTTGGAGAGAAAAGAAAATTTCTCATCTCTAGGAGCACTGCCATAAATGGGTGACTCCTTGATTGTAAACAGTCTGTAAAATTCAGTCATATTATGGTTGCTGCCACCCACAGGCACTGTCATAAATGGATGACCCCTTACTTTTAAACTTTGACCCCTGGTTCTAGATTGTCACAAAAATGGAAACATCCTTTCAACATCCACCTGATCAAGCCCCGCAACTTCTTGTATCTTTCATTTAAGTCACCTCTGTCCATTCTAAACTCCAATGGGTAACAGGCCTAGCCTGTCTAGCTTTTCCTCATAATGCACTCCCACATTCCAGCTATTAGCCCAGTAAAGCATCTCCAAACTGCTTCTAACATGTTAACAACCTCATGTAAGTATAGTTACCAGGACTCTGCACCGTTCTCCAGATATGGGCTCACCAGCATAACTGTATAACTAAAACATAACCTCCCTAACTCTTGCTTTCAATTCCCCTCATAACAAAACATGATAAACCATCAGCTTTCTGATCGCTGGCTGTACCTGCATATCAATCTTCTGCATTTTATGCACAAGGATGAGCAGCTCTCTTTACATCTCAGAGCTCTGCAACCTCTCACCATTTAGATAATATGCTTTTTAAAAAAAATCTTTTAGTCAAAATGAGCAAGCTCGCACTTTCACAAATTGCAGTCCATTTGCCAGATCTTTGCCCACTCAATTAACCTAACTATATCCCTTCATAAGACCCAATGCCCTCTTCACAATTCACTTTCACACCTACCTTTGCGTCATCAGCAAATATAGCTGCCACACCTTCAGTCCCTTCTTCCAAATCATTTCTGTATTCAAATAAATTTTAAAGGGTTAAGGCCACAGCACCAACTCCTGTGGTACACCACCCATGCATCCTGCCAGCCTGAAAAAGACCCATTTATTCCTACTGTCTCCTTCCTGTTAGCCAGACAAACTTCTGTTCATACCAATAAGCTACCCCACAACTATGAGCTTTTATTTTCCGCAATAACCTTGTGGCACCTTATCAAATATCTTCTGGAAACCTAAGTACAACACATCAACTGGTTCCTGTTTAGTACAAGTTACTTCTTCAAAGAATGAAACCAAAAGTACTGTGGATGCTGTAAATCAGGAACAAAATCAAAGTTGCTGGAAAAGCTCAGCAGGTCTGTAAGCACCTGTGAAGAAAACAACAGACTTCTTCAAAGAACTCCAATGAGCTAGTTAAACATGATTTCCATTTGACAAACCCATGTTGTCTCAGTCTGACTACCTTGAACTTATTCAAGTGCCCTGTTAAAATGTCTTTATTGTTTCTAACATTTTCCCAATGGCAAGTGTTAAACTAACTGGCCCGTAGTTTCTGCTTTCTGCCTCCCTCCCTTTTTGAATAAAGTTACAGTAGTTATTTTCCAGTCTAAAGGAACCTTTCCCCAAATCTAATGAGGTTTGAAAAATTAAAATCAATGCATTAACTATGTCAGTACTTCTTTTAAGAGTCCAGCATGAAATCCATCGGGATCCGGGACTTGTCAACTCTGAATTACAACAATTTACTCAGTATTACTTCCCACTAATTGTAATTTTCTTGAGTTCTTCCATCCCTTTCAATTCCTGATTGACAACTACTTCCAGGACACTATTTGTATCCCTTCGGGGGAAAACCAATGCAAAATGCATTTTCAATTTGTCTCCTTCTCTTTATTCCCTATTACTAATTCCCCACATTATTTTTCTTAAGGACAATATTTATATTGCTAACGCTCTATTTTAGATACAGGATGGAACATTTCCTATCTGTTTTATACTTTTGGCTAACTTTCTCTCATACTCTAATTTGTCCCTCCTTGTTAAGCTTGTTGTAATTCTTCACTGTGTTCCACATTCTGTACAATTCTCCGACTTATCACTTATCTTTATACATGCCTTTTCTTTGAGTTTGATACTTTCTTTGATTCTTGTAGTTAACAATAGATTGCGTGCCCCTTCGAACTTATTTGTCAGATTGTATCTATTCTGTACTTTCTGGAATATCCTTTTCAATTTTTTTTGCTTCATTTCTGTTGGCCTATCACTGAACCCTGAATTCACTAGCTCTGCTTTCCTGCCCCTGTGCCGTAATTACCTTTGTTTAAATTTAGAATGGTAGTCTTCGACACATGCTTCACTCCCATAAACTGTCTGTAAAATTCAGCCATACTATGGCTGCTACTACCTCGGGGCACCGCCATTACGAGGTCAGTAATTAAACCCATCTCGTTGGTTAAAACAAACCTAAGTATAACCCGAACCTCCGGTGGCCACCATAACAATGCTGATTGATAAATTGTCCTGAAAACCTTCAATGATTTCCTCATCCAAACAATTCTTTTCCAATCTGTTTTTTTAAATTACAAATGTGGTTTAAAATACTCCATGCTAATTGCTGTGTCCTTTTGACAAAGTCCCATTATTTCCTCTTTGATACCTTGTCCTACCATATAGTTACTGTTAGGGGGCTTGTGAATAACTTGCCCAGGTTATCAGTTGTTTGTTAATTCCCCGTCTCTACACAGCCTGTTTCTATATCCTTGTTTCCTGAATTTTGATCATTCCTCTCTATTGCCACTTTTATCTATGATTAACAGAGCTACTCATCCACCCTTTCATAGGTACTTGTCCTTGCTAAATGTTACGTACTCTTAAATGTTCAAGTGCCAATTCAAGTCATCCTGCAGCAACATCTCAGTAATGATCACTAGGTCATATTTATTTACCTCAATTTGTACTATATCTGTTTTGTTTAAAATGCCTCAAGTGTTGTCCTTTATTATTTTTGTAATCTGTAATCATATCTGGTGATCTGCTAATGACCTGTATACCTTGTCCCTTCCTGTTTTTTTTTATTTTCCATATTAATTCCTTCCTCTGTTGCCATCCTCTTTGATTCACCACAACTTTCCAAATGTAAGGCCCTGGTCCCACTATCATGTTTAAAGCATGCTCTGCTTCCCAAGTTCTGTGGTTCACAAGAACGCTAGACTAGGATATGGTTCAGGTGTAGACTGTCCCACTGGTATCAATCATGCTTTGCCCAGTATTGGTGCCAGTGTCCCATGAACTTGGATGGTTTCCACAGTACCTTGGTCATTCAGCTGATCCATCCCACAGCACTCACCCTCATCCAAACAAGCTTCAAGAACCTCAAACTTGTGGACTCCTGTCCCCTGGGTCCCCTTAACTGCCTCACTTGCAGTCTTGCTTTCCTGTTACTGACCACTGGCCATATCAGAACACCATGTTCTAAGAGATGTGCCTGCCCCCTGGTACAAACAACTCAGGTAACCATCCCCACCCCAGATGCATCGCAGTGTCTGTCATTCAGTGTCCAGCTCATAAACCCTGAGCTAAAGCTGCTCAAACTTTAAATGTGTACCCTGACATGCTTACCCTGATATATATACCAGAACAATGGATGATAATGTGAAGTGCTAATCAATCATTTTAAAATCCAGCTATTTAATCCGACACTAAGAGCTGCATCATATCTTAGCGACATTAGCGAACCTGTGATGTCACTTGATTAGTTATTGTTACATTGTTTTTCCCACTAAGGACCATTCTTGTATTTGGTTTTGAAAACAATGACTTTTACAGTGATTCTGTGTTGTCCGTCAGTCTGTGCTCTCTCAGCCTTCTTCTGTCCTGCACCTGTTATTCCCTACTTACCAGGTCCCTCCCACTCCTGTCAGTTTGTGTCCATATCACTTTCTGGGTCTCTTTTTGCTGTCTATCTCTCTTCCCCGCCTCCCCCACCACCGACGTCTCTTCTACTTTCCTTCTTTTCTGCACTCATGAACCTGGGTGCATTTGTTTGTCTGTTCTGTGTTACATTTTTTTCTTTCCATTCTGCTCTCTATCTCTGTGTCACTATCTTCTTGTAAATGCACGGGTCACACTCTTTGTGTGCCTGCCTGTGTCTCTTTTTCTTTCTTCTCTGACTTTTCCCCTGTCTGTCTGTGTATTTTCCTCTTTGCATCCTCTTCTTTCTTACTTGCTCTCACAATTGCACTCAATTCCTGCCCTATCTTATACAAGTGGGATGTCCCGAAATTGGAGGATTGCTGGGGAAAGTCAGATATAGACGTGACTGTTTGCTGGCAACCAGTGTCAATTGCAACTGAGCATGTGCACAATTTCAAAAATGCAACTTTCTCATGGTTGAAGGGCAGGTGTTGTTTGGTGGGGGTACAGACAGATTGGGAGTGAGGGCCGGAGGGGAATGGGAACATGGCTGGGAGCAAATCTCCCCCTTCACAGCTGCCCCCTTTGCTCTGTTCACAGACAGATTTCCCACCCACTCCCCGCTAAATAGCAGCACCCGTTTAAGTGCACACATTTAAGTAGTGCATAATGTGTCAATAGACATGGCCCTTTCTTAAAGTGCTATTTTTAGAACCTGAGACTAAAATGTGCAAAAGGCCCTTTGTGTGTTTCTGTCTCAAGAAACAAAGAAACCTACAGCACAGGAACAGGCCCTTAGGCCCTCCAAGCCTGCGCCGATCAAGATCCTCTGTCTCATGTCCTCGGTTGTTCCAAATTCTATATCAGACTCTGTGCCTGACCCTCTTTTATTTTTACTTTTGAATGAGACACGGGGGTCACCGGCAAGGCCAGTATTTATTGCCCATCCCTAATGGGCCTTCGAACTGAGTGTCTCTCCAGGTAGAGAGCATTACTGTGGCTGTGTAGGCCAGACTGGGTAAAAGAGAGTGAATTTCTTCCTGTACATGGCATTAGAAAACCAGATGGGTTTTCACAACAATAGCCGTCAGCTTTTAATTCTGCGGTTTTTCCCCTATTATTGAATTCAAGTTTCACAAACTGCTGCATGGAATTAAAACCCATGTGCCTGGGTTTTACAATAAGTATCTGGATTCCTAATCCGGTGATATTATCAATATACAACTACCTCACCCAGGCACCGGTAACTTTATCGAGCAGAGAGTTTCAAAGTCATAGCGTTCTCCTTTTCCTGCCGTGCAAAAAGTTATCCACTAGATTCATACTCTTCTCACTTCAGATTTTATTTTTAAATTGAACAGTGCAGGTATTGATCACTGGTGACCGCCGCCACTTTTTTGAGGCTGGATAAAAGTCAGGCACCAGTACATTGCACTCAGTTACTATTAAAATTAGGATGCCTGTGTGCATGGGATTGGTGCTGCTGGTTATAACTATGCACACTGTGTTTATTTGTTATTAATTTCACAATAACCATTTCTTGTCAACATAACCGTGTAATTTGCATGTAGCCTGAAAACCATTTCCTCTGAAATTCAGCACATTTCCAAATTTACAGCTTGGATCCCTTAGCATTCAGCATTAGGGTTTTCATGTTTTTTCTTCAGGCCACTGACTGAGCAGCCTTGAAATAGAATGAAGCAGAACATTACGTGTAAGAGCATCGCGTACACCCAAATATAATGCTGCCAAAATTTCTTTAACTGCAATAGATCAAGCCTGTTCCACTCTCACCAACAGAAGTGAGCGTAAGGTGAAAAGTTGGAGAGATGAGGTATAAAATAAAAAGACCTTTTAAAATGGCATATAAAAATGCCATGCTGACCATAAGCCAAAATAGCGCACATCACGTACCTATTTTGCTTTTTTTTTCCACTTAGTAAATGATTGTTTATTGTTATGTATTTCTCTTAATACCTGAGAAACTAGTATGTGTTAAAATGTAGCAGAAGTGGCCAAAAGTGTTTTTAGCCCTTTGATTCCTAATTCCCCATCACTGCTTTCAAGGTAACAATTCTGTCTGTTGGGGCTTGGTAAATGAACAATTTTACAGCAGGTTTTTAAACCAAAAACAGAATAGTTTTGAGTAGATGATGAAAGGTTAAATGTGAGAGTATTACAAACAGACAAACCACAGTCCTTGCATTTACTCCCATATTTAAGAGTTAGAGTTGACTTTTGTCCAGGCTGGTAGTATCCCAATTCCGTGGAATTCCAAAAGCCCTTGGCTGTTGAACAAGATTCACTAGTGAAGCAGGAAACCTTAACATACTATGCACAGGCCTCCTAAGTTGTCCGCACCTTTATAATACCTACTGTGGCCTGCGTTGTGGTAAATAAATTGAATCTAAACATGTGTAGATCAAGAGGTGCAACCTTTATTACAAATTATCTGTGCTATACGACATGTAATTGCAACAATGAAAACGGTCCATACTGAATTTGTTAAGAATTTGTTTACATGTTTCACAATGAGGAAATGGCTTGGTGTAAGTATTTTTCCAGGCATGTGAATAGACAGAATTTCCAGCTTTCACTCATTGAACGTGGGACTCAGCTAAACACAGGCTCCAAGTCTGCTGTGAATTGGGGATGTTGTGGATGTTTTTCCTTGGTTTTTAACAGTTGCAAGTGAATGTTGTATTTGTGAACATTTGATAAAGTTTCTATATTTTTACCTTGTATTTATATCATTTCATGTGATGCGGCCAGAGTATGCCATTTACTGCGGAAGGTTGGCCATTTGAAAGTAGTCCTGCATCTCATCGTGTTCAACAGGTGATATTCAATGATCACTTTGATAATATAGAAATGGTTTAAGTGTTTAAAAATGTGACTAAGCATTTGCTAACTTAGTCATTTAATGTGAAAGAAATTGTAGAGGATGTTCTTAAATCTAGGCCATATTGGTGTCTGCTTAAAATTAAATATCTGCTTCTCAGTGCAAGTGCTTGGCTCCAGACTGAGGGATAACAAATGCATCACGTGGTTTGTAACTGGATGTGATGTGACCACAAAATCTCTCATTTGCTCTCTGGCCTGTTTTGGCATAGCTGTATTCAGCTGAGTTAGAGGTAGGTGCAGCCAAGATTCTGGGCTGGAGTGAGCTTAGAGTCAGCCAGGATCTCACTATTCACTGACCTCTGTTGATAAGAAATGGCAGACAGATGGGGGAAGGACCAGCTTTGGCTGTAATGCCCCCACTGTTCATTTGGTTTGGCTGACACCGAAGAGTGACCCAAATGTGGCTCACCCCTGTGTAATGCATCAGCGATTTAAGTGTCACCTTTTTTCAGGAGGAGAATGGAACACTGAACAAGGTAATTGACAAAAAGAATTTTGTCTCCTTTGTCAGCAATCAATTTTAAATCGCTTTAAAGCCCAGTCAATGAACTTAATTGGGAAAATGTTCAGTCTGAGTTGGCCTTTTTAATGGGACTTGTACATCATTTAGTTTTGATGCCTTTACCTTACTTCATTTTGCCCATCCCTGCTTAACGTTAGATGCCAGAACTGACATAAGGCAAATAGTTACCAGGTCTAACCCTGTGTCAATGATTTTGGGAGATGTGGCAGTATATACATTCATTCTCTCTCTCTCTTTCTCTCTCAATCTCTTTCTCTCATGGATGCTTTGATTGATGTCAATAACTAAATAATATTTTATTTTTGTTCCTAATTATTTCTGAGTGTGCTCTGGGATATTATTGTGTTTAAATTTCTTTTGGTGAAACTTTCATGCATGCTCCAGAAGATGTAATTCCCACTGGATGGAATGTAACCAGTTGCAAAAGCTCTGAGCAATTCTGACCATGAGACCCTCTGGGAAGGGATTTGTCCAACATTGTAACTTGTGTATCAGTACTCTCTGATTGAAGTAGTGATCTACTGAGCTCGCACATCATTGGGTTTCAAGAGCTCTTGCCAAGGCTAAATAGCAAGCTTTGCCACAGTGGGACATTTCCTCTCTGCGCTGGGAGATGGGAGAGGAGAGAACCAGTGTTAGTCATCATGTTTTTTACATGGAAGGTACCTTCCATCTGTCTCCCACCAACTCCCCATCTCTGCCCCGTCTCCAGGCTGATTGATCATGAAGCAAAACTGGCGGCTGACAAACTCTCAGAGTAGCAAGAATGAAGAAAGTATAATTATTTAAGACATAAGTGCTGACAGTAATAAGTAGATGACTTATTTAGTTTTTAGTGCAGAAAAATTGTTTACGAAATGTATCCCCGTGGAGAAATTGCTTTTCTTTCTAGCTTACAGAAGCTACTTTAGGTCTGAATTCTGGCTGTACCGTGTCCCTTTTCTGTGGCATACTGGCTCGCTTATATAGTGCAGATGAAATTGGTGGCACCATGCCAGGAACTCATCATATTTATGGACTGCAAAATGGAATGAGTATAATTATATGCGTGCCATATGTGAAAGAGGCAGCTAACCAGTGATCTTCCGGATGATGAGAGGGACTCAACAGGGATTAGGTGAAATGATTATAGGAGTAAGTGCAAATGTCAGCTAAGTGAACATGCTAATGAGCATGTCACTGGTGAGTCTCTCCTCATGTGACTCTCTTCTTCTGGTCTTCACTCAAAATTAACATGCAGTGTTGGGGCTAAGAAATCTAGATCTTGTCTTTTTCAAAACAAATTTTCCATGCAACGTCATACCTTGTGGCTGCTCAAACGTTTTACTGTGATTATATTTTAAGATGGTCTTGTCCACAGCTGTAGCATTGGCATTGTTGTTACCACCCACAACAGATTTAAATATACTTATCTGTTTTTTTTAGAAGGAGATTTTTCCTTTGAAAGTTGCAAATCCACCCAGCAGCTGCTCAGAGTAACAATGCTGATTAACTGTTTGGGCTCACAACGACCTTATTGCATTGAAAGGGATTTTTTAAAAATCTCTCCCTAGTTCCTCCAGATGTTCCAGAGGGATGGGGAGGTGACTAGATTTCTGCTGATGCCACTTGGAGCAGCGGCTGAGAGCACGAACATGAATGTTCAGTGCAAGGTTCTCCTTTTCTCAGCCTTACATGCCTCACATGTTCGGAATTGGAAAATACTTTGGTTTTCCAATTCCTAGTTCATACGTGTGGCAAATCTCTGTAGTAAACTGAGTTTTCGAGGAATCAAGGCGATATCAATCCATCAGCTTTAATTGGCTGCATTGGCTTGTCACAGTCATTTTACATGCCATGAAGTTTTTTTTTATGATGATATGGTAAAAAAATGGAGGCTAATAATCGGTGGGAAATTGAGAAGCAAATATGTAAGGGGATCTAAGGTATCTGTAAGAATAATAAAGTTAAAATAGAAGTGGATATTAACTTTCCAAGCATAAACTAGGACTACTTTAAGAGCTTCGATGGAGAGGAATTTGTTAAGTGTGTACAAGAAAATTTTCTTATTCAGTACATGGATGTACCTGCCAGAGAAGGAGCAATACTTGACCTTCTCTTGGGAAGCAAAGCAGGGCAGGTGACTGAGGTGTCAGTCGGGGTGCACTTTAGGGCCAATGATCATAATTCTGTTCGTTTTGAAATAGCGATGGAAAAGGATAGACCGGATCTAAAAGTCAGAGTTCTATATTGGAGGAAGGCCGGTTTTGACAGTACTGGGCAAGAACATTCAAAAGTTGACTGGAGGAGGCTGTCCTCAAGTAAAGGAAAGTGGGAATCCTTCAAAAATGAGATCATGAGAGTTCAGAACCAGTATGTTCCTGTTGGTGTGAAGGCCAAGGCTGGTAGGTGTAGGAAATGCTGAATGTCTAGAAAAATAGTCTCTGGTCATGAGAAAGAAGAAAGCATGGGTCGGGTATAGACAGCTGGGATCAAGTGGGTCCCCTAGAGGAGAATAAAAGCAGGAGGAGTATACTTAAGAAGAACATCAGGAGGGCAAACAGGGGACATGAAATAGCTTTGGCAAATAAAGTTACGCAGAATCCAGAGAAATTTTACACATATATTAAAGGCGAAAGAATAACTAGGGAGAGAAGAGGGTCCCTTAAAGATCAACAAAGCCATCCAAGTATGGAAGAACAGGAGATTGGTGAAGTACTAAACAAATATTTCGCTTCAGCATGTACTGTGGACATGGAAGCTAGGGAACTTGGGGAAATAAATAGTGAACAAAAACAAAGTTTCTGGAAAAGCTCAGCAGCTCTGGCCGCATCTGTGAAGGAGAAAACAGAGTTAACATTTCGAGCCCGGTGACCCTTCCTCAGAACTTCCTCAGAAGTAAATAGTGATGTCTTGAAAGCTGTCCATATTACAGAACAGGAGGTGCTGAGGTCTTAAAACTCTTAAAGGTAAATAAATCTGCAGGATCTGATTAGGCGTATCCCAGAACTTTGTGGGACACTGGGGAAGAGATTGCTGGACACCTTGCTGAGATATTTGTATCATCAACAGCCATGGGTGAAGTGCCAGAAGACTGGAGGGTAGCTAATGCTGTGCTATTATTTAGGAAAGGTGGTAAGGAAAAGCCAGGGAATTACAGACCAGTGAGCCTATTGTCACGGTGGCTATGTTGTTGGAGGGGATTCTGAGGGTGAGAATTTGCATGCATTTGGAAAGGCAAATGCTGATTAGGGATAGTCAACAGGGCTTTGTGAATGGGAAATTGTTTCATACTAACTTGATTGAGTTTTTTGAAGTGGTGACAAAGAAGGTTGGCAAAGCAGAACGGTAGACATTGTCCATATGGACTTCAGCAAGACAATTGACAAGGTTCAACATGATAGACTAGTTAAGATTAGATCACATGGGACCTAGGGAGAGCTAGCCAATTGGATACCCAATTGGCTTGAAACCAGGAGATAGTGTGTAGTAGTAGAAGGTTGCTTTTTTGAAACTGAAGGCCTGTGACTAGTGCTGTGCCACAAGGATCAGTGCTGAGTCCAATGCTTTTCAACATTTACATAAATGATTTGGATGTGAATGTAGGCGGTATGGTTAGTAAGTTTGCAGATGACAGCAAAATTGGTGGTGTAATGGACAATAATGAAGGTTATCGCAGAATGCATCGCAACTTTGATCAGGTGGGCCAATGAGCCAAGGAGTGGCAGATGGAGTTTAATTTAGATAAATATGAGATGTTGCATTTTGGTAAGAGAAACCAGAGCAGACTTTATACAGGTAATGGTACAGCCCCAGGCAGTGTGGCCGAACAAAGAAACCTAGGGGTGTAGGGGCATAGCTCCTTGAATATAAAGTTGCAGGTAGACAGGATGGTGAAGAAGGCATTTTGGCATTCTTGCCTTCATTTGTCAGTACATTGAGTGTAGGAGTTGGGCCATCATGTTGTGGTTGTACAGGACATTGATTCGGAGATTTTTGGAGTACTTCATGCAATTCTGCTCTTCCTGCCATCGGAAGGATGTTGTGAAACTAGAATGGGTTCAGAAAAGATTTACGAGGATGTTGCTGGGATTAGAGGGTTTGAGCTATATGGAGAGGCTGAATAGGCTGGGACTATTTTCCCTGGAGCATCACAAGCTGAGGAGTGATCTTACAGAGGTTTATAAAAATCATGAGGGGCTTGGATAAGATGAATAGCCAACGTCTTTTTCCCAAGATAGGGGTATCTAAAACTAAAGGGCATGGGTTAAGGTGAGAGGGGAAAGATTTAAAAGGAACCGGAGGGACAACTGTTTCAAACAGCAGGTGGTGTGTATGTGGAACGAGCTGCCAGAGAAAGTGGTGGAGGCTGGTACAATTACAACATTTGAAAGGAATAAGACTGAATAACGACTGGTTTTGAGGGGTATGGGCCAAATGCTGGCAAAATGAATTTGATCAGTTGAGGGTATCTAGTCAGCGTGGACGGGTTGGACCGAGGGTCTGTTTCTGTGCTATGACTCTACATAAATGATGCATATTGTGCATAAGAACGCGAGAGTGCTTGGACAAAAATAATCAACTCCATGTCTCCTGCTCTCAAACTAGTGCACAATGCACTTTTATTGTGAACTCTCCCAAATCCTTTTCATCCCCTGAAGGGAGAATTATGCATAAATGCTGCCCAGTCTCCAGGGGTAATCAAGCAAAACTCAACACGTTTTCATTTCTATCCCAATGTTGTTCAGGAGCATTAGGGTGAAATTCTATTCCTTTGCCTGTGCCCCCAGGAACCACTGAGCCATGTGAAATGTTTGATTGTTCTTACATTACTCTAACCATTCAACACTTTGTCTAATTATTTACTTGAAGGAGTTAATGAGAACTCCTTTAACATTGAGTCCTTGTTTGCTCTCTGTCAGTGGACATTTAGTTCTCTATCATCTTACTGGAGGCATACTAGAACAATAACAATTTGCATTTATATAACTTCCTTTCTGTGGGAAGGCATCTCAAGGCACTTTAAAGAGTGAAAAAAACCCATTAAGAAAAAAAAGGAAGTATTACAAGGGTATTTAAAAGTATAATTCCAATTTTAAGTAGGATTTTGAAAAATAAAAGAATAGATAGAGAAGTTTATGGTGGAAATTTCTGACCCGAAGGCCTAAATAGGAACATCACTGGCAAGAGGAAAGGAGCTGTGATGTACAGGGTCTCTAGGTTGGAGGAATGCAGAGCTCCTTGACTGTTGCAGTGTTGAATGAGATTACAAGAATAAAAAGAACAACAGTAATGACAGTTAACTTCAAATTTTTCGTAAGCCTGAAGCCAATTAAAATAGCATGAGAAATACGAGCAGGAATAGGGCAAACAGCTCTTTGAAGCATTGAATAAGATCGTTGGCTTCTCCATGTCAACTCTGTTTTCTCAACATATGTCAGGCACCTCGAGGTGCTGGATGGGTGATTATGTTACAGTATTTTGGAAGAACAGAACCTCATGGATGGTAGAGGGTGGGAGCTGGACAGGCGAGCGTTTGAACATCTTTGTGTCTACAGTTAACTAAAGCATTGGTGAGGGTTTCAGCAACAGATGAGCAGAGCAGAAAGAGATTCTGATAATGTTATGAGCTGGTCTTTGTGACAGATAAGATACAGGCTCAGAAGCTCAGGGTCAGGTCAGGCTTCAGTGTAATGACTGACTCAGTTCAGCCTGAAGAATTGTCTGCAGAGAGGGATGGGCTTTATTTCGGTGACTGAAACCAAAAGGTCCTAACCATGAAAGTGGAAAGAATTCATACGAGGGAAGATAGTTCAGCTGTAAACTCTGAATGGAAAAGACTAAGCCTATTGAAAATAGAGGCTGCAATCGCTGAGGCTCAGCAGTTACTCAGTTAGATGATGAGGGTGGAATTGATGGAATCATCCCTTTGTCAAACTCAGTTTAACATTTGGGTAGACAGGGAGGAAGATGGATTTTAAAGGACGGGTTAGGAGCATAAACTGTATGAAGCTCTAAAAGGAGGGAGATTACATCCACGAATTAAGCTTCCATCAAGGCCACAGTTGTTATCAGTAAGGTAGTGAATCCCCTCATCCTTACTTGTACAGGAACTGACCTTCTCTGTAGAAATATAGAGAGATCAATAAGTATCAAGCTGTTGCCATAATTTGAGGAAGGATGTAATATGTGAGTTAACTCGGATGGAAAGGAGGTTTGTGATATTCATCCCAGCAGCTGCTCTGTTTGTGAATGTCACTGGGAATAAAGAGTGGAGACAGGAATTAATTCCTTGTTGAGCTTGTTTGAAAATGTCCAGAAAGGTACAGAGAAAAGATCCAAGAGGTGGGATCAAGCACAAGGTGGCAGCAAAAGATTAATGAGGATTAAAGTGTGGTTTTTAAGGGAAAAACTGATGTTGCATACCTTCCAAATTAAATAGGCTTTATATTTATATTGCCGTTGGCTTGCTGCACGTACAGACCTTGACGTGACATTGTTGAATGTCCATTTCTTTTGTGAAGAAAGTTCCATGAAGCTCTCAGTGTGATGTAAAGACACTGATCTCCTTGATGCTCCTCCTTCAGACTATTACAGGGTGCCAATGTCGTTCTGACAATGAGGTGTTGAAACTTGTACAATGTTTCAAATGTGGCTCAGCAGCGGAACACTTTAAATCTAGCTGCCCACAGTCTGGCAGTGCCTGAAAACTGGGCATTTTTCTACTATTCCATGCATCAATTTTAGTTGAGTAAAATTCTAGACCATCAATGTGGTATGACTGCAAACTAGTTATTGGCTTCACCACTTCACACACCACTCTATCCTCCACCTAAAGCAACTCTTGACCCACCAACCTTGGCTAAAATCTGGAGGTATGCAAAATCCAGGATAGCCTTGTCTGAAGGGTGGTGGATTTGAGGCCACTGTATCTGTAACTTGCTTTAACTTATAAAGCGATGTTCAGTCTGTGTATTCATAGTTCACTTGGCTTGTTGATCGTAGCTTTACAGTGACTTCATTACTTACCCTATTGGGTTAATTGTTGTAAATCAGTACTGATATTTAATCTCATACAGGAGTTTTCAAGTGAACATAGGAAGGAGGGATGAGAGGGGGAGAAGAGGGTGTAATTACTGTGCATGGCAGTTTCTATTATAAAAATCAATGTTAACAAACTTGTAATGGATGTATAACAATAAGGAAACAAATTGTGACTTTAAATGCAGATTGAGTTACACCTGCACAACCTGTTTCACGTATCCTCCAGCTTCCAACCCTGTTTATCCTGAAGCCAGACTGGACCCTGATTCCCCAGAGTGTTACTATAGACGATACAATATTTATACTTTAAAATTTGATGCTACATTCATTTCCTGTCAGAATTTTCCATTATAAGTACATACCTGCATATTTATAACAGAAATTGCTCAAGTCAATTGGTCACAGTGTAATTATGCTTTTACCCCAGAGGAGTCACTATCGTGCCATAATGGGGGACAAGGTGCAATTACTTTCTGACAAATTAGCAGTGATTTCCATTAAAAGAATGGATATGGGGACTTACAATAAAAGTATAAAGATGAGTACTCAATCACATCTACCTGCCCTAATCAAAATATCTCTGGCATCGCTTAAAACCATATTTTGCCTTTATTTCCCATGTGTGGTGCCAGTGATGAAGCATTAGTGGAAAGAAGTGTTTCATATCTTACAAGCGGATGGTACAGTTTGCTGCATCTTACTTAACCACTCAAATTATACGAATTTCACTCCGTTTTAATTTAAGAGCTGCTGAGTGAATTGCCATATTGCTTTACCAGTTTTAAAGTGGGAAGAAACTTTTCAAAATTGGTTGCTATGTCTCGCAAAACCTCACTTAACTGCAAGTGAAATTGAAGTGGTGCTTGAGAATTTAAAATAAATGGGCAACTCCATTGCATAATTTAAAAACTGTTTCATTAAGCATAATCTTGTGATATAAAGAAATCCTTGCCTTGTCCTATAAGTGATTTTCTTTTAAAATAACACACTGGATTACATTTTCAATATTCTAAACTGCTATACTATATATCTGGACCAAATTTCCTGAGAAATGCATTATTATGTACTTAGTACTAATGACAGATACAATGCCTCACTTTTTCTTCAGTATTTTTTGCAAACGATGCTTAAAAAGGGGACAGAGCAAGAATTGGAACTAACTGTCAGCCCCTAGTTTTCTTCAGAAGTGTGATGCTTGGAAACATCGGCTGTGCCTTTTCTAGCACAAATTCCAGGTTTTACCCAAAGAAAGCATAGCAACGCCAATTACATGCAGATGAATATCTGAAGTCTCTGCACTCAGACATTTCAACAGTTACAGTTCAGTTTAAATGGGGAGTAACGTCAGATTTTGTTTAATGACATTGCTGTAAAGCATCTTGGGATGTTTTACTATGTGAAAGGTACAATACCAATCAAATTAATATTGCCTGGCCCAGAATCTTCCACTCTGTCGCCAGCTCCTTCCAATGCAAGGGCATCCTGGACTGCTACTCGAGTTGGATGCTATGATTGCAAACGTGGCATACCGTCAAACATGTATTCAGGAGACGCAAGTCTCAGGTAAATGTGAAACCACTAATATGCATGCCGCAGTCTCTACTGCACAGGGACTAATGCTAAAAAACTAGAAATTCCATCCCATTGTTGGCAGAACAAACTTTCCTGGCTCCACCACAGATTCTGAACTGTGCCTGCCCCTTTTAAAGGCCTCACCTGGGGCAAAAGTGCACTTTAGACTGTGCACACCTAGCTTCTCCTTCATTTAAACTAGGTTCTAAAAAAGTGGTCTTTCAACAAGTGCAGAATGGGCCGAATGGCCTCCTTCTGTAAATGTCTGTGATTCTCTAAGGCTCACATACTCAACTCCTGCCAGGTTTCCAATTATCCATCCCATATAGCACAGGGAGAGGGTGATTAGTCTTGATAATTTGAACCATCATCCACTTATTTCTTGGAATTCCAGTAGGGTGAACCAAAAAAAATTAGACTTGAGGAGTACGTACACAGTCCTCTTTTTAAAGGACACATAAAAAAATGACCTTTTCTAATAGCCTTACTGTATTATCCAAGCACCACGCAACACAGCCCATGAAGAACTACCTTTGCTGCCACTCCTTACTCTCTCCTTTCCAGTATTTATGCTGTCTTTATCCTACTTTCTTTTAAAGAGAAGGGCTGGTTCGTCTTATTTCCTATGAGTTTATTTTTGGTTCTGCACCTAACCATTTATTTATTTGTCTGTACAACCATGTCTAACTGCTGCTTGCTTTTATACAGCTGATTAGCGTTGTGACAGTTCTGTGCACATCGGTTTGCTCAACAAGTCAGCTACAGTAATGAAATGTTTTCAAAAACATTCCCCAATCTGTGCAGTCCATGATTTCTCTCTTTTTTTTCTTTGCTTACTGAGTTTCTTATCCTATTTTAGTGGGTTTTGTTTTTCCATTTCCTGGCTTTTGAGTCTTGTTTCCTATTCAAAGCAGGGAAAAGGAAAGATTGGGAACAGGAGGTTGAATGCAGGTAATTTGTGTGCAGCCAGCCACATATGTCCATCAGCCTCTGGATATTCTTGAAGTTTTTACCTAGACAGGGAATGTCTGTGGCAGGCTTTGTAATGGCAGTGCATTGCCGAGGAACCTGACTACATTCTTCATGCACAGGACTTGCTGCATCACAAGAATTAGATCATAGATTAGATCATTGAATTGGATCATTGATGATGTATATTCCAACATATTGACCTGGTTTGGCTTCGTAAATCTTTCTACCTTAACTCACACAATCTCTCAGTCGCAGTTTTGACAATTTTAATTGACCCTTCAGCCTCACCTACTTTCTAGTGAAAGAAACTTCCTGATTTCCACTTCACAAATCCTGGTATGTCATGAAGCGCACTAACTGATCTCACCTCTCTCTCCCAAATCACTGAACATAACTGAACTATACTCCTTGAATTCCTAAATCGCATCATATAGTGCACTTTCTGAGTTGGGTTATGTATCATTGGCCTGACTGAGGAAACAAAATTGCTCCTGATCTTAAGTCTGCCTTCAGATGTATGAATTTGTGCGCCGTCATCTCAAATTAGGCATTTGTATAAAGCTGACAATGTTAGAAGTTGCAGGATCTGGGCTTTCAGCTTCCCTCCCTGTGCTGCTGTGTATTGGTGCTTCACCTTTGTAACTTTCATAACCCTTTTACCACCTGCGCCTTGTCTTGATTTGTTTTTGCTTTCTCTTGTCTTGTCATGTTTTCTCTTGGAAAAGGAAATCAATTACAACATTGCTCCACTCTGGACTAGCCATTCCCTAACAGTCAGTCTGAGTGCAGTTATCGTTTTAGTGCAAAGTAATTATGGGTGTATTTACAGAATTGCGCTGAAACCAAGATGGTTTTATTTCAACCCACTAGAAGGTGATGCATATCTAGTCTATGTCTGATTCACAGTCGGTGCCTATGAAACGAAAGGGCAGTGAGTAAATCCTTAAGAAAGACTACACCTTGTCATGCAATGCCTGTTTTGGGACATATGGTATGTATCTTTTACAGCGTATTCTGCTGAGGTTCATGATTGCAATTATCTGTGAGATCGACTGACTCCAAGAGCCCTTGCCTACAGTGGCATCAGGAAACCCAGGCTGCTTATAGGGATGGCATGGATAGTGAGGGTTGGTAGTGATGTAGGAAATAGTATCTATGGTGTGAAAGATCTGATGGTAAAATAAATATACTCATAAGTAACGACAGGAAACTATTTTTCAGCACCTGGCCAGGTCATATATCTGTTTAGGGAGGGGTTTTTGAGGGGTACTGAATGCGTTCTTCTTGGTGGTGACAGAGTAGTGACCCAGCTAACACCCAAGGGGATGTCACTTCAAATCCCACCAGGGCTTCTGGAATTTAAATTGAGTTACTAAAATCTGAAACTGAAAGCTAGTCTCGGTAATGGTGATCATGAAAAACTATCATCGGCCTCATAAAAATCTCCCTGGTTCACTAATGTCCTTTAAGAAAAGTAACCTGTCATTCTTACTTGGTCTGACCTACATGTGACTTCAAACCCACAGTAATGTCGCTGACTCTTAACTGTACTATGAAATTATACAATAAGTTACTTACAACAACAAAAGCAAAGTTGCTGGAAAAGCTCAGCAGGTCTGGCAGCATCTGTGACAGAAAAAGCAGAGCTGACGTTTCGGGTCTGGTGACCCTTCCTCAGAACCAGACCCGAAACGTTAGTTCTATTTTACCCTTCACAGATGCTGCCAGACCTGCTGAGCTTTTCCAGCAAATTTGCTTTTGTTCCTGATTTACAGCATCTGCAGTTCTTTCAGTTTTTATTTGATAAGTTACGTAGTTCAACAACTATTAAGAATGGACAACAAATGCTGACCTTGGTGATAACACTCACATCCCATCAGAGAATAAAGGAAAAGAACAGAGAGATCTATGAAGCGTGAAAACTTTGTGCAATGACCTGTTGTGATTATCCACTATCAGTGAACTGATAGTTCGTCTGCTGTAATTCAGTGAAGACGGCTCCCGGAGGCAGTAGTGTAATGATAACATTACTGGACTAGCAATGTAGACACCAAACCAATGTTCTGGGACCTTGGGTTTAAACCCCATCATGGAAAATCATGAAATTTGAATTTAGTTGAATGTGGATGACACTTAACTGCTCTCTGGGAAACTAAGGATAACAATAAATGTTGGCCTGACCAGTAACTCCCACCTCCCATGAACAAATTGAAAAAAGATGTTGACAATCGAGATTTTAGAGCATTACAGAATTTTGTACAATTCAGTGTAATCACCAGGGCCACATGCCGCTGCATACTGCACATCTGTGGCCTGTGAAAATTGTGATGATTATTTCAGGGTGACACAGTACAACATCAGCAATAGCATTTGTGCCAGCTGAGGAGGTTACCAATTAAACCTAGTTTGATTGTATATACACACAAACATTTCTTTAAAAACCATCTTTCACTTGACTTCCTTCTCTCTTGCTTTTAGGAACAATGTAAAGAAGTCAGTGTATGATCTTGAAGCTACAGGCAAGGTCCTGTCACCGAATATAGTGCCCATTCCTATACCCTACAGATCTTAGGAAACACGATCTTTGCAGCTTTTCAATCAAGAATTTGGAGTAGTTGGTTTTCTACGTCTTTCTCATATTATTCTTTGTCCATTCATTTACCGCCTAAACATAGATCAATACTCATGAAACAATAATGGCTTGAAGCTTCCAAGGGCATGTGTGGCCAAGTTTTGCACATTCAATTGCTAGGAATTGTTATTGCTATGCTACTTCCATAGTAAAAGCCATTATTCAATGACTCTGCGTTTGTTCAAGATGAGTTGGTTCAAACAAGCCTTAGCCTTAGAGTCAGTGATAATGGGAACTGCAGATGCTGGAGAATCCAAGATAACAAAGTGTGGAGCTGGATGAACACAGCAGACCAAGCAGCATCTCAGGAGCACAAAAGCTGACATTTCTGGCCCAGACCCTGCATCAGAGAGGGGGATGGGGAGAGGGAACTGGAATAAATAGGGAGAGAGGGGGAGGCGGACTGAAGATGGAGAGGGGGAGGCGGACCGAAGGTGGAGAGAAAACAAGATAGGTAGAGAGGAGAGTATAGGTGGGGAGTTAGGGAGGGGATAGGTCAGTCCAGGGAAGACGGACAGTTCAAGGAGGCGGGATGAGGTGGTAGGTAGGAAATGGAGGTGCAGCTTGAGGTGGGAGGAAGGGATGGGTGAGAGGAAGAACAGGTTAGGGAAGCAGAGACAGGCTGGGCTGGTTTTGGGATGCAGTGGGGGGAGGGGATGAGCCGGGCTGGTTTTGTGATGCAGTGGGGGGAGGGGAGATTTTGAAGCTTGTGAAGTCCACGTTGATACCATTGGGCTGCAGGGTTCCCAAGCGGAATATGAGTTGCTGTTCCTGCAACCTTCGGGTGGCATCATTGTGGCAATGCAGGAGGGCCATGATGGACATGTCGTCTGAGGAATGGGAGGGGGAGTTGAAATGGTTCACGACTGGGAGGTGCAGTTGTTTGTTGCAAACCGAGCGGAGGTGTTCTGCAAAGCGGTCCCCAAGCCTCCGCTTCGTTTCCCCTTGGTTAGCCTTAGAGTCCCTGGTTCAATCCAGTTAAGTGATTTCAATTGGAATCATGAGAGGTTATTGTAGTTTCTGGGGCAATGTTGCTGCAGGTTTCTGCATATTGGTCCTCCGGGTAACCCCTACTGGGAGTTGTATGTTTAAAAGCATTCAGAAATTACAGGGTATGATAGGACCAGTGGGTCAGCAAGCCCACCACATTCTTACAGTCCAGGAGCAAGGTGTTGATCATTCTAGTTGCTTGTATTCCTTGAGCTTTGATGTGATATGAGCTCTCCTTCCAAAGCCTCTCCCCAGCCTAATTATTGTGTAACATGTTACAAAAGGTGTTCAAAGAAAATGATAAAAAAAGAGCAATTTTGAATTACATTCAGATTTTACTTTTCTGGGTTGCAAATGGAGTGTCCCGGAGATCTTTAATTCTTGAAAGTTCAAAACTTGGCTGGAATATCATGAGCAAGCATGCTCCTGGTCCAACCTCACACACCTGTCCTACAATTGTGTCACTTGCTGAGAGAGACAGTACGTCATAAATCCATTAAGAAACAAACATCTTCTCTCTGAAACTGAATCAAGGTCAGTTGATCATATTGCCAGATGATCAAATTGCTGCCTACATCATGCTCATCCATGTACAGCACCTCAAGATCCTCAAGGTGCAATTCCTGCCCCAATCAAAAATGTATCTAAGGTGAAAGTACAAAGATACAAACAAGAATGGGCCACTCAGCCCTTCAAGCCTGCTCAGCCATTCAATAAGATCTTGGCTGATTTGATTTTAGCCCGAATTCTATATTCCTATATATCCTCAATAATCTTTCATCCCTTGCTAATCAAGAACCTATCTAACTCTGCTTTTTAAAATGTTTAAAGATTCTGCACCCACTGCTTTTGATAAGGGAATTCCAAAGATGCGAAAGGCTCTGAGAAAAAGAAGTGTTTCATTATCTCTGTTTTAAATGCACTCTTGTTTTTAAACTATGACCCTTTGCTCTTCACTCTCTCACAAGAGGAAACATGCTTTCAACATCTACCCAGTCAGATCCCCTCAGGATCGTGTATGTTTCAATTAAGTCAGTTGTTCTAAATCCAGAGGATACAGCCAAGCCTGTCTACTTTCCTACATAAGGCAATCTGCTCATTCCAGGTATTAGTTTAATAATCTAACAGACCTATTCAAAGGGCTTCTGAGTGTCAGTAAACACATCACAAGATGACAGTGCAGAAATGAGTCGAGGGTGTCCAGGTAGAAATGAGCAGTCCAGGTAGAGATGAGATTCAGACTTCAGCTATGATGCATTCATTGTTCTGGTGTCCTGCTTATTCTCTGTCTGGATCCACTCGTGAATAATACCCTTGGACTGTATACTTGATGACTGAGCCTGAATTGAAACAGACTCCAGGAAATGATGGAAATAATTGGAAGAGAAGAATAAAGAAAAAGCTGATAGTTTACCTAACACATTACTATAAATCCTGCCCTTCCTTTCGCCTGGTCTATCTCTTACTTCTCACTTCCCTTCCTCGACATCTCTATTTCCATTTCTGGGGATAGATTGGCCGTTAACATCCACTATAAATCCCTTGACTCTCACAACTACTTGGACGATACATCCTCCCAACCTGCTTCCTGTAAAGACTCCATTCCATGCTCTCGGTTCTTCCACCTCCGTTGTACATGTTCCTGTGAGGCCAACTTTGACGATGGAGTTTCTGAAATGTTCACCTTCTTTCTCAACTGAGGATACCTCAGCACCAGTGTTAATAGGGCCCTCAACTGGGTCTGACTCATCTCCCATACTTTTGCTCTCAACCCTTCTCTTCCCTCTCGCAACAGTGATATGATTCCCCTTGTCCTCACCTACCATCCCACCAGCATCCACATCCAGAAGATCATCAGCTGCCATTTCTGCTACCTCCAGTGAGATGCCACCACCAGACAGATATTACCCTCGATAATAAAATGTGAGGCTGGATGAACACAGCAGGCCAAGCAGCATCTCAGGAGCACAAAAGCTGACGTTTCGGGCCTAGACCCTTCATCAGAGAGGGGGATGGGGGGAGGGAACTGGAATAAATAGGGAGAGAGGGGGAGGCGGACCGAAGATGGAGAGTAAAGAAGATAGGTGGAGAGAGTGTAGGTGGGGAGGTAGGGAGGGGATAGGTCAGTCCAGGGAAGACGGACAGGTCAAGGAGGTGGGATGAGGTTAGTAGGTAGCTGGGGGTGCGGCTTGGGGTGGGAGGAAGGGATGGGTGAGAGGAAGAACAGGTTAGGGAAGCAGAGACAGGTTGGACTGGTTTTGGGATGCAGTGGGTGGGGGGGAAGAGCTGGGCTGGTTGTGTGGTGCAGTGGGGGGAGGGGATGAACTGGGCTGGTTTAGGGATGCAGTGGGGGCAGGGGAGATTTTGAAACTGGTGAAGTCCACATTGATACCATATGGCTGCAGGGTTCTCAGGCGGAATATGAGCTGCTGTTCCTGCAACCTTCGGGTGGCATCATTGTGGCAGGGCAGGAGGCCGATGATGGACATGTCATCAAGAGAATGGGAGGGGGAGTGGAAATGGTTTGCGACTGGGAGGTGCAGTTGTTTGTTGCGAACTGAGCGGAGGTGTTCTGCAAAGCGGTCCCCAAGCCTCCGAGTCGCAAACCATTTCCACTCCCCCTCCCATTCTCTTGATGACATGTCCATCATGGGCCTCCTGCACTGCCACAATGATGCCACCCGAAGGTTGCAGGAACAGCAGCTCATATTCCGCCTGGGAACCCTGCAGCCATATGGTATCAATGTGGACTTCACCAGTTTCAAAATCTCCCCTTCCCCCACTGCATCCCTAAACCAGCCCAGTTCATCCCCTCCCCCCACTGCATCACACAACCAGCCCAGCTCTTACCCCCCACCCACTGCATCCCAAAACCAGTCCAACCTGTCTCTGCCTCCCTAACCGGTTCTTCCTCTCACCCATCCCTTCCTCCCACCCCAAGCCGCACCCCCAGCTACCTACTAACCTCATCCCACCTCCTTGACCTGTCCGTCTTCCCTGGACTGACCTATCCCCTCCCTACCTCCCCACCTACACCCTCTCCACCTATCTTCTTTACTCTCCATCTTCGGTCCGCCTCCCCCTCTCACCCTATTTATTCCAGTTCCCTCCCCCCATCCCCCTCTCTGATGAAGGGTCTAGGCCCGAAACGTCAGCTTTTGTGCTCCTGAGATGCTGCTTGGCCTGCTGTGTTCATCCAGCCTCACATTTTATTATCTTGGAATCTCCAGCATCTGCAGTTCCCATTATCTCAGATATTACCCTCCCCTCCCTAGTCTGCCTTCTGCCAAGACCATTCCCTCTGGGACACCCTGGTCCACTCATCCTTCACTCCCAACGCTCCCCCACAAGCCCCCCGCCATCCCCCACCCTCCACAGCTCCACGGCACCTTCTCCTGCAACCACCATTTTGCTCATTTGCTTCCTCCCTCCCCAATAACCAAGGGCTGAAACATACCTTTCAGGTGAAGCAGCACTTTACCTGCATTTCCCAGAATCATTTGCTGCTCACAATGTGGCCTCCTTTACATTGAGGAAATGAAGCATAGACTGGGTGACGCAGAACCGCGAAAAGGACCCTGAGCTACCTGTTGCCTGCCACATTAACACACCACCCTGTTCCCTGGCCAACATCTCTGTCTCAGGCTTGCTGCAGTGTTTCAGCGAAGCTCAGTGCAAGCTGGAACAATAACACCTCATTTTTCGCTTGGGCACTCTGCAGGCCTCCAGGCTCAATATTAAGTTCAATAATTATAGGGCCTGAACTCTCCCATATCCTAGCCCCATACTCCACACACCAGCCTTGTTATCACATGGCCTGCCACCACACACTACCTCTTGTTTGCTACTAACAGCGTCCATTAACAGCTATTCACCCTCCTGGCCAGATCATTATGAACTCCTCTGTCTGTCCAACTGCTGTTCTCTCTCTTTGCGTTTTATTCCCACCTGTCGTTCACTTCTTACCCCCTTGCCCCACCCTATCTTTTGCGTAAAAACTGACATTTTCCCACCTACCGTCAGTTCTGAGGTAGGGTCACTGGACCTAAAACGTTAACTCTCATTTTTCTTCACAGATGCTGCCAGACCTGCTGACCTTTGCCAGCAACTGCTGTTTTTGTTATTGACTGTAAGACCTGTGCCTAAATTGTAGAGCTGCAATGTATTTGCAAATAGAGTACTCCCCGTGAGAAATAATAGTTGCTGTTTGGAAGTCCAAAGACAGCAAAGCTCATCATCAAACTCAGCATAGACAAACAGGAGGCTGGAAGAATTTAGCAGGCCGAGCAGCATCTGGAGGGAAGGTCAATATCTTGGGTATTACCCTTCTTCAGGACTGGATGTTGGGGTAGGGGCAGCTACAGATAAAGTGGATGGGGGTGCGGGGTGCATAGAACAATGGTGGTGATAGGTGGACACTGGTGATAGCTATGACCTGGGTGGTCGATGGGAGGGATTCGGTTGGTGGCTGGAATGGAGGGTCAGTAGGTGGAATGGAAAGGAGGAGGTTGAACTGGAAAGGGAGCTGGGAGATGGGTGGGATGGTTATTTGAAATTGGAAAACTGACTGTTGAGACTTCTGGACTTTAAGAAGCAGCCAGCCTAACCTCCTGATCATCGCCCATCTCTTCGCACACCCCTGCCCCACTCCCCCTCTGACATGTCTGTCTTCGGCTTCCTCCAGTGTCACAGCAACTGGGATCACAAATTTGAAGAACAGCACCTTATCTTCCACCTGGGCACCCTACAGCCCGGAGGACTCAACATTGAGTTCTCCAATTTCAAATAACCTTCCCACTGATGCTGCAGCTCTCTTTCCAGCCCCACCTCCTCCCTTCCACTCCACCTTCTGACCCTCCTTTCCCCCCACCAATTGGATTCAACCATCCCATCCATCAACCAGGTCATACCTACCACCAGTGTCCACCTATCGCCACGATTCCACTATATCCCCTTCACCACTTTATCTGCAGCTCCCTCTACCCCCACATCCAGTCCTGAAGAAGGTAATACCTGAAATGTTGACTGCTCCTTTCCTCCAGATGCTGCCTGGCCTGCTGTGTTCTTCCAGACTCCTGTTTGTCTATCTTGCATTCCAGCATTTGCAGTTTTTTTAATGTCTAATAAAACTCAGCAATTGATCTTCTTTTATTTCTAAGGCATTAATGACTTTATTGTAGCCGTTATGTGGAAGTGCCAGAGTTAGGCTGGGGTGGACAAGGTCAAAAACCACATGGTTTTATTCCAACAAGCTTGTGTTTTCAAACAGACCCATTGGACTATAACTTGGTGTCGTGTGGTTTTTGACTTTATTGCAAGTAGTGTTGACGGGAATCTTGTACAGGCCCAATAGCCAATTCACCGCAAACAGCACTGAAGTTTCCGTCTTTAGATATGTAGGAGATTAACAAGTCATTTACAAGTTTGAAATTACAATTACTCATTTGGCTGCCAGTTTGATGCTGCATACATTGTGTGATGATGCCTCTTGGTATCGGTACGACAACGTCTTATTAAACACCTTTAACCCAATCGAGAATATTCACAGTGCCATATGCCAAAGAGTGGCTTAGTAACAGAAAGTAGCTGGATTTTAATTCTGTTTCTCTTCAAGTAACAGAATGTCAAAAACGCTTCAGACAATAATGGATTGTCGAATGACTAAGATTGGGAAAACATCCCTCGTCAGCATGAGGAATGCTACTCCTGGGAAATGGAGCTCTTTTTGCAACTAAAATTAGGATCAAATATTTCAAGCCAGGTGCAATCTAGGCTCTCTGTTCTGTACCTCAACAGTAGTTACAAATCTGAGTGAGGTTAACAGTAATTTTACCTCAAACTCCCAAAGGGCTTCTATTTGGCACTGATGTAATTCCACATCCTGTCATTGTGTAGCCCCCTTTAAATGAACCAGTTATGTGCTAACTTATGTCAATGGACCGTATTAAACTGGCTTACGACTGGCCAAAGTCATATAGTTACCAAAGGAATGCAATTTCAATGAGAATGATACATTTGTGAAAAGAACCTGTGTTTAAAAACACCTTATTAAACATCTTTGAAGAATATGTTCTGAGTAACAGAGAAGTTTAAACAGGGATGCTGGAACGTGGCTATGATAGCTGGAAGTGTATTTTAGCAGATTTAGCTACAATCTATACTATCATTCATTTGGAGCACTGATGCTGAGAAGATGTTTTGAAATAGGTTTATTTCTACTACTGAGATTTACCTCATACATCTTAATAAATGCAACAAAAGATGTAATTTAACATGCTTCAACATGTGAAATTTCTATTCAAAAAGGTACACTTGAAACTATTGTTAATTTTTTTTATTGAAGTAAGCATTATAATTACTTGTGTGTTGTTGGTCAGGGTTAGGAGCAAAGAATCCATGAGGTTTCACTGGTTCAACAACAAAAGAAAACTTGTTCTTTAATCAGCGCTTTCTATGATTACTGAACATCTCAAAGCACTTAGATCATGGAGTCCCTACAGTGTGCAAACAGGCTATTTGTCCCAAAAAGTCCACACCAACACTGCGAAGGCATTAAGCACACACAGACTCATCCCGCACCCAATATTTCCCATGGCTAGCACATCTAACCTACACATCTCTAGTCACAGTGGGGAAATTTAGAATGGCCAGTTCACCTAATTTGCACTTATTTGGAATATGAGGGGAAACCAGTGCACCCAGAGGAAACCCATGCAGACAATGTACAAACTCCACACAGACAGCCACCAGTCCTTGGTGCTGTGAGGCAGCAGTGCTAATGCTGAGCCACTGCGCCACCCATACTTTATAACTAATGATCTATGTTTGAAGTGCACTGACCATCGTAACTGAGGAAAAATGGCTACAAATATCTGCACTGCAAGCTCTCACAAATAGCAAATAAAAATGGTGTTATCATCGGCTTTTATGATGTTGACTGGGGGATAACTATTAGTAAGAACAGCAATGATAATTCCTTTGCCCTTCTTTGAAATAATGCCTTGGAATATTTTTGGTCCACTGGAGACAGTAAACAGAGCCTCAGTTTAACTCCTCTGGCAATGCAGCACTCCCTCAGTGAGTCAGCAATGGAGAGTCAGCCTTTCTTTTTGGTATTTAATCTCTAAAGTAGCAACCCAGAATCTTGTCAGTCAGTGCTACTAACTGCACCACAGCTGACAATAATATTTAGTGCACTGGCTAAGGTAAGCAGTCATCTCCTTGTTGGTTGTCTTCCATAGAAAGTGAACACTAGTTTTGCAGTTTTCTTGTAACTGGCAGATGAGGTGTGTGACCCTACCCTGAGTGATGACAGATGTCAGTGCACTTAATATTATTGTTGTATCCTGCAAACGCTGGAAATCCGAAACAAAAATAGAAAATGCTGGAAACACTGAGCAGTTTAGCAGCATCGACTGAGAGAAGCAAATTATTTCAATCTCTGACCTTTCATCAAGATTGATATTATATTTCTGTTATCATTGTGCTCTTAGCAGTTTGAGAAGTGAATCTGCCAGTATGTTTGCAGCATTTGACGATTAAGCTCTGAAGTGACAATGCAACTCATATCCAAATAAAATGATAAATACTGCACTTGAACAGATTATTGTAAATACTGCACTGTTAAAGCAGGATCATACTGTTGACTAAGATTATACTACATCTTGGGAGAGAATTTTATCATTAACATCATCATGTATCCCTGCCTTGTTACATACTACAGATTGCACTATTTATTTGCAGGTCTGTGATATTCCAGTTATGAAAAAAACTGTAATTCCAGTGTCAATATTTAATGGAAGACCGCTACTGTAGCCTGAGCTCATTTATATTATTGTACAAACAGACCATCAAAATGTAAGCAATAGACTGCCACAAGCCAATTAGGTAAATGGCTGGTTGTGGACACAGAAAAATTTTTAAAAATGGTACTTTAAAAGATGCATTTGCTTTTAAAATTGAGCACTAAACAATTAAAAAACATGGAACAAAGAGCCGTACAGCACAGGAACAAGGCCTTCAGTCCTTCAGCCCACCATGTCTGCCTTCATGCCCTTCCAAATCCCATCTGCTTGCACATGGTCCATATTTCTCTATTCCCCGCCTGCCCACATGTCTGTCTAAATGCCTCTTAAATATTGCTATATTTGCATATCTGCTTCTCCCACCTCCCCTGGCAGTGCATTCCAAGCACCTTCCACCCTCTGCAAATAAAATGTGCCTCACATCTTCTTTAAACTTTCCTCCTCTCACCATAGTTTTTTTTAAGGCATATTGTTTTGTTTTTTTTCGACACTCCATAGAATTTTATAACAATGACTATTAAATTTTTGACAGCCATTGGTTAAGGAGGAGTCCACAAGTCAATTTCTCCTCTCTTACACAAAGTGAAATATGATGAGTGTATAGTATCTAACCATATTCACCACCCTAAAGCCAATAAATATTAGTTTGTATGTGTTCAAATAATAAATGCATGGTCATCCTTATCCTCAATTATACAATTAAAAAATTTCCTTTAGAACCAAAACTTAACAATTAATGGTTACAACAGTATTTCAATTCTCAACAATGAGTTATTTTTATGCATTCATGGGACAAGGACGCTGCTGGCTAGGCAGCATTTATTGCCCATCTTTAACTGCTGTGGGTCTGGAGTCACATGTAGGTAGACCAGGTAAGAATAGCAGTTTCCTTCCCCAAAGGACATTAGAGCTCCAGATATTTTTTCCCCAACAATTGACAATGGATTCATGGTCAGCATTAGACTCCCAATTCCAGATTTGTACTGAATTCAAATTCCACCATCTGCTATGGTGGGATTTGAACCCAGGCCCCCAGAATATTAGAGATAGTAGGAACTGCAGATGCTGGAGAATCTGAGATAACAAGCGGTAGAGCTGGACGAACACAACAGGCCAAGCATCATCAGAGGAGCAGGAAAGCTGACATTCGGGTCTAGGCCCAAAGCATCAGCTTTCCTGCTCCCCAGAATATTACCTCGGTCTCTGGATTAACAGTCCAGCAATAATACCATGAGGCTTCTCCCCATAACAAGGTGCCCCAATAACCTATTGGTGGAACAATTCATTTTATAAATCATTCATTTTATCAGTCAGTCAATTGATGGCTTAAATGAACTTACTTAATCTTGGAGATTTCCTTCCTCTTGATAACATTTATTCCGTGTTAGCAAAGTCGATTATTTTCATCACGTCAGCAATCATAAGATCATAAGAAATAGGAACAGGATTCAATCATTTGTATTTTGAAGCCTACTCTGCCATTCAATAAGATCATGGCTAATCTGATTATGGCCTTAACTCCCCATTCCACCCTCTGCCCCTAACCTTTGAATCTTTATCAATCAAAATCTGTCAAACCCAGCTTTATAAATGAAAAGTCTTTTATGATAATCAATGTATTTTGTTCAGTTATCTGCTAAACAACCAACCAAAGTTTTGCCAGTTGAGATTTGGCCACGACAGCAGATTCCAGAAAAAACTTTAGTTATTTTCAAGCGCTTTGTGGAGAATCTGTTTCTTTGTTCCTAACTCCAGTTTCTGGGGCTTCTCAGCTTCAAGGGTCAGCTGGCATTTTACCCACAAGTTTCATGTGACTGAGGGTAACCATTCTTCTTGTGGATATGCCTGTGTCAGAAAGATGCTACCAGGCTGGATTCAGGGAATCAGCCACTAACAGGCTCTGTCTGCTAACTTCCTGTGGGGAGGTTGGCTATATGTGCTGTGCATACTAATCAGTCTGTTTGCGCTTTAGAATCTATGAACACTGCTAGTTAAGCGCTCTTCATGGAATTATAACAGAAAAGCACTACCATTTACTTGTTCTGCACTTGTAATTCTTTTCCTTAACTGTTCACTCAACATTCTGTCCCTTGTTCATTTCTGCCGTACGTTTTGTGTTCCAGTCATGGCTGTTGACCTACAACATGCCACATTTCCACAGCTTGTGCACCCCAGCCTCCCCACTGTCTATGTGGGACGTTACTTTGACAACAGGCTGGAGCTATGTTTCCACAAATATTTGGACATTCCTCCCTGACAACATACAACATGGGTGAGGGGTTCAGGAAATGTTCTTTCGTCTAACCAGCTTGTTATCTGCTAATTTAAAAAAAAAACTAATGGCCACTATAATCAGCCATTTGCATCTAATCCTCTTGTTTTGTGTAATGCCACTTTAGTTTTAATTAGGGCTGGAATAAAATCATGTTGGCCAATCTCTAAGATAGTGGTACTTGCTTCCTTCTGACTCCACGCTATGCTCTGATTCAGCTTTGCCACTGTACTAGGTGGTAATTTACTCCCTGTGATGCTGCTTCCTGGGATGAGGTGTCATTTTCTGACAGCCACTTTGTTGAAGCTGTAAATTAGAAATAAAGCAGTAGCAATCTGTATCAGCCATCCTTCTGTATCTCCAAGGAAGCTGTTCTAGAAAGTCCAGGGAGAGGAGACAAGGAATGTGCAATATTAGTCCCAACTTAGCACAAAGCAAACATGTAAGTGAATTTCATTCAACTTCAAGCCAGCCTTGTGAATTGACTTTTGGTAAAGGGTAAGGTGGGGAATAAAAAGCATTCATTTTTCAACACTAATCATTCAACCAGAAGGGAAAAAGTGATTCTGAGTGATAAAAGTGATGAATGTGTGCAGATTCTATTCTTTCACTTCTCTGGCAGTGTTTGAATCCAGCGATGACTGACTGGATTGCTGTGTTAAGTTAAATGAGTTTAAGCAGTCTCAGTTCAATACTCAATGGTTGCCAACGCATAACAACTTGAAATTTATTATCCTGCTCTGAACAGTGGCTAAATTTACAGGACAATGGGTTATATTCCTGTAAAGTTGCAGAGGAGAAGGGAATTTTACTCTACAACTTATTGCACTGCACCTGACCAAGCAAACCTAAGGTTTGATTTAAATTTCACTCACCCCTCTCTGGTCAGGGAAATACTACCAATTTGGTTTACTCTGACTGCAATCCCGAAATTTCCTTTTGAATACTTTGATCTACTCCATGTCTCCTTGTCAATTCTCATGGTTTAACTTGCAGCAATGTTTCAGGTCAACCAAGGCTGTAAAGCCCGAGATTTCCCTTACATTGTTGCAGTGTGAATTCTCAGACACTGGGGAATGGGTTTTACGGCTTTTCTCCACACAGCCTGCAGGATTCTATTGGCCTGAGAAACATAAAAATCCAGTAAACTTCAACAACTTACAATGGGCTCCTCTAATTTCAAGTCTAATATTGATCCTCCTTTTGTGCACTTGCTGTGCAGTTGTAACTTTTGTAGGCCTCACTCTATCTAAACACCCTGTGATCTGTATGTCCTCGTACGGTATGATCTGCCTATACTGCTCACAAGACAAAGCTTTTCACTGTACTTATGTAAGTATGACAATTAATCAAATCAAATCAAAAATGTAGCTCACACACAAAAAATAACATCCTGTAAATGCTGCAAATCAGAAACATAATGGTTAAATAGGTGTTAAATGACTCATTTGATCATCCAGAAATTGAGTATTGCTGAAAAAGTCACATTTTGTCGATGATGTTTTTTATTTTATTCAATCATGGGATCTGGCTATCACTGCATGGATCAGTACTTATTGCCCATTCTTCATTGCTCAGAGGGCAGTTAAGAGTCAAGCACAGTGCTGTCAGTCTGAAATCACATGTAGCTCAGACTAGTTAAAGATGGCAGATTTCCTTCTCCAAAGGTCACTGATGAACCAAAAGGGTTTTTAGGTCAATCAGTGATGGCACTGTTTACATTAAACCCAGCTTTTAATCCCAGATTTTTATTGAATTTGAATATTACTATCTATGTTGGGATTCAAAATCACGTCCCGAGGAAATTTTTCTGGGTGCATGGATTACTAACCCGGTGACAATACCACTACAACACCATGTCATCCCGCACTCCTGCACATAACAGAACATTTTATGATTTGAAAGGGAAAAATCAGCATTTATACTGCACAAGAGGAGAGGGCTGATTAGTTGACACATGGACTCTGATTGGTGGAGATATTACCATGGAGAATGCACCAGATAATGATGATTGATAGCTAGTTGCCAGACTTTGGTAAATTTGAAACCAGGCAGTTTAACTCTGATTGGTCATAACATTGCCCTGGGAAGTAGACCAGTGAATGCCTGTCTCCCATTTTGTTGTGAAATGGGATCCCCACTAGGACCAGCTGTTGTGAACATACTTGTTTAATTCCATGAGGAACATGTAGTCAATGGAATGAAACCTGATCTCCAACCACTTGTGTATTTTTGATATGTAGATGATGTGTTTTCTGTATTTGAATACACAGCTGCATGTCTGAATTTCCATACATGTTTTAATAAGCTCTGTCTGTTTGAAATAGAGCACTCAGATGCGTTAACTTTCTTTGGTATCCTGGTTGAGGAAGAGGCTGGAGGAGGGGGGAATCTACTACATTCTAGCACAAACCTACCTTTACTCATCAGAACACATGATGGGATTTCTACAGTTCCTTGTGTGACCTTATGAACAGGCTTATAAATAGGGCACAAGCCATTTGTTCACTGTGCAACCTTATACTGTAATAGTGTGCGTCAAATTCATCCCACAGGCCAGTAGCTACCCTGATCAGATAACTTCCCACTGTATACTCACTAACAGTCCGAAGGCTGACCTTTGGTCTTGAAAAGTGGCCAATTGGCCTCAGGTCACCCTGGAAGGCTAATCTATTTCAACTGTACGAGCAACAAGTGAAGCTACCCATTTCATGCTGCTAACAGGCAGTAGCAAGGCAAGTAGTGTTTACAATTAACAGAATGAAGCTGTCAAGATAAAAAAGATGTTCTGCCATTTGATCGATATGTTATAAGTCTGATGCCAAGTATGTAGGCCATACATCCGAAAGACTGTTGGATCATGTCAGACAGCATATTCCTCACATTCCCATCCATACCCAATTAGTCCACTCTTGCAATTTGCCCAGCACAGTGCTGAATATTAGCTGTGATTCTGCAATTGGAGAACATTTGCTGGATGATCCATTGGCTATCAAAGAATGAGCCTGACGATCAATTTAGGATTGTCAGTTGAGCTTGCAATGTGGCATACTTGCATGTACTGGAAGCTATATATTATTGATACATAGGGCCCTGTTCTTTTCAGACAGAAAGATTGTGGACATGCACATTTCTTGTTCCAACTAAACAAAATAGATGAGAGCCATTCAATGGTTCATTTCTGAGGACATTGCTTTGACCAATCAGAATCAACCTGCCTAATGTAAAATTTAAACAAAGCCTAACAGTTAATCTTGATCAGAGAAAATGGGAACTGCAGATGCCGGAGAATTCAAGATAACAAAGTGTGAAGCTGGATGAACACATCAGGCCAAGCAGCATCTCAGGATCACAAAAGCTGACGTTTCGGGCCTCGACCCTTCATCAGAAGGGTCTAGGCCCGAAATGTCAGCTTGTGTGCTCCTGAGATGCTGCTTGGCTTGCGGTGTTCATCCAGCTTCACACTTTGTTACCTGACAGTTAAGTGTCCATCATCATGAACTGGTGCACTCTACATGGCAACCTCTCAATTGATCAGAAACTTGGCAATCAATCAGCACTCTCCCTTCATACAGTATAAATTTTGGTTTTCACTTTAAATTGGTATTCTTCTGAATTGCTCAAATGAGCACAAGACAAAAAGTACTGATTAAATGTCCTTTTTATATGTTGAATTGTTGCAAGTTTTAGTAGATACTGTTCATTCTGGCTTGCTAGTCAGCCTTTGTCTGGAAAAGATGTCATTTCATTATCTGAGCTTATTAACAGAACTTAAAACAATGAAGTAGGGAGAAGGAATTCTATTTGGTGCTTAAAAAAAGGGAGAGTCAGTTTTCCTTTTAGATAACAATCCACGAATGAAATTGATAGAATGTGCTGCTTCAAAATGTGAAAAATTTGAGAGGTGATGTTGCAAGTTGACTCACCCTTCTTTCTACCCACTTCTGTGATAATGTAACCCTGGGATGTAACTGTAGTAGCCCCTTGTGACCTGAGCTGAATATTAATGTTATTTTTACACATACATCCTCAATTTCTCTGAAGTCCAACCAAGCAAAGCCTTTGCTAGATACTGCTAGATTTGAATCGATAAGGCTTTATTTCACAGTAAGACGAGTATACAGAACAGAAGTCAAACTGTTCAACTTATCTTTGCACAACAAAAAAAAGAACATTAGTGGATCATCTTACACAACTTAAAAAAGATGACTTTTAACTGTTCTTCCACACTTCTGACCTATCAGTCACTTGCAAACTAACTTTTTCCTTTAAACGAAATGCTTGTCTCTGTCTCTAAAACACCCCTATCTGATTTCTAATTTTTAGTTTCTTGCTGTTTACAATGAAAGAAAAGGGACCAACAACTTTCCAATACACAACATTTAAGGTGTTTTCTGATTGCCAGGACAGAACTAAGAATTGCTTGGTATTTGAAGTTTATCAGAGCCAGTTCAACATCAAAATTAACCATTTTTATATAAAAAAACCTATCAGAATGCACTGGCCCTTAATTTCTTTAACATTCTTCCATTTGCCTTCCTTGAACTTAAGTTAAAAGTTACTTACCAGCTATTTTGTTGGCGTTGTACATCTTTTCTGACAGAAAATGGTTATTAAAATTCAAGGCAACTCTGCATTAGGGTCTTCACTGTTAAAAATGTTATACTTTTCCACATCTTCCTTCTAGAAAAAAATCCCAAAATCTGACATGCAAAAATTTTGTGAGGTGTAACACCAGATTTGGCATAGAAGCTTAATTTGAAAGAAGAGGTGGTGAATGTGACAATCAATGAAGAAAAACTGAGAGTAGAGCCATCACCATTAGAACTCTGGTGATATCTATGGGAAAGACCCTAATATACAGGAGGACATTGTCTGGGATACAAAGAGAATAGAAAGTTACCGGAATGGAATTCAATTTCAGTTTGTAGTCCATTCTCCCCGTGTCTGTGTGGGTTTCCTCCGGGTGCTCCAGTTTCCTCTCACAGTCCAAAAATGTTCAGGTTAGATGGATTAGCCATGGGAAATTGCCCGTAGTGTTCAGGGATGTGTAGATTAGGTGGGTTATAGGGGGATGGGTCTGGGTGGGATGCGCCAAGTGTCAGTGTGGACTTGTTGGACTGAAGGGCCTGTTTCCACACAGTAGCGATTCCATCAAAAAAAATTATTGACTATAGTAAGTTTATTTGGAAGCAAAAGCAGTTTTGTTTTAGTTGCTTGGAAACAATTGCTTTAGTTTTCCTATTAATGGGCTTTTTAACCACTGACTATGTCCTGTAATAAAAGTGTAGGAGTTTTTCGGCCTAGAAAAATGTGAAATGTCAACTTGGCTCATTCGTAACATTCTTCCGAATCAAAAGGTTGCCGTTTCAAGTCTCACTACAAACCTGGACATGATACACCCATACTGAAAGAAAGTTGCATTGCTGGAGGTAACATCATATGGATGTCAAATTTGCCTGTTTGTTTAACTAAACATTAAAATTATTATTTGAAGAAGACTTGGCAGTTCTGTCTATCCTCAACCCATCATTCCTTCTTCACCACAATGAAAGCAAAATACTGCCTTTTTAAAAATATTCATTCATGGGATGAGTGTGTTTCTGGCTAAGCAGCAGTTATTATATCCCTAATTTCCAAGAGGGCAATTAAGAGTCAACCACATTGCTGTGGGTCTGGAGTCACATGGAGGGCAGACCAGGTGAGGACGGCAGTTTCTTTTCCTAAAGAACTTAGTGAACCAAATGGATTTTTCTTGACAATCAGCAATGAGTTCATGGTTATCATTTGTCTCTTCATTGAGGACTCTAGTAAAAGTCAAATTTCACCACCTGCCCAATTTGAACCCAAGTCCCTGGAACATTATTTGGCACACTAGATTAACAGTCCTGTAATAATTCCACTAGACCATCACCTCCCCTGGAGGTCTGAAATAAAAACGCAATGTGCTTGAAAAGCATGGCAGATCTGGTACCATCTGTGGAGAGAGTAACAGAATTTTGAGTCAAGTATCAGTCTCTTTCAGAAAGTTCTGAAGAACAATCAGATTTGACTCAAAACATTAACTTTGTTTTCCACGGCACAGATGTTGCCAGATTTGCTGAGTCTTTCAGCACTTTATGTTTTTAATTCCACCTTCAACGTGTGCTACATTTGCTGCAATATGTTGTATTTTATTAAATCAAAGCTTTTAGTCTGAGCACCTTATACCAACAACATTTCAACTCGTTTGAAAGTCACAAAGTAGGTGACATTACAAGTGACGTACACAATTAACATTATTTTTCAAGTGGCTTGCATGGAAACAAACATTGGAAACTTATTTTTAAAAAGCTTTATTATAAGTGAAAAATGAAAAGAAATAGTGGTATCAAAAAGCCTGAAATCTTGCTGGTTGTGGGCATGGAGGTCGGAAGGAAGGAAGAAAGTGGAGACTGAATGCCACAGGACTGTTACCAGCAAAAGAAAACATCCCAAAGCAAACTGATTTATTTTTAAACAGTTCCGCAGTGTGAATTGGATGAGATACAATATATAAAGCACTTCAGTCATCTGAGAGATTTAAAGTTACTCCCTTGGTGTCAACTGCCAGCCGTGGTTTTGCATCTAATAGTATTGTGAATTATTGAAGAAGGCTCATTCAGAAATGATATCCAGAACTAGGACAGCTAAGGACAACTTGAATGGTAAGATTGGGGAAGAGCATTCTCAACCTTCAAGATTCAACATGGCCACCTTCATTTTATTAAAATGAAGTTTTATTATACTAATTTGTATTCACTGCTCACAGTTTGTCTTCTGTACACAACACTGAACAATTACCAGTGGAAGCTTAACAGAAGTTGCTTGCAGTACTTAATGGTTTGTGAGAATTTTGCCGGATTACTCCTTCATTCTCAGCCATCTCTTGAGCCAGTGGTTGTGGAGATTAAGAATAGCAAACCATACCTTCCGCGGTTGGAGTCAGCATAAACAGAGTGAGAACAGAATTGGAACTGAAATGGAGACTTGCTTGTTCTGTGTGACTTGGCTCCTCATATTAAACTCCTTGATGATTGCATCAGGTCGTAGCATGTTGCTGTCTTAGAATTCAGACCCAATCAGAACGAAAAGACCATACGGATTTAAAGCACAGCATTCCTCCTGGCTACGATCCTGCATTCTGGGCCTTTGTTTCCCATGGCCACTCATCTTTGTACAGTTGGGAAGAAGCGGAGTTTTCCATCTGTATCACTTGGTAACCATCAGGTGAGCGGTGCTGCCTCTCTTCCCGCTAAATCCACGATGAATCTGCAAGATAATGGCAAACAATTTGCTCTGTCCTTGAGTCATGAAAATGCAGGTATGCCCATCTTGTGGAATAGCCTTAAGTTCCAGCTCCAAAGCTGGAAATCCATTGAAATTTAACACGGACCCCTGCCAATAGTAACCCCAAAGCAAAAAAAAACTAAGCACAGTTCTTAAAATGTGAGAAAAGAAACCATCCCCTTACCACCGCAATGACGTCTTCTAGCTTTGTGCTGTACATGTCAGGAAGTTAAAGACTGCAATAGCAACCCAAATGTTGAAGTATGAATCCTACCATAGGAGATTATGAAAGTGAATTCAATGAGTTACCACAGATTATTACAGAATCACAATTGGTTTATTAATGATTTCAAGGAATGGCATCATTCCCAGTTCATACCAAATGTCACTTGAATCAAAATGTTGTGACTGAACCTGAATGTGTTTTTAACTCTCATAGTAAGTCACCAGTTGGCACCTGCCCTTGGGTACTATACACCAAGTAGGGTCCTCACACTTTCAAATTACAGGAAAACTTTGGGGAAAGAAAGAAATCAAAACATTGCTGATATTTAGCAACTTTTCACGTATAGCTGTTGTTTACCTAAATTATGAATGCATTACTTTACAAAGTCAACATTTTTTCCTGGAATTTAGAAGAAGAAATTGATTGAAATTTTCAATATTCTAGAGGAAATAAATAAGGTACTTAGAGAGAACCTACTTCTGCTGATTGAGGAGTTCAGGTCTGATGCTTAATAGTGTAAAACTTCAAGCCAATAGTTTTGGGAGTGAAGTTAGGGAACACTTCGATATACAGAGTGACAGAAGTATGGACCTAGCTTCAACAAAAGCAATTGATGCTTAATCGGTTGTTCATTTTAATCCAAAATTGAAGATTCTTATTAAGCAAGGGTATTAATGGACAGAAGACAAAGGCAAGTTTGTAGAATTAGGTAACAAATTAGCTACAATCTCTTTCAATAATAGAGTGGCCTTGAAGGATGTAATGGCCTATATTTCAGTAAATCATTGACATAAAGAGCAAGATCGTTGCATTCTTTATCTTAAAAATCTTATTATGTTTGGCATGCTTGCCTTCATTGTACAGACCGTTGGCAATAGGATTTGGGACGTCATGTTGCGACCGTACAGAACATTGGCGAGGCCACTTTTAGATACTGCGTACAACTCTGGTGGCCCTTCTATGGTAAGGATGTTGTTAAACTTGAGACGGTGCAGAAAAGATTTACAGTGATGTTGCCAGGACTGGAGGGTTTGAGTGAAAGGGAGGGGCTGAATGGTTGGGGCTTTTATTCGCTGGAGCATTGAAGGTTGAGGGCTGACCTTGTAGAGCTTTACAAAATGATGAGAGGCAGGGATAAGGTGGATAGCCAAGGTCTTTTTCCTAGGATGGGGGATACTTGGCATAGGTTTAAGATGAAAGGGGAGAGATTTTAAAAGGCCCTGAGGCGTAACTTTTTCACAAAGAGGGTAGTGACTGTATGGAATGAGCTCCCAGAGGAAGTGGTGGAGACTAGCACAATTACAACATTTAAAAGGCATTTGGGTGGGTATATGAATAGGAAGGGTTTAGAGGGATATGGGCCAAATGCTGGCAAATGGGACTAAATCAGATTGGGATGTCTGGTATGTGTGGACGAGTTGGACTGAAGAGTCTGTTTCCATGCTGTACAACTCAATGATTCTATGATGCTAAACAAATCAGCTCCTTAATACTGCCAATAATATGCAGTTTCGTAGATGTAACATTATATAAGTTGTTAACACTGGTAGTTTATTAAGCAACATGCAATTAGCTTGCATTCAACCAAACTGTTGCAGATATTGTTGAAATGAATTATTGACATTTGGTTCATATTATTAATCTTCTCTTTATAGCCTAAAACAGGCATACGACTCAACAAAAATAAACTACTTGTGGGCTGATTTGCTGATTATTGCCGTACTTTACTGTAAATCCTTATAGTGCACAAGGCAGAAATCAAATCCCACAACTCAAACTTACTGTAGCCCTGAGAATTAGGATTTGTAAATGATAACTGATATGAATTCCAGTCCCCATAAACCCTCCAGTGAGATCCAAATTGAACTGACTGGCGGTGTAATCGTTTATTGAGTCATTGGCTGCTTTGCAATCACATGCCATATCTATAAAAATGTCAATAGCTATGATTGAATTAAAACTCTGTCTCTCTGTCTTCCATTATATTGTGATTTATCTTGTGTTGCTGCTTTGCCTCAAAATATAACTCAGTTGTATTTAATTTTATGTCATGTATACCTTTTATTAAAAACTCACTTTAAATATTCATGTGACATACAATATTTGTTATTCTGTAGTAAAAATGCAGTACCCTATGACAATGCAATTTGCCCATTATGTTCGCACAAATCATTCTTTAAGAAAAAATAATTTGCTTTTGAAACTTTTGCTCTCCAAACTGAACAGAGTAAAAAAAATTGTTTCGCTGAATGATAGTTAAAGTCACTCATCTAATTGCCTTTTGTGTCTTTTATTGCTGTCACTAAAGATTTTAGGACTCGAAGTCCTCAGTTAAAAGCAAAACAAAAGCAGAGATAAAAGGAGAGAAGCAGCAGACAAAATGAGAAATGGGAAAGAGAGAGATTTTGTCAAGAGTGTCTGTTTTGTACATACAAAGCCACAGGAGATTGATTTTGTCTTTTGTCAGTTGAAAACAATGTATATTACAAGCAAGTTGCTCTGTTGGATGCCAGCATATGTACAACATACGTACTGAGCTTGAAAGTCTCAGAGCCACTTTGATGGTATGCTGCGATAATACCGAACACCAATAGACTTTGGCGCAGATTGTATTGCAAATCACATATGCATAGCCACCAGCAGGTTACACTTGCATTATTATGAGAACCCAAAGACTTGAGATAAGGGCAAATAATAATTCTGCAAATGCATCCTGGACCAAGTTTTAAGAGGTAAATTCCCTTTAACATTGTCTTACCTCCTCCTGGACTGTTACTTCATCCTCGATATAATCTATGCCAGCTCTCAGCTAAAGAACAGTTTCTCTGAGTCTAACAAAGGTCTTTCTAATGGGATTCATAAGAAATTCATGCAGACTTTCTGCCAAGATTTAGCAGCTTAGGGAGAATGGCACTGAAATGCAAAGGAGTGGGGCATTTGACCAATAAATCCTCGCTCCACTCAAAACAGTTTGGTACAAATGTGAAATGGGGCAAAAAAAAACAGTGGCTCAAATATTGCCACAAAATTCCTCACAAGTTCTCCCAGGGCATGTTGGAAACATGCCCATCTCCCTGCGCTCACAGATTATTATAAACAGCTAAACGCTATGGCTAATAATTGCTGAAAAGTATGGAGAGGATATGTCATGATTTTTTATCTGCTTATATTGGTTAAAGTATTATTTTTATTCTTTCTTTGGATATGGGCATCTCTGGCAAAGGCAGCATTTATTGCCCATCACCAGTTTACCCCTGAGCTGAATGGGGGGCTAGGTTATTTTAGTGGCAGTTAAAAATCAACCATATTTCTGTGGTTCTGGAGTCATATGTAGGTCAGATCAGATAAGAATGGCAGATTTCCTTTCCTGAACGATTCGAATGAACCAGATTGATTCTTATGGCAATTGTTGATAATTTCATGATACGTTCATATTACTGAGATGAACTTTTATTTCCAGATTTATAAGTAAATTGAATTTAAATTCTACAGCCAAGGTGAGATTTGAACCTGTGAAGGTAGAGAATTAGCCTTGGGATTACTCTATATTACCACCATACCAGTGTCTCTAAAGGACATTTCAGGATTACTAAGTTTTAACCAGATTTAACTTGCATCCCTATCCCTATGTGCAAATCACCTGACAATGCCTGCATTTTTTCCCTTTCATGTCTCATGGTATAAGAGAATTTTTGTCTTCATGAATTATGAATTGATTCCAGCAGGGGCAGTACTAAAGCTGTGATAACTGTTTACGTTTTCATGTTCATTTATCACTCATCATGATCATGAATTTTTGCTCTGTCGCTGTTGCAGTAGTGCCCTGTGATTATCCAGAGTCAGGCTTAGTGCCCAATACAATTGATAGAAGCTGCTCTCCGTGTAGAACAATGCTGGATATTATTCAAAAGCCCCCATTGAAATTAAAAGCTGGACACTTCAGAATCCAAACCAGCTTTATTTGCATGTCCAATACTTAGGAATACAGTTTATAGAATTGAATTGGGACAAGGTGAGAGATAGTACCGGTAAGAATTTACTTGGGAAAGAAGTTTATTGGCCACTTAACAGTAACTGCACTGCTGGATATGGTATATAGGAAGAAATAGTGGACCTGTAAGAAAGGTATGGCAATAATCATGGGTGATTTTAAGCCAAGCACAATTTAAATGAGATGAATTGACGAAGCTAGCCCAGAAGGTGAGTTCATAATGTTCTGAGGACAATTCTTAGGGTAACATGTTCTACAGTTAACAAGAGAGCAGGGGAGTGGAATATAAAAATAGGATTTTTTTGCTGCTGATGCACAGATCAACAGACCTGGTAATGTGCAATGAATCGGAATTAGTTAATTACATCACAATAAAGCAGCCTCAAGGCAGCAATGATCATAACATGATTGAATTTCAAATTGAGTTTGCGGAAAGGAAGAGTGGGACCAAAATTAATATCCTAAACTTAAATAAAGGCATTTCTAAAGGTATGAGTACAGAGTTGGCTAAAGTGAACTGAAAAATCCGGTTAAGGGGACGGTCAGTAGAGATACAAGCGAAGACATTTAAAGAGATCTTTCAGCAAAGGCACCTGGCAAAGATACCAGGATATGATGGACTTCATCAAAAGATCTTAAAAGAAGTCGTTGCAGAATTAACAGATGCATTGATTGTAATTTTCCAAATTCTCTAGATTCTATGTAGTTGTCTTCAGATTGGAAAATAGCAAAAGTAACTCCTCTGTTCAAAAAGGACAGAAATGAAAGCAGAAAGCTGTAGGCCTGTTGACCTAACATTTATCATAGGGGAAATACTAGAAACTACTATTGAGGGGTTATAGAAGAGCACTTAGCAAATAGTTAACACAATCATTTAGAGTCAATATAATTTGTGAAAGGCAAATCATAGTTAATGAATTTATTGGGGCTCATTGAGAAAGTAATCAGTAATGTGGATAAAGGAGAACCTGTAAATTTGGTGTACTTGGACTTCCAAATGGTACTCATAAGGTGCCACATTAAAAATAACTGCACAAAATAAAAGCATAGTGTGAATGTGCGGATCAGCACGGATAAAGGATTGGTTAGCTACCAGGAAACAGAAAGTAGGAATAAAGTTGGCATGTCATAATGGACAGAGTGTGAAAGGAGTGCTTTGGCCACAACTATTCATAATCTTAATCAATGACTTGGATGGAGGGAGTGATGTTTGGTTGCTAAAATACATAAGAGGGTAAGTTGTGATGAGAACATCAGTCTGAAAATGGAAATAGAGAGGTTAAATGAGTTGGCAAAAAGCTTGGCAGATGGAGTATAACCACCGCATGTGAAATTGTTCCCTTAGACAGGAGGATAAGAAATTATAGTATAAAAATAGGGAGAGTTTGCAGAAACTCTGCTGTACAGTGGGATCCAGGTTACTTGGTGTGCAAATCACAAAATGTTAGCACTCGGGAACAGCAAGTGATTAGGAAGGCAAAAGGAAGTTGTGGTTTATTGCAAGAGAAATGGAATTTTAAAAAATAGGCAATTTTTGCTACTGAAGCACAGAACATCAGTGAAACGACATCTGAAGTCCCGGGCACAGTTTTTGTCTCCTTAGTTTAAGAAAGGATATAACTGCATTGGAAACAATGCAGAGAAGATTCATTCAGCTGATCTCTGGCAGTCTTTACACAGGCTGGGCCTGCGTCCACTTAGAAGTTTAGGAAAATGTAAGGTGATCTAGTTGAAATGAATATGATCCCAGAGGTAATGGGAACTGCAGATGCTGGAGATTCCAAGATAATAAAATGTGAGGCTGGATGAACACAGCAGGCCAAGCAGCATCTCAGGAGCACAAAAGCTGACGTTTCGGGCCTAGACCCTTCATCAGAGAGGGGGATGGGGGGAGGGAACTGGAATAAATAGGGAGAGAGGGGGAGGCGGACCGAAGATGGAGAGTAAAGAAGATAGGTGGAGAGGGTGTAGGTGGGGAGGTAAGGAGGGGATAGGTCAGTCCAGGGAAGACGGACAGGTCAAGGAGGTGGGATGAGGTTAGTAGGTAGCTGGGGGTGCGGCTTGGGGTGGGAGGAAGGGATGGGTGAGAGGAAGAACCGGTTAGGGAGGCAGAGACAGGTTGGACTGGTTTTGGGATGCAGTGGGTGGGGGGGAAGAGCTGGGCTGGTTGTGTGGTGCAGTGGGGGGAGGGGATGAACTGGGCTGGTTGAGGGATGCAGTGGGGGAAGGGGAGATTTTGAAACTGGTGAAGTCCACATTGGTATATGGTATCAATATGGTATCAATGTGGACTTCACCAGTTTCAAAATCTCCCCTTCCCCCACTGCATCCCTCAACCAGCCCAGTTCATCCCCTCCCCCCACTGCACCACACAACCAGCCCAGCTCTTCCCCCCCACCCACTGCATCCCAAAACCAGTCCAACCTGTCTCTGCCTCCCTAACCGGTTCTTCCTCTCACCCATCCCTTCCTCCCACCCCAAGCCGCACCCCCAGCTACCTACTAACCTCATCCCACCTCCTTGACCTGTCCGTCTTCCCTGGACTGACCTATCCCCTCCCTACCTCCCCACCTACACCCTCTCCACCTATCTTCTTTACTCTCCATCTTCGGTCCGCCTCCCCCTCTCTCCCTATTTATTCCAGTTCCCTCCCCCCATCCCCCTCTCTGATGAAGGGTCTAGGCCCGAAACGTCAGCTTTTGTGCTCCTGAGATGCTGCTTGGCCTGCTGTGTTCATCCAGCCTCACATTTTATTATCTATGATCCCAGAGGACTTGACAGGATATTCTGTTTACGGGAGAGATAAGAACTGGAGGGTACAATTTAAAAATTAGGTCCTTCACATGTAAGACAGAGATGAGGAGAATTTCTTTTCTCTTGGTCATTAGACTCTTCAATTCTCTTCCCCAGAGACCAGTGGAGGCAGGTTCATCGAGTATGTTTCAGGATGAGTTGGATAGGTTTTTGATTGGCACAGGAGTTACACAGAAAAGTAGAAGCAACAATGAAGTCATTTCTAATCTTATCAAAGGACAGAACAGGCTTGAGGGGTTGAATGGCCTACTCATGCTCCTAATTGATATGTTCTTAACAATCAAAGCAGAATAAAATCATTAGTGAAGTGAACTGGCAGCTCTGTCCCAGTTTCGATAAGGAAATAATCTGACTGACTGAGGACAAATATTGTCAAGTAACTAGCACTTCTATAAGTACTGTTTTTTCCCCCTGTTTGGTCTAAGGGAAATTCAGTATTAGAGTTTCTGACTAGTCTGCTGTTTTCACTCCAGGTCTCTCAAAGTAACATTTTGTAGTCTAGCTGCTTATAAATACCCCACTGTTCACCCCATAATTAGTTGAAATATCTGCATATTTCTTCTATATATCATTTAACTTCTCATCTGTTTAATAACTAGTGATTTACAAATCAATGTTGTTTAATTGTTTAAGGCAACAATTACAATGGGCTGCTGAATGAGAAAGCCCTTTAGAAAATAAGCTGCATATAGACATAACAAAGAAGCCACCACATCAGCTATTGACTTGTTCCACACTACCATTGAGATATTCAAAGATAATTTTGCCCCTCAATACCTCGGGGTGTTTTTTTTTGGTATTCTTATTTCCTGTGATTAGCAACACTTGGGCAAATTGTCTCTTCCTTTGAGAAGCCTGATGACATGTCAATAGGCTATCCCATTGGAAGAATAGAAAGAAGAGGCAGCAACAAAATCCGGTTTAGCTCTCCCTCACCTTATGCTCCTAATCTGCATTTTCTTTCTTTGGACGATGATCAGGAACAGAAACCCTGATTGTTATTTCCCCTCCATAGCCCAAGAATCGAGGATCCCCCACCAGCGCCCGACAGACTCCGCATGGAACAGAGGTTGAACTTGGGAGCGTTCTGGTTTGTATGGCTCAGTACCACACTAGGCACTGCATTTACATTTTTCTAAAAATGTAAGCTAATTTATGTAGTATATGCGGAAACGAGCATTTCAGACTGTTCACTCTGATGTAAGCACTAACTCATGCTGACAGAGGAAACGGTTACATGGCACATGTGAGACTTTGAATAAATGCATTACAACAAAGCACATTTACTTCTGCACAAGCTCTAACTCAACAAAATTATTAGTTTATTTAAATGCAATCCAACATTTTGTAGTTTTAATGCTTTTTTGGAAACTGTAAAGGGTAAAGTTCATTGCATTTGTCATTAAAACTTTTTTCTTTTCTTTTTTTAGGATAGAATTAAAGACACAACAGTAAGAATACTTTTTTATTATTATAATATATAATTAATCTTTTAATTTCCTTTTAATTCTGCTTTAGAACTGCACATTAATTCCCTGGTTGTACTCCCCTATCAATCATCTGAAGCACTGACATCACAAAAACCTCCTTCCTCTCTTTTCAGTCAGAGTAAATCCAGTCCCACTTCAATTGTCATTCACATGCTTTCCAAATATATACAAAATACAATATATAAACATGTGTGTTTCTTAATATTCCTATAGATGGGGAGCACAAGTGCGGCACAATGGTTCAGTAGTTGGCACCCGTTGCCTCACAGTGGTAGGGACCTGGATTCAATTCCATCCTCAGGTGACTGTCTGTGTAGGTTTCCTCCGGGTGCTCTGGTTTCCTCCCGCAGTCCAAAGATGTGCAGGTTAGGTGGATTGGTCATGCTAAATTGCCCATAGTGCCCAGGGATGTGCAGTTTAGATGGATGAGCTGTGGGAAATGCAGAGTTTCAGGGACAGGGTAGGGTTGTGGGTCTGGGGAAGATGCTCTTCAGAGTGTCAATGGGCCTCGATAGGCTGAATGGCCTGCTTCCATGCTTTGATTCTATGAGTAATGAAGGTGTAATTTAATCTTGGACTCAAATAGTATCTGCAAACTGCTCAGGTTTTTCCTTTACTGTTTGTTTTCTGGACTCAATTCTGTCAATTACAGTTCCACCATTCAGCTTCTCTTCCATTCTGTATGGACGTCTTTAAAAAGATTTATTTGAGTGCTTTTAAAATTTATATATTGGTTGAGGAAGGTTTTATATAAATCTTGATGATTGGGATTGTACCTAGCAAAAGATTGGAAGTCAGTTTCTGTGTGTATTTTTGGACTTGGTGCTGAATGCATGTAATTGTAAGTGGGACTAATGTTGTAAATTGCTAGGCGCTGAGTTACTAACTAAAATCATCATATGACAGGAGGTGAAGGTACTTGCCTCCAAGTTGTCTGTTTTTCAAACTTCCCTTGTATAACATCAAACTGAGGCTTTTCTGCTTCAAGTGTCTTAGCACCTCTTAAGAGTATTCTTTGGAGCTGGAAATGGTCCTTCAGAGTTGGAAATGCCCCTGTGGCTCAGTTTGTGATTTTATGATAATTTACAGTACAGAGTATATGCCATTGCAGAAGTGATACTTTAATCAAATACCAATGATTGTAGCTGTTGCTAGTTCACATGTGGAAAATGAAATCATGACATATGAATGCTGGTGCTTGGATCCCCTTATTATGCCAATCCACAAGTGACCAGTATGTTGATTGAAATACCATTTTTTCTTTATGTTACAGTGACTGTAGAGTGAGCACTGAGTCTGAAAGAAACTTATGTGAAAGATATATCATGACTCAGTGACATTTGAGAGATATGACACTGTGCCTTCAAGAAACTTGCTTGATTGTAAACAGTTAAGAACTGAAACTGTAATAACAGATATTTTTATGGAAAACTTAGATCCATCTTTCATTCTATGTAATATGTTGTTTGAGGCAACGTTTTCCATGGCTTAGAATAACTCGTTAGCATACTACATGAACAGAAATAGAGATCAGCGTATTGCCCACAGAGAGATTATGGCCTGCAGTAATAAATATCTATTGGTGCTATATCGGACAATCATTAATGCCTAACTAACCAACAGAAATCCAAAACGGTCCCACTGAAACCTAGCAGACTGTATGCTGACAACGCTAAGAACCACACAGAGACAGTTTGGTCACACTCCTGCACTTTTGAATCAAACATTATTTATTCAACAGGTACGTGGAGACTTAAGGGCTGAAATGACTGCTTATCATTGGAGATCTGTTTTGCCTGTCCTTACCCGGCTTCTCTCCATTAACCTCCCTAATCTGAAGCTACTGCAACATATTTGCAACATTGTCAGTAACATATTTGTGTAGGTCATGGATACATCACTTCCCACTTGGATGGATGGTTAAATTGGTCAATCTCTGGACTTTTAATTAAACCCAAAAACTACTTATGTTAAAGAAACAATAAACAGAAGAAAGGCATAGAATAAATCTATAGTTCTTTGCACCTATCTCTTCATCTATCATTACATATATGATAACTATCTGTCTTGCAGCCTCTTCCTCTTCCATTTGAAGCATCTTATGGTTGTTTGTACATCCTGTCATGCTTTTTGTCTACATTTTTCATTTCACATTTTTGTATTTGCATATATAATGGGTTTTTCCTGCATAAATTTGGATCTGTGCCAGTTCTACCAGTTTACATAAATCACTTAAAATACAGCCTGCTTTTCTTTCTATCTGCCAATTGTGTTAAATAATTAAAACTTTTTATTGCCAAAATAAGAGCGATAAAATATGAAAAGAATACAGTATTCACATAATTAAGGCTATCTATCGAACTGCTTTTTTTTTGTATCTTCTCTGTCTTCATTAAAAATTTCACTTTTAAATAAATTAAGGGCTGGACTTTATATTTTTGCCCAGAACTATGACAACTTGAGTTGTACTTGGATACAACAGCACTCTTCAGTCAGTTGCACTGATACAATATTTTCTTTTTATTCAAAGGTAGAATAAATTGCAGTCTTCAAAGAGAATTTTAGTTGAATTTGAAGTCAAGTAATGGTCTCAGCCAAATGCTAATCATGTCCAGAAATAATAGGCCAACAAGGATCAATTATACCTTTGAAATAGAGATTCGATTAGTAACATCAATAAGATCGAGGGAAATAGAGAGAAAAGCTGTCAGTTTCTTTCATCATTCTGATTTGATTCTTTTGAGAACAGAAAGCATTAAATTTTGAAAGTTGAGCAATGCCCCCTTTTGGGAAAGATTACAAACCATGATGGTGAATGAATATGGAGAGGTATACCTCTGACATATGTCCACCCTGTCTGGGAGAGAATAAGCAAGAGTAGGGTGTAAAGTTGGCAAGTTAGGGGTAAAGGCAATGCTGTCAAAGTTTAGAAAGAATAAAAGACAGAGTTTGAGCATGTAGTTGAAGGGAAAAGAGGTAAACATAAGAAATAATTTGTGTATATAGTGCCTTTCAATCTCAAGTTGTCGCAAAGTACTTTGCAGCTTGTTATGTAGTTTTGAAATCAACTCATGACATGGAGCAATAATTAATGATGAGAGTGAATGGTTGGTAGAAAGGAAAGTAATTAATGGAAAGGCAAAGGGGTAGGAGATACAATAACACCCACAGGCAGAGGGGAAGAATAAGTAATTGGGGATGAGAAAGAAGCTGCCTCGGACAGCTAGATTTCCCTGCTGTCCTAACACTGATGTATACTGCAGTCATTGATGGCTTATTTTCCATCACACTGCATCAACTCATCGACCACCTGCCCCACTAAAAGGAAAGGAGTGAAAATACAAGAAGAGGACGAGAGAAAAAAATGAAGAGGTAAGAGGAGAAAAGAAAGAGAGAAAGATAGACAAAAAGAGGAGAGGAAATGAAGACTTCAGAAGCTGGTAAGAGAGTGACCATATTCTTTGACCTACTCAGTCCCATGAGAAATTGATTGCATTGTTGAAATTCTAACTAGGGCACGCTTTCTATGCTGTGCTACTTTTATTCCAATTATAAATTAGGATGGCAGTATTTCCTATATATTCTTGCTCAAAATGCACTTACTGGCTCTGGTCACTGGATGGTTTTGCAAAGTAAGTTCTGAAGTTTCTCTTCCAAGCCTGTTGCCATATTTTCTTTTCCTTTGATGGTAAGAAGTAGGAAAGTCATTTTAGTACATACTTCCTCCAGTCATTTTAAATCGACTTGTTTTGCTGGCCACGGGCCCATTCATCTTTCGATCCCATGTCACTCCAGATAACTGTTGACCCACTTACATTTTCACAATGCCTTGCTGTTGCCTTTTCTATGCCCATGACCATCTTTCTTTCTCACCTTTTCCCAATGCTGTCCTTACGCAGTGCCATCACCACCTACTTGATTCCTGTTCCTTTTTCTATTAGATCATGCAATATCCGTACAATTACAACATGGAAAAGTTACACAGGCTGCTTCCATGTGGAAAAAGCCAGAGGATATTTGAAAATTTACATAGCCTTTCCAGTCCCTGCTTTTATGCTGTTCCTTAGTTACAAAGAAATTTTGCTTCTTGTCATTTTGGTCAAAGTTAGGTTGCATTCATAAACAGCATAAACGAGAGCATAAAGTTACAAAGTGATATTGATAGACAAGGTGAATACAATAGAGTAAGCAAGTTTGAGGTTATCCATTTTTGACCAATAAAGGATAGACCTGGGTACTTTCTGGATGGTATGAAGATAAATACAATGGATGTCCAAACACAGATAGGGCTTCAGGTGCATATGTCTTTAAAATGCTACAAGCAGGTGCAGAAAATAATTAAGTAAGCTAGTAGAATGCTGACTTTTATCTCTACAAGACTGGAATAAAAGGATGCAGAAGTTATGCTGCAATTATACAACGCCCTGGTTTAGACTCCATTTGGAATACTGTCAGCAGAACTAGTCCCTGCACCTGAGGAAGGATATACTGGCATTGGAGGGAGTACAAGGTAGGTTTACAAGAATGATAACTGGGCTTCAGGTGTTAAATTAAGAAGGTAAATTATACAAATTTGGTTTGTTTTCTCCAGAATTTAGTAGGTCAGGGAGTGATCTGATATGTTGTAATTGTGCTAGTCTTCAAGATATTGGAATAGGGGACACTCTAATCTGGGGAACAGACAAGCATTTCTGCAGCTGTCAGCAAGACATCAGCATGGTGTGTTGCCTCCCAGGTGCCAGGGTCAAGGAGAGGGTACAGAATATTCTGAAAGGGGACAGTGACCAGCAGGATGTCAGTATGCACTTTGGTACCAGTGACATAGGTAGGAAAAGAGATGAGGTTCCTCAGAGAGATACTGTCTGAGAATTAGGGCCAGGTCATTTAGGAAGCACTTCTACACACAAAAGATGGTAGAGATTTGGAAGTCTCTTCCATAAATGGCAGTGGGTACAGGATCAGATGTTAATTTTATATCTCAGATAGATAATTGTTTTGTTCAGCATATTAAGGGATATGGGCCAAAGATAGACAAATAAAGTTCAACCACAGATCAGCCATGATCTCATTGAATCCAGAACAGGTTTGAGGGGCTGAATGGTCTACTCATGTTCCTGTGTTCCTATTTGAACTTGTAGCAATACACCTTTCTAGTGACTGTTGCAATTGCGATGAGTCATACCAAAAAGTAACTGTAGTGAGCACCATTGGTGGTAAAAGTAATTGCCAGAGCCTTTTAATCCAGTTAGAGGTAGATGAAAATTCTAAATACTGCATGCTGGAGCTAAAGTAAATTCCTGCCAACCTGTTGTGTTCTAAATCCACGTGGCCTTCTCCGTTCTGAATCACCAGTGTAAGTGCCACCACCTTCACTCCGTTACCTCACACTCACCCTATCTCTGCTATCTCCCACCAAGGCTCTACCTGCGACATCTTCCCCCATTCATTTATAGCCATCCCAATACCTGACACCTCATAGCCTGCATGCCCTCAGTGCTGCCTACTCACTCACTTAGGAAACCTCACAACCTGCACCAAATGTAACAACTGCCCACTTACTTTTGTCTCCCTTAATACCTGTCCCTCTGTCTGTCTAGAAAGAAAGCAGCACAAAATAGAGCAGGAAGAATCAAGGGTCTAGGCCTGAAACATCAGCCTTCCTGCTCCTCTGATGCTGCTTGGCCTGCTGTGATCATCTAGCTCTAAACCGTGTTATCTCAGATTCTCCAGCATCTGCAGTTCCTACTATCTCAGGAAGAATCAATACAGGTATAGACTGCCCCTTATGTGGAGAGCATCCTGACATTGAGCTGAATGGCTGATGGACTATGTGCAAGTCGTATTAAAAGCTATCTTTGACTCTGTTGGGACCCAATGGGGAGAATGGAGCAAAGTAGACCTTTTGACTTGGCTGAGGCCTAATGACAAGCATGACAAGCTTTCTTCTTCTGGAGAACAGCAAGGCGAAACAGACATAATATGAGATAACAAGGTGTAGAGCTGGATGAACACAGCAGGTCAAGCAGCATCTTAGGAGCAGGAAAGCTGATGTTTCAGGCCTACATGAGGCTTGTATTGTTGCCTGAGGATGCAAAGTGCAAGGTAGGGTTGCTGTGAGCAGCCAGACAGGCTGAGATTGAGTGAGTGCTATGACAGTGGGCAAGGAGCCGAGAGATGCAGCCTGGTCCCGCCCATGAGTTAGGTGTGTGTCTCTGAGTGCACACTGTCCTTGACGCAACATTACAATGACAGATTTTGGTGCAATCTGAGGTTTTTTTCTTATTTATTTGTTTGTGGGATGTGGGCATTGCTGGCTGGCCAGCATTTATTGCCCGTCCTTAGTTGCCCTTGAGAAAGTGGAAGCTGCCTTCCTGAACTGCTGCAGTCCATGTGCTGTAGGTTAAACCACAGTGCCATTGGGGAGTGAATTCCAGGATTTTGACCCAGTGCAGGAACAGCATTATATTACCAAGTCAGGATGGTGAGTGCTTGGAGGGGAAATAGGAGGTGGTGGTGTTCCTATATATCTGCTGCCCTTGTCCTTCTAGATGGAAGTAGGTGTGGGTTTGGTACTTGCTGTCTGAGGATCTTTGGTGAATTTATGTGGTGCATCTTGTAGATAGTACACACTGCCGCTCCTGAGCATTGTCAATGGAGGGAGTGGATGCTTGTGGATGTGGTGTCAAGCAAACGGGCTGTTTTGTCTGAATGGTGTCAAGCTTCTTGAGTGTTGTTGGGGCTGCACTCATGCAGGCAATTGGGCAGTAATCCATCACACTCCTGACTTGTGCATTGTACAAGGTGGACAGGCTTTGGGAAGTCAGGAGGTGAGTTACTTGCCACAGTATACCTAACGTGTGATCTGCTCTTGTAGCTACTGTGTTTATGTGGCTAGTCCAGTTGAGCTTCTGGTCAATGATAACCCCCAGATATTGATAGTGGATGATTCAGTGATGGTAACACCACTGAATATCAAGAGGCTGTGGTTAGATTCTTGCTTATTGGTGATGGTCATAGCCTGGCACTTGCGTGGCACGAATGTTGCTTTCCACTTGTCAGCTCAAGTCTGGATATTGTCTAGATAGAGTCATAGAGTCATGAAGATATAAAACACAGAAACAGACCATTTACCAGCTATCCTAAATTAATCTAATTCCATTCGTCAGCATTTGACCCATATCCCTCTAAACCCTTACTATTCGAATACCCATCCAGATGCTTTTTAAATGTTGTAACTGTACCAGCCTCCACCACTTCCTTTGGCAGCTCATGCCATACACGCACCACCCTCTTTGTGAAAATGGTGCCTCTCAAGTCCCTTTGAAATCTTTCCCCTCTCACTGTAAATCTATGCCCTCTAGTTTTGGATTCCCGTACCCCAGGAAAATGACCTTGTTTATTTACCATATCCATGCCCCTCATTGTTTTATGAACCTCTGTAAGATCCCCCCTCAGCCTCCAATGCTCCACAGAAAATAGTCCCAGCCTATACAGCCTCTGCATATAGCTCAAACCCTCCGACTCTGGCTACATCCTTGAAATGGTTCAGAAAAGATTTACAAGTTTCACAACATCCTTCCTATAGCAAGGAGACCAAAATTCCACACATTATTCCAAAAGTGGCCTAACCAATGTCCTGTACAGCACATCATGACCTCCCAACTCCTATACTCAGTGCATTGACCAATAAAGGCGAGCATACCAAACACCTTCTTCACTATCCTTTCTACCTGTGACTCCTCTTCCAAGGAACTGTGAATCTGTGATTCAAGGTCTTTTTGTTCAGCAACACTCCCCAGGACCTTGCCATTAAGTGTATAAGTCCTGCCTTTGCAAAATGCAGCACCTCACAGTTATCTAAATTAATGTCCATCTGCTACTCCTCAGCCTATTGGCCAATCTGATCAAGATCCTGTTGTACCCTGAAGTAACCTTCTCCACTGACAACTCACCTTCAATTTTGGTGTCATCTGCAAACTTACTAACCGTGCCTCCTATGTTCACATCTAAATCATTCATATAAATAACAAAAAGCAGTGGACCCAGCAGTGATCCTTGTAGCACACTGCTTGTCACAGGTCTCCAGTCTGACAAGCAACCCTCCACCACAGTCTTCTACCTTTGAACTAGTTCTGTATCCAAATGGCCAGTTCTCCCTGTGTTAAAAGAACCTGCTGTACTCACTATTGTAATTTTTAAAACAAAGACAGTAAGGTTATATTAAAAACTGTCCGCATAGCTGCTCCCGTGCTGTGAGCTCTCCCACACAGTTTTCTCCAAAGTCAGGAGTGAATTTTGCTGTTTGTTATTTTTTCTTTGACAAACTCCAATCACCGGAGACACTTGCAATGAAACAGCAGAAGCAGTCAGCTGTGCAAATTCACTCTTGTTCAGACAGTAGTGTAGTGTTTCTCCATTTGAATCACTTCCCATAATGCTCTCTACCTTTCTCTCTCTCCCTTTTTAAAATGCTGTTGTTTGGATCTTTCTTTCACAAAGTTCCAAAACAATGCAACAGGTTATAAAATAGTAATTACTGCTCCTAGTGTTCAACGAAATCAGCTCAAACACCAAAAATATCTCTAAAAGGAGCAGCTCTTACAGCCACAATTTATTCCCATCCTACATCTTGGATTACCCAGAATCTTGTTACATTTGAACATGGCCTGCTTCAGTATCTGAGGAGTCCCAAATGGTGCTGGATATTGTGCAATCATCAGCGAACATCCCCACTTCTGACCTTATGATGGAGAGAAGGTCATTGATGAAGCAGCTGAAGATGTTTGGGCCGAGGACACTACCTCAAGGAACTCCTGCAGAGATGCCCTGGAGCTGAGATGGCTGACCTCCAACAACTATGACCATCTTCCTATGAGCCAGGTATAACTCCAACCACTGGAGCATTTGTCCTGTGATACCCAATGATTCCAGTTTTGCTGGGGCAGCATTGAAGTGCAGAAGTGTCAAATGTACCAGAGGTGTACCACTAGAGTTCTTAGCGGCCGGCCCATATCAGATATCAATGTTCCTGAGCACGGGTACATTCGGGGGCAGGGGGTGCAGGACATGCCCTGAGAATGTTGATATCAGTGTCCTTATATGCAGGTCATTCAGAGCAAGCAGCAAGCTAATTTTACCAGATACCCACACTTTTCTGTGTTGAGTTTTCTTGATGTTGAGCTTGTTTGGAGAGTTTGGTCAGATAGAGGGTGAAATTTAATGAGGGTGAGTTGGATCATTAATAAGAGACTTGCAACCCCACTTTAAAATCAGAAAAGTTGGCACAAGTTACTACCAATATCAAGATGGACCTCACCAAATTTCTTGTCTGATTCTGCCAATGATCCTGCTTAGTCTCATAAAGAACCATCAAGACTCAAAATGTTAGCTTGCTCTCCCTCCATGGATGCTGTCTGACCCAGTATGATCTCCCGCATTTGTTGCTTTCAGTACAGATTCCAGCATCTGCAGTAATTTTTGCGTTTTTGCACATTTTCACATTTCTATAAGATTCCACCACCAATTTCCAACATCTTTTTCTCTGAATGGATACCTCAGTTTCTCGCAGGAGGTTTAGTCAGAATTATACATTACTTGTACCCAATGCTACTTATCTTTTAAACTGTTTTTATATCCAAGCAGAATATGTCTTTCAAATATGTACAGAGGACGAGGGCAACACTCTTGTGAGAATAAGGTTACTAATCATGCCTGCGAAATAAATTGAGTTACATGTTTCCGAGGTAATATTTTTCTTAGTGATTGAATAGTTTAGTAACTGAATGTATTTGTCTGTCACTGCAGTGAAATGGGCGAGACAGCTGTAATCAGTGTGATCGTGTTTGAAGTGGCACACCATTCACACCCACAGTGACTTAAGCACTTGTAAGATAATGAATTATTGACAGCGAATGAAATCGGTGGAGAATTTCAGATAGCTCTTAGGAATCTGTTTGGATTAGAAAGTATTTATTTATTTAGTTGTATCTGACATTGGAGACTCATAGAAGCCAAAACGGATCAATACAGCAGTCAAAGGTGTCTTTTTGCCAATTTATACCAGGCGAAACAATATGAATAAAGTAATGATCTATTTTGAAACCATTTAATTTTAAATTGCCAAGGTAACAAATAATGCAAGCTTGTTTTCCATTTGCTGTATAAGTCATAGTATGTGAGGGGAGATGATGCTGAGCTCTATGGCTGGTTCAGGTGCGTCATTGCATTCTGTGTATTTCTGAATGTAGACCTGTAATTTTTACTCTTGACACAAAACTCCTTATTGAAATATATGTACTCATTCCTGACATTGGCTATTCAAGGATTTTAATTTTTTTTTTCTTTGAACAGCTCTTGTCATCAAGACAGGCAAGTGACTGTAAACTGTTGTGGATACTTTGAATAATCAGCCGCAGGAATGTCGAGTATGGGTTTACAATTGTTCATTCAAATGAATGCAACAAGACTTTATCCTAGACTAGCTACAACTGAATTCTGTTGAATACAAGAAAAACAATTATTTTGTGCACGTTTCATCGTTCAACTTACAATCTTATTTGCACATTAAAAACAGGGTGGGATGCTTCAAGGGGCAGTGTGGACTTGTTGGGCCGAAGGGCCTGTTTCCACACTGTAGGGAATCTAATCTAATCTAATCTAAAAACAGATGTCTCCAATCCCAGGTGAATATCTCTTTTTTTTCCACTCAAACAGGGCTGTTTAATCTTTCTAACATAATGAAATGTGAGGCTGGATGAACACAGCAGGCCCAGCAGCATCTCAGGAGCACAAAAGCTGACGTTTCGGGCCTAGACGTCGAGGCCCGAAACGTCAGCTTTTGTGCTCCTGAGATGCTGCTGGGCCTGCAGTGTTCATTCAGCCTCACATTTCATTATCTTGGATTCTCCAGCATCTGCAGTTCCCATTATCACTGTTTAATCTTTCTCTTGCCTGCCTCCCTCTGGTACAGTTTGCTCCAATCCTTATCTATCTATTTATCTTCTTCCCCCACTTTATCTCCTAACTAGCTAATCCCTCCTGACTCCCAAGGCCTTTCTGGAGGGTTCTGCTGATATTGACCTTTACGGAGCATGAGATTTATCAAGTACTCCTTTATAGATTTGTACAGTGCTGAAAAGGCCTTTTGGCCCATCATCTATACCAACATAACTGCCAATAAAGACACACAAATTCTAATTTCCTGCACTTGTCCCATACCCCTGAATGTTTTGACATTTCAAATGCTAAACCAAATATTTTTGAAAGGTAACAAGGTGTAGAGCTGGATGAACACGGCAGGCCAAGCAGCATCAGAGGACCAGGAAGGCTGACGTTTCGGCGGGAATCTTGGATTCTCCAGCATCTGCAGTTCCCATTTTCTGTGATATTTTTAAAGGTTTCTGGCTTCCACTACCTTCCTAGAGGGTGCATTCAAGATTCCCACCACTACTGAGTGAAAAGTTTTATCCTAAATCCCCTCTGAGCCTCTTCCGTCCCGTACGCTTAAAAGTTTTTTTAAAATTTATTCATGGGATGTGGGGATTGCTGGCTAGGCAGCATTTATTGCCCATCCCTAATTGCCCAGAGGGCAGTTAAGAGTCAACCACATTGCTGTGGGTCTGGAGTCACATATAGGCCAGACCAGATAAAGATGGCATTTTCCTTTCCTAAAGGACATTAATGATTCCAGAATGTTTTTTTCAATAATTGGGAATGGATTCATGGTTGTCAGAAGGCTATTATTCTAGACTTTTTTTATTGAATTCAAGTTCTGACATCCACCATGATAGGATTTGAACTCACATCCCTGGATCTCTGGATTAACAGACCAGCGAGAATACCACTAGGCCATTGCCTCCCCATAAAACTATGCCCTTTTGTGATTGATCCCTCAACCAAAGGAAGCAGCTACTCTCTGTACACCTCAGTCATGTTCCCTCTCAGTCTCTGTTCTACAGAAAACAATTTAAACCAATCTAGCCTCTCCTTACAGCTCCATTTCTCCGTCCAAGACAACATCCTGGTGAACATACTCCATACCTATCACATCCTTCCTGTAGTGAGGTGACCAGAGCTGTACACAGTACACCAGCTAGCTTAACCAAGGCCCTGTACAACTCCAACATTACCTCCTTGTTCTTACACTCCATGCCACGACTGATGAAAGCAAGTGTCCCATGTGCCTTCTTAACTGTCCTATTCATGTGTGCTGCTGACTTTAGGGATCTGTGAATAATTACCGCAAGATCTCCCTGTTCCTCTAAGCTACCCAATGTCCTGCCATTCGTTAAATACTCCTTCATCTTGTTTTTCCCTCTTTGAGAACTGTGTGTTGTATTCATAAGTGGATAATGCATGAGGAAAGAGTTTAAAGAAGTCAGAAGGGTCAGTTGTAAAGAGAAGCTGCTGATAGCCATAGGAGCACCAGGAGGAGGATTTTTGAGAATAGATGCAGATCCTACCTGATTTGCATTCTGCCCTGTGCCTGCCTCCAGACCATCAAGGCCCTTGAATGCTCAAAGATCCTGCTTGCTGGCAGTCTTAGCACAGATAGTGAGATTAGTCCAGCCCCTGGTTTCGACAGAGCTGCTACAGTGAATGTCAAGGACAATGGGTTAGGAAAAGAAAACTGATCAGGATTTCCACCGCAGATCTCCAACCAGGTATATTTGTGTAAAGGCAGATTAGAACAGCTGCCTTTCTAGTTCAGCTTGTGATGATCCCCATGGTCAAACAGCCTGCCATGGCTTGCATAGAAAGAATGAAGCTGGCATCTATAAAACCATGCCCCATTGAAAAGGATACATTTTCAGGAAAGATTGGAAAGGAGGAAGTTAGTGAGAAAAGAGGGGAAAAGATTACAGAAATTAAGGGAATGTTCACACTGCTTCCTCCAGCTGAAGCAAATGTTGAAGGGGGAACATGTCATTCAGATTACCATTGACCAGAAACTCAACTGGATTCGCCATATAAATACTATAACTGCAAGAGCAGGTCAGAAGCTAGGAATCTTGCAGTGAGTAAGACAATGTCAGTTTCTGGTCAATGGTTACCATGGGGAATATGATTAGTAACAGATTCAGTGGCCATTATGATATTGAATGTCAGGAGTGAGGGTTAGATTCTCCCTTCCTGGAGATATACTGATTGTTTTGATGGTGGAAGTACTGTGTGTTATGGACCAGGCCAGAACACCCGCTCCCCACAAAATATTTTAAGAAGGTAGCCTAAACCCCAACTTTTTCTTATTTAAAAGGCAGATATGAAGTGGATGTTTCCAAGTGTGATGCAACTGGTCAAACTACTTGGATTTAAGCAAAACAAAATTTATTTAAACACTACAGTTAAAACACGAACGATAGGAAACAGAATTTAAAGTAACTTAACTATTCGAAAACCTAACCAACCCAAGCCAGCAACTTAACTAATTAAGTGTTCCAATATAGTAACATCCCATAAATACACCCCTTGGCTAAAAGGTAAATTGAAACACAAATTTTTACAGGCCGGAGGGAATAACATCCAGAGACAGACTTCAGCAAAAGTCAGGGAAATCCTTTATTGAAGCTTGCAACGCTTCTGGTACTCAAAACATCTTGTGACTGCTACAGCTAAAAAAAACTAGAAAAAACCTGAGATAATGGGGACTGCAGATGCTGGAGATTCCAAGATAATAAAATGTGAGGCTGGATGAACACAGCAGGCCAAGCAGCATCTCAGGAGCACAAAAGCTGACGTTTCGGGCCTAGACCCTTTATCAGAGAGGGGGATGGGGGGAGGGAACTGGAATAAATAGGGAGAGAGGGGGAGGCGGACCGAAGATGGAGAGTAAAGAAGATAGGTGGAGAGAGTGTAGGTGGGGAGGTAGGGAGGGGATAGGTCAGTCCAGGGAAGACGGACAGGTCAAGGAGGTGGGATGAGGTTAGTAGGTAGCGGGGGGTGCGGCTTGGGGTGGGAGGAAGGGATGGGTGAGAGGAAGAACCGGTTAGGGAGGCAGAGACCGGTTGGACTGGTTTTGGGATGCAGTGGGTGGGGGGGAAGAGCTGGGCTGGTTGTGTGGTGCAGTGGGGGGAGGGGACGAACTGGGCTGGTTGAGGGATGCAGTAGGGGAAGGGGAGATTTTGAAACTGGTGAAGTCCACATTGATACCATATGGCTGCAGGGTTCCCAGGCGGAATATGAGTTGCTGTTCCTGCAACCTTCGGGTAAAACCTGAACTGGGAGAACTGGCCACTCCCGTCTCACTGTTAAACTGTTACTCCCTAGGCCCTTCATACCTCTGCCTTTACAAGCTCTTTTCAAAAAAACCAAGGACAAAATAACCTTTTTAAAGTGACAGCATTGGCACAAGTATGTTGATGCATCATGAATTTTTGCAATATTGTCGGCTGCTCATTGTTTAACTTTTCTAGGCTGTGAGCCTTACGCCCTCCAACAATTGTTTTAGCTGGAGGAAGCCATGGGAAAATTCCCTTACCGTCCATAATCATTTCCCTCTTTCCTCACAAACTTCCGCAGAGCCTGTCTGCCCTGTACAAGGCACAAGTCGAGTGTGATGGAATTCTGCCTGTTGCATGGATGAGTGCAGCTCTGATGACACACAAAAGCTTGACACCATCCAGGACAAAGCAGCTCACGTGATAGGCACGATATCTCCCAACATTCACTCCCTCCACTACTGATGCGCAGTACTAGCAGTGTTTACCATCTGCAAGACATACTACAACATACTACAACTCATCAGGGTCCTTAGACAGCACCTTCCAAACCGTTGACCTGTACCACCTTGAAGGACACAGGCTTTAGATAGAGAGATAATAGGAATTAGAAATTATTACTAATCTGTGGCCTACCTCCATAAACCAGCCTTACTGCTTAATTCCTTTGCTTAACAAAAGTTTATCTATCACAGATTTAAAGCTAACAACTGATCTAGCATCAATTGCTCTTTGTGGAAGAGTTCCAAACCTACAACCCATGGATTGTCATGTTCAAGAACGCAGCTCACCACCTTCTTCTTCAGGCATGAGTAATAAATGCTGACGCAGCCAACAATGCCACATCCTGTGAACAAATAAACCTCAAGGATGACGTGGATGCATGGATTACAAGTGTGATGGAAAATTAGAAAGCCAGCTGCATATCAATACTTTGGAACAGTAACCCTTGCTGTCCCCAGGTAACGATGACATATCACAACCCATTTCTACCAGGATTCTCCTTTCACATCAGTGGTTGCAGCAAACTAGCTGCTATGTTGAACCAGCACGTGAAGAGCAATTCCAAACAAACTAGCTTCACGGAGAGCCATCTTGATTTTAAAAATTCTCATCTTTCTTTTCAAATATCTCCCAAATTTCCCTTGCCCAACATGTAGTCTCCTCCAGATTCTCAATCTTGCTTCCAGTTACCTAGGCCACAAGCTCAGGAGTTCCCGCCCTCCAATCTCTGCCTCTGTACTTTGCTTTCCTCCTTCAAGTAACTCATTAAAACCTATCTCTTTGAATAAGTGTTTAGTCACCAGAATTGATATCTCCTGATTTGGCCTGTTTGAGATATTTTGTTTTATGTTGCTTCTGTGAAGCATCTAGGAATGTTCCGTTAAACTAAAGACACTATAGAAAGGTAAGTTGCTGTTGTCTTTGGTAACAGTCCAGCATCTGAGTAATGCTGTCAAAATGCTGACATAATACTATATAATTATGTATGTATTTTGACCCCACGTGCATTGATTGGATATTTTCTATATTATGAGCATAAATGCAGCTATTAAATCGATTATAGCACATTTGGCTGTTCTCATTCGTCCAGGTGACATATCGTCATCATTGACAATTGCACATTAATTATATGTAAATGCACCCAACATTCAGCTCAAAAGAGGCCATTCAGGCCATCAAGTCTGCACCAACCTATCTGCACTGATTCCACTCTCTGACACTTGGCACATAGCTTTGAATGTCATGCCATTTCAAATGTTCATGCATGTACTTTTTAAGTGTATTAAGGTTTCCCACTTCTGCTATCCTCCCAGGCTCCGCATTCCAGATTCCCATCGCCTTCTGGGTGAAAATGTCTTCCTCAAATCTCCTTTAACCTGCCAACCATCACCTTGAAATTATACCCCCTTGTTATTGACCCTTCAACAAAGGCGAACAACTACTTTCTATTCACCCTGTCCTTGCCCCTCATAATCTTATAGACCTCAATCAGGTGCCCTCTCTGAAGAAAACAACCTCAGCCCATCTAGCCTCTCTTCATAGCTAAAATACTCCATCCCAGGCAACATCCTGGGAACCTCCTCTGCACCCTCTCCAGTGTAGTTAAATCTTTCCTGTACTGGGTGACCACAACTGTACACAGTACTCCAGCTGTGGCCTAACCAACATTCTGTACAGCTCCAACATGCTGCCTGCTCTTAAAATCTATGCCACAACTGATAAAGCAAGTGTCCCATATACCTTCTTAGCTACCCTATTAACCTGTTCTACTGCCTTCAGGGAGCTGTGGATAAGCACCGCAGGATCCCTCTGTTCCTTTGAGCAGCATAATGTCCCACCATTTATTGAGCACTCCCTTGTCTTGTTATTTCTTCCAAAGTGCATCACTTCACACTTATCAGGGTTAGATTCCATTTGCCACTGATCTGCCCGTGTGACCAGTATCATGCTATATCCTCAGATCTTCTTCCTCACTGTTAACTGCCTAGCCAATCTTTGTGCCATCCACAAATGTACTCACCATCGCTCCCACAAATTCTCATCTGTATTGTGCATATGTGTGTGTATATCTACCATCACCTGCTGTCTCCTACCACAAAGCCAATTTTGGATTCATCTTGCCAAGTTGCCCTGGATCCCATGCGGCTTTTACCTTCTTTCAGTGTCCCATGTGGGACCTTATCAAAGGCTTTGTTGAAATCCAAGTAGACTACATAAACTGCATTACTCTCATCTACATACCCTGTCACCTCCTCAAAAAATTCAATCAAATTTGTTAGGGCTGACTTCCATCTCACAAAACTATCCTGACTATCCTTGCTCAAACCTTCCTTCTCCAAGAGGAGGGTAATTAAGTGGTGGGCATAAATTTGAGATTCACTTGAGTCCCCATAAATAAGTATGCAGTGAAACTGTACTTATAGGGTTAGAAGGGACGTGTTCTTGTGTATTCCAGTACATAAAAAATTTTAGCTGCCTCTAAATTTTGCCTTTCACTGCCTAGCTTTCTGGACAATAAAGAGAAAAGCCTGAGGAAGATCCTGGCTTCCCTGGGTAAGTGCTGAAGTTTCAGGGTGGGGAGAAATGCTAGAGCACTGGGACCAGGGTGAGAGGCTGAGATCTGTCAGGTAGATGGTGTGCAAGGAAGTATAGCTGGGTGTTCCATGCAGGGCACCCATCTGTGTTCATCCAGCTGTATATCTTGTTATCCAAATAAGGTGCCTCCTTTCCTTACTGCCTTTAAAAGTAACCTGGCCACGACTGCATGACTGTCCAAGCCCAGTTGTAATTTGGCATAGGCAGTGCGTCTTTCAATCAATAGACTTGTTAACAAGCCCAATTTGATTTTAATTATCTATTGAAATACAGTGACGATTTTCCCCTAAATAGGACATTATAGGGATGAGTCATGAGGGAAGTGGCAGATTAACAGACGGATTATTTTACATAACTATTTATCCCCTCATCCTAAACACATGCACGTGCACGCGCGCACACCCACACACACACAAACACACACACACATTTACGTAAACAATATTATCATGACCCATGTATCCATATATTTCATGAAAAATTTGTTGAGACAGATGAAATGTTCATCAAAAATAAAGTTCTACAGATTCTACAAATCTGAAATAAAGACAGAAAATGCCTGAACATACACAGCTGGTCAGGCTCCATCTGTGTCAGATGAAACAAGTAAGGCCAATGACCGTTTTGAAACAAAGAAGAACATTAATACTCAGTAACAGATCTTACTTTCTGAATGCAGAATCCTTGACTGTGATCCATTGTGGGGTTTTTGTTGAAGTAAACTTCAAGAACTTCAGTACTGTAAAATTGCCAAAACGACTCCACAAATTCATGCATTTAACAAGTATTAAATTCTCCTGTGACTGCCTTCAGAAGCAAATTTGGTTTTGTGTCTGTCTTTGTGCTTCAGAGACTATGTATGTGTCACTCTGAGGTTCCTTACTTGACAATTTTCTGTAGCTTTTCAAAGTATGTCTTTAAAGTTAATCAGAGAATTCTTTAGCACTAGGTATACTCGTAATTCAGTAACCATGACTGCACTATGATCATACTTTACAGGACACGTTTTCTTTTATAGAGTTTACAGTATGGAAACAGACCTTTCAGCCCAACAGGTTGATGCTGATCTTTATGCTACATATGTGGAAACTCATCAAACCTTATCAGCCTGGTCCTTCCCTGAATATTTTGAAGACAAACTTTCCAAACTTTTGCTCCCAGACCAGAGCTCCACCTGCAGTCTGAAAACATAATTCAATGAGAGTCAGGGTGAAGCTTTGCAATGTGTAGTGAGAGGTATGAGGCTGGGAAGGGGAAAGCAGGACAGGCTGCACTGCGAGCCTTGAAAGTTACATGTGTAAATGAAACATTAATTGCCAGAATGATTGCTTTTATTGATACTTTATAGCTTAACAGCTGTCACATTGCTATAAAAGAAGTACATGTGAATTTCTTAAATGGGTTTCTTCACGGAACATGATTGTTGCAGAAATTTTATTTAAAAGTAATTACTTTACTAGTTATGGGCATTTTTACTTAATAACACAGATTTTCTTCTTGGGTTGGGTGTTTTTATTTGCATTTTCTGCATTAGTTTTTTCCAATAGTCCCCTTCACACAATCTTACAAGGTGAAGGTGCCAATCTCCTTCTTCTAATACCTTTCATAGTGCACAGCCCTTGTGTTACATTGTGCAATTCCTCCAAAACTACATTGTGCAATTCCTCCAAAACTGCAGTGTTCTCGCACATTGTAAAGGGATCACTGTCTGGAGTTTCTGCATGGCCACACAATTTAGAGGGAATGTAGGAGGTTACCTATGTTTCACAGGTGAGATTGCCTGTAGTTTTACCATCTGCTGCAAGCTGCCCTGCAGACCTTCAGGGTGCCTCATCAGACTGCAGGCTTGTGTTACATTTTGTGCTCATTGAGGTGAGGAATGGAACTCTTCCCACTGCAGACTCCGAGTAATCAACACTAAACCTTGCCAGGTCAGTTAATGATACAAAATCAACTCTGTCTCAGCCTTAACCTCAGGAGTGTACCCTGTGTTAGACCAACGTGGTATTTTGTTTCTGCCTCCACACCAACTTGTTATCGTACAGAGTGAGGTCACCAGTTAATGCTGAATGAGGGATAATTTGTGCCGGAAACCGGCGTACATTTGAAACAAGATTGAGCTTTCACTTAGGGCCCTTTCAGCTAACAGCTGCAGTAGATTTTCAACCAGTTTGCCCGAGTTGGATTTCAAACTAGTTCCCAGAGGAACAAGGCTGGTCGCTGATGCATTAAGCGTTTATGACACTGAAGTGTTGCCAGTCTCCTCCAGTAAATTATACTATCCTGAGCATGTTGGCCACTTTCTTTGTGGAATGAAGGTCATCAGCTAAACGGGACATGGGGTGTATGTTTCCAAGAGTGAAGAACACTTTAGTTGGTGATGATACTGGGAAGAGAAGTTTTCTCCTGCTGTGTGCCACTGATGGTCAGCTGGTGGAGTATCTCCAATAGCTGCTCGATAGTTTCTGAGGGACTGCCTCATTCTGAGGGACAGGCTCCTCTAGACTCTGTGTGGAGGGCAGGTGCTGGGAAAGGAGCTGTACCCCGACAGCCCACCACCTCAAGGCTTGACACCAAACCAGAAGAATGTCATTGCCTCAAAAAGACTGGGGCCATAGCCTTGAGGTCAAAACATTGTCTGGCTTCGTTCTCCAGATTCAGGCCCAGCACTGCACCATCTTTGGAACTTCTACATGTTGATATAAAAAAAACTCTCATAGAATAATAGTGTGGCAACAGACCCTTCGGTCCAACTAATCCATGCTGACCATAATCTTCTAATCTAAATTATCTAAATTTCTCCTGAAAACATTTCAGGAAACCTGCCCTCTCAAAACCCTTTACTCTATAACTATCCCAATTCAGTGTTGGGGACGTTGAAATCCCCTAAAATAATTATCCTCTGTTGCCCATTGACTTACAGCAGTGTGAGTGCCCTCATTTTATTTCTAAAATGACCCACTAAGCCTCATATGAAGACCCTTCCAAGAGATCATCCATCCTTACTGCAGTAACTGATCTTGTAATTAAGTTGGAGTAAACCTAGAATTGTCTACCACAACAAGATGGGAGTCTGTAGTTAGATTTGAGGTGGGAGGAAGCTAGCTCATTGAGATGGTTGATTTGACCCAGCCTGGAGCCCAGTACAGCAGGAGCCCAGACTGGTTTATTGGAACCAAGCAGATCACTGCTGCTTCTCTCTGACCCAGATGGCTGTTTTTGATCTGAAGAAGCTGCAACTTGCATCTCAGCCTCTTCTGAAATTTACAGTCTGTTCCTCCATAATAAAATGCGAGATAGGGTAACATGTGCATTGGAAGGGTCTTTTAGCTTACTAAAAAGGTCCTACAATAGCGGTGCTTAATGAAGGTGATGGTGTCTTGCCCACCAGCTGGAGAGGTAGGGAGAGCACAGCACTATCTCTTTGTGAAGGCCCATTGGATTAAGTACAGCTCTGGCACGTAACTGGGCATCTTTAATGCCTTCCACAGGATCAGAAATGTCAGGGCTGGAGGTCCACTCTGCAAACCAATCACAGGTCAGCAGCTCTCCGTTGCTCAGCAGCGTCACTGGGAGGCAGTGGATGCATCTACCCTGCATCACCATGTACCCAGTCATAGGTGGGCGATGTTGGGAAGCAATTTGTAGGGGAGAGAAGGGGCTCAGCACCAAAGACAATGGGTATCCCTTTGCTCCCCCAATCCCCCTCCTCCCTTTTATACATTAGGGTTTCTACAGGAAAGCCACCAGCAAACTGAACATTGTTTGCTATTTGGCCTTCCTGCAGAGTGACAGCCTCACACATTGCTGGGTGAACTCCAGTGGTGGTGGGCTGAGGCCCTTGGATACAATTTACAGTGGAATAAGAAGACCATCCTCTAGCCTTCCCTCCATGAAAGTAATCAGGACTATGGCAGCAAAGTGATGGGGTCCTTACCTGCTAACCTGCTTTCCAATTAAATACCCCACAGTTGTCAAACTTGCCTTGGGGTGTGGGGTGGGAGTGTCATTAACTAACTCCCCATAGCTATTTTTGAATAGCAGCAGGAGGGAGATTCTCATTCAAATCTGTCTGCCATTCTCCAGATTGCTTCACCCTCACTGAAAACCCGGAATTCTGACACTTCACTGCATTTTCCATTATTTTAGAGGCTGCTGTAATTTAATACTGTAATTCAGAATAATGACAACTTTTATAAATGAAATAAAAACAGAACCTCATGAATCATAATGGCTTTGCACAATGATACAGGCTGGGGCAACAGCTGAAGTACAGTATTAGATGTGGTCAGGCAAACTAGTTTGAATCAAATCTAACCCCACCTGAGATTCCTTCACAAGACTACTAAAAATATACCAGCAAAACTGCCGCGGGATTTATTCATCTTGGTTCAAGTGTTATTATATACATTAAAGACCAAAAGAAAACTTTAGCAACTTAAATGTTAATATTCCGTGACTCCAACACAGGCTCATACACTGTTCTGTGAACCTTCTTTCTTAATTTCCATTTGGTTCCCCAGTCTCATATAATCTGCATTCCAGGGATATGCTGTAACTGGGAAGGTCCACGATTAAGGCAAGTGATTAGTTCCAATAAAACACCTGCAAAATTCTCCATTTGCTTCAGTTAAAATGATTTGCTGCCTGTGTGACTGAATGAGTGGAGCAGTAGAGAATTGCTGGGGTGGAAGGCAACATAAAGGAGAATGAACATTTGTATGGGGAAAGGGTGAGAGAAACAGCAAATCAGTGAGTCCCAACATCAGAGAAACCTTTACAACCCTCGATTCTTTGGTATTTCCTCAGGTGTAGTGTATGAAGTGGGTAATCAAACTGTAGTGTTTAGCAGAGCTCTCTCATTCTCCCTGCACAAGGGGTGCTGCCCCTACTTGCTTGTAGAAGTGGGTGGAGCTTGTCATTTAGGGCTCTTGTGGTTCAATCACTGAACTGGGAGGCCTGGGTTCAAGACCCATCTACTCCAGAGGTGTGTAATAACATTTCTGAACAAGTTGATTAGAAAATGGGTTACTATAAGATACTGAAGTGTTTATAAGGAGTCAATAGCCCAATTATATTATTACTAATGTATTAATTATATTAATACTAATCCAGAGACCAAGGTAATGTTCTGAAGACCTGGGTTTGAAATCCATGATGATGGAATTTGAATTAAAAACAAAATCTAATGATAACTATGAAACCATTGTTGATTTTTGAGAAAACCCAACTGGTTCATTGGTGTTCTACAACCCCTTCCTCTATCCCTACATTTTATTGCTGCTATTGCACTGCCCCTGACAGATTTTGTATCTAAATAGGTAATTCTTTGTAAACAGAAGTGATTTGGTGGTGCAGGACAAAGAGAGAAAAAGACAACACAAGTGATGGGGACAAGAACATGTTCAGTGGTGTGGTAAAGCGCTTCTGGATACAGATAAAACTAAATTGTTTAAGCTCATTAAAGGAATTGATAGGGTAGATAGAGTGAAACTGGTGTGACAGCCCGAAATTTACTGATAAGTATAACAAGGGATGTTGCCAGAGACCATTTTTGCACATGTGGGGTAGTGGAAATTTGTGATTATTCCACAAAAAGCTATTGAGGCTGATTAGATTTTTTAAAAATCAATTCAGTTAGTTGTATTTTTTAGTTAAAGAAGAGGCAGTATTAAAAAAAGATGATGGCCTTTCACACCCACTCTATGTCACCTCCTTTGAGAAAGGCCTATATATTTAGTTCCACTCAATTGCACAGTGAGCATTTTTTTTATCCCCTGAGATCAAGCACTGTAGCGGTAGACCTACTGCCCAGTGAGAACTGTCACCAATGAGAAATCAGAGCTCTGTGAATTGGGATGGGGTGTTTGCTGCAGGCCTTGTGTCATTGTTGGATGCTAGTGACTGATGATGGGAATAGGGGTGAGAGAGGTTTAGAGTAACATTGGCACCAAAGGCAAGGAGTACCCTCAATGGGCAGTCTGCTATAGGTTGGCAAGACCAAACAAAAACTGGGTGACTGCATAGCAGAACAATTCTGCACTGTCCATAAGAACAAACTCCCAACCTTCCTGTTGCTTGCCATTTCCATGAACCATCTTGTGGCCACACCAACAGTTCCATCCTAAGCCTGCTGCAGTGTTCTAGCAAAGCTCAACACAGGTGGAGGAACCACACCTCATTTTCTACAAAGGCACTTTGCAGCTAAGACTCTTGAGTAGATTTGTAGCTCGGGTTGAGGATGTTGTGGTTGGTTTGCTTACTGAGCTGGTTTATTGGTTTGCAGATGTTTCATTGCCCTGCTGGGTAACATCATCAGTGCTGCCTCTGATGAAGCGCTGTTGTGTTTTCCCGCCTGATATTTAAACGCTGGGGTCCATTGGAATTGGTTACCTCATTTCCGGTTTTTCTTCACAGTGGTGTATATACAGGATCTAATTCTACATGTTTATTGATGGCCTTCTTGGTGGAGAACCAGCCCTCTAGAAATTCCTGTGCTTGTCTCTGTTTGGCCTATCCTAGGATCCTGATCTTGTCCCATTCGAACTGGTGATTCTCCTTACCCGTGTGAATGGAGACGAGTGAGTATTGGTCATGTCTTTTTTTGCTAGTTGGCGTTCATGTATTCTTGTGTCCAGTTTCCTTCCTGTCTGTCCAATGTAACGTTTGTCGCAGTCTTCGCAAGGGATCTAGTATATTACATTGGATACCCCGCAGGGTAATGAAATGTCTGTGAACTAACAAACCAGCTCAGCGAGTGAACCAACCGCAGCACTTTGCAGCTTTCGAGACTCAACATTAATCAGCAACTTCAGAGCATGAACACGGTCCCCCTTTTCGATTATCCCTGCATCTTGTTTGCTTTGCTCTCAGCAAAGCTGACCCATCTTCTCCTGTTCAAATCTACCATTCAGATATACTGCACATCTCTATCACTCCTTTGCAACAAGCAGAACTCCCTTAATCCTTCACTCTAGGCATTGCTCACCATCTCAACACTTGCTCCTCCTCCCCCTTGGCCTACAGCACCAAAACCATAATTTTCTAGCCTTCTTCAGTTCTAAAGAAATTGGAATGTTAACTCTTCGTCCCTCTCCACAGATGGTTCTGGACCTAATGGATGTCTCTAGTACTGTGTGTTCTTACTTTAGATTTCCAGCACCAATGGTAGCCATTATTTTGCTTATATCCATTGACCTTAAATCTTTATTTCTAGTTTATCTATCAATTACAAATTCACACTGTTCAAATCATAAACTTCAATTGTTTGAACAAACGTCTTGTCAAACAAATCACTTATGTTTTCTTGAAATCCAGTTTTAGTGCACATGTCACATGCTTTTCATCTTTCCAAATGATCTTCAAAAGCCTCAATATAACTTCTCAGATGTGACTTGCCTTTAACAGCAGTGTTTGCTGTTAATGGACTTCCTTTCACAAACCTGTATAAATGGGAACTATGAGGTCGGAGCTGATTTCTTCACATTCTGATAACAAATCTATCTCAGTCTTCACTGTGACATTTCTGTAAAGAGGTACACTCCTTGACCTTTCTCATTCCAGCGTCTACAGAAACCATTTGAGTGACCAGTGTGTGAATAGATTAAAATAGGAATTGCTCAAGTGTTTTTGATGAACACAGGAAATGTGAACAGGAATGTCTCACCCACAAATTCAATAAAAATGGAGAGGCAGCCGATATTCAGCGAATCATGGACAGAAAACACAAGCCCTGGTGCTGCTCCTGACCTAGGTCTCCAGCCCTGGGCATGATCAGAGCAGTCCTCTTCTGGAGCTTGGCTGTTGGGGTCCTCTGTTAACCCCGTCCATCCCAGGCCCTCTATATGCCACCCAGCTCATACCTAATAATATAATGTTGGCTTTACAGCATGATATCCCAGAAATATTGGGTACAAATTGTAATCAACAGCAACAAATCTTACCTCTGCAGACTAACACTTGCAGTGAGCATTTAAGTAAGGCGTGCTGAGAAAGCAATTGACTCACAATGGCTTACAGTCTCAAAAGTATGATCTATGGATTAAAAAAAGTCCTGATGAATAATGTATTAAATGTAATTAATTATCTCCACCTAGATCAAAAAACTTCGGGTTTGCAAGCTAGAATTGTTTGTTGAGGTCAAAGACAAGGAAGAGTGTACAGTTAAAAGTGCTTAACGAGTGATTGCAAAGGAGCTACATAAACTGAAGGAGGCACAGAACCAACACAAGGATAAAAAGAAGCAAATGTGGCATCACGGGAGCGGGATCAATGAGGAAAGGGCTCTGTCAGAGGAGCAGAAAAAGAAAGCGAAACACCAACATGAATTTGAACAAGCAGAGAAACCTGCGATATCATGCTGCAAAGCCAACAGTGAACCATTACATTGAGTAGTTACTAGATTATTGCTTGAGGGTCCAGCACATAATTCTTCACTGTTATACTGAGATTGATAGGTTTTTGTTAGATAAAAGTATTAAAGGAGATGATTTTAAGTTGAGTAAATGAAGCTGAGATCTTCAATCAGCCACAATCACACTGAATGGCAAGACAGACTAGAGGGGCTGAATGATCTACTGCTGTTACTAAATCCAGTCTAATTTCAAATTTTGCAAAAGGTAATGGCAAAAAAGGGTTCTGAGTGGGTTCTGAACTGCTGCACAATACCATATGCGGGATAATGAAATGTGAGGCTGGATGAACACAGCAGGCCCAGCAGCATCTGAGGAGCACAAAAGCTGACGTTTCGGGCCTAGACCCTTCATCAGGATGACTAGGCCCGAAACGTCAGCTTTTGTGCTCCTGAGATGCTGCTGGGCCTGCTGTGTTCATCCAGCCTCACATTTCATTATCTTGGATTCTCCAGCATCTGCAGTTCCCATTATCACCATATGCGGGATACTTGTTTATAAGCTGGGATATTGCTGCAATCACTTAAAGACCAGACGATATACTTAAAATATTAGAAAGGTGCAATAATTTCCAAAAATAATTCACAAAAAGCTGCTTCTATAACAGATCACAAGGAACTGAGTCAGTTTCTACCGGGACTATTTTGTTGCTGTACTCGCAGATGATTTAAAGAGATATCTTTATGGATGGTTGCTTGATGGGTTATGCATTACAATGATCAAACTGACTCAGTGGGCTAATCACTCTGTGACTTTATAAGCATAGCAAGGCCAAGACACTGATGGGAAAATTTTCCACAATAAGTGACTGCCAGGGAAGTTACTGAACCAGATATTCAACACAAGCCTGTGTTAGTGCAGCCAAGCATTCTTTTCAACTCATAGCTGCACTTCTGACCTCCCCCATGAGGAAACAGTGGCACAGTGGTAATGTCACTGGACATTATTTATCTCTGCCTATTTCTGTGGGGACATGGGTTCAAATCTCACAATGATGTTTTAACAAAAGTTTGAAATATGTGGTAGACTATCATTGATATTTTGGTTCAATAAGGTCCAACAACAGTCAGGCCTGCATGTGCCCTCAGTCCCATAACAATGTAGTTTACTCTTAAACAGCCCTGTGAAATGGCCCAGCAAGCCACTCAGTTCAATGGCAATTAGACCTACATCCTGTGAATTAGTAAAAGGGAAGAAAAAGCCAATGTGAGGTACAGTGCTTTGGTAATAATATGTGGTGTGATGCAATTGAGTGGAGCACTATGAAACGGTTTGTCTGAAGGGCAAGTCTGAGATAGACTGTGAACATGAGACTGCTCGGTGCTGGGCTCCATCTCCACCTATCCACTTACCTTTCCCCTTCCCACTCCTTGCCCCAGCTTCATCTTCAGCATAAATAAATATTACTTTTTCCCAGCTGCTCACATTTCCAATGAAGAGTCACAGGACTCGAAACATTAACTTTGCTTTCTCCACAGATGCTACCATCCTGCTGAGTTTGCCCAGCAATTTCTGTTTTTGTTTCAAATCTCCAGCACCCATAGTTCTTTATTTTAATGTTATGCCTCAGTTTTATGAGGCATTAGTGAGAGTACATTGGGTGCAATATTGGTCTCTTTAATTAAGGAAGGTTGTAAATGCACTGGGAATGGTTCAGAAGAGGTTTACCGGCTTAATATTTTCAATGAGTCGGGGGATCCTAAGAGGACAGACCGGACACGCTGGGCTAGTTTTCTCTGGAGTTTAGAAGACTGAGGTGTGACTTGACTGAAATGTATAAGATCCTGAATTGTCTTGACTAAGTCAACATGGGAAGGATGTTCTGCTGTTTGACTGAATCCAAAACTGGACAGCTCAATTGGAAAATTAATGGTTTCTCTTTTAGGGCAGAAATCGGGAGTAACATCTTTCTCTCAGAGGATTGTGTGACCTCAACACCCACTCTCCTCTAGCACTGTATCAGAGTTCATGAAATGCTCTGTGAACCCAGTCACTGTGTTAAGAGACAGAAGTCCAATGTAAAGTCACAAGACTTCAGCGCCCAAGCTATAAAGTGCACAGGTCATGTTTTCCCAAACATGGATGAAGATGCAATCTGAAGCCCCTGCTGTTTAATGTGAGTGTGCAGCTGGTAGGAGCACAAAGGAAGTGTATCATCGAAGTAGGATCTTGCAGGTTAACTGAAACTGTCATTTGTCACTATAAACCGATGTGAGATGGTCCTGTTTGATTGTGAAGGATGCCTATGAATTCAAATGTTACGTAAATATACATGTAGTTAGTGAAATCTAGTTGGCTGTGCTGCTGTATGAATCAGGGCTCTGAAAATTTATTTTTTTATTTTGGTATGTCATTCAAAAATTACAAAAAATACCTCCTCAGGCAATAAAACCTTTGCATTTAGCTAGTGAGCAGTGACAGCTGGTTTGGCTTGCAGAAGCCTGAGGAAAGTCATGCTTTACTAATCGGTTAAAAATATTTGAGGAAGTAATAAGCAAGGTAGCGAAGAGTGAATCTGTGGATGTGGTGCATTTGGATTTCTAGAAGGCATTTGATAATATGCCACATCAGGGGTTAGTGCATCAGATAAGAGCACCTCGTGTATGGGGAACATATTAGCATGGATGAGGAATTGGTTATCTAACACAGATTAGGGATAAATGTGCACTTATCAGGTAGTCAAACTGTACCCAATGGAGTGCCACAAGGATTAGTGCTGGGGCCTCAGCTGTTTACAAACTATATCAATGACATGGATGAAGGGTTCAAAGTTGACAATTACACAGAGAAAAGTAGGAAAGAAAGTTGTCAAGAGGAGGTAGAAGGTATCTAAAGGGATAAAGAAGGATTAAGGAAGTAGGCAAGGATTTGACTGATGGAACACAATATGGGAAAATAGGACTTTCCCACTTCGGCAGGAAGAAGGGAAAAGCGATATCCTACTTAAATGAGGAAGATTACAGTACTCATGGTATGAACATAAATGGATTTTCTGATATATGAATTATAAGAAGTTAGTGTGCTGGTCTTGTAAATGATTTCGAAGGCAGGTGGAATATTGGGATTTCTCGGAAGGGGAATGGAAAGTATGGAAATTATACTGCAGCTGCACAGGGCCTTGACGAGACCGCTTGGTGAACTGGAATACTGTGTATAGTTTTGGCCTCCCTATTTGAAAAGGGATTTAATTGCAGTAGAAGTGGTTCAGGGAGGGTTCACGTGTCTCACTCCTAAGATGAAGGGTTTATCTTATGAAGAAAACTTGCACAGGTTGGGCCATACCCATTAAAGTTTAGAAGACTGAGAGGTGACTTAATTGAAACATAGAAAATCCTGAGGGGACTTGAGAGGGATGATACTAGGAGGATGGTTCTTCTTGTAGGGCAAATTAGAATGAGCGGGGATACCTTTTATTAGTAGAGATCTCCTCTTTAAGGTGAGATGAGAAGAACTGTTTCGCTCTGACAGTTATTTGCCTGTGGAACTCTCTTCCCTAGAAAGCTGTAGAGATTGAGTTACTGAATTTATGCAAGGTGGGGTTACATAGATTTTTTGATAGGCAATGAAGTCTAGGGTTATTGGGGCGGGCAGACAAAAAAAATAGTTGAGTCAATAACCAGATCAGACATGTTTTATTGAATGGCAAAGCAGGCTGAAAGGCCTACTCCAGTTTCTCCATCCATAACACTTACTCTTAAACATGATGTGATAGTTCAAGTTGCATGGTTTGCCAGCGTGGTTTTTACATCATCATAAAAATCAGCAGGATATGGCAAATGATCCATATAATTTTCAGTATATAAATCTGTACAGTATTCATATTCATCGCTTGCCCTGCAGCATATTTTCTCATTGATTATATCAAGTTTCAATTCATAGAAAGTGCATGCTTGACTATTGACTTTTGCAATGAGCAGAAGATTATCAGGAAAGTTACAAAAATTGTAAAACTGATCTTATTGTCAACCGTCCTCAAAAATTACTTGTGTAAAGACAGTGAATTTGTATGTGTAATAATTGGTGTACAGCTAAAAAGGAATGTGAAATGCAGCTGAGTGTAGTTTGCCCTGAAGTGCAAGCAGTGAGTGTGAAAAATCACTGAATTATAATTTTCAGCAAGCTAACTGCTAGCTAGCTTTGCATTTCTGTTTGCAAGTGCTAATCGACTGCTGGTTGAGAAATTACTCTGTGCAAAATTGACGGTGTCCTGGAGTGTTTTTTTTTGATTGCTTATTTTAGAGATGGTAATTGTATTGGCTGTCTGTTTCTACTGGCTTATTTCATTTTGCTGAGTTTAAGTAGGTTGTGTAAGTCAGAGGCCAACAAGTGTAGCAAGCCTGAGGATAGCTGATCTAAATAGCACTTTACCATTGAAGAATAGTTAGCTTGAAGCTGCTTCAAGTCATGTGAACTTCCACATCCTTTTCTCTCCACCTCGGCCACCTCATCATCATCATGGAAGAGCTACACATCCATTTTTTATCAGGATGGCCTGAAGGCTGTCTGCTTCTTCCTGGAACATGTTCCAATCCCACTCCTGGAGAGGAAGTGGGGTGCAGGGGCAGTGGGGGGCAGAGATGTAAGGCTCCGGAGGTGGTGGGGGGGGGGTTGGGAACAGAGGTGCAGCAGGGTGGGATATGAGGGTTTGATACAATCTGATTTGATTTATTGTCACATATACCCGAGTACAGTGAAACCGTAATATGCAAGGACACATAGATCATAGGGTGCTTGGACAGAGTGAGGTATACAGACTACACCACTCAGGAGGTGCATGAAGCCATTCAACATTAGCAAGATCTTTATTTGAAGTTAGAGAGTTCATTCATCAGTATAATAATGGCAGAGGAGAAGCTGTTCTTGAACCTATTGGTGCGTGTGTTCAAGCTTCTGTGTTTACTACCCAGCAGAAGAGGTTGTAAGACAACATTACTGGGGTGGGAGTGGTTTTTGATGATGTTGGTAGCCTTTCTGCAGCAACAAGAATTGTAAATGGAGCCCATGGATGGGTGGTTGGCTTCTGCGACGGTCTGGGCCGTGCACACCACATTCTGTAGTTTCTTACTGTCCTGGGCAGAGCAGTTACCATTCCAGGCTGTTACGTTCCCGGATAGAATGCTCTCTGTGGTGTATCAGTAAAAGTCGGTGAGGGTCCTTATGGACGTGCCAAATTTGCTGAGCTGCCTGAGGAAGAAAGGTGGAGGGAGAGGCAGTGTTGATTTCTGTTTCCATTTTTGGAGAATCGCTGCGCATGAATATTCATTCCAAACCCATCGCCTCCAGGTCACCTTGACCAACGTGAACATTTTTAGTTAACCAGAGAGAGGCATGTAAGCGTGCCAGGTGCCTGACAAACTGTATTGAACTCTTTGAACTCGTGACTAAGGTAGTGGTCAAACAGGAAGTACTTTGGATGATTCTGTCAAAAGCCATTTACTCAGTGAAATTCATCACCATCCTCCATACCCTCCAGAATAAAATGTTAATGATGGTTCTCACTGACAGTAATATACAGAATCCTTTGAAGCCAAACAGTAACAAATATTGTTGTTCCACTTCTGAAAAGCTACTATCGAACATGTATTTTTGGCAGCAATACTTACGCTGCACATCAGTGAAACAAGGAATTACAGTTACGTCCAGTTATAGTCTCCCTGGCAGAGGAAGAACGTACTTAAACTTGAAAGGGTTCAGAAAAGATTTGCAAGGATGTTACCAGGGTTGGAGGGTTTGAGCTTATAGGGAGAGGCTGAATAGGCTGGGGTTTTTATCCCTGGAGCATCGGAGACTGTGTGGTGACCTTATAGAGGTTTATAAAACCATGAGAAGCATAGATGCGGTGAATAGCTAAGGTCTTTTCCCCGGGGTGGGGAATCCAAAACTAGAGGGCATAGGTTTAAGGTGAGAGAGGAAATATTTAGAAGGGATATGAAGGGTAACTTGTTTACACAAACAGTAGTGCATGTTGGAAATGAGCTGCTGGAGAAAGTGGTGAAGGTGAGTACAACTACAACATTTAAAAGGCACCTGGATAATGAATAGAAAGGGTTTAAGAGGGATATGGGCCAAATGCTGGCAAATGGGACCAGATCAGTTTAGGATATCTGGTTGGTGCAGATGAGTTGGACAGAGGGTCTGTTTCTGTGCTGTGTGACTCTGAGTCTGTGATACCACCACCTGCAGCCAAGGCCTGTGTCTGGCCATGAGGGCGAAAACTCAACTAACAGTAAAGAAGCTGTTGCAAGTTGCTTCTGGGAAAATGTAGGCTTTTATTTTTGTGTATGAACTCAGGTTTGCTAAATGGCCGTCCTCAGCTGTATGTCTACTAGATCACAGTCACCCTCCCTTCCTGTCCCTCCATTGTGAGAGTGGTATATTGTGTACATGGGGAAGTGATTAATGAAACTAATACTTTTAAAATCACACTACCTAATTAATACCATGTTTTATGCAGTTGAATAAACTTCCATTGACATCAAGAAACAACTGCAAATACAAGCATGTATTTTTTTGTGGATAACATATATTGACTTCATAAATGATAAGTCTGTGTAATCCTACCTATATGTGGACTTTATTTATTTGTTTTATTTATTTATGGAGAATAGTGTTTTGCAAAGAATTAAATAATGATGTGGGTCTATGTGTAACTTAAACATGCCATAATGGTTTATAAACCATGCATTATGGCCAATAAAGAGGCAGGACCTTTGTTTTGCATTGCGTTGCAAGCAGTGACTGCATTATTAATTGAATTTTCAAAGCTCCAAATTTGCAAGGTCATAAAATTGTGGTAATCTTTAGTAGCCCTTGCATTGGGTAGTGACTGATCCTTGGCCTTCAGCATTGTAATAATTGATGTTATTCAGCACCACTGTTAGAAATATCATGGGGAGCAACCCAGAGAAATTGTTGTATCCAGCTGTAGAAAGGAAGAAGCCATGGCAACAGGACATATCCAAGGTGTAACGGCATTACCTTCAAGGCAGCCAGAGGTACAGCTGATTGTGCCATTCCTATTCCTCTCATTTCATCACTTCATCCTGATGCTGCATCTGTGAGGAGTCAATGCCTGCTGACTAATGAAATATGAGAACAATTTACACTGAGAAACAATATATAAATAAAGAAGGTGAATAATGTCATCTAAGCTGTCAAACCATCTCCATCTCAACATACACATTGATTGGTTTGTCCTGAATGCTATATTGAGAAGTGAGCTGTAATGATATTGTCAGAGCCTGGGTTGAGTTATTTCTATAGTGCAAATTCAGCAGTACTTGCAAAGAAGGTCATGTGATGCAGTAAAATTGTATGGTCTCTTTGTGATAATGAAGCTGTGTAAGTTATATCGAAGTTTTTTTGCAATTTGGATTTCAAAATAGAGGCAAATGGGTGTTGGTTACTTGTATGAAAGGTTTTCTACAGAAAAAGGTCAGAGGTCTTTCCTGAACAGTGACTAAATTTAGCATTTATCAGAAAAAGTGACTGCAGATCCCTTTGGTGTTAATGGAAAGATGCTTATTCTATGGGGCTTATGACAGGTAGTTTGAACATTAAAGGTCATTAGCTTTCTTTTCAATTCAGAGAAATCTAGGATTGAGCAAGCTTTTAATTTAATTCAGGGTTGAATTCAGAAACAAATTTAGTTTAACTCATTGAAGGAGTTCAGGGTAGTTATGGGAACCAGTCACCTGAGAAGAAGAATTTAGTTTGTAAAGCTTCCAAACTAAGAGGATGTGGTTCGAAATCTACAACTTATTAAAGGTGAGAAGGGTTAGTCTCTCAGGCTTGTGAAAAGTTCATTCAGCAGACTTAGAATGGACTTAATAAGTTGACTCCACAATCCATGGAAACAAAATTCTAGGGAGTCAGCTAAATGAAAATGTAGAGTCAAGATGGGGTGTAATTTTTCTGGACTTGAGTCTCCGTAATGCATAGTGTCAGGAAACATTTTGAAACATTGTTTTTGTTCCTAATGTTGAAACTTTGTTTTGTCCTTGACATCTTGATAAATATCATTCATTTTTAGATAGCTTTATTTTTAAATTCTTCTTTTGTATAATAAACCTCCACGCTTTTGTTGAGGAAATCTGCAGCTTTATATGGAAACTTCCGTAACTAACCACCATGTGAAATAACTAAACAAAGACAAAATGTGGTCTATCAAGACAGGTTTCATTCTGGGATCTGATTTGTCCAGTTATACCATTATCTGGGATCATAACAGATTCAATTTGTTAAACATATACTTTCTCAATATTATCATTTTGGAACCTGTCAGTGGGGATAAACGTAGAAATGGGGACTAGGTGGTAACTTACTGTGATAGACAAATCACCTCTGTAACTGGCAGCTGTTGCTATGGGTATTACAAGATTTTCACCTCTCCCCTGACCCACACCCTCAGTGTAGCCAAAGCTAGGTTCTAGATTTTGGGAAATGGAGAGATCAGCCTGATACAACTGCTGGCTACTTCAGCTCCGCATTCCACTCAAAACTCAGTACTCTGATGCTTCTAGCCTTTCTGTAGGCCTATTGAGAAACAGTGGCCTTAATTTGTCAGTTATTTTACAAATGGGAGAATACCGGCAATAGTTGGAAAGTTATAAATGCTTTGCAACACTTTGCCACATTAACGGTGCTATACCAAGGCAAGCTGTTGTTGATAATCTTAGTCAGTTCTGGATGTGAGTTTGCTCGCTGAGCTGGAAGGTTCGTTTTCAGATGTTTCGTCACCATTCTAGGTAACATCATCAGTGAGCCTCCGACGAAGCGCTGGTGTTATGTCCCGCTTTCTATTTATAGAGATATACATATATATATATATATATATATATATATATAAATAGAAAGCGGGACATAACACCAGCGCTTCACTGGAGGCTCACTGATGATGTTACGTAGAATGGTGACAAAACATCTGAAAACGAACCTTCCAGCTCAGCGAGCAAACTCACATCCACAACATCAACCTGAGCTACAAATCTTCTCAAAACTTGCTAATCTTAGTCAGTGTTTCCAACAGTTAGAAAAAGACCCATAATCAACTATTTCAAATTGACATCATGTGATTTAAATAGATATCAAATTCACTCTATTTTCAATGAAAAGATATAGTGTCTTTAAATGATTAATCTGTTTAGGCAATTAAATAATATTAAATACCTACATAATTACAACAAACATCATGTTTGTTTTGGAGTGGCTATATTTTCTAATGTGCTTTCAATTGTTCTGACTACAGGTATGTGACTGGTGCAAGCACATTCGGCATACAAAAGAGTACCTAGACTTTGGAGATGGAGAACGACGGCTACAATTCTGCAGTGCAAAATGCCTCAATCAGTACAAAATGGACATATTTTACAAAGAGACACAAGCCAATCTTCCTGCAGGCTTGTGTAATGCTGGGCATCCTCCAGTGGAAAATAAGTCTGATAACCCAGGCGTGCAACTACTGACTCCAGAGTCTTGGAACATGCCACTGTCAGATGCTCGGAGAAAGGCCCCATCTCCTGTGGCACCTTCCTCTCAGACTCAAGCCCCCATCCCTTCTGCATCTGCTACTCTGTCCCCATCTGATCCTGCCACTAGTTCTGCTGCCAAAATTCACACCCCCATCTCGAAGGCAGTGGTTGCAAATGAAAGCCCCAATATTGCACCAATGCAGCTTCAACAACCAGCCAATATAGTGCCTCCAGTGGGTGTCCCTCCAGGTAATCCCTCTATGGTCATGACTAACCGAGGTCCTGTGCCTCTGCCAATATTCATGGAGCAGCAGATGATGCATCAGATCCACCCATCATTTATCCGAGGACCCCACACTCCAAGCCCTAACAGCCCTCTGCCAAACCACATGATTTCAGGGCTTGGTCCTCCGACAGGTGGCTCCAGAACTATAGGTCCTAATTCCAGCCCCATGCATAGACCGATGCTCTCGCCACATCTTCATCATCCATCTACACCCACAGTACCAGGGAATCATCAAGGGTTACTCCCCTCAGGAGCACCCCTTCCTAATGTTTCCTTTCCACCTATCAATATGCTGCCAAATGGCCACATGCATATCCCGCACCTTTTAAACTTTGGGGTGCCATCACTTGCTCCTTTGGTCCCCCCTCCAACGCTTCTGGTCCCCTATCCTGTAATCGTTCCATTGCCTGTGCCAATTCCAATCCCCATTCCAATTCCACACACAATTGACTCCAAATCTACCAATGGTGTTTCCAGCAATGCTGAGAGTCTCATTCCAAGCACTTCTAACGATGAAGATGACACGAAAGAGCCAAGTAGTTCATTGACATCGAATAACTTGCAGCAGAGGCCTTCCAAGTCTAGTAAAGCCTCAGCTAACTGCTCAAGCCATTCTTTGAACCAGCCAGCCATACTTCTTGACACCAGCAGGAGTGAGGTTGTCGATCTAACAGTCAAGCCTAATGGTCCAATTAAAAGTGATTTTTCTTATGCTGACACGGTAGACTTTCCACAAGATGGAGTCATAGACTTGACTATGAACCATAGAAGCAGGCTTAATCACATCGGTCATAGGCCTTTGCATCCTTCTGTGAAACTTGAGAACGAAGGCAGAAGCATTGTAGATTTGACTGTTTCTAGTCCGGATAAGCGGAACTGTCTCGACCTTAGGGATTTTCCTGATTTGAACCCTATTGAATCAAAGGTGTTATCTTGTAGTGATTCCTCCCACTGCAGCACTGTCCAGCTAAATTCAGGAAGCTCAGGAGGTGACTCTGATTTAACACCTTGTAATCTGGTTATGAATGGCACAAAAAACGTGGATGGTTCCCACTGCTCAGAAGAAAGACCAGACCAGCAGCAGCTTCCACCGCCACCACCGCCGCAGCAGCAGCAGCAGGAGGAGATCGCTGTCAACGAGCTGGAGTCAGTCAAAGAAAACAACTGCACACCAAACTGTCAACTGGAGTTAGAGGCAGGTAAGAAGGCCTCAATTGAATCACCCCTGGGTGGGGTGGACAAGCAGGATGTAAATCACAATCCTGCAGATGAGGACCATGCATATGCCTTGAGAGTAGTTCCCAAGACGGGCTGCTTGATACAGCCTGTGCCAAAAGCGACTGAAAAGACTGCCATAGCACCCTGCATAACCTCAACGCCAGTACTCAACACAGGGCCCGAGGACAGTGAACCGCCACTGAAACGCAGATGTCTCCGGATTCGAAACCAGAACAAGTAAAGGTTTGTTTTGAAATGCGTTTACAAAAAACCTGAAGGCAACACATTTGCAATACAAAAGAAGATACAGTCATGTCTGACCTTTACAACAATGAGTATTTCAAAAATGGTTAATTGTAATGTTAACAAAAACAAAAAAAATTAGGCCAATTAGCACAACGTGTTTCCTCTAACAAGGCTTTATCCATCCAAATTGGCAGTGGCTTTTGTAGTTTTACAGATAGCTTGCTGGTGCTAAAATCAAGAGATCCAAAACATGCCTTCCACAGGGGCACTACTCTTTGATACTGCACTGTCTTGGCTATGCTAAGTTTGGCGTACTTCATTTTAAGCTCAGAATTCAAAGAAATGTCCTCTTTTATTTACCTGATAAAAATGAGATAATCACTCAGTTTTAAGTGCATTAATGATATTTAGATGTCTTCCATGATGCAATTCTGACAGGACACAAATAGTGCACACAGTGAATTTGCCCTACACATACTTCTGCTAGGCAAGTTTATGACTGTTGTGGTCATAGGTGGCTGGTGGTGGGGGAGAAAGAGAAAAATGAGTCCTTGTTCTTATGAAGAAGACAGTGATTTCCCTTATATCAGTATCAGAAAACTAAAAATAGCAATAATACTGCTCTAAGAAAAAAGTTACTAAATGCTTACTTATCGCTGGATTCAGGTGGGTAACTATCACTTTCTGAAAGAGCTCTGATTGAATATGTTAGCAATCATAAATATCTAGATTTCTGAAGACAGTTTTCCTCTTCCAAACAACTGCACGATTTGGGGCCTCCCAGGGCTAAATCTGAACTGGCAACAAGAAAAACAAATGAGAATTTTTTGATGGCCAGCAAGTCTCCATCAGGAAAAAGGTGTCATAAAATAAAAGTTGAAAATGGTTTGGTGTAATTACATTTCCTTTTCTGTCCATATTGGATTGAAATATGTGTTGAATTCCTTAAACGCTCATCATGAAAAATAAAAAAAACGCTTGTACTAAAGTAGCACTTTGACTACAATTGGCTCCTTTTGAGATTATGCAGATTTTGTGGTCAGCGATGAGCTAACAATAGCCTCAGATGATTTCAAAGGAAATCCAAAAAGATCTAGTGATCACTGTGGCATTGATATTCTTGTCTTAATTTTCTTCCAGCTTTACCTGTAGGGAAATCGGCAATAATAATGTCATTGCGCAGGCAATGTAGCCAATCATATTGAAGAATTCTCAAAGACAGCAAATCACTGAGCACAGATTGTCATTTACTTTTTAATCATTTCACAATGAGTGAAATAATGATTGGGACATGTACATGTGGTGGTGTGGTGATAATGTCACTGTACTCATAATCTAAAGGTCTAGTCTAATACCCTAGGAAAATGGATACCAACCCCACCATGGAAATTGGTGAAACTTAATTTTAATAATTTTAAAAGAACTAGAATAATATTGGCCACGAAACTACCATCTGGTTCAATAATGTTCTTTAGGGAGGGAAACCTTCCACCCTCACACATGTGACTGCAGACCCCCAGCAATGTGCTTGACTTTTAGCTGCCCTCTGAAATGACCTAGGAAGCCATTCAGTTAATGAGAATGGGCACCAAATGTTGGTCTTGCGACTGATGCTTACATTCCACGAAAGAATTAATTTTAAAAATGGAGATTGAAATAGAAGTTGAAGAAATATTTTCAATAGGAAGGTGACACTTTACACAAATAAAGTTTCATGGGTAAGAGAGGTTGTTGTCAATAATTATGACTTAGTACACCAGCTACATCTCTTGCGGTAAGGATTTTTGTCATGAGGCTAGCGATGTAAAAGGTTCAAGTCTCTGTCAAGTGAACTTGTTTCTAAAACAAACATAGGGAACTGCAGATACAGTAAATCTGAAACAAAAACAGAGATTGCATGAGAAACACAGCAGGTCTGTTGACAGCATCATATGTTGAGAGAAAAACAGAGTTACCGTTTTGAGTCCAGTGACCTTTCATCAAAGGTTAATGTTTCAAGTCCAGTGAGCCTTTGTCAAAGAGTCACTGGACTCAAGATGTTAACTTTGCTTTTCTCTCAACAGATGCTGTCAGACCTTCTGTGCTTCTCCAGCAGTCTCTGTTTAAATTAGTTCCAAGATTTTCTTCGATGTGCTGTTAAATAGTGCACCCCACGGACGGACTGAGAATCACTGACTTTCACTTTAAACGGTATGCGTCTAGATTCCAGATTTTCTGCCAGTTTTACTCTAGTAATGACATAGTTTTGCTACGATTGAATGCACAAAATCTAGGTCAATTAATTGAATGGCTAAGGAGATAATGGACTGGAGAAACCAGCTGTTTAATTGAAGGGACTGAATTGCGAGGAAAAGTGACTTAAGTCAGGTGCTCTCCATGTAAAGGAGATGTGCCATGAACAAGACAGAAGGGTAGTATAAAATACAACTTTAAAGTAATTACCAATATAAATTACATATGTTTGCATTTAATTCCAAAGAGGGCTATTAGAATTCTGCTGAGTGAATAACATTCCCAGAGTCATGAGTTCAAAGTGAGAGGAGGAGAGTTTAAGGGAGATATGCGTGGAAAGTTCTTTATGCAGAGGGTGGTGGGTACCTGGAACGCGTTGCCAGTGGAGGTGGTAGATGCAGACACGTTAGTGTCTTTTAAGATGTATCTTGACAGATACATGGATGGGCGGGGAGCAAAGGGATACAGACCCTTAGAAAATAGATGACAGGCTTAGACAGAGGATCTCGATCGGCGCAGGCTTGGAGGGCCGAAGGGCCTGTTCCTGTGCTGTAGGTTTCTTTGTTCTTTACTTTGTTCTTTACACAAAGGAATTTCTAAGAGCAACACTGCTACAAATCTGAAAGCGGACCATAGTCCTAATACACTGGAGAATGAGCTTATTGCCTTGAGGGAAACAGGAACATAGCTGCTAGGTGAGGACACAGAAAGTGAAATGGAGAGTTTTCAAGCAATTGAAAACACAAACATATCTTCCGTACAATTTACAGAATTTTGTTGGTTGTGAATGGACTTGGGTGGGAAAACATTATTGGGATGAGAATGGAGGCTATGAAAAGTTACAGTAATAATGCTACCCTTTTGACGATAAAAGCTGCACAAATGGGATCAGGAAGCTGTTTCAGCCCGGTATCCAAAACCATTGTACAAATCAGAAAACGTGGAATAAATGTATCACCAATTAATTGATCTTTTATGGCACAAATTAGATCGGCTCTGATCATAAGACATAGAAGCAGAAAAGATAAGTAGGCCATTCAATCCATTAAGTCTGTTCTACCATTCAATGAGATCATGGCTGATTTGATAATCCTCAACTTCACTTTCCTGCCATATCCCCTTTTATTTTGACCCTCTTAATGATTACGATTGGCTATCTCATATGTGCATATACTTAATGAAGCAGCCCTCTACTGGAAAGAATTCCACAGAATCACTATTCTGTAGGGGAGGAAATTCTTCCTCATCATTGTCCTAACTAGGTAACTCCTTACTCTGAGATTATGTCCTCTGGTCCTAAACTGTCCCACAAGGTGTAGCAATCTCTCAGCATCCACTCTGTGAAACCCCCTAGGAATCTAATCTCTCATGTCTCTAAACTCCAATGTCACCCCGTCCTGGGGTAGCCTCCTGGAAATCATGCCCTACTATTCCCGTGGGCAGAGGAAAAGACAGGAAGAGCAGTTTAGTGGTCCCTGGTTCACTGAGATGATCCTTTTGGCTTGTCAGGATATGCTGCTCTTTAATTTTCCTTCTCCAGGTACTTAAACTTACTTGCAAGAAAAACAGGGTAAGTGGTTCACATTTACGAAGTCTCTGACATATTGATTAAGACCACACAGTTTACAGCAGCTAATGAGGGGAAATAATCTGGCTTTCTTCAGGCTTGAGGTTTTAAAACTGCAGAAGGAGGACAGCTCCTCCCTTTCCAGAGGTCCGATGATTTCTAACTGATTACTCTCACACACAAGCTGTTCAGCTACCTGGGAGACAATCATATAGTTGTTGGCAAGTAGGAGGCCTTTGCCATTAACAACTGGTTACCAGTCCCCAGACCAGTCAGCTACATGTTGCTGGCTGAATCTCCATTGTATAAACTGCAAGGCTCCTGCTAATCTGCACTAAACCTTCCCTCATTGCTTTAACAAACAATTGTGTAATCAGCACTCATAATGAGTGTCAGATAATTTTTAAAAAGTGCTGCAATCCTTTCTACAATTCTTGGTTTATAAATCAGTCCATTTTCCCATTTTCCATTTTATAGTAAAATAATGAAAGCCAAAGCACCATTGAGTACAGACCCAATCTACTCAATCTTTCCTCATCAGAAAATTTCACCATATCTGGGATTTCTATCGTGCCTCCAAATGCTAGTATCCATTCCCTTACGTAACGTGGCCAATACTGTTCGCAATGTTCTAGGCCTGGTCTGGCTAGTGCTTGTATAGTTTTAGCAAGACTTACCTACTTTTATACTCTCTTGCCTTTGCAATTAGTTCTCCTGTTTGCTTTCCCCATTACCTGCTGAACTTCTACACCAGTGCTTTGTGATTTGTGCACATGGACTACCAAATGCTCTGTGCTACAGCCTTCTGTAGCCTTTCTCCATTTAAATAATTATATTCCAAAAGCCATGCCTTTTGCCAACTAATTTAATCTAGGTCCCTTTGTAGACTCTTTTATCTTTCCACTTGTATTTGTGTCATCTAAAAGCTTGGCTATGACACATTCTCCTCTCTTATCCAAATCATTAATATGTTTTCTAAACCATAGTTGCATCAGTACTGACCCATGAGGCACTGTACTCCTCTAGATGCAGACTGCCATCCTGAAAATGCCTCTTCTACCTCAACTAACTGTTCGCAAATTCTCTATCCATGCTAAAGTATTGCCATGCACATAATGGACGACTGACATGTTAAATAAAAACCAAAAGAGCTATGGATGTTGTAAATTAGAAACAAAAACAGAACTTGCTGGAAAATCTAAGCAGGTCTGTCAGCATCTGTGAAATCAGAGTTAACATTTCGGATCCGGTTCTGAAGAAGGGTCACCAGACCTAAATCCCTATTCTGATCTGTCTCCTCAGATACTGCTGGACCTATTGAGCTTTTCCAGCAATTTCTGTTTTTGTTTCTGACTAATTAAGTAGCCTATTTGTAGTATCCTATCAAACACCTTTTGGAGATCCAAATATATTACATCTACTGGTTCTCCTTTATCTATCCTGCTTCTTACTTCGAAGGATAAATTTGTCAGGCCTGATTTCTCCTTAATGAAGCCATGTTGGCTCTATGTAATTCTGCATTTCTAAATACACTGCTACTACATGCATTATAATAGACTCTAACATTTTCCCAGCAAATGATGTTATGCTGACTGGCTTATAGTTACTTTTTCTTTTCTCTTCTTTCCTTTTTGAGTAAAGACGTTACATTGGGAGTTTTCTGGGGATTCTTGAACATCACTACCAGTATATTGACTATCAACTTTTTTTTACTTTCACTAATATTTTAGGATCTATTTCATCAGGTCCAGGGGATATATTGGCTTGTAGACCTATTGGTTTTGTAGGATTTTCATCATCTCTAGCTATAGTTATTCAGCTTATTTCCTTTGGTGGAAACCTTTTTGAATTCCAACAAATTGAGATCTTTTTACCAGTATCATAAGCATAAAATCTAATTGCATTACATTATTTAAATAAATCACAAAGCAATTGCAGTGTTACATTTGGTGAAACTTTATATGGCATGTAATTAAGGATCAGAGTTTGGTACCATCTCTCGTACTTCTGAAATTTATGGTTTGTATTTTGAAATGATTTGAATTATCCGTGACTTTAATTAAGTGGCATGAATAACAAAGCAATGTAGAAATTTATTGTTAAGAAATTGTGCTCTATGTACGGGTCAGAAACATTCACTTCTAAAAATAACTCCATGGAAACCTGTATTCTATTACCAAATCACCCTTTATTTACATGTGCTCAGTACAAAGACTCTGACCAGCTAGCTCAGAGCCAGTCCTTACAGTCAGGAGAATCCCTGACCCACCTTTGTATATCTGTCAACCACGACTCCCTGATTTAGACTGAGTTAAGAGCCCAGGGAACTCAGTGAACCTCATTCCAATCACCACACCTTCTTCAGATAATTTGAACTGAAGTTATTTAAATTACAAGAAACAGTGTTTTACTCATTTGCAGTTTTGATAATAATGAAAACAAGTGACAATTTCACAGCCTCAAGGCTGAATAAACCAATTAGCTTAACATGCATCAAAATATTTATGTATTGACTAAGTAATCTGGTTAAAAACATGCTAGCATGTAATAAGCAAATTGTAACAAAAAATAGACATAAATTCAGCAGGTGACAAGGAGGTTGCAGGCATTATATTAAAAACTGTATGGTTAAATGAAAACGGTTTTGAAATCAGAAGCATTCCAATGTTAGAGACACCAAAGTACATTTAAACTTAATAATTTCATTACTTCACCATGGACTCGAAACTGTACTGCCAGACCTGCTGAGCTTTTCCAGCAACTTTGCTTTTGTTCCTAATTTACAGCATCCACAGTTCTTTCAGTCATGAAAACTGGCACTTTTTTGTGTCAAATGACCTGTGTCAATGTTGCCCACTTCAGGGAATTATATGAAATTTTAGAACATATGCAAACTAAATGAGTAGGTGATGCACTTTGAAAGAATTAACGAGTCATGGGAGTACTCAATGAACGGCAGTACACTAGGAAGCTCAGAGGAGCAGAGAGATTTTAGGGTACTTGCTTCTGAGTCCATAAAGGCAGCAGGACAGGTTAACAGAAAAAGTGTGCCACAGCTAGATACGGCAACTGCTCTGCCCAAGGCCACATGAAATTGCAAAAAATTGTGAATGCATCCCAGTACATCATGTAAGCCAGCCTTCCTTCCACTGACGCCATCTACACTTCCTCTTGCCTCAGGAAAGCAACCAAAATCATCAAAGACCCTTCTGACCCCTGTTATACTCTCTTCCATCAGGCACAAGGTACAAAAGTTTGTAAGCACATACCAGCAGCTTCTTCCCCGCTGTTATCAGACTTCTGAATGGACTTTTCATATATTAGTGCTGATCTTTCTCTGCACCTTCCCCGTAGCTGTAATACTATATTCTGCATTTTGTTCTATTACCCTGATGTACTTACGTATGATTTGTCTGGATAGCATGCAAAACGATACTATTTTGCTGTATCTCGATACATGTGACAATAATAAATCAAATCAAATTAAATCAAAAGAAGGCATATGGGCTTTATCAGTCATAGAATGGATTAAAAGAGTAGCAGACAAAACGAAAAAAAAGGTACAGAAAATGGAAATCAGAAACAAAAACAGAAGTTGCCAGAATTGCAGGTAATGTTGGAGCTGTATAAAACTTGAGCTACAGCTGGAGTACTTGTGTGCAGTCCTGGTCATCTCACCATAGGAAAGATGTGATTGTAGTGGAGTCGGTGTGGTGGAGATTCACCATGATGTAACCTTAGGATGGAGCAGTTTAGCTATGAAAAGAGGCTGGATAAGCTCAGGTTGTTTTCTTTAGAGCAGAGAAGGCTGAGAGGGAACCAGAATGAGGTGTACAAGATTATGAAGGAAAGAACAGGTGGATACAAATCAGCTTTTCCCTTTAGTGAAAGGCTCAATAACTCAGGGGCATAATTATAAGAATACAGGCAGTAGGTTTAGGGAGATTTGGGGGAATTTTCCTTTCACTCAGAGGGTGGTGTGAATCTGGAATGCACTGCTTGGGATGAGTAACTGAGGTAGGAAACCTCACATCTTTTCAGAACTATTTGGACGAGCACCTGAAATATCATCACATTCCGAGCTATGGCCTAATGCTTGAAAATGGGACAAGTGTAGATTGAGAATAATTTTTGTCAGTGCAGGCTTGATGGGCTAAAGGGCCTCTTCTATATTGATTGATTCTTTGTCCGTACGGACGTATTCTGTAAACATAAATATCACAACAGTGGAGGAATTTCAGTTTTGCATTGCTGTTCCCACTTCAAACAGTGTCTGTTGCAGTGACCTAGCCCATCCAATTTGTATCTGGTAGTCTGATTGTAAGCACTGTTTGCAGAGTTCTTGGCTCAAGCTGTAGTGGGAGAAGCTGTAGATGAGCTGGACCCAAGAGTGTATACACATGGGATTTAGCCTGCAACAAGTAGCTGATTGGTCTGTGCACTAGTGATAATATTAAGTGTCGGGACACTTGACGTCAAAACATGCAACACTGGTTTTTAGTTTGATCTTTTTCTTATTTAAGTACACAGTAAAAAGGCACAATGTTTAAATATACTCTTCAGGACAGAGCAAGTGGTAAATGGTAAGTGCTACTGTCACACGCCCTCGCGACTTCTCCCTGTGGAAAACATATACCTTTCAAATGTACATGACTCCCCAATCCATTCCTAATTTTTTATTCATACATCCATCAAAGCAAATTACACTGTAATATTTTCTAGCGTGCTTTAAAAGTAGACAGTACTTTAATGAAGTTTTTATTCCTACCAATTCTGTTTGTACATATTTCTATTTCAGCAGCCCTTGCAGATCCCCTAAAGTCAGAGCACAATGAAGAATATGCAGAAATTCTTTAATGTACTTGGTGAGAATAGTTTTGGGACCATCCCTCTGTGCGTTAAGAAATAATTGTTGCATCAGCTGAAACTTCAATGTTTCTAAAAAAAAACTGCAGACTATCAAAATGGGATATGATGTCACATCTGCGGTTCCAGGGTCCTGGAAAGCATAGGTTCAAGAAAGGACCTTAAAATGTTTAAGAAATGAAGAATGTATAGTACCTTAGGTTTTCAACTTAGCAAAAATCATACAATATTACAAGATGGTGTTTCTTTCACAGGGCTATATATTAATCCCATTCCTCTGCTTTTTCCCCTCTGTTCTTTCCCCATATGCCCATGTAAACGTTGCCCCTTTTCAAATAAATACCTAATTCTTTTTTGCTATTGATACTATTTACTCTCTTTCAAGGCAGTGCCTTCCAGTTATTTTAAAAAAATCACTAAATAAAACAGTTTCTCTCGCCCCCTATTTCCCCTCTTTTTTTTACCAGTTATCCTCAGCCTAATTATTATCTGATTATTAATCCTTCTTCCAATGGAAATAGTTTCTCTCCATTGACACTGTGCAAAGCTTTCATAATTTTGAATAACTGCAGCCAATCTCCCCTGAAAGTTATTTGCTGTTAGAGGAAGTGTCTCTAATTTATCCATAATAACTGAAGTCCTTCATTTCAGTAACACTCCTCTGCATTCTCTCCAAGAAAATGAGGAAAGTTCCAAGGATTTCTGATAACATTAAGAGACTTCAGGACATAAGAGTGAAAGAGTGTGAAGGTTCATGGTGAGAAAAGATCAGCTATCAGATGACAAGTTTTACTTCCTTTTGTTGAGGGATATATCAGGACATGTTTGAGAGCAGGGCTAAAGTTTCACTGTATCTTGAATTATTTTTTATTCTTTCATGGATATGGGTGTTGTTTGCTGAGCCAGCTTTTGTTGACAATCCCAAGCACTAGGCCATTTCTGAAGCTGGTTAAGAATCAAATACATTGTTTTTGGTCAGGAGTTTCATGTAGGCCAGACCAGGTAAAGATGGCAGATTTCCTTCTAGTGAACCAGATGGGTTTTCACAATTGGTAACAATTCACGGCCATCATTAAACTTCTAATTCCAGCTCTTTTAAAAAATTCAATTCAATTTCCACCATCTCCCATGGTGGGGTTTGAACCTGGGCCCCTGGAACATTGCCAGAGCTACTAGATAACTAGCCCAGCAGCAATGTCAGCCACCATGCCATCACATCCGCAATAACTGAGTGTGTGGAATGGAATTGGCCCGTAAGTGGAAACTGCCTTTTTGGAGGCAAGTTTTATGACAGAGGAGAGGAAGACGTTTGATTTTTTTTGCAAAAAAATAGATTAACATTCAACAATGAAACTGACTCTAAGTTGTCAATCATCAATAGCTTGTATGAGGAAGAAAAATGTGTCCTTACTCTTCTTTCTTGGACCCTGCTTATGCTCTTCTTCCCACAACATACACAATTCCATTTTGTACCACACAAAATACTTGAAGGGAAAGAAAATTAGAAGCCTATGGTGAAAACTCAGGGGAATGGATTGCGTTGGATGACTCTATCAAACAGCCAACATTGACATGATGGGTAGAATGGCCTCCATCTATGCTGTGTCATCTGTGATTCAATTGAGTTGAAGTTAGGTCACCTCACTTCTTCCAACATCAATTCCAAGCCAAAGATTTTACACACGAGTATTAGAATCAAGAAAATGCAAAGGGAATTTTCTTTGACAGAATGAATGTAATACATAACTTGAGTTCTTCCCCCACCCTCATCCTGCAGCCCAACATTTAATTCCACTGTCTACTATTACAGTAAATTGTATTAAACAGGCAGGTTAGCTGTCTGCTATGGTTTGACTATATGTATTACAGTATCTGCAATTGCTATCTTTCAGTTTCTACTTGCTAAATGTAAGTTTTGTGACTACTGTTAACTAGTATTTCACTATTTTAGCAAGTGGCTATTTTACTGAGTGAAGTGAGATTAGATCATCTACTTACATTACACAGCAATGTACTGAAGGTTGTTGTATTGGATTTCAAATGTGGAAACAGGCCATTTGGCCTAACTAGTCTAGTCCAGTGTTTATGTTTCTCACAAGCCTCCTTGCACCCTTTCATCTTCTATTATCAAGTTCATTAACAAGCCCTTGTTTTACAGCGACTGTGTCTTCAGTCTTTCCTAGTAGGTATAATCTCAGAGTTGTGGTATCATATACGTAAATTTGTTTGGACATTCTCCTTCATGTCCTTCCCGTAATTTGGAAGCCTGAATTTTGAATAATAATCTTAAGTGCTGGGGAATCCAACACATTGAGATGGCAAAACAATTTACATGACATTAGCCACAACTGAACAAGAGCTGGGCATGCAGAGCATGTCATGTGTATAGTTATTTCATCGTTACAATTTGTGGTGATAATTTCTAGCTGTCTTAATATTTCCTGCTGCATGGAGAAGTAGAGCGATGGATCTCAATGAAGGTGTATTGTCAGATGTATATCAAAACTCAGAAGAAACAACATAAGCAAATAATATACAATGGCCCTGTGTCATGTAGTGACCCATGCATCTTCCCAATACATTCAAGTGTGCACCCACAAGTCATAAAAGTTACAATTCCAACAGATAATTTGACTCACCCACTTTTTATGTTATTTACATTGCACTCGAGCAAATAACTTGAATCACATTTATCCATTATGTTTGGATTTCAGTTTGCTGTCTTCCCTTTATCCATCAGTCTAATCTAATCTCGAATGTTTACACAATTTCTGTCATTAACTTTGGAAGTTAAAGCCATAGCCTTGCAATGCCACAAAATTTCTCCCAAAGTTTCTGTGTTTAAAATCACTTATATTTAAACTTGTATTGATTGCTCCTCATTCTTGGTCCCATAGCTACTTGAAATAATCTGCCTTTATCGACCCAACCTCTTCCCTTCATTTAGTTATTATTGCCTGTGTGGAGGTGGAAAATGTGTGGTCATATTAAGCAGAATAAAGATCTTCAAGGTAATGTGATGCAATGGTTTCCAACTCAACATTTCCCCATGTCAAAAGTATTACATACACTAATATACCTCTGCATCACAATTTCTTTCATATCCCTCTTACTTTCAGCAACAATTTTAATTAAACATCCCCTTGCTATAGACTCGGAAACAAGAGAAATGTTTGTCCCTACTTACTCTCATTAGAAGTTCCTCATTATTCTCAGTCTTATTTGTTTCAGTAGATGTAGTCCATACTCAAATCTATCCTCAATAATTGTTTTCTAGTCCTCCTGTGACTTTGGTGAATCTGTGCTGTCCACATTTTATTCATTTAATGTGAATTCTATACTGGGGCACCCAAAACTTCACTCCTGGTTTTACTTAACTAGTGTTTTGCACAAACATCTTTAACGCACAAACATCTTTAACGTCATACCTGTGACATTACACACATCAAGTACTTCTGAAAAAACACGTATTTCATTGAAACTTTTTGTTGTACACTCATCAGGATAATTGCAGGGACTACCAATGCAAAGTAAAAACAACAGAAGTTGACAAGTGGACTCTGTTTGTCGAGACAATGGCATTAGGAATACACCAGTTACCTGATAACTGATAGTAGCTACTAAACTTCTTTAAACTTTAAACCAGGTAGTCTGATAAAGGAGATAGCAAGAACTGCAGATGCTGGAGTCAGAGACAACACAGTGTGGAGCTGAAAGAACACAGAAGACCAGGTAGCGTCAGAGGAGCAGGAAAGTTGACATTTTGGGTCGGGACCCTTCTTCAGAGTCCAGAATCCAAAACATCAACTTTCCTGCACCCCTGAGGCTGCCTGACCTGCTGTGTTCCTCTAGCTCCACACTGTGTTGTCTCAGTTTGATAAAGGAATTGCCCTGAACAATGAACCAGAATGTCTGTGGGTAAGTTGTAACAGGTGCTATGTCAGTAAGTATTTTTCTGTAAAGAACAGTATGCACCAGCCTGCAAGCCCAATTGCCAATCCTAAATTGATTGCAAGCATAATTCTTAGAATACACAGGATTATTTAGCACAACTTAATATATCATAGAATCGCATCTAATGGTGGACACCATGTTTCAAATTTTGCAAATGTGAACTGGTTGGGTACAGTGAACACTCTGCCTCCTGTGAACAGCTGAAGGGATATGCTGTTTGAGATGAACCACCAGTCATTGGAATGACAGACTGTATACTAGCATCACAACTGCAATGAAATTCATATACTACATTACTCATTTGTGTGGACGGAAGAACATCTGTTTGGATTGCTGACAGCACTCTGTTAACAGCAAAACAGGTTAACTGTGACTCTGTGATTGGAAAATATTTGCAAAATTATCCTGAATATATAAAGAATTATGCTCACAACTAATTAAAATTGCCAGATGGGCTCACAGTATGGCACACATGTGCATACTGTGAACTGCATATGTTACTCACAGGCCCCTGTTTTTTGCAGACTGAAAGACACTGCACTACACTTAATAAAAGGTGACAGTAATAAGAGATAACAAAGTGTGCAGCTGGATGAACACAGCAGGCCAAGCAGCATCTTAGGAGCACAGAAGTAATTCTCTGTTGTATTTTTTTTTAGATAATTGCTTTGAATAACAGAGTCAATTTGCCTGGTTTAAAATTCAACAAAGCTTGGCAGTTCATTGTCAGTCATCATCTAACTTTTCATATTCTCCATGGCAATGTCTCTGCCAATCAAAGTTCACTTGTCAACCAATCAGCTTATGTTGGGAATTCGAGTGAATTTTCCAGATGTGAGCACGATGAAAAGTTTCAACAAAATTTTATTACAACCTAAAATATTGTCAACTTTTTCTGATCCAATTTATTTTCACTTCCACCTGAGTGAATTACACATATTTTCAGAAAGTAAGGAGGCATGGGAGTTAGGTAAATTTGGCTGTCTGGATACAGAATTGGCTGTCCAATAGAAGACAGAGGGTGGTAGTAGATGGAAAACATTCAACCTGCAGCTCAGTGACCAGTGGTGTTCTGTAGGGATCTGCTGTGGGACCTCTGTTCTTTGTGAGCTTCATAAATGACTTGGATGAGGAAGTGGAAGGATGTGTTCGTAAGTTTGCCGACGACATGAAGGTCGGTGGAGTTGTGGACAGCGTAGAGGGCTGATGTAGGTTGCAACGGGACATTGACAGGATGCAGAGCTGGGCAAAGAAGTGGCAGATAGAATTCAACCCGGAAAAGTATGAAGTGGCTAAACCACACTTGGAATATTGTGTTCAGTTCTGGTTGCCTCATTATAGCAAGGATGTGGAAGCTTTAGAGTGGGTGCAGAGGAGATTTACCAGGATGCTGCCTGGACTGGAGGGCACGTCTTATGAGGTAAGGTTGAAGGAGCTAGGGCTTTTCTCATTGGAGCGAAGAAGGTTAAGAGGTGACTTGATAGAGGTGTACAAGATGTTGACAGGCAAAGATACAGTGGACAGTCGGAGACTTTTTCCCAGGGCAGAAATGACTATTACAAGGGGGCATAATGTTAAGGTGATTGGAGCAAGATATGGGGAGATGTCAGAGGTAGATACTCTACACAGAGAGTGGTGGGTGTGTGGAATGCACTGCCGTCGGTGGTAATGGAGTCAGATACATTAGGGACATTTAAACGACTCTTCGATAGGCACATGGAGGATAGTAAAATGTAGGGTATGCAGCATAGTTTGATCTTAGTAGGATAATAGGTCGGCACAACATCGTGGGCGGAAGGGCCTGTACTGTGCTATTATTGTTCTATGTCCTATGTGGACCTTGAAATTTTGCCATGCATCCACACTTTTCAACATTGTTCGATTAAGAGGGCTGAATCTTATTTTAATTTATAGCCTAAGTCCAAGTTGCATCAAGGTTTTGGAAGGTTTGAAGCCAGAGGCCTTGCCATATCTTACTGAACTTTCCTTGCTAATGACCTCCCAAGTCCCAATGTTTTCACTCTTAGCTGATTTGTGCTCCTCTTACTGTATTCTATTCCCAGAATAATTTGCCAGTGAGCAGATATCCAGGAACTAAGCAGCATCTGTACCCCCATGTTGGTGCACCTTGACAAGCACTGTCAGGCTGGAGCCACCTGCACAGTTTGCATTGAATATGACAGGCAGGGGAACATTAGCATCCTGTTTTAAAGGCAGGGTCCTGGAGATCCTCTACAACAACTAGCGCTGTCTATCGAGAATTTCGCCATGCCCCTTGTGAAATGTGTAGAAGACAGAATGAGATGATCTCAAAGTCGATGCCACACTTGTCACTTGATCATGCATAAATATTGCCATAGCCCACATCACTCACACCTTCTAGGATTACACTCATCCTTTCCCCTCCCATGGCCTTGCATTGAGCAACATTGAATTATACGATCGCCTGTCTGTCCACTCCACAAATTAACATTCCAATTTGGAGCAAGGCCAATTTTGATGGTATTAGACTGGAAAGTTGATTGGAAGAGGCTGTTTGCAGGTAAAAGGACATCTGACAAGTGGAATGCTTTCAGAAGCAAGCTAACAAGAGTTCAAGGTAGTATATTCCTGTTAGTGTGAAGGGCAAGGCTGCCAGAAGTAGGGAACACTGGATGACTAGAGAATTTGAGGTTCTGGTCAAGGAAAAGAAGGAAGCATATGTCAGGTATAGCCAGCTGGGATCAAGTGAATCCCTTGATGTATGTAGGAGATGTTGGAGTACACTTAAGAAGGAAATCAGGGGGTCCCAATAGGGTATATGAAATATCTTTGGCTGATAAAGTTAAAGAAAATCCAAATAATTTTTGCGAGTGTATTATGGGTAAAAGAGTAACGAGGGAGAGAATAGGGCCCCTTAAAGATCAACAAGGCTGGCTCCTTGCGGAACCACAGGAGTTAAGTGAGATAGTGAATGAATATTTCACATCAGTATTTACAGTGGAGGAATTACATGGAAGTGACGGGACTCGGGGAAATAAATAGTGATGTCTTAAAGGGTCCATAATACCGAAGAGGAGGTGCTGGATGTCTTAAAAAGCATAAAGGTAGAAAAATCCCCAGGACCTAATCAAGTACATCCCAGGACATTGTGGGAAGTTATAGAAGAAATTGTGGTGCCCCTCTCAGAGATAATGTCTCATCAACAGCCACAGGTGAGGTGCTAGAAGATTAGAGGGTTGTGAATGTTGTACCCTTATTTAAGGAAAGCTGTGAGGAAAAGCCAGGGAATGATAGACTAGTGAGCCTGATGTCAATGGTGGGTAAATTGTTGGGTTTCTTAAGTAACAGGATCTACATGCATTTGGAAAAGCAAGGACTGATTAGGGACAGTCAGCATGGCTTTGTGCATGAGAAGTTGTGTTTCATAAACTGGATTGTTTTTTGAAGAGGTGACCAAGAAGATAGATGCAGGCAGAGCAACAAACATTGTCTACATGGACTTTAGCAAGGCCTTCACCAAGGTTGTGCATTGAAGAGTCTAGGCCCGAAACGTCAGCTTTTGTGCTCCTAAGATGCTGCTTGGCCTGCTGTGTTCATCCAGCTTCACATTTTATTATCTTGTGCATTGTAGACTGGTTAGTAAGGTTAGATAATACGGGATCCAGGGGGAGCTGGCCAATTGGATACAAAATTGGTTTGATGATAATAGACCGAGGTTGGTGGTAGAAGGTTGTTGTTGGTCATTTATATAAACTATTTGGGTGAGAATATTAGGAGGCATGGATCGTAAGCTTGTGGATGATGCCAAAATTAGTGGCATAGTGGGCAGTGAAGAAGATTATCTAAGAGTACAACAGGATCTTGGTCATCTGGATCAGTGGGCTGAAGAATGGTAGATGGAGTTTAATTTAGATAAATGTAAGTCGTTGCATTTTGGTAAGACAATCCAGACTTACACAGTTACGGTAAGGTCCTGGGGAATGTTGTCGAACAGAGAGATCTAGGGGTACAGGTAAGCAGTTTCTTGCAAGTGCTGTTACAGTAGGTAGTGTGGTGAAGAAAGTGCATGGCACACATAATTTCACACATCAGAGCAGTGAGCACAGGATATCATGTTGCAGCTATACAGGACATCAGTAAGGTCACATTTGGAGTACTGCGTACATTTCTGGCGACCCTGGTATAGGATGCAAAAACAATTTACAAAGATGGTACCAAGACTGGAGGGTTTGAGTTAGAAGGAGAGACTGGGACTTTTTTCCCTGGAGTGTAGGAGGCTGTGAGGGGCATAGATAAGCGGAATGGTCAAGGACATTTCCCCAGGGCAGGTGAGTCTAAAACCAGAGGGCATAGGTTTAAGGTGAGAGGGAAAAGATTTAAAAGGGACCTAAGGGGTTACTTTGCACTCAGACAGTGATGCATACATGTATGGAATGAACTTCTAGAGGAAATGATAGAGGCAAGTACAATTTCAACATTTAAAAGACATTTGGCCAGGTAAGTGAATAGGAAAGGTTTACAGGCATATGGGCCAAATGAGACTAGTTCAGTTTAGGAAACCTGGTCGGCATGGAAAAGTTAGGTCAAAGGGTCTGTTTCTGTGCTGCATTACACTTCGACTGTGTTAACGAACATTCATAGATATTTTGATATATATCATAGATATATATATTCATAAATGATCTTTTCTGATAACCAAATCCCCAACATCTGTGCCATCAGAAAATTTTAACTGTGTTCACAGTGTCTAAATCATGATTATGTGTTTCTCTCATCTGTGTATACCAGTGATCTAAAATTAAATCATATGAGGTAGTTCGAAAAGCCATTGATTTTACCATTTCTTGGCAAAATTCTCCATATATGGATAACAACTTATCTGGCCTCTGTCCTGGATGTATGCAAGTTATATACTCAGTTAACATGAAGTCCAGACCTGTCTGGTATTTACTGTTTGAAGCAAGCTTGTCTCTGGTGAATTCATTAACATTTGATCACTGTCCTGGGCAGAAATAAGTTAGTTCCAATTGTAACTGAGTTGATGTCTTGACACGTCTTCTTGACGATCTCATTAATATTTATAGTGTGTATTTTTTTAAGATTCAAATTTGAGAAATAATTGAGCAAAAGCAGCAACCTGGAATGCTGACCATAATAGGTGAACATGATTGTCATTTTAATGCCATATCAGAGAAAGAATTTGAATTTAGATAGCACCTTTTGTGATCTCGGGGTTGCCCTTCACATTTCACAGCCAATTTTGTTTTTTTAAACTTTTGTAACATAGGGGAATGCATTAGTCAATTAGTTGACACCAAGATCCTACAAACAACTCCACGAACAATGCAGATTATTAATTTTGTTAGTTTTGGCAAGGGAAAGTTATTGTCAAATCACGAGTGTAGCCCTTCCTGCTGTTCCTTGAAGACTGCTATCTTGCATATGAAAGGGTAGACATTAGTTTAAAGTATTGTTTGCAACATCGCTTCTCGGAGTGTGCATAATCTAAACCAAAGCCCACTTGTGGATACAGCGCTTTGCTCATCCTCAAGCTAAACTTTTTAATGCAGTCCTAGAAACTGAACCTTTTACTGACTTCAAATAGAATGCTGGGCGCAGTTATATCTAAAATAAATGTAGGGGCATAAGGAAAGCCAGTTAACAGTGGATACAGCCAAGTCATGGACAATGTTGCACATCACATTAGGTGACTGTCAACAATATACCCTGTTCCACTCAACGCAGTTTAACACAGGACAGTTTGAATTAAGACAACATGTCTGTATATCTACATTACTTCTTTCCAACAGGGAACTCACAATGTTATACAAAAAACCCACAATTATAATTGCCCATATTCCGATGGCTCAGGTCTCTCCTTCCCATCCTTCTGACCTCACTGAGATTTTACACTTTCCTCACAAACATTGCTTTTGAGATCAAGTTACAAATGTTCATAATTTATATTTCTCCCGATTCCATTTAAAGCGCAGCTGTTTAGACAGTTCGTGTTCATGTTTCTGATATTGTTCATTTGGGATCTTAACAGAACAATTTCTCCTATAAAGCACATAACATTCAAAGTAGATGCAAGCAGAGCAGCTTCTGATAACCTGCAGCAAGATACCTGGATAATGGAAAGCCCCCTCGTCAGAACTCAGCAGTAATGATTACAGTTTAGCACTTTAACATGGAGCTGCTGAGCCACTTGTAAATTGCAGTCTAGATATTCCAGTTTAAAATCTTATTGCTTCGCAGAACCCTGATAATGGAGTTACTGTATACGGTAATATGGCTTCTTCCATCCTTGTCCACCAACCTCCCCACACCCCCTACTTCTTACCCGCAAATCTGTGTACTCAAAAATAACCTGGAGAGAAAATCCCAACAATTGAGCATCATTTCTATCATTGAATAGACTGGCAGATAGGTGAGGAAGCCATTATGTGGTGCTGACTTCTTGGCAAAAACCTACCCTGAAACATTCAGGTAATGGCTTATATTTATGCACACAGCAACAATGTAGAAAAGTGTGTAGAGAGAATTTGCTGGTTTGCAGTTTGAGATCCAGTAGATTATTTCTTTCTAAACCATCCTGTCTACTTAACTGAATAAGAAGTTTGGCCAACAATTACAAATACTCTGACAATTTTTTTTGCAATCCCTATGCTGACCCAGAAAACAAACCGCATACACCATTCACCACACTTACTAAACCTTCTATGGGTTTTTGCACTGAAAGTTATAAATGATTAGAAATCTAAAGCAGAGTAGCATCTTCTGCAGTAACTCTGACTGTGCGAACAGGGCAAGCAACCTTGCGTTTAATTAAACAAACAGACTGAAGAATTTTTACTGAACAGAATGTGAACCAAGGAGTATATGTAACAATATTCAATTCAAATGCCAAATTATCTTCACAAAACAAAATAAAGTCAAGCAAAAAGATATATAGAATTAATGTGAAAAGCGAGCTTAACAAATTGTTTTTACGTTTTTAGCATCTTCAATACTTAACATTTAAAGGAACGAGACTCCACTTTGACAGCAATTCATGTTCAATATAAGAGAGGTGGTTTGACAGTAATTAAGCCTCGAGCACCATTTAAAAATTCACTTTACTTTGGCATTTGAATGCACCAGACCTAACTTTTGTTCTGGCACAATTAATGACCAGCTGCTTTGTAAGTGCAGCAACTCCATATTATTGCTTGCATTTGAATGCGGAGTCTGTAGTTGAGTTTTCTCTGGAGAAGTAGGACAACTCAGGAGGAACTTCCATATCTCTGTATTTATGGACATGTCTGCAGTTGCTGGAAATTGTTATCAAAATTACTCTTTGAGAAAAGTGAATAATGATAGTCTCATTATCTTTTAACCTCAAAATCCAACTCAAAAATGTAGCTCAATATCCATATTTTAGTTCTTCCTCATTGGTAATCAGGATGGTGACATAGATGTGGACTTTCACTCCTGAATTGGGAAATTTTCAGCTTGCTGCACCGTCTCAGGGAGAAAGTACCAAATGCCAGGATCTTTGTTATGGTAATGTGCGGCAGTCTTGCCCACCTTTCCAAGACACAGGTCAGAGACAGGCACAGACTGCCACACGCTGAGGTGATCTGTAGAAAAGTCACACTTCAGTTCACTGGGACTTTATCCAGCTTTGCTGTTAAATATTAGGCCCCCTAGCCCTGGTCCCTCATACACCCATCCCTGTGCCCCTTACAGCCCTATGCCAACCTCTGCCACCCACACTAAATACATTTAAATCCATTCATAGAGTCATTCAACATGGAAATAGATCATTTCGCCCAACTTATCCATGCTGACCAGGTTTTCCAAATTAAACTAGTTTCATTTGTCTGCATTCAGCCATACCCCTCCAAACCTTCCTTTTCCATGTACCTGACCAAATGTCTTCACATGTTGTAAGTGTACTCACCTCTACCATTGCCATTTATCTATCCTGCTGGTTACCTCCTCAAAGAATTCCAGTAAATTTGACTGGAAAGATTTTCCCCTCATGAAACCCATAGGAAAATACAGATGTCAGAGGGAACCCATCATGCTGGGATTGTTAAAACAAGATATAAATGACAATGTGACCATCACGCATCATATACGGTTTGATGTCAGGAAGAATTACAATGATCACAGTGTCTGACTTATGTAATTATTTTGGACTTTTTTTTTATCAATCCCTGTAATAGGTTGATGTCATTCAATGTAAGAAATCTATATAAGTAATGGGGTCCACAAAGAACAATTTTGTTTTTGGTTTCCTCAAAAGTAGCTTCAGTTTAGTTACAGCACAAGTGCTTGTATTAAGGATCCTAGTTTTTGACTGTGCTTGGGAATACACCACATGGACAATGATAGGAAACATTGCCTATTTGACAATCAAACACTATGATCAGTTTTGACAAGGCAAGATTTCACGTCCAGCAATTAGATAAATGCCCAATCACGACACTGAATGTTGAGAGGTAAATATTGACTGGATTGTCAGGGAAATGTGCTTCTTAAAAGTGCTGCAGTCTTCCGCATTCATCCGAGCAGGATTACTGGAGATTGAATACAGCACTTTAATCAATTTACCTGAGGGAATACAGGGATGAGGGAAGGATGCTAAATACTGTACAAATTGCTTCTTGCTAACTGTCTGAAAAAAATGCTATTTTGTATTATCAAAATACCATTTAATTTTCTGCACAATAGTATTTCTTTCCCTTTAACATATAGTGATTTTGTATAATTTACCATCTCAAATAATCTGCTAATAATGGAAAAAGTCATAAAGCGTGAAGTGCTAAGTCATAAGGCTTTCTTAATCGGTTGCTAGGAGTATTATAAACACCAGAAATATTCCTATTTACAACCTACACTGCAATAAAATCCCAATTTTATATGAAAAATATTCCCTATCCACCATACAATATAAATAATACCAGATGCCTCACAGTGAAAAAAGGCAGTAATCTGATCGAGGGGGTTCAGATGACAAATATAAACCAGTCACGCTTTGCTCTGGTGGTTTATATTGTCATCTGACCCCCTCGGCTGGATTACTATTTGCAATATACTCAGAGGCATCCAATGTCCTCTGCAATACTGAAAACAAGATGCTGTTCATCATGTTTGCAATAGCTATGCAGAGTTCTGACAGCAGCAACAAGGCTCAAACTCATTCTAGATGTTTTTTAATTAAAAAACATTTTCAATAGTAAAGGTCTGCACAAATTGAAACATAGCAGTTCAAGCCACATTTCTGTGGATGTTCCAACATCCCATTAAGCTGCATTTAAAGCGTCTTACTGTGTGCATTTAATGTTCCAAAGCATAAGCTGAATTACTTTCTGATGCCCTGGTCATTATAACTTATCCAAACACAGCAACACTTCTGCAGTAAGATCCCACAAGTAGCAATAAGAAGGTTAACAGGGTGTTAGTCCATGGGGTAGAATTCTCAAGGGGTTGAAAAAGGAATCATTTTCATGTTGAACTGAACTTCTTACTCCTTCTTGATCAAAAAATTGTACGGATTCTCGCCTGGTCTTCATTCCCAATCCCTAAGTCACTTAACGAAATTGGAAAACAATTGAGAAAGATCCTGAGATAAAACAGTGTGGAGCTGGATGAACACAGCACACCAGGCAACATTTGAGGAGCAGGCAAGTTGATGTTTCGGGTCACGACCCTTCTTCAGAAATGGTGGGGGTGGGGGGGGGAGGTCCAAAATAAATAGTGAGAGGAGGGGTGAGACTAGAGAAGGTAGGCGGGATGGTGATCGGTGAGTTCAGGTGGAGTATGGTGGGGATTGGTCAGTGAGGTGGGAGGTGTGGACAGGTGGGAGACAAGATGGACAGGTTGTGTCAGATGAAGGAGGCAGGGCTGAGAGGGAGTGTTGGTCATGGGATGATGCCGGGGGTGCTGACCAATCCCCACCACTGCCTACCCACACTCACCTATCACCACCCCACCCCTTCCCTCTCTATTTAGTTCAGAGCTCCTTTCCCCCTCCCCCATTTCTGAAGAAGTGTCCTGACCCGAAACATCAACTTTTAAACTCCTCTGATGCTGCCTGGCCTGTTGTGTTCCTCCAGCTCCTCACTGCGTTAACTCTGACAATAGCATTGGCCGTTCTTACTATCTCAGATGATCACAAGTAATTTTGAAGTGTCTATTGTAATGGAAACAAAGGTAGGAGCAAACTAATACAAGGGCAACAACTCCCAATCGCCAAAGACCTAAATGTTAACCATGAAAACTTTTAATTCTCCTGATCTTCTTTGAATAGTACCAGGAAATTTTTCATGGACTTCAGCAAGGTGTTCAACAAGGTTCCTCATGGTAGACTGGTTAGCAAAGTTAGATCACATTGGAATACAGAGAGAACTAGCCATTTAGATACAGAACTAGCTCAAAGGTAGAAGACGGAGGTTAGTGGTGGAGGATTGCTTTTCAGACTCGAGTTCTGTGACCAATGGTATGCCAGAAGGATTGGTGCTGGGTCCACTGCTTTTTGTCCTTTATATAAATGATTTGGATATGAACACAGGAGATATGGTTAGTATGTTTGCAGATGACACCAAAATCAGAGATTTAGTGGATAGCGAAGAAGGTTACCTCAGAATACAATGGGATCTTGATCAATGGAGCCAATGGGCCAAGGAGTGGCAGATGGAGATTAATTTGGATAAATGTGAGGTGCTGCACGTGAGGTTTAAGGTGAGAGAGGAGAGATTTAGAAGGGACCTAAGGGGCAACCTTTTCATGCAGAGGGTGGTGCGTGTATATAATGAGCTGCCAGAGGAAGTGATGGAGACTGGTACAATTAAAACATATAAAAGGCATCTGATGGGTATATGTACAGAAAGGGTTTAGAGGGATATTGGCCAAATGCTGTCAAATGGGACTAGATTAATTTAGGATATCTGGTCAGCATGTATGACTTGTCCCGAAGGGTCAGTTTTCCATGCTGTACAACTCTATGACTCCATGTCCATTTAAGAAGGCAAACAGTACCTCAGGTAAAAATCTCACCTTAAAGAAAGTTCCTCTGACAGTTTGGCACTTGTTCTCTACTGCACTGGATTTTGAGCCTTGATTATATTCTTATTCTTTCCTGTAAATGGGGACTTGAACTCTCAAACGTGTGATTCAGAGGTTAAAGTGCTAACTTTGACCTAATGGTGACACTTACATTAATTAAATACTATATTTGTCGTAATAGTGATATGTTGTCAAACAGCCTGATGGTTAAATAGTTCCATAAGTGAATGGTCAAGTGGGTGATGTTCTGGTTTGAGTGCAGATATGTACAATTGTCATTGTGGTACGATGGATAGGCCATACATCCTTGAGATGTTCTCCATGGAAGCATTCAGCCAGCCTCATTTGCCCAGATATTCTTCTGCATCATAAATGATCCAAACACATTGGCCTTGAAACTCATAATCCAATCCAGATACCAAAGATGAAGGTACAACATTAAACTTCTGCATCCCTCAGTATACTGAATAGACTCTGTAATTCCCATGAATGAATGGAACTATGTTCGCATGAAATAATGAATAAGTTTTTAAAACATTTTTAAAACTGGAAGAACTGCGGATGCTGTAAATCAGAAACCCAAAACAGAAATTGTGGAAGGGTCAACAGACCCGAAACATTAACTCTGATTTCACTGATGCTGCCAGACGTGCTGAGCTTTTCCAGCAATTTCTGTTTTTGTTTACGATCATGTTCCTGGTCTTCAGTATTTTCCTCCTCCCATGAAGCAGTTCTTCCTCAGGTTCCTGGTGAATGGTTCGTCAGATTTCAGTTTCTCCTGAATCAGTGAATCTGCCATTTCAGTAATCCTGTGTGTTAGTAATGTCGCAGCTGTAAATGGGAATTCTAAGAAGTGCTCTAGTCTTTGATTAGAAGAATCACTTTCAGATTAGCCTCTGCCTGATGTCCATTCCAAAATAACTTCCAAGCCTGCATATAAAGCATCATTCAAACTGCCTCCAACCAATCCCACCTCATCCTATCCCAAGATGTCGGCATTTCTCAAATTCTCTCTTGTTCTGATTTTAATCTCTCCACTATTGGTGATCATGCATTCATCTGCCTTGGGTACACGCTCTGAAAATTATTTCCTAAACTTTCTTACATTCTCCTTCTCTTTCCTTTCCAAAAAAAAGTTCTTTAAAAAACCCCTTTTTTGGTTATCTGTCCTGATGTCTCCGAGTGTGGCTCAGTGCCACAAAAAGGACCATATTGACATAACACTCACTTGAAAAAAAAATCCCTTAAGATATTTGAAAACATTGAAGACATTATGTCAAAGCAAACTTGATTGTACTGGTGATGCAGATGCTGGAGAATCCAAGATAATAAAGTGTGAAGCTGGATGAACACAGCAGGCCAAGCAGCATCTCAGGAGTACAAAAGCTGACATTTCGGGCCTACAGCCTTTATCAGAGAGGGGAATGGGGTGAGGGTTCTGGAATAAATAGGGAGAGAGGGCGGGGTGGACTGAAGATGGAGAGAAAAGAAGATAGGTGGAGAGTATAGGTGGGGAGGTAGGGAGGGGATAGGTCAGTCCAGGGAAGACGGACAGGTCAAGGAGGTGGGATGAGGTTAGTAGGTAGGAGATGGGGGTGCGGCTTGGGGTGGGAGGAAGGGATGGGTGAGAGGAAGAACAGGTTAGGGAGGCAGAGACAGGTTGGACTGGTTTTGGGATGGAGTGGGTGGAGGGGAAGAGCTGGGCTGGTTGTGTGGTGCAGTTGGGGGAGGGGACGAACTGGGCTGGTTTACTGTGGTATACTGTATCCATTGTACCTGGTGTTGCTACCTCTACATTGGGGAAACCAAGCGGAGGCTTGGGGACCGCTTTGCAGAACACCTCCGCTCGGTTCGCAATAAACAACTGCACCTCCCAGTCGCAAACCATTTTAACTCCCCCTCTCATTCTTTAGTTGACATGTCCATCATGGGCCTTCTGCAGTGCCACAATGATGCCACCCGAAGGTTGCAGGAACAGCAACTCGTATTCCGCTTGGGAACCCTGCAGCCCAATGGTATCAATGTGGACTTCACCAGCTTCAAAATCTCCCCCACCACATCCCAACCCAGCCCAGTTCGTCCCCTCCCCCCACTGCACCACACAACCAGCCCAGCTCTTCCCCTTCCCCAATGCATCCCAAAACCTGCCCAGCCTGTCTCTACCTCCCTAACCTGTTCTTCCTCTCACCCATCCCTTCCTCCCACCCCAAGCCGCACCTCCATTTCCTACCTACTAACCTCATCCCACCTCCTTGACCTGTCCGTCTTGCCTGGACTGACCTATCTCCTCCCTACCTCCCCACCTATACTCTACTCTCCACCTATCTTCTTTTCTCTCCATCTTCGGTCCACCTCCCCCTCTCTCCCTATTTATTCCAGAACCCTCACCCCATTCCCCTCTCTGATGAAGGCTCTAGGCCCGAAATGTCAGCTTTTGTGCTCCTGAGATGGTGCTTGGCCTGCTGTGTTCATCCAGCTTCACACTTTATTATCTTGATTGTACTGGGCTTGTTTCTTCTATTGTAGACAGGCTCCTAAGGGTCCAATTTACCAACAGGGCCCTTCCAGGATCATCTCATACCAATAGTGAGCCTTATCCATATTGGAATAGGCTGCTCCATAAGCCACGCTAGAATGATTTATTCATTGTCATTCTCAGGGATTCATTCTTAAGAATCTCAGTATCATATTTAAATAAGAATCCAATGCTATTTTTAGGACATTTCTGTACCAATGACCATTATAAACTCACTCGGCAACATACAGTGCTAGTGGAGAGCAAAAATAATAGGGCCAGTCTATAATGTCCAATCCTAAGCATCTTTTATGGCTGTTTAATGCACTGATTGGAAGTTGTAAATGCAATCCCACTTTTTGAGAAAGGAAGGATAGATAAAACAGACCTTTTAGCCTGATTTCGGCAGTGGAGAAAATACTCAAATATTGTACAAAGGACATGACAACTGTTCATTGAGAAAATAATGATAAGAGTCATCATAGATTTATGGAAGGGCAAGTTATATTTTGCAAATGTTCTGGAGAACTTTGCCAGCAGAGTAGATAAGGGAGAAAAGGTAGTTGTGGTGTATTTAGATTTTTCCATGGAGTCACACAGAAGAGATGACACAGGAACAAGAGTAGGCCATTCATGCCCTTGACAGTTAAAAGTAGATTGAGGGAACAGTAGTGGTCAAGTTGGATTTGTCCTGGGCAAACCTCCAAATTGTCCAGTAGAAGCCAGAATTGGAACGGCATAGAAACAGGCTACTTCAGGAGGCCATGCCTTTAATGCTTTTGCCAAAATGTTGCCAGGACACACAGCCTTTGCAGAATCTCGTGCTGTCTGCCATTTCTTCATATTTCATGGAGTGAATCGATTTGTCTTAAGATTGACATCTGTGATGCTGGGGACCACTGGACGAGCTGGAGATGGATCATCCACTTGGCAGTTCAGCCTGATGAAGAATGCAAATACTTCATACTTGTATTTTATGTGCTGGGTTACCCCATCATTGAGCATGTGGATATCTGTGGAGCTTCCTCCCCCTGTTAGATTTTGTCCACCCAAATGCATAATTGGATGTGGCAGGAATGCAGAGCTTAGATCTGATCCAATGGTGTAGGATTGCTTATCCCGGTTTATTGAATGCTGCTTCTGCTGTTTGGTATGTGAGTAGTCATGGGTTCCAGCTTCGCCAGGCCAACACTTGGCTTTTAGGTATGACTGGTGCTGCTCCTGGCAATGTCTTTCCTGTGCTCTTCCTTGAACCACAGCTGGGCCATTAGTTTGATGGCAATGGTGACGTGGGAAATATGCAGGGCTATTACGTTGCAGATTGTGGTTGAATATAATTTTACTGTGAATGATGGCCCACAGCACCTCGTGGATGCCAGTTTTGAGTTGCCATATCCATTCAAAATCTCTCCCATTTAACACAGGGGTAGTCTGAGACAACTTCTTGAAAGGTATCCTCAAAGTGAAGATGGGACTTTATCTGCTTATAATTGTCATGGTGGTTGAGCAGCAAAGATTCAGCAGACTAATTCCTGGGATGGTGGGACATTCCTATTAGGAGAGTGGACCTGTATTCTCTAGAGCCAAGAAAAAAAATGGATGCAGAAAGGCTGTTTCCCATGTCCAGGACATCTGGAGCCATGGAACACGATCTCAGGAGAAATGTCAAGCCATCTTGGACTATGATATCAAGGAATGTCTTCATTCAGAGGGCAGTGGGATCTTTGGAATTCTGTACTTCAGAGGGCTGTGGGAGTTCAGTCATTAACTATGGTCAACGCATCAAGGGACATGGAGATAGTGTGAGAAAATAGCATTGAGTTCGATGATTGGCCATGGCCTATGGCAGTCTATGAGAACAGATTGGTTCATCTGAGACTATATTAACTGGAATTTAGAAGAGTGAGATGGGATCTGTTTGAAATGTATAATCTTCTCACAGGCCCATTGTTTGATTACTTTTCTGCACATGACAAATAAGCTCTGACATCTCAGAGCTCAATGGGAAGTTGCATAATGATGGGCCAGGCATGTAGGCAGCCCTACCCACCCTTTGTACTGTGTGATAGGGCCTCTCCCAGGAGTATTGGGCCTTTCCACTGAACTCATATGCTAGCTATTTGTGATTTAAACATGAAGTCTTGAAAACTCCTCAGTTGTGCGGAAGACATTACTATTTCTACTGTTATCAACGTTGGGAATAGCTTAATCCAGTAATGCTGGAATGCTTCCAGAAAATGATGGGAGAGAACTGGAGCAGTTGGAAGGGGAGGGCACTTCACATGAGTTCATACTGTTCATCTTCAAAAAGCACCTCACATTCCTCAGGTCCACTGAGGAACAATGTACAAGCTGCCTTTGTGTTATATGGTGGCTGTTGCTTAGCTGCACCACCATCTACAGCCATATTTCCAGCCTTGGACCACAGCACATGGCTTTAAAAATTTGTGATAGAGGGTCATTCTAGCAGCAGAAGGCATCTGAGACATAATTTTGTTCCACTGTGTAGAGGAGTCTCTCCACACCAAGAAGAAACAGAAGGAGAGGATGTAACATCTAGAGAGAACACAATAAACTTTTGCTTGTGTCGAATGCTTCCCTGGTCTAAGGTGCCACAGATTCTTTACACATTAACCCATAACCAGCAGACCATTTCCCTTAACAGAAAACAGTATCACTCCCTGAATCAGCACCATAGTTCCAGTCGCAAGCTTACCATCATATAGCACGGTTTGCTAGACTTTGCAACACTTTTTGGTGACCAGATCTCTCCTTAATGGTTGATTCCTCTCTTTTTGTGAGAAAATTGTTGTCTTTCTTCCCCCAGAAGGAACAGGATTTCACCCCCGTCCCACAATTCACAACCTGACCAAAGCCTTCAGAGAATCTAAATACAGGTCTAGCCACCTTTTCAATGTTCACACACCTTTCGTTCTACCTGTAACCATGGTGTACTTCTCCTTCAAGACATGCTGACTGCCTTTAAATGGAATGAAGGTGACCCAATAGTCCCTGGAGATCCAGTCGCACACAGACAGACAGCACAGTAAGCAGGGTGGGTACTGCTGCCTATGCCTGGCCCATGATAATCCAACTTTCCATTGTCCCTGTGTGCTACACTCATTCATGCCTGTGGAAGCAAGAAGATGTAGGAGCAGAAGTAGGCCATTTTGCCCACTAGGTCTTCTCTGTCATTCAATTATATCATGTCTGATCTGATGATCCTCAACTCTACTTTCCTGCCTTACCTCCAGAAGCTCTGATTCCCTTACTGATTAGAAATCTATCAGCCTTCAATATACTTAATGACCGAATCTCTACAACCGTCTAGAGTACCAAACATTCATTACTCTCTGAGAGAAAGGTTTCTCCTCATCTCTGTCCTAACTGGATTGACCCCTTACTCTGAGATTATGCCCTCTGGTCCTAGACTCTGCCACAAGGAGAAAAAAACCTCTCCAGATCTGCCCTGTCATGTCCCCTAAGAATCTTCAATAAAGTTTCAATAAAGTCTTCTCTTATTCTTCTAAATTCCAATAACAGACCAATCTACTCAACTTCTCTTCATAAGACAGTCCCTCCACGCCCAGGATCAAACGAGTGAATCTTCTCTGGACTGCCTCAAATACCAGTAGATTGTTCCTTCAATAAGAGGCTCAAAACTATTCATAACATATGAGGTGTGGTCCAGCTAGTGCCTTATATAGTTTTAGCAAAACCTCCATATTCTGGTAGTCCATCCCTTTGAAATAAAGGCCAACATTCCATTTGCCTTTCCCCTGAACTCATACACTAGCTATTTGTGATTTAAACATGAAGTCTTGCAAATCCCTCAGTAGTGCAGCTTTGTGCAGTCTTCCTTCATTTAAATAATACTCAAGATCATCTATTCCTCCTCGCTATGTGCAGAACCTCATATTTTCCCACATTATATTCAACCTGCCAATTTATTGCCCACTTATGTAACCTGTCTATATCCCTTTGCAGACACTTTGTGTCATCCTCAGCACTTGCCTTACTACCTATTTATGTGGCATCTGCAAACTTGGTGACAGTTCATTCGCTCCCTCATCCAAGTAATACTATATATATTGTAGATACTTGCGGCCACAGCACTAATCCCTCTAGCACTCAACTAACATCCTGAAAATGCCCCCTTTATCCCAACACACTTCCTTCTATAAGTTAGCCAATTCTCTATCCATGCTAATGTACTATTCCCAACACTATGGGCACTATTTTATTAAATAGACTAACACATGATATCTTGTCAAATGCCTTCTGGTAATGCAAATGTATTAAATCTACTGTCTTCTATTTATCTATCCTGCTTGCTACCTTTTTAAAGAAAGGTTGTGAGGCTTTGTTGTGCATTCTAGCATCAGTGACAGATTTTGGGTTTTAACTCATGTCTAAAATATCATAGGAAAACTGTGTGTGCAGGACAGCATAACTGTGCTGCAAATATCTGATTTCACTCCGGTTCATTTGTATGAATGAGCTGTATTGGAGGGATTCAACCTTCCATTCCCATCTCCATTCTATTCAACTGACACTTTATATAAACAAAAAAACCAATCTCACTGTCTCCTAGAACAAGAAGTCTTGCAAACAATTTGAAATAACTCTTGAAATAACTCCACAGAAGCTGGTATCCTATCATCAAGTCACCCTTTATTTATACCTGGCCGGCTTCCTCAAAGCCAACTCTCATATTGAACAGACCCTCTGAAGCTCCTGTTTATATCTGTCAACCAAGGCTCCCTGATTGGACCAGGTTCACAGCCCCAGTCAGGGATTTCATGCTATGATGTCCACTTGGCTGACTCTGTTACAATCACTACAGTATCCACATTTATTTTCATGTATTTTTACAACAGATTTTCCCAGAGCAACTGAAATGTGGCTCCCAGTTGGTAGTGTCAATTAATCCCATTAAAATGAATCTGTCTGATTATTTGGTGTGATGTTTACCTCACTGCATTGGCTTTAATGAATTAATAAATACATTTACAAGCAGCACTTATAAATTTATTAGAAGAGGGAACAGAATGAGGACACTGTTGATCAAATACTGCATGGAACAACACTCAGTCCTGTTGGACCCTCAGAAGGAATATTGAATAGTGGAGATAGGGGAATACATGAATATTCAAAGAAAATTACAGCACAGAAACAGGCCTTTTGGCCCTCCAAGCCTGCACCAATCCAGATCCAGGAGTTTAATTTGATGGCTGTTGGGATCAGAGAACATCTTCATTCTGAGAATTACAGAGGTGGGGCTGAATGGTTACAGTCTGTAGAGGACTGTGACTGGATCGGGTGAAAGGACATTTCTCATTCTGTATTTCATTCTTTCAGGTTTCCAGTATTCTATTGCATCATGTTAGATAAACTTTGGAAAATACTTTCTGCGCCTGAAGACAAGTAATCTGCTCTCAAAATAAGCTTTGTACTATCAGTATTGAAACTTAGTAAATGAGGATTAATACATAGGTGGCACAATCTACTTTTATTGATCTTCAGCAAAGTGAGTCTCAGACATGACAGCATGGTCATTACAGTACTGTGCTGGCAACACAGAAGTTGTTTGTTCAAATACCACCATGACAAATTATGGAATTGATATCTAGTAATTTGTCACACCAGAAAGAAATGCAAAACCTACTGCATTATTGTAAAAACACAACTGGTTAATGAGTGCACTTTTGGGAAGGAAATTTGCCACTCCTACTGGGACTACATATGGCATCAATCCCACATTATGTGGTTGTCTCAAGGCAACCAGGATGGGGCAAGGAATACTGCAACTTCAGTATTCCCTATGTCCCAAGCTCAAATAAAAAGGTAAGGCATTAATATGCTGTAATATGTGAAATATTTAATGTTTTTAAAACTGGCTTGGGAAAATTGTTGTTAATTATCTTCACACTTGATTCTTTTTTTTGGTATTGTTGAAATATGTGCATGTTCTTCTGTCAAACATTTCTTTCTTTAGATTTCCAATGGTGAGTATTATAGAGTGGGACATTGAGGCATGCATGAATCTGCACATGTATTATTTTTGTTCAGTATTTCGGCATAAAATGTTAAACTTCTTACTTGTACCAGTATCGCAGATTAATTTGTAGTTTATCAGATGCAAGTTTGAATGAATGATAGGTTCCTCCCTCTGATTTGGAACGGATGGGAAAGATACTCATGTACTTGAGCAAGTGGGCTGTGTGACTCTGACACATTGTGCCTCTACGGTCTGCTCATCTCAATTCAAAGTCACTTCACTCAGGTCCTCTGGTAACATCTTTTTAAACCATTTCATGGAATTGCTTCATACTTAGGACGCAGACACAGCCTGGTCAGCACAACAAGTCTGTGCCAGCGTTTTTTGCTTTGCAGGAAAATGATGGGCTGAATGGCCTCCACCTGTGATACAGGTTTGCCATAAAACTACTATTTTTTTTAAATCCAGTCTATCCCTTTCCAATTTCCTACTGATCCACCTTCCTCTTGTGGTTCCTCAATCTGCCCGCACACCAGTTATAAAAAGCTGCGGTATTTATTCTGTTCATTTCAACGTTGAGATTTTTGTATGTGTGTGAAAAACACTTCGAATTACGGAGGGGGGAGGTACAGGTTGGGAGACCAAGCAGAGTTAAATACCCTCCTGCGGTCTTAATTTCTGCTTCTCCTCTGAAGATTGAGTTGAAGGGACGGACAGACAGCAGGGCCATGCTCTACCTTTAGCTGAACCAGGGGAAAATAAAGAGGCGGGGCTGATTTACCCACCGTTGCGTTCTTTTCCCCTCTCCAGGAATCTCGGTTGACAATCCGCTGAGCAGCCTGGAGAAATGGAGCAGTGCAGTCAACTTCCCGTCCACCAAGACGCCGGCAGCCGGCAGCCGGCCGGACCGGCAGGGGATGAGCAGCCAGGTGACCTCCCACCGCAAACGGCACTACTTTCAGTGTTCAGAGCTGAAAGAAACCATCTGGAACAACTCCGCCTAGGACAGAACTGACTCCAGCGTCTCCTCCATGTCCCACTGTCCCACTAGTGCGTCTACAGCTATCAACAGAAACGTTTGGCAGTCCTACTCTACCCCAATCCCTCCTTTATGTTCTTGTGACCTCTCCCTACACCTATGGTCCTACTGGCAATTTCACTTACTTACTTTGAGAGACCTGCTTTTGTTTCTTAAGTCTTTTCACCCCCCCAAAAAAAACCACACAGACACACACTGTCTTCTCTCAAAAGATGCACTGACCAATTTTAGGTATATTTTTCCCCCTTTGAGTGTTTAATTATTTAACCTTTTTTTCCCCTCCCGTGACTGACCTGGGATTAGAACTGGCAGCTGTGTGTGAGAAGGTGAGGTGGTGAACTCACCTCCTGGTCAGAGGTTCGATCCCCGTTTAGGGAGTGGAACAAGGCACTTTGTAATGTTAAAAAAAATGTTTTAACTGAACCGAAACGAAGCAGTTGTTAAATTGACTAACTTTTGTCTTCTCTAAGCTAGGTGTAGATCCCTCGGTCAGTTTCCTAGCACTCTGTTGGCTGCTGTGTCTAGCTTTTTGTTCTTTCTTTTCCCACCCACGAAACCACCTTTCTCAGTGTTAAATGGACATTCATTTCCATTTTCGTTCATTGTAGGAAAGCTACACTTTCTTTTCCTCCGTCTTAAATTTACTGTGGCTGTTCACTACGTTGCCAAAGGAAAGCTGAGCTGCCCTGTTCAGTATACTCTGGGCGAACTGTTTAGATTCTCTTCCCGTCTCCGGCCCTTCTGGTCTCCTTTAACGAAAAGGCAGAAGGCTTGAGGACTAAAGTTCCCCCTGAAAGGCGAAATGTCATCGGTGGAGGACGAATTGGTAGGCCTCAGTGAAATCTGAAGCCCTGAGCATTCTTGCAGTGTTGGAGGAAGTTGGTGAGAGACAGACTTATCCTCTTGCCCCCCAGCCCCTCAACTCCTCCAACCCCCCCCCAAATGTACACAGCGCCCTGTACGAAGAACAGCGTGACTACAGGACAAAGTAACTGCAAAAGTAGTGTGAGAATGAGCCTCTCGTATCATTTTGTCGTTATCGTTACTCCTCCGTTTGCTTTCTCCTTTTTTGAGTTTAAAAGAGAAATGTGCAATTGAATCCGCGGATGCTGGTGGAGGAAACAGGGTAGGATATACTTGTCTGCACTACAATAGGCCCAGCCCCGAGTGCACAGTGCTGCCCACACGGACTAGTGCGGGCTTTGCCCTGAAAGACTATGGGCGTCTTGATGTAGGTGTGTCATTTTGCATGGTGACTTATGTTGTGCAATCAGTTTGTTTCGATGTTTCATGTAATTTCCTTTTTTAAAAATCAGATAAATATGATACCATATCAAATGTTTTTTTTGTTTTAATTGTAGTCATCTACAGCGGTATGACATCTTTACAACTCCCCCACTTCCTCCCCTTGCGGTCTAGTTAAGCCAGTAATGTTAACACGAGCTGGAATCGCAAAGCACTGCAGGCACTTTAGTGTCTGGATCTCATAGAGTCGTTGCATACTGCGCAGCAGAGAGCTGGCACAGCCTCTTTCCGTTCCCTGGCAGATGCCATCTCCTGTGCCATTTGAGACCAGACCATGATGCTTTGGGGAGGGGAAGGGGGTGATGTAATCTGAGCTCTGTAAGTAAATAATGATCCTTTCAGTAAGTTTTGTTTCATGGATGTATAATTCACTTTTTAATACTTTTATTTGAACCTAATTATTACATGTTTATCCATCTCTTTTTTGTATTTTTTTTCCTAAGCACCAATCCAGCAAGTAGGTTTTATTTTTCCTGGTGTAACTTTTCAGAAATATTACAGCTGCCTAGCAACTGGTTGCAGCCTGCTGATGTCATAGGGTCGGGTGACAGAAAGTTTAAAGGGAACAAAAACAAAGCTGAGCTGTTAGCTACCTTACCCCCCCCCCCCCCCCATTACAAATTCTCCCCACATTTCTCTCAGGCATTTTGCTTCAGACTGCAGACGGGCCAGTGGCTTGCAGTTGTGCACAGAAATGCCACAGGTCCCACTGATTCGCGAGAGAGAAAGAAATACAAAGCCAATTTTTCTGTCTCTCTCAGTTCTAAGTGCTAATGTGAAGTCTGTCTCCAAATTGGAAATTGTTGAGTCCGAGATTTGGTGCTGAAATATGAAGCTGGCAGTGGAGTGTCGGAGACGAGATGTATATAACATGTAGCTTATTTTCAGGAATAAACACCACCCTTGGTCTCTCAGCCTTATATGAGGTGAGGGTTTACAATTGTTGTATCGGTCCCGACCCCTTTCCCCTAACCCCTTTATCTTTATTGTTCACTCCCGAAGATGCCCATACCCAAACTGAGACCCAGAGAAAAGCTACGTTTTTTCTAACTCACGTATGGATTCATGACATTGGCCGGCATTTATTGCCCATCTATAATTGTCCAGAGGACACTTAAGAATTAACCACATTGCTGTGAGTCTGGAGTCACTCGTGGTCAGCCAGGTGAGACTGGTAGATTTCCTTCCCTAAAGGACATTAGTGAACCAGCTGGGTTTTTAAAACAATTGACAATGGTTACTAGCTACTGTGATGGGATTCAAGTCTGTGTCCCCAGAATATGAGCCTGGGGCTCTGCATTACAAGTTCACTAAACCAACTGTGAGTTAATTACTGTCTGGTGAATGAGATATAAGTACCAATTCTGGACACATACATCGGTGCTTAATTTGCAGACGAGAGCCAAAAACAAAAGATTTTGAAGGAAAGGACCTTCCCAATGACGTGTGGCGGTTTTAAAAGAATTGAAGTGACCAGAAGGTTCTGGCTGCATTGTCACACTATGTCACGCTGAGACTTGCATTGACCACTTCCTTGCAGGGTCCCTTGCTCAATCAGCATGTCTGTCTTTGGTGCCTGACCAGAAAAGACTTCAGCAGAATCCCCGATATTGCAATTTCTGCCAATGTTATGCCGACCATTCTTAAGACAGCCATCCCAAGGAAATTTGAGCCGTTGAATTCAGGCCGATTGGATGAAAATCCTAACCTGTGAGAGATCACGGATTGGTGTGCAAACTAAACTTGTGCTTCAGGTTGATGAAGAAGGAGCTTTACTCTGTCAAACTGTGTTGTATCCGACCAGGGGATTGCTTGATTAGACTGCCTAAAATTAATACATCTGGTTTTAGATGGGATTAGACATATATTGTTATTTCTGTCCTAATAGCAATGGGAAAATTTGCTTTATCTGCATTTATTTTCTGAATTTGATTTCAGCCTGGCTGCAACATAAATTTCCCTCACTTTCCAACTCACTCCAACAAAGTCGAATTGCTGTATGTTGCTTCCTGCAAGTATGTCACAGACAGAATCCTACAGATGCCAGATACCAGGGATGCTTTTTGCTTAGTCATTGTACTGCCTCAGTTTCCTTGCTTTTGTTACATACACAACTGTATCGAACTGTTAGAATTTCTGGATTAAACAAAATATTTGCTTTACTTCAGTTTGTATGTTTCTTCCCCCAGATTGCGTTGATTGTTTATAAACTTAGGCATGTTGGGAATTGATAACAGTTTCGTTCAGTATTGAAAAATGGGCAACAGCAAATTGACAACCAGGTTTACACCCAGCTCAGTGTGTGGTTATTGGGCAGATGTAGATCAAGCTTCCAATCTTTTGTCTCCCATTTTGTACCTACGCATCACCTCAGTTTCACTCCTTTAGACTGAAAACGTGGGATTAAGACATGAGAGAATGAGTGTGATCTAGACCTGGGTTTGTTGCTGTGGTCATACAGAATGCACCAGTAATATATTCTTGAATGGGGATTAAATACAATGCAGTATCTTAACTCCAAATATAATACTTTGCAATTGAGAGAAACTCTTTCTTTCATTATCAGTGTGTTATGTCAATGGGTTGTGCATCAGTGGGCAGTACAGTGTTATGATTTACATTTTTCCATCCATCCGAGTCCCAAGACAAGGTGCGTTACTAATCCATTACATTCTGAGATGTCAAAGATGTACAAGTTTGGTTTTAAGGCACTCCATATAGGCTCATGCGTCCCCCAACCCCTCCTTACCTGGCTCAAGAATAAAACAATCTGAAATAGAAAACACGCTTCCGGGATGGTAGGCATCTGTGAAACTATCGTGACTTGCAGTTCAAAAAAAATCTGATGAAGGGTCTAGGCCCAAAACGTCAGCTTTTGTGGTCCTAAGATGCTGCTTGGCCTGCTGTGTTCATCCAGCTCCACACTGTTATTTCGGTTCCCTGATGTCCTCTCAGGAACAGAAACTTGCCATCATTACCTGGTTTGACCTACATGTGACTCCAGCCCCACAGTAATATGGTTGACCATTAACTGCAGTCAAGGGATATTGGGGATAGGCAAGAAAAGCTAACTATGCTCACGGTATGATTAAAAAAAGCCACTTAACTCCACTAAAATTTACCATTAAATGTTGGCTAAAAACAGTTTGTGGTCTTGGGGTATACGGCTAGTGATGACTCAGTGGTTCTAATGCTTTTGCCGTTTGACAGCGCTCAAATCCTTCCACCATATAAACATTACTGCCCTCTAATGGATAGCTGCAGGGATGTTTGCCCTGGGTAAATCAGTGCATCACTGTCTCATCATAAATCACAGAAAATAGGGTAAGCCATTCTAACTTAAAGCCTGACCTGCTGCTCAGTAAGGTTGTGGCTGATCAGATTGTGGCCTCAATTCTATTTTTCTTCCTGTCCCCTGTAAACTTTCACTGCCTTGTTGATCACGAACCTGTCTAACTCAGCCATCAGCCACTGGTCCAGCTCCCTCTACTCTCTCTGGAAGAGAATTATAAGTCTTCTGTTACTGTAAAAGACAAATATTCCCCCTCATCTCCATCTTAAATGAGAGACTTCTTATTTTGATGCTGTGATTCCAAGTTCTATATTTCCTGAGTGTTATTCTTCAATGTTCTGAATATTGAACATCTCTCCGCATCCACCCTTCAAGCATCTTCAGAATGTATGCTTCAACAAAATCATTCTTCATGCTCCTAAATTCTATTGAGCATTGGCCCAACCTGAACCAACTTTTCCTCATGAAACAACCCCTTCATTCCTGAGATCAGCCTGGTGAGCTTTCTCTGAACTGCTTCCAATGAAAGTATCTCCCTCCTTCAGCAAGGAGACCAGATCTTTACAAAGTAATTTAAAATGTGACCTCAACAATGCCTTGTTTAGCTAAAACACAACTTCACTAATTTGTGGAAAGGGGATAGAGTGTGAGGGAGAGTAAAATCCTACACTCTGCATGTCAACTGCCACCTTCACCATTCATAAAAATGACCAACTGCAACATTCTCTGGGAATGCATCAGCACCGAACTTTATTGTATTCCAAAAATAAAACAAAGAACTACAGATGTTGGAGATCTGAAACAAAAATAAAGTTTCCTCTCACTTCAGATCAAAGATGTGGCTGTGAGTACTCACATGGCCTTTGCTTCCAATTTCCAATCTTCCCTCCACCTCATCCACCTCTGACTCCTACCCTCTGTTTCCTGACATCTCTGTTTCCATTCTCTGAGAATAGGCTAACCACCAATATCCACTACAAATTCACTAACTCCACAGTTACCTCAATTATACGTACACACACGGTGCTTCCTATAAGGACCCCATTCCAATCTTCCAGCCTCTGTCGCATCTGTTCTGTTGATGCTATCTTCAGTGGGTCGCAGACACATTCAGCTTTTTTCTCAACTGAGGATTTCCAGCTACCGTGGTTGACAGGGCCCTCAACTGCACTCTGTCCTCACCATTCCCTTCTCTCCCACAACGGCAATAGGGTTCCCTTTCCTCACTTTCCATTCCACTTGCACCTGCATCCAAAGGATCATAAATCATCATTTCTATAACCTCCAGCATGATGCCATCAGCAGACACATATTCCCCTCCCCTCCCCTCTCTTGTCAGTTTTCACTCTGGGACACCCTGGTTCATTACTCCTCCACTTGCAACACCTCTGTACACCCCATGGCATATTCCCATGCAATTGCAGAAGGTGTAACCCTTGTCCATTTACTTCCACCCTTCTCATTGTCCATGGACCCAGAAACACCTTTCAGGTGAAATAGCTATTTACTTGCATTTCATTCAATCTAGTTGATTGTATTTGCTGCTCACAATGTGGCCTTCTCCACAGTGGGGAGAAGAAACTCAGACTGGGTGACCACTTCATGGAACCTTTCACTCTATCTGTAAAAATGACCCCGAGCTTCCCATTGCCTGCGACTTCAACACATCAGGATGTTCCCTAGCAAGCATTTCTGTCTCAAACATGCTGCAGTACTCCAGGAAGGATTCCTCATCTTCCACAGGTATCTTACAACTCAGGACTCAATATTGAGTTTAACAATTTCAGAGTGCAAACACACTTTTCCATCTTCCACTATCACACCCTCAGGTCCTGTTCTGCAAGGGTTGTTCCCTGCACAGCCAACTCATTTTCAAATATTTACACTTCTTGTTAGCACACATTGAGCATTTACTCCTATCAGCAATCTTTTTGTCTGTTTCCCTTTTTTTCTCTCTGCCTGCCCCTCTCTTTCTCCCTCTCTCTCTCTCTCTCTCTCTCTAACTCTGGTCATTGTCTACACCTATTGGTCTCACATGCACCCCCAGCCCCTTCCCCTTTCCCTCAGTCCCTCATCGGTCATCAGCATAAATATTACCACTTCTCAGCTTTCAGTTCTGAAGGGTCACTGAACATTTATGAGTTTTTTTCCAACACTTTCTACCTTTGTTTACTGTATTGTAGTGTATAGTGGGGAGGCAATGGCCTAGTGGTATTATTGCTGGACTATTAATCCAGACACCCAGATAATGCTTTGGGGACCTAGGTTTGAATCCTGCCATGGCAGATTAGTGGAACTTGAATTCAATAAAATATCTGGAATTGAGAATCCAATGATGACTGTGAACCCATTTTCAATTGTCGAAAAATCCCATCTGGTTCACTAATGTCTTTTAGGGAAGAAAACTACCATCCTTACCTGGTCTAGCCTACATGCGACCCCAGACCCACGGCAATTTGGTTGACTGTTAACTGCCCTCTGGGCAACTAGGGATGGGAAATAAATGCTGCCTGGCCAGCAATGAGAATGAATAAAGAAAAAAAAATTCCATTAGCTTTGCTGATTACTTGCTGTTCCAGCATGCTAACATTATGTGACCATGAGCAAGGATACCCATATCCCTTTCAAATTATGCTTCTCTCTTAAGTAATAGACTGCTTTTCTATTCTTCCTGAACAATCTCTGATTTCCCTCATTTTACTCCATCTGCTAATTGTTTGCCACTTTATCTAAATCCCTGTGCAGACTCTTTGTAAACCCCTCACAACACACTTTCCTCTGTATCCTTATATAATTAACATATTTGTATATTTAGCACAATCCTAATCATTGATACAGACAATAAATACTTGAGGCCCAATGCTGATTCCACTAGTTAGTTTGTCAACTTGAAAATGACTCATTTACCTTCACTGTCTGTTTCCTGTTCAGCAAACCCCTGCCCATGCAAATGCACGTGCTATCTTTTTGAATGTCATTGCGAAATTCTGCTGGAAGACTGCCTCACTCCAGCCCAGTGACACACTCCAGTCAAACTCTGCCACTTCCTGCTCCCTGCTGGTTATGCAGATTAATTTGATATTAACAGTTAAATGAACGAATGTGCACAATATTAAAAATCTTTAGGCAAAAATTAATCACGAATGTTTTGGAAAACATGCAGCATTGCTCACCCCTCCTACACCTCATATGAGCTAGTTCCCTTGGTTCTTGATGTCATCTGACCAGCTGACGGGGAATTTATTTTAGGCTCTGAGCCATATACGATGATCAATGTGGTTCTGTGAATTGTTCCCAATGCTGCTACAACACAGTTATTAGCTTATTTAGTATAGCTATTAAACAACTGTATTGAAATTGCAAAGACATAAATCCATGTATTAGTCCAATAAAAACAGAACACAGATACTTCACCACAATGTTTGCAATTCTCTGGGGTGTTTCAAACCTCCAATGATATGTTGCCATACATCTATAAGTACAGAGAGATTATGTAAGTGGGCAAGAATTTGGCAGATGAAGTATAATGCGGAAATATGTGAACTTGTCCACTTTGACAGAATATTTTTAAAAGATTGCTCTGAAGGGGCATTGAACATTTATCTTTCTCTCCACACTTACTGCCAGACCTGATAGACCTGAAAGATTTCAGAATCCAGTGGTACATTGGGATCTGTCTATCTCGGCATATGAAATACACAAAGTTAGTGTGCAAATTCCACAGGCAATTGGGAAAGCAAATAGAATGTTGACATCTCTCGCAAGGGGAATTACATATAAAAATAGGGAAGTTTCACTGAAGCTGTGGAGGGCCATGGTGAGACCACATTTGGAGTACTGTATGCAGTTTTCATATCCATATTTAAAAAATGAACAAATTGTGCTAGATGCAATTCAGAGAAAGTTCATTTGGCTCAGTTTCTGGGTTGAAGGATTTATCTTTTAAGAAAAGGCCAACAGCCTTTTGGAGTTTAAAAGAATGTGTGGTGATATTATTGAAAGAAGATCATATTATCATACAGTACAGAAGAGGCCCTTTGACCCATCAAGTCTATACCACCAAAGTTACACAAAATCTATTTTAGTACCACTTTCCATCACTAGGCCCATAGCCTTGAATACCATGCCATTTCGAGTAATCATCCAAGCACTTTTAAAAGGTTACCTGCCTCAACTACCCTCCCAGGCAGTGCATTCCTGCCTCCCACCATCATCTGGGTCAAAGCGGATTTCCTCAAATCTTCTCTAAATCTCCTGTCTTCCAACTTAAAATTATACCCCCTTGTTATTGCCCTTTCAACTAACATGGAGCAGCTGCTTTCTATTCACCCTGTCCTTACCCCTCACAATCATAAGTTTCCCACATATAGTGTATGGATATTGGGAAGATGATTCATCCTTTGTGGAAGTATAGATCTAGGGAACCCTGTTCAAGAATAAGAGGTCTACCTTTTAAGGCAGATGAGATGAATTATTTTCGTGTCCAAGGTTCATTAGCGGAACTGTCTTCCCAGGAAAGCAGTCAGACTGTCACCGAATTTATTGAAAAACTGAATTAGATAGATTGTTAGTAGACTAGAAAGTTGAGGTTTATTGCTCAAGATGGGAATATACAGTTAGGACCTGAATTAAGTCATCTGCTTCCTTGATAAATGGTCCACTCCTATTTGTTTTCTGTAACCTACTCCTGCCCATATGCTAACCGGGGACAGTTAAGGATTGGAAAATCACACATCGGAACGTGGAATTTCCTGATTTTTGTGCTCCTGCCATCTGCACATATAAAAGGTATTACTGTCACTTCCAATAGCAAACCTCATGATTGAGAGCACAAAAGGAGGAAAGTAGGCTACACATTACTTGAGTGTTCAGAAAGTCATTGTTTGTATATATCTGAAAGTACCTGTGGGATTTGAGCTTAGAAAATCATCCCGTATGGCTTCCTGACATCACACCACCACCACCAACAATTCCACCCTCCCCCGACCCCAAACAACCCCTGAGGTTCCATAAGGTAGACAGTTGAACCATTCTTCTCAATGCAACTGCGTTACTTTTGTATACGTACAGAGGTTGAATGAAACATTACCTGCATGGGATTCTCAACAGTGTAACATTGTGAGTGTCTCCTAATGCTGATCAAAGTGATTATATTTGAGCAAAAGGGTACACAAAACTTGTGCATGTTTCAGTTGTATTGAGGGTTCAGTTGAGGAAATCAGCTCAGTTAAGATCAGACACAGTTTGAAAACGATAAACTGTTTAACTCTGTTTCGAGGAAATTGGGAGAAGGAGAAGACCATTCATCCCACCTAGACTGCCCCATCATTCAGTCCAATCATGGATGATTTCACATTTCAATGCCTTTTACTCTTCCAGTCCCTATAGCTCTGTTCACTCCTGGTAATCAGAAACCTATCAATATCTACCTTAAACATGGTTAAAAGACTGAGTTTCTCACTGGTAGAGAATGCCAAAGGTGCACAACTGTGTGAATTATTAAAATACTCCTAAAATTGGACCTAAGTTTTTCTTTATTCTTTCACAGGATGAGGGCCTCACTGGCTAGGCAGCATTTATTGCCCATCCCTAATTGCCCTGAAGGCCGTTAAGAATCAACCATTGTTGTGGGATTGGCATCATATGTAGGACAGACCAGTAACAATGATAGTTTCCTTCCCTAAAGGACATTTGTGAACCAGATGGGCTTTCCCAACAATCAGCAATGGCTTCATGGTCAGATATTTTGTTGAATTCAAATTCCACCATCTGGCATGGCAGGATTTGAACCCGGGTCCCCAGAACATTATCTGAGTCTCTAGATTAACAATCTAGTGATAATACCACTACACCATTGACTCCCCTATGTGGCATTCCCACTCAAAATTGTTAGTTTTGCCTGGTTCTTGGCCCCTCAACTAAGGGCCATATTGGATGCGGAAGACAATCCACCCAACCCGCCTGCCCAATAGGCTATATTATTAGATACCAATTTTCATTTCAGTCCCAAATTACTGGCTTTAAATTCCGAACTTGGTTCTTTTAAAAAGTAGCCAGACTCCTGATTGAAAACTCTGAACAACTCTTTAACAAAAACACACACACACACACACACACACACACACACACACACACACACACACACACACACACGTAGATTAATGGCTGGAAAAGATGCATGAAAAACTGGAAAACAGTCTAGAAAAACAGGAAATCCATTCAGGCAGAGATATAACCTATTCTCTCAGACCTTAATTATATATATAAATAACATTCCCATCTTTTCATTCCCTTGAAAGCATTTGCAATTATAGATATTTTAAGACTTTTATACAATATCTTTGCATTTTCACTGAACATATCGATATATACAATAGACATAGAATTATAACTAAAATTTTTGGCAATTGTGTAAGTTGTGATATGAGATTGGCCATCTCTCACAGCTTTTGGTGTATAATGAGTGGCTAATCCGACATTACCCACTTTACACTGTTAGGAGACATCAAAATTATTTCTTCGCATGTGAAATGAAAGAAAAATCTTTTATTCAGCTCGTCACACGCCAGTGGCTGCTAATGCATAGAGGAAAATTGTACCACTTTGTACATGTACATACTAGCCTTGGAATTTGACTTTTAGCATAGGAAAATTAAGTCAGGCACTAAAATGAGAGCAAAGTGCTGCAGGTGCTGGAGATGCGAAATAAATCAGAATGTGCTGGTTGAACTCAGCAGCTGCGAGACCTGCTGAGTTTCGCCAGCACTTTCTGATTTTATTTTCAAACAGTAACCACCGTGTTAAACTAAAGCGGGAATCTTATTAAAGCAGCAGAGTTGGAGTTTTTTCATGGATGCAGTGTTTGAATATAAAGCTGAAAGACCAAATTTCAAAGCCTGTTATATGTACTTTATATTCTGATATACACTTCTATACAGATATTGTATACATGGATATACTGTATAGAAAAATACAGATTAAAATCAGCAATTTTTTTTCATCCAGGAATTTTATTAACCTGTGATATGGGGAGTAAATTCATGTAAAATAAGGCATGTTATGAATTCTTAGTTTCTTCATTGATAACTGCCAAAAATGCCACATCAGAATACCTTGCACTGTTAATATTAAATTTAACCTTAAAGTCAAAAGGATAAAGCACAGATTTCCAATTAAATGTCTGCAAGGAAGAAAGACAAATTCTGCGAGCGCTGTGGGTCTTGCCTTTCTTGGTGCGCAGAGATACTCTTTAGTCTGTTGGCAAACTTTTCAATTTACATTGAACAACATTATCTTTCTCCTTCCTAGTGTTTCTTTTCTAGAATGAAGAAAACAGCTGCCTTAATTTACTGCTTGTGTAATTGCATTATTTTGCGACTGTCTGCTTCGGTGTCACTTATCATCCTAAAGTTAACTAAAGAAATAACAGACTTTTTCTTTTACCTGCTAGTGTTATATGGTTTCTGAACATATACGTGACCTATTTTAACAGAATGTTACTTGTATATTCAAATGCAGTTATATAATGAAAACAAGACCTTGTAGTGTTTTTATATCTCATTTCAGTATGCTTCCTGAACATTTTATAGTATTATTTATTAAAAAGTTGAAAAATAAAGGAAATTGATTGCATAAAAGAAATGGAATCCTTCACTCCATGTACACAGAACCAAGATATTGGGTGTGTTCCAGTTCTCTGTAACGGTGGGCCATGCAGTCTCAAGAACCTCGAACAAAATTATCTGTAGACAAGCATCATGTGCCATTAATTTAATTTTCAGATTAAGCGTGCTATTCAATTCCTTAAAGCAGAAAGTCATGGGATGTTTCTTTCCTTGTAATGTAAAAAGATGTATGTGTGACTTTTTCTCCCTCCATGTATTGCATATGAAGCCAAAAAAATAAATGCTTGAAATTTCAGTGTACATTCCTACAACAGCGGGTGGATGTAGTATTGTTCCACATTTCACTATGTCTCCCAGTAGGCATCATGCAAGTTATCCATGTCTGTTTATAGGCACTGGATTATACACCTGTTTGGTTGTTAAAATCTTCACGTACATACATAATAATCCTCTCCACTGTAGCACTACCTTGTGATCTTGCATGGTGAATTTGGTCAGCCTGTGCCAGCTGGTAGCTTGAATTAATCCAACAATTCGTATTCATATAGCACTTTTTAACTGGGAAAAAAACATCCCAAGACATATCACATTGACTGAGAAAAAAGGATGCTGAGCTGAAGCCCATAACATTTAGGAAGGATAATGAAAAGCATGGTGAGGAGTTGAAAGGATTTAAGTGGAATGAATTCTGGGGCTTCGGTAGCAGAAAGCATGGCCACCAATAATGGAGAGAAGGGTGGGTGAATAAGAGACTTCTGTGAATATGAAACAAAAGCAGAAATTACTGGAGAATCCTTAAATTCTGGAAAAGTCCCAGTGGATTGAAAAACTGCCGATTCAGCAAAAAAAGCATCCGAGACAAAGAACAAGTAACTGTAGACTGGTTGATTAACGTCTGTTATTGGGAAAATTTCAGAGTCTATAATGACAGATGTGTTAGCAGAGCATTTAGAAATACACAGTATTGATCAAGCAGAATCAGCATGGCTTCATGAAGGGAAAATACGCCTCACAAATTTACTACGATTCTTTTCGGAGGAAACAGTCAGAATAAATAAAGGGGAAGCAGTGGAATTAAGGATTTTAAGAAGGCATTTCATAAAATACCACACATTAGGCTATTTAATAAGATACATGCCCACGGTATTGGAGGTAAAATAGTCGCCTGGATGGAGGATTGGTTAACTAGTAACAGTATAAAGATGTGCGCACTAAGTGGATTAGCCATGCTAAATTGCCTGTTGTATTCAGGGATGTGTAGATCAGGTGGGGCATAGAGGGATGAGACTGGGTGGGATGCTGTGACGGTCAGTGTGGACTTGTTGGACTGAAGGGCCTGTTTCCACACTGTATGAAATCTATGATCTATGATCTAGTAGAAGACACAGAGTTGGGATAAGGGTGACAACCCAAAACTAGTCAGTGCCACAGGAATGGATGCTGGGGCCACAATTATTTATCATATGTATTAATTATTTGCATGAGAAAGGTGAATGTTCTGTAATCAAGTTTGTAAACAACACAAAAATAGATGGGAAGGCAAGTGCTGAGGATGACACAAAGAGTTTGCAGAGGTATGTGGAAAGTTTAAGTGAGTGAGCAAAACTTGGCAAATGTAAGGTTGTGTAAGGTTGTACTTGGGCAGGAAGAATGCAGGAGTGACTATGATTTAAATAGAGAGAGACTCCAGAAAGCTATAGAATAGAGGGATTGGGACATTGTGTGTATGAATCACAAAATGCTGGCACTCCAGTTTCATGAGAAATAGAGAAGGCAAATGAAATGTTGGACTTTGGTTTTAAGGAAATTGCATATCAAAGTAAGGAGATTTTGTTAAAACTGTATAAAGCTCCAGTCAGACCACGGCTGGAATACTCTGAACAGTTTTGTGTCCCTTATCTGACGAAAGCTATACTGGCATTGGAGGCAGTCCGGAGAATGTTCACTTGGCTGATTCCAAGTATAGAGGGACTGTCTTATGAGGAAAGGTTCAGTAGTTTTGGCCTGTACTCATTGGAGTTTAGAAAAATGAAGGGTGACTACTTGAAGTATAAAAGATTTCTTGGGGGACATGGCAGCGTAGATGTGGAGAAGTTGTTTCCCGTTGTGGGAGAATCTGGGACTAGAAGGCATACTGCACAGTGCTGTAGAGGCTGGGTAATTAAGTGTATTCAAGGCTTTTAATCAGCAAGGGAATTAAAGGTTATGGGAGAAAGGCTGGAAAGTGGATTTGAAGGTTATGAGATCACTCATTGAATGGAGAAGCAGACCGGATGGGCAGAATGACCTACTTTGCTCCTATGTCTTTGGAAACACTGAATGGATCACACAGCATCTGTGGATAGAGTAACAGATATTGTTTCAGGTTTGTGAGCTTTCATCAGAAAAACGGTGTATCCAGTGATCAGGATCTAGGCATGTAGGAGTTTATGAAGACAGAGGTCTGAGGGCACAGCACTGATGATTCTAAATGTTAGGCATGGCTCCATGAACCAGTGTTCATCAGTGATCATTCAGGAGATGAGCTATGGGAATAGTACTTGATGTACAAAAAGATCCAGGCAGTAGAGCTTTGGGTGCGCTGAAATGTACAGCAGTATGAGGCCAGACAGGAAAATATTGGAATTACCAACTCCTAAAGTGACAAAGAGAAGAGTTCTAGCAGCAGGAGAGGTGAAAGGAAAGAATAATAGAGATAAAAGAAGGCATTCTTTATGATAGAGAAAGACTAGTAAAAGCTCCCACAAATGCAAACAGTTTGATACAGCCAGGCCAACGGAATGTGGGGTCATGCTATGGAGTTTACTGCAGGTGCTGAAGAGAATCACTTTGTGGTTAAATCAGTGTTTAGCTGGAATAATTTGTGACAGAACAAAGAACTGTTTCACTTCTGATTATTGGCTTCCCTAATGTTGAGTATAAAAATTCAACCCCATTTAGTTATTTATTAACAGGCAGCAGTTACTAATATTAAGTACCATAACTTTACATGCACATACATTTACATTTTTTTATTTAAACTTGGTAACAAATACATTAAATGATTGTCAGTTTTCTCAGAAATACAGTAAAAAGCTACACAAACAAATTTTTGCACCATATTGTATTCCAAAGGAATGAAGAGCATTAGGCAATTCCCACTGATACTGACTGCTAATATATGAAGATGCCAGTACCATTGAATACTAAATTCACAATGATCTCTGTGAAAATTATTTCTGAAGAGGCAGATATCAGTGCCATTCATGACTAAAATGGGCAACGTTATCATTTCCATTACTGCAACTAGTGACAATAATAGTGACATTCATTATTACAGAGAAAATAATACCATTGTCACTGATTGCAATAAAGACAGACATTTAACTGGCATCACTATATAGGCAGTCATACCATCGCCATTATTTTAAATGATCTTGTCATTCATTACAATTGAGGCAGTGATAGCATTGCATGCATTCATGTTGAGACAGAGACGTCATTGCTGTTTCATCATCATTCCCATTCACACCATTTAGATGGAAATCACAAATAATGGTAGGAGGTAGTGATGGATTGATTAAGGTATAACAACAGAAGAGGAAAACAGAGATATAGTGGATGTTATGCCACGGTGTTGAACATTGATTTGAAAGTATTGGAGATTTCTCCTTCAGAGACGGAGAATGGTAAATGGGGGAAAAAAAAGTATCGAAGTTTACAATTTACAAAATGAGTCTATAACAATGAAGATAAACAATTGCAAATGACCCAAGGTCCCAAAAACAAAGTAAACTGAATTTGAAGGTGGCAGTTTCATTTGTAATTATTTCCCCAATGCTTCCCATATCTGACCACACAGATAAACATATGGGCAAATTCTTTTAAAAAAGGGGGAGTAATCTGGAATCAGTGTAGCTACATTTGCCGGGTTCAAGATGTTGTTTGGAATGTAATGGAAGTAATAATTTTCTCCTCAGATATCATTTCTGTTCATTATTCCCAGCAATCTATTCTGTACAAAATGTAATCCATTTACTTACCTTAAATATTTTCATTTTTTAAGTTTCTAGAAATATTTAGACATTTTCCATTTTTTTAATAAATTGTTTGGGTCAACTCGGAGAAGCCAATCTCCATTCAGAGACGCCTATTTAAACAGTGAGATGCACTGCCTCCATTGAAGGGCATTGGGTAAATAGTATGTGCTCTTGAATTTGGTACAGAATAGCTGGAGGAAGAGCTGTACGTACAGCAAAAGCATTTGGTAAAATGAATTTATCTCACTCGTGTTGACTGTAATCTGAGGTTGAAATCCATAAATGTTTAAAGCGTGAGTGAAGATTCCTGAAAGGAATAGGACAAGATACTAACGAGGGGATAGGCCAAAAAATCTATTGGTCCAACATCCCTCGGTTGTCTATCTCACGTTCCAGGCTGCTGTTAACTCGATAGATTACAGCTGCAGGTCACATTTATAAACAGAAACTATTCATTATAACAGCACATGAGCATATGTAAGTAGTAGTTTATTCTACAATTACTCCTCATAATTAGTGGCAGCACAACTATTGAGTTGACATTTTGCACTTCGTCACCATCTCTGTTACACCACTGCACTCGTGAAAAAGCTTGTAGAAGCTCCAACAAAACAAGTAAAATTCCATTGAATATTCAACAGGAATTGGTGAAAGGTAGGTACAACATGAGCCAGATAGGTGACTCATCAGAAAGAGAGAAGTATTTGAATTTATTCCTTCTTTAGCAGGTTACACTGTTAGGGTCTTTTTGACGCCTGGTCCATGCTGCTACATGTCCAACAAAGACAGAATACAATTAGTCACACAGCAATAAGGCTTATTTTCTGACTGTGCATTGCAGAAAGGAAATTTTTCTGACTGATGGTAAATTAGGATATACACCCTGGCTTCCTGGTTTTCTTCCAGGAAAGGATTCCCATCAGCACCACAAAGTTGGCAATGTCCCAACTTTTCCCAGATTCACATACCATCGGTGTTACATTTTAACCACAGTTCTTAGGAGGGAATAGTTTGCAACTTTTGACAAAATTTAGTTGACTGCCAATACCTCAATCAATTTTACAGATCTACTAAACTTCCATTTAGAAACAGGGCAGTGATATTTGTAGGTAAACTGGACCCAACTGGGACAGGCATTTGCACATAAATCCAAAATAGCTAACTACAAGTTCACATTAAAGCTGGTGTCCTGATTAAAAATATTTGCAACTATTATTCATATCATTGTTTCCTTTGGAGATTCCCATCTGATTTAAAGATTACACTTAAGTACCCAATTTCCAATTAGTCCCACATCCCAATAGTAATGGATGTTGTTCGATATGTATATCTGTGTCATCTGCACAGCACTAGAAAACAGCTACACTTCCCTCCTCTCAATCTGGATTACGTGACATGCTAAGTCAGTGATGCTGTTGATAACCAATGGAGGAAAATATGTGACCTTCTGTAACTATTTGAAAGATGTTCAAATAGAGTGCCTCAACATCATAAGTACTGAATGAAGAATTTCTCTGTTACCAGCTGGTGAATATTAATCAATAAAGTCGTAGAAACTACATCACAACTGTTAACATTTCAATGTCAGATGGCATCATGCATTTCAACTGTAGAAACTCAATGGTAGCTGTTGCTCGGAAGAAATGGCCCTAAAATAGAATAAATGGAACAAGTATTTGTCTGGCTTTGTATGTACTTGTATACACAGATGTATACTTGTGCACGTGTGTATATGTGTGCATGCAGATGTGTGTGTATCTATATGCCTATGTGTGTAAGGATAATGTGAGCATACATTTACACATTCTGGAGTGACCTGAAGACTAATATTATGGAGTCAAAGTAACCAATGTCCATTTTGACAGGTGTGTTATGTGCATAGTTTATCTTGTACTGTTATAGCGCAAAATAATGGCCTGTTTATTCATGTACAATTGGAGATGACTAGTGAGAGATTGCAAAAAAAAATTGGAAATATCTCAAAACGAGGTCAGCAAATTGGACAAAGAGCTGTGTGTGTCTCAAAGTGCTCACAAATAATACTTGGATCCTTGTGCTTGGTTCGTGCTGCACTTGAACCTTCCGTTAGGAAAGCAGCACTGTAATGTCTGCCAGATATTCTCCATTTCTTTGCTCCTTTAGTGCAATGGCAGATTAAACTGATTGCTCTTAGCAAATGTCTGGAATAACAATAAATTACTCATAAAGAAAATGTAATACCATAAATTGTTGGGGTGGAGACAGAAAATACATAAAGAGAAAAAAGAAATCAAAAGTGAAACAAAATTGGATGGATTAAGGGATGTGTGACACAGTAGAATAATGAGTACATATAGCACAGAATTATGTACACATCACCGGATGATATGTAGATCTGTCACAAAACAATGTACACATCACAGGTTAATGTACACATCACAGGTTAATGTACACATCAAGCAATACACACATTATACATTACAGGCATATTTCACAGGGTATTATACACTTCACAGGGTAAATGTACATATATATATATCACAAGATAGTTTATAAAAGAAGATAAGGACAATTATATCACAAGATAACACAAAGACTCACCCCTCATTTAGTCCAGACTGTAAATGACCGAGAGAAACACAGACAAGGATATTGGTTTATTAAGTTCTGTTGTCTTGCATCTTATCAGTTCTCTGAGAAATACTTGGATTATCTGATATACTACAGGCAAAGAATTGTTGCAACTAGTAAAATATACCTCAATACAAACATACAAAGTGTCAAATGTGCACCATTGGCATTGGTGTTGGTGTATCTATGGTCTTAAAGAAACTATATGCAGCAATTAAACCAAATATAAGTAGAGTTATGAAATATCGCTAATTCCATATACACACCACAGGGATAATTTTAACTTTAAGTAATAGTGGAAATGAAGTAATATTGGACTGACCTCCTGTTAAACATCTTTCCCACTGATTTAACTAATTGGACAAGGTGTGTAGGTGGGCCATCTATTACTTCTCACATACATAGACTATCAGCAAAAGTTAAAATGCACCTTAATATTAAAAAAAGTTCTGATTATTCTCTCAATATCCAGTGTGCATTCAATTAATATCTATGTAACCTAGAACATTTATCAAGAAGTGAGACTCTTTTTTGAGGGGTGTGATGTTTGTGATCAGTCACTGTAAACTCTAACAAAAACATCAAATATGCCTACCCCCACCAGAATTTTCACCAGCAAGGCATTGAGAGAAGCTCGGAGGAAATCATAGCAGTGATTTGTAAAGGTGGATCCAAAATGGATTTACTTTTGCACATGACACAGAGTCAGTATTCAGTGATGATCAAAGGGGTGAGAAGTCTTGGATTTTGTTTTAAACGATATTTACAGACGGCTGCAAATGGTCTCCCAGGGTGTTCTGTGGGCATTTCCCTCTTTAAATTAAATAAACTTCTCCAGGGCTAAGGAGCTGCTTGTCAGTTACTGTATATCACTGAACTGCCAGTACCTTCTCAGTTCAGTCAAGGATGGGCAATAAATGCAGTGTTTTCAACGATGCCCACTTGCTAAGAATTCATTTCTAAAAGCTGCAGATGACCAGATAAAGGCAAATCCCTGTTGGGAATAGAAATTTAAATTTTAAAAATGAATATTTATACTATATTCTTAGGCACTGTGGAGACATTTAATGCATAAAATGTTCCCTCAAGACTTTCCCATTAGGTTTTAAGAAATAATAGTCCAAAATGAAACTATACAGCACCTCATATAAATGTATATATGGCAATTAAATCTTTGGCAGCCAACTCAATGAATGCATACATCTGTTGGCTTGTGTTTGTAATACAGATGACTACAAGCAACATGTTGATTATATAACTGTTGACCTTGGATTGATTTGCTGCTTGTTCACTGCAGTGTTAATAATTCACAGCAGATACAGTATTTTGGAAATTAGCCTCCACCATCAGTGCTACGCGTGTCCAGTATTACAGATCCCACATGTACTGGAGAATCCAGATGCCAGTTGCATAAGCAGATACCTAAGAACGGCATTTCATGAGAGTAAGCTGAGTGATTCAGAAACTCAGAAAATCACCCCTGTCATTATCACTCACTGATAATGCTCGAGTGTAAGCCACTTGTGGTGAATTACAACCACAGAAAAATAAAAATATATTGTACCACTTAACAATGTCTCATTGAGAGTTTGGCAGGCTTTTCTGCTTTGCTCAAGTGACATGGAAACAAGCTAGAACTGTGTGTTCAAGTTGGAATCTCAATGACTTACTAGACCTAGTCAGTAATGTCATAATTACATTGTGCTGACAACAGGAAACCTATTCCCACCCAATCTCAGAAGTATTCTTTTGAAACAGAATAAACATCATCTACTTTTACAAATTCTGCACTGTTTTGCTGCTCAAAGCTGGCAGGAATGGCTGGAGCTAACGACAGGGTAGAAAACTGAACCTGAGAAGAGAACTGGGAGCAAGGACTATGTCGGTGAAAATAGGGAGATTAAAAAGATGCCATTGGTGAGAGAGGGAAGGATGAGTATTTAAGTAACCCCAGGGCAACTTGCAACATCCAGTGAAACACTCCGGCTTCTCTCGACCCACAGGGAATCTTCATAAAAATGTAGCGCATTCACTTGTTCTGACATTTTCTGACCATTCTATAACCTCACACTCATCTTCTCAGAATTACTGCAGCACCAATAGAGGCCATTCAGACTAATACATTCATGCCATTTCTCTCCAAAAGCAACTAACTTTGCTCCACTCACCAACCTTTCCCTCATGCCCCTGCAAATTCTTTCTCTTCAGATAATTATTGAATTCCCTTTTGAAAGACATGATTGAATCTGTCCCCACAATGTTATCAAGGGCTATATTCAGTTTTCTAACAATTCAGCATGTAAAACTGTTTTAAATCATCATGTCTTTGGTTTTTTTGCCATTCCTTTTGAATCAGTGTCCTCTGGTTCATGACCTTCCATCAAAGGGTGCTGTTTCGTTCCATCCACTCTGCCCAGTCCCCTCATGATGTTGAAAACATCTAACAAACTTATCTTAACCTTAACTTCTGTGATCTATCCATGCATCTGTCGTCCTTCATGCCTAGATTTTTTTCTCATGATCTCTTTTGTACCCTACCACCTCCATAATCTTGCTAAAATACGGTTCCCAGATTGGACACAAAGCTCTATTTGAGGTTAAACAGGTGTTTGACGGAATTTTTTGGGGCCACATTTGACAGCCTGTGATTTTGAGATAAATTTGCTTTGTTGGAAATGAAGAAATAGCCATCGCAATGTTTCAAACTGAACTAGACCCTCACCTTCCAGTTGCCTGAATCCAGGCAGTTAAATCGGCTGTGTGGGGCAGAGGGAATTAAATGGAGGAGAGAGGGCATGAACAGAGAGCCACCGTCTCCACTCATTCAGAATTTTAATCTTCCATTGGAATTGTTCAATCCAAGCCATCCAATCCAAACCAGAAATCAATGTTGTTAAAACGGGAAAATGTTTTTAACAGATAATGCTAACATCCCTTGCTGTAAATAAGCAAAAGAATCTATTATATGATAGCATTGTAGGATAACTGATAATGCATTGCACTTCACTGAATGCTCAATAACTACACAAATGTAAACTTTATTTATAAAATAATCACCACCAAGCATTCAAACAGGCAAGTGATGCATTTAAGGAGAGACTAGAGAGGCATATGTGGGAGAAGGGAATAGAAGCATATGCTGATAGATGGACAGAGACTGGAGAAGGCTTGAATGGAGCATTAGTGCAAGAATGGAGTAACTGGAGTCAATGCTGCGCGTTATGTGATGTAAACTACGAACAACTCAAACACATCCCCTTCCTTCTTACTGGCAATATGTAAAACAAAATTAGCAAGGCACTACATTACAGAACTGGTATCTAATTGTCTCTGATGAGAAGCCATAAAAATGTCATGTCAACTTGAGTCCAAGATAAAAACATTCCCTTCATATTGTCAAGCGTTGCAGCAACATTGCAGCATAAGTCTGACTGGCAACGACCAACTTTAACTCTCTGCCTGCTTGGCAGTAAAACTGCAGTCTTGCCGTCACCATGTTTCTCCTTCTCATTGTTATTTTCGCCAAAGGTGGCACAAACAATAGATGTGGATATGGACTCCTAGGAAGTGGTTGAAGCCAAGACAATTTAAGGGCAAGCTAGGCAACATGAGATTGAGAAGGAACTAGGTCTTTATGATTATAGATTTGGATGACGGAGGATGAAAAGAAATAAACTTGATTGGTGCGTAAACACTGGTAGGGACAGGTTGGTCCCAAATGGTCTGTTTTGTGTCAGATACCCGATATAATCCTGTGGTGGGAGATTTGTTACTTTCAAAGTCTCAGGCTTTGAGGAAGAGGCAGAGGTGCATCTCCAATCCAATTTTGAGTGCACCCAAGCTCCACATCATGAACAAACTAATCCAGTTGTATGTTTGGAAAATTTATTGATTGAATTCTTCGATCAAGCAGCAGCTTAAAAATGTTGCATTGTTTTAAAATCTTCCGTGCCTTACCCATGCCCACTGAATGAATGTAAAGTGCTTTCTGTATGACTTTCTGATTAATGCTATTTGTTGATTTCTCCCCCCCCCACTAGAATTACTCCCACATCTCCTGAAATGTGATCACTTATAACTAAATAGTCTGTACAGCAAGCACAAGTTGCATCACTGCTCAGAGGCTGAAGGACTTTATTGCCAGTTTTTATTTTTAAATGCTAGAATTTTTTAAAAATAACATGGCCATTCAAAAACTCTGGCAGTGAGAAAGGAAACCTGTGAATTGCTGTAGAATTGTATGGGCACAGCTTCCTGCTTCAGATGTGGATGTAAAATGGGCTGTAACAAATCAGCTGCCAGTTATGTACAGTGCCCCCTTATATTGGCTGCAATGGAACAAAAATCAGGTGGCTCTGTAATGGGCATCTGGCTTATGCTTTGCTGAAATACAAACTTACAAACACTAAATCAACTCACCACCAACTGTTATCACACTTTGTGCTATAGAATGGCCACTCGTTTGACACCAGTGTCCAATATATAATATGACTAATTACACCCTGTTCCAATATATACCTGATAATCTACATTCACTAGTATAAACTGACCAACCGAATCTACATCCTAGTGTGCAGTTCCTGCTTAAACCCAATCCTTTGTGTGCACTTGTTTGTTAAATCCACATTTGAATATATACTTGCCTGTGGTAATTGTTTTTTATTCCTGGTCCAGTTTTGAGTTAACTATTGCCTGTCAATATTTAAGCTCATCCTGACTGGCTCACTGACCTGTTCCATTAAATGTTATTGAGGATTATACAATAAAATAAAAACACAAAAAACCCCTATATACATCAGTTTCAGTCCAAGCCCATCACTGTATACAGATGCAAGTGTGGTGAAGCTCTTTGCTCGAGCACGTTCATAACTGTCCAGGATTCAACCCAAAACAAGTCCTTCAGTTCAACAAAATAAAATCCGACATCCACACATCATGTTCTATATGCACAACATATATCAGAGTGCCACAGATAATGCCTTCTGCAAGCTTCCGACTTTATCATATATAGAGTTCCATCACATCTGTTAAGTAAACATTAACCTTTCAGTAGTAGGGAAGAATTATATACTTATGTACACATTTCAATATAACTTCATAAAGCCAATTTCATTCACCTTAAAACTAAAATTAGATTATGCTTGTACTGTACATGTTAAAGGTAATTTCTTCACTCAATCTGACATTTGTACAATAATGCTACACACCCACTTAATCAAATGCTACCTCCAGATAACTGAGTCGACAACAGGGGCAGGCAAAAAGGACTGCACAGATCATATCTCAGGCATTTTCACTCAGATCCTGGGTGTGAAAGAAATCAAAATGCATGCACTGCTGACGTGTTGGATATGTTTGTGCGGAGATGGAAACAATACATGAGATCACCTACAAAACAGCCCCTGTGTGTGGTATTGCTGCAAGGCATCAAATTGCTTCCAGCTCCTCTTCATCATACATATCAGAAGATTACTGAACAACGGTAGTAAGGAGAAGTGTTTCGGAGTGCTGGTGCACTTTCACAGAAGGAAAATAAAAGCAAAAGAAAACAATGACTTGACATCTGTTCGTCCTGCTTCAGTTTACATCGTAGTTTAGTATTTGCTCTGTTTCAGCTTATCAATGTGGTAGCAGAGCTTCAGGGCAGGGCCCAGCTTCAGTCCCATGTACTTCATTATCATGTCGCTCTTCAGCAAGATCAAAGCATTGCCGTCAATCTCCTGAAAATAAAACAGGGAGTGGAAGAGAAGCACATCAAATCATGAAAAGGTGGCTTACTTTTACCAGGTGTAACAAAAAGAGACTGCTGAGGTGAAAACAGATGTATAGGAGCATAAGATAGGTTTGAAATTTTATGGAGAGCGAGTTTCTGTGATGGATGCGGAACCCAAAACAAACATGTCATTTCATCTCTCGGAGTTGAATAAATGTGGGTTTTATTCAGATTTCCAACATTTGCAATTTTTTTCTCGTCCTGGTCTCTTTGAATATTTTCAGTGCCCTACCAGGTTCCTAATAATGTTGAGTATAAATCTACTTGCACTGTACTCCAACACAGTCTTCTCAAAAGAGAATCAAGATAGTAGCCTGGCAATGGAATCACTGTGTTGGCCTAGTTTTAAAGCAAAGCTGGCATTATTATTGCTTATTGTACACTATTGCTACCACTTACCTACAGTCCAATTCATTGGAACATCTGTAACGGTGTGCTCAACAGGAAAGCCTAAGGCTGGTTTACATGCTACATACATACAGGTGCATAAACACACACATATACACACACACACACAGGCGACCAGAGCAAGTACAGGAACATGTCAAGTTCTAATGGTTTAACCATTTAAAGGAATCCACTACAAAGTGCTAATTTCTCACTTCAATCTAGGTGTAACAGCAGAATAAATATGACATTCTGTTAAAGCAGATCAACTTCTAACAAACACGACTATCCAGTAACAGCACGTTTGACACTATTCGTTCATAGTGCAGTGCATCCTATAAATGATGCCACCATTTCACTTTAAAAAGTCATTGCTACCTCACTAAAGGTCAGTCAAGCCAATTAGCAAATGAACATAGGAAATCAGAGCAGGAGTAGACCATTCGAGTACTAGAGCCTGCTTTTTTATTCATATGAATATGGTCAACATCATTTTCTCATAGTACTCCCGTATCTCTCGATGTCTTTAGCATCTAGAAATCTATTGACCTCAGTCTTGAACATAATGACTGAGCCAGCAGCCTTCTGGGGTAGAGAGTTCTGAAGATTCACAACCTCATAAGTGAAGAAACTATTTCAGTGCTAAATCATCTACCCGTTATTCTGGTACTGTATCTAGTCTGAGACTAGTTTGATCCTGCACGTTTAAATCAGAAGATTGGCCATGCTATGTCTATAGCTTTCTTAGTTAATTGTTGTGCCTGCATACAAACATTTTGCAATTCATCATGAGGATATACAGATTGCTGTGCATCTCAGAGCTGTACAATCCTTGCGCTTACGTTTTTGAATGACTTTACGAACTTCTCTCCTTGATCTAATTCGACATTTAATTTTTTTTTATTAACCACAGTAGATCACTTTTGGGTGTTAGTGCCTCAATGAAGTGTTATATTTGAGGTAAAACCATGTATCTTTTATTTAATTACTAGCCATTGCCTACCTATTATCAGACCTTTTAGTGTAGCTTCCCAAACTACCAACATTACCTTGTTCCTCATATCTTCATAGTCTCTTTTGTTTAGATTTAAAATCCAAGTTTTGGATTGAAGCGCAAAATTTTCAAATTTAATGTAAAAGCAACTTTATGACATGATTATTAGTTAACCCCTTCTCACTGCATTATACCAGATCTAAAATAACCATTCTCTAGTTGGTTCCTCACCACACTGTTCAAGAAAACTATCTTGAATATATTCCAGGAATTCATCTCCCACAGCATTAGGTACTAATTAGATTTATCCAGTACAGCTTGAAGTCCCTTGTGGTCACTGTCTTACCTTTGTTACATGCATCTCTAATTTCCTAACCTATACCATGCTGTACATCATCAATACCGTTTGACAGCTTATAAACAACTCCCACCAATATTTGCTGTCTATGGCTGTTTCATAGCTCTAGCCAAACTGATCCAGCATCCTAATCTTCTGATCTGTGCCTACCTTGGTAAAAAATTAAAACAGCAGTATGAAATTAACACACGCAAATGTTCAAACCTTTTTGGAGAACAACAAGTTAAATTGGCAGGTCTTGTCTTATGTCTGATTAAAAAATAATCCCAGGTTTAATGCATAATTACAGTCACCAAGTCAAAGATCTTTTAAACAATTTATTCAAGGGATATGTGAACTGTTGGTAACAGCAACATTTGCTAGCCAGCCTAATTGCCCTTGTGAAGCTGATAGTGAACCACTTTTTTGAATGCAGCTGGGTGGCTTGCTAGGCAACTTCAGAGGCCAGTTAGAAGTCAACCATATTGCTGTGGGTCTGGAGTCACACATAGGCCAGACCAGGTAAGGATGATGTATTTCCTTTCTTACAATGCATTCACAGATTCATAAAATCCCTACAGTGTGGAAAGAGACCATTTGGCCCATCGAGTGTGCACTGACCCATGAAGAGCATCCCATCCAACTATCCCCATAAACCCACATTTACCATGGCTAAACCACATAACCTGCACATCCCTGGACATTACGGGGCAATTTTAACATCACTAATCCACCTAATTTGCACATCTTTGGACTGTCACTGGAAACTGGAGCATAAGTGAACCAGATAAATTTCTATGACAATTTAGTAGTTTAATGGTCGCCAATGCTGATCCTGGTATTTTTAAAGCCAGATTTATTCAATCTGCATTTAATTGTATTTAAAATCCTCAGCAATTGTGTTGGCATTTGAACTCTGGTCTTTTGGCAATTTGTTTTGGCTTCCAGATTAATGCAAGTACAAAGCCCTAAAATCTAAAATGTCAAAATACAAAGTCTAATATAAAATTAGAAAATGCAGGAAATACTCAGCAGTTCAGAAAGCGTCTGTGGAGGAAAAAATTGAGAGGGTTACAGGTTCAGTAACATAACCACCGAGAGACTGTATCCTCATTTTTATGTCACCTCATAGACTAACACTTACATGTTTTCTGAAAAGTTCAGCATGTGGACCCAAAGCCTGAGGGTCAGATTCTCTGACAAACCGCATTACATCTTCCACAGTCCAGGTAGATGGATGCCTGCTTGAAGACCGTAGGGAGTCCTGAGAAAGCATGTGTCGTTCAGGGCCTGAGGCAGGACTAGGTGCTGATACAATGCAGGGGGGAAATTTAAAGAAACAGTAAAAAAAAACCTTTCAACAGTGTCCATGAAGCAAATTATTGAGTAAAAACCAAAACCAAATAACAACACATCCAAATAACACAAATTCTAGGTCCATTCTACATTTTATTAGTGTTATTTGGAATATTTATGCTCATTGTTATTCGTTCACTATGAAAGACTGTGAATGTTATCTATTGTTGTGATATGCTATGGACTAACCCTTATTTCCCATGTAATAAACACATCAAGATAGCTGACTTAGTGTCCAATAAACTAGACACGTATGTAATGGCTACTGTTCGAATTGACATACATTTCTTATTCAGTCCTTCAACGTTTGGAGTTAGGAATGACTCATTGCTTCAAATTATTTCCAGGTTTGTTGATGCCGCCCCGCCCTGCCCCACAGCCTAGTTCCTTCTGCCTGTCTCCTCCCCTCCCCACGGCCTCTCCAGCCCCACCTCAAATTTAAAGGGGAACCAGAAACATTTCATTTCTCTCTTCGTAAGCAGATATTCTAGAATTCAGCGATGCAGACCACAAGGCAAGTCTACCGAGGCTGTGTGAAATGCAGATGCTGACTTCCTCTAATCTGATATCACAGCAATAAGCTGACCTGTTCTTTCGGCACCACCTCCTTCCACATCCTGTTTCCCCACTCTTCCCTCCCAGTAACCAGAACCAGTCTGACACACTGAGGCCTTGTTCATGGCAGCGCCAAAGAAAACCTTGAGAAAACACACTTCTTGCTCTCTGCAATCAGAACCAAACAAGGTCACTCTTCAGTGTGAAGACAAGCACTGTTCTAAAAATACATTGATTTTTTTTGTTTTAAAAATCATAACTTGGAGTAGGCGGCCTGGGCACAAATGGCAGGGGCAATATGGTTGCTTGGAATTTTAACTCATTTTCACAGAAGCATTCAAAGTTTCAACAGGGCAACTACTGGACTCTTACATTGGCGATGGGAAGCAGGTGATCTCAGTTACCAAGGTGCTGGGCATTACGAGAAACCCATTCAAGAAAGTGAGTCAATGGTGGAGCTCTGTCACACGACAGCATCCAGTCAGTTTGGTGCAGTCACAGTGAGTAAAAATGCTGGATGCATGCAGTGGAACAAGAGTTAGGATGGTATCTACGTCAAATGTGTCAGAGTCAAGGACGGTTGTTATACAGAACATGACTTCAACACATTGGTATTTATCCCACTCAAATCAAACCCATGAAGAAAGTAGCAAACATAAGGCTCTGCACAGTGTTTGAAGATAAAACTGAGAGGAATGAGCACATGTGAAAATGGGAAGTGCAGATGCTGGAGAATCCAAGATAACAAAGTGTGCAGCTGGATGAACAAGTAATGAGCACATTGTGTTTTGTCAATAATCAGGGGATTATAGATTTAAAGTAATTGATAGAAAGCATGTAAAAATTATTGGAATATGCATTCAAAGTTCTGCAACCTACAGCACAATGGACCAAAAATTGGAAAATGGATAAGGCTAGAATACTGTATTTTGGCAAATACAGGTATAATGGGTCAAATATCCTCTTTCTGAGCCGTCAGGTTTCTATCAGGTAATTGCAAGGTTTCAGAGGCTTAAAACAATGTCGGACCAAGTTGTTCCACTTCATAGATAAAATAACACAAGATAACAGCATTTAATTTTCAAGTCATTTCTGGCAGAAAATCATACAAAAGAAAATAAAAAGACAAGGATTCCCAAATGGTTTACAGCCAATCAAAGCATATTCAAAGTGTTTTGGCCTAAATTTTTGAAACAATGGAAACATGTCCAGCTTAGGCAAAATGGCACCTGAGGCCCAATTCAGGAAGTTCCACCCACAAACCTAGACTTCATGATTTTTTGTTAGGGTGAGAATGGGAGTGAGATGTATTTTGTACATCTTGGTTTATGAAGGGAATTGCACATAGCAAAGTGTGTGATGATACTATAGCTTTAAAGAGGTATATTTAGTCCTTTTGTTTAAATGAAGGAAGGTTGAAACATGGGTATCTCGTGGTCTGCTCAAAGCCAAAAGAGTAAACAGTTTGAGAGGAGCTGGCTTTCTTTTAAAGTTGGAACAATAGAAGCAGCCTGAATGGGTGGAGTCAAGTTCCCACAGAACCAGGATTTTTAGTTTTAGCTTTCCACAGTTGCTGGTATCTTGAAGCTGGATGTGGAGAAATTACTTCTCACAAAGGATCATGAGTCTATGGAATTTCCTACCCCAGCGAATGTGGGATATTGGGACATTGAGTAAACTGGAGGAGGAGGAGGAGGAGATCAACAGATTTTAAATCAATAAGAGGCCAAGGCATTACGGACAGCGGGCAGGAAAGTTAAGTTGAGGCTGAGTTGAGACCGGCTATGACTGTATTAAATGTTGGAGCAGATTTGAGGGGCTGAATGACCTATTCTCACTCTCAGTTCCTATTAGACTAAAGCTCATGCTAATTGTATGTACTTAAGGCACAAATTTCACATTACTAACAACAATTGAACATATAGGTGGTGGCTGTGTGAAATGTACCTGCATTACTGCTTCCTTTTGATTCATAAAAGGCCCCTCCTCCACCTGGGTTGGTGGAAAGTCGACGCAAGCCTGAAGAAGGAGGTCCATTGGAAGACTGATAGGATGCGCGATAATTATAGGATATGGACCCTGCATTCCTGTATTCTCCAGAGTTACGCCTTGATGGGCTAGAGGGATTCATCAAGTGCACAGGAGAATCCATCGAGTCCACACTATACCTGGTTTCCATAGCTCCAATGAGGTCATCCTCTGGTATCACAGATTCTGCCATGAAAAACATATATAAAGGACATTATACCAAGGCCTTATCATCAAATGTGCATATTTTAATTAGTAAATTCTCATTCAGTTGCAGGGGGTTCCCGAATTACAATTTTCCAACTTACAAATGCACATACTGATGCATGCAATCCTGACAGGAGTGTAATTTTAAAGACCCAAGGACAAACATTTCCTGTATTGAACAGCAATTTGATATTGCCCTACAATGTATTCCAACTTGCCGGCAAATCAACTTGCAAGCAGACACCATTTGTAACTCAGGGATGGTCTGTAAATGTTTTATACTACAGAACTTGACCATTTCTAAAAGGAGACTTGAAATTGAAGCTTCTTATCTTGCTCTCCATGAAGCTAAGATGCAAAGCAACAGACTTAAAACAAGACACTTCACTTTAGCAGTGAAGCATTAATCTTAAATCTCTGACCAGGAAGGTAGATTCCCATCAGTCAGGGCATTAATAGTTAACTGTTCTGCTACATCTCTGTGCCACTGATTGTGCAATATAAAATAGCATCTCTTGTTCTTTATAGAATGGTGTCTCTTTCTTTCAAGTCTGTTTCTAGTGTGCTAGCTCTGACGGGTGCAAGGTGAAAATCTTAAATTTTCCCAATTCCATTTTAAGAATGATTGTTTCCCCGTTTTGAATTGGATACCGCACATCCTCATGGTCTACCATGTAAAAAACGTCATCTATTTTATAGTTTTGTTTTTCTTTGATGTATACTATGACATAAACATATGGATAGGCCATACAAACTCTCAAACCTGTGCCACCACTCACTAAGTTCATAGCTGATCAATGGCCTCAGCTCCACTTTCTCTATAACCTGGATTCCCTGGGCGACCAAAAGCCTGTCTATTTCTGTCTTAAATATATTCAATGGTGAAGCATCTATACACTTTGTAATAGAAAATTCAAAATTCATAATTCTCAGAGGGAAGCAATTACTCTTAATTTCAGTCCTAAATATTGGCCTCTTCATTTGAGGCCATGTTCCCATTTTTGAGATCTGCCATCTAGCCCCTCAGGACCAACCCTGTTAAGTTTCTTCAGAATCTTGTATATTATAATATGATCAGTTGTCAGTCTTCTGCACTTCAGAGAATTCAGGCTGAAATTACTCAACCTCTTGTCATAGGTCAACTGTCCCATCTCAAGTAGCAATTCAGTCAATTTCTGCTGTACTATCTCTAGTGCAAGTCTATGTTTCCAGACATGGAGACCAAAACTGCAGGCAGTACTCCAGCTGTGGTGTCACCAAAGTCCTATTTGTTAAATGACTTCCTTTTCTCTTGTGTGCTAATCCATGCCAACATGCCATTTACCTTCATAACTGACTGCTGTGTCTCCTCGCCAACTTCCTGCATTTTTGAACAAATGCACTCAAGTCCAGCAATTACAATCTTAAAGGATTTGTCATATTGTTTGCTTTTTCTTTTACTTTGCTCGTTTGACCATCCTCCCTGCTGACTCTTTCTTCATCCATGCAAGAAGCAAGTACCTCATATCTATTGGACAAGGACGAGCCGAGACTCCTCCAACACTACATTCAGCATCCTTCTACCTGCCTCACTTGTGGTCACACGCTCCTATCCCCTGGCTAGTTACCACATTTGAAAGATTTAAGTTACAATGTGTAACCACCCGGAGCACAGCATCAAGGTAACTTTCCCCCTCCTGCACGTGCTGCAGTGTCTGAAGTTCAGAATCTAGCTCATCAACGTTGAGCCTATTTTCCTATAACTGCAGACACCGGCTATTTTCCGGATCTCGCTGCACTTCAACATGGATTGCTTCAGTATCTGAAGAGTCACAGGGCTCAGTGGTCAGCACTTCAGCCTCACAGCGCCAGGGACCAGCCTCGAGCTATGTAGAGTTTGCACATTCTCTCTGTGCCTCTGTTGGCATGCTCTAGTTTCTTTCCGCAGTCCAAACGCTTAAATTGCGGATGGTGCCCGAGGATGTATAGGGTAAGTGTGGTTGGGGGAATGGTACGTGCAGGAAGTGGAGTGGAACGCGGAGTTTATACGTGACCTATTGGGTGGGGGACGTGGTGAGACATTAGTTTCTTCTCCTAAGTAGGCTGATCAGGGTACCCGCACTCAGGCAGTAAAGAACAATCTCTTGCTCGAAAAAAAATTGAAAATATGGAAACTGGAATGGAAGTAGAAAATTTTCAAATCAATAGCATTAAATATTTCCAAACACAATCTGTCAACAGCCGGTATGGCCAATATACCTTCTGAAGGGAAATAAAGATGACGATAGGTCAAAGATTATAAATTTGCCTCAATCTGATATCATTGTTTTAATAAAGAATGTCATTCATAGCCTCGGCCTGCTAATGCAAAGTTAACAGCATTCTAAAATATTGAGTTTATCGGAAATAATTAAATATAAAACAAACAAGCCTTTAACTGTGAAACGAACCACAAAATCCAGGCAGAATAAAAGCTCTATTCACAGGGGTTGCAATACCTGCTCTCATAGTCATTGATAAAAGATAACAATTAAACAGTGTTCAAGAACCGTCAGGGAAATTGACGACGTTTGCTGAGTCACTGGTACCCTGAACGCACTGACTCGCTGGTCTTGTGTTAAAGGAGAATAGCATGGACAGGATTAAAGGGAACGGATACAAACACTGACATTTATCTAGTCAGCATACTGCCCCCTGCAGACTTCTGCTGGCACAGCCAAAGACCAAAGCACTAACACGATCATTCTTCACACGAATAATGGCGTGCAGGCGGAATTTTACCGCCCTCGTCTTTGCGGGAAGAGTCCAGTCAGGATCTCAAGTGTAAGAATTCCCGCCGCTGCATTTGTTTTCCCCCACCCCGCGGAACGGAGCAATCAAGCTCCCTGACCAATGAGGGAGGGTGGATTGGGATGGTGTGGCCAATTAGTCAGAGGCATGATTTCTGTTTAAAGGGACCGCAGCAGGTTGTAGAGGAGCTCTGCAGTGCGCGGATTCTGTCGGTTATTGCAGTTGCAGGGATGGTAAGGAAGGCTGCTCCCCTGATCTCTCCTGCCTGGAGGTTTTGTCTGAGGAGTTGCAGTGAGGTGAACAGTCCCAGGTCTGGGCAGAAGAGAACAAAAACCCCATCTATACAGATATGTACTGATTCAGTGAGAGACTCATAGAAACTGCAGAGCTTCCCTGCAAACTGAGCACAAGAAGGCCAGGCCAGGCCAGCTGAGTGGGCATAACACCTTCAAGTGCCAAGCCCTACACACTCACCATATCCAACATGACATGCCCCAGGAAAACATGCTAGTAGCTACACTTGGTCATCTCTTTGTTGGCACCTCACATGCCCACCTGAACAGTCAGTACTTACACAGCCTATTGCCTCAAACAATCATGTCTCGTAGCAATAGGGTCATTGCTCAATGCACAAGTCATTGTGATCACTCACACTGTCTACTTTCTCTCTGCGCAAGAGAGGAGCACACACAAATTGGCTTGATGCAGAAATGCTCCTTTGGAGGAGGCAGGAAGCTCACGTCTCCAATTCTGGCATGTCAGCCACTAGGAATTTGAGTTTGCCTGCTCCACTCAGTCTTGTATCATGAGCAATGACCTACCTTGAGGGTCAGAGACCCCTGAGGCACTGCTTTTCATGAATGTCAAGAGGGCTGCTCCTCATCCAACTGTCAAGTCTGCAGTGGAGATCTCGACTCCTTCCAGCTGGATCCCAGTGGAATTTCCATCTTCCCTGTCGGGAGATGTGGGACTGAGAAGGCAGATGGCGCTATCTCTGTTGGAATATGTTGCAGTGGAACACTCCCTGACCTACAGCCTGAGCGGAGGAGGATGGTACAACTGTACAAGCTATTCCCATCTCTGAAACAGACTCGAATGTGAAGTACAGCAGAGTGTGGGTGAAATGATACACTGGTTGGTTAGCAGTAATCTGTTACACCATGATAGCTCTCTGTGACCAGGGGAACATTCAGTAAAACAGCTCACCAATGGCTGAGGGTGGAAGGTTTTAGATGCAAATGGCTGTCCGGGGTAAATGCACTAAGTGACTAGGGCACCATGATATAGGAAGTCATTTGAATGACGATGATAAATAGGAATTTAAATAAAGGAAATTACAATGGTATGAGGTTAGCGATGATAATTTGGGGATTTTTATTTAAAGGGATGACTATAGGTCGGCGATGACAAACATTGAAAAAGCATGTGGACAATCTGAAGAAGTTATTCATCTCAGCCTGACATAAAAATGAAACAGAAGCATGGTCAGACCATGGCTAACAAGGAAAATTAGAGATGGTTTTAACTCCAAGGATAAGACATACCTTATCAAAGGCATAACCAATTAAACCTGTCATCAGTGTGTCAGATGAGTGACAAGCTCGACCTAAGGCAACATGGATTTATGTAGGGGAGATAGGAAGGTGTAGAGCTGGATGAACACAGCAGGCCAAGCAGCATCAGAGGAGCAGGAAAGCTGACGTTTTGGGCCTAGACCCTTCTTTAGAAAGACAGTATTTTCTGAAGAAGGGTCTAGGCCTGAAACATCAGCTTTCCTGCTCCTCTGATGCTGCTTGGCCTGCTGTGTTCATCCACTCTACACCTTGTTATCTCAGATTCTCCAGCATCTGCAGCTCCTACTATGTCTTTATGAAGGAGAGGTTGTGCTTGATGAATCTGCTGGAATGTTTTAAGGATGTAATTAATAGAGTGGGTAAGGGAGAGCCAGTGGACATGGTTTACTTGAATTTTTAGAAAGCTTTTGATAGGGTCCCATTTAAGGGATTTGAATGCAAGATTAAAGCACATGGGATGGGAGGCAGTGTACTGAAATTGATTGAGTAATGGTTTGCAGACAGGAAACAAAGATAGGAATAAGTGGGTCTTTTTCTGAGTTGCGCTCATTGGCTAGTACTGTACTGCAGGGAATAGTATGCACTCAGCTATTCACAATATATATTAATGATTTAGTTGAGAAAGCTACAGGTTATATCACCTAGTTTAGGTGGACTGGTCAAGCAAAATTGCCTATAGTGTCCAGGGATGCGCAGGCTGGATGGATTATCCATGGGGAACGCAGAGTTACACAGATAGGGTAGAAGATTGGGTCTGAGTGGGATGCCCTTAGGATGGTCAGTGTGGACTTGATGGGTGAATAGCCTGCTTCCACACTGTAGGGATTCTTTATTACAGATGACACAAAGCTGGGTGGTTGAGCTGTGAGGACAATGCAGATAAGCTTCAGTGTGGACAAGTTAGGAAAGAGGGCAAATGGATGGCAGATGAAGTATAATGTGAATAAATGTGAGATTGTCCATTCTGGTAGCAAAAACAGGCAGACAGATTATTATCTGAATGGTGTTAGTTTGGGAAAGGGGGAGGGGAAAAGGGCTTGAACGTATTTGTACACCAGTCACTGACATATAAGGGAGAACATAGGGGGATCAGTTTTCAATGACCAGAGAGCCCAGAAACAGCAATGACAATCTCAGGATGCACAGTAGGCCCTTTAGGACTGAGATGAGAAGGAATTTCTTCACCCAGAGAATGGTGAGCTTGTAAATTCTCTGCCACAGGAAACTGTTGAGGCCAAAATGTTGAAGGTTTTCAAAAAAAAATGTAGATATAGATATAGGTTAAAGGGATCAAAGGATTTGGAGAAAATCAGGAACATGGACGAAGTTGGATAATCAACCATGACTATTTTGGATGGTGAAGCATGCTCAAAGAGCCTACTCCTACTCATATATTTGATGTTTGTATGAATGTAATTCATGGGGACAGCATACATCGGACTATAGGTACAGTGCCCTGTAGCTCAGAGTGAGAGTCAAGATGGTTATGTGACCTGTAAAGTACCAATGTTCTGTGCATCTGTTCAGGGCTGGAGATGAAATTACAGTAAGAGAGGGAGGATCCAGTCATCATGGTTCACCAAGCTACTAGTATCATAGATAGAACAAAGAGTGAGATTCTGCCAAGGGGTAATGGGCAGTTTGGGGCTCAATTAAAAATCAGAAACTCAAAGATAATAATCTATGGATTCTTACCTGTGCCTTGTGCAAATTGACATCAGGCAAGTCAAATCAGAGAGATAAATAAATGGCTCAAAGGTTGATGTGGGAGAAATGGGTTTTGGTCCATGGGCACTAATGCTAACACTGGGGAAAGTAGACGCTGTACTGTCAGGATGGCCTGCACCTGAGCATTGCTGGGACCAACATTTTGTACAACTGTTGAGAGGGTTTTATCTTAAACAGTCAGGGAAGGTCAAGTGAGCAGGGATATGGTGAAGAAAAGGGAAACTAATAAGTAATAGAGCAGGGCAGCAATTTGGCTAATGGTTACCAAAGTGTAAAGGAAAGGGACTGCACATAGAAATGGCAGAGGTTGCAAAAATGGTTAAACTTATTTTATTGTATGTCTAAATACACATAACATTTGTGACAAAAGGAACAGATTGTCAGCACAGACAAAAATAAGTATGTATGATCTGTAGTCATTACAGAGACATGGTTGTAATGCATCTGAGTCTGTGACCTAAATTGGTGAAGGGTATGTGTCATATCAGAATAATGGGAAGTGCGGAAATAAGGTAGGATGCCATTATTAATTATGGATGGCATTAGTTCAGGATTGAGACAAGCCCTAACTCACAAGATCATGGGATCCAATCAGTTTGGTTAGAGATAAATAGGAAAGGAGAGTGGTCACCTGTGGGCACAGTTTATGACCACCTTAACTGTAGTTACACTGTACGATGGAAAATACAGGAAGAAGTCAATGAGGCAGATTAAACAATGTGCCACAACAATTCTGTGTGACTTTAGTGTACATGGGGATAGCAAGAAATGGAAAATTAGATGGAAGAGTGTTTTCAGAACAATCTCTGAGATAAGTACCATGCTAGGGCCCCCAGGCTATATGGATTTGGTAATGTACAATGAGATAGGATTAGTCAATTACCTCACGATAAAGCCTCTGGGGACAGTGATCACAACGTGATAGAAATTCATATTTAGCTTTAATGAGGTGAACGTGGAACCATTTTTTAAAACCTAAATAAAAGTAACTATGCATTTATGACAGCAGAACCAGCTAAGATGAGTTGTGAAACAAGGTTAAAATGCAATAGATTTGCAATGATAAGCATTGAAGGAGATAGTTAATTCAGCAAAGAGTTATGTGGTAAGAATGAAAGGCTGTTTGGGAAGGAAGGAGGATCGGCTGAATTTTAGAAACAGCAAAAATGTCTAAAATGGCGATAAAGAGGGAGAAAACAGAGTATGGGAGAAAACTAACCAGTAATATGGAAACAGGTAAGAGTGTCTTGCAGTACTTGAATAGGTAAAGCTAGTGCAGGTCTTCTGTAAAGCAAGTCTGTGGAATTTATAATAGAAAACAAATAAATGTTGGAGGCGGTGAACATGACTTCACAGTAGTAGACTCAGAAAACTTTCAACGGTAATTGAAAATCAGGAAATGATTGGGAGGGATGAACGTAAAGCAATCACCAGCACCAGGGAAGTGGGGCTAGAAAATAAATTGGATCTAAAGTCTGAAATGTCCCAGGAGCAAGCAAATTGTGCCCTGACATCTTAAAAGAAAGGGTAGTATATCTAGAAATGCAGGGTAGAAGCTTTCAAAATCACTCAGATTGAGGAAGGGTCCCGGCAAGTTGGAAAATAGTTAATAATAACACCTTTATGCAAGAAGAAAGAGAGGCAGAAAGTAGAAAACTGTAGGCCAGGCCTGCCTAGCATCTGTCACAGGGAAGGTCCAGAGTGCATTATTAAGAAGTCCATAGAAAATTATAATATGATCAGGCATAGCCAGTATGGCACAGAAATTGCATTTAACGAATCTGTTAGAGTTTTCTGACACCATAACAATCACAGTAAATAAAGGAATATCTGCTGAACCAGTAGATGTGGTATACTAGGATTCCCTGAATTTATTTGTTAAGGTGCCACATCAAAGGCAGCTGCACAACATAACAGCACATTGTGTAGTGGGTTAACATGTTACCTTGCATCAAGAGTTGGCTGGTTAATGGGAAGCAGAGGGTCGAGATAAATGGGTATTTTTCAGGTAATCGAACAGTGATTAGTGGAGTGTCCCAAGAATCAGTGCTGGGTCTTCAACTATTTACAATCTATGACAATGATTTGGACTGGTGTATGGTAGCTGAATTTACCAATGACACCAAGATCACCAGGAAAGTAAGTTGTCAAGAGGAAGTAGAGGCAAGGGAAAGAGTCTTAAAAAAATTATTGTATTTTTATTATTCAATCCTAATTCTGGCCAGAACTAGATGACCGAACTCTTGCAGCCTAGTTAGAGTTGCACTGAATTTTATTAATTTTTATCTAGACTTATATGATAAGTCAAATACAATATCCTGGACCTGTTCTTTCAATGTCCGACTTTTTAAAAAATTCTTAAATTGAATACAAAATAAAAATTTGAAATACCGTATCTTCATAAGTAATGAGCCAATCCTTACTTAACCTTAATAATCCTTATTTAATACTGAAGTGTGGAGCTGGATGAACACTGCAGGCCAAGCAGCATCTTAGGAGCACAAAAGCTGACGTTTCAGGTTTAGTTCTGATGAAGGGTCTAGGTCCGAAACATCAGCTTTTGTGCTCCTGAGATGCTGCTTGGCCTGCTGTGTTCATCCAGCTCCACACTTTGTTATCTCGGATTCTCCAGCATCTGCAGTTCCCATTTTCTCTTATTTAATATTAACCTGTCTTTTCAATGATTAGTTTTACTTTAGACTTCCAGCTTTATTTCTATTTATTTTCTTGAGAGAAAGCAGCTTTTTAAATCTTATCAGTAGGCAGAACTGACATAGCTGCAATACTATCTTAACTAATTTACGTATCAACAGAAGAAATGTAAACAGATCGTCGTAATTTGTGGATTGTGGCTGATGCAAGCTAGCACTTTTAAATTATCTGCCTAAGTTGAGAATGATACATGCACAAGTTATGGCAGTTAAAATGATTTCTTCATCCTCGATGCCAATACTGCTTTAGTAGAGCACTATCAGACATTTCTACTCAGCAATTTCTTTGTTTTTTTCATTTTTCTGCTTTTATATTTTATGTTTTGGTTTGTTTTTCTGTGTTTTAACATGGTGCCAGAGAGTGGCAACGCTATACAACACGTTTTGCTGTATTTCATAACAAGATACATCTAACAATGAATAAATCAAATCAAACCAAATCAGTTCAGATAACTCCAAATTCTAACCATTAGACACAATGGCAGCTTTCAAAGAATTACAAGAAAGGAAACAGCTTAAGGGCCTGTAGAAAAGGACCAAGCATATTCCTATTGCTGGTCACTATTGTCTAACTACCAAACTACCAAGTAGGAAAATCAAGGGTCACTGGGTAATGGCAGAGAAATGAATGTGAGAAATATCAGATCAGCCATGATCCTATTGTATGGCAGAGCAGGTTCGAGGGGATGAATGGCCTACTTCATTTTCTATTTCTTATGGTCTTATGATCTTAACATGAACATTGTCCCACTTAATGGAGGTGAATAAGCACAAGGGAACCCTTAAAGGAATAATTCTCTAACTGTTCTCTCTGACCAAATGTCTCTGATCATTGAAGGATATCGCCATCCATTAACCTCACTTCAAATCTAGAACAAACAGTTTTATCCTCATGATTTCAGTCTAACCTGGGGTCATTGTGTGTGCTTATAACTGTAGCAAAAACACATACAGCTACAGGAGGCTGTGACAATGTAAGAAGACAACTTAACTGAACCACAAAATCATTTTATCTTTTTCATTAATATGTTTAAATGTAATAACTTACTTACTTGAAGCAGTAACACACCCACACGTTGACTTCATTCCTACTCCTTCCACCCCAACACACACACACACACACACACACACACACACACACACACACACACACACACACACACACACACACACACACTCTTTCTCTACACCCCCAAAACATCCCTCCCTTCGTCAGGATATTAATTTGACACAGTATTATTTTTTAACATTTTTAAATAACATTTGGAAGCCCATCGGTGCATCAAAAACTGAGGTCAAATAATGGACAGATTAATCAATAACCAGTAAAAGCATATTTACGATGAGATACCTGTGTGCATTCTCTCATGTTCATATTCCACAGGTGTCTGAGAAGTTGCGTTGTATATGGTGAATGGCTGACTGCTAAACAGATTGTCACTATGCAAACTGTGGCAGAGATTCTCCAGGAAGCGCAGAATGAAGACAATACTGTTGACTGCTGGCAGACTCAGTGTGTGCTGTTCTCCATCAAACGATGCTAGAACAAAGAGATTTTCAGAGTCATAGTTGGGCTGGATTCCAAACTAGAGAGACCAGTAACCCACTGCACCAGTTCCTTTCCAAAGAAAAAGACAGGATTTATCAATTTCTACAATCATGTTGGTGGATTTTTTTTTTACTGATCTTTTCACACATTGGTCAAGATTATAAATCTAATCTCAGTTATAAGTTTAGGAAAACACAATGAAAAAAGTGTTAAAAAATGTGGGAATTATGTGATTACTCACTTTCCAGATGCTGTCCACGGGTTTATATAGAGGGATTGTTGGGTTAGCAGTAAAGATGCAGCCCCTAAACTAAATCAAAAATGCAGTCTGGAGGTTATTAAAGGATATGTATGATGACTATTTGCTTTCAAACAGTGGTTTGCACTTGTTTGGTTTACTTAATCTTTTATTGTCTCAGTTGATGACATCAATTAAACAGATGCAATACACATTGTGATCTTTCAGAGTCACATATCAATTGAAGTGTATAATGTTGGTGCTGGTGGATACAGTTTCAGCAATCAAGTACATAATGAGATCACAATATGGTGTTTGAATTGTGTAACTTTCAAGGTGCAGACTTGATGAGCCTTTTATATAATCCATGATTGCATGAATTCATTTATTCATTATAGTTTCTGACTAGGTAACATTAACACAGTGATTATATCACTGAATTCATGAGCTAATTTGGATTAATAATCTAGTAAAATGAATTCAAGTCTCACAGCTAAGATAACAAAGTGTGAAGCTGGATGAACACAGCAGGTCAAGCAGAATCTCAGAAGCACAAAAGCTGACGTTTCGGGCCGAGACCCTTCATCAGAGATCAAGTCTCACAGCATTAGCCGGGATCAGCAAGCTGAGTGAAACAAACAGATCAGGAATAAAAAGCTAGCATCATTAATGGCAACCATGAAGCAATTGGACTGTCATATAAACACATCTGGTTCACTAATGCCCTTGAAAAAGAATATCTGACATTCTTTTCTTGGCTGGTCTACGTTAAATGGGTTACTTTTCATTACCCTTCCCTTGCTCAACCCTATTTGTATCAACCACACACAAGTTGCTGTTTATGATGAAAATATTGCATTCCCTTTATAAAAACATATTTAACTGATTTTATGCATGACTGTTTGGGAGTGTACATTGCAGGGTAAACAAAGTGAGCAAACTGATATTAATACTGGGCAGATTCTTTGCTGAATGCTTCATAGATTAACACTGATAATGTTGACTGTTACAAAAAAAAACAAAGCTTCCTGCACTGCACAGGGGGAAGAAGTCTGAGTTTGGTGAGGGCACATTTGTCATACATGAGGTTGTGATGCCTGTAACATCAAAGCCAGCAACCAGCCTGCATCAAAGATGGTGCAGATCCAACAATCACAGGAAAAGCTAAAGAGAGGTTCTGCCAACTTAGAGACTGAGGTTTCAATTCACAAGGGGAATAAAGTGAGTGTGTTCATCTCTTTGGGCTCAAGCAGAAACTCTGATTATAGTTCTCTTTATGTTAAATAGTCTAGTTTGCAATTTGATTATTAGACTACAGTAGAAAAGAATTAAAGTCTGAATTAAAAACTACAAACAATGCTATTCCCTTTGCCGTTTAAAAAAAATTGTCTTCTTAAATAAAAATGGTAACACTTAAACATATTGAGTATCTGATAATCATTGCATGAGTTTGAATGGATTATGAGCTAAACTTCAGAATAAACTATTTCAAGATGTGGCTCTAATGCTCCAGAAAACAAAACTTTTCTCATCCAATGGGAGACTGGAATTAAAGAATGGTGTACTCCACATTCTGTAACTTACTTATATTATGTCCTTTCCAGGGATTGTGTGAATGGACAACGCCCTGAGCATCAGGGCTGTTGAATTTACATGGCATGGAAATAAAATGGAAATAAAAACTGAAACATTTTAACTCTAACATAATTTTTAACATCAGGAAGGGATAAAGCTACCTGGGCACTTTATTCTAGGAGATGCTCACACACCTTAGGGTAGAATCTTCTGATTTGGTTAGTGTTCAAAGACACGAGGATGTGTCCATGAGTGGGGGGTAAGGGCACCCTGGGAGCAGGAGTGCCGGAGCAGCCTTTGCAATTGTCCAACAGGTATGAAGTTTCCTCAGCTTTTCTGGATGAAGGTGAGAACTGTAGGGTAGATGATCTCACTGATCGTGGCACCATGATACAGGAAGACATTTAAGTAGGGCAGCAAGAAGGAATATGGTGGTAGTAGGGGACAGTATAGTGAGGCTGACTGACCCTGTCCTTTGCAGCAAAGAGTATAATTGCAGACAGCAGTGTTGTCCGTCTCGTGTCAGGTTTAGGATATCTGCCCTAGGTTGAAGAACATGCAGTAAGAAGGGGAGGATCCAGAGTTTACAGTCCATGTCAGTGCCAATGACATAGGTAGAAAATGCTGAGAGGGTGAGAGAAGGTAGGCACAAAATTTACTGCCTGAAACACAACCAATTTAGCATAGGATGAACAAGATTAAAGAAGTAAATGCATAATTTACAGCGTGGTGAGGCCATACGGAAGTAGAAAGGGATTTAAACAAAGTAATGGGTGAAGAATCACGTTTGTGTCAATGTAACAAATCAAGGGGGGTGGAGGCCAGCATGGGAGCAAAGTAATACTGCAGGAAGCGAATGGCATGAAGAGTCAGAAAAAAACATTCATGAGTATGCCAGCAGTCAAGATGAAATGGTATAAAGGTGACAAAAAGTAAACTAAAAGTTTTGTGCTTGAATGCTTTTAGTGTTCACAACAAAGTTAATGAATTGATACTGCAAATTAAAGTGAATAATTGTGATCTGATAGCCATTATGGAGACATGGTTGCTGGACAACAAGGATTGCATTCGGAATATTGTGGGGTGTATAACATTCAGGAAGATCCGGAAGCTATGTAAAGGCAGAGGGGTAGCACTGCTACTCAAAGATGCACTAATTAGAGATGACCTTGGTTCAGGAGATCAGAATCTAGAATCCCTTGGGTAGAGATGAGGAATACTAGGAGAAATACGAGTCACTTATGGGAGTGATTGGAGGCACAGTACAGAAATAGCAACCACAAAGTTGAAAGAATCATACAGGACGAAATATTGGGTGCATGTGATAAAGAGACAACAATAATTAGGGGTGATTATATTCTACATATATACTGGATGAACAGATTGATCAGTGATGTCTTATTAAGGAGTTGATAAGTATTTTTGAGAACGTTTCTTAGAGAAGCATGTTCTGGAACTCACCAGACAGCAACTAAAGTAGATGTGGTAACAAAGTGTGGAGCTGGATGAACACAGCAGGCCAAGCAGCATCTCAGGAGCACAATAGCTGACGTTTCGGGCCTAGACCCTTCATCAGAGAGGGGGATGGGGAGAGGGAACTGGAATAAATAGGGAGAGAGGGGGAGGCGGACCAAAGGTGGAGAGAAAAGAAGATAGGTAGTGAGGAGGTAGGGAGGGGATAGGTCAGTCCAGGGAAGACAAACAGGTCAAGGAGATGGGATGAGGTTAGTAGGTCGGAAATGGAGGTGCAGCTTGAGGTGGGAGGAAGGGATGGGTGAGAGGAAGAACAGGTTAGGGAGGCAGAGACAGGCTGGGCTGGTTTTGGGATGCAGTGGGGGGAGGGGAAGAGCTGGGCTGGTTGTGTGATGCAGTGGGGGAAGGGGAGATTATGAAGCTTGTGAAATCCACATTGATACCATTGGGCTGCAGGGTTCCCAAGCGGAAAATGAGTTGCTGTTCCTGCAACCTTCGGGTGGCATCATTGTGGCACTGCAGGAGGCCCAGGATGGACATGTCGTCTGAGGAATGGGAGGGGGAGTTAAAATGGTTCGCGACTGGGAGGTGTTTGTTGCGAACCGAGTGGAGGTGTTCTGCAAAGCAGTCCCCAAGCTTCTGCTTGGTTTCCCCAATGTAGAGGAAGCCACACCGGGTACAATGGATACAGTATACCACATTGGCAGATGTGCAGGTGGACATCTGCTTGATATGGAAGGTCATCTTGGGGCCTGGGATAGGGGTGAGGGAGGAGGTGTGGGGGCAGGTGTAGCACTTCCTGTGTTTGCAGGGGAAGGTGCCGGGTGTGGTGGGGTTGGGGGGGGGTAGTGTGGAGCGGACAAGAAAGTCGTGGAGAGAGTGGTCTCTCCGGAAGGCAGACAAGAGTGGGGATGGAAAAATGGCTTGGGTGGTGGGGTCGGATTGTAGATCCTCCATTTCCTACCTACCACCTCATCCCGCCTCCTTGACCTGTCTGTCTTCCCTGAACTAACCTATCCCATCCCTACCTCCTCACCTATACTCTCCTCTCTACCTATCTTCTTTTCTCTTCATCTTCGGTCCACCTCCCCCTCTCTCCCTATTTATTCCAGTTCCCTCTCCCCATCCCCTTGTCTGATGAAGGGTCTAGGCCCGAAACGTCAGCTTTTGTGCTCCTGAGATGCTGCTCGGCCTGCTGTGTTCATCCAGCTCCACACTTTGTTATCTTGGATTCTCCAGCATCTGCAGTTCCCATTATCAAAGTAGACGTGGTATTGTTTAATGGACAGGAATAATTAATGGCCTCAAAAGTAAGGAGACTTCAGGGAGTAGTGATCATAATATGATTTAATTTTACATCAAGTTTGTAGTAAATGCTAGTCACTTGCCTTTAAAAGCTGAAACAATCCTTTCCACAACCCTCAGTTTTTAAAATGGTCCTTTTACCATTACTGTCCTCAATCAAAAATACATTAAAATAACAAGGTATGGTCTTGATAGCAGTAAAGGTATGGGACTTCAATGTCCATCACAATAATGACTTGGCAGCACCAGCATGGATTGAGCAGTCCTAAAGGACATAATTGCTAGATGTGATTTGTGGCAGATGACGAAGAAATCAACCAGAGGGAGAAACATATTTGACTTTAACCTCACCAATCTGCCTTCCACGGAAGCATCCTTCCATCACAGGACCTTAGCTAGCTCGGCTTTCTGGTCCTCATAGCTGCCGTTATGTTAATTTATAATATCAGTCTTACACCCATTCTTCTTTTTAAATTGAATGTAAAATTGAAACATATTGTGGTCACTGCTACCTAGGGGTACCATTACTCTGAAGTCATGAATTAACAGTGTCACATAAACAATACTGAGTCTCCTATAACCTGTTCCCTGTGCCTTTGTTCTTATCATTTTCCCTTTTGGCACTTGTCATTTACATGTATTTTACATCTCGATCTCTCATTTACCACCATTAGCACTTCCTTTGTCCTTTCCTTTCAGCACCTTCACAATCTGTTCCATTTCCTCCTCCTCTCCCTCTGTCAATAGCATAAAAAACAGCAATTTTAGGGACTTTCTGAAGAACTCACATCGGATTTGAAACATTAACTCTGTTTATCCCTCTACAGATGCTATCAGATCTGCTGAGTTTTTCAGACATTTTCTATTTTTATTTCAGATTTCTAATATGTGCAGTATCTTCTTTCTCCACCTGCTTTCTGGTAGGTTCCAGGATGTCCTGCTCTAAGGAACTATCTCAAATGCTTTTTAAAAATTCCTCATCCAGGTTAGCATTGCTAAAATCGTGTTTTCAGTTTAGATGTAGAATTAAATCAACCATAAGCATTCTCATTCCTTTATCACATGGACGCAATAGGTTTCTTGTATGCTTTGTCTGAAATTGTGGCTGCACTGAGAGGCCCTGTAGACCATTTCCATTCATGGTTTCCTGCTCCTCCTATTCTCCACCCACACTGATGCTACATCCTGATCTCCTGAACCAAGGTCATCTCTAATAATTGCACAATACCACCCTTGATTAACCATGCTACCTTTCCAACTCCACCCAGCTTCCTATTCTTCTTGAATGTCATATGTCCATTAATATTCAGAACTCAATTCTTGCCATCTTCCAGACACATCTCTTTAATAGTTGTAGGATCATGTTTATTCCCATCAATGGGTAATCAATTCATTTACTATGTTATGAATGCTTCACACATTCAGATACAAAGCTTCTTGTCTTGTGCTTTAATTACCTTTGTATCATCTAGTCTTGACTATTGGTGTATTCTTGGGTTTATTGTGTCTGTCCATCATGCCTTTCTCTGACCTTAATTTTCCATGTTACTATTGTGCTCTCCTGCCTTGACTCCACCCCTTGGCAGCTACCCACGCTTCATCCCTCAGCTTCATTGTTTAAAAGCCTCTCTACTTCTCTAGTTATACAGTACACTAGAACACTAGGTCCCAGCACAGTTCAGGTGCAGACCATCCCAACTGTATAGTCCCCACTTTCCCCAGTTCTCATCTAAGTGCCCCACAACTTGAAACTCACTTCTTCCACACCACTATTTGCAAACAAAATATTGTGGTTAAAACAATATCTGTGGAGAGAAATACCGTTAATGGCCTGAATGTTATATATCTCCCCTGCCAAAAACATTCTGGGCAGGGGCATGTAATATCAGCTGGTTAGTTGGTCCACCACCTTCCTGCCCAATCCTGAGCTCATTTCCATAATACAGAAGCTGAGCGGGCACCAACATTATTTAGGGTCAATTCAGCTTGTTTACAGCTCAGTTGACCCTGATAGCACACTGCCCATACCATGAAATGGCTGTTATGGGCAGGAGGGCACAAGTGGCATTCTCACTTTCTCCAAAAATAGTATTTGAAACAGTGGGAAATGTTAGGGTATTATTTTTGTGTTCATTGCTTATCAGGCGATATGGGTGGCACAGTGGCTCAGTGGTTAGCACTGCTGCCTCACAGCGCTAGGGACCCGGGTTTGATTTCAACCTCGGGCGACTGTCTGTGCGGAGCTTGCACATTCTCCCAATGTCTGCATGGGTTTCCACCAGGTGCTCCAGTTTCCTTCATAGTCCAGGGTGTACAGGTTAGGTGGTTGGCCATGCTAAATTGTCTGTAGTGCGCAGGCATGTGTAAATTAGGTGGGTTATGCCGAGTTGGTCTGGGTGGGATGCTTTGAGGGTTGGTGTGGACTTGTTGGGCTGAAGGACCTGTTTCCACACTATAGGGATTCTATAATGATATTGTCGAAAAGTGTGTCCCTTTATTCCTCAGTTGTGTACTCACTGATACTACTGTATATTACACAGACATAGTTGACTGACTAAATTTACTATATTGTCTCCATGACACAGGGAAAGTGACTGAAGGTGAGGCAAGTACCTTTATACTGAAATGTCACATGTAGTGATGTCCTTTGACTGCCTTAAAGCTAAAATCCCTCTGTGGTCTGAACCTACGATATAATACAATATCTCCCCCTTTCCCTTCAACGAGTGGGAACCTTGTACCCAATAAACATGTACAATGACACAGATAGATATGCTGCCTCTATACATTCTGTGTAATCTGTATATTCAGAAAGCACCTCGGTAGATTTACAGCATGACTACACATAATCCTTATACTGTTATCATGACTTGGTAGTTCAGCTGCACTGTGTAGTGTGTTATCTGCCATCATGTATGGACGTGTATCATTTCTCAATGATGTGTGGTCATTGTCTGGCATGATATCTTCGGAATTGGAGTCACCTTCCTGTGTGATAGGTGGACAATAATGTACAGTTCAGACATGTTGACTTTGTCATTACAAAATCATGTGGCCTAGACTGGACACAACCTCTCAAACTTTTAAGCTTTGCCCGATTCAAGACGTCTGTATGCTTGCTTATCATGTCTTGTACCATTTTCTCCCTGCATTCCAAAAATATGTTGCGCACATGTGGTTTGCTGATGAACACGTGGGAAGGAAGAATCATGTGGATCTGTCTCCCAAATATGACAGCTGTTGTTGAGGGTAAACTTACCGGAAGAAACAGCAAATGTATTTGACATAACTGTCCAAAAATCTTGGCAAGTCACTTTACATTTCATGGGAATGGATTTTACGATGCGAACAGTGCTTTCTAAAGACACGTTGACTGAGCATTGTGAGGAGAAGAGATACTATATTAAATGCTTCATTTCCTATACATCACCAACGCACTGTGGAATGTTGACACAATTTGTTGAGGAACACTGAACATAGTGAATATGACAGTGAATGTTTCAAAACCTTCACACTGGTGAAATCTCTGATTTGTTGTACAAAAGGAAATTTGGTGAAATGGTCAGTTATCAGAATATAATAACGTTCCTGTTGTTGGAAAATATCAGTAGCAATTTTGCACAGCGGCTCCAAAGGAATTGTGTCTGGAAGAAAAGCTTCTCTCAGTATTTGAGGCTCCATACAATTTGGTTAGTTCATCAATATTCTGAATAATGAGGTAATATGTTGACTCACATACCAATCTCTTGGTTCTTCTGAGTCCATGTGACCTATATGCCTGTGGTCTGGTGTGTTTTGATGTAGCACTTGTGGAATTATGACTTGCCTTCAAATGAAAATTACATCCCTGGAGATCCCTAAATCATCTTTCAGTGAGCAGACTGAAGCTACTTGCTCATGGACTTGTTCGAAATATTCAGGCCAGCTGCACATGATAATCTTTTTGACCTGTTGTTGGTGGTCATCACTTGACATAGCTTGCTGAATCTGCTCTGCTCAGCTATGATCAGAATGTGTGCGATCTACATTGACATCTTAACATTTGTGTGGCAATTGACAAACTTGTTACCTCGCGGATCATGGACAACTGTGCAGACTAGCAAACCAATAGGAGGTCCATTGCAATGGTATAATAGGTTCAGCTTTTAGTGTCCACTTATTGGCGCTAACTACCAGCCATGACTAGATTTAGTGCCTGCTTACTGCCACCATGATACAGTTTGTGGTTTTCTATATATTAGTCCTTGCAATATATACCACAAAGAGTGGGCAATGCTGGATTAAAATCCTTGAAGTTCATTTATATTACATTTTACTTCCAACTATTTACATGGCTACAATAACAAACACTGATATACGAAGTCTGGGTTCTATGCTTCCTCATGTTACTGTATGTATACACTCAAAAGCTGACTGATTAAAGCCACCACACTGACTGCATGGCACACATACAGAGGGAGAGAGACTAATGTGAGGTGGTACCTTATAACCAAACTGTTGCATGCTGTGATGTCTTGTAATTCTTTTAAAGGTACAGCAGCGGTATAGTAAAATATTTATGCCATGCTACAGTGATGACATACTTGCTTTTGTTTTTACTGCTGCTGCGAAGTATTTTGTGCCAGTTCTTTTTGTTCAATGTGCTTTATAAAATAAGTATCTTTGTAACTCAAGGGTCTACCACATTTTAAGAGCCGAGCAATAAAAAGTCATTCAGTCTCTGTGCAAGATCTTAAGTGTAAGTTAAACTTAGCAAGTTAGAAGTCAATATTTAACATTTGTTGTCTTGCCTTTTCTGTAAAGCAAAGTAGTTCTATTATATGAAGCAGCTGCAACTTTCTTCCTTTTGGAGTTCTCTCATTTTTAACAGTTGAAAGGCTTGGCTTCCTTGGAGTCATCAGGTAGAAGATGTCACGTCATATTTATCAAGTCCAGCCCCATTTATTAAATAATGGGGTGCAATTTCATCCCTAATCAAGTGCTTTGGCTTTATAAATGAAGCGTCTTTATTTTTACATGCAGACTAGTACAAGGAGAATAGCTACATCATTAATAAAAGTTACTGAATGAGATTGAGTGAGTATATGTCAAAGCTTCCAAAATTCCTGAAATTAAACAAAATGACAAAATCTGTGAGGTGCTTTTGAGTAAAATGCAAATTCAAAACTAGGAGAGGGAAATCACCTGCAAAAAACCCCAAATTTTAAGATTAACATGGTAATAAATTTGTTGTTATTGAATTAATTGTCTTCATAAGAAATAGGAACTTGTGTCGGCCATGCAGACTGATGTCACCTTAATTCCATTTCCCCACCAAATCCCCAGATCCCTTGAGTCCCCTGGAGTCCAAAAATCACTTTATCTAAACCTTGAATATATTCAGCATCCTAGCTCTCTTGGGTACATAGATTGAACTGTCCAGTTTTGGCTACAGATCTCCCGTGAATATCTGACGCAGCTCTCCTGTTGCCTGTTTGTTGAAATGCATTTAACAGATGTCATTGGATCATAGAATCGCTGCAGTGTTGAAGGAGGCCATTTTGCTCGTTGAGTTCACACCCAACCCTCCGAAGAACATCCCATCCAGACCCAGACCCCTAACATACACCTAATACCCCACACTTATCATGGATAATCTACCCAGCCTACACATCGCTGAACACAATGGACAATTTTAGCATGGCCTAATCAGCCTAACCTGCACATCTTTGGACTGCATTGCCTTTTTAAAAAACTATTTTGTGCGATGTGAGTGTTGCTGGTAAGGCCAGCACTTTGTGGTCTGTCCGTAATTACCTTGAACATGGTGGCTTTGGGCCATTTCAAGTCAGTCACATTGCTGTAGGCCTAAAACATAAGGACATTGGAGCAGAGTAAGTTACTGAGCATGCTCTGCCACTCCCCCACACCATCCCTATGTCTATTTAAATCCTTGACGGATTTCAAAATACCAGTCTTACACTGAACATGCTCAATGACTGAGCTTTCACTGCCTTAAAGGGTAGAAAATTACAAAGGTCCAAAACCCTCTGAGTAAAACACAGTTCTCTGCATCGTTGTCCTAAATGACTTCCTTCTTATTTTGAAACTGTGTTCCCTGGTTAAAGACTCCCCAGTAAGGGGAAACATCTTAACTGCATCTACTCTATCTATCTCTTTAAGTATGTTGTAGACTTCAATGAGATCACCTCTTATGAGAAGTGACACATAGACCAGACCGGGTAAGAACAGGACATTGCTTCCCCAAAAGATCTTTGGGCTTCTGATTGTTGTAAAAACCAATCTATGATAGTTTCATGGTCACCATTACTGATAACGGATGTTCAATTCTAGATCTTAAAAAAAATCTATTTGTAATTTAGATTTCAGCAGCTGTCATGATGGGATTTAGAGTCAGTGAGTTTTTAACAACCGGAAAGGATGTCCTTCTGCATACTGGGTCCATGTTGGTCATCAAACATCCATCTATTCTACCCTCATTTTGCAGCTCCTGGTCCATAGCATTGTATGCCATGGCATTTCAAGCGCTCATCTAAATAGTTCTCAAATGTGTTACAGATTCCCAGCTCCACCTTGCTTTTAGATAGTGAGTTCCAGATGCCTTTCACCCTCTCAGTGAAAAAAAACCTCAAATTCTCTCTAAACCTCCTGTTTCTTATCTTAAAACTGTGCTCCCTCCCCACCCCGCGTCTGGACCCCTCTATTAGAGCAACAAGTTTCTTCCCTATCTTCTCTATCTAAGCCTGTCAGCTCGGCTCTAAGGAAAACAATCCGATCTTATCCGGTCTCTCTTCAGACTTATCACTCCAGCCCAGGCAATGTCCTACAATCTTCTCTGCATCTTCTTTACAGCAATCATATTCTTCCTATACTATGGCAGCCAGTACTCCAGCTATGGCCTAAGTAATATCATGTACAGCTCAATTGTAACCTATTTTCCCTTGTGTTCATTGTCTTGACTAATAAAGACAATTGTGCCATATGCCTTCTTATCCACCTTACCTATCTGGCTTGTTGCCTTCAACGGTATATCGACACACATATCAAAATCCTTCTGATCCTCTGCATTTCTTAAAGCCTACCATTTATTAGTCATCCCTAAATGCATCATATCACTCTTTTCAGGATTAAGTTCCATTTGCCACCATTCAGCCCACCTGATCAGCCTATCTACATTGTTCTGTTATTTAAAGCTTTCCTCCGTGATATTTACTACATGTCCAAATTTCATATCATAGTAAAATATGGCTCCAACACTCATAACTAGAACAGTAATGTACACAACGAACAGCAAGGGACTCAACATCAAACCCTGTTGTATGGCACTGGACACAGATTTCCAGCCACAAACAAATTCTTTGACCATCACCCTCTGCTTCATGTGACTCAGCAGCTTTGGATCCAAATTTCCTTGGATCTCATGGGCTCTTAGCTCCTACCCAATCTACCATGTGAGACCTGTACAAAAATCTTACTGAAGCCCATGTGAATTACATTAACTGCACCACTCTCATTTATGCACCTGGTCACCACCTCAAAAAATTCAATCAAATTTTTTAGACATCATTCTTAAGGGCAATTAGGGATGTGCAATAAATGATGGCTAGCCCACATCGCGGGACCGAATTGAAACAAGCTCACTTATCATTTATTTTCCTTCCCAATTGCTTGGCTGTTAACATTTGGTGATTCATGGACATCCAAGTCCCTTGAAATTTCACCACTGCCCATCCTCCAGCTATTTAAGAAATACTCTGTGGCTGAAATGTATTGCTCCAAGTAATGAGTATGGAGGTGCGCTCTGATTTCCTGCCACCAAGGAGAAATCTAATAAACACATGGACCATGAACAAGAGAAAGCCCCCCAGCTCTCTGAGCCTGCTGTGCTATTCAATAGGATAATGGCGGATGTGATTTTAACCTCAACTCTTCCCCCAACAATCTTTCATGCCTTTGTTATTGAAGAATCTGTCAACCTCAGCATGAAAAATATTTAAAGATTCTCCATCCACTGCCTTTTGAGGAAGGAATTGCAAAGACTCACAGCCGTCAGAGAGAGAAAAATATTGCTCATGTCAGTCTTAAATAGCCAACCCCTCATTTTTAAACTATGCCCCTCATTCTAGATTTTCCCAGAAGAGGAAAGCCAGATTAAATGTCAATCAGGTAGTTAGGGGCTGAGCTTGTTGGCCTTCCATGGACCACAATGTTGACATTTCTCATTACCAGAAACTGCAAGCTAATCAGAGACCAGCAACTCCTGTGCACAAGAGTTCATTGTTAGCAGCCTAGGCTTCAGGGCTGCAACAGTGAGAAGTGGCCATCCCTTTGCCCCCTATTCCTGTCCATAACTGGCCAGTTTGGCACTCCCCTAACTTGAGTGGCAGGTCAGCCTGATTTCCCTGTTAGGAAACCAGTCACTTTTCCTGCCCATCACAAAGGTAATTAGAACTGAGGTGCAGAGAAATTTCTTCATCCAAAGAATGGTGTGTCCATGGAATTCGCTACCACAGAAAACTGTCGAGGCCAAAGATTTCAAGAAGGAGTTGGATATAACACTTGGGGCTAAAGGGATCGCGTTATATGGGGGAGCGACGGAACAGAGTACTGAGATGAATGATCACCCATGGTCATAATAAATGTGTAGCAGACTCAAAGGGCTGGATGGCCTACTTCTTATCCTATTTTCTATCAAAGGCTGGTGGTGAGTTGAGGCCCATAAGCAGCAACTTCAGGAATGTAACTTGTTTCGATCGCTCAATTGCTGAGGTTGTGAGGAGGAATAAAATGTCTGTCCAGCACAAGCTCACCAAATTCATGAGATAGTAGGGCCTGCCGGAGATGGAGTCTGAGATCACTGTTCGTTGGTCAAGGACAGTATTACAGTTGCAAAAAGGATGTTTGGGGACTCATCAACTGAGGTAGTATTGGCTGAGGTTAGAAAAAGGAAAGGAGAGGTCACCCTGTTGGGAGCTTTCTATAGGCCTCCGAATAGTTCCAGAGATGTGGAGGAAAGGATAGCAAAGATGATTCTTGATAGGAGTGAGAGAGACAGGGTAGTTGTCATGGGGGACTTCAACTTTCCAGATATTGACTGGGAACACAATAGTTCGAGTAGTATAGATGGGTCAGTTTTTGTCCAGAGTCTGCAGGAGGACTTCCTGACACAGTATGTAGATAGGCCAACAAGGGACGAAGCCACGTTAGATTTGGTACTGGGTAATGAGCCCGGCCAGGTGTTAGATTTGGAAGTAGGTGAGCACTTTAGTGATAGGGATCACAATTCTGTTATGTTTACTTTAGTGATGGAAAGGGATAGGTGTATACCACTGGGCATGAGTTATAGCTGGGGGAAAGACAATTATGATGAGATTAGGCAAGATTTAGGGAGCATAGGATGGGGAAGGAAACTGCAGGGGATGGGCACATTAGAAATGTGGAGCTTATTCAAGGAAAAGCTCCTGTGTGTCCTAGATAAATACGTACCTGTCAGGCAGGGAGGAAGCTGTAGAGTGCGGGAGCCGTGGTTTACGAAGGAGGTGGAATCTCTGGTCAAGAGGAAGAAGAAGGCTTATGTTAGGATGAGATGTGAAGGCTCAGTTAGGGCACTTGAGGGCTACGAGGTAGCCAGGAAAGACCTAAAGAGAGAGCTCAGAAGAGCCAGGAGGAGACATGAGAAGTTGTTGACGGATAGGATCAGGGTAAACCCTAAGGCTTTCTATAGGTATTTAAGGAATAAAAGAATGACAAAAGTAAGATTAGGACCAATCAAGGATAGTAGTGGGAAGTTGTGTGTGGAGTCAGAGGAGATAGGGGAAGCACTAAATGAATATTTTTCAACAGTATTCACTCTAGAAAATGACAATGTTGTCGAGGAGAATACTGAGATACAGGCTACTAGACTAGGTGGGATTGAAGTTCACAAGGAAGAGGTAATAGAAATCCTACAGAGGGTGAAGATAGATAAGCCCCCTGGGCCAGATGGGATTTATCCTAGGATCCTCTAGGAAGCCAGGGAGGAGATTGCCGAGCCTTTGGCATTGATCTTTAACTCGTCATTGTCTACAGGAATAGTGCCAGACGACTGGAGGATAGCAAATGTGGTTCCCCTGTTCAAGAAGGGGAGTAGAGACAACCCTGGTAATTATAGACCAGTGAGCCTTACCTGAGTTGTTGGTAAAGTGTTGGAAAAGGTTATAAGGGATAGGATTTACAATCATCTCGAAAAAAATAAATTGATTAGGGATAGTCAGCATGGTTTTGTGAAGGGAAGGTCGTGCCTCACAAACCTTATTGAGTTCTTTGAGAAGGTGACCAAACAGGTAGATGAGAGTAAACCGGTTGATGTGGTGTATATGGATTTCAGCAAGGTGTTCGATAAGGTTCCCCACAATAGGCTATTGTACAAAATGCGGAGGAATGGAATTGTGAGAGGTATAGCAGTTTGGATCGGAAATTGGCTTGCTTAAAGAAGACAGAGGGTGGTAGTTGTTGGGAAATGTTCATCCTGGAGACCAGTTACTAGGGGTGTACCGCAGGGGTCGGTGTTGGGTCCACTGCTGTTTGTCATTTTTATAAATGACCTGGATGAGTGCGTAGAAGGATGGGTTAGTAAATTTGCAGACGACACTAAGGTCGGTGGAGTTGTGGATAGTGACGAAGGATGCTGTAGGTTGCAGAGAGACATAGATAAGCTGCAGAGCCGGGCTGAGAGATGGCAAATGGAGTTTAATGCAGACAAGTGTGAGGTGATGCACTTTGGTAGGAGTAACCGGAAGGCAAAGTACTGGGCTAATGGTAAGATTCTTAGTAGTGTAGGTGAGCAGAGAGATCTCGGTGTCCACGTACACAGATCCTTGAAAGTTGCCACCCAGGTTGACAACACTGTTAAGAAGGCATACAGTGTTTTATATTTTATTAATCGAGGGATTGAGTTCCGGAACCAAGAGGTTATGCTGCAGCTGTACAAAACTCTGGTGCAGCTGCACTTGGAGTATTGTGTACAGTTCTGGTCACCGCACTATAAGAAGGATGTAGAAGCTTTGGAAAAGGTGCAGAGGAGATTTACTAGGGTGTTGCCTGGTATGGAGGAAGGTCTTACGAGAAAAGGCTGAGGGACTTGAGGCTGTTTTCATTTGAGAGAAGAAGGTTGAGAGGTGACTTAATTAAAACATTTAAAATAATCAGAGGGTTAGATAGGGTGGCTAGGGAGAGCCTTTTTTCTGGGATGGTGACGGCGAGCATGAGGGGGCATAGCTTTAAATTGAGGGGTGAAAGATATAGGACAGATGTCAGAGGTAGTTTCTTTACTCAGAGAGTAGTAAGGGAATGGAACGCTTTGCCTGCAACAGTAGTAGATTCGCCAACTTTAGGTACATTTAAGTCATCATTGGACAAGCATATGGACGTACACGGAATAGTGTAGGTTAGATAGGCTTGAGATCGGTATGACAGGTCGGCACAACATCGAGGGCCAAAGGGCCTGTACTGTGCTGTAGTGTTCTATGTTCTATCACAAGGTGTAGAACTGGATGAAGGGTCTTCAGAAGGGTCCAGACCTGAAACGTCAGCTTTTCTGCTCTTGTGATGCTGCTTGGCCTGCTGCGTTCATCCAGCTCTACACCTTGTTATCCCAATTAATAAGCTTTTTTTGCCACAGAGGGGATACTCATGCCTTTTGTTTCTGCTTTTCTTACCAAAGAAAACAACCTCACAGCTCTCCACACGTATTCCATCTGCCATTTCTTTTCCCATTCTCTTAGTCTCTTCAAATCCTCTTGAAGCATTTTTGCATTCTCCTCACAACTTACACTCCCGTCTAGTTTTGTGTCATTTACAACCTTTAAAATAATACATTTCACAGCCACATCTGAAACATTGATGTAAATTCTGAGGACAATGCAAAACATAATAAGCGCTTTTCAGTAAATTAATAACTAGTAGTTGCTAATAAAGGTGAAAAATTAAAATTGCTATGTTCACTTCCATTTCCTTACTTGTTGAACTGTAACGATCAAACTAAGATTCTAAAGTGTTTTTATGTGGATGGCATTACTGTTTGAGATTACTTTCACAAACTGCCACTAGATAGAGCTCTATGTGCATGTTTTCAATGGAACCACATATTTGTCGAATACCATTTTGATGGCTTAGATTCTGTGGTCAATGGTGAAGGAATGGTGTTTGCCACTGATCTCAAAGAAAGCTGCCCACAAGGATTTGGCGGACTCAGTGATTCATTTTCCTCTTTACAACATCAATTTCATAAAGGAGTCCGACAGCAAAGAGAATGAACAATCAGATTGCAGAATTCTTAGAGACAGTAAACCAGGAATTGAAAAAAAATGAAATGATTATTCATTTGCTTTAATATTTTTACAGAGCGAGTGAAACAAAATCAGCACATATAGATGGAAAGCTTGAATAGGAGTAGGCCATTCAGCCCCTTTTCCTAACCCTGTTCTATCATTCAGTAAGACCATGGCTGATCAGTTGCCTAACTCCATATACCTGCCTCTGGCACCTTTGCTTAACAAAAATGAATATATCTCGGATTTAAAATTAACAACTGATCCAGCATCCACTGCTGTTTGTGGAAGAGAGTTCCAAACTTCTCCCACCCTTTGTGCGTAAAAGTGCTTCCTAACATCTCCCCTGAATCACCTGCCCTAATTCTCAGACAAGGCCCCCTAGTTCTAGAATCCTCAATAAGTGGAAATAATTTATCTTTATCTACCCTGTCTTTTCTTCTTAATATCTTGAAGACTTCAATCTGATTATCCCTTAACCTTCTAAATTCTAGAGGAAGCAGACCTAATTTATATAATCTCTCTTCCTAAATTACAAATTCTTGTAAACCTACATTGTTATCTCTCCAAGGCCAATATACCTCCCTATGGCATGGAGCCCAGATCTGCTCACAGTGTTCCAAGTGGGGACAAATCAGGGTTTTGTATAATTGCAGCATAAGTCCTGCATCTTTGTATTCCAGTCCTCTAGACATAAAGGCCAGCATTCCATTTGCTTTCTTATCTGGCATCTGTCCATGGCATTTTAAAGATCGATGCACCTGAACCCCTAAGTGTCTTTGGACATCCATTCTACTTAACTTCATGCCATCTAGAAAGAACCCAGATCGATCCTTAATGGTCCAAAATAGAAAACCTCACACCTGCTTCTATTGAATTCCATCTGCCACAGTTTTAACCGTTTACCTAGTCTATTGATATGTCTTTCTACTTTTGTACTATCATCTACACTGGCTTTAAAATTGGAATAAGGTACAGGCTGAAATATAAGCAAATACAAAATAAAAATTTGGTCTCATTATTTTGGTAACCTGTGGGATTTTTATCATGTAATGGAGGAACGACACTGTTGATTTCGAAAATTAGCTTTTTTCGGAGAGATTGTCCAACCACAAGTGTGACTCAAAATGTGTCAAAAGCTTAGTTTAATGCTCTTCAAAAAGGCTTAACATTTTCAGTACTTACCTTGGTGAGAATAGGACATAATAAATTTGGAGTCTGAGTCAAATTAGTGATTCCTGTGATTCTATGTCAAGACTGCAACATTGCACCCTGCAAAGAAGCAGGGTATTACTGGCAACTACTTCTGAATTTCTACATTTAACTACATGGGCAGATGGCAGAAGTTATCAATTTCAGAGAATATTGATGATGACTGCTGACAATTTCACTGTCAGGATAACAGCAAATTCTGGGTCATTTATGAATCAAAGTTGATATAGATCACAAAGCTACCAATTTGATGGCTAATTGCATTGGGATTACTTTGGTCATTGGAAGCTGCTTTAAGTGCTTCCTTACATTAGTAAGCAGAGAAACAGCAAATAAATAGTGACATTAAATAATAACAAAAATGCTTGCAGTAAATACTCAAATTAGTTATAATTGAGCGCAAAATAATTTATCTGATGCAAATCATAAGCATACCCATGACTTCTCAAATTGATTGTTACAATTGCGTTAAAGTTTTGAAACATGAGAAAAGAAAGTGGGTCATGTAAACAATCTGCACAGCATAGGACATATAACTAGCTCCCTGTTAGAACGCAATAAGTCAATACAACTCATTTGCTGAGAAAGCTGACTGCGAAGTTGAGCCCAGGATTTTGCTAATACCCTGTTCTTGAGTTGAGCTGCATAAGACTTTGCTGATTTGTCCTCTCTTAGCCTCTTATTTCCTGGATAACAATAGCTGGCCTTACCACACCCTGCCTTTTGCCCTAGACTCATACCGAAAACAGTGACTCAATACTGGAATGCCAATTCGAGACCTACTTTCTTGTTTCATGTTTCACCACTTTAAAATAATTGTGATAATCAATTTGAGAAGTCATGAGTTTGTATCAGTTAAATTATTGTTTGCTCAGGAGTAGCTAAACTGAATATTTGCTGCAAGTTTTTTTTTATAATTTAAAGTTACTGCACATTTGCTGTTACCCTACTCATTAGCATAAGGAAACGTTTAAAGCATCTTCCAATAACCAAAGTAATCCCAATGCAATCAGCCTTAAATTGGTAGCTTTGTGATCTCTATCAACCTTAATTCATAAACGATACAGAATTTGCTGTTATCCTGACAGTGAAATTGTCAGCAGTCATCATCGATATTTTCTGAAACTGAAAACTTGTAGTAAATGTAGTAATTCAGAGGTTGTTTTGAGGTTTATCATTGCACAATTTCTTTGGAAATACTGTGTTGGTATTAGAATGTGCTTTATTTTATAGCTTTCTTTCAAAAGATTGTATGCTCTAACATTCGTGAATGCAATATTTTGAAGGCTTTGTTTTCATTCACAATCATTACAATCAACATTGGGTTAATATCTTAGTTAATCAAATTTCTACAATATTTTGCAAATGCACTGATTATCTCCTGTTTTAAAGCACACTTGCAGCCAGATATTGTATGACTACACAAATATTCTGCAAAACACTACTTTTATGGAGAAATTATTAATTTAAAGGCACAAATAGTTTAAGGTGCAGCAACACAGATGACAGGGCAATTAAAGCTGAATGGAAACTGGCCTCTAAGCATTTCAGCTAAAACCACGTAATAATGCGTCACCACTTTTAGAAGTTCAGAGCAGTTTTTTTTTAACCAGAACTACTTTACTTTTGCTGCTAATGTGCAAAAATGATCTTGAGAATGTTTAATCCCATACCTGATATCAGCTCTCCTCCATGGCCTTGCTTCAGACATGAAAATACTGCCTTTTGCTGATAGGCACAGTCAATGCATGCTTGGACAGCCTGCTGAAGGACCATGGATGCTCTGGCAGGCCCAAAATGATCTGGTAGCTGTTGCAATTTCTTTTTATCAAGATGTGGCCCAACACAGGCATGTTTGTTGACATATATGCAAACTGCAATGAGGAAAAGTCAGCTGTGTTAAGCATGCATATCATTGCATAACAATTAACTCAAATAAAACTCCAAATTTTTGAAAAATTGCTTAAGAAATTATTGTTCAGCATTCCCAACAATGAACATGTCTAGCAGAATTTTCAATCTTCAGCTTCAGTCAATGAAGTTAATACTCTGGGTTCCCCTTGAGCTTGTAGGTTAGCCACATCTCAGACGTGTGGCCAAAGATTTCCTGTATTGAATTATTTGCAATAACATGTTGGCAGTACTATAAAAGGGGAAATCTTCCCAAATTTGTTTTGTATCACTGTGTTAAAAATCAGCAGTAAAGTGATGCGGGCAAAGGGAAGCAGAGTGGGTCAGTAAATGGCTAACTGCAGTGGTACGACACAAGGTAAGGTCCATGCAGGGAATAATAGCAACAATAGTAGTAATGGCTATACTCTCTTCCACCCTCTTCTGTCAGGCAGAAGATATAAAAGTTTACATACATGTACGAACAGATTCAAGAACAATTTCTTCCCCACTGTTATCAGACTTTTGAACAGACGTCTCAAATGTTAATTCTGATCTCCCTCTCTGCACCTTCTCTTCTGCTGTAACACTGTATTCCGCACTCTGTTCTGTTACCCTGATGCATTTTGTATGGTGCAATCTGCCTGTAGCGCATGCAAAACTACACTCTTCACTCTTTCCCAGTACATGACAACAATAAATCAAATCAAACCAAATCAAAATAGCATTAAAGGCTCTTTGCCTGAATGTACAAAGCATCCTGAGTGATATAGGTTGTGCAAACTCGTGGCACAAAGAGGGATGTTGTTTAGATTAAATCACTGTTACAGAAATGGTTACAAGGTGACCAACTTTGGAAAATAAATGTTCCAGTGCACAACATAAGACAGGGGGAATGGCAGAGAAGGGTAGTCTGATAGTAAGGGATGACTTAAGGTTATTTATGAGAAAGAATATTGGCTCAGAAAGATCATGAAGTAGCATCAGTATAAGTGGAAATGAGGAATAGCAAGAACCAGGAAACACTGATAGGTGCATATTTATATAAAGGTAATACTTGAGCATGCTCTTAAGATCTCTATAGAGACCAGTAACTTTTAAAGGGAACTTTGAAATGCAGTGGTTAAACAAAACAAATTAAACTTCAAGATTTCATGTTTTCAAACAAAACAACCTTTAGGGTGTGAGATAAAAGGTGTGAAGCTGGATGAACACAGCAGGCCAAGCAGCATCAGAGGAGCAGGCAAGCTGATGTTTCAGGCCTAGACCCTTCTTCAGAAATAGGGAAGGGGAAGGGGATTCTGAAATAAATAGGGCGAGAGGGGGAGGCGGATGGAAGATGGATAGAGGAGAAGATAGATAGAGAAAAGACAGACAGGTCAAACAGGCAGGGATGGAGCCAGTAAAGGTCAGTGTAGGTGGGGAGTTAGGGTTAAGCAGCATCAGAGGATCAAGCATTACTAACTTAACGCTATGGTATGTCAAGACTGAGTGAATAATCCAACTCTCCTTCTTACTTTAAAATAAAACAGAGAACTGCTGATGCTGATGATCTGAAACGAAAGCAGACATTTCTGAAGAAACTGAGCAGGTCTGGCAGTATCTTTGGAGTAAAAGCAGAGTTAATGTTTCAAGTCCAGAAGTTCTGAAGAAGAAACACTGGACCCGAAATGTTAACTCTGCTTTTCTCTCCACAGATGCTGCCAGACCTGCTCAGTTTCTCCAACAATTTCTGTTTTGTTTCACTTTTTATTCCCTAATTATGCCCAACAGTTTCATTAGTCCTTCTGGGATTCAAATAGATCACCAGGATTTCTTTACATTTTCCTCAGGGATCTAGCCATTCTTCAAGGTAACGTTTATCTCTGTTGTCATTTCATCTCATTAAATGCAACTGTCTCTATTTGTTCCCAAACTGAACTGCAGACTGTGAGCTTCAGTGAGTGAAACACACAGATAAATAAGAAGTGGAATTGCCCTAACTCATTGGCCCACTATCCCACAACCACACAGTCCATCTTTGCTGCAATATGGCATACTTGGGATATTCCAATCAGAAATGAAAACTAATTATGAGAAGATTTGTAGCTCAGTTGAGGTTCTGGGTGTGAGTTTGCTCGCTGAACTGGAAGGTTCATTTTTAGATGTTTCGTCACCATTCTAGGTAATATCATCAGTGAGCCTCCAACAAAGCGCTGATGTTATGTCCTGCTTTCTATTTATCTGGTTAGGTTTCCTTGGGTTGGTGATGTCATTTCCTGCATTGGTGATGTCATTTCCTGTTCTTTTTCTCAGCGGGTGGTAGATTGGCTCCAAATCAATGTGTTTGTTGATGGAGTTCCGGTTGGAATGCCATGCTTCTAGGAATTCTCCTGCGTGTCTCTGTTTGGCTTGTCCTAGGATGGATGTGCTGTCCCAATCAAAGTGGTGTCCTTCCTCATCTGTATGTAAGGATACGAGTGATAGTGGGTCACGTCGTTTTTTGGCTAGTTGATGTTCATGTATCCTGGTGGCTAGCTTTCTGCCAGTTTGTCCAATGTAGTGTTTGTCACAGTTCTTGCAAGGTATTTTGTAGATGACGTTCGTTTTATTTGTTGTCTGTATAGGGTCTTTTAAGTTCATTAGCTGCTGTTTTAGTGTGTTGGTGGGTTTGTGGGCTACCCTGATGCCAAGAGGTCCGAGTAGTCTGGCAGTCATTTCGGAAATGTCGGACCTCTTAGCATCAGGGTAGCCCACAAACCCACCAACACACTAAAACAGCAGCTAATGAACTTAAGAGACCCTATACAGACAACAAATAAAACGAACGTCATCTACAAAATACCTTGCAAGAACTGTGACAAACACTACATTGGACAAACAGGCAGAAAGCTAGCCACCAGGATACATGAACATCAATAGCCACAAAACGACGTGACCCACTATCACTCGTATCCTTACATACAGATGAGGAAGGACACCACTTTGATTGGGACAACACATCCATCCTAGGACAAGCCAAACAGAGACACGCACGAGAATTCCTAGAAGCATGGCATTCCAACCGGAACTCCATCAACTAACACATTGATTTGGAGCCAACCTACCACCCCCTGAGAAAAAGAACCGGAAATGACATCACCAACCCAAGGAAACCTAAACAGATAAACAGAAAGTGGGGCATAACACCAGCGCTTCGTCGGAGGCTCACTGATGATGTTACCTAGAATGGTGACGAAACGTCTGAAAACGAACCTTCCAGCTCAGCGAGCAAACTCACACCCAAAACTAATTATCTTTTATCTTCACAACTAAATATTTGATTTTGCCACCAACATTACTAATTAATATCTCCAATGGAGTTAACCAGCATTTCTCCAGATTTGCTTGGTCCAAAAGTCTTTTTAGTTTCCTTGATCTGAGAACTGAGTAAATTTGACTGGTTAAATGAATGAAAGGATTTAACGGGTAAACAAACAATGTACCAACAAATTCAGGAACAATTTCTTCCCCACTGTTATCACGCTTTTGAACAGACGTCACAAATGTTAATTTCTGATAGAAACTAACTAAAGAAAGAAATTCAAAAGTTTCACAAAACGTGTTCTATTTAAAAACAAACGTATAGCAAGACAGATCCATCCTCAGTTCATGAAAAAGTTTGGAAAGAAAAGTAATATATCAGAGATAATAAAATGTGAGGCTGGACGAACACAGCAGGCCAAGCAGCATCTCAGGAGCACAAAAGCTGACGTTTCGGGCCTAGGCTCTCGGATGAAGGGTCTAGGCCCGAAACGTCAGCTTTTGTGCTCCTGAGATGCTGCTGGGCCTGCTGTGTTCATCCAGCCTCACATTTTATTATCTTGGAATTCTCCAGCATCTGCAGTTCCCATCATCTCTGATAATATATCAGAGAATCTGTTTTGGAAACCAGTAAAACAAAATGTTGATAAAAACTGAAAAAAATGCCCAATAAGGATGAACTAGCCAGACATATGAAAAGAGATTGTACACATTTTATGCATATATAACATGGAAGACAGTAGATAAAGTAAACGGTGATCTTACAAACAGAGACAGGAGAAAATATCATAGGAATGAAGAAATAGCGGAGATGTTGAACAAATAATTTCAGCTTGGTTTTGATCTCCTAGTGGTGGTGTAAATTGGATCGCAAAACACTGAGCACAGTTTCCTGCTAGAAAACAAATTTATTTTTGCAGAATTATGGTCTTAGGAAAAGGAACCAACCATCTGGAGATGAGATGAGCAGAAATTTCTTCACTGAAAGGATTGCAAATCTTCAAATTCTCTATCCCTTTGGTTGTGAATGTAACATAATTTGATATGTTTAAGGCCGAGATAGACAGATACATTTTTGTTCTCTCGGGAAACCAAAGATTATAAGAAGCAAACAGAAAGGTGAAGTTGGAACCCAAGATCAACCAAGATCATGTTGAATGGTGAAACGGTCTCAATGTACTATATGTATTACTCTTGATCCTGTTTCTTATGTTCTTACGTAACATGAAGATTGTTCCTCGCGCTGGCATGTCTCACATCCAACAAATGCTTTATGAGAAATTTTAATTTTTTCTAGTTTTAGAGAAAAGCCAGAATAAATCTAGTTGAAGCTTTGCAGGTTGAGAAGAGGATTAAAATTAACCCAGACAAACTGCTACAGGGCAGGTTCAAAAAGCCTTCATCTTGGGTGAAAAATAAACAAGGCTTATGAATTTAAAGTGACAATTTCAGGAATAATAAGAGAAATCGGGTAAAATATTTTCTTCCAAAGCTCAAAAAAGTGATAGGCAGGTAACCAGGGAAGCCCCATATCAGTTGGTTCAAGGAAGACTTGGATGATTTTTCTGGAAAAGAGAAGGGCTTCAGAGGTTTGATGAGTGATGGAAAGGTGAGGTTGACCTTATAAAAGAGAGAGGTTCATTGGTCTAATGCTGTTTTCCTGTTCCTGAGATTTCTTATTCTTATATCAGGCATTCAAAATTGATGCACACAGGGATAATCTGTAAAGTAAACTTTACTGCTGAAGCATGTATAATAACATATAAACAGATAAAGGCTATCTTGATAGTTTGCACTTTCTCTCTAAATGTTGATTTTTACTTCTGTGAGTCAAAGATTTAAGACGTAACCGGGATGAATTAATATGTTGACTAACAAAGCATTATCTAATAAACATTGGAAAACAAGTAAACATAATTAGCCAGAATTCTCCCACTTCCCAAACGACGTGTGCAATGGTGAGTCCATTGGGAAAAGATGCTGAGTTTGGACAATTGACATTCTCATCTTTGAGTAAAAGAAGTCTGGTTATCCACCCAAGGTTTGAATGCTGAAAAGAGAATCTTGTTAATGAGCAGCAAGAAGCTTATTTGCATGCATTTAAAGCTCATTAGTACCTGACCTTGCACTTTTCGTACGGAGTTTGCTATTTTCCAAGAGAAACTAGTCGGTGATGTGAAATTCATAGCGGGTCCCTAGTAGCTCCAACTTTGCTCCTCTGGGCCTCAATCTTGTTCAGCATTCCCCAGCATCGCAGAGTAGACTGAATTGGCAGCAGGTGCCTGCACACCACCCAGCCACAGAGATTGGCATTGGACATGTACAAGCTACTCCGTCTCATCATTGTATATCTCTGATCTACTTAAAATACAGGATCTTTGGAACAGATTGGCTTTGCATTCTAGTGCTGCTTCGAGGATACGCTGTGTGCAAAGACCCCAGAGTACCCAACACATGCATCTTGTGGACTGGAACAGACTGCATCTCAGGTCTTTTTACTGGCTCTCTTAATGCTCATTCATTAATAGTACAGGGAAGCTTCAGTCATATGTCTTCAATGGAATGCCATGCAGATGAGAGAGGGGCACTGGCTCCATTCTTTGTTTTGAGGTGGTGCTCGCAACACTATGTTATGTTCTCCAGTGTATCCACAATGCAGCACCTTCGTCCATTTGAGCTGGTGGGGGCTATAAGATGTCTCCCTTACATCAGGTTCCCATTTAGGTCTTGTCTGGAGATTTGTTCCAGAAGATTCTCTACTCAAGACAAGTAGCGGACTCACTGAGGGCAGGGTATGGCTGATAAGATTCCAGAGGAGCTGCATGGTTGTGCTGAGTAGGGCAATGAGGATGTTGTTCACCATCCTACAGCACTGCAGTGTCAGCCACAACAACCCTGACTCTCATTCAATAAGGTCATCTTTCACTGAGGGGAAATGTTTTGATGCCGCAAAGGCCAGAATCCCCTGTGTAACCTCAACCACAAGTGCAGTTTATGACTTTGAGCTTCTTTGTGCTTTTCCTGTTGTTTAATAAAATATTAAGGTTACAAACTGAATGAAATGTTCACAAGATCTGATGCTCCCTCATTCAGCTATGAAGCCAGAGTGAGAGCATTATTGAAGGGATATCTATCGCTGTATCTATCGCTGAAACAAGGCCAGAATATGGTGTGTTACTGATGATGGAAAAGCTTCCTTTCTTGTAACTGCAGGTACAATGACTGTCTCACACAAACAGCTGATGATGGAAGGTGGCGTATCTTTCAAAATGCAATGATGTATTTACAATGAAGCTTCAACTATGTGTCTTGGAAAGGTTTCACTTTCCTTTCTGACCAGTTCTATCAAGGGCTATTCCCAGGATCAACAACTCCGGATGGAAGGGTCCTGTCCTGGAGTGGAGCCTAACGGTCTTGGAATTCTGGGCCGGTGATCCCTGGAGTGTTTGTGGTTCAAAAACCGGGGCATGCTGCAGTCCTGCACCCTTCTCTGCTTGAACTTCCATAGGGCAGGGGACATTACAAGCAATGGAGGGGCTGGCTATTTCTTGAATGTCCTGAGGGGTTGTGAATCTAATTTGAACTCAGTCTCAGTGCTGCCAGGCATCACGCTGTCTCCTGGAGGTAGTGCAGAGGAGGCTCACTATACTGATTCCAGAGATATGGGACTTGTCTTATGAAGTGAGATTAAGCAGCTTAGGCCTGTATTTGACTGGTTTAGAAGAATAAGAAGATATCTAAAAAGATACCAAAGGGGATTGACAAAATAGTGGTAGAGAGAGGATGTTCCCTTATGTGGGGCAAAGCTAGAATGAGAGGTCATTGTTTTAGGATAAGAGATTGTAGATTTAAAACTGTGATGAGGAGAAATTACTTCTCTCAAAGGGTTGTGAAAGGAACAGGATAGGACAGTGAGTGTAGCAGAGGGAGGATGGTGAGACTTACTTTTGCGAGTGCAGAAAGTCATTAATCTTTTTTCGTGCACTGCTGGGCATTCCTCCAGACCCTGGTGACTGCACTGGAACTTCAAAATGGGTCCTGTACCATGGTCTCCTCTGGCCGTCCTGAGAAAAGAAAAGGGACTTCTCCACCACCAGCTGCACTAGGACCTCAAGATGCCTGGCAGCTAATCGGGGTGACAATGTGCCTCTGTTGGGCATCTCTGGCACGATTCCTCACACATTACAGCTGTGAATGACAGCTCCTGGCTGGCAGTAATTGACTTTGGGCACAGCTGGTGTTTAAATGTAGCACCAGGAGCGAAACTTCCAGAAGGTCTCAGCTATGGCGAGTGCTTCTTCTGCTGGCAAATGCCACAAAGCATGGCAGCAGCACTATAGAGACATGGTGGCTACACCATGAGATAATTGGCAGAGGATTTCTTGGGAAAACACACTAGAGAGTTCCTCTCCTGAAACTGACCCTTAGCCAATTTTTGGGAAACTTCAGTTCATTTTGTGTGGTCTGGTTATGCTTTCAACATATGTGATTTTCTCCAAAAATCTCACAAACTATGTTCTGCATTTTTTAAAAAATTAAATAGGAAGGTTTCAATGGTAGATTGCCAACTTAATTTTACTTCTTGAAGGTAGAAGCATGCTGGTATATATTTCTGCTGAATAACCGCCAGTAATATCTACCTTGTGGAATTCAGAATTATGAAAGTAATACATCTTATCCCTTTATCCTCATCTGCCACCACTTTAAGAAGCCTTGAGCTGGACCAAGGAATGGGGCTTCCAACCTATGGCCCTGATCCCATTACAAAATCATGTTTCTAGAAATATTAATGAAGTTAATTCAGAAAGAATTTAATGATAGCTGGAAGGTTGTGGGAAAATAAAATATATAACCCAATGTAAGGAACGCTGACATTTTTAGCCTGGCTTACTTGTTCTATCATGATTTATTCATACTCAAAGGCTTTCCAGTGAGTATATTGACTAAGCTGTGAAGCATTAAGGACTGGGGTAGTCCCAGGGTCAGTCCCCTATGTGAATTCACTTAAAGGATGGTACCACAGAAAGGATTCCACAAGACTTGTCACACCACTCTTGACGCATGTTTTTCTTTTGCAATGACGATGGAAAGCCCCAAACATTTGTAGAATAACTACAATATCCAGAACAGAAACAAACTGCAGCTAAGCAGATAGCAGCGAATAGTCCCATTGAATAACACATTTGGGGTGCCCTTCCCAGTGCCTGTCTATGTTCAACTGTGAGTGATTAGGGTAGTATTAGATATTAAGCTCCAGAGTAGGGATGCTTCCATCATATCGGCATTACACACTGATCGATGTTGTACTTTCCCTTGTCTACCTATTTCCAGGAAGTGTTCACACTCATGTCCTCACCAAGGAAGTGTAAGGGACACCAAAGACAGAGTTCATTTAGACCTTTTTGAGACCTTAAAAGGCACTGCTACCGATCCAAATTTTATCTTGTGCGTCTTGAGAGAGATTAAGAAATGGAGGGATAACTGAAATTTCTTTTTGAAAAAGGATTAATAGTAGTATAAGAATACTTTCTGTTTAAAAAATATGCACCTGCTACCCTGATACCATCAATGTGGGTGGACTGCAAAATCTGTAGCAATCATCTAAGCTTCATTACTTACAACATGGCGTATGTTGACACAGACGTTAACCTCAGCACCACATCCTGAGCTTGAGGGGGAGTCTGTGCTGGCTAAATAAGAATGCAATAAACACCTGTTCACCTAAAGACATCTCTAGAAAGACTCCCCACAATTAACTTTACGCTGAAGGTTACATATGTGTATAATAAGTAAAATTACATGTGTAAATAAATAAAACATTTGAATTGCTATTGTATGTTTCACAACTGCATGTCATCCAAAAGCACTATTCAAATAATGAACAAATTTTCAACTGTAGTCATTGTCATAATGTACGATGCACAGCAGCCAATTTGCGGTGTCCCCAGTGTGTTAATGACCAGGGGTAGTCTGTTTTTCTAATATTGATTGAGAGATAAGTATTGGCTTATTTGGGCTATAATTTCTCCGATGTTCTTCAAAATAGTGTCATGGGATCTTTTATGTCTACTCAAGAGGGCAGCTCAATGTCTCAGCCAGTAGATGTCAAATCTACATATCGACATGGGTATTTATCTGTGTGTGTGTGTGTGTGTGTGTGTGTGTGTGTGTGTGTGTGTGTGTGTGTGTGTCTTTGCGTGTGCATGTGTACATGTGTGCGTGTGCATAAACGTATGTCTGTGTGTGTGTTTACATGTGTATGTCTGTGCATATGTGTGTGCATGTCTGTGTCTGTGTGTGAGTCTCTGTGTGTGTCTGTTTTGTGTGTGTCTGTGTGTGCATGTGTACATGTGTGCATGTGCGTATATGTATATCTGTGTGTGCGTTCACATGTGTATGTCTATGTGTGTGTGTGCACATGTGTGTGTCTGTGTGCGCGTGTATATGCGGATGTGTGTTTGTGTGCGCGTGTGATCAATTTCTCTTATTGAATGAAGTCTTTGACATTTTTCTTTTTTTGTAAATTTAAGTATATAGCTTGATGGATGCTTCCCCAAACTGAGAGGTAAATAAATAGACAGTCAAATAAGGATAGCAGATGCGCTAACGAGCCTTGACCCATGAAGTTCCTTTCTTCCAATATAACATTGTAAATGAGTCTCTCACCTAATACATAAACAGATTCCATTCCATACTGCTCCAATTACTGCCTGTTTTTGAAAATAACATTGACTCTTCTATCCTCAAAACTATGAGGGTTTCTGAGCAAGTTGATTAGAACCTTGCTCCTTGAAAACTACTGCCCCATTTCTAAGAGAACGCAAGAACTGCAGATGCTGGAGTCAGAAATAACACAGTATGGAGCTGGAGGAACATAGCAGGCCGGGCAGCATCAGAGGAGCAGGAAAGCTGACGTTTTGGGTCGAGACCCTTGTTCAGAAATGAGGAGGGAGCTCTGAAATAAATAGAGAGGAGGGGTGGGACAGGGGAAGGTAGGCGGGATAGTGATAGCTGAGTGCAGGTCGGGAGTCGTGGGGATTGGTCATTGAGGTAGTAAAATCATTGGTTAAGGTTGCAGATCCTGCACAGGATGAAAAACAGAAAGGGTCCTTTGCAGGTCTGGGAGACGGAGGCTCTGAACTGGGGTAAGGTTGATCGTAGTGCCAGAAGATGTCAGCGCATTGCTGAGAATGTGTGCTTGTGGATCTATAGAGAAAACCGTTTTTGGAGGCTCTGGATGTTGTATATGTAGAAGTTGTCATGGTCAGGGCCAGATTGGGATGGCCTGAATGGAGATTGGACCCCACTGGGGCTGATCTTTTCCATAGAGAAAGGAGATGTGGCTACTGTACCTCAAACCAGGTGCTAAATCAATCCCCACCACTCCCTACATGCACTCACCAATCACCGTCCCACCTACCTTCCCCAGCCCCACCACTCCTCTCCCTATTTATTTTGGAGCTCTTCTCCCCCTCCCCATTTCTGAAGAAGGTCCTGACCCGAAACATCAGCTTTCCTGCTCCTCTGATGCTGCCTGGCCTGCTGTGTTCCTCCAGCTCCACACTGTGTTAGCCCCATTTTTAAACTGCCTTTGCTCTCCAAATTATTTTGAAAAGTTGTCACCTCTAAATTTCGTGCTTATCTCTCCTGCAACTCACTGTTTGAATCTTGTTAATCAGGTTTCTGCCCCTCTCACCTCTCTGAACATCATAAACGACATTCTCTGACTTCCTCTCTGTAACCTTTGACATAGTTGTTTAGATATGAGCTTTGTTCAGCTCACTACATTTTCCTCACTTTATTCTACGCTTTACATGTCTGATTATAGGTTTAGCATTTTTCGCCGTGGTTTCTCAGCACATTACCATTGATCTTTATCATCTAATCACGGGGTATTAGCTTCCAGATATAATACTGATGTTATCCAGCCATGCTTTCCTACCACTGCCCTTTAGTGCTTCAGTGATGTCAGACAGGTCTGGCATTTGTGGGTAACATACAATGTCCAACAAGGCAAACATTAAGAAGATTAAATTAGTTGCCTATAACCCCTATCTCAAAATCAGTGCGAGCCATCACCCTCACGGGGCGAACTAGGCCTCTCACTGAGCTGAAGTTCTGACACTGTAACCTGGCCTGCACAAATTTTACCCAGTTCCAGCTCTGGAATTTCACTCACCTCAGCCTCTATGTGAATCCATCTACCTCTAAAAGTCTTATCCATTCCTTTGTGGTCTGCAGATTCAACAAGCCCAATACTTCTCTGTAAGACCCAACTGACACAAAACAGCTGTCTATCAACTCTGGCTCAAAAGACTCCAAAATCCTAATATTAAAATTCAAAAGCTTATATGACCCTCAATGGCTCTCCCCATCTCAATAACCTACTTTCTCAATCCAAACAAACACTGTTAGTTGAACAAAATATTTTATAGTTTTGGTCACAACCATTTCTCTTACTCCCTCTACCCATCGTTGACAGCTGTGCTAGACCCCACCCTGGAATTTCTTCCCTAAATATTTCAACCAATTCATTTGGAGTTTAGAAGAATGAGGGGTGATCATATTGAACCTACCAGATTCTGAGAGGGCTGACAGCATAAATGTTGAGAAAATATTTCCCACAGTGGGATAATCTTGAATTAGTGATCAGCATTACAGAGTGAGGGAACATTCATTTCAAACTAAGATGCAAAGAAATTTCTTTTGCATAGATTGTTGAATGTCTGGAATTCGCTACTCTGGAGCATTGTGACAGCTTGATTATTGAAATTATTTAAAGAGGAGTATATATATTTTAAAACTATTGAGGATTTGAGGGTTATGGCAGACCAGCCATGAATTTATAAAATGGCAGTGCAGGCTTGAAGGGCTGAATGGCCTACTCATGCTCCTATTTCTTATGTTCTCACCTCTCCTCATTTAAAAGCTGCCAGTAAATTAGTCTCGACCCTTCTTCTGAAGAAGGGTCTAGGCCCGAAACGTCAGCTTTCCTGCTCCTCTGATGCTGCTTGGCCTGCTGTGTTCATTCAGCTCTACACCTTGTTATCTCAGATTCTCCCGCATCGGCAGTTCCTACCATCTCTGAGTAAATTAGTCTCATTCGCCAACGTCTTGTCACTTCTCTAAATATGCTTCTTTGCCTTTTCATCAGCTGCTCCTCTCTGTTCTGCACCAAGAGATTTTATCTTTGTAAAAGGTACTTTACAAACGGAAGTGAGGTCCCCACTGCTCATACTCACCAGATTGAGGAACATAGGCATTGAAATAGGCCATTCAGCCCATCGAGTCTTCCTCACCATTCAAAATGATCATGGTTGATTGAACACTCAACACCTTTTATTGACTCCATCCTCATAACCCTTTTTGCCATTTATAATCGGAAATCTATCAATCTCTACCATAAGCGTACCCAAAAGCTAAGCCATCACAGATCTCTCTAGTAGACAATATAAGATATTCAGCATGCTCCGTGTAAAATACTTTCTCCTCATCTCGGACCTAAGTGGCATTCACTTATTTGAAAATTGTGGCCCCAGGATTTAAACATTCCTGCCAGGGGAAACATCTTATCTGCATCAATACTGTCTAACCCTTTAAGTATTTTGTTGAGTTGCAACAAGATCACCTCTCGTTTCTTCGAAACCTCAGACAATACAAACTCAGTTGGCCTAATCTTTCTTCATAGGACAGTCCCACTGTCCCAGGAACTAGCCTGGTGAACCTTTGTTGCACTCACACGATGGCAATAAGATTCTTCCCGAGATAAGGAGCCCAATCCAGTACTCCAGGTCCTGTCTGAACAAGTTCTTTTACAATTGAAGCAATATAATGTGAACAGCCACTTGCAATACAGAACTAGTTTATATCCCTAAGGTGAGGTAAAGTCCACTTCACAGAGAAAACAGCTCTCAGACACACTGGGTTGAATTTTCCTCAACCCTGAACAACACGGGTGATGGTGTTGCCTTCCAAGTCATTCAAATCAGAAATGCACAATGGAAAAGGGCAGTGGCTGCCACCACACCTGGAGTAAGTGTTTTAATCTGTGTTTGAGCAAATTGTAGCCCATTCTTCAACCAGGGCCATTGTGGAGCAGACAATAGGCCTGCTGCAAGTAAGGATCTGAAGCATGGATTTGTGGAAGAGGTTGAGAAATGGAGGGCGTTTGTTGGGGGGAGTTGTTGGGGATTACCTTGCAGTCCAGATAGAGTGTTCTAAATAATCTTAGAATGCATTGCCCTACTCTAGAGCAGGCAAAGAGGAGATGTATTGGTCATTGAAGAGCAGGGAGATTGTGCCAGTTTTCAGAAGGAAGATGAGGGCAATGAGCAGTAGGAACATCACTTTCCCCACAATTGAGTGGTGCATTATTGGGTGCAACAAGCCGAGGACTTAATTGACACCCACTTCCAATAACTAAAGAGTAGGTCATTTGGGAGCAATGATGATTCATTGGCGTAAATTTCTTGCTGCTTGAAAGACAAGGCTTTCCTGGGTAATATCACTTATCATTGTGTTTCTTTTTCTCTACACTTTTTGCTGTTGTTCAATAGTTAGCATTTTCAGGTATTTGAAAGCCTTCCAGCATGTGACATTTCCACATTGAACAATGACTAGATGATATGCTCCGGGAGTGTTCAATAAAAATTAGCATCCCTTAGTCTGGGTTCTGACACAAGATGGTGCTAAGGCTGTGGGTAGCCTTAGCGTTTCAGGTGCAGTTACTATGACAGTCACTCAGACAAATGGTGATGTTAAACAGCAATATATTTACAAATGCTAGTTTGTTTTTGCAATGAGATGCCACCTTTTGCGCCCATGTACTCTCAGAACCTTTACCTTTACACTCCCCTCCCTTGAAGTACATCATGAAGGGTAGGTCCTGACTGACAGCACCTGACCTGGTGCACAGTTAGGATCTAAACATGGCACCAGAATCCCAGCAATGGTGAGGGCATCTGCCATTGCTAAGTGGATGATAGCCTGAACAGGGAATCATAAAGAGTTGTGCGATAACTAGCTGAAGGAATGAAAGCCTCCGCAAAATTTGGTGACATTGACTCTTAGCCATTTTTTCGTTAAATAAAGCAGCCTACTGTCGTCAAGGGGAGTCTTTATGAAACTATTCTTGAAAGAGATTACAATGAACAGACCATTCAACCCTTGTGTTGGAACCAGTTATCTTTTGTTGCCTCTCTGTTTTTGAAAGAGCACAGTGAGCTCAGGGCCCATTTGCAGTTCCTAGATTGTTGTCATTAACCATAGTAAAGGTACAGTTTCATCGCCCACTTCTTCTCAGTAAACACTGCGCTGACACCAAATACACTTCCATTGGCAGTGAACACTGTCATTTATGTTGGCATCATCATCAGTCTAACTGGCAGCAGCGAAGGTATTCAGGAATATGGGACTAAAACAGGTCTGGAGTTAGGTTTTGGATAAATCATGATCTTACTTAGTAGCAAAGCAGGCTAAAGGTTGAATGACCTACTCCTTAGTTATTCTGATAGCCTATGAATCTCACAATAGTTATTGTCGACTGGACAAATGTTTGATTCCTTCAATCTCAAAACAGCTTTCCTCCAACTCTAATGTTTGATTTAATTGGGCAAGCATTTCATTTGAGCAAATTTTCACCAGAAGTATTTTTTTGTTCCATTGATTTGCAGCAGACAAGTATAGCTTGTTTTCAACCGCAAAGACATAATGTGTTACAATTAAAATGTTAAGCTACATCAACAGAGAATTGTTGAGATGACCTCACGAAGTGACAGTTAATGTTGCAATACATGCTTTTGTGTGAACCTTCACAAGTAACCATCTCTCTTTTGGCTTGTTTTGTTAAACAGTTTGATCGCAAGGTTTTACCAGATATAGTGAATGCAGAAGTAAATTTAAAAAAACAGTACGGTCTGATTCAGAGGTGGATTAGGATGTGGTGAAGTTAATGTTAAGGTGTAGAACCACTACAGTTTAGTTTTTGCAATCTGCCATTCTGGTTACACAACATTGACAACAAGCGGGTTCGATTCTGTTAAGGGTCACAGCGTCCTCGGAAGAAGAATAGGTCATTCATCCTCTCAAGCCTGTTCCAACATTCAATTAGTAATGCCTGATCTGCATCAAAACTCCTTTAAAACCTCTGATGTCTTTAATACTCTAACTAATCAATCTTCGTTTTGAGATTTTCAACTGATCTAGACTCAATAACTTTATGGGGAAAGAGAGGTACAGATTTCTGCTACTTTCTTTAATTGACAGGAAGTATTTCCTCACATCAATTCCAGATGGCCTAGTTTTCCTTTCTAAGGCCTTGACCCCTTGCTTCAGACTCATCTGGCATCTCAAATTGTCCTCTGTGACAAAACATTTTCAACTATGAATGGTATGGAATGTCAGGAATATCAGAGGGCCTGACCAATACAGGCCACCATTCTAAACTCCAACTGATAACACTCAGTGTCAGGGAAGTCAGTCATTCCTTCAGCATGGGATATTGGGCTGTACAGTGACAACACAGATTTGAGGGAAACAAAATACATGGGTAGAAAGAGTTTTTAAGAATGAATGAATGTTTTTTATTCACCTCATGGCTGATGTATTAAATATTGCCTCAATGGAAAGCTCCATAGCATCTGGCACTTCCAAATCAAAACTGAAGTGAACAGCATCATTATACATGATCTACAGTTTGTAAATAACTGTAGTATCGCTCTGCATAGTGCTCTCAGCTTCTTCAATTGCGCATGCACAAGATTCAGGCTGTCCTTGAAGGCTGCAAAAACAAAACTCATTTATCAACCCACTGCTGGTCAGAGGAATATTCTACCTGCCATGTGTGTTGAAGGAAAGACTCTGGAAGATGTCAAGCACTTTGCAGACCCTGGCAGCCACCTCTCTCAAAAGGCCACCATTAATGAGGAAAACCCAATCAGCTGCTCCAGCTCACCATTGTAACAACTACAGCAATGTGTGTTTGACAACAAAGACCTCCTCAGAGAGGCTGTCACCATAATCTTGTATTGCAGTGACAGCTGGACTGTGTATCAGTGACATATCAGAGCACTTGAGAAATTCCTTAAGCAGTGCATCTGCTACATTATCCAGATTTAACAGGAGTACAGTTGAGCAAATGTCTTTACTAAAGCAACATATATAAGCATTCAGGCACAACTCCTCCAAAACCAATTATGGACCAATTATCAGTATCCAAATGTCTAGCGGCTGTCTGCTCCACAAATGGTCAACTTTCTAAGGACCAAGAAAACCCTCCAAAGACCTTCTGAAATTCTCCTTAAAATGCAGTGGCACCACGATGAATGATTTGGGGAGGGGGGAGAGGAGGAGCTTACTACCATTCATTCAAAACAACTTGTCCATTATTTTGTATCCTGTTTTGAGGTATTAATATCTTAACAATGAGGCAGATTAGCTGCAGAGAAGAAAATAAAAGGAAGTAATTCCTGTATTTTAGATCCACGACCTCTTGGGATATGTTAAGAGCTGTGAGCACTGAATCGACCCGTTTACTCATAGGGAGATCCATGACCAAAACCTACAAGCATGTTCAGATCTCACCCTCAATTCAGGGGAAAATGGCACTGACAACATCTCTCCACACCTTGAAAGAGCATCCAAGTTGGCTTGAGAAACACTTGAAGTGCTCTCAACCTACAAGACATTGAACCAATGCATTAAAAATAGCATAGATTTATTTGCAGAAGAGCAAAGAGTTTTCTTAATTGTCCTGGCCAACATTCATCAATGAAAAGGAGATTAACTAACATTTATTACCTCACTGTTTGTGGGAATTTGGTGTGCACAACTTGGCTGTCACGTGTTCTTATTACTAAAAGTGAATTGACTTCAACAAAATATCATTAGCTGATGTACATGTTGGGGCAAACTGAAGTTGGGTAGATGCCAGGAAAGTTGTGTATTCCTTAAGTTTTTATTTTTCTTTAAATATTCACGCATCATGACTGTGGCTCATATTAAGTCCTTCCTTCACTTTCATTTCCTTGTGGTTATATTGATTGTGGAAGTGTTATATTCTCACACAGTCAATGTCCTTGCCCAGAAAGGGATTGAAATGTAAATGTTTACATTATTTCAGCTTGAACAAATATTTAACATTTCAAATGTTAACAGTCTTCTCTGATTGAGGTTTACAAAATGGAAAATAGGCAAACATCGATAAATACTTCTGTGCATGTGTAACTGTTCCTTGATGAAAATGGCCTGAGAGTCATGGAGTGGTGCTGAAAGTTTGTGAAATTTCCTCATGAGCTCAGCAGGGTCAGGCAATGAGGTTACCATTAGTTGGCTTGTCAAATGCAAAATTTATGCTTTAGATTTTCTGCCTTAGGTTGGATACAAGGAGCTATCCCACTTGCCAATCTCCTAATGAGTGTCTTTGGTTCTACTATACCATTAGGGCCAGAATTCCGATCCATTTGGTCTTCTTCATTTGATGGCTTCTGTACTTTAAGATTAATCGACTGCTGAATTTCAATAGGTTTATAACCCTCTACAGATGTTAAGGGGCTGAGAACAAAAATGGGGCCATTGTCATGCTTCAGGTATGCTTTTATTCATTTTTCATTGAAATATTTAAGTGATTTTTTAAAAGTAAAATGCATTCACAGAGTTTTAGAGAAAGGCAAAAGGTGGTTATAATATTAATTGGTTTCTGAAGTCATTTCCTCAGACTACAAATACAAATGATTCATTGTCATGCCTTGGCAGTTCAATAAACACCAAGACATTGGGAGATCCCTGGTGCCAGGTCTACAGAGGCATTTTGTCTCACATATGACATATTTTTCATGGATAAAAACAGAGACAGAGACATGCAGCGCACAAAGCACTGAGAACAAGTTTTGACCAGACAAAGAAGGTCTGAAAGCAGGAAAGTAGATAAATATTATTTAGCTTGGGTGGAACAAAACTGTCAGTAACCATGTGGAAGCGCAGCATGTGCTTTATTTTCTCTCATCTTGGAAAAGTGAGTTGTCCTGACTGAATAGAATGAGCCCAATGCACCGTGTACATTCATATGTTGTGAAACAAGACATTTTAACTGATTATAACTTATCAAAGCTTGCTCATTATTTTCTTCGTCTACCTTTGCATGTGCAGTGTCCTGTGCAAAACACTTAAATATCTAGTTCAAATATATTCACAAATATTGAGGCAGAAGACATTCAGACCATGTACAAGAGTGACTCGCAATGTTATATCAGGCAGAATATTTAAAGCAAAATCAAATCTGCTAATTACTGTATTTATGCCAGGATATCTCACAATGACTTTCAGCATTTTGGCAATTCAATCCATGTATAAGTATTTGCTGACGAGTATCATTGCTGACACCACTCTCATCTAACATCTGCCTTTTGCAGCTAAACAGCTCCCCACTCTTAACTGAATTGGTTTAGAGATGTAGAGTAATACAACATGGGAACAGGCCCTTTGACCCAAACTGGTCCATGCTGACCATGGTGCCCACTCAGCTCTTTCCAATTGCCCGCATTTGGTCCATATCCCTCTCAACCGTTCCCATCCATGTACTTATCTGATTGTTTTTTAAATGTTACTATTACACCTGCCTCAACTACTTTCTCGGGAAACCTATTCTATATGTGCACCACTCTCTGCATGAAAAAGTTGCCCCTCAGGTCCTTTTTAAATCTTGCCCCTCTCACTATCAATCTGTGCCCTCTAGTTTTCAATTCCCCATCCATCCCTGGGGAAAAGAGTATTTGTATTCATCGTATCCATGTCCCTCATGATTTCTTATACCTCAATCAGGTCACCCCTCATTCTCCTACATTCCATAAGGTCCTATCCTGGCCAACCTCTCCCTATAACTCAGCCCTACCAGTCCTGGCAACATCCTCGTAAATCTTCTTTGCACACTTTCCACTTTAACTTTGTCTTCCTATAACAGGATGATGGGAACTGTACACAGTACTTGTACTCCTAGGTCTCTCTGTTCCACAGCACTCCTCAGGACCTGACCATTTACTGCATAAGTCCTGTTTTGGTTTGACTTTCCAAAGTGCAACACCTCACATTTATCTGTATTGAATTGCATTTGTCAATTCTCAGCCCACTCCCCCATCTGATCAAGATCCCTCTGTAATTTTTGCTAACCTTCTTCACTATCTATGATACCTCCTAATTTTGTATCATCCACAAACTTACTAATCATGCCTTGTATATTGGCATCCAGATCATTTATGTAAATAACAAATAACAAAGGTGCCAACTGACCCCTATGGCACACAGCGAGTCATGGGCCTCCAGTCCAAGAAAAACCTTCAACCATCATCCTCTGCTTCCTGCCATCGAGCCAATTATGAATCCATTTATCTAGTTCCTCCGTGCAACCTAACCTTCATGACCAGCCTGACTTCTGGGACCTTGTCAGAGGCCTTACTAAAGTCCACGTAGACAACATCCACTGCCCTACCCTTATCTATCGTCTTGGTTACCTCTTCAAAAAACTCTAAAGTATTTGTCAGACATGACTTCCCATGGACAAATCCATGCTGATTATCCCTAATCAAACCTTGGCTATCCAAATGTTGGCTGATCCTGCCCCTCAGTATCCTCTCCAATAACTTGCCTTTTCCTGTTGTTAGGCTCACTAGCGCAGTTTCCTGGCTTGCCTGCTACCTTTCTTAAACAATGGAACAACATTAGCCACCCTCTGGACTTCTGGAACTTCACCAGTGGCTGAAGATGAAATGAAAATCTTTACAATGGCCTCTGAAATTTCTTCCCTAGCCTTCCACAATGTCCAAGGATGAGCGTGATCCAGCCCTGGGGATTTATCCACCTTAATGTGATCTAAATCTGCAAACACCTCCTCTCTGGTAATATGAATGCGGTCCAAAACATCCTCACTTGTTTCCTTTATTTCCTTAGCACCCATGATTCCATCCTCAGTAAACACTGAGGAGAAATATTCATTAAAAATCTCCCCCATGTTCTGTGCTCCACACCATGCTGATCTTTAAGGGGACCTATTCGCTCCCTAGCCACCTTTTTACTCTTAATATAGCTGTAGAACCTCTTGGGGTTAGCTTTAACCTTATCTGCCAGATCCACCTCATACCACTTTTTGCTCTTCTGGTTTCCCTCTTAAATGTGCTCCTATGCTTTTTATAGTCATCCACAGATTCACTTGAGCCTGATAGCTTAAATCCAATGTATGACTTCTTCTTTTTCCTGATAGAGCCTCAATATCCTTTGCTAGCCAGGGATCCCAAAACCTGCCCGCTTTTCCCTTCACCCTAACATTTGCCAGTCCTTCCTTTTCCTTCAAACAGGTTCACCCAATCAACTGCTGCTAGATCCTGCCTAATGGCTCCAAAATTGACCCTGTTCCATTTTAGTGCCTTAACCTGTGGACCTGTCTTACCTTTTCCATAACTGTGTTAAAACTGAGAGTTTATGGTCACTGGACCCAAAGTGCTCTCCGACTGACACTTCAGTCACTTACTCGAACTTGTTTCCTAAGAACAGGTCCAGTATTACAACCAACCATGTAGGACCCTTCTCCTGGTCCTACACAAGTAGAGTTCCACAACAGGCCCGAAACATCAGATTTTGTGCTCTTAAGATGTTGCTTGGCCTGCTGTGTCCATCCAGCTCCACACTTCGTTATCACGGTAAAAGACCCATTGGCTTATTAAGTTTGTGCCAATCTAAAATAACCACCAAAATATTCTAGTCCCATTTCCCAGCTCTTCTCCCATAGCCTTGCATGAGTGAGTTTCAAATTCCCACCACCTTCTGGGTGAAAAAGATTTTTCTCACGTCCCCAGTACACCTCCTGCTCTTTACCTGAAATTTACGCCCCCTGGTCATTGATCCTTCACCAAGAAGCAAAGTTCCTATATAACATGTCTATGACTCATAAATTTACCATCTCAATCATGTCTCCCCCCTGTCTCCTCTGCTCTAACCCCAGTCTATCCAATCTCTCTTCTTAATTAAAACTCTCCAGCCCAGGTAACATCCTGGTAAATCTCCTTTGCACCTTTTCCTGTGCAATCATATCCCTCCTATCATGCGGGTTCCAGAACTACATATAATACTCAAGCTGTGACTTAATGAACCTTTCTTCAATTCCATCTGCCTCCATCCTCTTAAACCTGATATCTTGATAAATAAAGGCAAATATCCAACATGCCTTCTTAATCACTTGAACTACCAGTCCCACTACTTTCAGGGGCCAGTGGACATGAACCTGCCTTTTCCTGCTTTTTCCCCATTATTCTTGACCCCTTTACTAATCAAGAACCTATTTATTCTATCTTTGTCTTAAATACACCCAATGATTTGGCCTCCATCAACTTCTGCAGCAATTAGTTCCACAGACTCACCACCCTCTGACTGAAGAAATTCTTCCTCATCTCAGTTCTAAAGGGTTCTCCCTGCCCTCTGAGGCTGTGCTGTTCAATCCTAGTCTCTCCTACGAATGGAAACATTTTCTCCGCATCCATTCAATGCAGGCCTCTCAGTATTCTATAAGTCTCAATCAGATCCCCTTTCAACTTTCTAAACTCGATCGAGTACAGCCCCAGACTCCTCATCTGCTCTTTCAATAACAAGCTCTTCATCCTTGGGATCATTCTTGTAAATCTCCTCTGCAGTCCCTACATCACCAACACATCACTCCTTAGATATGCAGTTCAAAATTACTCACAATATTCCAAATGCAGTCTGACCTGAGACCCATACAGCCTCTGCAGCACACCTCTGTTCTTGTATTCTAGCCCTCCTGAAATGAATACTAACACTTAGTCTGCCATCCTAACTGCCAGCTCAACCTACATGTTAACCTCAAGAGATTCCTTAACTAGGACCCCTAAGTTCCTTCGCCCCTCAGGTTTTCAAAGCCTTTCCCCATTTAGAAAATAATCAACATATCTGTAACAACTACCAAAGTGTATAACTTCACACTTTCCCACATTCTTTGCCTGCTCTCCTAGCCTGTCCAAGTCCTTCTGGAGCCTTGCCTCTTCCTCAACACTACCTGCTCTTCCACCTAACCTTGCATAATTTGCAAAGTTAGCAACAATGCCATCAGTTCCTTTGAGCAAATGGAAAGAACTTAATAAAGGAATTGGGAGGGCTAAAAGGGTCCATGAAATGTTTTGGCAGGTAGTTTTAAAGAGAATCCCAATGAATTGTGTATATTAGGAGCAAGAGGGTAGCTAGGGAAAATGTAGGTTCACTCAAGGACAGAAAAGGGAATCTGTGCATGGAGCCAGAGGAAGAGTTTGAAGTCCTAAATTAGTACATTGTATCAGTATTCACCAAGACAGAGGGCATGGATGATGGTAAGATAAGGAAGGGGTGTGTTAAATTTCTACGACGTGATAATATTAAGAAGGAGGAGGTGTTGGTTGTCTTGGAATTGTTTAGCCCCCAAACCCTGGATCCATTCCAGGATATTGAAGGAGGTAAGGGAGGAGATTACTGAGGCCTTGACTAAGATTTTTGTATCCTCTTTAGCCACAGATGATATCCCAGGAGACTGTGAATAGTCAATGTTGTTGTTTTTTTCAAGAAGGGTATGGGGATAATCCAGGAAATGTTAGGTTGTTCGGCCTTACATCAGTGATAGAGAAAGTAGCGGAAAAGATTCTTAGCTACAGTGTTTACTCATGTTTGGATAAGATTAGCCTTATTAGGAACAGTCAACATAGCTTTGTGCAGGGGAAGTCTTGTCTCTCACACTTGATTGAATTTTTAGACAAAGTAATTAAGACGACTGACGACAGTAGAGCATTAGATGTTGTCTACATGGACTTTATTAAAGCATTTAACAAGGTCCCTCGCGGTAGGCTGGCCCAGAAGATTAAGTTGCATGGAGTCCAGGGTGAATTGGGAAGTTGGATACAAAATTAGCTTGGTCACAGAGAACAGTGGTGTTTGTGGAGAGGTGTTTTTCTGACTGCAGGTCTGTGACCAACGTTATTCCACAAAGATCAGTGCTGGAATCCCTGTTGTACTGTAAATAGAAGATTTAGATGACAATATAGATGGTCTAATTAGTAAGTTTGCAGATGACACAAAACATAATGGAGTTGTGGATAATGAGGAATCTTGTGAAAAGTTATGCAGGATATGGATCAGTTGGAAAGTCGGGTGGAGGAATGGCAATTGGAGTTTAATCTGGACTAGTGTGAAGTGATGCATTTTAGGAGGTCAAATGTAAGAGGAAAGCATACAGTAAGTCTACAGCTCCCTGAAAGCGGCAGCAGAAGTGGATAAGGTGTTAAACAAGGCATGGAGATGGTTTAAGGAACAGTTGTTGGGAGTGATGAGTAAATATGTCCCTCTGAGACAGGCAAGACGGGGTAAGATAAAGGAACCTTGGATGACGAGAGCGGTGGAGCTTCTAGTGAAAAGGAAGAAGGTAGCTTACATAAGGTGGAGGAAGCTAGGGTCAAGTTCAGCTAGAGAGGATTACATGCAGGCAAGGAAGGAGCTCAAAAATGGTCTGAGGAGAGCCAGGAGGGGGCACGAGAAAGGCTTGGCAGAAGGAATCCGGGAAAACACAAAGGCATTTTACACTTACGTGAGGAATAAGAGAATGGTCAAAGAAAGAGTAGGGCCGATCAGGGATAGCATAGGGAACTTGTGTGTGGAGCCTGAGGAGGTAGGGGAAGCCCTAAATGAGTTTTTTGCTTCTGTCTTTACGAAAGAAACGACCTGTGTAGTGAATGAAACCTTTGAAGAGCAGGTGTGCATGCTGGAATGGATAGAGATAGAGGAAGCTGATGTACTGAAAATTTTGTCAAACATTAAGATTGACAAGTCGCCAGGCCCGGATCAGATTTGTCCTCGGCTGCTTTGGGAAGCGAGAAATGCAATTGCTTCGCCACTTGCGAAGATCTTTGCATCCTCGCTCTCCACTGGAGTCGTACCTGAGGACTGGAGAGAGGCAAATGTAATTCCTCTCTTCAAGAAAGGAAATAGGGAAATCCCCGGCAATTATAGACCGGTAAGTCTCACGTCTGTCGTCTGCAAGGTGTTAGAAAGGATTCTGAGGGATAAGATTTATGACCATCTGGAAGAGCATGGCTTGATCAAATACAGTCAACACGGCTTTGTGAGGGGTAGGTCATGCCTTACAAACCTTATCGAGTTTTTTGAGGATGTGACTAGTAAGGTTGATGAGGGTCGAGCTGTGGATGTGGTGTATATGGACTTCAGTAAGGCATTTGATAAGGTTCCCCATGGAAGGCTCATTCAGAAGGTCAGGAGGAATGGGATACAGGGGAACTTAGCTGCTTGGATACAGAATTGGCTGGCCAACAGAAGACAGCGAGTGGTAGTAGAAGGAAAATATTCTGCCTGGAAGTCAGTGGTGAGTGGGGTTCCACAGGGCTCTGTCCTTGGGCCTCTACTGTTTGTAATTTTTATTAATGACTTGGACGAGGGAATTGAAGGATGGGTCAGCAAGTTTGCAGACGACACAAAGGTCGGAGGTGTCGTTGACAGTGTAGAGGGCTGTTGTAGGCTGCAGCGGGACATTGACAGGATGCAGAGATGGGCTGAGAGGTGGCAGATGGAGTTCAACCTGGATAAATGCGAGGTGATGCATTTTGGAAGGTCGAATTTGAAAGCTGAGTACAGGATTAAGGATAGGATTCTTGGCAGCGTGGAGGAACAGAGGGATCTTGGTGTGCAGATACATAGATCCCTTAAAATGGCCACCCAAGTGGACAGGGTTGTTAAGAAAGCATATGGTGTTTTGGCTTTCATTAACAGGGGGATTGAGTTTAAGAGTCGTGAGATCTTGTTGCAGCTCTATAAAACTTTGGTTAGACCGCACTTGGAATACTGCGTCCAGTTCTGGGCGCCCTATTATAGGAAAGATGTGGATGCTTTGGAGAGGGTTCAGAGGAGGTTTACCAGGATGCTGCCTGGACTGGAGGGCTTATCTTATGAAGAGAGGTTGACTGAGCTCGGTCTCTTTTCATTGGAGAAAAGGAGGAGGAGAGGGGACCTAATTGAGGTATACAAGATAATGAGAGGCATAGATAGAGTCGATAGCCAGAGACTATTTCCCAGGGCAGAAATGGCTAGCACGAGGGGTCATAGTTTTAAGCTGGTTGGTGGAAAGTATAGAGGGGATGTCAGAGGCAGGTTCTTTACGCAGAGAGTTGTGAGAGCATGGAATGCCTTGCCAGCAGCAGTTGTGGAAGCAAGGTCATTGGGGTCATTTAAGAGACTGCTGGACATGCATATGGTCACAGAAATTTGAGGGTGCATCCATGAGGATCAATGGTCGGCACAACATTGTGGGCTGAAGGGCCTGTTCTGTGCTGTACTGTTCTATGTTCTATGTTCTATGTTCTATATAGCATGCTTGCCTTCATCAGTCAGGAAAGTGAGTAGAAAAGTTGGCAAGCCATGTTGCAGTTGCATAAAACTTTAAGTTTGGCCACATTTGGAGTATTGTATACAGTTCTAGTCTCCACAATATCAGAAGGATGTGGAGGCTTTGGAGAGGGTGCAAAGAGATTTTTTCCAGGATGTTGCCTGGATTGGAGTGTATTAGCTATAAGGAGAGTTTGGGCAAACTTGGATTGTTTTCACTAGAGTGTCAGAGACTGAGTGGTGACTTGATAGAAGTATAAAAACATTAATGAATGGCACGGATATTGGGAGTATGTTATCCAGGGTCAAAATGTCAAGTACTAGGGGACATAGTTTTAAGGTGAGGGGGGGAAGTTTAAAGGAGATATGCAAGGCAAAGGATGGTAGGTGCCCAGAACCTGTTCCAAGGTGAGCAGTGGCGGGGAGAGGAGGGGGTGGTATGAGAAGAAATGTGAACAATATTTAAGATGTATTTAACAGAAACATGAACAGGCAGGGAATAGAGGGATGTAGACCATGTGCAGGCAGGTGGGATTAGCATGGAATGGCATCATGGTTGGCACTGGCATAATGCGGTGAAGGGCCTGTTCCTGTGCTGTACTGTTCTACGTTTGCATTCATATTCCTCTGGGGCTTGTGCTGTTTTAAACCCTTGGTATTTGCCATAAGAATCCTGGTCCCTCTTTGTCCAATCCTGTATATCTCTTGAGATAACAAGGTGTAGAGCTGGATGAACACAGCAGGTCAAGGAGCATCAGACAAACAAGAAAGCTGATGTTTCGGGCTTAGACCCTTCTTCAGAAATTGGGAGGGGGAAGGGGATTCTGAAATAAATAGGGAGAGATGGGGAGGCGGATTGAAGATGGATAAAGTAGAAGATAGGTGGAGCGGAGACAGACATGTCAAGGAGGTGGGGGTGGAGCAAGTAAAGGTGAGTGTAGGTGGGGAGCTAGGGAGGGGATAGGTCAGTCCGGGAGGACGGACAGGTTAAGGGGACGGGATGAGGCTAGTAGGGTAGGAGATGGGAGGAGGGGATAGGTGGGAGAAGGACAGCTTAGGGAGTTGGGGACAAGCTGGGCTGGTTTTGGGATGCAGTTGAGGGAGGGGAGATTTTGAAGCTCATTAAGTCTGCTGTGGCCGGCTGTGTTCATCCAGCTCTACACCTTGTTATCTCAGATTCTCCAGCATCTGCAGTTCCTACTATCTCTGTATATCTCTTGATATCTAGGATTTATTGGTCCCACCTTATCTTCACTGGAACATGTACTCTCCCTATTTCCTTCTTGAATGTTTCCCACTGGTGTGACACAGATTTATCTCGAAGTCTCTGCTCTCAGTTCACTCTGGCTAAATCATATTTGATCTTACTAAAATCAGCCTTTCCCCAGTTTAGAACTATGCTTTCAGGCCCATTCTTATCCATTTCCATAACACTCTTGAATTTAACAGAGTTATGATCACTGTCTGCAAAATAATTCCCCTCTGAAACTTCAACCACTTGCCCTTCTTCATTGCCTAAAATTAAGACCCGGACCAACTTCTCTCTTGTAGGGCCTCCTGCATACTGGCTTTGAAAGCTGTCCTAGGTACATTTTAAGAATGACACTCGCTCCGAACCTTTTACCCAATGGCTACCCCAGTTAATGTTGGCCAAGTTGAAAACCCATTGCAGCACAAAACCGTAGAGCTGGATGAACCCAGCAGGCCAAGCAGCATCAGAGAAGCAGGAAAGCTGACCCCCCCTGCTTGTGTTCATCCAGCTCTGCACCTTGTTATCTCAGATTCCCTAGCATCTGCAGTTCCTACTATCTCTGTAGCACACGACTACTACTTTGACACTTTGCTAAGATTTGCCCACATATCTCCTCTTCTATTTCCCTGAGACAGTTGGGGAGGCTATGGTACACTTGTAGCAATATGATTCGTCCTTTTGGGTTCTTAAGTTTGACACATACAGCTTCAATTGAGGATCCTTCTAAGATGTCATGTATCCACACCAGTAGAATAGATTCCCTGATCAATACTGTGACACTCCCTCTTTTTTTAACATCCTTCAGTGTCTCGCCGGAAGATCCGGTATCCAGGAATATTGAGCTGACAATGCTGCCCCTCTCTCAACCATGTGATGCAGTAACATCATACCCCCATGTCTACATATGTGCCCTCAGCTCATCTGCCTTGCTCATCGGATTTCGTGCATTAAAATAAATCGCATCTAACCATGCCAAACTCCTTTGTGCCTTAAAAGGCTTATGATTTCTATGTCTCCTAAAATCATTGGTTGTCTCTTCTAATTTTGGATATTCATCTCCCCCTGCTGAACATTCTCTCTGGATCCCATCCCCTTGCTACTGTTAGTCTAAACTCTCCCCAGTAGTACCAGCAAATCCCTCCACATATAGGTTCCTTGTTTCCACTTTAGTTATAACCTGAATCAGCTGCTTATGGTTCAGACTGGAGTCCACCTTTCTTCAGTACCAATAAAGCCAGTGATTAATTGTCATTATTAGAGCAGGTTTCCTAGATCAATCACATCAGTGGGACTGAAGAGAACGGGACCCTTTTCAATACCTTAGCAGCTGGACGTGGGGATGTGTAGGCAAATGGGGCAGGTGATGGTCTAGGGGTATTATCACTGGGCTGTTAATCCAGAGACCCAAATAATATTCTGGGGACCCAGCGTCAAATCTCACCATGTCAGATGGTGGAATTTGAATTCAATAAATATCTGGAATTAAGTATCTAATGGTGGCCATGAATCCATTGTCAATTGCCCAGAAAAAAACATTTTGTTCAGTAATGTCCATCAGGGAAGGAAACTGCCATCCTTACCTGGTCTGGCCTACATGTGACTCCAGACTCACAGCAATGCAGTTGACTCTTAACTGCCCTCTGGGCAATAAATGCTGGACTATCCAGCATTGCCCTCATCCCATGAATGAATAAAAACAAAAAGACCAAATGGTATTATTGCTAGATCATTAATCCAGAAATGCAAGTAAATGTTCTGGGGGCCTGGGTCTGAATCCGGCGATGGTAGATAGTACAATTTGAATTCAATAATAATCTGGAATTAAGAGTTTCATGATAACCATTGAACCATTGTCAATTGTCAGCAAAAGCCCATTTAGTTCATTACTGTCCTTTATGGAAAGAAACTGCCATCCTCACCTGATCTGGCCTATATGTGACTCCAGGAACCCAACAGTGTGGTTGACGCATAACTGACGTCAGGGTAATAACGGATGGTCAATAAACACTGGTCCAGCCAGTGATAGCCACATTCCGTGAATGAATTTAAAAAATGCAGAGAGGGAAGCAGTTAATGAAGGATTAAGGGAAATAAATGCTATGAAGAAGAAAGGCGAATAAGTGGAAAAATCAATAGCAATTCAGAGTAGAGAGAAGGAAGAAAGGAAAGGTTTGACAGAAGAGTCAGAAACTGAGTAATGGTACCTTGGGATGGGCAGGAGAGAGACTCCCAATGTGCACTCAGGGGAGTGCAGAAAGGGGCCATGTACCCATGGAGAGGGGAAAGAGGGCTACCAGTTTAAGCCAGTGAAGGAGAGAAGAGAGCCAGCCTGAACGCTGAGTTGCCAACTTGAACTGGGCCAGTACGGGTGATGGTAGGGAGGGGAACGAGAGGCTGTTTGATTTGATGGGAAGGAAAGGAAATGTGCGCCACTGTGGAACTGGGTGAACACTGTAGTGTGATGAATGGAGGGACAGCAGGGTGAGATGCTTGACCCTGACTGCTCCAACTCTATCTGCATCATGTCCAGGGCTGAATCTACTAAGACTAAATCTAAGTTCACTGTCAGGTTCATCCTACTCTTAAAGCATGTCTTGCATATTTTTTTTCCTTCCAGTATGGAGTGGCTTGTTTTTTGTCTGAAATTAATGGCTTATTCTCCCAATCTCTTGTAATTCATCCCCCCCATCCTTTTGGCTGGAGGCACATTGCGACGGCCTGATGTTGCAAAGGATATTGCATTAAAGAAAGGCTAGTGCTCTCTCAGTTTGGTGTTATCTACAAATTTAAACATTTTGCATTCAAATAAATCCACATTGTTAGTGCCAGTGAGAAACTGAAGTGGCCCAACACCTACCTGTGTTCTTTCCCCTGGACATTATTCTGCTCGATCATCATTTTTTATTCTTCAACTAACTTCTTATTCACTGTTAGATTTTATACTGTTTCCTCAAAGATGCGCATAAGATAAGCCTGGCTCAGATGGCCAAGAGATTAAGGCAATAAACTGCTGCTCTATTGTGCTCTACAAGCATGAGCTTGAATCCTGCTCTCGTCACTGCTTCAGCAAATGCTTGACATGAGCAGGCTTGTTCAATGCCTGCATGAGTCTCTCCTCTGTACCTAAGATTTTGTACCTAAAATGGCGCTGCAGTGGCAACATTTCACCGTATTCATGTGAGTGCATGTGACAATAAATGTAATTCAAGTTAAATCAACAACTCCTTCTGAGTCCGCTTAGGGTACCATTAATAAGTTATTACTGTAAGCTCAGATTTATAACTGGTCATTTATTGTACTATTTTATAAAAGATGGAATAATGACCAATGAGTCCGATGGTCTGATTCTTAAGTTTCATTTTCTGACAAAGTGTCAGTTCTGCAGAGTTTCACAGAGGGTTTCTCTCCCTGAGTCCTAGGCCTTGACAAACATACCTCGTTAACTCCCTACCCCAGGCCTGTGATACCCCTCTGGCCTGATTCTGGCTTCATCCTGCCACTCCCCAGACATCCACCAAAAGACCATCATTCCTGGCGCCCATGCCATCTTTAAAAGACCATAGTACAGCCCGACCACTAGCAGCAATCTGAAACTATTCTGCTGGGAGACAGAGGTTCATTTAGAAGATGTGAGAGGAAAATGGCACCAGAGTTCTGTGATAGGGACCTGGATGTCCTGGTGAATATGGCAGTTCAGAGGAGGACCATCCTCTCTCTGGTGACGGTGGCCATACCACCAGACCCTGGCAGTCTGGTCTGAGTTCGCCATCCAGTTCAGTGCTGTTTCTATTGTCCAGAATGACCATAAATGACCATCTCGCCTCTGCCACATGAAGTGCCACACTCTTCTCTCAGCCACCTTATACTGACCATATCTCTCCCACTGAATCCACTTCCCATCAAGGCTCACATTCTACCACTCTGTCAGTATTGCCTGCAACATCCTCACTCACTCTTTCTCATTACCCTTCCTCCATACTAACCCTCCATGGCCTCTGCACTGCCAATCACTCAATCCAGACAATTCATCACCACTATCCAGTACCAGCACCTACAGGTGACATGGTCGCTCAATGGTTAGCACTGGTGCCTCGCAGCATCAGGGCATCATGGTTCAATTCTCACCTCAGCCAACTGTCTGTGTGGTGTTTACACATTGCGTCTGCATGGGTTTTCTTTGGGTGCTCTGGTTTCCTCCCACAGTCCAAAGATGTGCAACTTAGGTAGAATGGCTATGCTTAAAATATCCACTGATGTGCAGGCTGGGTGGATTGGCCATGGGAAATGCTGGGTTACAGGGATAGGGTAGGGCGGGTGGGTCTGGGTGGAATGCTCTTCGAAGATTCGGTGTGGACTCAATGGGCCAATGTTCTTGCTTCCACACTGTAAGGATTCTGTGGCTGTGCCACCCATTTTCATCTTGCTTAATTCACCCCTCCCTTTGCTTATGGGAAAACAGCCCATTACAGGGCAGAAATGGCCAGGCTGGGTGGAAGGATGTCAAAATCACCCATTATGAGAAGCGACATATGAGTTAAGAGAGTTTGACAACTGCACTTAGAATTTACGAGTATCCACTAGCACAAAGCTCCAGCAGCAAAGTATTAGATAATTAAGACCAAAGGAAGAAACAAAGGAGGAATTATTCATATATCATCCTGATGGAAGGACGTTAATGAGTTCAATCACCTCAATTCCTCTCGGTTCTGTTATGCAGTACTCTGCTTCACTGCTTGCATGCTAAACTGATTCTTTGTGCTCCCAAATCCACAGTAAATCCATACTTCCTATTTTTATTTTCCAATTGTAACATGTTACCAACATTCATTTTTATTGCTGATTCTGTGAGAAATGGAGCAGTCTTGATTCCATTCAAACAGTAGAAGTAGTGCAGCAAATCTCTGGAGAACTCTCCATGCTTGGTAATGCTAGGCAGCATAAATGTGGACACATTTTTAGTTCAGAATTTTAAGTGACTTCCTTCCACTCCCCACTTTTTTCAGCTTGTCAAAGTAATGTTTATATTGAGGTATAGTCCAGCAGGAGCCCATGACATTCCAGTAATTTGTTTACATGACCACTTTCAGAATGTGTTGTCAAGTTATGCAACCACAGGGAACAATGGAAACTTTCACACCTTGTAAAATGTTACAGAGGAAACACTGCGACAGATACCGGGAAGTACTAAAATGCCTGGGCTTTTCTGTCTCAAAAGCAGGAAACCTAAAACAGTGATAGGGCAGAAATTGTAAATCTGAAATGCTACTTCAAACTAAACAATTATATTAAACTATTACATGACAGACTGGTAGAAGGCAAATTTAGAACTGAAGAAAAATGATATCCTTCACAGTGACCAATCACAAGGAATGGACTTCCAGGTAGAGTGTGAAATCTCTGGAATCATCAGGGAAGCTGAGGCTGTGATGAGTAACTGCTGCTTCTTCTGGAGGGATGAGCTGGGATGAATTGAATGTTATTCCTTATCCAAATATATCATGAGATTACACAGAACATAGAACCCCTACAGTGTGGAAGTAGGCCAATTGGCCCATCAAGTCCATGCTGACCCTTCGAAGAGCATCCCCAACCGATTCCCTGTAACTTTGCATTTCCCATGGCTATTCCACCTAAGCTGCACATCTTTAGGCTGTGGAAAGAAACTGGAGCACCTGGAGGAAACCCACAAGGATGTGAGGAGAATGTGCAAACTCCACAGGCAGTGGCCCAAGGGTAGAATCAAACCCAGTTCCTGGCGCCGTGAGGCAGTACTGAGTAAGGGCTGAGAATAAAGATATCTACATTGACTCGACTATCTACTGAGCCACTGTGCATTCCTAAAGCTACGCCTGGTTCTAAATGTCCATTTTTTAAAATCATGGTCATTTCTTCTCATTTTTGCCTAGATTGCAGCCACTGAGGTCAATGTAGATATCTCTATTCTCACCCCAACTCTACAGGTGAGAACTCAGCACTAAGTAATGCTGAAGTCAGGATCTAACAGTTTGTGTAAATCAATATGAAACCACAGAATGCATTTACTCAATGCCATATTTGCAAAGTTACTAAATCAGTAATATTTGGGAAGATTTTCATTTGTATCATACCCATCTTTAGGTACCAGAAGAAAGCAACAGCAGGGTGCAAAGAGAAAATTATTCATTCACACACAAATCCTGAATGGAGTCAGCAGAAAGCAGCAATAAACTACAGATCAGACAAACATTGCAGTGTCTAAAGGCTTATGATTACATCATTATACAACTAAGGACAGACCTGGAATGTAATGGGACATCTGGCTTTGTGTTATTGTGACTTAAACCAAATATTTTTAACAACAGGATATTTTAAACTTAATTTTGCAGTGCTATAGAAGATCAAATATCAGATAATACATGCTATGTTTCATTGATTATGTTTGAATATTTAATGTTACATGTTTTCAGCGTTCCAGTGTGGGTTGTTTTATATACGAATTAAATTAAATATTGACTGGTTTTTATATTTATCACTTTGTAAGGTGTGGAACTCTGCTTATGCTGGTTATTGAGCAGTAAATGTGCCATGAAGTTGCAAGTGGAGATGAGATCAATTCCAAATTTTGATGTGATGTGAAACTGTACGTACAGAAATGTTGATCTGAATATCAGGTGCTAAGGTACTGTTCCAAATTATAATTCACTTGATTTTCCACTCACAAACTACAAGGCAGGCATGTTAACCTTCATCCCAAATAGCCTCACAAGACTACATCAAAAGTCTATTGTTATGGACCAACTTTCTGCCTCACAATCCCTCACTGTTACACAGTCAACAACACAATTGCAACCTTTGTCAGCAAACAAACATAGAATGCTATAAATATTGACTATCTCACCTCCAAATTGTTCAGACAAACTGTCAGTTTCTGATTGTCCCCAGAAGGCGCAGTGTCTGTCCGGCCTCAGGTTCCAAAATCCAACTACTGCAGTTCAGCGACATTTTCAGAATTGCGGAATTGTTATAGTGCAGAAGGAGTCCATTTGGCCTATCATGTCTGCACTGACTTTTCAAAAAGGATCATTACCTTGTGTCAACTTTCTTTGTCTCCAAGCCCTTGCACACTATTTCGATCCAAATAATCATCTAATACCCTCTTGAATGCCTAAATTGAACCCCCTTCTATCATATTTCCAGGCAGTGCATTCAATACCATAACCACTCGCAACATGAAATGGGCTTTTTCCTCGCACCTTGCTTCTTTTGCTCATCAGTTTAAATCCATGTTCTTTTGTTCTTGTTCATTTTCTAAATGAGAACAGCTTCTCCTTATCTATTCTATCCAGCTCATGTATGATTTTGAAAAGCTTGATCAAATCTCCTCTTAGCCTTCTTCTATGCAGGGAGAATGAGTCCTAACTTCTTTAATCTATGCTCATAACTGAAATTGCTCATTCCTGGAACTATTCTTGTAAACCGCTTCTGCACTCGCTCCAAAGCATTCACATTTTTCCTATAATATGGTAACCTCAACTATACGCAATACTTCAACTGAGGTCTAACTAATGTCTTGTACAAGTTCAACATCACTTCCTTGCTTTTGTCCCCTGTCATTATTTATAAAATCAAGAACTCTACAATTTATTTACTGCACTCTGCACTTGTCCTGCCACTTTCAATGACTTGTGGACATAAACACACTTGTTTAAATTGTCTATCAATGTTCATTCTACATTGAATCTTATCTACTACCTATCAACCCAATCCACAGATCGTCAATGTCCTTTTTGAGTTCAATACTGCCCTCCTCACAGTTTACAATTCTTCCAAGTTCCATGTAATCTGCAAAGTTTGAAATTGCCACTATACACAAAGGTCCAGATAATTAATATATAAGACCATAAGACATAGGAGTGGAATTAAGGCCATTCGGCCCATCGAGTCCACTCTGCCATTTAATCATGGCTGATGGGTATGTCAGGAAAAAACAAGTGTCCCTACACCAACTTCTGAAGAACTCCCCTACAAACATTCCTCCAGCTGGAAAAATATCTGTTGACCATTAGTCTTTGTTTTCTATCACTCAGCCAATTTTTTAACCTACGTTGCTATGTCTCTTTTATGCCATGACCTATAGCTTTCCTCACAATTCCATGTATACCACATCAACAGCGCTTCCCCATCAACCTTTTCTGTTACCTCTTCAAAAAAAAGTTCAGGACGTTAGTTAAACACAAGTTCAACTTTAGAAATCTTTGCTGACTCTTCCTAATCAGCCCACTATTCTCAATGTGGCTATTAAATCTATCCAAACTCATTGTTTCTAAAGGTTTCCCTACCACTGAATTAAACTGACTGGCCTGTAATTGCTGGGATTGTCCTTACAACCTTCCTTGTCTACTGGCACCTCCTCCAAGTCCAGGGAAGATTGGCCAGTGCCCCTGCAATTTCTACCTTCAATTCCTTCTTTGCATCCCATCCATTTCCAGTGCTTTGTCAACTTTAAGCACCAACAGTCTATTTAAGGTTGTGTTTCCTTATTAATTCTGAACGCATCTCGTGACAGAGTTTCCCGCTTTGTCACCATGGCCTGGGCAATCTCGGTTGTAAAAACAGATGCAAAATATTCATATGATACCTCAGCTACACCTTGTGCCACGACTGGTAAATCCCCTTTTTAGTTTCTAACCAAGTCCTCCTTTAATCACTGTCTTACTGTTTATGTGCCTATTGGGGACATTTGGGATTCCCCTTAATGTACTCCTTGGAATTTAGAAGAGTTAGGGAAGACCTTGAAATACACAAGAAACATAGGGGCTTGATGGGGATCTTTTATTTTTGGGAGCGAGTCTTCTACTAGAGAGCATCATCTCAGAGTAAGGAATTTCCATTTAAGACAGAAATGAGGAGGATTTTTTCTCTGAGGGCTGTCAATCTGTGGAATTCTTTACCGCAGAGGACTCTTAAGGCTAGCTGGTTAAGTAATTTCTATTCATTAAGGCAATCGAAGCGTGTGTGGACAAGGCAGGAAAGTGGCTTGGAGATCAGCCAAAGTCTCATTAAATGTGATCAGATTTACTTGGCTGAATGGCCTGCTTCTACTCCCATGCCATATGTTCTAAATCCTAAGCAGTATCATGAAAGTACAGCCCAGTGATTAAAGTTTAGTCTGAGTAGAGTATGTACTGAATTATAGCAACTGATCACAGTTAGAACAGTTGTTTCTTTTCAGATTTATTTGTACCTTTTCAGACCTGACCAAGATATTAGCTGTTAACTGTGATATTAGCTTGATTGTCTCAAGTGGCACACTGTGATATTTGCCACCCCTGTTAGTATGTGGTTCAGAGTAAGAATTCTTAGATGTCATTTGCTACTATCAATCCACCTAGCCTACACAGAACTGAATATTTAGCATGGCCAACCCACCTAAACTGCACATCTTTGGACTGTGGGAGGAAACCAGAGCACCCGGAGGACACCCACGCAGACATGGGGAGAATATGCAAACTTCACACAGACAGTCACCCAATGGTGGAATTGAACCAGGGGTCCCTGGCACTGTCAGGAAGCAGTGATAATCACTGAGCCACTGTGTCACCCAGAGATTCTTTTCTTGCTTTGTCTGGGTTCACTACCTCAGCACCTACTTGGATGCTCACGTATCTCTGCCTTGCCCAGCCTTTCTGCACTTCTCGGCCTCAATTCCACTTTCCTGCCCACTCTCTGTATCTTTTTGACCCATTACTAATTAAAAATCTGCCTATCTCCTCTTTAATTTATTCAGTGTGCAAGCTTTCTCCAGGCAAGAGGACTTTGAACAGCAGGAACAGCACTTCCACTGTGACAGAGCATCACGGTATTGTTGATTTCATTACCATTGTGTGTTCTGTGAAAGGCTATTCATGGCTGGCAGCATTTTACCTAGTGCACAGCAAAGTTTCAACACCAATGCCTGTGACATGAGACAGGACATTCCTGACAACAGCTAGTTCGTCTGCCATTGGTGACTGCTCAATAGAGCGGGTGCGGTACCTCGGAGACATGGTGTATATGTAATGAAGGGAGAAGTGTAAAATTAAGTGAGAGAGCTTGCTCGAGCTGACAGAGAGAAACTATCCATTGAACTGCCCACAACTGACACATCGCCAAGTTTTGGTAAAGTCCAGACTGGAGTTCCAAAATTTTGATCCGGTGAAGAATGAAGCGATAGTTTAATGACTGTCCTATGCTACGGATTCAGCTTTTATCACAGGTTCAGCTATTTATTAAAACTGAATTGAAATTTGCAAGCTCTTGTGATGCAATTTCAGAATTAATAGTTCATCTTCTAGCTTTCCAATAAGCATTACACCACCATCCTGTTTAGAAGACATCAGAGCCATGGGAAGGGTATAGCAAAAAAACATTTGAATGAAAACAGAATGAGAGGTGGAATGTGTCACAACATGTGGCTTCTGTGACAGAGATAACAAGGTGTAGAGCTGGATGAACACAGCAGGCCAAGCAACATCAGAGGAGCAGGAAGGCTGACATTTCGGGCCTAGACCCTCCTGTGACGGAGGTTGTGGTATAACCTAAAAATGGATTGGAAAGCATCTTTAAAATCATAAACATAAAATGATACAGGGGATACAGAAGAAGGGACTAAAGTAATTAGCTCCAATTGAATAGTTGCCAATGGCGTAGAGGAAATGGATCAAAAACTGGTGTGCGATGCAGGGGAGATGGTGCGGCAATGATCAAGTCATTGGGCTAGCAATTCAGAGACCCAGTTAATGCACTTTGCAAGATAATAAAATGTGAGGCTGAATGAACACAGCAGGCCAAGCAGCATCTCAGGAGCACCTCAGGTGCTCCTGAGATGCTGCTGGGCCTGCTGTGTTCATCCAGCCTCACATTTTATTATCTTGGATTCTCCAGCATCTGCAGTTCCCATTATCTCTAATGCACTTTGCAAATGGGTTTTGTTGGTACTGTTACCCCTCATCCTGTAGTCTCGCTATTCTTTCCCTGGGCTGCCTGTCTAAAAGTTTGAAGTGAATGAGGTGGTCAGTGGTGTCTGGGACAGGGAGGTGCACAGCAAGAAGTGAGCCAATACATTAGAGTCGCAGTGAATTAGGGACCCATGTATCTGTTTCAGCTACAGTGTGTAATGGTCCCCACATTGCTTGGATCTTCAGGTCCCTTCCACACAGTAATAGATATTTACCCTGTCCATATCAAGTGTGGCTGTGGCATTTTCTTCCCTATTGAACACTTTCAATTTTGAGCATAACGTAAAGCGACAGTGAGTGAACTTCAGTCAGTGGCTCCCAGCCTTCACTTCTATGTGTCAGTGTGATCCCTAATATCCAGGTTGCCTTTCTGATAGCCCATTCCATGAAGCCCATTGGCTTTGCACCTTCACTGGTCCCAAACCAACCCATCTACATGGGGCTTCACTTGCCCATCTTCCCTCAACCAGTCCCTGGTATATGAAGTGACTGTGCCAGCTATGGACATACGCTGTCCTCCATTGAAGCAGGATGCTCTTAACTGTGGACAAACCCATGAAACTGCATTACCCACTTGATGCTTTATTGTATGCCCTCTTCCAAATACAGCTCCATCCCACAATTGTCATGCCCCTTCCTCTCAGCTTGCAGCACGTAATCCCAAAGAATAGGTTCTTGAGTGTCCCTCTCTCAACAGTGAGTCCCTATGCCACTGATCCCTTTTCTTTGGACAGACCCAATGGAGCACCAAGAAAGTGAGGAAACAGTCCTGCGATGCAGCCTGGTCCAATCCCTGCACTGGGTGCCTGCCTCTGCTGGCTCAGAGTCCTTTCAGCAACTGTTCAATGCTAGGTGCTTTTCCAGTCATCGATGCAGGTCTGCGTTTCCTGAAGTGTATTGGAGAGGTGCCATGATTGGCATATCGGATTGGCAAAAGTCAGATGCCAATTTCTGCAGATGAGGGTGCATGCAGCTAGTGTCCATGGGGTTGTGCCTTGATGTGCTGGTCAGTGATGAGCAACATGAAAGTTCCTCACAGCCACAGTGAGCTGAAGTCTCCATTTCTTGACGTTTAATTTGGTAGACATATTTGGATAGGGAGATAGCATGAACAGAGTGAATTGGGCCTTTTCTAAGGTATTTAGCAAGCTATTGTTCTCACCTAATTGGCACACCACCACTACCAAGTTAGAAACTTGCCCTACCACTTGTCAAACATTTAAAAGAAGCAGTGAGGTGCTCACAATGTTAAGATAGACTTCGCCAGGTTTTACATCCATTTCTGCTAGCTCACTAAAACCCATGTCGCTCAAACACCTACAAAATAAAGCCCAAAATTTGACGTCAACACAAGGAAATTGAAAGCAAGTAGTGAGTATTTTTAAGTGTTCCAACTCTTGTGGTGTGAGATTATGAAAATTAAATTAGACAAAACAATGCATAGCTTCAATGTTTTATATCAAAACTGTGGATGGTGTGCAAAATAAAGCATTAATAAGTATGTAGTCCATTTCTGATTTGCTTTGAAATGCATTTACTGAATGAATAAATGTTCAGCTACTGTGATGATGGATAAACAGTACAGGAAATTGTTTCTAACTTTACATTATCAGCAGGGAGATTCAGCTGCCTGGAATCTACATTGGAAATTCAAATATCCCCAGTTGGACAGAATATTTAATCTATTTAAATTAAAGGCTAATAAATTATGTATAGTGGTTTTATGAAATGTATTCTTGCTGTGTGAGGATCATTGCTGGGGCCATGGAGAAAGAAAGACACTCCAAAAAGAATACACTACTAATGTATGAATAGTATAAATATACAGATTTATAATTGTATTTAAAACTCTTCAGATTCATTGCTGATTCAGTTATTTTCTGTGGTATTTCACCCTAACTAATCTCACTAAGGTCACATAAAAAAAGGCAAAAACCTACTTTACATGTTAGCAGCTTTGCTTAGGCTTGGAAAAATATATCTTCAAGTTTTTTTGGTGGTATTACAACAAACTGTGTTCTTTGTATACATTCTAAGTTGTAGAGCATTTCATATTCCAAACAACAAATGTTTCCATACCAAACACATTGAAAACTGTTGCCCAGAATTCTGAGAAAGTAATAATGTGAGAGTGTTAATTTGCTAACAACTCCTAATAAGCAAGGCTTCTTCCATGATTTGCCAATTGCCACAAGTTACCAACTGATTTGCATAACTCCACCATTAGATTCACAAAAACAGCAATTCTTAACTTCTTAGTGATATTCATGAGGTTGTTCAGTGCAAAAGGTTAAACCCAGCAATTAATAACATGTATACGCTTTCATGAATGCAATAAACTTTAATGATAACTAATCCAATTTTTAATGCTCAGTAGTGGACAGTTAAGGGTGTGAATTCTCATTCCTTGTGGTTTTAAATTGGTGTTGAAGGTTTCAAAAATAACAAATTTTCAATGTAAATTATTTTTGCTACTTATCCTTTCCTTTTTCACCCTCAATTAATCTAATCTGACAGTCCCTGTATTTATTTGTCTTTCTGCATCTATTTAGGATCACTTAGAACATAGAACAGCACGGCACAGTACAGGCCCTTCAGCCCACGATGTTGTGCCGACCTATTATCCTACTAAGATCAATCTACCCTGCATACCCTACATTATACTATCCTCCATGTGCCTATCCAAGAGCCGCTTAAAAGTCGATCAAGTATCTGACTTCTCTACCACTGCCAGAAATGCATTCCACACATCCACCACTCTCTGTGTGAAGAACCTACCTCTGATAGCTCCCCTATACCTTCCTCCAATCACCTTAACATTATGCCCCCTCGTGATAGTCATTTTCACCCTGGGAAAATGTCTCTGACTATCCATTCTATCTATGGTTTTGGGGAAGGAGCTGCAAAGTGGTGGTGAGGATTATCAGATCAGCTGTGATCTCACTGTTGGCAGACCAGACTCTGTGGGCTAAATGGTCTACTTCTGCTCCTACATCCTTTGGTCTTACTTAGCACTGAATTCTATTTCACCCATCTCTGTCCTATAGTAGACACATAGTGCTGTTCTTCTGGCAACTCCATTACCAGCTCAGATAAACAGCAAGATTGCCAGCATTTGCCCCATATTCCTCTAACCTATTCCTATTCATATACCCATCCAGATGCTTTTTTAATGTTGTAATTGTACCAGCCTCCACCACTTCCTCTGGCAGCTCGTTCCATACAGACACCACCGTCTGGATGATAAAGTTGCTCCTTAGGCCCCTTTTAAATCTTTCCCCTCTCGCCTTAAACCTATACCCTCTAGTTTTGGATTCTTCTGCTCTGGGGAAAAGACCTTGTCTATTTACCCTATCCATGCCCCCTCATGATTTTATAAATCTTGATAAAATCACCCTCAGCCTTGAATGCTCCAGGGAAAATAGCTCCAGCCTATTCAGCCTCTCCCTATAGCTCAAACCCTGCAGCCCTGGCAACATCCTTGTATATCTTCTCTGAATCCTTTCACGTTTCGCAACATCCTCCCTATAGCAGGGAAACCAGAATTGCACACAATATTCTAAAAATGGCTTAACCACTGTCCTGCACAGCCACAACATGACCTCCCATTGCTATGCTCAATTCACTAATCAATAAAGGCAAACATATCAAACACTTTCTTCACTATCCTATCTACTTGTGACTCCATTTTCAAGGAACTATGAATGTCTGAAACATCTAAATCCTGGAAAGTTAAGCTGTCAGCCTTGTTCTTCTTTCAACCAAAAACTTGCCTGTTCGCTGTCATGGTTTATTTTCTTGCTCTTTATTACTTTCTGGTCTTTTATCAATGTTCACAATAATCTTTGCTGCAATATATATCTTGTGTTTTCAATTTAATACTATCCTTAACATGGTGAGCCATGGTCAGTTTATCCCAGAGACTTGGTGCCTACATAATAAGCATAATAAACAGAGAAGAATTATGTGAAGGTTAGATCTGAGAGGGTTAAGAGTAGAATATTGGCTTAGGTACAGGATTAGCTCTCTGACAGAAAGCAGAGGTTGGCAATAAGTGGGTCCCTCTCTGGATGGCTAATGGTAACTAGTAGGCCGTCACAGTCAGTTCTTGGACCTGAACTATTTACGATGCACATTAAATGATCTGCAAGCAAAGACAGAGTATAACATTGCAAAATTTGTGAATGATACTAAAATAGGTGGAAAAGCAGGCAGTGACGAGGAGGAAAAGAGTTTACAGATGGACATTGATAGGAGAATGGGCCAGAATCTGGCAGATGGAGTTTAATATGATTGAGTGTGAAGTTGTCCATTTTGGGTGGAAAAATAAAAAGGCAAGTTATGACTTAAATGGGGAGCAGATCCAAAATGTATCAATATAAAGGAATCTGGGCCTCTTATGCATGAATCTTAGAAATTGAGTATGCAGGTGCAATATATAATAAGAAAGGCAAATGGAATCCTTGAATTTATTGCAAAAGGACTGGATTATAAAAGTAAAGAGATGTTGTTACAATTTTATAAGGCACTGGCGAGGCCACACCACGAATATTGTGTTCAGTTTTGGTCTCCTTACTCGAGAAAGGATGTGGTTGCACTGGAGGCAGTTCAGAGGATGTTCACCAGATTGATTCTAGGGATGAAAGGATCTAAAATGCTAATGGGGATTGATAAGGTGGATGTTGAACAGGTGTTCCCTTTATGGGTCAGTTTCCAACAAGAGGTCATGGGTTTAAAGTGAGAAAAGGAAGGTTCAAAACTGAGATGAGGAGAAACTACTTCTCTGGGGGTTGTGAATCTGTGGAACTCACTGCCCCACAATGCAGTGGAGGCAGAAAGAGTCAACAGGTTCAAGAAAGGAATAGGTGTGTTTCTGATGAAAAGCCGGATAATGTGCTTTAGGGAGCAGGCTGGAAAATAGAATTAACAAAGGTATAAGATCAACCATGATCACATTAAATGGTGGAAGAGGCTCGAAGGGCTGAATTGCCTGCTCTCGCACTTAGTTCTAATGTTCCTACATGAGTGGCTTTGGGAGTGAGGCAGTGGTGTCATTGTGTCTGTTGCCCTTTTCCTTCTAGTTAACAGAGGCCATGTGTTTGTAAGGCACCGCGAAAGGAGGTTTAGTGAGGTACAGTTTTGCATCTTGTAGATGGCACATGCCTCTGCCACTCTGCACTGACAATAAAACAATTGATTGTTGGTGACACTGGTGAATGTGCTGTCAGTCAAGGGGTTATGTTAACCTAGATGGAGTCAAGTTTTTGAGTATTGTTGGAGCTGCTGTCACCCAGGCAAGTGGGGAGTATTCCTGACTTGTGCCTTGTGAATGGTGAACAGGCTTTGAGGAGTCATGAGGTGTAGGATTTACTTGCTGCAGAATTCCCAGCCACTGACCTGCTTTTGTAGCTGCAGTATTTAAATGGCTGGCGCAGCTCAGTTTCTGGTCAGTGGTAACCCCCAAAATGCTAACAGTGTGGGTTTGAACGATGGTGATGCCATTGAATGTCGGTTACAATTCTCTTGTTCAGCATGGTAATTGCATGCACTTCTGAGATGTGAATATTACTTGCCACTCAGAAGCCAAAGCCTGAATATTATCTTGAACTTGTTGCATATGGACAAGGGGACGCAGTTCAGTCCCATTCCCCTCAGGGATGGTATGGCAGTTGGGCACCTAATTAAATGCCATAGCAGTTATTCCTTATCCATCGTCTGCCCAATTTGGCCTCTTTTGTGGATATTTTACAGTTGCTGGCCAGACTGCTCGGTCTCAGTCCTCAGCTTGCAAGGTACTTTTGAAGTAACATTGGTGAATTACTGCAGCGCTACATTTTGGCAGCTGGTAGAATTTAAATTGAATGAATGGGCAAATCTCTAATGAAAGAAAAGCTTGAGCCAGGACTGATGACCATGGGACTTTTGGTAATTGTTGTTTGAAAACCCCATTTGGTTCTCTGCTGTCTTTTCAGGTGGACACCTGCTACGCGTACCCAGTCTGGCCCACCTGTTACTCCAAGCCCATTGCCCTCAGAAACAGTCTAGCATACCAATTGTTTGTGTCAAACTACTACTCTTAAAGCTGCAAAGGATGGGCAATAAGTAATATCTTGCTAGCATCACCAAGGCAAATTGTTTAAAAACATTAATTCAGAACTCTACATCATGACAGACAGAGCTCAACTGCCCAGTGATTATTCTACCAATTCCCAAAGCAAAGAGTCGAACTTTTACTTAAACAACCAAAATTGAATGAATTACTAAACTGATCAGGTCCATAAAACTCATCCAGATTCTTTTCACAAAGTCATGGGTAGCTAGTTTAACAAATTGTCCGTATCGGTTGTTCTCACAGATCTATTTTGTGCTGTCATTGGATTAAATTTTGAAATAAAAACAGATATCGCCGAGATAAACTCAGGGTTCTGACGAAGAATCACCGGGCTCGAAACATTAGTTCTGCTTTCTCCCCACTGATGCTGACGGATCTGCTGATTTTCTCCAGCAATTTCAGATCACCAACATCACGCAGTGCTTTGTTTTAGATTAAATCCTGAATTTTGATTGCCATGTTGGCTGTGCGTTAATCGTAATTTCATCCGAAATTAACACCTTTCGTTAAACTGCCGCTGGTAACCCGTCGCTAGTAGTTTGTTGTCCCTCCTACCTGTCAATGCTTGCGAAATCGCTGAGCTGGGAACAGTCGCTGCATCCTGGGGGACGGTGCTGGTGTCTGGCTCTGGAGTGCTTAAGGTGGGCGAGACGGGTGGAGGATTTTGTGGAATACGGGGCTTCCTCTGCCATAACAAGAGAGAATTTGACAGTACCGGTGAAACTTTCAAAAATACCCAGCTTACGTTTGCTTGCTTACATTCGTGAGGACTTCATCATTGACTTGTGAGGAAGCAGATCCGAACATTAGATTTGAGTAGCACCTTCCGCGACCTCAGGGCATTGTCAAACATTTCATAGGCGTTGGCGTGTATTGAAGTGCATTTTAGAAATAGTGTAGAAACAACAAGCTGCTTTTGTTTTAAATAAAAACCAAAGGAACTGTGGATGTCATAAATCAGGAACAAAAACAAAGTTGGTGGAAAAGCTCAGCAGGTCTGGCAGCATCTGCGAAGGAGAAAACAGAGTTAACATGTCGGGTCCGTTCTGAGGAAGGGTCACTGGGCCTGAAACGTTAACTCTGTTTTCTACCTCACCGATGCTGCCAGGCCTGATGAGCTTTTCCACCAACTTTGTTTTCGAAACATTTGATTTGTTGACATTTAACCATCATGGTCGGCTTAAAAATATGTCCCCCCCCCTCCGCAGTTTTGAACTTCCCCACCCTGGGGAAAAGACCTTTGCTATTCATCTCATCTATGCCCATCATAATTTTTAAACCTCAAAGTTTTTAGGTTCTTTACTCAGAGAGTGGTAGGGGCGTGGAATGCATTGCCCAAGAGGATAGTGGAGTCAGCCTCATTAGGGGCATTTAAGCTGCTATTAGATAGGCATATGGATGATAGTATAAGATAGTGGTGGAGGTTAGATAGACCTTAAGTTTAGGGTAAAAGTTCGGCACAACATTGTGGGCCGAAAGGCCTGTACTGTGCTGTACTGCTCTATGTTCTATGTTCTATGTTTAATGAGGTCACCCCTCAACCACTATGCTCTAGCAAAAAAAAATGCATTGGTCTGGATTTGGTTGTATGGTCAGGGATCCCACTGTTGGCTGTGAAAAACAGGACACTTCAGAGCTGGGGCCATTTCTCGCCATTGGCAATCCATCAACATTCGTAATTCTCCAAGGTCCAGAAAGACCCTTCATCTTGAAGAGTCTACTGACCGCAGAAGATAAATTATAAGGGACAGTGAGTTGCTGCTTAGATTCATATCATTTATACTCAACACAAACAGCCTAATGGGCCACAAAACACAATTTGTTTATGATTACAAGATAATAAAATGTGAGGCTGGATGAACACAGCAGGCCAAGCAGCATCTCAGGAACACAAAAGCTGACGTTTCGGGCCTAGACCCTTCATCAGAGAGAGTCTAGGCCCGACACATCAGCTTTTGTGCTCCTGAGATGCTGCTTGGCCTGCTGTGTTCATCCAGCCTCACATTTTATTATCTTGGAATTCTCCAGCATCTGCAGTTCCCATTATCTTTGTTTATGATTACCATTTGTTTGGGATAGAAATTGTATGCCAGTATTCATGGTTATGAAATAGTGTAAAGCTTAAGAGGAATTATCTGGTGATGATATATATTCCACTGTAGTTTGGCTGTAAAGATAATCGGCAAAGTGGAGTGTGGTGTAATATCAAAAAATTGACATTCAAACCAAGATTCTGAACCTACTGTTGTGCCGCTCAGTTTTAAAAGATTTCTGTCATTCAGGAATGATTTGAGAAGTAAGATACCAAAGACAGGAGTAACAGATTGGTTCCTCATTGGTGGACAAGGATGTTCCCCAGAGAGCTACAAAGGTGGACCAGTTAGCAGCTAACCTATCCTGTACTCGCAATTTAAAACTCTTAACAGATCCAAGCCCATTTGCTAAAATGTTGATATGGAACCAAGAGGGAAACCAGTACAAAATAGATAGTGCCACATCAATTTCACTACTGGAGACGGTGTCATGATCCTGTTGGGGACTGTTATCATTGAAAGAAAAAAATCCAAATAACCACCAATTAACATGCAGCACAATATTTCACAATTTTTAGGCAAAAACAACCTTTACTGTGTGGAAAAAGAGAAATTAACTGAAGTAAGTATCACAAATTGAACACTATACACTCCACTTGCCTGCAGATGACTTGCTTCAGTAATTCTGAAGAATAAAGCCATAGAGTCATACAGTCATGTGACATGGAAACAGACCCTTCGGACCAACTTGTCCATCCTGACCAAGTTTCCCAGACTAAACTAGGCCCACTCTCCTGTATTTGGTTAATACCCCTCTAAACATTACCTATTCATGTGCCTGTTTTTAAAATGTACCAGCTTCTACCACTTCCGCTGGCAGCCCGTTCCACATACCAACCACACTCTGTGTGAAAAGTGGCATTCAGGTCTCTTTTAAATTTACCTCCTCTCACCTTAAAAATGCCCCCCCCATTTTGAACTTCCCCAACCTGGGGAAAAGACCTTTATTAATCATTTTATCGATGCCCCGTCATAATTTTTAAATCTCAATAAAGGTGACCCCTCAAGCACCTACACTGCAGTGAAAAAGGTCCCAGCCTATTCAGCCTCTCCTTACTCCTTACCAAGACTTCCTCAACAGCACTGTCAAAACCCACAGCTTCTACCATCTAGAATGACAAGGGCAGCAGATCCAAGGACCCCCACCCCCACCACACCAAGACTCACACCATCCTGCCTTGGAACAATGTTGCTGTTCCTTCACTGTTGGGTGGGTCAAAATACTAGAACTCCCATTGTAACAGCAACAATGGGTGTCCCTGCACCAGTAGACTGGGATAAGGCTCGATAAAACAGCTCATCACCACCTACTCTTAGATGATTAGAAATGGGCAATATATACTAGCTGAGCCAATGAAACCTGCATACTGTGAAAGAATTTTTAAAAAGCTGTTAAAAACATATGCTGTAAATTCAGTTCTCCCTTATACTCCCCACAAGTTTCCCTTGTACATTGCATGAATTTTGAAAATTTTTCACTACTTCTTTGGGATAAAATTAATGGTATATTATTGTTGTCTGGAATACAGTTGAATTCCTTAGCATTCTGGATATTCACCAAGGTACAATATATCCAGAGCCTGTATGAGGGGAATGCACAAGGTCCAAAGCACTAGGATCTGTGCCCTAGGGGTGTTCAGGTTCAATTTTGGTAGGAAGAATAGAGACATAGACTATTTTCTAAATGGGGAAAGACTTTGGAATTTGGAAGCACAAAGGGACTTGGGAGTCCCAGTTCAGGATATTCTCACATGTGTGTCATTTGGCAGTTAGGAAGACAAAAGCAACATTATCATTCATTTTGAGAGGGCTAGAATACAAGAGCAGAGATATATTGCTGAGGCTGTAAAGGGCTCTGGTCAAACAGCATTTGGAATATTGTAGGTGGTTTTGGGCCCCATACCTATGGAAGGATGAGCGGGTGTTGGAGGGGATCCAAAGGAAGTTTACAAGAATGATCCCAGGGATGAAGGGCTAGTCATATGAGGAGCAGTTGAGAACTCTGGGTCTGTACTCAATGGAGTTTTGTAGGATAAGGAGGGATCTCATTGATACTTACAGAACATTGAGAGACCTGAGGTGAATGAACATGGAGAAGATGCTTTCACTAGTAGAACCTACGAGTATTAAGGCACTGCCTCAGAGTGAAGGGCTGATTCCTTACGACTGAGATGAGGAGGAATTTCTTCAGCCAGCGATAACTTCACATGTGGAACTCAATGCCACAGGGGACTGCGGAGGTCATGTCATTGTTTGCATTTAAAATAGAGATAGATAGATTCTTAATTGGTAAGGGGACCAAAGGTAACAGGGAGAAGACAAGAGAATAGCATTGAGAAACATGGTCCCACTGCCAACCTTACTTTCTCTGTGAAGTGCCGATGGACATGCAGCACACTTGCAACATTCAATGGTTTACTTCCATTTCTTAATGTAAGCAATTGAAGGCCCTACCTGTTCAAGCCATGCAATTCAAATTGAATATACATTAAACCGATTAAAATATAACTTATTTTCTTCGGAAAGTAATATATGCACAGTACATTTAACATGGAAAATCTCCAGCAAATGGACGTCAAATTCTAGCCAGGATGAAATAGAAATTAAAGGAAATAGCTTAGCATGTTGAGTAAATATAGCGTTAAAGATGTTTTTAAAGATTATTGCTTCTTTTCTAAAATGCCACAGAATGCAGCAACAATATCTAATCATCAATGTAGGAAATACAAATAAAAAGCATTTCTGTATCGTGCCACTCCTTACCACTTTATTCAGAGCTTCAACAGTCAATACATTTTTTGAAAGCTTACTGAAATGTACGAGGTAGTGCTTTTGTGATGTGGTAGTAGTGTCTTTATCTCTCAGGCCTAGGTACAAGATTTTCCTCCTCCAGAGGTGTGTAATAACACAGGTTAATTAGAAATATCTACAAATCAACCAACCATTTATGTAATAGAGATGCATATAACAACCATCACGAGATCTTATTGTGACCAGTTCAGTGGAGACTTCCTTGATACTTTTGCAACGTGATGGAGGGGATTACTTGCTCTCAGTAAAAATGCATCACGATTTTGCTTTCTATATTTTGGAACAGATATGAGATATGAGGATGTGGAGTCAAAGGGAAGTATAGCACAAAAACAAACCTTTCAGTTCATGCTGGCCAGGTATCCAAAGTTAATTTAGTCCCATTTGCCAGCAAATAAAGACAAACAGCAAGAGTTTCTACACAGTTATAAAAGGAAAATAGCTAAAATAACTGTGGGAGTCTTTGAGGATGCAACTGGGGAAACAGTAGTGGGTACCAGAAAGAGCAGATGATTTAAGACAATCTTTTGCATCAGCCTTGGTGTGAAGGATACAACAGACATCCCAAAGATAACAGATAAGCAAGGTGCTAATGGGTAGTAAAATCTTGTAACTATCTCTACCCAGTATTGACAAATTAATGAGACTAGAGGTATGCAAGTCACCAGGAGCTGATAATCTGTGCTAAAGGGTGTTTAATTTTTTTGTTTTTGATTCCTCACCAGATGTGAGTATGGCTGGCTCAGACAGCAATTATTGCCTGTCCCTTGTTGCCCTTGAGAAGTTGATGGTGTGCTGACTTCTTTGACAGTTGTAGTCCATGTGATCAGAGATAATGGGAACTGCAGATGCTGGAGAATCCAAGATAACAAAGTGTGTAGCTGAATGAACACAGCAGGCCGAGCATACTCCTGAAATGCTGCTCGGCCTGCTGTGTTCATCCAGCTACACACTTTGTTACCTTGTAGCCCATGTGATGTAGCTAGACCCACAATCGTGTTAAGAAGGACTTGGACCAAACAACAGTGAAGGTATTGTGCATTGGTATTCACTAAGCATGCTACATGCTTTCTTGACCACTTTATCCACCTGTGTTGCCATTTTCAGGGAGCAGTGGATCTGTACGCCTAGACTCATCTGTATGTTAGTGCAACTAAGTGTTCTGCCTTTTACTGTATACTTCCCCTCTGCGTTAGGCCTTCCAAAATGCATCACATTTCATATTAAACTCCATCTGCCATTTCTACACTCAAGTCCCCAGGCTATCGTGCTGTATCCTCTACCAATCCTCCTGTGTCATCAGCAAACTTACTAATCAGGCCATCTCCGTTCTCCTCCAAATCATGTATATATGAAATAACAATGGAAGTACCAGCACCGATCCCTGTGGAACACCATTGGTCACAAATGTCCAGTCAGAAAAACACCATTCCACTGCTACTGTCTGTCTTCTGTGACTAAGCAAGCTCTGCATCCATGTTACCAGCTCACTGCAGATCCCATGTGACTTCATCTTTTGTATCAGCCTGCCATGAGGACCATTGGCAGAGGAAAAGGTAGAAGTTCATAGGATAAACAAGCAGAACCAGTTTAATGAAGAAGGAGGACCATACAACATATATTGAGTAAGCTTGGGGGGGAGAAATAATAAAAAGATGCTGAAGGACAGGATAGTGAGTACAGCCAAAATTAGAGTTCTTTATAAAAATGCACAGAGTGTAAGAAACAAATTAATGAGGTGCAGGCACAGATTCAAGCTATGATATAGTAGCTGTTACGGAGTGAGGGCTGCAGGATGGTCAGGACTGAGAACTAAATGTATCCTCTTGTAATCTTTACAGGAGAGATAGGGAAAATAGCAAAGGGGGCAGAGTAGAATTAGTGATTAGAAACAGAGTCACTTCTGTGGAGAGGCAGGGGAAAAGCACCCAGTGAAAACCTTATGGGTGGAACTGAGGAAGTGTAAAGCATTGAAAATCATGTCAAATATCAACCACCTGGTAACAGCTCAGAAATGCTAGATTGTAAAAATGCTAAAATTAGGTGCTTATGTAGCAACGGCAGAGTATTACCTGTGGTTGATTTTAATCTACACATAGATTGGGAAACACAGTCAAGGTTGTGAATTTCTAGAGTGTGTCTGGGATAATTTTCTACAACAATATGTCTTGGTTGCAACAATGGGACAAGCAAGTTGGATCTAGTAATGAGTCTGATTTGATTAGTGATCTAGTTTTTGTGAGCATTTGTCAAATAATGAACATAGCATAATCGAGTTCCATGTAGTGGTTGTACGAGATAAGCAAAGATCAGATACTAGAATTTTGGATTCAAGTAATGCAGACTTTTAAAGGATGGGGTACTATCCTAAATAATGTGGGAAGCTCTGCTATTAGGAACAGTGGAGGGTGTTCAAAGAAACATTTTAAAGACAATACATGAAAAGGGAAGATTGAGAGGAGTACGAGCCAAATGCAAGCCAGGGGATCTAGTTTAGTTTGGGAACTTGATCGGCATGGACAAGTGACTGCAGGAAAATGGCAGATATGCTGATGGGTCATTTTGCTTCAGTTGTCACATCAGAAACAGGGGATAGCTTGCCACCAGTCCCAAAGTTATTAATGGAGGACCAGGGATATGGTCTAAATGAAATGAGCTAAAGTAAATCATCAACAATTGGGAAATTATCAAATCCCCAGGACCTGATAGTATCTATCGATGGGTGTTAGGTGAGGTAGGAGAGTGCATTGCCCATGCCCTAACCATAATCTTTCAGAAATCCCTGGATTCAGGAGCTGTACCTCTGGATCGGAAACCTGCTCATATCACTGCACTGTTTAAGAAGGGTGACAGAGGGAAACTAGGGAATTATGGATCAGTTAGCCTGATATGTATGGTGGGGAAATTGTTCCAGTCCATAAACAAGGATAGGGTACGATCACCTCAAAAAATTTAATTAATCAGGGAGAGTCAGCATTTTGTCATGAAGGCTAGAAGTAGATCATGCCTGACAAACATTGCAGAGTTTTTAAGAGGTGTCCAATGTTGTGGATGGAGGAAGGTCAATGGATGTTATTTATATGGACTTTCTGAAGGCTTTTGATAAAGCCCCACACAAAAGACTGCTAGCTGAGGTGGAAGCCCACAGAATCGAGGGCAAATTACTGACATGGGCTGGAAATTCTTTGAGTGGCAGGAAATAATTGGAATAATGGGCAAGTTCTCAAATTGGCAGAACGTGACTAGGGATCTGTGTTGTGGCCTCAATTATTCACAATATTCATTAATAATGACATTAAAAAAATCAAATATCCAGATTGGCTGACAAACAAAATTGAGCAGCATTGTAGATAGGGCTGACAACAGCATAAAATTACAACAGGGCATCGATAGATCAGATGAATGAGCAAAGCTGTGAAGTTACCCATTTTGGACCAAAAATGGATAGATCAAGATATTTTTTAGAAGGCACAAAGTTATATACAGTGGATGTCCAATGAGATTTGTGGGTCCAGGTACATAGTTCTTTAAAATGCCATGAACAGGTGTAGAAAATAGTCAAGAAAGCTAATGGAATGCTGGCCTTTAGGGATACAGCCATTGTACTGCAGTTTTACAAAATCATAGTTCGACCCCACTAGAGTACTGTGAGCCGATTTGGGACATTTAGATCCTGGAGAGAGTTCAACACAGGTTTACAAGGATGATACCTGAACTTCGAGGGTTAAATTATGTAGCGAGATTAGGCTAATTGGGCTTTCATTCCCTAGAATTTAGAAAGTTAAGGGCTAATCTAATCAAGGACTTCCGCATATTAACAGGGAAAGACCAGGTAGATAAAAATAAACTATTTCCACTGTTTCACATTCCTGGAACAAGGAGGCTTAGTCTAAGAATTACGGCCAGACCGTTCAGGATAGATGTGCGAAACTCTTCGACACACAAAGTATAGTGGAGGTTTGGAACTCTCTTCCTCATACAGCAGTCTCTGTGAATTCAGTTGCTAACTTTAAATCTGAGATAAACTTTTTTGTTTAGTAAGGGTATCAAGGAATATGGTCCCAAGGCAGGCATATGGATTTCAGCCACAATGTAGCCATGATCTCATTAGATGGTGGAGCAGGCTCGAGGGGCTGAGTGGCCTACTCCTGTTGCTGTGTTCCTATGACATGACCTGAAATGTCAGCACAATATTTCTAATGATTTGTGCTCCTTCTAGTGAATCTGTGAGCTTCAAGGATGTTGTGTATTTTTTTAGTTTAAGCATACTTAATTTCATCCCATCAGGTCACAGCAGAATTATCTCTTGCTCTTCATTGAGGTATCTTGCAAGCAATAATATTTTCAATGCAAACATTGTAACGGCAATTAACATTTTTACTATTGGAATATTTAGAAGGTTGGGGCATTCCATTGCGGTTTATTTTTGAGAACGGGCTTTTGAAATAAACAACTAAGGCTTTGCAGGGGTGACTGGCTTGAGGTAATGAAATTGGCCAAACACAGGATTCAGTGTGTGGAGTAATGTAATAACTTTGAGTGAGAAATCTCTGGGGGCAGTAGGTGTTTAGGGTGCCCAGAAACACAAGAAGTACCAAAGCCCAGAATTTCTCTCTAAGGATGTGGGTTTTCACAATTTTGCTTTTTAAAACCTTGCTTCTACTCTGGATTCTACAATTTGACAAGTGTCTCTGTGACTGTGTTAGTTCATAAGGAATAAGAGCAGAAGTAAACCATTCAACCAATCAGATCCACCCGCCATTCAGTGAGTTCATATCTGATCTCGTAGTCCTCAACTCCAATTTCCTGCCTTTCCCCCATAACCCTCGATTCTTTTACTGATTAAAAATCTCTCAATCTCAGCCATGAATATACTTAACAATTCAATCTCTACAGCCGTCTGTGAAAAAGAATTCCACAGATTCACTACAATCGAAAGAATAACCTCCTCCTAATCTCTGTTTTAAATGGCACTCCTGTGCAGTGGCTTAGAACATCAGCAATCCCTTTTAGTTTAAACTGTCCAGTGCAGTGTTATTTCTGGAGTTCAAGCCCTAACTAGTGTCATGGCTTTGCACTGTGAATGTCGATTTCTTCCTTTAGCTTCCGTCTAAACAAATCTTCCAGTCAATTTTATATTTTCCACTTTGCTTCGTTGTAAATATCAGCTCCCAAATTCAGGTTCCAGCATAGGTGATAAATCTGATACTTGCTCTATGTCAAAGATAATGGGAACTGCGGATGCTGGATAAGATGAGATAACAAAGTGTGGAGCTGGATGAACACAGCAGGCCAAGCAGCATCTTAGAGGAGCACAAAAGCTGATGTTTTGGAAGGATCTAGGCCTGAAACGTTAGCTTTTGTGCTCCTAAGATGCTGCTTGGCCTGCTGTGTTCATCCAGCTCCACACTTTGTTATCTTGCTCTATGTCACGTGTACCCTTGCTTTATCATTCAGCTTCCAAGGATTGACAAGCTACTTAAGACCAAAGCCGACACTGTCTCTTAGCTGCTGTCTAAACTTCTACCAAGCTTGGCTGCTGGCTTTGCACTCACTGAATTCACAATGATAAACTGAAAACAAAGAATCTCACCAAGCTCTGCCCATCTTCACAGCAATGTTACAGTAACCTCCCCACCTAAACTCTCTCCACCTATCTTCTTTTCTCTCCATCTTCAGTCCGCCTCCCCCTCTCTCCCTATTTATTCCAGAACCCTCACCCCATCCCCCTCTCTGAAGAAGGGTCTAGGCCCGAAACGTCAGCTTTTGTGCTCCTGAGATGCTGCTTGGCCTGCTGTGTTCATCCAGCCTCACATTTTATTATCTTGGATTCTCCAGCATCTGCAGTTCCCATTATCTCCAATGTGACACATGCACCCTGTTCCCAGGGAAAATAGCAAACTAACTACCTTTCAGTTCCAAAGCTTTACATAGACCTTTAACGGGAATCACTGCAGGTGTCGTGTTTTTAGTGCTTTACTGAACTGAATTTGCATGTTAAATTCTTTTTCTAAAGCTATAAAACTGTACATCCAAACATGTGAACAATGTAGTTAGATATATATCAACCTAATTATTGCATATCTTTACAACCTATAGGCTGGTGCAGTGGATGAGATACTCTCACTGTGACTTCCATATTCATCAGAGTTTCATGATAGGGATTGTGAGTTTCCAACCCTCTCAACTAAAGGTACATTTTAATTATTCTTCCATCATGTTAGTAAATTGAAGTTTTGTGGTGATTAATTGCTTCCTCTTCCTGAGAAAGAGCCTGTACTCTGGTGAAATATATAAAATAAACCAAAGAGTGTCCCTTTGCAACGTTCATTGAAGGACCTATATAAAAACCAAGGGATGAATTTTACCAGAAATTGGCTAAGTGTCAACTTTAGCGAGTTTCGTGGAGGGTTTTTCTCCTTGAGATCTGGTGAGATTTCTCACACTATTTTCTGCAACTCACCTCACTATCTGCACATCACACTTCTGACACCCACCTCGATATCTGCCTTCTTGCCACAGGCCGAACTCTTCAGGATATCCTGGCCTTCTTACACCGGCAACATGTTTAAAGAACAACAATGCTCCTGCTCTAGCAGCAGTCTGCACAGTTTGTGTGGAATTCCCAGGGCACGACAGATAGAGGAACATTAATGGCCTACTTTGCTGGCAGTGACCTGGAGGTGCTAGTGGACAGCATGATGCAGAGAAGGATCACCCTCTTGCCTCAGGACCGGCGAGGGTACTGTGCCAGCCTTGTCCTGGGTCAGTGATGTTCCCATGGTCTGGAGGAATGCCCAGCAGTGTAGGAAGGCGGCCAATGGCCTTCTCCTCTCTGCAAGGATAAATGCCGTCATCTTCTTTCTGCTACCTCACACTTAGTCACTCTCTTCTACTGCAACCACCTTCCACCAAGCCTCACGGATCTACCACTCTCGTATCAACCACAACATCTTCCCTCACTTGCTGTCAGCCATCAATCCTGCACTAAGGCTCCCAAGCCTGCATGGCCTCTTCACAGAGCTCGCTCACGAATTCAGATACCTCATCACTTTTACTCTACCTGCACTGGCATCAGCAACTGTGCCAGCCACTTCCATTACACTCAATCCCTCCCTTTGTCTCATTCCAGGAGAAGTGTCCCACAAAATATGGTGGAGAGGGTCAAGATTGCGGTGGAGTGAGGAGTCCAACATTTAGCTCTTTACCCCTCTTCAAGGCAAGAATCCTGGTTCTGACTGGTGAGGACCATAACCGGGATTGTGGTGATGCCAAAATATGCTTTTCCTGACAACCAAGCAAGAATTGTTGCCCATTGCTGTTATGTTCTCCCAGTATTGCCATTGTGAATCTAATTTTAACAAGCCTGTACCTGAGGAGTCTACATGATGTCCACAGCTAAGAGAGCAGGCCAATCAGACACCTCCATCTCCACCTCTGCGGAAGAAGCTACAGATCCCTCAGAATTCATTTTCAGATAAATAAAACCCTCGGAGGGTATTTTAACTATAGTACAGTTAGAGGAACATGCTGTGTGAACTTCAGCACTGCCACATCTCCACAGATGTCTGGAAATGCCCCAGGCCAGTTGTACTCAGAGGACAGCCAGAGACCAAATACCGACTCAGTACCAGGCAGGAGAGGAACCCATGATGTTAGCCATTCAGAACATCATCCAAATGCACATGCAGACATGGGAGCAGCAGGCAGACTTGTTGGAGGCACTGGGCAAACTGATTCAAACGTTACTGAGTCCGTGAATGCTACTTGCAAGACACGGCCTCTGCCGTTTAATGTCTGGCTGCCTCCGTGGGCAATGTTCATTGGATATACACACAGCAACCCAGCCATTGGTGCTCAGCATAAACAGCAACGCAGGTGGAGAAGGGACCTTGACTTCACTTCAGATACCTTAACTCTGAAAGACACAGGACACAGCCAAGAGGCATCCAGTCAGAGGGGGAACTATACACACACACACACACACACACACACCTGCCACCCTCAGGCCTGGGGAGAGCAAGATGAGGCAGGTGCAGTTGCCTCTGTGCAGGACACATTCAAAAAAGCAGGGCCCTCTACCCATAAATGCTCAAACAAAATCCCCATGGCCACAGGCTTCACTATTGGGCAGTCTCCCTCCATTGCATCTACAGACCCAGTGCTGCACCCAGACAGAGTGGAAAAGAAGAAGGAAGAAGGGTACGTAGGAGAGACAGATGACACTTCACGGTAAATATTTTGTAACACTCAGAAATACACATCATCATCAGAATGCCTTATTGTTACGACAGCAAGAATGAAGTGGCAGACCTTAGCCATCAACAGCGCTACACAATGTTTTATGGTCCAAGGTGTGAAGTGAGAAGGTCCTGCACCTTACTCAGGCTATGGGGCCTGGAAGGTGCTGGCAGCTTTGGCAACAAAGGTGAATCTTTCCAGATCACAGCCTATTGGGTTTAATTGGCAGTGCTATATAACATGATGAAAAATGCTTGGTGCTAAGATTTGGAGTCCATACTGTAGTTCAGTGCAAAAAATTCAGCATTTGTGATGGCATTTTGTTATCAGAGGAGTTTTTTTGCCTTACTCTAGGGGTGTCTGCTTAATGCTATTGTTCTTTGAAAGGCTTTACATTGTACAAAAGTGCACCTGCTGCCCTCACAGAATGAAATACTTACCCTCCCAATCCAGACTTAACTGTTGCACTTAACAATTTACATCATGATGGAAGCAAAAAGTCACAGCCTTTGAGTCCAGGTGATAACTCTCCCCCACCGAATATTATATTCCTTCTTTTGTTGCCCCCCCCCACTCAAAGATTAACCCCAGCAGCTTTAGTCATCTTCACATTACCACCAAAACCCATGTATTTAACTGTTCGCCTCTCCACATAACTCCCTGAGCCCCAGGCATACTGAGTCATCATTCAAGACAGAACAGTGCACCGACCCTTATTGAAACTAGTTTGGCACTGACTATTGATAAGCTCCTTCCTGTAGCTTTAGCTTTCCCTCCCGTGCTTTATCATCTCACACTTTGTATGTTCAGGCGGCCTTTCACAATTATTATCCCCTCTGCACCCCAGAATGTTACCACCAATCCCCACAGTTGAGTTCTCCAGCTCCCCTCCAACACAGCACTGGCCACTCCATCCCCCGCATCTCCTTTGACTTTTAGTGGACAGACAGCAGGACTGATTACAACCTAGTCCTCTGGCTGATTTAGACAGACATCCCTGAGTGATGTGTGCCCAGACCCCTGACTGGTCTCTGCGCAGTTCCTGACAGGGTCACTGTGATTACTTGGATGATTTGCAGTGAATCCACAAGATTGAATGTGGCCCACTCCCAGACTATAGAGTTATAAACAGCCCGACCTTAAGCCCGGGTGAGGTGGGGCAGGGGGTTACTGGATATGCAAAAACCTTAGGCAAGTCAGAGATTCTATGAACAAAGAAGACATTGCAAAGTAAAAGAGTGCTCAGACAACTACTGAGGAGTCCTGAAAAGCATTCTGGTCCAGTCCATGAGCTGGATACCTGTCACTGTTCATAAAATGTCCTGTCAGCAGCATTGCAATGAGAGGTACCAATGTGCTCTATAATGCAGTGTTGAAGTGCAGAGTCGCACTGTAAATGCATCAGAGATGTACCTTGATGATGTAGTGAGGCTGGTGTGTAACCAGTGCCAATGCCTGTAGACAGTGGGCGTGGGCAGTCACTGACAGTGCAGTGCAAGATGTTGGTGACTGGTGTCCATGATGGAGAGTTGGAGGAACAAACAGGAATCACCGGGAAACTGCTCTGACTCTCATATCAGGAATTGTTTCCACTGAGTTTCTATCATTGGGAGATTGGGAAACTGTACATCACTGAAGTGAGATTAACTAATAAAGTGATAGTAGGAACTGCTGATGCTGGAGAATCTGAGATAACAAGGTGTAGAGCTGGATGAACACAGCAGACCAAGCAGCATCAGAGGAGCAGGAAACCTGACGTTTCCGGCCCAGATCCTTCTTCAGAAATGGGGGAGGGGAAGGGTGTTCTGAAATAAATAGAGAGAGAGGGGAAGGCGGATAGAAAATGGATAGAAGAGGTGGAGAGGAATCAGACAGGTCAAAGAGGTGGGGGTGGATGGTGAATGTAGGTGGAGAGTTAGGGAGGGGATAGGTCAGTCCAGGGAGGACGGTCAGGTCAAGGGGGTGGGATAAGGCTGGTAGGTAGGAGATGGGGTCGGGCTTGAGGTGGGAGGAGGATATGGGTGAGAGGAAAGACACGTTAGGGGGGCAGGGACAAGCTAGGCTTGTTTTGGGATGCCGTAGGGGGAGGGGAGATTTTGAAGCTTGTGAAGTCCACATTGATACCATTCGGCTGCAGGGTTCCCAAGTGGAATATGAGGGAGTTGAAATGGTTCACAACTGGGAGGTGCAGTCGTTTATTGTGAACCAAGCATTGGTGTTCCACCAAGCGGTTCCCAAGCCTCCGCTTGGTTTCTTCGATGTAGAGGAGGCCTCAACAGGAACAGCAGATGTAGTATACCACATTGGCAGATGTGCAGGCGAACCTCTGCTTGATGTGGAAAGTGTTCTTGGGGCCTGGGATGGGGGTGAGGGGGAAGTGCAGTTGCAGGGAAAGGTGCCAGGTGTGGTGGGGCTGGAGGGGAGTGTGGAGCGGACAAGGGAGTCTCGGAAAGAGTGGTCCTTCTGGAAAGCAGATAAGGATGGGGAGGGAAAATATCTCCAACCCCACCACCAAAGACATTTGTCCCACCTGCCCCTACACCTCACCCCCATCCCAGGCCCCAAGAAGACTTTTCACATAAAACAGATGTTCACCTGCACATCTGCTAATGTGGTATACTGCATCCGCTATTCCTGTTGTGGTCTCCTCTACTTCGGGGAAACCAAGCGGAGGCTTGGGGACCACTTTGCCGAACACCTACACTCGGTTCGCAATAAACAACTGCACCTCCATGTCGCGAACCATGTTAACTCCCACTCCCATTCTTTAGACGACATGTCCATCCTGGGCCTCCTGCCGTGCCACAATGATGCCACCCGAAGGTTGCAGGAACAGCACCTCATAATCTGCTTGGGAACCCTGCAGCCCAATGGTATCAATGTGGATTTCACAGGCTTCAAAATCTCCCCTCCCCCCACCACACCCCAAAACCAGTACAGCTTGTCCCCGCCTCCCTAAACCTGTCCTTCGTCCCACCTATCCCCTCCTCCCACCTCAAGACCCACTCCCATCTCCTACCTATTAGCCTCATCCCAGCCCCTTGACTTGTCTGTACTCCCTGGATTGACCTATCCCCTTGCTAACTTCCTACCTACACTCACCTTTACTGGCTCCATCCCCACCTCTTTGACCTGCCTGTCTCCTCTCCACCTATCTTCTATCCACCTCCCCCCCTCTCCCTATTTATTTATTTCAGAACCCCCTTCCCCTCCCCCACTTCTGAAGAAGGGTCCAAGCCCGAAACATCAGCATTCCTGCTCCTCTGATGCTGCTTGGCCTGCTGTGTTCATCCAACTCTACACTTTGTTAATCTCTTAACTAATAATGAGATGTTATTGCATGTAAATGAATGAAAATGGGTCTTTGATCACTCAGCAGAGAGATACTCAGCTCACTGTTCAACACTTGCTTAGAGAATGGCACACCTTGACCTCAATATTGACAATTTCATTAGTGCCAATTTCACCCAGTGTTCCCAACGTTCTCACCAATGCCCACCTCATTCCAAGGCTGGGAAGAGGAAGCTGAGGGACAAGATGATTGAGAAGTATAAAATTATGAGTGGCACAGACAGGGTACGCACGAAGGACCTTTTCCCCTTGATGGAGAGATCACTGACCAGAGGGTATAGATTTAAGGAAAGGGGCAGAAAGCTTCCAGATGTGAGGAATAACTTTTTCTAGAGGGTGCTAGGGATCTGGAACTCACTGCCTTTAAAGGTGGTAGAGGCAGAAACCTTCATATTAATTTAAAAAGTATTTAGGGTGTGTGCTTGTGATGACAAGACATTCAAAGCAATGAACCAAGTGTGAGAAAATGTGATTAGAATATTTAAATAACTGCTTTTGAATAGGGTACACCTGATGGATTGAAGGGCGTGTAGATCTCTATTTCATGTAGTTTTCTTTAGTTGTATAAACACTGGGAAAGGCCTGTACCAACAGAATTATTTTGCACTACAGTTCTCCTAAAGCAAAGATAGTTGGATTAACTGAAGACTGTAATGCGTAAATTTGAGCATAATTTTATCCTAGACAATGGATAGAAAATCAAGTTCTTTCCAAATGTTTGGGTAAAGGACTGGAAGCCAGAAAAATCTTGGTAAGAAAGTAGGTGTAAATCATTATCTATTAATACTATCATGGTATTGCAGCGGACAATGTGGAATTGGATCTATTTCTAGGATAATGCAGTGCACATCATGTACTGAATTCTGAAGAAAGGTCACTGGACACGACATGTTAACTCTGATTTCTCTCCACAGATGCTGCCAGACCTGATGCGCTTTTCCAGCAATTTCTGCTTTTGTTTCTGATTTCCAGCATCCTCAGTTCTTTCAGTTTTCAAGTGTTTCCCACCTGGTCACATTATTAAGAAGGAGTAGGAAGCCAAAACGTTTGCAGCCAGAAGTGCCAAGTAGATGTTGCATCCCGATTTCCTCCTGAGGTACCCAGCCTTCAGGCAATTCAGTTCACTCTATGTCATATGAAGAAAAGACTGAAGGCGTTGGATCCTGCAAAGGCAACAGGTTCTGACAGCATTCCAGCATCACAACTGAAAGTTTGTGCTCCAGAGTGAGCTGTGCTGCTAGACAAGTTGTTGTCATACTTCAGCAGAACTGACATGGACTGAGAAATGAAAAAATATTACCCATGCATGTCCTAGCTACAAAAACAGTTCATTCTGGCTAAATACTGCTCCATCAACTTTAGTCTTGCTCATCAGTAAAGTGATGGAGGTGTAGCCAACAGGGCTATTATTACCTCATTTGCATTGCAATAATATGTTCACTGGTGATCAGTTTGGGTTTTGATAGCGCCATTCAGTGCCTGATCACATTACAGCCTTGGTTCAAACATCGATTAATGAACAAAATTCCAGAGGTGAGGTGAGAGTGACCTTGACGGTATTAAGGCAGTGACTCAGCAAGCGTGGCAACCCTCATAAAACAAGTCAATGAGAATCTGGGATTAAACCCTCCACTGTTGCAGATATACCTGGCACATAGGAAGATAGCTGTAGTCCTTGGGGGTCAGTCACCTCAGCCCTACAGCATCTCCCTGCAGGAGTTGCTTAGGGTAGTGTCCTAAGCCATGAAACCCCCTCTATCGTAAGTACAGAAATAGGTGTGTTTGCAGATGATTGCAGACTTGTCACCACCATTTGCAATCTCTCAGATGCTGAAGGAACCCATATCCATAAGTAACGAGACCTGGACAGATGTGTGACAAGCAATAGACACACCACACACGTGCCAGGCAATGGCCATCTCCAAGAAGAAGGAATCTAAATCACATCCCCTAAATGTTCAATGGCATTGCAATCATTGTCCTCACTGCATCCTCACTTGGCAAAGCCAGTCCTGGACCTACAAAACACAAATCTGGTATCCCTCATGGCTGATCAGCTTATCAATAAGATCATAGCTGATTTGTTTGTGTTTCAAATTCCATTTTCCAACCTTTCCCCGATAACCTTTGATTCTCTTGCCTAACAAGAAAATAGTCACCTCTGTGTTAGCCATATTCAGTGATTCTGCCTCCAGTACTTTCACAATCCTCTGAGAGAGAGAAAAAAAATCCCCCTCATCTCTATCCTAAAGGGTGAAACCGAATTTTTAAACAATGCTCTCTACTTCTAGCCTTACCAGAAGAGAAAACATACTTTCAACATTGACCTTGTCAATACCATTCATAACCTTACACACTTCAATCCCTCACTCTTATAAACAGCACTGGAAACAAGCCTGGCCTCTCCAGCCTTTCCTCACAGGACCATTCCAGGTATCAAACTAGTAAACCTCCTCTGAGCCACCTCCAAAACATTTACACCAAAGCTGCACATAATTTTGCTCATGCCAGTGCACCGTTCTTCAGCATAACATCCTTCCTTTTATGTTCAATTTCAATCATAATAAAGGATAGCATCCCATTAGCCTTCTTGACTATTTGTTATACCTGCATCATAGCCTTTTGTGACATGTCCGTTGATACACGGATGCCTCTGCACCCTGGAATTCTGTAATTGCTCAACATTTGCATAAAACTCGTCTTTTTTTTAAAACTCGTCCTGCCAAAGTGAACAACTTCACATTTTCTCAAATTATCCTCCAACTGCCAGATTTTTTCCAAATCATTCTACTTATCTCTATTCATCAGCAACTTAACTGAAAGAATTTCGAGAAGTACGTAAAGAGGAAAAGATTAGGGAGGACAAATGTAGCCCTTATTGGCTGAAATGGGAGAATTGATCATGGAAAACAAGGAAATGGAAGAGTAATAAAATAACTCATTTTCTTCTGTGTTTATCAAAGAAGACAATTTTTTCCCAGAAATGATTGGAAAGCAAAGGTATGTTGAAAAGGAGGAATTGGAGGAAATTAGTAGTAGTAAGAAAATAGGATTAGAGAAATTTACAGAACTGAAAGCTAATTAATTCCCAGGGCCTGATAATTTACATTCCAGGGTGCTAAAGGAGATCGTCATGCAAACAGTGAATGCTTTAGTTGTCATTTTCCAATCTTCTATAGATTCTGGGATAATCCCAGCAGATCAGAGGGTGTCAAATGTAAACTCACTGTTTAAAAATGGAGGGAGGGAGAAAACTAAGAATTACTAGACCAGCTAGCCTAATATCATTAATCAGGAAGATGTTGGAATCTATTATAAAAGATTTGGGAACAGGACACTTAGAAAATACCAATGGTATTGCACAATGTCAACATGGGGTTATGAAAGGGAAATTGTGTTTGACAGGCCCACTGGAGATTTTTGAGGAGATAACTTGTAGAATAGACGAGAGAGTATCAGTGGATGTGGTGTGTTTGGATTTTCGGAAAAGTTTTGATAAAGCCCCATGTAAGAGGTCATCAAGGAGGGTGGGGAGGGAGGTATATTCGTTGACAGAGTGGAGAGCTGTTTGAAAATGTTGAATTATCACATTTTTACAGTTGCAGCCATTGGAGCTCAGAGAATAGCTGATACAGCTACCCTGACTGATGGAAAAAAAAAACCCACAAATAAAATGAGCCTGTCAGGCATGAAAACTCAGTCCAAGATCCATGTCCATCTTTGCTGCCTTGGTGCGCATGATCCGAAACGCCCATTCCATGACCTCACTGGCAGTCATGGCCCATGGTTTGGGAACCCCTGCACTAACAACAACTGAAGCAAATCTGCAATTCAAGGCAGCCATGACAGCAGTAGTAGGGGAGTGCACCAGGCTGTATTGTAGGCTGTGACTGTTTTGTTGCTTTTAGAATGAAGTAAACATGTAACCGATTTGCAACAGGAATTTGAAGACTAGGATTTGTTCTATGTTGACAGATCTGGTGTTGACAGAGGGTTTTTATTTAAAAAAAGCAGCATTATGAAATGAGAAAGAGAAATAAGACAGAGAAAGAAACAACACTAAATATATTGTTTTAATTACCAATGTGAAACACAGAGCAAAGCTCTGATTGCTTACTGAAGGCTTTACGACCTTTTTCTATTAAATACAAAAGAATATTCTTCCCCAAACTACGTGTGAGCTGTGCTCTAAATGTTAAGTAGAAGCTGTTTTTTAGAAATGCCTATTGCAACATGTGTTCTGTTTTTAAATATTTCAGGGTTAGACCGTATCGTAGACCGCGGACAGGTCCACTTCAGTTCTAATTTCTTTTTTACACCATTAGCTTAAAGTCAATGATTTTTTTTAGAAATGGCTAACTACTGCAATATTTTTCACCACAGTCATTGTTATTAGATTAGGGAAGCAGAATGTTTGATTGTCACACAGCTGCAATATTACATTAGTTCTCTGTCTTCATTTCCATGTTGGCTGTTAACTGGTTTTTAGATTCCTGAAAATTACTAGAAAATAATTTAGCAGTCAACAGCTAATTAAAAACAAACCATTCAGTTCAGAAAAAGCCTGGATAATGTTTTATCCAGATGTTTTCATAGGGCCATATGATATTCATATCAATTTCCTTTCTCATTAATTTCAGAATTAAGGAAGAATGGGGCTCACCAACAATAAAAATAACCTGGAATTAAGGTTTAATTGGCTAAAAAAACCTGTTAATTCAAAGGACCACCCTCAAAAAGGTTGTTTTTTCGTACCTGAAAGTAAACCTAACCTTGATGTTAAACATAGTAAGCATTTTGGGAAAATTTCTTGTATTTGCTATTTGTAACAAATATAGAAACATGTTCTTTATAAATAGTACTTAGGGAAAACTCATTCTGTAACAACAATCTGTACCATTGATACCAAAGACAAGCTGCTTTCCTCAGCTGTTCTATCGATGAAGTTCATAATACATGGTGATACAGTAAGGGATTTTTAAAATAATTCACAATAATTAATCGAAATCTAAACATTGGACTGATCGCTTTCATATTTTAAGGTAGTTGCAGAAACACAGTGAAATGGTTTAGGCTGACAATCTCTGAAAATTAAAATACCCTGTTTCCTTAGTAACAAGTATGAGAGAGGTCATTAATATGCATATACAGAACAGAGAAAAATATATTAACAGGTTTACGGGAGTCAATACTAATTCTGGCAACCTCAAAATCTCTGCACTCCACTTTCACGTTTTCTTTTTATTTAGATTCCTTGTGAATTGAACTTACTGGAAAACTGCTATTGCAGTTATTTATTACATATTGCATTAGAGATTTAGTTTCTGAATCCTTTACTGGCGGGTGAGAAAAGGAATCTGATGTGCAACTCAATGCATTCCAAGTAGGATTCTCTGTTTGAGTGTGAAACAATGTTTAGAAATTCATTATAATAATGTCATACAATCATAATGGAATTCATTATCTCTCACTGACATCATTTGATGAAGAACAAGGTAATCAATTGATTATACTTTTACAACAACATTTCATCACAGTTTTTGGATCAAGTATATTCGTATGTAATCCCTTATGTAATGCACGTAAATCACAGATTACATCCGGATCTTACTGAATAGTAAAAGCAGTGGAAAGGTCTTTACTTGAAAACTTATTTAGATTCTGTGTCTCAGCACAGCAGCAATTTGTGTCATTTCTAGTTTGCTTACAAAAGAGATTGGAACTTGTAAGCTTAGGTAACAGTTCTTACAGTTACATGCCTGAGTGACTTTACATATGTAGTTAATTTGCACATGCACAGTGCATCCTTCACACTGCAGAGATAGAATAAAGTCACAGGGATGCAACCATATTTACCTTGCTTCCAGGCTTTGGTCCTCTCTTTTTAGGTATTTTCAGCGGTAAAACAATTTTAGATGGAGCTGCCACAACATTTTGCACAGCCAGTTTAAAAGCTGACTGAAGGAGCTCCTGTCTCCGTTTTCTTCCTGGTTTCCTTCCTCTTCGCCCTGGTGTATGCTCTGAAGCCACTTTCATTGCAGACTGCATTTCACTCTCTTCAGATTGTGGTGGCAAGGGAGTAGCAATGCTGTTCAGGATAGCAACTAGAAGAACAAATGACAAGAAGAGAGAGAGAGAGGAAATTAAATGACAGGGTAAAGATGATCTGAAAAAAATTGCTGCAAATTTCTCAATTTTTTAGGACGATTATTATTCTCTTTTTACATTGAGACCTCTTAGTGCAGTTCAAACTATTATACATACAGCACATAGATGTGTAGACATGACACAAACCACCTTCTTCAATGTAATTACCTGTACATCTTAATAACACGTACTTAAATTGTATACAGTAGAATAAAATCTGTTTGTATTGACTTATGTGACTAACCCAACACTTCTTAAATTAATGATTACGGACATGCAAGACAAACCATTTGCTAGTTCTTATTACCTGTTTAGCTAGACTACAACGTTAAACCTCTAAAGTAGTCAAGGCAGGAACACATTTATTGCACAGGCACAATAAACTGGCAAAGCCCATCTTTGCAACGCTTTTCCTTGTAAACTAAGACTCCAGCAGCCTAGTGTTCCAGCTGCAAACATCTCATTAAACTAATGCATTCAGGGCAGAGCAGAAACTCGATTTGCCATGGCTACAACAGTGAATTTCCATTACGATGACAGCTTAAACCACATCATGTCCGGAAACCAACCAACCCTGTGCATTCAGAAAAGAAAAAAAACATATTACATACAGAAAATGAAGCCTGTATGTGGTATATCTTCCTTCCTCTCAATCAGCTCAACAAGGAAATGTGCTGTCAAGAGAGAGGAGAGAGAAATATATTCTTTTAAATGTCAAGTAAATAAAATTTAAAATGCAACCCACAAAAATAAATCAGACTTGTGGCTATGAATTAACACAAAATAAAATGTTATGTAGTATCCTTTCTTTATTTCCCTATGATTTGAGATGGAATAGCACAGAATTCTAAATTATTGTATTTTTTTCTCTCTTTGCAACTCTCCCCTATTGTTTTAACGTTTGCAGAAGCATGCTGTTTCATGCTACTTGAAATACAATGGTTCTCAATCAGGCATTTTTCTAGTGTTACTCTTTTAGGCTACCCTATTTGGCCCTCCTCCACTGTTTCCATGGAAACCGCACTGAAAATGTCAAGTCAGCACTCCACCGTCTGTCACTAACATAACTCGCCCTCCCATTCACATATGGGAAGCTTAATGTGTGGCAACACATCTTCGCCAGCTCACACAACAGTGGGCAGCACTATGGGGCTAAATGAGTGACAAAATTCCCTTGAAGATTCACAGAAAGTTACAAGTAATGTGGTTGAGCCCAGTGCCTGTCAGATTATTGCCCCAGAGTAACCAAGATGAGATGAAAATCAACTCATCTGAGGCAGCTATTCTGCATGGGAAGAAAAAGACATTATTTCTGACTTAATATCGACCTTGTGAACTTCAGCAGGAACATTGTAATGCTACAAATGGCACTACAAATTTAAACAATCTTAGTGTCGAACGCAGAGCACATGTTATCCATAAAATACGTTCAGGGATTCTGTTAAATTAAAATCCATAAATTCAATATTTTTAACATATAATATGTCTGACTTTGCACCATTCCAAAGAATGCTATTTAATTAAAATGCTCTTGTTTAAATGAGGCATGTAGCCTTAGGTAGGAAGGTGGATGTAACATCAGACCCATTCTGTTACTACTATGGTTTGACTCCTGGCTTGAAGAGTATTGAATCCTGTGTCAGTGCTGTAGAAATAGAAAATTATGCTAAGTTCCTCCTAAAGTAGTCCCCTAAATGTCTGAATAACTCGTGTTGATGGGTGCAGGGTGTGGTCACCATTCCACAGGTACCACAGTAAACTATAGAGGACTTCAGAACAGAGTCCAAGTTAGTGATTAATGTTTGCACATACATTGCATTGGCAGGCAGGGCTGCAGAACAGCATTTAAAAACAAAAACCGTAGCTCTTCTTCCTAAAACAGGGTCGGGGTGGTACGGGGAGTGGGTTTGACAAGTGCATAGCAGACAACAGCCTTGCATACAATGGCCACAGGAGGAGCAGGAATAATGAACACAAGAACATAAATGTCAGTCACACAATATCAGCAAAGAGTAGCAAGTAGTAGCAGAACCAAATGATTGAATACAAGAACTTACTGTCTCTTGTGCTGAATTGTGTACAGGCACTGCTCAAGTATAAAAGTTCGTCTATTTAGTAGTTCAGTCAGAAGGACAAACAATATACCTGATGGCCCTCTAAGGATGTAGTTGACACCATGTGAGGTTATCCTCAGTGACAGCTTCTGAATTACAGTTTCAGCACAGTCAATGCAGCTATCGTCGCTCCCATTTATCATTACCTATGCTGGTCATTCATAGCTGCTGTAAGGTTGGCACAAGGCAAGGTTACATTCTGTACCACCAAAGCTTCAATGTAGCACAGTTTCTCAGAATAAAGTAACATGAGGTCTGTAGATTGCCATAAAATCAAGACATTTTCAGGAACATGGGAATTCACCTGATTGGTCTGATCACAAACAAACTGGGCATCAGTCACCTGAACTCGTTACAATGTATGACTCTCCACTTTCAAGGGAAGCTATCCCTACTGATTGGTGTGACCATAATTGGGGGGGTGCGACATGCATTTAAAATTATCACCAAATTGCCTAAAGGTAAAAGAACGTTTAATGCACAGATAGTTATTAGGATATGGAATAGCCTGCTAGAAACAGCAATGAAAACAGTATCCAGAAGAGATTTTAAAACAGAAACAGATAAATATTTTTCAAAGTAAGGTTTCAAAGAATATGGGGAGCCATAAAGAGAATGGAAGCTCTTATAGGAAACCCAGACTATGGTCTTTTTCTGTGTACTATTATTCCAGTGCAAGTGGAAATGCATGTGGAATCTGGACTACCCAGAGACAAAGGCCTGCCTCGCTTTTGCCGACAGCCAAACTAGTCTGAAAATGCCTGATCTCAGAAGCTAAGCAGACTCAGTCCTGGTTAGTACTTGGATGGGAATGCCAGGTGCAGTAGGCTTTCAGGGTGCCATGGTGGGGGTTAGTGGTTAGCATTGCTGTCCCACAGCTCCAGGGGCCTTGGTTTGATTCCACCCTCAGGCAACTGCCTGTGTGGTGTTTGCACATTCTCCCTGTGTCTTCATGGGTTACCTGCCACAGTCCAAAGATATGCAGACTAGATGGATTGGCCATGCTACATTGCCTGTAATGTTCAGGAATGTGTAGTTTAGGTGAGTTATAGGGGGATGGGTCTGGGTGGGATGTTCTGAGAGTTGGTGTGGACTTGTTGGGCCAAAGGGCCTGTTTCCACACGGTAGGGATTCTATGACTCTGAAAGAAATTTTGCCATTTAAGAATAACTTCTGACCTTGCCAGTTGTTGATTTTAGAATATGATGCTTTGCTTGTGTACAGGCTAAAGATGAACTGATGTTGCTTATATCCCATATTCCAACTTGGAATATGCCTGATGCGACGACCAGCAATGTTGCACCTGCTGTATGATGACTGCAGATCAGTTTCCAATGTGTGGATCGTAACTACTGTGTGCATCGCTCCTGTTCAACTCAAATCCAGGAACATTCACTTATACATCAGCCGGAAGAGGTCGCAAAAGATGTTCATTACATACCTGAATTCTCCCCCTTCTTCTTTATCCAAATTAGAAAAAAACTCCCATCTCACACAACATTTTAAATAACAGAAACTCAGCAAAATATTCAAATTTTCAAATTTCAACTATATATTATTGATTGCACCTTTAAGTTCGTTTGAATTACAAATCACTGTTCAGCCTCAGAGTCCCTAGGCAAAGTGACAAATTTGTGTAGTTGTGTCATTCAGACTGCTAAATGGCACCATTTCCCCACATGCTAATATTACAATGAAGCTGCTACCTCTCACTGGCAGAAACTTCAATCACCAGAAATTATTAACAGTTCAGGTAGATAGACATTCCAGAGAGCATTCATCCGTATCTGTTGAAAGGAAATGTTAACATGCAATGTGAACTCTGTTTTCTTCCACTGATGCCGCCTGACCCTCTGAATGTTTCCAACTTGTTTTGATCTTATTTGTGATTTTTCAGTTTCTGCAGTATTTTGTTTTTGTAAGAGGTGGAATTGAATGTTGCTTATCTGTCATTTGTCACGTTTCGCAGTTCTCAAATCAGACTGAAGAGCGGCAATGAAACATGTACTTTTGATAAACAGAAAATTAACAGTGCTTCTTTCCGGTAGCAGAAGGATCAATAACAATGGGCACATATTTGAGGTGATAAGAGAAAGAACCAGAGGTCAGGGGAGGAAAAACAAATGTGCAATCAATTTAGTTGATTTGGGATGACAGTGGATTCAAAACAGAATGAGGTAAATCCTTGAAAATGAAGTGTTTTCTAGACAGTAGGGAAAGGACAGGAGAATGGGAAGAATTGAATGGCTCCTTCCATAAGCCAGCACAGATAGAATGAGCCAAATGGCCTCTTTCTGTATTTTATTACGCTACAATTTTATGACAAGGGCCTAAAAGTAAGTTGTCATCTCAATGATGGAGTTATACATGGCCAGGGAGAATGTAAAATAAATATGAAAATCCGTATCAGAGAACAACAAAAGGAATAGAATTGCTCACTGCTCCTTTAGACAGATACACCGTTAGCTCATGCATCTTCCCTTGCGAGGTCCACCTTTAAAAGTCTAGAAGAACAGAATGATGAGAGTCAGATACACAGGTTGTAGAGAAATTTTTTTTAAAAAGAGTATAGGTTCTTTGTCTGGAAAATTCCACATGAATTGCTCCCACTTTGCTGAGGTGTCTTGGCTAAATTACCCCATTAACAGGCATAAACCACGCTTCCACTGCATTTCCAATGACGTAACACTGGTGGAACAGCAAGAGCTCAGACAAATTTCTTGATCATAGATTTTGGTTATGATGCCATCTGGTACAAGCATGTTAAACCTATGCAAATCATTGCTTCGTATTGCAGCTTTTAATTTTGTGGTACCCACGGTAGGAATGATCCATCACTATGACATAGAGTGCTGTCCTTACTAAGAGAAACTGGGGTTCTTTTCATTAGAACAAAGTGATTTAGAAAGAAAGCTGACTGAAGTGCTCAAAATTACAAAAGATTTTGAGAAGATAGAATGAAGGTGCATCTTACTACAGTTATACAGAGCCTTGGTAAGATTGTTCCTTAAGTGTTGTGCACAGTTATGGTCTCCCTACCTAACACATGATGTACTTGCTGTAGAAGGGGTGCGGCAAAGATTCACTAGGCCAATACCTGGGATGGCGGGATTGTTGTATAAGGAAAAATTGGTCCACAGAGTTATACAGTAGTACAGCATAGAAACAGACCCTGCGTTCCAAATCGTCCATGCCAACCAGACATCCTAAATTAATCTAATCCCATTTGCTGGCATTTGGCCCATATCACTCTAAACCCTTTCTATTCATGTATCCATCCAGATGCTTTTTAAATGTTGTAATTGTACCAGCCTCCAACATTTCCTCTGGTAGCTCATTCCATACAGACACCATCCTCTGTGTGAACAAGTTGCCCTTTAAGTCTTTTATATATTTTTCCCCTCTCTCCTTAAACCTATGCCCTGTAGTTTTGCACTGCCCTGCTCTGAGAAAAATATCTTGGCTATTCTCCCTATCCATGCCCCTCATGATCTCTATGGTTACCCCTCTCAGCCGCTGATGTTCCAGGTAAAATTGCCCCAGCCTATTCTGCCTCTCTCGATAGCTCATATCTTTCAAACCTGGCAACGTCCTTGTAAATCTTTATGAAACAACGGGGCCTGTATTCTCTAGAGTTTAGAAGAATGAGAGAGGATCTTATTGAAATGTATAAAATTTTAACAGAGCGAGACAAACTAGATGCAGGGAGGCTGTTTCCCCTGGTTGGAGCCTAGAACCAGTGTTAAGATTTGGGGTAGGCCATTTCAGACTGAGACAAGGAAACATTTCTTCACTCAGAGGCCAGTCAGTCTGTGGAATTTGTTACCGCAGAAGGCTGTGGAGCCAATCCACTGATTATATTGAAGAAAGAGACTGATACATTTTTTAGATATTAAAGTTTTTTTCAAGGGCTATAAAAAGAAAACGGGATAATGGCTCTGAGGTGAGCATCAGTTATGATCATACTGAATGGGCAGAAGATGTTCAAAGATCCCAATGGCCTACTCCTGCATATGGTTTCTGTGCTTCTGTAAGCAAGAACATTTATTTCCACTGATCTGTACCAAAAAGAAAGGTTAACGTTATGAATTATAAACTGCAAGGGATTATTAAGACCTGGAGTGGTCTGACAGAAACAAGTGGTGGAAGCAGAATATATGCAAAATTATAAAACGTAAAGGGATTAAAAATTTGAAAAAGCAAAACATAGCCTGATGCAGCCGTATTCGCCTCCTTCTGCAAAGTTCAAATAATTGACAATATGTGCAAATAATTTGCAAAAGAATACTGTGCATTTTCAGCAAACAGGACCCTAAACAAATAAAGAAAAATCAGATTATTTTGCTATAGAACAACCTGCCTAAAAACTGAGAGAGATAAAAATCAATTGCAATGTTACGAATACTTCAGCAGTGAACAGTCCTCATTTTGTCATTTGTTTTTGATGAATTAAAATTCAATGTTCTTCCATTTTAAGGAAGAAACTATGAATCTTCTTTTACATGTGCTACCAGATATCATGGATTCCCAATTAGTACCCATTAGCCAATAATTCAGAAACACTGGAGGCTTGAGAACTCATTCATCACAAATTAATATTGCATGCAAATAAATTCCATGGAGATTCTTTTAAGTCATTGAAAAATATTTTCCTTCCTAGTTATTGTTCTAGTTGTCCTCCTTCCAAACCATCACACTGCATTTTTTCAATGAAAACCAGTGGAAGTATTCTGGCTAATGTCAAACCCTAGAATTACCAAATCTCTTCTGGGGGAGCAATCTCTTTCTAAGGTACATATGTTTTTTCTGTCAGCTGCCACTCTCCAGTGGAAAAACTAAAGTGGGAGATTGCCCAAGTCTCAGCGTAGCAAATTGATCCGTCAAACCAGAATTACTTATTGTTCACTTACTAGCCATAGTGGGAGCTCAATATAAAGGCTGCTTTGCAACGGGATCAAGCGCTCATCAAAAGCGGTACATTTGAAATGAATGCACAACAATGATTTTCTGATTTTCAGTCCACATGCAAAACATATCTTCAGTGACAAGAAACTACATTAATTTCCATGCTCCCACTCTTACCCCTCAACACCCAACTCCCAGTGACGGTAGGAAGCCAAACAGCGTAATCAGCTCCTGTGGACATTCAAGCCTCTTTATAAATCATTATTTGCATGGTAGTCCCTCAACTAAGGTTCAGGCATGTGGAGTCAGAAGACAATGTGCTGACTCGTTAGCAAATTGGCTAAATTTTTTTAAAAAAGGCTAAAGGGCAATTATTCCAATTGGTGGAAGGCAGAGACCAGTGTACCAAATGATCAATATTGGGGCCACTATTATTGAGATGAAATTAATTGCTAGAATTGGAATGACCAGCACCTCTCCAGCCCCAAAAGCTGGGATTGCAGTCAGGTTCCCCAGTGAGGAACATGACTGGAGGGCAGTGTATGGGGGTTGCTTCTCCAGGGCTTGTTACCAAATGAGCAGGGTGCAGAGCCACCATTGAACGTAGGGAATGTGTTGGGGCAGTGATTATTTTCTGAGGCTATGAGGAAGAGGGGTTTCTGAAGAGCCCAGAGCCCAGCTGCCTGTGTTTACACAGCAAGATATAAGCTGTGGTGAGAGGAGACCTTGCAGTCACTGGCAATTGGCAACTTAATGGCCTTCACTGGGTTTGGCCAAGTGGATAATCCATTTAAAAAGACCCTATACAGACAACAAATAAAACGAATGTCATCTACAAAATACCTTGCAAGAACTGTGACAAACACTACATTGGACAAACTGGCAGGAAGCTAGCCACCAGGATACATGAACATCAACTAGCCACAAAACGACATGACCCACTATCACTCATATCCTTACATACAGATAAGGAAGGACACCACTTTGATTGGGACAACACATCCATCCTAGGACAAGCCAAACAGAGACATGCACGAGAATTGCTAGAAGCCTGGCATTCCAACCGGAATTCCATCAACAAACACATTGACTTGGAGCCAATCTACCATCCCATGAGAAAAAGAACAGGAAATGACATCACCAACCCAAGGAAACCTAACCAGATAAATAGAAAGGGGGACATAACACCAACGCTTCGTCGGAGGCTCACTGATGATGTTACCTAGAATGGTGATGAAACGTCTGAAAACTAACCTTCCAGCTCAGCGTGCAAACTCTCATTCAGAATCCATTTGATATCTAGCCCACTGTCGGTAAGCAACAAGCAGATGCATAGGGGGTAGATGCATAGGATTTAGCATCCCTACCTGCGAGCCATATCCGTAGGAACCGAAAGAAATCTGATCATGCATTTGGATTTAAGAGCAATTACCTCAATATTAAACCTTACCTGTGAGATTTGGGGTGATTCACTTTGGCAGGGAAAAAAACAGAAACACTTCTCAGCAAATAATAAACTCAATAGGTGAGTGGAGCACGGGAATCTAGGGACCTTGAATTCTGCTAAAAAGAAAGACACATTGCTGAGGCTTTTTGTCTTGGGCTGATCAAGACAAAAGCAAGAATGTCAAATTTCAAATACTCATAGCAATTTGTATTGATTGATTGACAAATCAATTCCGTTTGGCTGAGGCATGATTACGGAGATGACAATGAGAATTACAAGCTCTTCATAGTTCTAAATAATTCATAAAAAGCACAAGAATAGTGTATATTCATTGTGCATGCATATGAGTGCATGTCACTTCTAACAATGACTCACATTACAAGCTAATTATCTAAACTTGATTATTAGTGTGGCTATTAGTGCACTCTAGGTTGTTCAGCAAATACTGCCCAATCATAGAATAGAGTCACAGAGCCCTACAGCATGGAGACAGGCCCTTTGGACCAAATTGATCCATGCCGACCAAAATGCCCATCCACACTAACCCTATTTCCCTGCACTTGCCCATATCCTTCTAAACCTTTCCCATCCATGTATTTGTCCAAATGCCCTTTAAATGTTGTTAATGTCTTCGCCTCAACCATTTCCGCTGGAAGCTGATTCCATATGTGTACCACTCTCTGTGTAAAAAAAGTTGCCCCTCAGGTTGCCATGTATTCTTTCCCTTCTTACTTTAAACTGATGCCCTCTAGGCCTCAACTCCCCAACCCTGCGAAAAAGACTGATTGCATTCACCCTATCCTTGCCTCTCATGATCTTATACACTTGTATATGATCCACCTCAGTCTCCTATGCTGCAAGGAAAAAAGGTCATGGCTTGACCAACCTCTCCCGATAACTCAGTCCCTTCAGGCCTGGCAACATTCTCGTAAATTTTTTCTGCACTCTTTCCAGTTTAATAACATCGTTCCTACAGCAAGGTGACCAAAACTGGACACAATTCCTCAAGTGCGGCCTCACCAACATCCTGTACAGCTGCATCATAACTTCTACACTCAGTACCCTGATTGATGAAGGCCAGTGTGCCAAAAGCCTTCTTTGCTGTCCTGTCTACCTGTGACTCCACTTTCAGAAAACTGTGCATCTGAATTCCAAGGTTCCTCTCTTCCACTTATACACCTTAAGGACCTACCATTCAACACAAAACTCCTACCTGGATTTGACTTTCCAAGGTGCAACACCTCACACTTACCTATATTAAACATATTTGCCTTTTCTCGGCCCACTTCCCCAGCTGATCAAGATCCTGCTGCAATTTCGGATAACCTTCCTCACAGTCCATGAAAGCACCTATTTTAGCACTGTCTGCAAATGTACTAATCATGCCTTGAACATTCGCATCCAAATCATTGATATGGATAACAAATAGCAGTAGGCCCAACACCGACACCTGAAACACACCACTAATCACAGACCTCCAGTCTGAAAAGCATCCTTCCACTATTACCCTCTGCTTCTTACCATCAAGCCAATTCTATATCCAATTTGCAGGCTTTCCCTGGATTCCATGTGATCTAACCTTCCAAAGCAGCCTACAATGTGGAACCTTATTAAAGGCCTTACTGAAATCCATAGAGACTACATTGACCGCCCAGCCCTCATCAACCTTTCTTGCCATTTTTTTAAAGAACTCTTAACACGGGCATGAGACATGGTCTCCCAAGCTCAAAACTATGCTGACTACTTCTAATCAAATCTTGTCTTATCCCTCAGAATATTCTCAAGTAACATCCTTACAATAATTGTTAAGCTTACTGGTCGATAATTACCAGGTTTTTCTTTGCAGCCCTTCTGAAATAATAACATTCACTACCCTCCAGTCTTCTGGGACTTCACCTGTAGCTAATGATCGTGCAAATATATCAGCCAGGGCCTCCACAATTTCTTCCCTAGCCTCTTGCAGCGTTCTTGGATATATCTGATTAGGACCAGGAGATTTATCCACCTCCACACATTCTAATACTTCCAACAGCTCCTCTACTGTGATATGGACTGTCCCCAAGATATCATCACTAACTTCCCCAAGTTCCAAAATCTTCGTGTCTTTCCCCACAATAAACTCAGAGGAGAAATATTCATTGAGGACCTAGTCCATCTCTGACTGTTTTGCATATATATGCCCACTTTGGTCCTTGAGGGATCCTATTTCCTCTCTAGTTTTTTTTTCGTTAATATACTTAAAGAATCTCTTTGGATTCACCCTAATCTTCTCAGCCAAAGCTATCACATGGCTCCGTTTCACTCTCCTGATTTCCTTCTTCAGTAAACTCCTGTATTCCCCAGGGATTCCCTGCTCTTAAGCCATGCTCCCTTCTTTTTGCTGGTCAAAGTCTCAATATCTTTTGTCACCCAGTGTTCCCTACTCCTGCCAACCTCACCCTTCACACTCACAGGAACATACAGACCTTGAACTCTAGCTATCAAACCTTTAAAGGCTTCCCACTTGCCGGAGGTCCTTTTGCCTGCAAACAAACTGCACGAGTAAACTTCTGCATGCTCCTGTCTAATTCCATCAAAAATTCACCTTGTCCCAGTTTGGAATTTGAACCTGTGGACCAGTTTTGACTTTTTCCATAACTATTTTAAAATTAAGAGAACTATGGTCACTGGTACCAAAGTGCCCCACTGTCACCTCAGTTACCTGTCCTGGCCTATATCCCAAGAGTAGGTTAGGTCTTGCCCCTCTCGAGTAGGGCCTTCTATGTACTGCTTAAGGAAACTTTCCAGAATGCATTTAACAAATCCCACCCCAGCTAAGCCTTTAACACTATGGGGGTCACGGTCTATGTCAGGAAAATTAAAACCCCCACTATGACATCCTATTGCTCCTGCAAGTTTCCACAGTCTCTCTGCATATTTGTTCCTCTAAATCCTGTTGACTATTTGGAGGCCTATAGTACAACCCCGACAATGCCACCATCTGTTTCTTATCTCTTAGCTCCACAGACAAAGCCTCACTGTTATTTCATCTCTGACTACTGTTGTGATACTCCCCTTAATCAAAAATGGCACTCCCCCTCCCCTCTTACCTGCACCCCTGTCCCATTTAAAGCACCTGTATCCTGGCACATTAAGCTGCCAGTCCTGCCCCTCCTTCAGCCATGTTTCTGAAAGAGTTATAATACCCCAGTACCACGTACCTATCCATGCCCTAAGTTTATCAGCCTTACCTATCAGCGCTCTGTCATTGAGATAGATGCAATTTAATCCAACTGGCATTCCTTGCTCCCTGTCCTGTTTCAGCCTGACCTGTCCCTTCAACTTGCTATTACTGATTACTGTATCTCCTTCCAGCCTTGCATTTGCCTCCCTGCTGTTTGGGATCCCAAACCCCTGCCAATCTAGTTTAAACCCTCCCTTGCAGCACTAACAAACCTGTCCACCAGGATATTGGACCCCTCCAGTTCAGGTGCAACCCATCCCTTTTGAACAGGTCACCTCTGCCCCAGAAAAGACTCCAATGATCCAGGAATCTGAATCCCCTGCCTCCTGCACCTTTTGTTTAGCCACACATTCATCTGCCATATCCTTCTGTTTTTACCCTCATTAGCCCATGGCACTGGAAGTAATCCAGAGATTACCACCTTCGAGGTCCTGGTTTTTACCATTTTTCCTAGCTCTCTGCAAACACTCCTCAAGAACTCATCCCCACGTCTACCTGTGTCACTTGTGCCACCATGCACAATGACTTCTGGCTGCTCACACTCCCCCTTGAGAACATTCTGCACCTGTTCCGAGACATCCCAGACCCTGGCACCCGGAAAGCAACACACCATCCTGGATTCCCATTGGTAGCTGCAGAATCCCCTGAATGTCTCCCTGACCATCAAATCTCCTATCACTAAGGTCCTGTTTAGCTTTACCAATTCCCGCTGTACCCCAGAGCCAGAATCACATCAACAGTAGACATTTTGTTTTGGGTTTTGCCAGGATGGGCTGGTTGAGTAAGGTCTATATCCTGCCTAATACAAAAAGTCGTAGAAATGGGTTGTTTGATTCAATCAGCCAACTGCCAGGGTGTGCAACCTCGCATTGTACTGGCATTGCAATTCATACACTACTCTGCAGCAGGCCTGCTCAGTTATGTGGCTGACAAAACGTTAGGTCTCCCCGAGATTGCCCTGGAAAGCAAATTATATCAAAACTTTGAACAATCATTTAAACAAGCTGTTTAATGTCGCTACCTAGCCTCCCTGAGACCGGGACTGAATTCTCTCCTTCTTTGAATATATTTTCATGGCATCAGTGTGACTAATGCTAAAATTTGAAAAGCTTTCATCATTATTGTACCTAATGTGAACAAATAATGGCTAAACTTCCATTTTCATTCTTAAGGAAGAAATGAATAATGTAGGTTCTGTTCAGTCCTCAGGTGCGATTGTTAATGTTACTTACGGCATGATTATGCAAAATATTAACGTCTGATATATGCAAATAAGATTGGCACAAATTGGCAGGTGAAATCTGTTGTCAGCTCAACAGGAGGAACAAGGATCATAAAATTCCAACACAATTTGCCAATTATGGTCCCACAGGAAATGGCAGGCAATTTTTTTAAAACTATATCCTTCCCATTGATTGCTTGTTCTTTTGAGACCAGCATAAACGGCTCTCATGGCTTGTGGAATCACCTGTACTGATCGATTTAAGGATCACCTTGTGCATAATTGCTGGCAGACACCCTCTACCACTAGCCCCCACCTAAGATTTATTACAATGCATTCTCTGCATTCGTTTCATTTAACCCACTGATTTAATCACAGTAGTACTGAATAACTCAAGAAAACCAGTAAATGAATCGACTAGTCCTGTACGAGTTAAAGTTCTTTGTATCTCTATTTAATCTATTAAGGTTTCTTTCGATGGAATTCAAAATAATAGAGAGTATCATAGTCATCACAGTCTAGATTTAAGTTATCTTCCTCCCTCAATGGGTCTTATCTTTCGCTAATCGTGTGAGCCAACATCTACAGTAGAGTTTGAAACTCTTGAGAATAATCAGCAAGCTTCAGAAGACCTTGAAAAGTAGCCAATCAACCAACTCAAGGATCTGGTGGATAGCCAAAAACCCACTGATGTCTACAGCGTGCTCAATGCTAGCAGGCTTCACAGTTGGAAGTGAAACAACTTTAACAACTGCACATAACTGCATGTAGAAAAAGCCCATCAACTATCCTGGTGGATGGATGGGGTGATGGGCAGGACGGTGATGGAGATGCACTCAGTGGACTTCTCTCCATCCCTGCAAATACATGTGCAGTGAAACATTTGAGGAAAGTACAGTGAGAATTGACAAAAATTAAAATCTTGATATCAAGCAGTTCTCAATTTTCACCTTGAGCAATTAAGCAGTATCTTCCATGTAGTTTTGTCTAATTAATAGCTCAATGGGCCTCATTTCTAAATCACTTTCCTCATTTCTCAATTCTCCTCATTTTCATCAAGAAACTAGACAGTGCAAATCCTTGACATGAAAGTCAGAGTGGTACTTGGTGGCTGCCATTCACTGACTGAAAGTCCTAGCTTTCATTTCACTCTGTGTTCACCACAATATCACTACATACTCCACAGACACTGCCCTCCTCCTGGGTCCCTGAGGGAATAATTCAAAATGAAAGGGGTCAATTCAAAATGCAAAGGTGGGATCTTGTAGAGCGTAGAAAGGGACTGAAAGTTTCAGGACGGATTGTCATGGTCACTCTAGCCACCATATGGGGAGAGTGAATGTCAGCAAGCACACAGGAACTCAGAAAGCTATAGGCATGGGGGGGTTGGCGGTAAAGTGGAGGCATTAACTGTTACAAAAAGAGCCTCAACAGAAAATGGGGACGCTGAATGTTCATCCATACCAAACAATGCAAAAAAGAACACAAAGGATGGTGGGATCATCCTGTGTCTCAGGAGGAGCCCACTTTTCCCTTATTGGCTCACAAAGTTAGAACTTGGATCAAAGCACAACTGCACAAGATGGATGATGTCCTGTGCTAAACGGGAGGAGCATTTTCTTTTCATCCGGGTGGAACAAAATATTTGGAATTTGGGAGCCAGCTGGGACCAATTGCAAGAATGATGACTGTAGGCTCAGTTACACTGCATGCGTTAAAGTACAACACCCTCAGTAGAGAAGATTTACTAGAATGTTGCTAGGACTGGAGAATTGGAGCTACAAGGAGAGATTGGAGAGGTTGTTGTTGTTTTCCTTGGAACAGAGAAGGCTGAGGGTTGACATGATTGAAGTATACAAATTTGTGAGGACAGGAGGAACCTGGTTCCCTTGGCAAAGAGTTCAAAAACTAGGGGTCATAGATACAAGCCCAGTGCCAGAAGGATTAGAGAGATGTAAGGAAAACCTTTTCTTTTACGCAGTGTAGTGAGTGTGCCTGAATCGTTGGTGAATGCAGAGACCCTAAACACTTTCAAAATGAACTTGGATCTGGAACTTATGTGCGGTAAACTGCAGGGCTATGGACCATGTGCAGGAAGGTGGGATTAAAAAGGATATCTGAGTGTTTTTGGGTCGACATGGACAAGATGGGCCCATTGGCCCCATTCTATGCTCTATCAGTTCCGTGGTTCTATGGCTCCTGCATTGAACATCCCCCTTCTCACAGTTGTTCCCTCATCTGCTGTGCATGAAGTTAGATTCCTGACTCGTTCCATACTGTCTGTAAATGTGAGGTAGCAGACAGGAAATGGGATAGGAATAAACTGGTCTTTTTCAAAGTGGAAGGTAGTGACTAGCAGGGAGGAGGGCTTGGGCTCAGTTATCCACAATACATATATCAACAAATTGGATGAGGGAATTGAATGCAACATTTCCAAAATCGCTAATGACATAAATCTTATTGTAAGTGGTGAGGAGGACGTAAAGAGGATTTTGGGTGAGTTAGACAAGTAGAGTGAGTGAGCAAATGTGTAGCAGATGAAATATAACATGGATAAAGGTAAAGTTATCCAGTTCAGTAAGCAAAGCAGACTGGCAGTGGATTATTTAAATGGTGATAGATTGGGTAAGTTTGATGTGTAAGGAAAATTGGTCACCCTAATACAATCTGCAATAGCTATCTACCTTGGGAAATTAAAGCATTCAATCGAATGACACGTAACTGGTGACATTGCACATAGATCACTGAAAGCAAGCATGCAGGTGCAGCGAGCAGTTCGAAAGGTAGTTGATTGGTATGTTGGCCTTTCTTGCAGGAGGCTTTGAATTCAGGAGCAAGGCAGTCTATCTGCAGCTGCCCAGGGCACGGTGAGACCACACTTGAGTATTGTGTGCAGTTTTGGAACATCCTCCATTAAAAAGCAGGTGACTCAGCTCCACATCTAGACAGCTTAAGAGAGCGGAATGATATTTTGGGCCATTGATTTGGTTCGATTTATTATTGTCACATGTACCTAGGTACAGTGAAATACTTTGTTTTGCATTCAGTACAAGCAGATCATAACATACAAAGTGCACTAAACATGATGTGGAGGTGCTGGTGTTGGACTGGGATGGACAAGTTAAAAAATCACACAACATAGCTTACATTCAAACAGGTTTATTTGAAGACACAAGCTTTTGGAGTCTGACTCCTTCTTCAGGCATCAGTGAGAGAGGTGGCATCAGACACAGAATTTATAGGCAAAAGATCAAAGGGTCATTGAACTGATGCAAATGTATTGAACAAACCTATGATGGCTGTTTAATCTTTAATCAGTTGGAAAGGATGTAAAATAGAATCTATTTGCAATTACGAATCTGCAAATGCAAATTCACTCCATAGATTTGTGTGAGTGTGTGTGTGTGTGTGTGTGTGTGTGTTCCAGCACGTGTGTATGCCTGTGTGTGCCCGCGCGTGCGTGTGCCCGTGCGTGTGCCCGTGTGTGTGTGTGTGTGTGTGTGTGTGTGTGTGTGTGTGTGTGTGCGTGTTTGCCAGGGGGGGTGGAGAGAGAGAGAGAAAATGTGTGTGCGTCAGTGTGTGTTTGGGTGTGTGTGTGTGTGTTGGGGGGGTGGAGAGAGAGAAAAGTGTGCGTGCGTCAGTGTGTGGATTAGATAGGGTGGACAGTGAGAGTTTTTTTCCGAGGATGATGACTTCAGCTTGTACAAGGGGACATAGCTACAAATTGAGGGGTGATAGATTTAAGACAGATGTCAGAGGTAGGTTCTTTACTCAGAGAGTGGTAAGGACGTGGAATGTCCTGCCTGCCAATGTATTGAACTCAGCCACATTAGGGGCATTTAAACAGTCCTTGGATCAGCATATGGATAATGATGGGGTAGTGTAGGGGGAGGGCCTTAGATTAGTTCACAGGTCGGTGCAATATCAAGGGCCAAAGGGCCTGTTCTGCACTGTATTGTTCTATGTTCTATGCTTGTGTGTGTGTGTGTGTGTGTGTGTGTGTGTGTGTGTGTCTGTGCATATGACAGTATGTGGGTGTGTGTGAGTGTATGTGTATATGTGTAAGTGTGTGAGAGAGAGTATCTAGTGTGGTGGGGTCACCTGTAGTATGCCATGAACCCAAAATCCTGGTTGAGGCCATCCTTGTGGATACCGAACTTGGGTATCAGTCTCTGCTTGGCAATTCTGCATTGTTGTGTATCCCGAAATTCGCCTTAGACGATGTTTACCAGAAGATCTGAGGTCGAATACCCTTGACACTGAAGTGTTCCCCCACTGGTAGGGAACATCCTTGTTCGACAATTGTTGTGCAGCGTTCATTCATGCATGTCGTAGCATCTGCATAGTTTCGCCAATATAGCCATGCCTCGGGGCATCCTTGCCTGCAGTGTATGAGATAGACAATGTTAGCTGAATCTGACCTGAGATATCATCTCTGGTATCCTGATAAAACCCTTCATTATCACAGGGCAGTGACTTGAAAAAAATTCTGGGATTTGCATATTAATCCTTTCTAACTGATTAAGGGAACATGGGTTTGAATTCCACCATGGGAGATGTTGAAATTTGAATAAAGAGCAAGTTTACTGATAACTTACTGGGCAAGGAAGTAGCAGATGGAGTAAAATGTGGGAAAGTGTGAGGTCGGGAAAGTGTGAGGTCATGCCCTTTGGTAAGAAGAATAGAAGCATGGATTATTTTCTAAATGGGGAGAAAATTCAGAAGTCTGAGGTGCAAAGACACTTGGGAGTTCCAGTCCAGGATTCTGTCCAGATAAACCTGCAGGTTGAGTAAGTAGTCAGGAAGGCAAATGCAATGCTGGCATTTATTTTGAGAGAACTTGAATGTAAAAGCAGGGATGTACTATTGAGGCTTTATAAGGCTCAGGACAGGTCACATTTGGAGTGTTGTGTGCAGTTTTGGGCTCCATATCTCAGAAAGGATGTACTAGCCCTGGAAGGGATTCAGAGGAGGCTTACAAGAATGGTCTCAGGAATAGAAAGCTTAACATGAGAGGAATGTTTGAGGAATCTGGAACTATACTCATTAGAGTTTAGAAGGATGAACGGGTATCTAATTGAAACTTACAGAATACTGAATGGCCTGGACAGAGCAGATATTGAGAAGATGCTTCCATTGGTAGGAGACACTAGGACCCAAAGGCACAGACTTAGAGTAAAGGGAAGACCTTTTAGAACAGAGATAAGGAGAAACTTCTACAGCCAGAGTGGTGAATCTATGGTATTCACTGCCACAGAAGGTTGTGAAAGATAGGTCATTGAGTACATTTAAGGCTGAGATAAATAGGTTCATGAATATCAAGGGGAATCAAGGGTTATGGGGAGAAAGTGGGAGAATGGGGTTGAGGAACTTATCAGCCATGATTGAATGGCAGAGCAGATTCAATGGGCCAAATGGCCTAATTTCTGTTCCGATGTCTTATGGTCTAACAATGTAGCTATCTTGTTCACCAATGCTCTGTAGGGAAACAAATCTGCCATCTTTACCAGGTCTGTAGTTAAATGATTTACTGCCTATATTTGATCTTTGCTGCCTTACATTAATTCTGACTCCTGAAGAGAGGACTAACACTGATAGTGTTAGATGAGGAGCAGTGGGGCCCTGTTCACATGGAACACAAATGAGCACTGTGAGGAGGAAAGCTGATGTTTTGGGCCTAGACCCTTCATCAGAAAAAGGTGAGGCCTGAAATGTCAGCTTTCCTGCTCCTAAAATGCAGTTCCTACTATCTCTCCTATAAATGAACATTGTTTAGTTGAGACAAATGATCTACTGGATTTCTGAGGTATAGACCTTAATTCTATGAATGCTTTTCCTGATGTCGTGCCTGATTGACACAGATACAGGAGCCAACCTGAAGGTGAAATCCAGATTTCCCCCAATGCACACTTTCAGTCAATACATCTGAGTGAAGAGGAATCTCATGTTCTCTCCATGATGTAATCTACAAAGATCCTATCTGGGTGGTTCACAGAAGCTAATGTTATTAGGGTGTTGCTAAGCAATGTGTCCAAAATGTTATACACACTGCAGCTGCAATAAAAAAAAACTTTTCATCAGTTAGATCGGAATAAGCAGCTCTTCATCTGCATGATAAGCTCTTATTGATACCACAGCTGCTTTGAGGCTGACAGGTTTACTACTATTCACAATAACAAGACCATGTTGCATGAATTTAGTTGTAGTATTAACAGTATATATACCAATCCAATTGTGTACCATTGAAACCTCTTCAAAGACCAGAGAAAAATATGACTCAAGGCACTCATTTCGTACGTAAATATTTTCAGAGTTTATATGAAACAGGATGCTACAGTTACATTCCTAACATTTTTTTTGCAGAAGCCAAAAATAGCATGCAATTGAATGTAAGATGATTACATTGATGCCATGTTTATTTGAAGATCATTATCAAAACTGCAGAAACCTACTAACAGCGAGTGTTGATGATAAAGGAAATGAAGAAAGGTAGAAAAAGAGCTAGCCACCTCGAAAAGAAATAGATAAAAGCTTCATATTCTCAACACTGTTTACATACAGCAGCCATTTCAGTGATAGCTTTCGTTGTTCATTTCTGACATTGAGTGTTTTTATGCAGTTATTTTGTACAGGCGTATGAGCAACCATGAGCTGCTAGCAAAGAAGTTTTAATATTGCCTGATAGCAATGAGATATTGATGCAATGAGTTTTCTCCAATTACTTGAATGGATGGCTAATTATACTGTGAATACCCTTATAGGTCAGGAATTCAATCATAAAAAATCTTAAAATGGAGCCTAAGTATTGCAAGCTATCACTGAGATGTGTTTTGATTATACATATTGCATACACCTCTCTTGTACTTGAATGAAATAATGGCATTAAATCAACTCAATTTAGAAAATGAACTTCCATGAAAAAATCAAAATATGCTAACAAAAGCAATGACTTGCAATTCAGGTGTTTAAATGATAGAAAAGCAATGGAGATAGATGTTAGACATCTGCCTTCCTACTGTACAAAAGCATTGTATTCTGTAAGCAACATATTAGTACAGTGGAGTGCGCTCCCTTCAGAATGTTTCAGGTAGAAGAAAAGAAGGAATGTACACAAAGTAAAGTGAGAAAAAATTTTTAAACATCAAAGTTTCCTCCATCCATGGGAATGTATACAGAGCTTGCCAAACTATAGCAAAGCTGATTGCAAAGGAAAGGCAAAGAACATAGCAAAAACAAATCCTGTGGCAGGATTCTATCAGTTTGATGACTACAATGAGGGACGTTGTTATTGATATTTGTTTTGGATTGTCTGAAAACAATGATACCCACCAGCAAATTTAAAGTGGTGTAGACCTTGCAGCAAGGCAGGAAAAATAGAGGAACTGAATGTTATCTAAACGGAAAAAGACTGCTGAAAGCTACAACAAGGAGAGATTCAGGCATCCTCATACATGAAACACAAAGAGCTAGCATCCAAGTTCAGCGGATAATAGGGAAAGCAAATGGAACATTGGCCTTTATTGCAAAGGGAATGGAGTTAATAAAAGTGAAGTCTTGCTAAATCTACACAAGGCAGTAGTTGGACCAGACCTGGAATATTGTGTACAGTTTATGGTCTCCTCCACATTCAAGGAACAATGAACCTGTGCTCCCAAGGTCACTTTGTTCAGCAACATTCCCAAGGACCTTACCATTAAGTGCATGAGTTCTGCCCTGATTTGCCTTTCCAAAATGCAGCACCTAACATTTATCTAAATTAAACTCCATCTTCCACTCCTCAACCCATTGGTCCAACTGATCAAGATCCTGTTGTACTCGGAGGTAACCTTCATTGCTGTTCACTATGCCTCCAATTCTGGTGTCATCTGCAACCTTACCAACTATACCTCATATAGTAGCCCTCCACCACCACCCCTTGTCTTCTAATTTTGATCCAGCTCTGAATCCAAGTGGCTAATTCTCCCTCTATTCCATATTATCTAACCTTGCTAACCAGTCTACCATGAAGAACCTTGTTGAACACCTTACTGAAGCCCGTATAGATCATATCCATCACTCTGCCCTCATCAATCCTGTTTGTTACTTCTTCAAAAAACTTATTCAAGTTAATGAGACACGATTTCCCATGGACAAAGCCATGTTGACTATCCCTAATCATTCCTTGCCTTTCCAAATGCATGTAAATCCTCTCTTTCAAGAATCGCTCCAATAACTTGCCCACCAGTGACGTCAGGCTCACTGGCCTATAGTTCCCTGGCTTTTCCTTACCACCCTCCTTAAATAGTGGCACCATGTTAGCCAACCTCCAGTCTTCTGGCATCTCACCGGTGGCTATTGATGATACAAATATCTCAGCAAGAAGTCCAGCAAGAACTTCCCTAGCTCCCCACGGAATTCTAGGGTATATGTGATCATAACGTATGATGAACAGCTAAGGATCCTAGGATTGTACTCATTAGAGTTTAGAAGATTGAGGGGAGATCTAATAGAAACTTGCAAGATAATGTATGGTTTAGAAGGGGTGGATGCTAGGAAGTTGTTTCCGTTAGCCGGGGAGACTAGGACCCATGGGCACAGCCTTAAAATTAGAGGGGGTAAATTTAAAACTGAAATGAGACGACATTTCTTCAGCCAGAGAGTGGTGGGCTTGTGGAATTCATTGCCGCAGAGTGCAGTGGAGGCCGAGACGTTGACTGCCTTCAAGGCAGAGATCGACAAATTCTTGATCTCAGAAGGAATTAAGGGCTACGGGGAGATTGCAGGGAAGTGGTGTTGAAATGCCCATCAGCCATGATTTAAATGGCGGAGTGGACTTGATGGGCTGAATGGCCTTACTTCCACTCCTTTGTCTTATGGTCTTATATCCCAAGGATTTATCTACCTTTATGCGTTTTAAGACATCCGGCACCTCCTTTTTAATATAGGCATTTTTCAAAATGTCCCTATTTATTTCCCCAGGTTCTCTGGCTTCCATATCCTTCTCCATAGTAAGCACTAATGCAAAATATTCGTTTAGCATCTCTCCCATCTCAATGCGATCCCATACGTAGGTAATTCTACTGGTCCTTCAAGGGCCTATTCTCTCTCTAGGTTACCTTTTGTCCTTCAAATATTTGTAGAATCATTTTGGATTCTCCTTAACCCTATTTGCCAAAGCTATCTCATGTCCCCTTTCTGGTCTCCTGATATCCCTCTTAAGTATACTCCTCCTGTCTTTATAATCTTCTTGGGATTTACTCAATCCCTGTTGTCTATATCTGACGTATACTTGCTTCTTTTTCTTGAACAAAACTTCAATTTCTCTAGTCATCCAGCATGCCCTACACCAAACAGCCTTGTCCTTTACCCTAAGAGGAACATACTGTCTCTGAACTCTCATTAGCTCAATTTTTAAAACTTCCCATTTTCCAGCCATCCATTTATCTACAAACACCTGTCCACCAGTCAACTTTTGAAAGTTCTTGCCGAATACCGTCAAAATTAGCTTCCCCCAGTTTAGAACTTTAACTTTTAGGTCCAGTCTATCCTTTTCCATCACTACTTTAAAACTAATAGAGTTGTTGCCACTGGCCCCAAAGTACTCCCTGAATGACATCTCAGTCACCTGCCCTGCCTTATTTCCCAAAAGTAGGTCAGGTTTTGCCCCTTGTCTAGTAGGGTCTTCGAATCAGAAAATTTTCTTGTTCAAACTTAACAAATTCCTCTCCATCTGAGCCCTTATCACCATGGCAGTCCCAATCTATATTTGGAAAATTAAAATCCCCCACCATAACCACCCTATTATTCTTACGGATAACTGAAGTCTATTACAAGGTCTTTCCTCAATTTCCTGCTGACTGTTGGGGGTTGGGTGGGGGAGTGGGGTGTCTACTGTACATTCCCAATAAGGTGATCATCCCTTTCTTAATTTTCAGTTTCATCCAAATAACTTCACTGGATGTATTCCCAGAATTATTCTCCCTATGTTCCTTGCCACACTTTTTCCTCTCTTGCTCCCCTTTCTATCCTTCCTTTAGAATATATACCCTGGAACATTAAGCTGCCAGCCCTGTCCATTCTTGAGCAAATTGTTGTGATATCCCAGTCCCAAGTTCCGAACAATGCCCTGAGTTCATTACCTATTAGTCTTCTTGCATTGAAATAAATTCAGTTTAATTTTTCAGTCCTACCTCATTTTCTGCTTTGTTCCTGCCTGTCCTGACTGTCTGATTTACTCCTTTTCCCAACTGTATCAGACTCAGACTGCTTTCTTTCCTACTATCTCACTGGGTCCCATCCACCAGACCCCTCCACACCCTCTTCCCCTTTCCTAGTTTAAATCCTTCTGAGCAGCTCTAGCAAATCTATCTGCCATTATATTTGTTGCCCTCCAATTCAGGTGCAGTCTGTCCTTCTTATACAGGTCACTTTTACCCTAGAAAAGATTCCAATGATCCAAAAATATGAATCCTTCTGCCCCTGCACCAGCTCAGCCACGCATTCATCTGCTCTATCTTCCTATTCCTATACTCACTAGCCTGTGGTGATGGGAGCATTCCAAATATTACTATCTTCAAGGACCTGCTTTTTAAATTCCTGCGTAACTTCCCATATTCTGTCCTCAAAATCTCATCCTTATCTCTATCCAATGTCAGTTGTTCCAATGTGTGCAACAACCTCCAGCTGGTCTCTTTCCCCATTGAGAATATTCTGCACTGTCTCTGGGATACCCTTGATCCTGGTACTAGGGATACAACACACCATTCTGATGTCTTGCTGGCAGCCACAGGAACGACGGTCTGTGCTTCTGACTAGAGAGTCTCTGATCACAATCGATCACTTGGAACCTGGTGTATCCCTCTTTACATACCTGCACTCACCTATCACTATCCCACCTATCTTCCCTAACTCCTCCTCTCTATTTCAGAGTTCCCATTCCCCTCCCCCATTACTGAAGAAAGGTCCCAACCCAAGACGTCAACTTTCCTGCTCCTCTTATGCTGCCTGACCTGCTGTCTTCCTCCAGCTCCACACTGTGTTGTCTCTGACTCCAGCATCTGCAGTTCTTGCTGTATCTACATGACTGTATCTTCAGCTCATCTCCCTTCCTACAACCCATCCATAACACTCCTGTAAATTCCTCATTGTCCCTAACTGCAGCTCCAACTGATCCATGCAATCCAATAGGATTCACAACCACACATACTTCCTGCAGGTATAATCATCAGTAACATGGAACTCTCCCTAATCTCCCACATCTGACAGGAAGAACAAATCACTCCACTAAAGATCATCTTTGTACCTTAACTATCTACAGACCCAGAAACCAGTATAGTCTTACTGCTCTAAAAGCACTGCTCTAGACTAACTTGTTTCAGCCTTCCTGCTCCTAAGATGCTGTTTGGCCTGCTGTGTTCATCCAGCTCTACACCTTGTTATCTAGTCTAACTTAGTACATACATTTGAGGTTTTTAAAGTTTAATCAAAAGATAGATTTCAATAACAACATCTAATCAAAAAGAACCCACTCTACTCACTATTGTAGTTTTACAAAAAACAACTAGCCATTTAGCTGCTTCCCTGCTGCGATCTCCCTACACAGGTTTCTGCAAGTTCAGCTGTGAATTTTGCTGTTTGTTTATTTTTCTTGGACCAACTCAGATATTTGAAATCAAACAGTAGAGGCAGTAGCTATGAAGGTTCACTGCTGGCTCAGACAGCAGAATAGGTTTCTCGATAAAAACCAAAAGAACTGTAGATGATGCAAATCAGGAACAAAAACAGAAGTTGCTGGAAAAGCTCAGCAGGTCTGACAGCATCTGTGAAGAAAAGAATTGGAGTTAACGTTTCGGGTCCAGTGAACCTTCCTCAGAACTGACCATAAGCTCTCGCTCAGTCCATTTAATTTTTCATTTAAGTAATTTTGCCAAAGACCATCGTACCTCAGTTCACATGTTGCCATGATTACCTATTAATTTGCTAATGCAGTCATGACTAGCCTCCTCCATTCTACACTATGTAGACTTGATAAAAAAAATTACTCTGTTAGTCCTGTCTTCCTATCACCCTGTGCTCACTGACCTAAGTTAGCTCTCGGACTAGCAATGGCCCAATTTTAAAATTCTCATCCTTGTTTACAAATCCATCTGTGACCTCATCACATCTCCTAACTCCAGAATCTTCTCCAGCCCTACAACCCACCAAGTTAACTATCATTCTTTAATTTCATCCTCTTCAGCATCGCAAAATTTAACTACAATGTTATTAGTCATTGTACCTTGTGTTAAAGAATTGCTTGTCCCATATATTTAATCTTAAGTGCTATACCTCCTGGACCACGTAGTAGCAAATCTGTCAGATGAAGACAGTATTGCTTCAATTATGTTACACTATATGAAAACATAAAGGCACGTGCTCCTATACCGAGCTTGAAATTAGTGAGGTATATGCTCTTACAAAAGGACTTGGTCCAGATCACATATTTCCCACAGAAATACAATAGGGTTGCCTTCTATTGTAACCTGTTCTACCTCAATAAACTTCTTTGTGTGAGTGGCCATCTGACTTCTTGCTGTTTTGCGATGGCTCTACTTCAGTAAGCATTTCTTTTAATAGCTGGACAGTGCTTATCCTTTGAGGATTCCTTTCTTCATAATGCTGGAAATGACTTTTAGTCACAGGTATATGTCCTGCTTATTGAATTTGTTTCTCACAAGTGCCTTCAGGGTTTTGTACCTGAAGGTCTGAATAGATTCTGCTGATTTCTTGTGACGTGATTGATCTACTCCTGTTAGGATTCATCTGTGTTGCTTTTGGACTTCTGTTTCACTCACTATTTGAACAGCTTTCTCTCGAGTCAAATCTGATTGTATTAATAAAAAAAAAGAGGTTGGAAAAACACAGCAAGCCAGAGCATCTGGAAGATTAAAAGTCAATGGTTCAGGTATAACCCTTCTTCAGGACTGAATGTGGGGATAGGGGGAGCTGCAGATAAAGACGGGGAGGGGTAGTGAAATGGGTGGTACTAGGTGGTAGTAGGTAAAACCTGGTTGGTTGATGAATGGATGAATCCAGTTGATAGCTGGAATGGAGGGTCAGAAGGTGGAATGGAAGGGAGGAGGTGCTGGAAAGGGAGCCAAAGGATGAGTGGAAACGTTAATTGAAATTAGAGGATTCAATGTCCTCCAGACTGTAAGGTGCCTAGGGGGAAAGTAATAATTCCGACAAAATTTCTGACATTAAATCTACATAGTCACATTTCCCACTAATCTATCGAAATTCCCTTCATGAAATTACCTATGGATTCCCTGGAACTTTTGTATTGAATCTTGATCTTTCAAGATCTTCATTTATTCAAAGACTAATCTAATTGTCAAACACTCGCAGAACTTCACCAAAAGTATCAGCTGCTTCTTTTACACTTTGGCAAATTATAATATTATCAGCTTTGCTCCCAATTGTGTTAACTTGTCCAGCATTAGATCTGGGTGCACAGTTCCAATGAGAAGCAACAGTCCTGAACTTTTAAGTCTGTTCCTCTCCTCACAGATTCTGCCAAACCTGCTGAGTATTTCCAGCATTTTCTGTTAAATTTCAGATTTCTAGCATAGCTGGTATTTTGCTTCACAATTATGTCATTTCAACCAGTGAGTAAATGGTCAAACTACTTAAATGCCCACCACATCACCATTTGAAATTCTCATCTCTCAGCCGCGTTTTCAGATCCATTCATGGCCTTATCTCTACCTCTCTAAATTTCTTCAGCTCCGCAACCCTCTCTGTGCTCTTCTGGCCACTTGAGCCTCCCATATTTTAATTGCTTTGCTACTGATGGCTGCACCTTCAGTTACCTTCGACCTAAACTCTACAATTCTCTCTGTAAGCCTCGCTGTCCTTCCTACCTCTTTCAAAACCAAGAGCTTGCACCAAACTGTTCCACTATTTCCTCATGTAGCTCAGTTCAATTTCTGTTGTGTGATGCTTTTTTGGAATTTCTTGGGAGGCTTTTCTGGGTTAGAGGTGGTTTTGCCTTTGCTGTGTTAAATAATATTCGAATCCCCCCCAGTGGACAGAATTGCAGCACGAGGTTAACCTGTCAATCCAACACTATGAGCTCAGTTCAATGACTTCCAACAGAGTCTGTCATTCTGAATGCTTTGGATAAGAAAACATTTCTCCTTAAGGTAGAAAATGCACCAGCAGTAGTATGCTGTGGGTAATTTAGTGATCATTTGTTCACGATATTCCTCCTTGTTCTGCTAACAACACTGTCACAACGGGATAGTCAGAATCGGCAAATATCAACCTTTACATTGCCCAGCAGCCATTACTTTGATGTGATCCTGAGCAGAAAATGAGGTTTTGCCCTCTTATTAACAGCCGATGGGTGAAAGGGATTGGCTGGAGAAAATTCCCAATCTCTCAGGGATGCAACTTTTGTGGGTTTTTTTCAACAGCAATGTTTGTTTCATGCATGTGTTCCACCAAGGAGAGATGGGACATGTTACATACCTATTTAAATCAGATGCCTACAGTGAGACTGGGAGCTCAGTTTATAGTTAACAACCGGCAGTGACAGAATAGCTGGAGATGGAGTGTGTAAGTACCTTTCCTAGCTCCTCACGTTGACCAGGGGTGTGGCAATATAGCTGCCTCTCATGGAAACCTTCAACCTTGCTTCCACTTGATCACATCTCTCACCCCAACATGCAATTGACAACCTCCCTCCCTGACACCCAGTTTCCTACTCTTGCCCTCCAGAGGGTACAGATTTCTTACCACCTTCCCGATTTTTCACAGACTAATCCCCACCATCCCCGCCCCCACCCCCACCCCATGTCCCTGGCCACCCCTGTCAGAGGTTCTGTCACGTGCAGCCAGTTATGTATCAACATGACCAGCAACTAAGCAGTAAACAGGAGGACAAGATTATAATGTATTCCTGTCATGACATACATCACTAGACAGGTTAGTGGTAGTGCCCCTACCCCTGGACTGGGAGGCCTAGGTTCAAGTCCCACCTGCACCAGCAGTGGTATAGTAACATCTCTCAACATGTTGCTTAGAAAAAAAAAGAGAAAAGTAGGGTAAAAGATTTGGCTTAGGTCTAGTACATTTACTTATAAGATTATTTTTAGCATCATGATCAATCATAAATATATTGTCAAAGAATTTATCTGAATCCAAAAACTTAACATTGCTGCTGTGCAATTTTATTCCTTTAGAAGTTAATTAATGTTGGAGATTTCAAAAGAAGCTAAATTTATTCTTTTTTCTCCCAGTTTCCACCTTCTTTGATCTTTCTTTTGCAATCCCATTCAATCTTTTCCAATTTTTGCTTTGCATTCTGCCCTTGCCTTAAACCTAACTTAAAATGGCGGATTTGTAGTTGCTGGTTTATACTCTGGGTGCCTCAGTGAAGATTGTTCAGTCAGATTAATTGAAGAGCCTTGTTGTTATACCCTAATTATAAAATGTAGAGGTGCTGGTGTTGGACTGGACAAAGTTAGAAGTCACATGACATCAGTTATAATCCAATAAGTTTATTTGAAATCACACAAGCTTTTGGTGCACAGCCCCTTCATCGGGTGAAGGAGCAATACTCTGAAAGATTGTAATTTCAAATGAATCTGCTGGACTATAACCTGGTGTTGTGTGACTTCTGACTTCTTAGAAAAGTCACAGATCCCCTGCAGAGGATGTTAGACTGAATATTCTTCCAAATTTGGGCCATTGTTTCACCCGACCAGGCTAGGAATTACATCATTCACACTACTGAATGAAAATACTGCAAACTTTTTATTAAATGACACCCTGGGACCAGGGCTGAGCCATTTGATCAAACATTCTGTAATGTGGGGGCATATACATCCCTCTTACACTTTATTTTCAGCATAAATCACTTAAAAAATAATGCAACTTTGCCTTAAGTGGGACTCAGCAGCAGAGAGCCTTCTCAGTCGTATTCTCAGCAGAATACACGGACATGGCAGTAGGTCACGGTATTTGAGGAGAAATCGACTTAAAATGTAATCATCTGGTAATAATTCCTGTGGCCACTCGATTGAACGAGCATAGTTACATAGAGGTAAACAAATTAAACATCTATAATAATTGGACAGAGTAATACAGTCAACTTTGTGGTATCTTAGACATATAATTCTTTCTGGTTTAGCAAAGTGCTGGTTCATAAGTGCTGAGCTGATTAAAACAATGGTGGTGCTGTATATTGGAGCGATGACAGCAATCAAATAGTGGGGCAAAAGACAGGCATAGCACATTATACCTGAAGCAATAACATACATGCAATTTTACTTCAGATGTAAAGGCTAAAATGCCATAAACAGGCATTATAGGTACAAAATGATGAATTAGTTAAAACTCCAGTGAACAAAAATCTAATTAAGTGCATCAAAACATCTAGCAGTTTAATTATCTTGCCCTTTACTTTTGTATAAAGAACAGGAATTGCAATTGAGAAAGAACAGAATGTAGATGAAAACAATGTGACTTGCTTCGATCAGATAAATGCTGAATCGAAAGTTCATTAGAGATCAACAGAGATTATGCCTGGTCTTGGGGAGGAGAAGGTGGAAGCTGAGTGCTCTTGTAGTGCAGTGGTAGTGTCCCTGCCTCTGAGCCAGGAGACCCTGGCACAAGTTCCATTGGCCCAGAGGTGTATAATAACATCTGTGGCCACGTTGGTTAGAAAATATGTATGTCAGGCCCAGACTTGTAGATATGGAATTTCCATCTGGGCACAGAACCGGAACAATGAGCTCCTGTACATCAGTGTGAGTGCCTGATGCTCAAATGGACTTCTGGGATTGGTTGCTGGGGGCATCTTTGTCTTTATACAAGTGTAAAATAATCCATAGCATACACAGCCCATTTTATATGCCTTTCCATTTTTATTTAAGTATAGGGAAACTCAGAAGTGGAGAAACCTAGAACAAGTCGGCAATTCATGATCCCAAAAAGTCTAACTAAACCCCTTTATGAAATGAGCTGAAAATAATGGAAATGTTACTTTCAGTATGGGAGTGGGATGGAGGAGGGCAGGTATGGAATTTCCTGCTAAAAGCTGATGTGCCAGGCCCCTGCCATGGTACCAAATCAAAGCCATTTTACTGGGGATAGATCAAGTGAAAAATGCAAAGCAGCAGGTATCTTGTGAAGCGAATTGAATGGTGAATCAAGGCCATTGATCAGACACTAATGTAGGACCTTGACAAATGCCTGAAGGCAGTGTATGAGCAGCAGACAGAGGGCAGAGTGGGCTGTGCTGCATAATCACTTTATGGCACACCACCCTAGCCCACACTCCAGAAGTTGACAAATATAGAAACATTAAAAATAGGAGCAGGAGTAGGCCATTTGGCCCTTCAAACCTGCCCCATCATTCAATAATTTCATGGCTGATCCCCATCTCAAAGCCCTGATTTCTCCTGATTCCTTTAAAATCTTGAACTTCATTTGTCTCTTTTTTGAACTTTTTGGCCTACACAGTCTCCTGTATTAGGTAATTCCATAGGCTCATTACCCTTTAAGTGAACAAATTTTTCCTCACCTTAGTCCTAAATGCTCTGCCTCGTATTTTGAGGCTGTGTCCCCTGGCCCTAACTCACCAAACATAAAAAATATTCTCTCTGTATCTAGTCCATCCAGCCCTTTTAAGATGTTTTATGTTTCAATCATATCCTTTCTTATCATTCTAAATTCTAGTGATTACATCTCTCCCCCTGGGACACTTCTGGTTTTCCCAGTGTTAGCCTATTGAACCTCCAAGCACTTCCTCTGCAGCAATAGCCCTTCCTTGGGTAGAGAAGCCAAAACTGTACACAATTCAGCAGGTGTGGTCTCACCAAGGCCCTGTATAACACAATAAGGCATATCCTTACTTCTGAATGCCAACCCAAGGTGCCATTTGCCTTCCTAATTATTTGCTGTGCTTGCCTGTCTACTTTCATTGACTGGCCATCAAGAACACCCAGCTCACTCTGTACACCCACATTTCCCAATATATCTTTTAATTAATACTCTTCCTTTCTGTTTATCACACCAAAGTATAGTGCTTTATATTTAGTCATGTAATACTCCATCTGCTATGCATTTGCTCACTCCGATTCATTTAGAAACCTCCTTGCATCCTTCTCACAACTCACAATCCCGCCCAGTTTTGTGTCATTGGCAAACTTGGAAACCTGTCTGTCTATTTGTTCTTCTCTCTCTTTGGGTTCTAGCTTCACCTATCATTTAGTCTCTAACCCCTGTCTATTTTCTGCACAAAAAAGCAACCTTTTTCTCGCTACCATCATTCTGAGGAAGTGTCACCGAATCCAAAATGTTAGCTCTGATTTCTGTCCAAAATGCCGTCAGACGTGCTGAGCCTTTCCATGAATTTCTGCTTTTGCTTCTGATTTCCTACATCCACAGTTCCTTCAGTTTTTATTTGGAAATGTTGCATTTAGTTCCCTCATCCTGGTCATTTATAAATATCATGAATAGCTGAAATGCAAGCACTCACCATTATGATATCCCACTAACCACGGCCTGCCGCTCAGAAAAAGACCCATTTATTCTCACTCTCTGTCTCCGGCCTGAAAACTAATTATCAATCCATGCCAATATATTACCCTTATCCCATGTGCTTTAACTTTGCCCAAGAACCTCCTCCCCGAAACATCAACTTTCCTGCTCCTCTGATCCTGCCTGGCCTGCTTTGTTCCTGTAGCTCCACATTGTGTTGACTCAACCTCTTATGAATGGCCTTATCAAAATCAGAAAGAAAGGAAAAGGAGAATATGAATGCAAGATATTGAGAGTGGAAGACCATCTCCCTAAAGTCAGGCTATAAAAATGTCTTTGGATGTGTGAAAAGATAAAGATTGAGAATAAAACAATTATAAATGGAGTGGGAAAAATTTATATTGGAAAACAAGGAAATGTTGGAAAAACAAAATGGTTACTTTTTGTCATCAAGGAAGAAGGTACAGAAATACTAGGCAATATGCTTGTGAAACTGAGAAACTGAAGGAATTTAGCTTTAATAAAAAGGCAGTAATTGAAAAGTTAACTCAGTTGCAGGCAAATAAATTGCCGAGACCAGATAAGCCACGATGCAGAGTGATAAATTAGGTGACTAGGGAGATAAAGGATGCACTGCTTGCTACCTTTCAAAATTACATAGATTCCAGAAAGGTTCCTGCAGACTGGAAAGTAGCAAGTGTAACCCTTCTATCTAAGAAGGGAGCGAGGAGAATGGAGAACTACGGGATCTGTTATTTTGATGTCAGTAATAGTAAAAATATGAGAATCTAATACGTTGATGCAAGGGAAATTGTGCTTGACAAACCTGATGAATTTTTCCGAGGATGTTACATGTACCACAGACGAAGGAGAATCAGCAGATTTGGATTTTCAGAGGGATTTTAATAAAGTTCCACAGAGGAAGTTAGTAACTTAAATTAAGGTGCATGGGATTATTGGTAATCTATTAGTATGGGTTGAGGATTAGTTAACAAGCAAAAAGTAGGGAGTAAAACGAAATGGGTCATTCACAGGATGGCAGGCTGTTACTAACAGGTGACACAAGGGTCAATGCTAGGACTTCAGCTGCTTGCAAGTGTTTTGGATTTCAGAAATGGAGTTGCAATCTTTCCAAACACAAAACTAGGCAGGTATGAAAGTTGCGAGAAAAATTCAAGGAGGTTTTAGGCGGACTTGGATAGTTTAAGAGATGAGCAAGAATGTGGAAAATGGCATATAATATGAATAAATGCGAAATTATGCACTTTGGTTGAAAAAAATGGAATATTTCTTAAATGGTTAGAAGTTGATTAAGCATTGGCGTCCAAAGTGACCTGGGTCGCCTTGTTCACAATTCAATACAAGCCAACATGCAGGCACGATAATCAATAAGGAAGGCAAAAGTAATAATAGCCTTCATCACAGTGCAGGGTTAGGGTTTAACCAGGCTACAGCTACGGTGTCCTCTGGAGGACTGACGCTTCACAATGGTGACCTGATGGCTCTGGCTATACTTAATTTTGATGATGCTGAGAAAGCACCTCAAGATGGTAACATTTCCCTCTCTCTCCTTTATCTGTAATGCCAGGCGGAAACTCCTATGGCCCTCCAGCAAGAAACAACTGTACTCTGTTCAATGGCAAATTAAGCCAATTCAGCAAAAATCATTCTCAGATTCCCAAAACATTGCAATGTCAGCATTTGCATTTAATCCCAACAACTGGGTGCAAACCAAAATGGAAAATCCTGCCAAAGATGCTTGTAAGCTACACAGCACAATGATTTTTTTGTGCATAGATAGTGAATAAAAGTAATTAACAGAAGCAAGTGAATAGCCAGGCACTAAGGAACACTGGTCGCATCTGACCCTTACTACATAAGGGAGGCTGAAACATTTTGACACCTGGCTTGGACATTTGAAAAATTCACCATTCTCCAGAAGTCTTTTGTTTATTGCCCCCTCCACACAACTCTTACTGCAGCCTCGCCCCAGTGGCGCCTACAACATTGGCAATGCAAACTGAATCGAGGGTCTTTCGCTTTGAGTTTTATTCTGATCTTAAAGTCATTGGTGAGTTGAGTACAAGACTGAAACCAAAAACAGCATCATACTGTGAAAAGGCCCAAGACGGAGGAAGGAAAAGATTGTTGCTGTAAGAGAAGCTTATTGCTTGACGTATTTTCAGTGTTGGAGCTGAGTTCCTTGAATTCTAAGAGCAGTATTACTGTTTTATTAGGCAGTGGCCACATTGGCAGTGATTCAAGTGGAGAAATAAACCTGTGCTGCTACCTGGCCCAGCAGTGAATCAGCACAGCTGACTATTCTGCTGTTTGATTTCAAATTTCCCTGGATAACGGAGTTGGTTTAAGAAAAAAAATTAACAAACAGCGAAATTCGCAGCTGAGCTGGGAGAAACCTGTGTGGAAAGCTCACAGCAGGGGAGCAGCTAACTGACCTTTTAAAGTGTAACCTCACTGGTTTTTTTGTAAATCTACAGTAGAGAGTAGAGGTTGTTGTTTTCGATTGTATATTTCATTGAGATCTGTCTCGTGATTAAACTTTAAAAATATAAAACATAGGTACTAAGTTAGCCTGGAGCAGTGTTTTTAGAGCATTAAGACTATGCTATTTCCTGGGTCTGTAGGTTGTTAAGGTTCAAAGATGGTCTTTAGCAGAGTGATGCGCTCTTCCTGTCACATGTGGGAGATTATGAACAGTTTGAGGAATTAGAGGCAATGAGGAATTTACAGGAACTAGGGGGGTTTGTGATGGATGGTAGTTGCAATAATGGAGATAAACCAAAGATGCAGCCAGGTAGATGAGTGACCTCAAAGAAATGTAAGAGAGGGAGGCAGGTCATGCAGGAGTCTCCTGTTGCTATCCCCATCTCAAACAAGAATGCTGTTTTGGAAATGTAGAGAGTGATGGATTCTCAGGTGTGTTTAGCACTGACAGCCACGTTTCAGGCTCTAATGTAATAAGGGGTATGCCAGGTTCCAAGCGGTCGATTGCGACAGGGGATTCTCTAGTCAGGGGCACAGACAGATGGCTCTGGGGCCAACAGTGAGACATCAGAATGACGCTTTGCAGAGACGGTGCAGAATATTCTCAAAGGGGAGAAGGACCAGCAGGATGTTACTGTACACATTGGAACTAATGAAACAGGAAGAGAAAAGGACGAGATTCTGGGGAGAAAATGCAGGAAGTTATGCAGGAATTTAAAAAGGAGATCCTTGAAGATAGTAATACCTGGATGATTCCTAGTGTCACGAGCTATTAAGAGTAGGAAAGGGAGGATAGAGCAGATGATTGCCTGTGTGAAGAACTGGTGCAGGGGAGAAGGATTAACATTTTTGGATCATTGAAATTGCTTCTGGGATAGAAGTGACCTGTACAAGAGGGATGGATTACACTGGAATTAGAAGGGGACTAATATACTGACAGGGAGATTTGCTACACTGCCTCAGGTGGACTTAAACAAGTGGAGTGGGTGGAGGGGCTGGGCAGGGGTTTGGGAGCGTTGCTGATTTGGATGTGAACATAGGAGGTGTGGTTAACAAGCTTGCAAATGACACCAAAATTGGAGGTTCAGTGGACAGTGAAGAAGGCTACCTCAGAGAATAATGCAATCTTGATCGGATGGGCCAATGGGCCGAGGAGTGGCAAGTGGATTTTAAGTTAGATTACTATGAGATGCTGCATTTTGGAAAGGCAAATCAGAGCAGGACTTATATACTTAATGGTAAGGTCCTGGGGGAGTGTAGCTGAACAAAGAGACCTTGTAGTGCAGGTTTATAGTTCCTTGAAAGTGGAGTTGCAGGCAGATAGGATAGTGAAGGAAGCATTTGGTATGCTTGCCTTTATTGATCAGTGCATTCAGTACAGGAGTTGGGAGGACATGTTGAGGCTGTACAGGACATTGGTTAGGCACTTTTAGAGTACAGCATGCAATTCCAGTCTCCCTACTCTAGGAAGGATGTTGTGAAGTTTTACAAGGTTGTTGCCAGGATTGGAGCTATAGGGAGAGCCTAATTGGCTGCGGCTATTTTCCCTGGAGCATTGGAGGCTAAGCAGACTTCATAGAGTTTTATAAAATCATGAGGGGCATGGACAGGGTAAATAGACAAGGTCTTTCCTCAGGGTGGGGGAGTCTGGAACTACAGGACACAGATTTAAGGTGACAGAGGAAATATTTAAAAGGGACCTAAGAAGCACCTTTTTCATGCAGTGGGTGACATGTCTGCGGAATGAGCTGCCAGAGGATGTGGTGGAAGTTGGTACAATTACAACATTTAGGCATCTGGATGGGTATATGAATAGGATGGGTTTAGAGGGATATGGGCCAAATGCTGGCAAGTGGGGCTAGATTTATTTAGGACATGTGGTCAGCTTGGACTTGTTGAACCAAGGGGTTTGTTTCTGTGCTGCTCAGTTCTGTGACTGAAAATAAACAGCAACAAAATGAACTGTCTCTTTTTTTAACAAGGCATGTTACTTAAAAGCGTTAAGTTTAGCTCTTGAGACTCTATTCACAAATGTTTACCTTTTGCCATTCATGGGCCTGCTATTTTTGAAATCAAAGATTTCTTCATTGACGGCCTACCTTAACTTTAGAGGATTCCCATAGTTCTATTCCCAATTTCTCTCGCTGACATTCTTTAAAAAATTGCTGCGTGCAAAAAACGTTTTTAACTCATCTTCCCAATTCAAAGTAAAGAAAAAAATATATAAACTGAATTGCAAATAACCACATTGCCAAACCACAATCAGTACCTATCAGGAATGGATAAACAGACTGGGTTCCTGTATACGCAAAATGAAACAGCTGAATGGTGGCCCAATTGAGGCCTTTATAATCATGCTACAGTAAACACAGAAGGAGAGGGACAAGCTGTTCTGCAATATGTATTTGAATGGGGAGGGTCATCACTCATGACCTTCTCATGTTGAGAAAAGCAGCACATAAACTTTCCCTTGTCTCCACATTGAAATGATGTCTGCGCAGCCCATTGCCCCCCATGCTGCTGCCTGACTGGCTACAAGCACGAGACGAGGCCTAACAGTGTGCAGCAAGCCAGCATGTATTCTAACTTATCACCGGCTCGCGAAGAAAGTCAGCCGTGCTCAAAAGCAGCCTGCACTAATTTTACAGGAAACTGCTACTGAGTGCAACTGGGACAACCTGCAGTCAAGGCAGGCGGCACACAGAGGCAGAGAGGGAGACATCCATACCTCATTGATACAATACTGATGCCCTTGTCACAGGGCCCAGAGAGGGAGAGAACGCAATGTTTTTGCTGAGCACATTCTCTCAAGAGAATAGGTCACTACGGAGACCAATTCCTGGAGCTTGGCCCTGAGTTCGACACATGCGGATGCTCCATGACCTATGACTTGTGCACACTTGTTCCTATATTTCTCTGTAAGCAAGTGCTGCAAGAACTTTAATGTGGATCCACCTCATGTGGATGCATTGGTACGTAACATCTTCTACCCATCAGGCTAACAACCTCTTATACTCGTGATCATACACATCCTATTGTTCAGTGATACCATGTACACCACTGGCATACTGCCCACTCACCTTCAGGGCAAATTAGCACCAAATACTAGGAAACAGAAGAGGCATGGCTTAAGCCCATATTTATCTGCTGAATCCGATAGAGGGAGTTGGTTCTCCTATCATGGTGCCAGTAGCATTGGAACCTTATTGACAATTCATCATGAAAATAGGTATATGCAGACAAGGAGCAAGGGCAGGTCTTTCAGCCCATTCTATCATTTAATAAGATCATGGCTGATCTGATGTAACTTTAAATTTACATTGCCATCTAACCCTGATAACCTTTCACCCATTATTTACCAAAAATCTATCCATTTCTGCTTTAATAAAGATTCAAGAACTCTGCTTTCACTGTCATCTCAGGAAGAGAGTTGCAAAGACCCAGGACTCTCTAAGTGAAAAACATTTCTCGTCTCTGTTTAAAATCAGCAATCCCCTATTTTTACAGTGTTCTATATTCCACCACTAGAGGATTCAGTCTCTCCACACCTAACCTGATCACTACCTGACAATGGTAAGGCCTAATGTCCATTCTACAACTTCCAGCTCACTTTTATAAGAACATAGAACAAAGAAAATTACAGCACAGGAGCAGGCCCTTCAGCCCTCCAAGCCTGCGCCGATCGAGATCCTCTGTCTAACCTGTCATCTATTTTCTAAGGGTCTGTGTCCATTTGCACCCCGCCCATCCATGTATCTGTCCAGATATATCTTAAAAGACGCTAACGTTTCTGCGTCTACCACCTCCGCTGGCAACGTGTTCCAGGCACCCACCATCCTCTGCGTAAAGAACTTTCCACGCATATCTCCCTTAAACTCTCCTCCTCTCACTTTGAACTTATGACTAGTAATTGAGTCCCCCACTCTGGGAAAAAGCTTCTTGCTATCCACCCTGTCTATACCCCTCATGATTTTGTAGACCTCAATCAGGTCCCCCTCAATCTCTGTCTTTCTAATGAAAATAATCCTAATCTGTTCAACCTCTCTTCATAGTTAGCACCCTCCATACCAGGCAACATCCTGGTGAACCTCCTCTGCACCCTCTCCAAAGCATCCACATCCTTTTGGTAATGTGGCGACCAGAACTGTACACAGTACTCTAAATGTGGCCGAACCAAAGTCTTATACAACTGTATCATGTCCTGCCAACTCTTGTACTCAATACCCCGTCTGATGAAGGAAAGCATGCCATATGCCTTCTTGACTAGCCTATTGGCCTGCATTGCCATGTTATGTGCTATCTAGTATGAAGTGCCAGCTGTAGAGTGCAATGCTGTAGAGCTTTACAACCTACCCTCAACATCTCTCGTCCCAATCCTCCCCATCCAATTCTGTGCTTTCAGATACCATCAGATTTGATTGAGGTACACAAAATTATGAGAGGCATAGATAGGGTAGATGGTGAGAATCTTTTCTGTATGTTAGGTGTGTCTGAGACCTGAGGGTATAAGTTTAAGGTAAGGAGTAAATAGTTTTCAGGCGATCTGAGGAGATTTTTTTTCTTTCATCTACCGGGCGTTAGATATATGGAATGTGCTGCCTGGGGGGCAGGTACTCTTGCAACATTTAAGAAGCATCTGGATGGCACTTAAAATGCCAAAGCAAAATAGGCAATGGACCAAGTACAGGTAAATGGGATAGTCAAGTTTGGTGCTTGTTGTTTGGCATAGACATGGTGGGCCCACGGGCCTGTTTCTATGCTCTGTAACTCCAAGACAAACGATATCATTGTTAATCATTGTGATGGCACCTTTTAATGTGAATTCCCTTATCTATAAACACAAAATTGCCGTACTGCTATACAATGTTTGAATTAGATATTAATATTTTTATTTTAATTACAGATTAGTGAAAATTGTTTTCTTTATTTTACCACAAACAGCAAATCCATGCAAAGAAATTAATGCTAGCCGATGACGGCTGTACCTTCTTTCGACTGAATTGAACACCAATTTTTCTTTCTTTCTTGCAAAACCATCCATTAAGCATTCTGTCTAGGTTACCAAAATCTCATATACTTTACATATCAGCACTTGTTCAGCACAAAAAAATTAACTTTAGGCAATGCAATAACAATGCAGTTTAACTAAAATCACCAAAAGGATATCTCCTCATCAGCTCAGGCACTGCACGTTTTATGTGGCAGTTATGGGGAAGACATAGGGGTACATTTTCCACTCATGGTGCACAACTACATGGTCTGGAGCCAATCCCAGAGCAACTTTTGTTTTGCCATGAATTATAATTAATGCACTATAAATCACAGATGCACATGTTGAATTCCTTAATTTGTGATTTTGTCAGGAGCAGTTCCTCAGCAGGACTTAGGACCCGAAAACACAGCAATTAAATGAAGTTCTTCAGAATACTTCCCCCTTTACAACATATGAGGTATGTAACTGTAGCCCTTAAGTATACAATGCTGAATTCCCACAGCTCCCTTGAGAACTGCACTATGAAGCAATTAAATTGGAGGTTTCCATAAATAACATGCAAACATCCCCAGCACATGGCGCCAACACGTCAATAAAAATATAAATGAAAATAAATATAAACAAATGCTTACTGAATATTTTTGCACAGAATAAAACCATGAATCAACATAATATTAATAAACTATCACCATCCTGGAGATAATATGGTCACAGGAGACTGAAAATACAAGGAATTTAAGAATTTTCATTCAAGCGACTTATTCTAATATCTGGACTATATATCGCTAATTTATTTCCACTTTTAGTTGTCATGCATTGCAGGGTTATTATTTTTATTCTACAGTTATTTATAATATATATCAATGACTTGGATGAGGAACGTAAATGTAGCACAGTCAAATTTGCAATCAAATTTGACATGTTAGTAGGTGGAAAGGCAATTGGTATGGCTGTCACAAATTGTTTGTGGGAGAATATAGAGAGGTTCAGCAAGTTGTCAAAAACTTGGCAGATAGAAAATAATGTGGGAAAATGTGAAGTTATGCATCAGGGCAGGAAGAACAAAGGAACTGAATATTATTTAAATGGAGAATGACTGCAGAAAAGTGCATATCAGCGGAGTTCAGAGTCCTTATGCATAAATTTCAAAAGTTAGCATATGTTGTGGACAAGACCAATGCCCCCTCAAAATATGTTTAGAAGTTAGCCGAGTCCCTAATGTTTTCTTCTTTTTTAAAGGCAAATGCAAGACACTGCGCTCTGGAAACAATTTGATTGGTCAAACTGCCAGGCTTGAAGCAAGTTAAAAATCACACAACACCAGGCTATAGACCAACAGATTTATTTGAAATCACAACCTTTTGGAGTGCAACCCCTTCATCAAGAAGGCTTGAAGCAAAACATGCTTTATTCTTATGCTACAGTTAAAATACATACAAAAGAAATAAGAAGTGGAATAACAACACTATTGGAAGACTTCATGGGATAATAGATTGTTTGACTACTAAACAGTTACTGTTCCAATATAGTAATATCCCATACACACCTTTGGCAAAGGCAAATTCAGTAAAATAGTTTGCCTCACATGAAATTCTCCAATCCAGGAGGAAAGGATATCAAGAGGAAGCTCAGAGAGAAAGAGAACTCATGGGTTTTGCTACAGCAAGGAGAGTTGTTTTTTATTCACAGGATGTGGGGATTGCTGGCTAGGCAGCATTTATTGCCCATCCCTAATTGCCCAGAGGGCAGTTAAGAGTCAATCAAATTGCTGTGGGTCTGAAGTCAATGCAGGCCAGACCAAGTAAGGTTGGCAGTTTCCTTCTCTAAAGGATTTTTCTGATAAATGACAATGGATTCACGGCCAACATTAGACATTTAATTCCATCTGCCATGGTAGGATTTGAACCCAGGTACCCAGAACATTACCTATGTCTCTGAATTAACAGTCTAGTGATATTACTACTGGGGCAACATCTCTCCTCTCCACGTCCCCTCCCCCCCAACCCCCGAGGTTTCCAAACCCCGACAGTTTCTGAAAGTTAAACTAAAATGCTGGTTCTGTGGGAGCTTGACCCCTTCATGCTGCTTCAGTTGTTCTAATTTAAACAAAAAACCCACGGCCTCACAGCTGTTTACTTGATTGTCTTGGAACAGATCATTCGGTACCTCCACCTCAAACTCTCTTCATTGAAAAAAAGAACAAAAATACGCCTCTCCAAGCCATAATATTGTCACTACACCTAATTGGGAGAGAAACCATTTTAGCCAGGTTGCAAATTGTATATTGCATTTCACAATTTCACTGGGGCAGATTTTATGATGGTGGGGTAGAAAAAGCTGTGTACTCTACCTTGGGAGCATTTGTGCTCCTAAGATGCTGCTTGGCCTGCTGTATTCATCCAGCTCCACGCTTTGTTATCTCGGATTCTCCAGCATCTGCAGTTCCCATTATCTCTGTGTACTCTACCTGACATTATTGCTGGCAATAGGTCTCAGTGCTTAGGATCCAGAGGCCTTTGAAACATAAGTATGGGAGAGGGTATGAATTTTTGAGCAGGTTCATTTTCTTGCCCTGCCTAAACTTTTCACTGACTTTCAATGTAGTCAGTTTTCAATATTTTTCGAGCTGTTTGTTGTTTTGTTGGTGGTGGGTGAGGATGTCCAAACTGCTTGCATGGCCTAGACCCACGGACTGCAGCCCAAGTTGGCTTACCTAGGGATGTATCAAACAGCACTCATTCAGGGCACTAGGTTCACTGAAAAATCAGATCCTTTAAGGGAGTAGTTAGAGGCTCTGGAGGGTTCTTAATAATTCACTCCCATTTTCCACAGGGTGTGCCAGTTGGCTCTGGTCAAATGATATTCAGAATATTGTGAGCTGTTTTGGGTCCCATATCTAAGGAAGGATATGCTGGCCTTAGAAGTGGTCCAGAGAGATTGACAAGAATGATCGCAGGGATGAAGGGTTTGTCATATGAGGAATCATTGAGGACGATGTACCAGATGGGCTTTAGAAGGATGAGGTGGGATCTGATTGAAATTTACAGAATACTGAAAGTCCTGGAGAGAATGGATGTGGAGGAGATGTTCCCACCAGAAAGAGCGACTAGGCCCTGAGGGCACAGCCTAAGAGTGAAGGGATAACCCTTAAGAACTGAGATGAGGATCAATTTCTTTAGTCAGGTAGGATAGATAAGGCCTTAACTTAAAACCTCTTTTGAAAGATGAAGGCTTGGATGGCATAGCACTGCCTCACTACTGCACTGATGAGTTAGCTACATATTTCTGGAGTGGGGCTTGAACCAACATCTTCCAAACACAGAAATAGGAGTGCTACCACTGAGCTACAGCTAACAGGTATATACAGTAAAAGATTTCCAGTTTGGAGGCACATTGGATCTTTACCCATCCTGTGAAAATCTGTAGACTTGGACTGATGTCATTGGCCAGACAGTATAATTCTTCCAACCAACACAAGCTAGACATAGGCACCTATCTTGATGATCTAATCAGCTACAGTGGCATTGATACAGTAAAAAGCATCATCTCCATCCAATGCATATCTTACATATCCATTTACTTCATTCTTCCATAGGCATGGGCATTATTGGCAAGGGCAGCATTTGACGCCCATCTCTAACTGCTCTTGAACTAAATAGTTTGCTAGACCAAATGCAGAGGGAGATCAAGAGCCAGCCACATTGCTGTGGGTTTCATAGAATCATAGAATCCCTACTGTGTGGAAACAGGCCCTTCAGCCCAACAAGCCTGCAGTGAACCTTGGATCATCCCAAACAGACTCATCCCCCATAACCCAACTAATCTACACATCCCGATGGACAATTTAGCATGGCCAATCCACCTAACCTGCACATCTTTGAACTGTGGGAAGAAACCGGAGCACCCGGAGGAAACCCGTGCAGACACGTGGAGAACATGCACACTCCACACAGAGAGTCACCTGAGGGTAGAATTGAACCTGGGTCTCTGGCGCTGCGAGGCAGCAGTGTTAGCCACTGAGCCACTGTGCCCTACAAAGTCACATGCAGTTTGGAGTCACATGCAGCCCAGACCAGGTAAGGACAGCAGATTTCCTACCATAACAACATTAGTGAATCAGATGAACTTTTAAGTCACTAGTTTCATAATTACTGAGACCAGTTTTTGATTCCAGAATTATTGACTGATTTTACTTTCAACTTGCTGCTGTGTGGCTTTTGATCTCATATCCCAAAACATAATCCTACACCTATTGATTATCAATCCAGCATCTTATGGTGATGCCACTCTGCCACTATACCCACTTAAATAAGTACAGTTACTCAGCAATAACTATAATGTTCAAAGAGACATAGTGCTTTCTTCTGATATTGAATTCTCTGATATAAATGAACTAAAAGTCATAGGTCTACAGACCAGATCTGATTGTTTTTCAGAAACACTTTCAACTTTGTAATTCACTAGGAGTTATCAGTACCATGATAAATTTCTCATCAGATTCAAACTCACATCATTAACTATCCATCCTGCCTCTATGGAGCCTCTCATGCCTAGTTCTAGTCATATTCTACAGCCTGATGGTCTCAGAAAAACTCTGTACATTCTAAACAAACTGCAAGTGGGTCAGAGAGATGTCATAAGGATCCTGACTACTTGGCAATTATAGGATGCTACAGTCCATGGATGAGGGGTCTGCACAGCTGGTGTGCTTGGATTGTGCCCTGAAATGGTGCCCAGTGCCCCCCAAATGGAGATCCATTGAAGTGAGCAGCGAGCTGAAGTTGCCAGGTGTCCAAGCTAACCTCCATGTCGAGAATTTTCAGTGTGTGGTTCCTCTCGTGTCCCGTGGTAGGATAGGGAGCTGCATATTAATGAGGTGTGATGTGCAGTTAAAGAGATTGTCAACAAGCAATAATCTCCATTAATGGGCAATTCACCACTGCCTGATGAGAATCTTAGTATTTCACCCGGAATTTAGTTAAAAGGTGCAGCAATTTGATTCTGATAGCAAGTTAGGTCTTGTTGAATATCTTACATGATTCTGCCACATTCTTCCCCATAGCCTAGATCATTCAGGCTGCTGTAACATCTGAAAACAAAAAATCTAAAATGCAATTTTTAAAAAATATAACTCCAACCACTTGCATTTCATGATTAAGCTTCAAGTTACAAATCAAAGGGAAAAAAAATTAAGGGAAATTCAACAAAGCCTTATTTCTTTGTTCTCCTGTTGTTTGTTGCATAAAGATTACTTAGAGTTTTTGCATCACTCAGACTCACACTTTGTTTTTCCCACCAACTGCACACAAATCCTTTCTACATCTATTATACACACGACATGTATTTCCAAGTCAGAATGGTGAGTGTCTTTGAAAGGAGCCTGTAGATAGCGAGACACTGCTGCTCTTGTCCTTCCAGCTGCTCACAATCATGACTTTGGAAGGTTCTGTCTAAGGAGCCCTGGTGAATTTCTGCAATGCACCTTGAAGTTGGTCCGCACTACTGCTACTGAGTAATGGAAGGGACCGAATGTTTGTGGCTATGGTGCCAAACAAGTTGCCAGTTTTATCTGGCATAAATGCCTCTGGAGTGTTGTTAGAATTTAAATTCCAGAGAAGTATAAATTTCAGTTAAACAAATCAGGAATAAAAAGTTAAATTCGTATTTACTACTCTGAAACTACAGAATAAAAGCTCACCTGGTTCATTGATGACCTGTAGATAAGGACATCTGCCATACCTATTCAGTCTGACCGACTATGATTCCAGATCCTCAGTGATATTGTTAACTGAAATAACCTGGAAACAATTCCATTAAGTCACACTGCTTCAGAATAAAAGATAGACGGGCCACCTGGCATCAACCAAGAGAGTGGATGTAAAAATGGCACCCTCAGTCCTGGTGAATCTGAGATGTTTTGGGGGAAATGTGCTAAAACTATGCCAGCTGTCCCACAGGCTAGTCAACAACAGCCTGACATAGTGATTTTCAGTGCATCATAGCTTTCAGTCAATGTCCCAAACTCTTCCATAACCAACCCTGACACACCTTGATCCACTAACAAACCTACCAGAAGTGGTGAACATAAGAACATCAAAACATAAAAACTAGGAGCAGGAGTAGGCTATCTGGCCCTTCGAGCCTGCTCCACCGCTCAATAAGATCATGACTGATCTTTTCATGGCCTCAGCTCCACTTACCCACCCTCTCAACATAACCCTTAATTCCTTTACTGTTCAAAACATTACCTATCTTAGGTTTAAAAACATTCAATGATGAAGCTTCAACTACCTTACTGGGCAGGAAATTCCACAGATTCACACAGCCCTTTGGATGAAAATGTTCCTCCTCAATTCAGTCCAAAATCTGGTCTCCCTAATTTTGGGGCTATGCACTTTTGTTCTAGTTTCAGCCGCCAGTGGAAACATCATTCCTGCTTCCATCTTATCTATTCCCTTCATGATTTTATTTGTTTCTATCAGATACCCTTCATTCTTCTAAATTCTAATGAATAAACCCCAGTCTATTTAGCCTCTCCTCATAAGTCAAAACTTTCAACTCTGGAATCAATCTAGTGAATCTCCTCCACATCCTCTCCAGTGCCAGTACCTCCTTTCTCAAGTAAGGAGACCAACACTGCATGCAGTACTCCAGGTGTGACCTCACCAGTACCCTATACAGCTGCAACATAACCTCCCTGCTTTTAAACTCAATCCCTTGAGCAATGAAGAACAACATTCTATTTGCCTTCTGAATTACCAGTTGTAGCTGTGATTCATGCACAAGGACACCCAGGCCCCTCTGCACAGCAGTTTGCTGCATTTTTTCCATTCAAATAATAGTCTTTTTACCATTATTCCTACCAAAATGGATGACTTCACAGTTATCAACACTGTACTCCAGCTACCAGAACTTTGTCCACTCACTAAAACTATTTATATCCCTCTGCAAACCTTCAGTGTCCTCTGCGCATATTGCTCTACCACTCATCTTAGTATCGTCTGCAAACTTTGACCCAATACATGTGGTCACCAACTCCGAATCATGTAGAACATAGAGCACAAAACAGTACAACACAGTACAGGCCCTTCGGCCCACAACCTGTTATCCTACTCTAAAATCAAACTAACCTGCATACCCTTCATTTTACTATCATCCACGTGCTTATCCAAGAGTCGCTTAAATGTCCCTAATGTATCTGACTCTACTGCCTGTGCTGGCAGTGCATTCCACACATCCACCACTCTCTGTGTGAAGAACCTACCTCTGACATCTCCCCTATACCTTCCTCCAATCACCTTAAAATTATGCCCCCTCGTGATAGCTATTTCCGCCCTGGGACAACGTCTCTGGTTATCCATTCTATCTATGCTTTTCATCATCTTGTACACCTCTATCAAGTCACCTCTCGTCTTTCTTTGCTCCAATGAGGAAAACCCTTGCTCCCTCAATCTTTCCTCCTGCCCTCCAGTCCAAGCAACATCCTGGTAAATCTCCTCTGCATCCTCTCTTAATCTCCCACGTTCTTCTTATGATGAGGCAACCAGAACTAAACACAATATTCCAAGTGTGCTCTAACCAGAGTTTTATAGAGCTGCAGGATAACCTTGCAGCTGTAAAACTCAGTCCCCCTGCCAATGAAAGCCAACACACCATATGCCTTCTTTACAACCCTATCAACTTGAGTGGCAACTTTGACGGATCTATGAACATGGACCTCAAGATCCCTCTGTTCCTCCACACCGCCAAGAATCCTGCCATAAATCCTGTATTCTGTATTCAAATCTGATCTTCCAAAATGAATCACTTCACACTTTTCTGGGTTGAATTCCATCTGTCACTTCTTTGCCCAGCTCTGTATCCTGTCAACGTCCCATTGCAACCTACAACAGCCCTCTACACTATCCATAACTCCACCAACCTTTGTGTCATCAGCAAACTTACTAACCCACCCTTCCACTTCCTCATCCAAATCATTTATAAAGATCACAAAGAGTTCAGGTCCCACAGCAGATCCCTATGGAACACCACTGGTCACCAAACTCCCGGCAGAATACTTTCCATCTACTACCACCCTCTCTCTTACGTTGGACAGCCAATTCTGTATCCAGACAGCCAAATTTCCCTGAATCCCATGCCCCTTTACTTTCTGAATGAGCCTACCATGGAGAACCTTATCAAATGCCTTGCTAAAATCCATATACACCACATCCACTGCTCTACTTTCATTGATGTGTTTTGTCACATCCTCAAAGAATTCAGTAAGGCTTGTGAGGCATGACTTGCCCCTCACAAAGCCATGCTGACTATCTCTAATCAAGCTATGTTTTTCCAAATAATCATAAATACTATCTCTCAGAATCCTCTCCAATAATTTGCCCACCACAGAAGTAAGACTGACTGGTCTGTGATTTCCAGGATTATCCCTATTCATTTTCTTGATTAATGGAATAACATTTGCCACCCTCCAATCATCTGGCAAAGATCATTGCCAAAGGCGCAGCAATCTCTTCTGTCCCTTCCCCGAGTAACCTTAGGTATAATTCGCCTGGCCCAGGGAACTTATATGAAGGGTCTAGGCCCGAAACGTCAGCTTTTGTGCTCCTGAGATGCTGCTTGGCCTGCTGTGTTCACCCAGCTTCACGCTTTGTTATCTTGGATTCTCCAGCATCTGCAGTTCCCATTATCACTGATACAACTTATCTATCCTCATGTTTTTCAAGATTTCTAGCACACCATCCTTCCTAACATCAACCTGTTTAAACATATCAGCCTGTTTTACATTGTCCTCACAAACTACGAAAGTCCCTCTCACTGATGAATACTTGAGCAAAGTATTCATTAAGGATCTCTCCTACCTCCTCTGACTCCATGCACAAGTTCCCTCCACTACCTCTGATCGGGCCTACCCTCACTCTGACCATCATCTTGTTCCTCAGATAAGTATAGAATGCCTTGGGGTTTTCCTTAATCCTACTGTCTAAGCCTTCTTCATGCCTCCTTCTAGCTCTCCTAAGTCCATTATTCAATTCCTTCCTGGCTACCTTGTAACGCTCTAGAGCCCTGTCCAATCCTTGCTTCCTCAACCTCAAGTAAGCTTCCTTCTTCCTCTTGACTAGATGTTCCACATGCCTTGTCATCCAAGGTTCCTTCACCTTACCATCCCTTCCTTGCCTCAGTTCGACAAACCTATCCAGTACTCATAGCAACTGCTCCCTAAACAACCTCCACATTTCTATCGTGCATTTCCCTGAGAACAAGTGATCCCAATTTATGCTCCGTAGTTCGTGCCTAATAGCATTGTAATTCCCCTTCCCCCAATTAAGTACTTTATCATACTGTCTGCTCCTATCATTCTCCATATAGTAAAAGTCAGGGATTTATGGTTACTATCAACAAAATGCTCTCCCACCGCAGAAATCTGACACCAAGCACCAAGCACCAAGTCCAAAATGGCCTCCCCTCTGGTCGGCCTATCTACATATTGAGTCAGGAATCCTTCCTGGACACACCTGACAAAATCTCCTCCATCCAAACTATTTGCACTTAGGAGGTTCCAGTCAATATTAGGGAAGTTGACATCACCATGACAACAACCCTCTTACTTCTGCACCTTTCCACAACCTGCCTCCCGATCTGTTCCTCAGTGTCTCTGTTGCTATTGGGAGGGTCTATAGAACACTCCCAATAAAGTTACAGCTCCTTTCCTGTTTCTGACTTCCACCCATACTGACTGACTGGAAAAAACCCTCCTCCATGACCTCCCTTTCTCCAGCTGTGATATCATCCCTGATTCGCAATTCCATTCCTCCACCTCTTTTACCTTCCTCCCCATGTCTTTTGAAACATCTATACCCCGGAACATCCAACAACCATTCCTGCCCCTGTGTTACCCAAGTTCCCATCATGGCCACAACATAGTAGCTCCAAGTACTGATCCATGCTCTAAGCTCATCTCCCTTATTCCTGACACTTCTTGCATTAAAATAGACACACTTCAACCCATCACACTGACTGCAACTTTATCCTATCAACTGCCTATCCTTCCTCACACACTGTCTGCATGCTGTATCTGCCTGTACATCAGTTACTCCATCCTCTGATCTGTAGCGCCGGTTCCAATCCCTCTACCAAACTAGTTTAAAGCCTCCCCAAGAGCTCCAGCAAACCTCCCACCTGGGATATTGGTGCCCCTCCAGTTCAGGTGCAACCTATCCTTCTCGTACAGGTCCCATCTTCACCAGAAGGTATCCCAATGATTCATATATCTGAAGCCCTCCCTGCCACCAGCTCTGCAGCCACGTGTTCAGCTGCACTCGCTCTCTATTCCTAGCCTCACTAGCCTGTGGCACCTGTAGTAATCCTGAGATGGCTACTCTGCTCATCCTGCCTTTTAGCTTCCAAATTAACTCCTATAATCAATTTTCAGGGCCTCATCACATTTCCTAGCTGTGTCATTGGCACCGATGTTTACCACGGCTTCCGGCTACTCACCCTCCTCCTTAAGGATCCTGTAGACTTGATCTGAGACATCCCTGACCCTGGCACCCGGGAGATAACATAGCATCTGGGAGTCTTGCTCAGGAGCACAGAATCTCCTGTCCATTCCCCTAACCATTGAAACTCCTATTATTATTGCTCTCCTATTCTCCCCCATTCCCTTCTGAGCCACAGAGCCAGGCTCAGCACCAGAGACCTGGCCACTATGGCTTTCCCTTGGTAGGTCAGCCGTACCCCTCCAACAGTATCTAAAGCTTGTTATCAAGGGGAACAGCCACAGGGGATCCCTGCACTCTCTGCCTATACCTTGTCCCTCTCCTGACAGTCACCCAGCTACCCTTATCCTGTAACTTAGGTGTGATAACCTCCTTATAATTCCTATCTATCACCCCCTCAGCCTCCCGAATGATCCAGAGTTCACCCAGCTCTAGCTCCAGTTCCTTAACATGGTCTATGAGGGGCTGGAGTAGGGTGCACTTCTTGCAGGTGAAGTCAGAAGGGACACTAGGAGTGACCCTTAGTCCCACATCCCACAAGAGGAGCATGCAACTGTCCTAGCTTCTAGGCCCTCTGCTCTTAATTGTCAAAAGATATAACAAGAAAGAAAAAAACCTCATCTATGCCAATTTTAAACAATTGTGGTTCCAACACTAATTCCTGAGGCACACCACTAGTCACTGATCACCAACCAGAAAACCACTCATTTATCCCTGCTCTTTGCTTCCTGCTAAGTAACTAATTTTCTCTCCGAGCAGCAGGCTTTTGTGTGGCACCTTGTCGAATGCCTTTTGTAAATCTAGATACACCACATCTATTGGGCCCCATTATCCACAGCACTCATAATGTCATCTTAGAATTCCAGTAAATTAGTTAAGCATGACCTGCTCTTGATGAACCCATGCCATATCTGCCCAATGGGACAATTTCTGCCTCAAAGTCTTGCTATTTCTTCCTTGATGATAGATTCAAGCATTTTCCCCGCTACAAAAGCTATGCTAACCAGCCTATAATTCCCTATGTTTTGTCTACCACCTTTTTTAAACAGTGCTGTCACATTTGCTATTTTCCAAGCTGCTGGAACTTCCCCAGAATCCAATGAATTTTGGAAAATTACCACGAGCGCATTTGCTATTTCTCCCGCCATCTCATACCGTTATAGAGTCCTACAGCACAAAGACAGGCCCTTGAACCCAAATGGGTTCATGCCAACCAAAATGTTCATCCACACCAAGCCCATTTCCCTGCACTAGGTCCATATCCTTTCCTATCCACATATTCGTCTAAATGCCTTTTAAATGTTGTTAATGTACCAGCCTCAACCACTTTCACTGGCAGCTCATCCCATATGCGTACCATCCTCTGTGTAAAAAAGTTGCCCCTCAGGTTCCCACGTATTCTTTCCCCTCTTACCTTAAACTGATTCCCTTTAGTCCCTGATTCCCCAACCCTGGGAAAAAGACTGAATGTATTCACCCTATCCATGCCTCTCATGATCTTATATGCTTCTGAAGATTCACCCTCAGTGTCCTACATTCTGAAGAAAAATGTCCCAGCTTGTCCAACCGCTCTCTATAACTCAGTCCATTGAGTCCTGGCAACATCTTTACAAATTTCTTCTGCACAATTTCCAGTTTAATAATATGCTTCCTATAGTAAGGTGACCAAAACTGAACACAATACTCCAAGTGCTAAATCACCAACATCTGGTACAACTGTAACATTTAACTTCTTTACTCAATGTCCTGACTGATGAAGGCCAGTGTGCCAAAAGCCTTCTCCACTGCCCTGTCAACCTGCGACTCCACTTTCAGAGAACCATGCACTTGAACTCCAAGTTCCCACTCTTCCACTACACTCCTTAAGGCCCTACCTTCACCATGAAACTCCTACCTTGATTTAACTTTCCAAAATGCAATACCTCACATTTATCTATATTAAACTCTATTTGCCATTTCAAGGCCCACTTGCCCAAGCTAATCAAGATCCTGTTGCAATTTCTGATAACCTTCCTCATATCCGTAATACCACCTATTTTAGTGTCTTCCACAAACCTACTAATCGTGCCCTGTATATTCTCATCCAAATCATCGATATTGATAACAAACAGCAATGGGCCCAGCACCAAACCCTGAGACACGCCACTAGTCATAAGCCTCCTGTCCAACAAGCATCCTTCCAGTATTATCCTTTGCTTCCTAGCGTCAAACCAATTGTGCATCGCTTTTAGTATCCTGGAACGCATTTCATCAGGGCCAGGAGGCTTGTCTACTTTAATTCCATTAGCTTGCCCAACACCCCCTCTTTCATAGCACAATGATAGACAATCAGGACAGTGTAGCTCTGAGAGTCAGCAATGACTCCAAACTCCATAATTTCGTATGACATCATGAGCCACTTGAACATGGGAATGATTTCTCACATATTAAAGTTGATCTTTCTCTGCATTCTCTCTGTAGCTGTAACACAATATTCTGCTTTCCGTTTGATTACTCTAATGTACTTATCTAAAGTACGAATTGCCTGAATAGCATGCAAAACAACACTTTTCACTGTATCCCATGTGACGATAATAAGTCAAATCAAATCAAAAATCCTGCCGAAGACCATCTATGATCCTTCCTCATTTAGTAAACAATGACTCCTGCATGTTGAACACCACTTGGCAGAAACTCTGAAGGCTTTGGGAAGCATTATAAGTGGAAGATCTTAATGTCCAGTGCTGAGAGTTGTTCAGTAGAATTAACAATGAGCTGCTGAATCCTGAAGGCTATGTCGGTATGGTTGAGCTCATGGCAATTGATGGAAGAACTAAAATGAGTGAAAAACCTACTTGACATTGTCTTCACCAATCTATCTATCTATCTCAGATGCCTCAGTCCATGATAGTATTTATAGAAGTGACCACTGTACAATCCTTGAACAAAGTCTTGTCTTCACACTAAGGCTACCCTCCATTGTGCTACCTGCAGGACCAATCAGGTAGATATTTCTCCCAGTTAAAACTGCCAGCAAGAAATAGAATTGTATCAGTGATAATGGGAACTGCAGATGCTGGAGAATCCAAGATAATAAAATGTAAGGCTGGATGAACATAGCAGGCCCAGCAGCATCTCAGGAGCACAAAAGCTGACGTTTCGGGCCTAGACCCTTCATCAGAGAGGGGGATGGGGTGAGGGTTCTGGAATAAATAGGGAGAGAGGGGGAGGCGGACCGAAGATGGAGAGAAAAGAAGATAGGTGGAGAGGAGAGTATAGGTGGGGAGGTAGGGAGGGGATAGGTCAGTCCAGGGAAGACGGGCAGGTCAAGGAGGTGGGATGAGGTTAGTAGGTAGGAGATGGAGGTGCGGCGTGGAGTGGGAGGAAGGGATGGGTGAGAGGAAGAACAGGTTAGGGAGGCAGAGACAGGTTGGACTGGTTTTGGGATGCAGTGGGTGGAGGGGAAGAGCTGGGCTGGTTGTGTGGTGCAGTGGGGGGAGGGGACGAAATAGGAACCTGGATATTGTTAATGAGACAAAGAAAAATGCAGCAAATACAAAAGTCAGATTCAAAAATAGCAGTGAATATTCACCATATGCATGATATTACAAATATATCTCATTTATCGTTGAGGCTAAGCAATCTCCATTACATTCACTTTACAACACATTAATACACAAAGTTAATTCACAGTACAGGGATTCAACTAAGTGGTTGTGCTAATGCATAATATTTAGAAGAACACAATGAAAGTATTTTTATTTCAGCTTTGATAAAGCTTGAATTAAAATAAGAAATTTACATTGAAAGCAGCATAAGACATTGCCTGCCATCATCTCCATTCTTGTTCTTTGTATCAATCGGACTAAATCAGCTGTGTATATACTCAATGACTTATCCTTCTCTGAATCTCAAAAATTAACAACACTGAGAAAAAAATTCTCCTCATTTCATCCTCAATTCCATTTATTCAGACATTTAAGAATTACAATTTTAGTTTGGGACTAGAGTAACATACAGGTCAGGTCAGTTAATGTTTCCTTCCTGAAAATGTGCTAATGAATCAATTGGATTTTGCAACAATCCAACAGCTTCATGGTCATGCTCACTGATAAAAGAGTTTTATTTCCAAATTTAATTATTTTTAAAACTGAATCAAATGTGTAAACTTCAATGACAAGATTTTATGTTTCTGTAACATAACCGTAATGTATTAGCTTATGAGAGAGTAAACATATCAGGAATAAACAAAGATCCTTATGGATATCGCAGCCAATATTGGCTGAATTATTATTTAACTTCCCCTCCTGATCAGCGAAAAACAAGGAACAAGTTGAATTTAATTTAGCAAATCAATTAAAGACAGATGAATATGTTAGCATCCAGCCATGCAATGCCCAGAATTAAATTTAAGGATGGGTGCTTGTAATATGAATTTAGAAAAGATGATAAAAGGATCTCAATTGATTTAACTGGTTGGAGTTGCAATATCTGATACTGACATGACATTTTTAACAACATTCAAAGGAGTAGCTGGATACTGAAGTGAACACACAACACCAGAAGCCCATTATGTCCTCTGTGCAGCAAAAAAAAACACACACAGCACTCACTATATTGGTTTGCAATTGTACAATTGAAAGGAAATGGTCAACCAATTGTTCTAACCAAGTAGCTTACTGATTAATTACCAGATTAATTAAATATCTGCCACGCTATTTGCTCTTTAAAAATATGTTACAAGCTGCTGATTAAATGCTGCAGTCAGCATCATGGAATATGAATATATTAGTGTCATACAGGGGTGTTACAGCTTGTTCAGATTAGATTAGATGTTCAGCCATCAGCCGACAAGATGGACGGGTAGATTTTACAGCCAGGGTCACCCAAGTTACAACTATAAGTTGACTAAATTTGTTTGGAAACGTGGAAGGAGGTCATTGGGCTTCCAATATTTTCAACAGCATATCTTTGGGCAAGTGGTGTACAGGAGAGAATAGGGGAACCGTCAGATGAAAGAGTCAAGTGTTTTGTTCCCATTATTCGTGCACATGGGCCACTTAGTCTTACTGACACTATAAAGGAGTTACTGCCCGAGTGACAGGTATTTCAGTGAATGTGGAGTCAATTTGTTGAACCCAGGGAAAGAAAATCATTTCACAAAATGACCATTTATTTGCTTTTCTCTCTTGTTAATCTGCTTTGTGAAAATTGTGAAAGGAGAACTACCTCCTTTCCCCAGGCTACTACAGCAGTTGTTACTAATGGGGGAGCGGTTTATAGATGGCACAGTACCAAAGTGTGTGTGCTGAATGGAATTTAGCCAGCAACAAGTAGCTGATTGGTTTGTGCAGTTGTGGCCTGAACACAACTCTCTGATTGGTTCCCTGTGAGTTGGGCAGCATGCATTTCAAAATTTTTCCCAAAGTTTCGATGAATATTTGTTCCCTACCTAGCATTTGCTTTTAACCTTGAGCACAGAAAACATTTGGGGTATTAACATTTACAAATTTCTCCTTCTTTAGGAGGCAGGGGATCAGCTGGGTTTGCCAGGCCACAACTGGAAATGCACACATGGGGGGGTTGAAAGCCAACAGACCATCAGACCAAGTTCAGGTGAAATCTGTTCCCTCAACCCACCACCACCTTGTTCTCTTCACTAAGTTCCCACAGCTGTCTGGGCAAAAACTCCACCATTCACAGCACTGATTGAAGAATTTTCTCCATATCTTAATCCTAAATGATTGAGCCCTCATCCTAAATGAAGCCATTGCACTCTAGATTCTCCAGTCAGGCAAATGGGCTCTCAGTATCCACCTGGTGAAGTTCTCTCAGCACCTTAATGTTTTATTGAGATCACCTCTCAATCTTCTAAACTGCAGACATCATCCATTCTACTGAATCCCTCAAGACAACACGTTAATCAATCCCAAGAATCTACTTTGCACTGTTTCCAATGCAAGACCCTTCTCTGTTGGGGAGAGAAACCAAAACCATACACAACACTAAACATGTGGCTTCACTGACATCATGCAATTGTAGTTGAGACTTTCATGTTATTATTCTCCAAAGTCCTTGTAATAAAGACAAGCATCTTCTTTATTTTCTTGCCATATCCGTGTGTTCTTAGCAGTATTTTACATTTCAAAGTGAGGATGGGCGAGGATTAAAATCCTGAAAAGAGAGATCAGAATGGACACCCAGCAGGATCTTGCATGCTTCCTGGTTTGTAAGAAATTAATTCAGATTTGAATGCAGCATTCTGACTTTACTAGCCAGTGTGTGGACTCTGTAGGCATCAACGAGGTGAGTGTGAGTGTTCAGTCAAACAAACAGACCAGAAAGACGGTACAGCCTGGTGTGGGATGACAGGAACAGCAGCAACAACATCAGTAACTTCATGATCAGAGATCATGGGAACTGCAGATGCTGGAGAATACAAGATAACAAAGTGTGGAGCTGGATGGACACAGCAGACCAAGGGGGAGTTGAAATGGTTCGTGACTGGGAGGTACAGTTGTTTATTGCGAACCGAGCATAGGTGTTCTGCAAAGCAGTCCCCAAGCCTCCACTTGGTTTCCCCAATGTAGAGGAAGCCACACCGTGTACAGTGGATGCACTATACCACATTGGCAGATGTGCAGGTGAACATCTGCTTAAGATGGAAAGTCATCTTACGGCTTGGGATGGAGATGAGGGAGGTGGTGTGGGGGCAGGTGTAGCACTTGCTTCGGTTGCAGGGGAAAGTGCTGGGTGTGGTGGGCTTGGAGGGGAGTGTGGAGCGGACAAGGGAGTCACAGAGAGAGTGGTCTCTCTGGAAGGCAGACAAAGGTGGGGTGGGAAAAATGTCTTGGGTGGTGGGGTCGGATTGTAGATGGCGGAAGTGTCAGAGGATGATGCATTGTATCCGGAGGTTGGTGGGGTGGTATGTGAGGACGAGGGCTATTCTCTTTTGGTGATTATTGCAAGGGCGGGGTGTGAGGGATGTGTTGTGGGAAATGCGGGAGACCCGTTCGAGGGCATTCTCGACCACTGCAGGGGGGAAGTTGCGGTCCTTGAAGAACACGGACATCTGGAATGTGTGGGAGTGGAATGCCTCATCCTGGGAGTGGATGTGGAGGAGGCAAAGGAATTGGGAATAAGGGATGGAATTTTTGCAGGAATGTGGGTGGGAGGAGGTGTATTCTAGGTAGCTGTGGGAGTCGGTGGGCTTGAAATGGATATCGGTTTCTAGCTGGTTGCCTGAGATGGAGACAGAAAGGTCCAGGAAGGTGAGGGATGTGTTGGAAATGGTCCAGGTGAGCTTGAGGTTGGGGTGGAAGGTGTTGGTGAAGTGGATGAACCGTTCGAGCTCCTCTTGGGGGCAAGAGGCGGCGCCGATACAGTCATCAATGTAACGGAGGAAGAGGTGGGGTTTGGGGCCTGTGTAGGTGCAGAGGAGGGACTGTTCCACGTAACCTACAAAGAGGATGGCATAGCTTGGGCCCATGCAGGTACCCATGGACCAGGCGGAGACAATAGGTCGACCAGGGCAGGCGGGTTTGTGGATTTTGGTAAGGAGATAGAAGCAGGCCGTGCGGGGTTGGGGAACAATGAAATTGGAGGCTGTGGGTGGGAGGTCACCTGAGGTGATGATGTCATGGATGGTTTGGGAGATGATTGTTTGGTGCTCGGGGGTGGGGTCATGATCCGGGGGGTGGTAAGAGGAGGTGGCGGAGAGTTGGCATCTGGCCTCAGCAATGTAGAGGTCAGTGCGCCATACGACAACAGCGCCTCCCTTGTCTGCAGCCTTGATGATGAGGTTGGGATTGGAGCAGAGGGAGCGGAGGGCCGCCTGTCCTGCAGGGGAGAGGTTGGAGTGGGTGAGACCCTGCAGCCCAATGGTATCAATGTGGATTTCACCAGCTTCAAAATCTCCCCTCCCCCCACTGCATCCCAAAACCAGCCCAGCTCGTCCCCGCCTGCCTAACCTATTCTTCCTCCCACCTATCCCCTCCTCCCACCTCAAGCCTCACCTCCATTTCCTACCTACTAACCTCATCCCACCTCCTTGACCTGTCCGTCCTCCCCCGGCTGATCTATCCCCTCCCTACCTCCCCACCTATATTCTCCTCTCCATCTATCTTCTCCTCTATCCATCTTCAGTCCGCCTCTCCCTCTCTCCCTATTTATTTCAGAACCCTCTCCCCATCCCCCTCTCTGATGAAGGGTCTAGGCCCGAAATGTCAGCTTTTGTGCTCCTGAGATGCTGCTTGGCCTGCTGTGTCCATCCAGCTCCACGCTTTGTTATCTTACATCAGTAACTTCAGCAGCTTCAGGAGCAACAGCCACAGTGACCTTCCCTCAGCTACATACCGTTCCACAAAATTCAGGGCATCGATGCAGAGATCCGGTTTTAAGCAGACGGGACTGCTAGCATAGGGTCTACTGGTAGAGGATCAGCTCTCTCAGCATGTACAAGCCCTAGTGCCTTAATAGACTTGGCCTCTAACAGCAGCTCATTTGCTGACAACTGCATCCTCCAGGAATAAGACTTGCTCCCTGTGGACCAGGTGAGTACATATCACCAGTGACCATTCAGGTGATTACCAATAGAGGGTGCACCCCAGTTCTCTGCCCCTCCCAGAGTATTGTTCTCTCTTCTCCTGCAAGGAATAAAAGCAGAAAGTTGCAAATGTGAGAAATAGATCATTTTCAGCAACAGTCAAGATCAGAGGAGTTCTCATTCTGCCTTGAGCAATGTTTATCTAAAAGCGTCAGCAGCAAAAAAGATCTGGTCACTATCACATTAATATTTATAGGACCTAGCTGTTACAAATGAGCCATCAATTTATAGGTTTATAATGGTAATTCGTTGGTTGCACAGTGTTTTGGAGCATCTTGAGGCAATGTAAGATACTCTCAAAATGCTCTATAATTTCCATTGTTGTTGACTGTGCCACAAGGCACAATGAAAGCTTTCAATTTTAAGTTACAATGATACAAATACTCAAATTATACAAGGGATTGCAACATAAGAGCATTGTTAATCATGAAAAAGGCCAGCTCACCTTTGTTTTCACTGCTCCAATATTATCTTTCGAACATCATTAACAGAATATTTGCTGGAAGTATACAATCAAGTGCGTGACTACCTTTAACTGATGCTGAACCATTTCTTGACAATTCAAAAAGAATCATTTAAATTTCTGTCTGGGCATTACACCGGTATCCCAAAACCACTTTGGAAGGATAGATAAAGAATTATCATTTGCTCCATTATCAACAACTCTAAAAGGTAGATGAGTGCCTGGTATAATTACATTGAGCATCCCATAGAGTATGATCCTCTACATACCTTTATTTCAAGAAGGGAGCGAGAAAGAGAAAAACCAGGAACAATGCTCCCTGTCAACTGCACAGCAAACAAGAAACGGTGATAACAAGGTGTAGAGCTGGATGAACACAGCAGGCCAAGCAGCATCAAAGGAGCAGGAAATCTGATGTTTCAGGTCTAGACCCTTTTTCTGAAGAAGCTGAAACTTTCCTGTGCCTCTGATGCTGCTTGGCCTGCTGTGTTCATCCAGCTGTACACCTTGTTATCTCAGATATCAGTTATCCAGCATCGGCAGTTCCGACTCTCTCTGAAACAAGAAACGACATGGGGAAACAATTAGACCTAAAAGCTGACAGGTTCTCACAACCAGTTGGCACCTTGACTCTTTGAAGAAGGAGCTGCAGAGACATTAAATGAATTAAATAAAATTTTCCTGAACCCCTTATATTCTGGAAGGGTTTTAGTGCATTGGATAATAGCTAAAGTAAGACCTTTATTCAAGTATAGAGAGTGACAGAGTCCCAAATACTAACCTAACTGATGCATACTTTCCAGACAATGTCCCAGACACCATCTGCACCAGCTCTGGGTATGTCCTGTTTCATTGGCACATTAAAACTGGTGGCACAGTGGTATACAATCAGGAGGGAGACACCTTGGGAGTCCTTTGGACCCCATGAAATCTCAAGGCATCAGGTCAAACATAAACACAAGTCAACCTTCTGCAGATGACCACTTGCACCTCCCACCTTGGCTGATGTATCAGATTTCTTGCATCTTGAATGCCTCTTAATGGAAGCACTGAGGGTGGCAAGGGTACAGAATGTAGTCTGGTTGGCTCCATAACCAATACGTCCATGATTATTGACTGAGTTGGCCAAGATCTGACAGACTGGATCCAGGTGGTAAGTGATCCAGGTGAGGGAACCAACAAGAGAGAAATTGAAACTAAAATAAACTGTTTTCAAGATATCAAAGCAGTCCAAGCAGCATCTTAGGAGCCCAAAAGCTGATGTTTCGGGCCTAGACCCTTCATCAGAAAAGGGGGATAGGGAGAGTCCTCTATTTATCTCTAGTCCCTCTGCACCTATCTTCTCCTCTATCTATCTCTAGTCCGCCTCCCCCTCTCTCCCTATTTATTTCAGAATCCTCTCCCCATCCCCCTTTACTATTGAAGGGTCTAGCCCCGAAACATCAGCTTTTGTGCTCCTAAGATGCTGCTTGGCCTGCTGTGTTCATCCAGCCCCACACTTTGTTATCTTGGCTTCTCCAGCATCTGCAGTTCCCATTATCTCTGTTTGCAAGATATAGTAGGAACTGCCAATGCTGGAGAATCTGAGATAACAAGTGTAGACATGGATGAACACAGCAGGCCAAGCAGCATCAGAGAGCAGGTAAGCTAATGTTTCAGGTCTAGACCCTTCCAAGATATGGGTGTTTACCCTGTTTCCAGATCTTCCATTTCAAAGCTTAATGCTGTTTACTTTTTTTGTGATAAATTCTCCCTATATAAATTCCCATTAGCCTCCAAAATTCTCTCTCTTAGATTTTTTTTTAAATACATCACGGGGTCCACAGAAATGCTTACCTGGCAATAATTAAACTCCTTCACACACACAGAAAACCCATATGCTACTAGTTCAAATTCAAAAATAAAAAACACAAAATGAGTGTAATTAAAATATGTATATACCGCACAAAATAAAAGCTCATGGCCTGACACAGATGAAAGATTGGCTAGCTAACAGAAAGCAAATAGGAGAGCTAAATAGATCCTTTTTGGGTTAGCAATCTGTAACTAGTGGAGTACCAGAGGGATCAGAGCTTGGGCCTCATACACTTGTAATTTTTTCAATAATTTTGAAGAAGGATCTAAATGCATGGTATCTGACATTGCTGATGACATCAAGGTAATTGAGAAATTAAGTCATTAAATTGAAGTAGAGAGTCTGAAAAGGAATATAAACATATTACATGAGTCGGCAAAAGTTTGGCAGATGGAGTATAATGTAGGAAAATGAAAACTTTTCCACTCTAGCGCAAAAATTAGTATAGCAGAGTATTATTTAAATCTTGAGAGATTTCAGAAATCGGAGGCACAGAGAAATCAGCATGTCCCACTTCATGATTCACAAAATATTAGCATTCAGGTTTAGTAAGTGATTAGGAAAAAAAATGGAAAGTTTCTGTTTATTGGAAGAGAAATTAAAAATAAAGGAAGTGTACAGGGCCTTATTGAGTCCACATCTGAAGTACTCCTTACAGTTTTAGAATCTTTATTTGGAAAAGGATATAATTGCATTCAAAGTAATTCAGAGAAGGTTCACTCAATGCATCCTGTTTTGAAGGGTTTATCTTATTAGAAAAGGTTGAACAGGTTGGGCCTATACCCATTTGAATTTAGAAGAATGAAATTTTATTTTCTTGAAACATGTAAGATCTTGAGTGATCTGGATAGGGTCAATACTAGAATGATGTTTAGTCTTGTGGAGAAGTCTAGAACCAATGGACACAATTTAAGAATAAGATATGTCACTGTTAAAATGGAGATTAGAACAACTTTTCTCTCTGAGGTTTGTCAATTTGAGGATTCTCTTCCCCAGAACATGATGGAGGATAGTTAATTGAATTTTGAGATGCTGTTTTTGTAAAGCTAATGTAAGAGCAGCACAAGTCAGAAAAGATCTTTTTAAGATATCAGTACTCAGTCACACAGGGTGCAGAGCCATTAATGTAAAATTAATGAGTGCCATTTTTGGTAGAGTCTCCAATTAGTTCGACTCCTCTGTTCATTACCTGTAGCCTGGATTTTCTTTTTATTTTCAAGCATGTACCCAGTCCCCTTTTGGAAGTCATTATTGAACTCGACTCCATCATCCTTCAGGCTGTGCATACCATATCATAGCAATGGACTGCATTAAATCAGGAAAGAACATTTGACCATGTTTACTCATTGTGAGTGGGCCCCTACTGATCACTCATCACTGTTCTGAAGTTTGTTTCGATCTACATGAAAAACTTTCCCTAATCAAAGCATCCAGCCTTTATTTGTCACAGGTTAATGTTGTGTAAAACAGGGTGGATTATAGCTTCTGAGCAAAAGCTTACCATGGTCGTGTGACTACACCCTACGTAGGGCAGGAAATGTTACAGAAATAATTTCCAATGATCTAAGTTCAGGAAATAAGTTCAGACATTGAATTTTTAAGCAAACTTCAGAGTGCTTTTTCATTTTTCTTTCTCTTATTCAAGGCCATGGCCAGATTCAAAAGATCAATACGAGAGGCATAAGATGAAATGTCAGACTAAGACTGAACAAGGCCTCAGCTTCAGGGGATTGAGGACAAATGGGAAATATATTTGACAGGTAAATTTATTTTGCTGTAAAGAGTATGGCTTATGTTCCAGGACAGTACTAGCTTAAGGATATTTCAGGGTGACTAATCCAATTTTTTCAAGGCTGGGATCTTCTGTCTGCTTTGTGTGCAGAATGTATAATATTTATTTTATGTAAGCTTACAATTTATAAATGGCCGTGTTTATTGTCAATTGACTGTACATGCACAGAAACACAGTGCAGTCGTGTTGTGTCACCAGAAAGCAGTGGACCAGAGGCTGTCTATCACAAAGATGGTGCTGCCCATGTATTCACAGGACAGGGTGAAGACAAACTCATGAGTGTCAGCTCCCTGTCAGAAGCTAGAGATTAAAGCCCAAAGACCCAATCTGATGAAATGAATGGAGTTGCAGAATAATTCACATAAAGAGAACAAAAAGATTGGTTGTATTTGATGCCCAACCAAATTCAAGGATTTTCTTAAACTTGTCCTGAAAAGAATTGTAAGTGTTTGTTGCCTCACAGGTAAATATTACCAGCAAGAAAGTTTGTGCTTTATTCCATTAATGTTCCAGTTAAAATTTTGCGTGAAGTTTTCAAATTGAAGAATGTTTACAAGGCCATTTCCGGGGGTTTTTTTTGGTTTGATGGAAATAAATGTTTCATGTAGTTGCTAAAGAGACACATTATGAACTGCTGGTGACATAATCATTTTCACATGCAGATGTGTAAATGAGAGTTGACTGATCTCCTATTTAAAGCAGAGATGAAGCAAAATGTTTCCTTAAGTAGAATGAGTGTTTGGAGCTCACTTCTTGAAATTGTGGTGGAAGCAGATTCTTTAAACACTTTTAAAGCAGCGGTAGATAGAATCTTGTTAAGCAAAAGTGTGACAGATTATTGGGGATAGGCAGGAATGCAAATTTGAGATTCCAGTCTGATCAACTGTTATTTTATTGAATGGTGGAGCAGGCTCTTGGGGCTGAATAGCCTGCAACTGATTTGTGTTTATGCTTATATCTTCATATGCGCAGAGTTCATGTGCTTGGGAATTTCTAAGGGGTGAACAACTACGTATCGAGAATGGTATTATTTTCATGCAACAACTCCAGATAAAGATAATCTTAAAGTCTTCAATGTTGTGCCGATGGTATGTCCATACCATGGTCAGTTCACTGAGTTCCAGGAGTCGCCAAATTAATGAAGCTGAAATCTAAGGAAACCTGGATGAGTAATCCACTATTCCTATCACACACCGCCTTTCAGACAATCAGGGGCTGTACACCATCTCACTAAACTCGAAAAGAGGCTTTCTACATTAGGACTGAAGGTGATGCAGCCAGAAGTCAAAGTATTTGACTATTTCCAGACATAAACAACCCAACTTATTTTTAATCCTTCTTTGTTGAACTGTGTTTGTTGCTATCACGACCAACATTTGCTGATTTCTAGATTATAAACTACTGCCCATCAGCCTAAAAACCATTGGGACCCATGAAATTTTTAGCTATCTCTGTCTATTCATTAAGACCATGAAACGAAGGTGCAGGAGGAGGCTGATCAGTCTGCTCCACCATCCAATAAGATCATGGTTGATTTGATAATTTCAACTCTCCTTTCCAGCCTTTTCCCTCCAGCCCTTGACTCTCTTATTCCACAGATTCACTACCCTTTGAGAAAAGAAATTCATCCTCAACTCAGTATTAAACGTGCGATCCATTATTAAGAGATTATGCCCCTTAAGTCTATCACAAGTAGAAACAATCTTTCTGCATCTACCCTGTCATGTCCCCAAAGAGTCTTGTGTGTTTCAATAAGGTTGTTTCTCGTTGTTCTGTACTGCAACTAGTATAGGCCCAATTTGTTAAACCCCTCCTCATAAGATACTCATTCCTTATCAGCCTAGTGAATCTTCTCTAGAATGCCTCTAATGCCAATATATCTTTCTTCAGTTAAGGAACCCAAAGCTTTTCAAAGCGTTTCAGCGGTGGTCTGGCTACGTCCTTGTATAATTTTAGCAAAGCCTCCCTACTTTTACATTCCATTCCCTTTGAAATGAAGATCAACATACTATTTACTTTCCTTCATTACTGCTGAACTTGGATACTAGTTTTTCGTGATTCATACAAAAGCTCTCCCAAATCATCAATTTTGTACCTTTCTGCATTCTTTCTTCATTTAAATAACATTCAGTTTCTCTTTATTTTTGTCAACGTGCATAACCTTAATTTCCCCTCATTATATTCCAACTGCCAAGATTTTGCTCCCTTGCTTATCTCTCTGCAAACTGCTTGTATCATCCTCACCACTTGCCTTCCCACTTATTTTGTGTCATCTGCAAACTTGACCATAATGCATTCACTTTCCTTATCCAATCATTAATGTATATTAGAAATAATTGTGGCCTCTGTGACATTCCACACGTTGTAGGTTACTATTCTGAAAATGACCCCCTTATCTCAAGTCTATAATTTCTATGAGTTAGCCAACCCTCAATCTTTGCTAATATACTGCCTCCAACACCATGGACTCTTAGCTTATTAAGTAGCTGGATGTGTGATACTTTACCAAACACTTTAAATGTCAACATGGATTCAGCATTCATTCAAAACACATAGCTTCAAAACAATCAAAACTATTGTGAAGCAGATAGCAGTCCAACTCTTTGAATTAGTTAATTAACAATGTATTCACTGTTTTTGTCAAGAAATTTTGCCACACATTCAAAATTGGATGATACAATTTTTTTTTAACTATCTAATCACATTTAAGATGGCAAATTAAATTATGTGACTACTAGTTCTCAGTTTACTCTGATAGACTGCTTATTTTAGATTCCCTCATTTAAAAAACCTATATCCAATCCTTTTCTCTCCAAAAGAAATTACACTTTGCGAGTTAATCTTTCTATAAAAGCATACTGGTGAGGTGAAAGGGATATCAAAGCAGCATTGGACTGAGTGTAGCATCAAGAAGTCCCAGCAAATTAGAACTAATCAGAGATTATTCACCTTGTTGGAATCATAGCTAGAACAAGGCAAGATGGGTGTGGTTGTTAGAGGCTGGTCAACTCAATCCATGGGCACCACTGCAGGCATTCCTCAGGGTGGCATCTGTAAGTAATGTGAGATCTATATTCTTGTAAGTGAACATTAGCAGTCTTTATTAAATACAACTATTTATAAGGCACAGTAAGAGAGGGCATCCTCCTGGTAGCTTCCAAATTCAGCTACTTGAGCATGGATAGATTCAGTATCTGGGGTGTCTCAAATGGTGCTGAACTTTGTGCAATCATCAGTGAACATCCTCACTTCTGACCTTATGTTGGAGGAGAGGTCATTGATAAAGTAGCTGAAGATAGTTAGGTCCAAGACATTTCCTGAGGAACTCCTGCAGAGATGTCCTGAAGCTGAGTTGACTGGCCTCTAACAATCACAAACATCTTCCAATGTGCCAGATATGACTCCAACTGCAGAGATACCCATTGGCCCTGAAACCCAGAGATTCCACTTTTGCTGCAGCTTCTTGATACTGCAGCCTTGATGTCAAGGGCTGTCACTCTCCCCCAAACTTGTTCAGCAACACTGCCTAGAGCCCTACCATTAACTGCATAACTCCTCCCCTGGTTTGCCTTATAAAATGCAGCACCTCACATTTATCTAAATCAAACTCCAACTGCAACTCCTTGACTGGCAGAAAACAGAGATTGGAGGTAAAGGTGTTTTTTTTTTCAGGATGACAGTAGGTGGCTAGTGAAGTTCCACAGGGCTCAAACTTGGGACCACACTTATTCACTTTATATGATCTGGACCAAGAAGCTGAGGGCCTGATAGCTACGTTTGCAGATGATTAAAAGATAGATGAAGGGACAGGTAGTGTTGAGGAGGCAAGGAAGATGCAGAGGACTTGGACAGGCTATGGGAGCGGGCAAATAAGGGGCAGATGGAACAAAATGTGGGAAAGTGAGGTTGTGCACTTTAGTAGGAAGAATGAAAGTGCTCCCTATTTTCCAAATAGGGAAAGGCTTCAGAAATCTGAAACAAAAAGGGACTTGGAAGGCCTAGTTCAGGATTCTCTTAAGGTTGACATCCAAGTTCAATTGGCAGTAAGGAGAACAAATGTAATATTAGCCTTCTTTGCAAGGGGGGCTACAATACTAAACCAGAGATGTACTGCTGAGATTGTATAAAGCTTTGGTCAGATTGTACTATATTGTGAGCAGTATTAGGCCCCATTTCTAAGAAATAGAACATAGAACATAGAACAGTACAGCACAGAACAGGCCCTTCAGCCCACAATGTTGTGCCGACCATTGATCCTCATGTATGCACCCTCAAATTTCTGTGACCATATACATGTCCAGCAGTCTCTTAAATGACCCCAATGACCTTGCTTCCACAACTGCTGCTGGCAACGCATTCCATGCTCTCACAACTCTCTGCGTAAAGAACCTGCCTCTGACATCCCCTCGATACTTTCCACCAACCAGCTTAAAACTATGACCCCTCGTGCTAGCTATTTCTGCCCTGGGAAATAGTCTCTGGCTATCAACTCTATCTATGCCTCTCATTATCTTGTATACCTCAATTAGGTCCCCTCTCCTCCTCCTTTTCTCCAATGAAAAGAGACCGAGCTCAGTCAACCTCTCTTCATAAGATAAGCCCTCCAATCCAGGCAGCATCCTGGTAAACCTCCTCTGAACCCTCTCCAAAGCATCCACATCTTTCCTATAATAGGGCGCCCAGAACTGGACGCAGTATTCCAAGTGCGGTCTAACCAAAGTTTTATAGAGCTGCAACAAGTGATGTGCTGGTCTTGGAGGAAGTCCAGAGAATGTTTACAAATGTGATCCTGGGGGTGAAGAGCTTGTCATAGGAGGAGTGGTTGACTCTGGGTCTCAGTAGATGGAGTTTGGAAGAATGAGAGGGAATCAAATTTAAACTTACACAATACTAAGAGGTCTGGATTGTGTAGATGTGGAGAAGATGTTTCCACTAGTAGAAGAGGCTTGAGCCCGAGGGCACAGCCTCAGAATGAAGGGACTAACCTTTAGAACTTAGCTGAGGAGGAATTTCTTCAGCAGCGGGCAGTAATTATGTGAAACTCATTGCCACAGAAGTCTGTGGAGGCCAGGTCATTGATTGCCTTTCAGACAGAGATAGGTACGTTCTTGATTAGTGAGGAGATCAAAGACCACGAGGAGTAGGCAAGAGAATGGGGTTATGAAACATACCAGCCATGATCAATTGGCAGAGTAGATTCAATGGGCCAACTGGCCTAATTCTGTTCCTATATCTTATCAACTTATTTTCAAGGCTCATCATTCATCATCATTGCTTCACCCTGTAGTTTGTGTTGTCACTCTGACCTGGACAATATACAGATGATTGTTGATAGAGTTATGAAGCTGGGAAATTCTATAAAAGGCAGCTAGTGAGTTGCTGCATGTCACCATGTAATTAGGTTATGATTTTCTACTTTAATCTGTAACTCCTGTTTCTCATTTCGTACGTTCTGTGCATCCACAGACATGCATATTAGTTTGCATTCCCTTAACCTGCATCTATTCCCTTTCTTATCCTCGATTCACTTTTTTAATGACATCATTCTGAATAATTCCTTTCAACTTTCTCTCACCTTTTTCTCTGTACAGTGAAAGTATATTTTCCCTTTCAATCCTGTCCACACTGTTGCTTTCAACACCATACAGTTTAAGCAATCCAGTACATCTCTATTTAGCCTCCATGAAAGAATATTGGTTCCAATTTGGTTCAGGCATAGAGCATCTCGTGGACATAGCACTGACTTGCTTCAATTAATGTGGTGAGCTCCCATTAATTTGCCATTTGGTTGTCTCAAGGATGTTATATATGATAATGTCAATTCACTTATGTTTTTGTAGTTCATAGGAACATAAAAGAACTGCAATAGTAGATACACATGGCCATCTGCCTGTCTGGTCCCCAAAACTAGTTGCTTCCAATTATTATTGCCTCAGATATGGACATATAATAACATAACAAATCAGGGTAGGGCAGGCCTCTGAAAACGTCAAAGCCTGTTCTGCCGTAAAATCAAACCTGACCTTTATAATCTAAAATCCATCTTGTTAGAGCATCCTTATTACTCAAAATCAAGCCACTTAGTTTGTCAATCCTCTTTATATCTAAGGATGTGGAGTGCCCATAAGAGAAACTAGCCCAGAAATGTTGTTCTTAAATCATAGTCTTGATTCTGATTAGTAATAATTTCAGCATAAGCAAAGTGTTTGCTTTTGCTTAGGGATAGAAAGACATTAATCTTATTAAATATTGATCATTTCATAATGATTTAAAATTCCAAACTGTATTCATCTTTTGTGAAATGACAGTGAAAAGCTTTAGAGTAAAAAGAAATATTACACTATCAGCAGCAAAACTTTAATTGAAAAGAGGCATGAAAAGAATCACGTTTAGCTTAAAAACCCTGAGAATGAATTATTAGGCGGATGCTTAGAACTCAGTGTCTAATTATATGTCAAGATTTTTAGATTAAGATAATACATCAACTTTATCATGACTTTTTTCAAATTGGAAAAAGGCTTTTATTCAGCACTGACATTGAAAACACATAAAGGACATGTCAGAACCCTGGACTGAGAATAAGGTGATACATTGGCAACATTAAGTATTTTATCTGAAGTACAAGCTGAGTACTACCGACTGATGGAAAACTGAAGTTATCTTTGTCTACATTCAGACGAGTACTTACCCTGCATCTCGATCCTGCAATTTTATTAACACTGCTTAAACCTTACATCTAACTGAAATTTGCTTCCAATATTGTCACAGTGCCAGGAACTGAATCTCAGAAACTGTAAAACAGACAGAAACCCACTTATCACCTGAAACGCACTTAAACTGCCCAGAGAAAGACTGAAATAAAAAAAACAAGAAAATATTGGAAATACTCAGCATTTCAGAAACATTTGTGCAAAAAAAAGATAGCATTAACATGCTAAATTATATCTGGGTGGGGCTGCTGGGGAGTGGGGGTGTGCCTAGGCCTGAACGTGGGGCAAGCTTTCTGCACTCAGCTGCTGAACCCCAGCTGCTGACTCATTTTGTAGTCATTTAACACCAGTAAGGCCATTACTTGGATTGAAACAAGATTTCCATTTGTCAGGGTTTAAGGTCTTGCCTCCAAGAGCTGTCAGCCAACCAAAATGGTTGATAGCTTGTTGGTCTCATCAGTGCCACCAGGAGCAGTGGCTATTGATGTCACTGCAACAAATCCTTGAGAAGCACACAGAGGTGTGGAGGTAAGTCCAGGATGTTACTGGGACCCTGGCAACTCCTGGCAAAGATAGCAGAGACAAGGTGGAAAGGACAGTGGAGTGGAGAGGAGTCATCAGGGTGACAGGAAGGGACCACTGAAGAGAAGGGCTTTCAGAATACTGTGGACAATTTCCCTGAGCATGGGAGGCTGAGGGATGACCTTATTGAGGTTTATAAAATCATGAGGAGCATGGATAGTGTAGGGTGGGTAGATGGTTTGGTTGAAGGTTCAAGGGGAAAGATTTAAAACGGACCCCAGGGTTAACTTTTTCACACAGGGTATGGTGCATGAATGGAATGATCTGCCAGAGGAAGTGGTGGAGGTTGGTACAATTTCAACATTTAAAAGGCATCTAAATGGGTGTATGAATAGGAAGGGTTTAGAAGGATTTAGGCCAAATGCTGGCAAATGAGACTAAGTCAGTTTAGGATGTCTCTCCTTCTAGTCCCACTACACCATGGCTCACAACATAATTTTAATTTTTTTCCCTGATTCTCTTTCTAACTAATTATATGTTTGCTCTCTTATTATGGGCCAGACCAGATCCTCTGAAAATATTTTAAGAAGGTAACCTAAACCCTAACTTTTTCTTATTTTTAAAGGCAAATGTGAAGTGCCTGTTCAGGATACAAAGCAACTGGTCAAACACCTCAATATTAAGCAAAACAATTTATTTACCACTGAAGCTAAAATACAACTAAAGAAGGAGGAATTTAGAATAACATAACTCTATTGGGAAATTTAACAGAATAATTGATACAGTAACTTTTACTATTTAACTGTTTCAAAACACCTTAAACACACCCCTTAGCAGAAAGGGAAACTCAGACTCAGATTCTTAATTACAGTTCTCCGGTCCAGGAGGAAAAAGAACATCAAGAGAAAATTCAGAGAGATCAGCAGTAAGGAGACATTCACTGAAGCTTCCAACTCTGTTAGACGCTAGTAGCTTCTGCTTAAAGCTAAACCTAAAAACCTAGAAATCCCAGAAAGTGAGAGCTGGCCACATCCATTCAGGCTGTTAAAAAAACCCAAAGCCTCCCAATCTGTTTACTCTCACTGTTGTTAGGTAGACTGCTCGGTGCCGTTGCCTTACAATCAGCCTTCTAAAAAAAAAGACCAAGGCAAAATAACTTCTTAAAGTCACAGCATTGTCGCATTATAGTATAACTGAAATTTTAAAAATCTATCAGCCATGTGTCTTTCACATATAGGAGAGGCACCCACACACACAGACACAGGCACACTCACACCCACAGACACACAAATTGTCTCTGCAGGTATTTACCTTCAGGGGAAAATATCAGAGAGTTGCAGGTGAGAGTGACTGCCATCGACATTGAGGCAGTATTTGATTGTCAGACATGAGGGTCATTGTGGACTCAATGGGCTGAATAACCTGGTTCCACACTGTAGAGATTCTATGACCTCTAGCAGCCTTAGTAAATTGAAGGCAATGGAAAGCAATGAATCTCTGTACATCCTGAAGTCGTACCAAGGAAGATAGAAGAGTATTGAGGTGTTGGAGGTCAATCACCACATTCCTAGATTTGCTGCAGAAGTGTTGTGGTGTCTTAGACCTAACCATCTTCAGCTGCTTCATCAGTGACCTTCTCTCTATCATAAGGTCAAAAGGTAGAGTGGGCAGAATAGGGGAGTTCACAAATCATTTCACCATGTTTAATTACATTTGGAACTCTTTGTGTAGCAAGATATATATACAAGGGAAGGTGACAGCCTTGTGATATTATCAATAGACTATTAATCCAGAGACCCAGATAATGTTCTTGGGACCCAAGTTCGAATCCTGCCACAGCAGATGGTGAAATTTGAATCCTGTTTTAAAAATTCCTGAATTAAGAATCTACTGATGACCATGAAACCATTGTTGATTGTCAAAAAGACCCATTTGGTTCACTAATATCCTTCAAGGAAGGACATCTGCTATCCTCACCTGATTGACCTACATGTGACTCCAGACCCACATGTGGTTGAATCTCAATTGCCCTCTAAAATGGCCCAACAAGCCATTCAGTTGTACCAATCAGAATCATACCTCACAGACAATGCCCCAGACACCACTAACACCATTCCTGGATAAGTCTTGTCTCACCAGAAGACGAGGCAGCACAGTGATATACAGTCAGGAAGGAATTGCTCTGGGAGTCCTCAACGTCCACTCCAGACCCTATAAATTCTCATGGCTTCAGGGTAAATGTGGCCAAGGAAAGCTCCTGCTGATTGCCACACACCACCCTCCCTCAGCTGATGAATCAGTACTCCTCAATGTTGAACAACACATAGAGGAAGCACTGAGGATGGCAAGGGCACAAAATGTACTCTGGATGGGGGATTTCACTGTCCACCACCAAGAGTGGCTGGGCAGCAGTACTACTGATCGAACTGGTCGGGTCCTAAAGGACATAGCTACTAGACTGGGTCTGTGGCCGGTGGTGAGGGAACCAACAAGAGGGAAAACATACTTGACCTCATCCTCACCAATTTGCCAGCTACGATTGCAAAGGTCCATGGTAGTATTGGTAAGAGTGACGATCGCAAAGTCCTTGTGAAGACGAAAACTCACATTGAGAACAACCTCCATCGTGTTGTGTGGCACTTTCACCTTGTTGAATGGGACTGACTTCGCCCAGATCTAGCAACTTGAGACTGGGCATCCATGAGGCGCTGTGGGCCATCAACAGCAGCGGAATTGTACTCCAGCACAATCTGTAACCTCATGGCCCAGCATATCCCCCATTCAACCATTACCATCAAGCCAGGGGATCAACCCTGGTTCAATGAAGAGTGCAGGAGGGCATGCCAGGAGCAGCATCGGACATACCTGAAGGTGAGGTATCAACCTGGTGAAGCCACCAAACAGGACTACTTGCACGCCAGACAGCAAAAGCAGCAAGTGATATACAGAGCTAAGCAATCCGAAAACCAACGGATCAGATCTAAGCTCTGCAGTCCTGCCACATCCAGTTGTGAATGGTGGTGGACAATTAAACAACTCACTGGAGCAAGAGGCTTCACAAATATTCCCATTCTTACTGATGGAAGAGCCCAGCACATCAGTGCAAAAGATAAGGCTGAAGCATTTGCAGCAATCTTCAGCTAGAAGTGCCAAATGGTCGATCCATCTCGGCCTCCTCCAGTGGTCCCCAGCATCACAGATACCAACCTTCAGCCAATTCAATTCACTCAAGAAACGGTTGGACATACTGAATACTGAGAAGGCTACCGGCCCTGACAACATTCCGGCAATAGTACTGAAGATCTGTGCTCCAGAACTTGCAGCTCCCAAGCTGTTCCAGTACAGTTACAACACTGGTATCGACGTGACGCTGTGGAAAATTGCCCAAGTATGTTCTGTACACAAAAAGCAGGACAAATCCAACCCGACCAGTTACCACCCCATCAGTCTCCTCTCAGTCATCAGTAAAGTGATGGAAGGTGTCATCAACAGTGTTATCAAGCAGCACCTGCTCAGCAATAACCTGCTCGGTGACGCCCAGTTTGGGTTCCACCAGGGCCACTCAGTTTCTGACCTCATTACAGCCTTGGTTCAAACATGGACAAAAGAGCTAAATTCCAGAGGTGAGGTGAGAATGACAGTCCTTGATATCAAGGCTGTATTCGACCGAGTGTGGCATCAAGGACCCCTGGCAAAACTGGAATTAATGGTATCGGGGGCAAACGCTCTGGTGGTTGGAGTCATACCTGATGCAGAGGAAGATGGTGATAACAAAGTGTAGAGCTGGTGAACACAGCAGGCCAAGCAGCATCTTAGGAGCACAAAAGTTTCGGGTCTAGACCCTTCATCAGAAAAGGGGGGTGGGGAGAGGGTTCTGAAATAAATAGGGAGAGAGGGGGAGGCGGATCGAAGATGGATAGAGGAGAAGATAGGTGGAGAGGACTCAGACAACTTAAAGGGTTGGGGATGGAGCCTGTAGAGTTGAGTATGGGTGGGAGGTAGGGAGGGGACAGAAAGGTCAAGGGGGCTGGGATGAGGTTAGGAGGTAGAAAATGAAGGTGCGGCTTGAGGTGGAAGGAGGGGATAGGTGAGAGGAAGAACGGGTTAGGGGACGAGCTGGGCTGGTTTTGTCATGCAGTGGGGGGAAGGGAGATTTTGAAGCTGGTGAAATCCACATTGATACCATTGGGCTGCAGGGTTCCCAAGTGGAATATCAGTTGCTGTTCCTGCAACCTTCGGGTGGGATCCTTGTGGCACTGTAGGAGGCCCAGGATGGACATGTTGTCTAAGGAATGGGAGGGGGAGTTAAAATGGTTCGTGACTGGGAGGTGCAGTTGTTTATTGTGAACCAAGTGGGGGTGTTCTGCAAAGCGGTCCCGAAGCCTCCGCTTGGTTTCCCCAATGTAGAGGAGGCCACAACTGGTACAGCGGATGCAGCATACCACATTGGCAGATGTGCAGGTGAACATCTGCTTGACGTGGAAAGTCTTCTTGGGGCCTGGGATGGGGGTGAGGGAGGAGGTGTGGGGACAGATGTAGCACTTCCTGCGGTTGAGGGGAAAGAGCCGGGTGTGGTGTGGTTGGAGGGGAGTGTGGAGCGGACAAGGGACTCCTGGAGAGAGTGGTCTTTCCGGAAGGCAGACAAGGGTGGGGATGGAAAAATGTCTTTAGTGATGGGATCGGATTGTAGATGGCGGAAGTGTCTGAGGATGATGCGATGTATCCGGAGGATGATGCATTGTATCCGGAGGTTGGTGGGGTGGTATGTGAGGATGAGGGGGATTCTTTTTTGGTTGTTATTGCGGAGACATGGTGTGAGGGATGAATTGCGGGAAATGCGGGAGACATGGTTGCGGGCGTTGTCGAGTCAAGTTAGGTAAAGGGTAAGTACAACGAGATCTGGGTGTTCTTGTACATCAGTCAATGAAAGCAAGCATGCAGGTGCAGCAGGCAGTGAAGAAAGCTAATGGCATGCTGGCCTTCATAACAAGAGGAATTGAGTATAGGAGCAAAGATGTCCTTCTGCAGCTGTACAGGGCCCTCGTGAGACCGCACCTGGAGTATTGTGTGCAGTTTTGGTCTCCAAATTTGAGGAAGGACATTCTTGCTATTGAGGGAGTGCAGCGTAGGTTCATGATGTCAATTCCCGGAATGGTAGGGCTATCATATGTTGAAAGATTGGAGCAACTGGGCTTGTATACACATGAGTTTAGAAGCATGAGAGGGGATCTGATTAAGACATATAAGATTATTAAGGGATTGGACACTCGAGGCAGGAAGCATGTTTCCGCTGATGGGTGAGTCCAGAACCAGAGGACACAGTTTAAAAATAAGGGGTAGGCCATTTAGAACAGAGTTGAGGAAAAACTTCTTCACCCAGAGAGTGGTGGGTATATGGAATGCTCTGACCCAGAAGGCAGTGGAGGCCAACTCTCTGGATACTTTCAAGAAAGAGATGGGTAAAGCTCTTACAGATAGTGGAATCAAGGATTATGGGGATAAGGCAGGAACAGGATACTGATTGTGGATGATCAGCCATGATCATAATGAATGGTGGTGCTAGCTCGAAGTGCCGAATGGCTGACCCCAGCACCTATTGTCTATTGTCTATTGACCACTGTGGGTGGCAAGTTGCAGGCCTTGAAGAAGGAGGACATCTGGGATGTACGGGAGTGGAATGCTTCATCCTGGGAGCAGATGCGGCAGAAGTGAAGGAACTGGGAATGGGGGATGGCATTTTTGCAGGAAGGTGGGTGGGAGGAGGCGTATTCCAAGTCGCTGTGGGAGTCGGTAGGCTTGAAATGGAAATCAGTTTCTGGCTGGATGCCTGAGATGGAGACTGAGAGGTCCAGAAAGGTGAGGGATGTGTTGGAGATGGCCCAGGTGAGCTTGAGGTTGGGGTGGAAGGTGTTGGTGAAGTGGATGAACTGTTCGAGCTCCTCTTGGGAGCACGAGGCGACGCCGATACAGTCATCAATGTAATGGAGGAAGAGGTGGGGGATAGGGCCAGTGTAGGTGCAGAAGAGGGACTGTTCCACGTAACCTACAAAGGAGGCAGTCATAGCTTGGGCCCATGCGGGTACCCATGGCAGCCCCCTTTGTCTGTAGGAACTGGGAGGAATCGAAAGAGAGGCTGTTGAGGGTGAGGACAAGTTCGGCTAGGCGGACGAGGGTGTCAGTGGAGGGGGAACTGGTCGGGCCTGCAGGTCAGGAAGAAGCAGAGGGCCTTTAGGCCATCTGCATGGGCAAGGCAGGTGTATAGGGACTGGATATCCATGGTGAAAATGAGGTGCTGGGGATGGGGAATTGAAAGTTCTGGAGGAGGTGGAGGGCGTGGGTGGTGTCACGGGCGTAGGTGGGGAGTTCCTGGATCAAGGGGGAGAAAATGGAGTCCAGATAGGTGGAGATGAGTTCAGTGGGGCAGGAGCAGGTGGAGACAATAGGTCAACCGGGGCAGGAGGGTTTGTGGATTCTGGGAAGGAGATAGAAGCGGGTGGTGCGGGGTTGGGGAACAATGAGGTTGGAGGCTGTGTTTTTTCTCTGGGTTTGATGGTGAGGTTGGGATTGGAGCGGAGGGAATGGGGGGGCTGCACGTTCTGCAGGGGAGGGGGTGGAGTGGGTGAGAGGAGTGGAGAGATTGAGGCAGTTGATGTCTCAACAGAGGTTGGAGATGAAGAGGTCGGGGGAGGGTAGGAGGCCTGGGGGTGGTGTCCAGGAGGAGAACTTGTGTTGGAGGCGGGTGAAGGGTCATTGTTGTGGGAGGTCAATCACCTCAGCTCCAGGACATCCCGGCAGGAGTTCCTCAGGATAGTATCCTAGGCTCAACCATCTTCAGCTGCTTCCTCAATGTCCCTTCTCTCCATCATAAGATCAGAAGTGGGGATGTTTACCGATAATTGCACAATGTTCGGCACCATTTCGGACTCCTCGGATACTGAAGCAGCCCATGTTCAAATGTAACAAGATCGAGACAATATCCAGGCTTGGGCTGACTAGTGGCAAGTGACATTCACACCTCACAAATGCCAGACTATGACCGTCACCAGTAAGAGACAATCTAACCACCGCCCTTCGGCATTCAATGGTGTTACCTTCACTGAATCCCCCACTATCAACGTGCTTGGAGTTATTATTGACCTGAAACTCAAATGCACTCACCACATAAACACAGTGGCTACAAGAGCAGGTCAGAGGCTAGGAATACTGTGGTGAGTAACTCACCTCCTGGCTCCCCAAAGCCTGTCCACCTGCTACATGTCAGGAGTGTGATGGCTTGCTCCCCACTTACCTGGATGAAGCTTGACACCATCCAGGACAAAGCAGCCCATCTAATTGGCACTACACCCACAAGCATCCAATCCCTCCACCACTGACGCTCAGTAGCAGCAGTGTGTATTAGCTACAAGATGCACTGCAGAAATTCACCAAAGATCCTCAGACAGCAGCTTCCAAACCCACACCAGCTTCCAATTCAAAGGACAAGGGCAGTAGATACATGGGACCACCACCTCCTTCAAGTACCTCTCTAAGCCACTCACCATTCTGAATTGGAAATATACCACTGCTCCTTCACTGTCCCGAGGTCTAGATCCTGGAATTCCCTCCCTAAGGGCACTGTGGGTCAACCCACAGCAGGAGGACTGCATCAGTTCGGGAAGGCAGCTCACCATTACCTTCTCAACAGCAGCTACGGACAGGCAATAAATGCTGGCCAGTCAGTGATGACCACATCCCACAAAAATGAATAAATAAGAAAAGGACTGATGAATGGTGAGTCATCTCTGTGCCCACACAAGTGATAAGCAATGATGATCTCTGACAGGAGAGGCTCGAGGTATCTCCCATTGACATTTAATGGCATTGCCATTGCTGACACCCCAAACCCACCCCACTACTAACATCCTGAGGATTACCTTTGACCGGAAACTTAACTGGATTGGCCACATAAATACAGTGAGTGAATGAACAGGTCAGAGGCTAACAATTCTGTAGGGTTGAACTAACTTTATGTCTTCTCAAAACCTGCGCACCATGTATGAGGCACCACTCAGGAATGTGATGGAATACTTGCTATTTGCTTGGATGAGCTCAGCCCCAAAAACCCTCAAGAAGTTTGACGCCATCCAGGATAATGGATCTTATGTGACTGGCACCTTGACCATCACATTAAATATTCATTCCGTCATCAACATTGAATTATCTTCCAAACTAGTGACCTTTATCACTTAGAAGGAATGGACAATAAGTGCACTGGTTCTCTTCAAGACCCCTTGCAAGTCAGTGACAATCATTACTTAGAATTAAAACATCAAACCTTCATTATCATTGACCCAAATGTCTCAGAACTCCGTTCCTAACAACACCAGAGTTAGTCCCACGCTGCAGCAGTTCAAGTGGCCAACGAACCATGACCTTCTCAAAGATAACTGTGTTAGGAAACAACTTGTACTATTAGGCCTTTCCCGCATGCGTACTATGCCATGCAAATATTTGGATGTCAAAAAAAAACTTTATGTTTTCTTGTTGGAAAGTGGGCGGATCGAGTAGAGCCCTTGTGTAGAGGTTTGATCAGAAGCAATTGCTGCTGCCCAGCCCAATTCTCTATCAAGTGACTAACGCGATTGCTGCTTAATTATGTCACCTTTTTAAAACGCTCATCTCTTTCCCTTATGCTGTAGGTCGTCCTCTTCCATTGATAGCTGTTAATTGTAGTATCATTCCGACAATGCCAACATGATATGAGCTTTACCATAAATAAAACAAATCAACTTTCAATAATTTTGATATCCAAATGAAATGTGATATTTTTTAAAAATTGTAGCTTTTTAACACGTAGAATGACACAGGCATAATCACTTAACAGTTTCCAAAAACGATTTGCAACCCACAAAGGGAGAAAATTTCCTCTCTTGGGTAAGTTACAAAGTATCTCATTTGTTTAAGCATTTAATCAAGGCAAACCATTTTTCAAAGATAATTTTCCCATTTTTAAAATTCAGTTATTTCTCATTATTTTAGTTTTCTTCAGCAATACTTGCATTTCCCAATTTAGAAGGGTAACACATGGATTCCTGTTGTGAATATTGGAGGTGAGTCATCTCAGTCTCAAGATATCTCTGCGGGAGTTGCTTGGCATAGTGTCCTAGGCCCTACCATCTTCAGCTGCTTAATCAATGGCCTTCCCTCCATCATAAGGTCAAAAGTGGGGATGCTCGCAGATAATTGCACAATTCAGCACCATTCATGACTCCTCAGATGCTGAAGCTGCCCATGTCCAAATGCAGTAGATCTGGACCATATCCAGGCTTGGGCTGACATGTGGCAAGTAACAATCATACCACACATATGTCAGACAATAACCATATCCAACAAGAGACAATCTAACCATCAGCCCTTGACATAAGAGATAATGGGAACTGCAGATGCTGGAGATTCCAAGATAATAAAATGTGAGGCTGGATGAACACAGCAGGCCAAGCAGCATCTCAGGAGCACAAAAGCTGACGTTTCGGGCCTCTGATGAAGGGTCTAGGCCCGAAACGTCAGCTTTTGTGCTCCTGAGATGCTGCTTGGCCTGCTGTGTTCATCCAGCCTCACATTTTATTATCTTAGCCCTTGACATAAAGTGGCTTACCTCACTGATTGTCTTACCAACAACATCCTGGGAGTTACCAGTGACTGGAAACTCACTAACTACACTCACCATATAAAATAAACGGCTAGAAGATCAGGTCAGAGGCTAGAAATTCTGCGGCGAGTAACTCACCTCCTGACTCCTCAAAGCCTGTCCACTATCTACAAGGCACAAGTCAGGAGTGTGATGGACTACTCCCCACTTACCTGGACGGATGCAGCCGCAACAACACTCAAGAAGCTTGACACCATCCAGGACAAAGCAGCCTGCTTAATTGGCACTATATCCACAAGCATCCACTCCCTCCACCACCGACACTCAGTAGCAGCAGTGTGTACCACCTAAAAGTTGCACTGCAGAAATTCACCAAAGATTCCTTGACAGTACCTTGTTCCCATTTTCCAAATGTTGAGGTTTATCTTGAAATAAGCACCCAAAATTTATAAAAGTTTTTAATATGAGTGACAGGACATCATGACTATCAGCGAGGAAGGTAGAGGCATCCAAGAGGTGATGCTAAAGGAACGTCAGCCCTTGAGCTTGTCTACCAGGTTTGAGGTACTTGCTCCCTGTGTGAGTGAGAGTGGGGCTGTAGGGAGGATAAGCAAACTGACCATAGCACCATGGTAGAGGGAGCCATTAAACAGGGGGTGAAAAGAGAGATGTTGTTATATTCACGGATAGTTATAGTCAGGGGAATAGATATTGTTCTCTATGATTGGAATCAAGAGTCCTGAAGGCTGTTGTGCTTGCCTTGTGCTTGGGAACAGGGTCTCTCCTCTAGGCTACAAAGGAACTTGGATTGGGATGGGAAAGACCCAACTACTGTGGCCCGCACAGGCACCAAGGATATAGGGAGAAAGAGGAAAGAGGTTCTGCTAAGGGAATATATGTGGCCAGGGGCAAACTTAGAAAGCAGAACTCAAAAAAAATAAGATGAACACAGCAGGCCAAGCAGCATCTCAGGAGCACAAAACTGACATTTCGGGCCTTGACCCTTCATCAGAAAAGGGGGGTGGGGAGAGGATTCTGAAAAAAATAGGGAGAGAGGGGGAGGCGGACTGAAGATGGATAGAGGAGAAGATAGGTGGAGAGGAGAGTATAGGTGGGGAGGTAGGAGGGGATAGGTCAGTCCGGGGAGGACGGACAGGTCAAGGAGGAGGGATGAGGTTAGTAGGTAGGAAATGGAGGAGCGGTTTGAGGTGGGAGGAGGGGATAGGTGAGAGGAAGAACAGGTTAGGCAGGCGAGGACGAGCTGTGCTGGTGTTTGGGTGCAGTAGGGGGATGGGAGATTTTGATGCTGGTGAACTCCACATTGATACCACTGGGCTGCAGGCTTCCCAAGCGGAATATGAGTTGCTGTTCCTGCAACCTACGGGTGGCATCATTTGGCACTGCAGAAGGCCCAGGATGGACATGTCGTCTAAGGAATGGGAGGGGGAGTCGAAATGGTTCGCAGCTGGGAGGTACAGTTGTTTACTGCGAACCAAGCATAGGTGTTCTTTAAAAGTGGTCCCCAAGCCTCCGCTTGGTTTCCCTGATGTAGAGGAAGCCACACCGTGTACAGCAGATGCCGTATACTACGTTGTAGTCAGTTAGCTTGCTCTCAGTTATTGTAAACATTTTAGAGTCCATTCTTAAAGTTGAGATTGTCGAGTACTTGGAAGTAAAATAAGGATATGTCAGCACAGCTTCATCAAGAGGAGGTCACACCTAACAAATCTGTTCCAATTGTTTTGAGGAGTTACAAGCACGTTAGACAAAGCAGAGCTAGTGGATATGATTTATATGCATTTCCAGCAGGCTTTTGGCAAGGTGCTGCAGAAGAGGGTCCTAAATAAGAGACCATAGAGGTAGGGGCAAGATACTGGTATGGACAGAGGATTGGCTTACTGGCAGAAGGCAGAGAGTAGGGATAAAGGGGTCTTTTTCAGGATGGCAGCCAGTGACTCTTGGAGTTCCTCAGGGGTCAGTGTTGGGACACAAATACTCATGTTACACTTTAACAATCTGGACAAGGGAACTGAGGGCATTGTTGCTAAGTTTGCAGATGACACAAGAGTAGGTAAAAGATCAAGTGATGTTGAGGAAGCAGGGAGGCTGTAGAAGACAGGCTAAGAGAGTAGGCAAAGAAGTGGCAGGTGGAATGCAATGTGGGAAAATGTGAGGTTATGTAATTTGGCAGGAAGAATAGAGACTTGGGCTATTTTCTAAATGGGGAAAGAGTTTGGATTTGTGAAGCACAAAGGGGCTTAAGAGTTCTAGTTAAGGATTCTCTTAAGGTTTAGTTAGTAGTTAGGATGACAAACACAGTATTAGCATTCATTTCAAGAGGTCTAAAACACAAGAGCAGTGGTTTACTTTGTATCAGTGATAATGGGAACTGCAGATGCTGGAGAATCCAAGATAATAAAGTGTGAGGCTGGATGAACACAGCAGGCCAAGCAGCATCTCAGGAGCACAAAAGCTGATGTTTCGGGCCTAGAGATGAAGGGTCTAGGCCTGAAATGTCAGCTTTTGTGCTCCTGAGATGCTGCTTGGCCTGCTGTGTTCATCCAGCTCCACACTTTGTTATCATAGCAGTGGTTTACTGCTGGGGCTGTATAAGGAACACATTAGAACTCATTTGGAATATTATGAGCAGTTATGGGTTGCACATCTAAGGAACTGGCCTTGGAGGGGTCCAAAGGAGGTTTACAAGAATGATCCTGGAGATGAAGGACTCATCATATGAGGAGAGGTTGGGGACTCTGGGTCTGTACTCAATTAAGTTTAGAAGGATGAGGAGGGGATTTGATTGAAACTTACAGAATACGGAAAGGCCTGGAGAGAATGGATATAGAGAAGATGTTTCAACTAGTGGGAGAGATTAGGACATGAGGGCACAGGTTCAAGAGTGAAGAGTGACCTTTAGAATTGAGTTGAGGAGGAATTTCTTCCACCAGAGGCTGGTTAATGTGTGAGACTCATTGTCGCAGAGGGCTGTGGAGGCCACATTTTTGACAGTATTTAAGACAGAGATAGATAGGTTCTTGATTAATAAGGTGATCAAGGGTGAGAGGGAGAAAGCAGGAGAATGGGGTTGAGAAGCAAGTCAGCCAATATCAAATGGCACAGCAGATTTAATGAGACAAATAGTCTAATTCCATTCCGAGATCTTGTCGTCTTTTGGTCATATATACATCTTTAAGAAGTTTCATTTTAAGGCTGAAGTTCCCAGTTTCTCCATCTTTCTAAATAGGAAGCTGTCCCAAGACTGTTTCTTACTCTGCCCCCCAGACATGTTTTCCTCATGTACTGTTTACCAAACACAGATCGAGTATTCAAGACATGGCCTGACTTGGAGCAAGAGTATTGAATGTCTCAGTGAGCTATTGATTTAGCCAAATAGATGAGCATTGTTCTTTGTTAATGTTATCTTCATGTGATTATGTGTTAAGTGTAACACTGCCTCTTCAGTCCTTTCAACTTCATCATTAGTTAGAATACCAGCTTCAAGGGATATTTGGCCATAATTTTAAAGGGGCAAGTAAAATTATTACACTTATAATGGGGATGAGGTTCTCGGAGACGGGAAACAGACTTTCAAAGCAAGAGGATTAGGTAGCATTACAGGCAGCTGTTTGTATAATGATACCGGGAAGGGAAGGAACAGAGTATACCAGCATAGAAAATTACGGTAAATAGGATCAAAGAGGGACAAATGGTAAAAGGACAAAGTTAATGGCTCTTTACTTGAACGTGCATAGAATTCAGAAAAAAAAACTGAAATAGTGGCGCCAGGTTTATAAGTATAAACTTATATCTATGTAGAGACTTGATTCCAAGGAGATCAAATCCAGGAACGAAATATTCAGGAGTAAAGGGTGGTACAGTAGCTTAGTTTGTGCAGGATGAGACAAGTACTATGGCAAGAAATAATCTTGAATTGCAAGATGTAGAATCCAATTGATGGAGCTAGGAAAAATAAAGGAAAGTAGATGTTGGGTAGGAGTACAGACCCTCAAACAGTAACTATTTCGGTGGGGAGGTGGGGACAGAGCATCAATCAGGAAATAATGAGTGCATGTAACAAAGGTAGTGCATTAGTAAATAGGTGATTTCAAATTGTAATAGTCAGATTGGCAGAGGAAACCATCAGGAAGAATTCAAAGAGTGATATCAGGACAATTTCCTAGAACAATATGTTGTGGTTCCAAACAGGGGTTGGGCTAGCTTGGACCTGGTGATGTGTAATGAGGCAGATTTAATGAATCATGTTAGAGTAAATGGTCTCCTCGGAAACAATGACTATAATGTGACAGAATTTAGACTTCAGTTGAAAAGCAGGAACTCAGGTCAGAAAGGAATGTGCTATGTTTAAGTTAGAGTAATTACATAGGAATTAGGGGGTGATCTTATAGAAACATATCAGATTATGAAGGGAATAGATAAAGTGGAGGCAGGGACATTGTTTCCGCCAGCAGGTGAAACTAAGACTAGAGGGCATCGCCTCAAAAAAAAGGGAAGCAGATGTAGGACTGAGGTCAGGAGGAACTTCTTCACCCAAAGGGTTGTGAATCTGTGGAATTCCCTGCCCAGTGACGTGACTGAAGCTACCTCGCTGAATGTTTTTAAGGCAAGGGTAGATAAATTTTTGAACAGTAAAGGATTTAAGGGCTATGGTGAGCAGGCGGGTAAGTGGACCTGAGTCTCAAAGATCAGCCATGATCTTATTAAATGGCAGGGGAGGCTCGAGGGGCCAGATGGCCTCCTCCTGCTCCTTGTTCTTATGTTCTTATGTCCTTAAGGCAGTCTACTGCAAATGCAGTTTAGCACCAATGGCAATTGAGAAATAATCACAGATGTTGAACGACAATAGTTCATGGCTCACAATGAAGATATGTCCCAGTGAGGAAGAAGGGCTCTAGGAAAGGGATAGGCTAACTATAGTCAACCTTGGAAATTAGGAGAGCAACAAATAGAAAAAAAAGTGACAAAGATCAGTGGTAAGGCAGAGCATGTAAGCAAAATAATAGGGGAGAAAATAAACTTCAAGTATAAACTTGTAAGTGATACCAATACAGATATCAAGAGCTTACTTAAAACGTAAAAAGGAAGCGTCAAGCCAAAATGGAGACAGGTTCCTTAGAGCATGAGGCAAAATAACAATGGGAAATCAGGAAATGGCAGAGGTATTGAATAAACTCTTTAAATGTTTTCATGGTAGAAGACACTAATTGCATCCAAAATTCTTAAATATTCAAAGGTTAAAAGTAGAAAGGAAATAAATACAGTAACTATCACTAGAAAAAAAGTGCTAGTGAATCTAATGGAGCTAAGGACCAACAGGTTCTCTACATTAGATGGACCATAGGTTATTAAAGGAAATATCTACAGAAACTGGATGCATGGGCAGTAATCTTGCAAGAATCCTTAGATACTAAAGAAGTCCCAGCAAAAATCTGGGCAGTCTGGAAAACTGCCAAGGTAATACCTTTATTTTAAAAGGTAAGAAAGCAATAAAACAAGTAAATATAGGTCAATGAACTTAACTTCTGGTATTGAGAACTGTTAAGATTCTATTATAAAGGACGTAATAGCGGAACATTTAGAAATGCGTAATATGGTCAAGCAGGGCCTGGTTTCAGGAAATGGAAATCATGCATGACTGTAGCTACTATAACAAGGTCAGCCAGCTGAACCTCATAGAATATAAGTTCCCTGATAGAGACTGTTGATATGGTCCAGTCAGGGAGCACTGGCTAATTATGAAAAGGGAGTGTCAGAGATACTGACACACTGGTACCTACTCTGAATGAGGCAGTACTAAAATCATGGATTCTAATGTGTAAATAAAGGGTGACTTGATGATGGGAAACAGCCTCTGCAGAGTTACTTCACTGATGAAATTTATGTCAATCTTTTGAGGAAGTAACAACCTCAATATATAAAGGGGAGACAGTGGATGCAGTATTTTTTTCAGAAAGCATTTGATAATAACCAACACATTAGGCTACTTAGTAAGATAACAGCCCATGGTGTTAGAGACAGTATATTAGCACGGACAGAGAACTGGCTAAATAATAGAAGACAACAGTTGGGATAAAGTGGTAATTTTCAAAACGGCAACCTGTAATTAGTGATATGCCACAGGAATATATATTGCAATATATATTAATTACTTAGATAAGGAAAGTGAATGTATGTCACTAACTTTGTAGGTGACACAAAATTAGGTGGGAAGTCAAAATGTGAGGATAATACAAAGAGTCTGCAAACAGACATAGACCAGATAAGTGAATGTGCAAAGCTTAGCTGATTGAATATGAGATCATACACATTGGCATGAAGAGTATAGGAGTTTAATATTATTTAAATGAAGAAAGACTCCAGAAAGCTATAGAACAAAAAGGATTTGAGAATCCTCATTCATGAATCACAATAGGCTAGCATTCAGGTTCAGCAGGAAATAGGGAAAGGAAATGTTAGTCTTTATTTCAAGGGGAAAGGAGTATAAACATAGGATGGTTTATTTAAAATTATGCAAGGCACTCGTCAGACTACAGCTAGAACACTATTAACAGTTTTCTATAAAAAGGCATACTGGCACTGGAGACAGTCCAGTGAAGGTCATGAGGCTGATAAAAGTGATTTTGAGAGCTATATAATTGAGCCTTATAAAGCATGTGTATACTTTCTTGAAGCTAGTCATGAGACATAGGATACACTCTGTAGTTTAAGTGACCCAGATTCTAGTGACCAATCGCAATGTAGAAATATGAAAATGTGACCCTACAATTCTGTTCTAAGACTGACAGGGCTGTTTTCAGGTGGAGTTTGGAGGATGGTATCTGCTTTCCACAGATACCTGTACTAAAATCAGATTCGGAGCCTAATACAGAAAGGTCACTTTCCAAAGCAGAATCAGTTTCAGCACATCTACTGTTGGAACTCTCAATGGTGCTTTTGTTCACTTCAGACTCAGCTATTCCAATGCTCCCCTGGTTGGCCATCAATTTAGCACCTTCTGTAAACTTGAGTTCATCAAATTCTGCTGCCTGTTTCCTAACTCTAGGCACTTGGTGAATTGCTTCTTTAAAAGAGCAGGCAGAGTTGGCTGAATGGCCTCCTTCTACATTGCAACCATTCTAAAATCTAACTCTCACCAATGTCCCTCTCCCCAACCATTCCTGTGCTCATTTACCAACAGCGTCTCCTGGCTTATTATTTTGTTCAAATGCCACCCCAACTCCTCATGATCTTAGTCAACCCCACTGCAACTCTGTTACCTCCTTGAGTACTAAAATCATGCAAGATCTAGATTCTCTCCCAGTTCTGGCAGTTTGAGCATTGCAAATCTTGTTTGCCCCATTAGTAGGCCTGTGCTTTCGTAAGTCTTGGTCTTAAGGTCAAGAATTTCCTGCTTGAACCGCACTCGTCTTCTTTCTTTCTCTAAGTTGAGCCGCAGCTCTAACCAAGCTCTCATATCCCAGTGCAGCCAACGATTACTGGATCATTTCTCCTTTGAAGCTTGATAGGATTTTTTTCTATGATTTAAAAAATATAAATATAAGCTGCAATTGTTGCATGACCTTGCATCAGCAATACAGACCTGTTGGCAGCTCCTCTGCCATTCTGTCAGCTCTTGATATAAAAGTAAATGCCGTAAGCTCAAAAAGTAAAGCAAAAGTAGCAACATCCCCGAAACCTGTGATGTCGGGAGTCTCCACGGGCTCAATGTATTGTAAAGTGGTGGCGGCGAAGGTTGTATCCTTGTAAGGGAACGCTTTCCAACATGTAAAATTAATATTATGTGGCTGCATGATTAATGGCAAATTTTACACGCTTAATCACCAGCGAGGTAAGCCACGATGTTTATTACTTCACTATGGAAAATAATCCAAGTTTAGATGTATGCCACTGTTTTATGGTGGCTTCCAGGCACGAGGTTAACTACTAGGATGGTTACATAACCATTTATTATTTACCATAGGCCAACAGACACTTTCATTGTGCAATTAAATGGTGTCTGTGTCAAACTTTGAAGTGGAATTGCAGAGTATTCAATAAAATGTTAAAGTCCGCAGAGAAAAAAACTGGAGGATTATGGAGCAAAATAAATTAACGTGAATGTAATTTATGTACAGATCAACCAACATATTTAATCTACCAGTTTATGGACTGCCAGAAGCCAAGTCTATAATTGCTATTTATTGCTTCGAGGTTTGTTTTGTTGGCGACGGAGGGGATTATCTAAACTTTAACATTGCGAAAAACACTCCGGGACGGAAGTTCAACAAGTTTATCCATGCCGGATCTGTTTATTTCTTATTCGTATTGCTCACATCTTTAAAAGAAAACTCAACGAGTAGGGATCTCATCCTCCCCCCCACCCATTTAATAATGAGTCAATCCGGAGCCGCAAGGCAAGACCCTGCTATCACTCCTTTTTCTTTCCACATTAAAAAGACACCGACCCTGGGAACCGTGGATGGAAATGACGATGAAACCCGTTACCTGAATACATTGTTTTAATACTGTAGATTTCAGCAACATGACAACAAACTAAAAGGCGGGGTGGGGGTGGTGCAGAATGCAGAGTTCACGAAGGGGATGTGAAATGGTAAAACTAAAGATGGCATCTTTCGTATGTACTCTAGTTTTTGGGGACAGCATTTCAGGGCGATTATTAAAGGACACTTCTTCAGCATTGTACAATCGCCTCTCCGTATTGCTTTGCTGGGGAATGGAATGCGATTTAGAGTTCATATCCAGCAGCACAGAGTGAGCGGTCTGCAGGACAGTGCAGTTAGTTTGGACTATGTTTATTGCACTCTTTGCTTGATTATATGTTGTGTACCACAGGGTGACATAAGCAGCGTGCAACGTGCAGCGCGCCCTATAATTTTTAGGCTCTTTGAAATTTGTGCACGATACAGTATAGCCAAAGGAACAGGTTATCCGAAAACAAAATTAAAATACTGTGGACGCTGGAAATCTGAAATAAAGACTGTTGAAAAACTCACATCATTGAGCATCTATAGAGAAATGACACGTTAAATTTTCAGGTATGAATTCTTAGATTAAACCAGATAACAACTACGACTTAGCTTTTTTTTGCTTTTCTTTTAAGTAATGATTAAATCCCAAGTTTTCAGTCAAGGCTTCCACACAAAATTCCACAATTTTTATTTGGCTCAGTGTAAACAAATTAAAATATCATTTCATTACAAATGTTCAGCGGCCTATTAACGCTATCTGATGATTCAACCGACAATTTCATACAGTCTCTTCAGAACTGTAGCAGTTTTTTTTTAAAAAAGTAAAAAACATCACGAACTCCTTCAAAACCACCACCAGCCGTCAGAATATAACATGGTTGAACAATTCTGCCACTGCTGCTGTGGCAACAGCTCCAAGGTGAAATTCCCCTTCCCTGAAAACGTTACGGTTTGCTTTAATCAATAAGTCGCTAACAAAATCAGTCATTGCTGTTCTTAAAGTGCAAGCTCCTGGGTCAGACATGGGAAACGAGAAAGAAATATGTAATCTCGTATTAACGGTGAAAATTCACACATCAGTTATATGGAAAACATTGAAATCACATTTTCAAAACCTTTTCCTCAAACACATTGTCTCATTTCTATTCTTTCCCCTAAATGATGGCAGATCTAGAAATGAAGTTTAGTCACTGGACTGTGCAACACATCAGTCATGGCTGTATTTGCAGCTGATTACATGAAAACATCATTTAGCAACAGTGTGTGGTCAATTTTAATCCTGGTAAAACACCACAAAATTACACTATATTGATCTATTTAAAAAAGTAGGTTCAATCACGGTCAGTCCTTCTGATATTTGATCTAGAGGCTGGAAATACTCTACCAATATCTTATGCATCTTTGTTCAAATTGACACAAGGCTCTATTCTGTATCCTCTATCCTGATCCAATCTTAAAAATACCTATTACGTAAACAAATAGTCAATTTCTATCCTAAACTCATCCTATTTAATCACACAAAACTAGGTTAAACAGGTTAAGAAAGGTGGTGAACAGGAAAATGAACTTATGAGAATGTAATGCCAATCACCCTGAAAGGGAACCCAAAAAACAAACGTAAATTCTACACAAGTCACGACAGATGGAGTAAAGAGAACTATAGATGGTTAGGATTTCTGCGCAAGGCCAGCAAACGGACTGAATTCTTGCATTAATTTTTACTCAAGTAGGGGAATCTAACAGAGTAGGATTAAAAATGAAGTCATTAAAGGCAATTTTAGTATGTTAATTGAAAGAAAGGTTCTGATGGTTTGCATCCCAAGTTGCTAAAGGAAATGGTTGTGGAGATAGTGGAAGCATTTGTTTTTTTAATCAAGCTATGATACGGGAAGGTACCAGACAATTGAAACAGTGGCAAACACAACATGCTTATTCAAGAATGGTGCAAGCACATACCCAATAACCACGGTTCAAATGAAAAATAGGTTAAACAGGTCAAGAGGAAAGGAGAAGTGGTAGTTAAGACTGCAAAAGAAATAACATGACAAAACTTTGGAATCCTTAATCATGTAAAAGTATGACTGAAGGAGAACCAGAACAAAAGACCAATCATTTTCTTTACAAAATAATGAAGTTGATTAAGGGAATACAGCAGATGCTGTCTATTTGGATTTTAACAAAGCATTGGATAAAGATAGCATATAAAAATTATTACAGAATCCCTAGTGTGGAACCAGGCCCTTTGGCCCAACAAGACCACACTGACCTGAACAGCATTCCACCCAGAAACAACCCCCTTTAACCCCCACCCCCAATCTCAGCATCCCTGAATACAATGAGCAATTTAGCATGGCCAATTCACCTACCCTGCACCTCTTTGGTCTGTGGGAGGAAACCAGAGCACCCAGAGAAAACCCATGCAGACACGGGGAGAATGTACAAACTCCAGACAGTCACCCTAGGGTGAAAACAAACCTGGGTCCTTGGTACTGTGAGGCAGCGGTGCTACCCACTCAGCCACTGTGCCGCCCTGTAGAACAAATTAAGACCATGGAATATAAAGTCAGAATAAGTAAATTTTAAAAGTTGCTAAAAATTAGAAAGCAGAGGGGCATGGTCAATGATTTACTTTTTCAGATTGGAGGGTGATAGACAGGACTGCTCCAAGACAGTGCTAAAAGCAACATTTTCTTATAATCGATAAGCATATAGTACAGAAGAGGCCTTTTTGTTCATGGATTCTGCACAAATACTACTCTAAATCCACACAAGTCCCACTTTCCCACCCACGACCTTGAATGTTATGTATATTGAGTGTTCCTTTTTAAAGGGTTATGAAGTTTCCCACCTCCGTTCCAGATTCCCAACTCTCTGGGTGAAAAAGCTTTTTTCCTCCTCAAATCCCCACTGAACCTCCTACCTTTCATCTTAAAATTACGCTCCCGTGTTATTGACCCTTCGGCTAAGAGGAACAGCTGCTTTCTATTTACCCTGATCCCTCAATCAGGTCTCCTCTCAGTTCTAAAGAAAACAACCCAAGCTTATCCAGCCTCACTTCATAGCAAAACTGCTCCATCCCAGGCAAACACCTTGGTGAATCTCCTCCACAACCATTCCAGTACAATCCCATCCTTCCTATAATGTTTATGACCAGAATTGCACACAGTACTCCAGCTGTGGCCTACACAAAGTTTTGTGCAGCCCCACATGGCACCTCTGCTTTTATAATCTATATCACAACTAATAAAGCAAGTGACCTGTAGACAACCTGTCCCCGCCACCTTCAGGGAACTGTGGACAAACACTCCCAGAGTCCTGTTCCTCTGAACTGCATAGTGACCTGCCATTCATTGAGTACTTGCCTGTCTTCTTCCTTCTAAAGTGCAAACTTACCAATACTCTCCACCACTCATTTTCTTCTATACTCTTTATATCACAAATTATAACAGATTCAGCACAGCTGCCTGTGGTACACCACTGCATACTGGCCTCCAGTCACACAAACAGCCTTCTACTATCATACTATCTCCAAGCCAATTTTGGATCCAACATGGCAGGTTACCCTGATCCCATCTGCTTTTGACTTTTTTTCCCCCCCCCCCCCCCCCCCATGTCCCATGTATGGAGACTCTTCCAAGATATCACTCATTCTGAGTACTTAATTAATAATGTCATAACACTTCTCCTTTTACACTATTCCCTGTCATGCCTGAGGATCCTGTACTCAAGAATATTGAGCTGCCAGTTCTTCCCCTGCATCAACCACATCTGTGATGGCAACATCACAATTTCAATTCAATCTACACCCCAAACTCATCTGTCTTACTTATAATACTTGGTAGAGACGATCTAGCCTCAATTTACTCCCTTGAAACTCAACTTGACTGAACTCCCTCTGCCTGACTCCCTTACTAAAGGATGCTGTATCTCAATTGTACCAACACGGTGTACCTTCCCTAACAAATGAAATTCCTTTCGACAGCACTTGCAAACCCATCCAAAACAATGCTGGTCCCATTTTCCTTCAGGTGCAGACCACCCCACTTGTACAGATCATACCTTCCTGAGAAATTATCCTAGAAATCCAGGGATCAAAAGCTTCCTTCTTGCACTAATGCATTCATCTGCACAATTCTAATTCTGTACTTGCTAGCACATGGCACTGTAAATCATTCAGGATTACAACTTTTGAGGTCCCAGTCATGAAACTGTCTAGCTTCCAAAATTCTTGATCCAAGATCTTATCACTCATTCTACTTGTATCATTGGCACCAATGTGTACTAAGACTTCTGCTTTGCCACACTTCCCCTTCAGGATACCTCTGAGCAGCTGCACAGCAAAGTCTTGGATCTTGGAATGTGGAGTAATATTTAAAAATTTGCTAGTGCCACAAAACTTGAAAGTGGCCTAAAACAGACATAGACAATGAGAATGGGCAGATGGCAGACGAGATTTAATTAAGAGAGATGGTACATTTTGGCAGAAGGGATGGAGAGGGGTGATATAGACTTAATGGAAATGAAACAATCTTAGAAAGAGGATTAGAAATGGTCTAAAATTGAGGATATCCTAATAGAAACAAAGTGATACACAAATACGTTTCATCTCATAACGACTGTAGCTCTGCCCACCAAGAGTGGCTGATTCATAAAAAGCCAAAAGCATACAACTTGGAAGTCATGGTCAATCAATACAAATTTTTAAATGAAGTTAATCAGAATCAATAAATATGCATATTATAAAAAAAGTGTGAAAATTGTAGACAAAATGCATAGAAAACAAAAAACTGTGACTGACACTATTTCAAACAGTTTTATTAGCATTGCAGTTCCTTGATTTTATTAGTCCTCTCTGCACATCTGGATGGCTTACAGTTCATCTGTCCGTGATAGCTCATCACTGCAGATCGATCGCTGCCGGACAAAACTACAAAATAACGTTTTACATTTTAAAAACGTTTGCCATTTTATTTGCAACTATTTTAAATACAAAGAATATAGACGGATATATTTCCCATTTATAATTTCATGTAAACAAAAGTAGCAGAAATGTATACAACAGACTTGTTTCTTCCAATCCAATCAATGAATTAAATGGTGGTTTGTGTATTATTGATTAAAAAGTTCTTGCTAATTCATATTAACTAAATTCAAACTCCTTAGATCTGATAACTATTGCAATAAATTCAATCATCCATCTGTTTATCCTGACCCTGTGGTTGAACACTGAATAAAACTTCAAAACATGGTCCCAATGCATCTCCGGAGGCATTAGTTTATTTCAGGATACAGCTCAGCTCTGCGGCGCATTTTTCTCTGTAGTGAATAATCTTTTCACAATTTGTGGGTGTGGGGGGAGGGGGGGGGGGAGGGGGAGAAATGGGGAAAAAAAGCAACTGATTTTGAAACCGATAATTCCCCCACTTCCCACATGGTTTAAGCGACATTAAGGGCACTCTCAAAAGGTGGCATGTCGTTGTATCAGACAACTGAACCCCTGTGCTTTAGAGTACATGTCACAGTCACATTTTCAAAAACTACACAGCCAATTGCTGAAATGATACTGACGGTTACCATGTTCCCTTTCTTCCCCCATTTTATTTCTTGTACATGGTTAAGTTAATCAGAATAGCAGTTGTTGGAACTGTGTACAACACGTTTTCCATTGTGGCGTTTTTGAAAAGTAGTCTGTCAATAACTTTAGTCATTATCTTCTTCCTCCTCTTCACTGTCCTCAATTCCCTCACTGTCTTCCTGATCCTCCTCCTCCTCTTCCGTCTCTGGAATATCCCACTGTGGATGAGTTTCTGGTATTTGCTTTGCCTCTTGGACTTCAAACTAAATAGAAAAATGAACAATACCACACAAGAAACTCAAATGGGCAATACAAAGTACTGCAAATAAAAAGTAGCATTTCTCTAGGTATGAGCAATTATGAAATAATTAACTTTTAAGTATGTTTTCAGTATATTCAAGGCCGAGTCCTCAATTCATTTGAAGAATTTCACTTTTGAATTCCTCAATGATATTGTTATTCTGAACTCCACCACCATTCTCAGTCAAATGACATCAGGTTGACTTCTAATTTAAAAAATATTTCTCAGCAAGCCATATTACAAATTGCAACCAAAATTCATATGGAATGCTTCACTTTCCAGCTTTGAGGAAACTACCACAATGGAACAGATTTCAAACAGAACTGGCAATTCAATTCTCTAGGCATCCACAAGGTGCTTCAGGCCGTCAGCAACAGCATATCTAAATTCAACTTCAACGCATATCCCCTACTCTACCACCACTAAGGCAGGAGATAACCATGGCTCAATGCAATGTGCCATGGGGCATGTCAGGAGCAGCATAAGGCATCTTTAAAAATAAAGCTGGTAAAGTTGCAACACAGGACTACCTTTGATCAGAAACTGGAGCGGACCAGCAATATAAATACTGTGACTATGATAGCAGGTCGAAGGCTGGAAATTCTGCAGAGAATAAATCACTTTCTGAATCTCTGGAACTTGTCCACCATCTATATGGCACAAGTCAGGAGTGTGGCATAATGCTCTCCACTTGTCTGAATGGATGCAGGTCCAACAACTCCATTCAGAATGAAACAGCTTTTTTTTTTAAATTGACACCCTATCTGACATCTTCAATATTCATTCCCTACACCTCTGACAATGTGTACCAATCAACAAGATGCGCTGCAGGAACTCAGATGGTGTTGAGAGAGCATCTTCCAGATCCACAACCTCTATCATACAGAGGTACAGGAGCAGCAGATGCATGGGATCATCACCAAGTTTCCCCTCCAAGTCACATACCATTCTGACTTGGAGATAAATTGCTGCTCCTTCACTTCGGCTGGCTCAAAAATTCTGAAGTTTCCCACCAGCAACGTTTGGATCTACACAAGTGGTTGCAGTGGTTCAGCAGCTTACCATCACCACATTGTCAACGCAATTATGATGGGCAATAAATTCCAGAGATGCCTATCCAATGATTAAAAAATGACAGCCTCTCTGCAGAGCCAGACACCAGGAATACAGCTAACCAAAGTCATCAAGTAGTGTGTAAATGGCTTGTAGGTAAGAAACAGAACATTTCTGTAGATGCAGGTAGTCATCCAATAATATCATTTGCACAACTACCCTGACAGGTGCAAAGCCTCAATTTGTGATAAGTGGACATTTTGCAAACCAACTGAAGGTAAATTCACTTGTCTGAAGATGCAAATACGTGGATTGCCTGCTAGTCTGGTACCTCTGAAACATGTCAGATAGGAGATTGCAGTTTTAAACACTTATTGCTTCCAGTAGTTGTGTTGGAAGGAAATAATTATTTCACTTAATGTTTCCTGACTGCCATGTGCCTATAGACAAAAACAAAACCAATTCTATATTACTATGCAATCTCTGCAGTGAACCCATTACCATCCTTGCCTAGCTTAAACTTACATTTTGCCTGCACAACAAACACACTTAAATTAATATTACAATGGGAATTAGTGATAGCAAAACCTGGACTATAGAAGTGACAGTTCAATGCCAGGGGAGTTAAATCACTGTGTAGAACAGTCACTGGAAGTCAAATTAAATTGTCTAATGGTGAACAAATATGAGTTGCTACAGAAAGGCAAGAACGTAATAAAGTTATTCTTTTACCTTTAATGGCCTGATTAGATCTAAACCCATGTAAGAATCAGATCTCAGGATCACAGAATACTGATAATTGCCAGGTTTATATGGTGCAGAGAATTTCAATTCAATCTGAGAGAAAAATAAGACAGGTTTAAACAAACTCTGAAGAATAATTAGGTGTAAAACAAAACTGAACATTTGTATGACCCAATAATCAATATTTAGCATTCCATATTACAGGAGGTTAGACAATTTTCATAATTAGTAGCCAAACCTGTTAACGTATTAAGTAATCACAATGTTTAAGATCAATACGAATAATTAACTGGCCTGGAGCTTTTATTTCAATGAAACCAATTATCACTTGACAGGATATTTTTCAAAAATCAGCTCAATAAGGAAAAGAAATTCATTGGGTAGATATAAACAATCTCAAAATTTTTACTAAAAGTTATTTTCCAGAAAGCACACTTTTGTACTTAAATTAAAAACAAAAACAAAGTTTCACAGAGTTTAATGTTTAAACTGAACATTCTAAACCCCAATGTTCTGACTGTCCCTTTCCATTCCTCAAAGCTCCACGCTGACCTGATATATTGAAGTTATATCAGGTAAAAGCAGAAAAACATTTTAAGTTGTCCATGTGATGAAACACTTTCTGCTGCAGCTCTAAGCGTTACATCTACAGAATTTATGCTGAGATGCACACAGAAAAAAAACACTGACAGCACAATGAACATCAACCTCCATAAATCTGGCATTACTACTACTTCAGGGAATCTAGAGAGCCACATAATTTAACTTTATGCTATAAACTGTCCAGCATGGTCCATGCTTTGAAGAAATTAAATTGTTTACCTCCTCCTCTTCTCGAAGAGTACATACATGGTATGGCATTGATATTAATGTATGTTCTTTCCTGTCTGCGATGTAAAGCCACCACCATTCTTGTTTTTCCTGTCACAAAAAGTTTATTGTAAAACACCAGTTTTTAGGAGGCCATGAGCCACAGCACCTCAAGTTTACAATGTCAGAAATGCTAATGCCCACCTTTAAAAAAATGAAATAGAGGATTTATTTGGTAAGAGGCATGTAATTTGTTACAGGTTTAAGTAAGACAGACAAAGAAAAGTTCATCCCATTCACTGAAAGTACGAGGACCAGAAGGCATAGATTTAAGGCTTCGGGCAACAGATATAGCAGAGATGAGAGGGAAGAGGGATTTTTTTTTTTACACAGCCAATGATTAAAGGTCTGAGAGATAAGGCTAGTGGAAGCAGAGATAATATATTATTTCAAAATTGGATGGACATTGAGGGCAACAGGTTTGCAGAGTTACAGGGATAGAATGGGGATATGGCACTTGTAGGATTGTTCTCCTATAAGCACAATCTCAACAGGCAGAATGGCTTTCATCTGCAACATAAAAGCACAAATATAAATCAACAGTTGTGATCTTCTCGCTGTTTTGCTTCCTGGCAAAATGTTAGGGGGGGCTCCTTACACCTTTGTCCACTCTCCTCCAGCATTCACTACTTCACTTCACTGATCTCTCAGCTACCTCATTAAAGCTCAAATAAAGTTGTCCACATGCACATACACAAACAAACTTAGGAGTGTACTATGTGAGATAATGGGAACTGCAGATGCTGGAGAATTCCAAGATAATAAAATGTGAGGCTGGATGAACACAGCAGGCCAAGCAGCATCTCAGGAGCTCAAAAGCTGACGTTTCGGGAAGGGTCTAGGCCCGAAACGTCAGCTTTTGTGCTCCCGAGATGCTGCTTGGCCTGCTGTGTTCATCCAGCCTCACATTTTATTATCTTCGAGTGTACTATGTGGGTGGCTAGTTGTATGAAGACAGGGGGACTCCACTCAATGCATTCAATACATGAATTCAAATGGAGCAGCCAGATCACAGCACTGAATCTTAGCAGTCTAACATTATACTTAAAGTACAGATAATTAATATTTCAAACGAGATTTTGTACGAACCTCAGGAAAGTATAGGGTATGAACTGGATGGGTAATCTTTGATTTGGTTTCAAGTAGGGCCCGCTCTCTTCTTTGGATACTTTGCTGTAGTGCTTCCCATTCCTGTTTGAAAGTGAATGACATGTCAAAAATTATAATGTTCACATTCAACATGTAGAATTTTATACACCAGTCTATTCTGAATTAGTCTTTTAATTAAGTCTCCAAACTTCCCAACAGATTACAGAATTCTCAGAATTGTTCAAAAATCCCTCTATGGGCTTGCTCTTCGCGATTTCTATAATCATCTCTGGTCCCAAATACACATTTGTGCATTCCCAATTCTGTCCTCTTCTGCATGCAAGATTTTAATTGAACCACTACCGGTGGCCATGTCTTCAGTTCCTTCTTTAAAGAAGATCTGTTAGGATTAGCCTATTGAACCAGGTTTTTGGTCATGTGAACCAATAACCCCTTATACGGCTGAGTGTCATGTTTCGTATTAGAACGTTCCTGTAAAATGCCACGGGATGTTTAACTATATAAAAAGTTCTCGTTATGTGGCAGACCAGTGAGGTAAGGATGTGATGTGGCAGAGGTTAAACATTAACTATCACAAAACAAATCAATATATTCAATTTCTTTTGACAAATTTTCTCTTCAGAAACAATTTCCTCCTTGCTGGGTAGAAACATAGGAACAGAAGCAGGCCATTCAGCCTCTCAAACCTGTTCCACCATTCCAGGAGATCCTGGATTATGTGGCCTAACAGCATACGCCTGCCTTTGGCCCAAATTCCTCAATATTTTTGCTGCACAAAAATTTCTTTCATATTTATAATTAACAACTGTCCAGTATCCTCTGGTGTTTGTTGAAGAGAATTCCAAACATCTACAACCTCTGATTGAATTAGAACTGCCAATCACTATCTACCATCCTGCTGAAATCTGGACAGCAAGTTAAAATGAGGTGGTGATGGTTCGTGATAGTATTGCTTAACTGTTACTCCAGAGACCCAGCTAATGTTCTGGGGACGCAGGCTTGAATCCCACCACAGCAGATGGTGGAATTTGAAATCAAGAAAATATCTGGAATTAAGAATCTAATGATGACAATGAATCCAATGTCAATTCTTAGAAAAACCCATTTGGTTCACTAATATCCTTTAGGGAAGGAAATTTGCCATCCTTACCTGGTCTGGCCTACATGTGACTCCGGACCCACGGCAATGTGGTTGACTCTCAACTGCCCTTTGAGCAAATAAGGATGGGTAATAAATGCTATCTAGCCTGCTACGCCCTCATCCCATGAAGGAATGAAGGAATGAAGGAATGAATAGGATTTTCAGCCTCAGGTAACACTACAGTTGGGCCTCATCCTTTTGTTATCCGAATTCATAAAGCAGACAGTCCAATAGGCCAGCTGTGTTTGATTCCCCTGATCCAACCAAGTATTCAGAGAACAACTCTAGGCTATTACACAGTGTGGAGCTGGAGGTACACAGCAGGTCAGGCAGCACCAGAAGGGCCAGAAAGGTGATGTGTCAGGTCAGGGCCCTTCTTCAGAAATGGGGGAGGGGAAGGGGGCTCTGATGATCTTCCCAATGTGGCCTCCTCTACATCGATGAGACCAAGCGGAGGCTCGGAGACTGCTTTGTAGAGCACCTATGCTCAGTTCGTGACAAACAACACTGCCCAGTCGCAAACCACTTCAACTCCCTGGGCAACATGTCCATCCTGGGCCGCCTGCAGTGTCACAACGATGCCTCCCGGAAACTGGAGGAACAGCACCTTATATTACACCTTGGAAGCCTACAACCCAATGGTCTCAATCTGGACTTTATAAGCTTCAAAGTGTCCCAGCCCAACTTGATCCCAAGACAAGCACACCCCTCCCCCTCATCCCCACCTCCCTGCTCCTCCCAATTCACTGACCAATCCCCATCACTACCTACCTATCATCGCTCCCCCTCCACCACCATTTCTGAAGAAGGGTCTCGACCCGAAACGTCAGCTTTCCGGCTCCGCTGACGCGGTCTGGCTTGCTGTGTTCCTCCAGCTCATACTGGGTTATCTCAGACTCCAGCATCAGCAGTTCTTACAACCTGAGTGAACTATATGCTATTACTTTTCTACAAGATCAAAAATCAAACCAGAGATTATTCCCTGTCTTCATGAGCTATCAGGAAACTAAGGCATTCTGCTAAGCAACGTACAGTATTATTACAGAATAGGAAATTTAATTCCAGTCAGCATACCCTGCTTGAGGCCTATCCCAAACCATTTCTAATTAATACCTCTCAATCTCACCCCAAAAATATGTTAAATCACTTGAAGCATTTATACGATTTGCTTGTACAACCATTCCAAACAGCCTTTCCACAAATCAATTTTCTTTTGAACTTGAAAGAAATGCACCAACTTCACTTGGCCTCTCGATTTAAAATACTTTTCTTGCTGCTGCAGATCATGAGTATACAGTACAAATTCCCTGTCACAGTTAAAACTGGAAGGATGCAACAAGAGACTCCCAGTAAATTACAAATTCTATCAGCGATAATAGGAACTGCAGATGCTGGAGAATCCAAGATAACAAAGTGTGGAGCTGGATGAACACAGCAGGCCAAGCAGCATCTCAGGAGCACAAAAGCTGATGTTTCAGGCCTAAACCCTTCATCAGGAAAGGGGGATGGAGAGAGGATTCTGAAATAAATAAGGAGGGGGGGGGGGGGGGGGTGGGGGGAAGGCAGATTGAAGGTGGATAGAAGAGAAGATAGGTGGAGAGGAGACAGACAAGTTAAAGAGGCAGGGATGGAGCCAGTAGAGGTGAGGTGAGTGTAGGTGCAGAGGTAGGGAGGGGATAGGTCAGTCCAGGAAGGATGGACAGGTCAAGGGGGCAGGATTAGGTTGGTAGATGTGGGGGTGCGGCTTGAGGTGGGAGGAGGGGATAGGCAAGAGGAAGAGCAGGTTAGGGAGGTGGGGACGAGCTGGGCTGGTTTTGGGATGCAGTAGGGGGAGGGGAGATTTTGAAGCTTGTGAAATCCACATTGATACCATTGGGCTGCAAGGTTCCCAAGCAGAATATGAGTTGCTGTTCCTGCAACCTTCGGGTGGCACCATCGTGGCACTGCAGGAGGCCCATGGTGGACATGTTGTCTAAGGAATGGGAGGGGGAATTAAAATGGTTTGCGACTGGGAGGTGCAGTTGTTTATTGCGAACCGAGCGTAGGTGTTCTGCAAAGCAGTCCCCAAGCCTCCGCTTGGTTTCCCCGATGTAAAGGAGGTCACAACGGATATAGCGGATGCAGTATACCATATTGGCAGATGTGCAGGTGAGCATCTGCTTGATGTAGGAAGTCTTCTTGGGGCCTGGGTTGGGGGTGAGGGAGGTGGTGTGGGGACAGGTGTAGCACTTCCTGTGGTTGCAGGGGAAAGTGCCAGGTGTGGTGGGATTGGAAGGGAGTGTGGAGTGGTCAAGGGAGTCACAGACAGAGTGGTCCCGCCAGAAAGCAAACAAGGGTGGGGAGGGAAAAATGTCTGGTGGTGGAGTCGGATTGCAGATGGCAAAAGCATCAGAGGATGATGCATTGGATCCAGAGGTTGGTGGGGTAGTATGTGAGGATGAGGGGGATTCTCTTTTGGTGATTATTGCGGAGACACGGTGAGAGGGATGAGTTGCGGGAAATGCAGGAGACACCGACGAGGGCGTTCTTGACCACTGCAGGAGGGAAGTTGCAATCCTTGAAAAAAATGGAGCACGTGAGATGTAGGTGAGTGGAATGCCTCATCCTGGGAGCATATGTGGCGGAGGCAAAGGAATTGCAAATAGGGGATGGCATTTTAGCAGGAAGGTAGGTGGGAGGTGGTGTATTCTAGGTGGCTGTGGGAGTCGGTGGGCTTGAAATGAATATCGGTTTCTAGATGGTTGCCTGAGATGGAGACAGAGGGGTCCAGGAAGGTGAGGGAGGTGTTAGACAAATTCTACTTGCTTTTGCACGAGTACAGCATCAATGAAAAGCTGAGTAAAGAATGAAAATGCATGTGAAAAGCTACTTCAGATGTTAAAAGATCTTTAAAAATACACAATTAGAATTTTAGATCTGTTTTATCAGGGGTGGGAAATGGAGTGGTTTGGTGGGGTCCAATTACCTTTAGGTATTAATGTAGTACATTGCATTAAATTCCCATTGGATCGCAAACAAAAATGGTTTACTCCTTAAACAATATCTCAACCCGGGTTAACCGTCAGTCCAAATGCAAAAATTAATGTTCCCTCACTCAACCGATGTGAATGATCACTGAAATAGGGCTAGCATATAGTGAGGTCAGAGCTGCTGAATATCTCATGCAAAACTTGTGTTACTTTTTTTCTTCTGAAGTAAATGTTGGCATAAAGCAAAAGAAAAGATGACAAAGAAGTTGTTGTCTCGAAAATGGCTTAGAACTTAGAGCCAATACAAATTAGGAACAGATTGTAGGTTATAATCTCTTTAATCCAAATCAAACAAATATCAAGTTGCAAGCAGGTTTACACTTTCAAATACTGCTGCTTTTAGTAATCTACAATTTGCAGCTGTTAACTTGAATTACTAAAGGTGGGATTTTTTCCAATTATTAATTATTTAGTTTAAAAACGATACACTGTTTGTCCAACAGACAATTAGCACAAATAATTGGTACCATTTTAGAAGATTCCTGAGGTAGACAGAAATGAACAAAAATAAGTAAAAGAAGTTACATTTGCTTCAAACCAATTCATTTGCTTCTTTGATACCATTTCAACAATGTTAAACTGAATCTACCTGGCAAAAAGAAAAGCTTATGAATCCAACCCTTTTCCACAGTACAAACGTACTCCTAATGAATTAAACTTGTACCCTACAAGTGGGTCTTTGTCAGTTCTCCTAAATAAAAATCTACCAGGAAGTGAACAAGAGACACAAACTGACTTGCCCACTTTACAGATGAAACAGTTTCTCTGCGTCCAAACTATTTAACATTTTATCATCTCAAAAATCAGGCCAAACCCAATTAAGTTAATCACCATCCCATTAGTCATCAGCAAAGTATAGTGGGATTCTATGATACTGGTAACAAGCAGCACCTACTCAGCAACAGCCTATTTACTGGCTCTCAGTTTGGGTACTGCCAGGACCTTTCAGCTCTAGACCTCTTTTGTTCCTTCACAGTTTGTGGAGATTGACAGTATTTGTTACCTTGCCTCATCAGATCGCAATTAAGACTCAACCACTCCAGAGTCTGGAGTCACATACTAGCCAGAACAGACAAGGACATAAGACTTGCTTTCCCAAAAGACAGTGAACCAAGAGGGTTTTTATGGACAGAGATAATGGGAACTGCAGATGCTGGAGAATCCAAGATAACAAAGTGTGGAGCTGGATGAACACAGCAGACCAAGCAGCATCTCAGGAGCACAAAAGCTGATGTTTCGGGCCTGGACCCTCTCTGATGACCCAAACTTTGTTATCTTGGCTTCTCCAGCACCTGCAGTTCTCATTATCTGTTTGCAAGATATAGTAGGAACTGCCGATGCTGGAGAATCTGAAATAACAAGTGTAGGCCCGAAACGTCAGCTTTTGTGCTCCTAAGATGCTGCTTGGCCTGCTGTGTTCATTCAGCTTCACACTTTGTTATCTTGGGTTTTTATGGAAATGGTTTCATCACAGCCATTAGTCTAGCTTTATTAATTTTGACTGAAATTGAACTGAAATTCCCCAGGAACTGGGTGGGACTGAAAATTGTGTCCTATAGCACAAGCATAGACCTTTGGATTACTAGTCGAGTTACAATATGCAACTGTCTCTTCATTTCAGTATTGGTCCAGAAATGAATTAAAGAACTAAATTCCGGAGAACAGGGAAATGGCATTGCCTTGAAACCAGCACGGCATTTGACCAAGTTTTGCATCAGAGAGCCCTAGTAAAATTGAAATGGGTTTCAGAGGAAAAAAAACTCTCCACTAGATGGAGTCATATCTAGTACAACAATCTGAGCCCTACGGCACTGATACAGGAGATCCTCAATGCAATGTCCAAGGCCTATCCATCTTCAGTTGCTTCCTCAATGACAGCCGCCCTATCATAGTTGAAGATGCTTGCAATTGATCAGTGACTGCTCCGTTCACATCTTCAGAAATGAAACAGTCTGCATTTGGACAGAGCAAAACCTGAATGATATTTTGGTCTTGGTTAAGAAGTGGTAAGATTAAACAGCAGACAATGACCAACCACAACAGAGATTGTTAGACTATCTCCCTTCAACATTCAATACATACCCATTGCTGAATTCCCCTATCACCAACATCTTGGGAGTCACCACTGACTCGAAACTGTACTGCACCAGCTATTTGAATGCTTGATTAAAACAGCTGGTCAGCGGTTGGATGTCCTGCAGCAAATCTCTCACCTGACTTCCCAAAATCCGTCACTATCCACAAGTTAGAAGCCTAATGGAATATGCTCCACTTGCCAAGGTATGTGCAACTATGACAACATTCAAAAAGCCCAAAATCATCCAGCTGTCCCTCTAACACCACATACATAGCAGCAACATGCATCTTTACAAACTGTACTGCAGCAACACACCAACATTCCTTTAAATAGCACCTTGAAAATGTGCCAAAAAGAATAAGAGCAGCAGCAGTAACCTGGAAACATCTGCAAATGCAAGTTCCCTCCAAGCAATACACCATCTTTATTCTGAAATATACTGCCATTCCTTCACTGTCACTGGATCCAAACCCTGGAACCTCTTCCCTAACAGCACACTCTATATCTACACCAAATGATTTGGATTAGTTTAAGCAGCAAACAACAACTTTCTCAAGGACAATCAGCAATGCATAATGAACATTGGCCTTATCAGCAATGACGTCTCACGAACATGTAAAAATCCTTCATCTTCCAAATTCAAGGAAAAGAAAAACATTTTTAAAAAGTTCCTCCTTCATTCAACCTCTTCAGCACCTTCCTCAATTTGGTGAGCCTTGGTTTGCTTACTTCTGGTCACATGACTATGAGCTCTGAGGGGTAATTTTCTATTTTACAAAGGTACATAAGTAAGTAGTTGAAGTTTATTCCTGGAATACTTCCATGTCATATTTTATGCCACTCATCACTGTCACATTTAAGTACTGGATCAAAAACCTGAAGTATATTTGCATGTATGCCAGTACAAACTTGTATAATAAACCAAGGACGCAACTGATTTTCTTCATGCATATTGTTTGGATCTTGAGGACGAAATGGCATTTATTGGTCCAACTGCACATTATGTTTTGATTTCATTGCTTTCAAAATTTACTCACTGCTTCATCGTCCTTCTCTTCATGCTCTGTTTCTTTGTCACTATCATCATCCTTCTCACTTTGGGAATCTTTGTTGGTTGTCTCTTCCTCAGAATCACTCCCTTTATCTGATAAATCGTCATCTTCCTCCTCTCTGTGTGCTGGATCCTAAAGAGAAAATAAAAATATTGATCTGTACCAAAATAATAACATCCATACAAAATTAGTCTACACTTGACTGAAGTCTGTAGGTCTGGAAATTGTAAAAAACAAAATCTAATATTTCTCAATAAGGATGCTGTGACCAGTGGTATCGCACAAGGATCAGTGCTGAGACCTCTTGTTTGAAACAGACATAAATAGTTTGGATGAAAATGTAGGTTGTCTAATCTGCAAGTTTGCAGATAACACATCTTAGTCATACAGCACTGAAACAGGGCCTTCGGCCCACTCTGCTTATGCCGACCAAGAAACACCAAACTACATTAATCCCATTTACCTAAACTTGGTCCTTCCCTTAAAATGCCCTCTCTCAGGGAGCGCATTTCATATTTCTACCAATCTCTGATGAAAAAGTTTTTCCTCAGATCTTCTCTGAACCATTTGCTCCTTACCTTAAGGTTATGCCCTCGGGTCTCAGACACATCTATCGTGGAAAGAGATTTACTCTGTCTCTGCCTCCCATAATTTCATATACCTTTCAATCAGATCTACCCCTCTGTGAAAAACAAACCCAGCCCAGCCCATCCACACTCTCCTCATAGCTGAGACTTTTCATCCCAGGCAATCTGGTCTGCACCCTCTCTAGTTCAGTCATATAACGTGGCAACCAAAACTGCGCGCAACATCTGATCTCTGACCTAACGATGTTTTATAAAGTTGGAACAATACTTCCTTGCTCCTATAACCTATGACCCAGTTAATGACAGCAGATACCCCGTATGCCTTCTCCATGACCTGGTCTACCTGTGCTAACACCTTCAGAGATCTATAATATTGCATATCAAGCTTACTTTGTTCCTTACTCCTCCCTAGGCACCTGCCATGCATTGTGTATATCCTTCCAATATTAGATCTTCCAAAATGCATCATCTTGCATTTATCAGGATTAAATTTCATCTGCCATTGCGCTGCCTAATTCACCATCTGATCAATATCAGACTGTAGCCAGAGACCATCCTCCTCATTTGTGACAACACCACTAATTTTTCTGTAATCTGCAAACTTATTAATTAAACCAGGCATATCCAAGTTGTTAATAAGCATAAACTGCAAAGGTCCCAGCACCAATCCCTGTGGTACACCAATGGCCACAGGCTTCCAATTACAACCCTCCACCATTACCCTTTGCCCTCCATTTGTAATCTAGTTTTGGGATTCAGCTTGCCAATTTACCTTGGATCCCGTGGGCTCTTACCTTTGGACCAGCCTTCCACGTGGGATCTTTCAAAGGCCTGACATCAACTGCACTACACTCATCAATACATTTAGTCACCTTTTCAAAAAACTCATGTAAATTAGATATCTCTCTGACAAATCAGCACTGACTACCCAAAGCAATCCCTGTCTTTCTAAGTATTGATTAATCCCATCCTTCAGAAATTTTTCCAGTAATTTCCCTACTGCTGATGTCAGACTAACTGGTCCATAATTACCTGGTCTATCCTCACTACCTTTCTCGAATAAAGGAACCACAACAGTGAAAAAGGTTGTCGAAGGATCCAGTAGGATATAGGCCAGTTGGAAAACTGAGTGAAGAAACAACAGATGGAGTTGCATCTGGATATGTGAAGTGACACATTTTGGGAGGTCATACAGCATGAAAACAAACACCTAGGCCCAACTCCATTCCGCCTAAACTGAACTAGTCCCTATTTGCCAATGTTTGGTTCATATTCTTCTAAACCCTTACTATCCATGTACCTGTTTAAATATCTTTAAATGTTGTAACTGTAGCCAACTCTACCACTTCCGAGGCAGCTCGTTCCACATACGAGCGGTGTGTGAAAAAGTTTTCTCCAGGTCCCTTTCAAATCTTTCCCTTCTCCGCTTAAACCTATGCCCTCTAGATTTGGACTCCCCTGTCCTGGCGAAAAGACCTTGACTATTCACCGTATCATTTCTCATGATTTTATATACATCAGCGTCCTGCGTTCCATGGGAAGAGAGTCCCGGTCTATCCAGCCCCTCCTTATAACTCAAAACCTCCAGTCTCAGTAACATACTTGTAAATCATTTCACATCCTTTCCAGTTTAATAACATCCTTCATATTGCAGGGCGACCAGAATTGTACATAGTACTCCAAATATGGCCTCACCAATATCTTTCACAGCCAGAATATAACATTCCTACTCATGCATTCAAAACTCAGACCAATGAAGGCAAACATGCCAAGTGCCTTCTTCACCATGGTCTACCTGTCATGCCACTTTCGATCCTAGGTGTCTATGTTCACCAACACTCCAGGCCCTACAATTAACTGTGTAAGACTTGCCTCAGTTTGTCTTATCAAGATGCAACATCTCACATTTATCTAAACTCCATCTGCTGTTCAAATGCAAGAGGCAAGTACACAGTAAATGGCAGAAACCTTTGACATTGAACATTTGAACATTGATATACAGAGGGATCTTGGGATGTAAGTTCATAGGCTCCTGATAGTGGCAACACAAATGGATAAGGTGGTAAAGACGGCTTACCGCATGCTTGCCTTCATCAGTCAGGCCGTTGAGTATAAAAGCTGGCAAGTCATGTGGAAACTACATAAGATTTTGTCAGGCTACATTCAGAATACCGTATAGTTCTGGTCACTACAAGAAGAACTTGGAGGCTTCAGAGAGGGTGCAGAAGAGGTTTACCAAGACGTTGTTTGGATTGCAGTGTATTAGCTATAAAGGGGAAAGTGAACAAATTTGAATTGTTTTTGCTAGAGCCTCAGAGACAGAGGCAACCTGAGAGTATGGAAAATTGAGGCGCATGGATAGGGTGGATAGTTGGAGTCTCTTTGTCAGGGTGGAAATGTCAAATACCAGGGGACATAAAGTTTAAAAGATGATGTGCGAGGAAATGTTTTGTTTTACAATGAGGCAAGTGAGTGCCTGGAAAGTGCTGCCTGGGGAGCTGGTAGAAACAAATATGATAGCAATGTTTAAGAGGCATTTAGGCAGACATGAACAGGCAAGGAATAGCAGGATAAGGACTATGTGCAGCCAGATGAGATTAGTTTTGTTCTGCACAGGCATGGTGGGCCGAAGATCCTGTTCCTGTCCTGAACTTTTCTATGTAATGCCCAATAAAACAAGCGTTCAGAATGTTTCACCTTTCCCTTTTCTCCTGTGTGTACAATAATGTAGTTTGGCCTTCAATTTTAAATAACGCTACCCAACTTTCTTTCGTAGTTCTTTCTGCATCCTTTCCACATACTTATTTAAATTCCCTTTCAATACATGTCAATTGCTTTGATGTGACATCAATGGCACAGATGAAGAAATAGCACTCATTTAGTCATTTTAGAGCTGTGCCAGCATTTATCAATAAAAATAAACAGACAAATGTAATTTGCCTCAATATTTTGTGGATGCTTTGGAGAGGGTTCAGAGGAGGTTTACGAGGATGCTGCCTGGACTGGAGGGCTTATCTTATGAAGAGAGGTTGACTGAGCTCGGTCTCTTTTCATTGGAGAAAAGGAGGAGGAGAGGGGACCTAATTGAGGTATACAAGATAATGAGAGGCATAGATAGAGTTGATAGCCAGAGACTATTTCCCAGGGCAGAAATGGCTAGCACGAGGGGTCATAGTTTTAAGCTGGTTGGTGGAAAGTATCGAGGGGATGTCAGAGGCAGGTTCTTTACACAAAGAGTTGTGAGAGCATGGAATGCGTTGCCAGCAGCAGTTGTGGAAGCAAGGTCATTGGGGACATTTAAGAGACTGCTGGACATGTATATGGTCTCAGAAATTTGAGGGTGCATACATGAGGATCAATGGTCGGCACAACATTGTGGGCTGAAGGGCCTGTTCTGTGCTGTACTGTTCTATATGTTCTATTCCTTCAAAGAATAGAGAATGTGAAATAAGCCTCCACATATCTACCTTGTTCAATGCAACCCTTACTCATCTATTCTTTGCTAATACTTCTTTAGTCTAAAGATCCAGATAATAAATTTCAGGTTAGGTTTGCCCAGTTGCGAAAGGAGAAAAGTCAGGTCCACTCATTTGTACTTTAAGAACTTTGTAGGAGAAAAGGACTGGTTAAGTTTACCTATTACTATCAACAGAAAGAATAGTTATGAAAACCCATTATATTTCTCCCTGAAATGGCTCCAATTTGATCATTAGTGTAAATTCAACCTCAATGCATTTCGAAAAACTAATTCGAAGAGATGCAAATCACCATCACAATTTTCAAAATTACTTTACCCAACTTTCAATGATCAACTGATATCACCGAGTGAAGGTCATAGGAATATTCAGATTTCAAAACGGTGGAAGCTAAACAAAGGGTGAAATCCGACTGCAACCAAATGAATATTTCATCTCATTTAAAAAGATAGTTTTGCATGATGAACAAACGCCCAACTGTTTCTAAAAGCCAAACACAGTGCAATTCTGCCACCTAGAGGACTAAACTAATTAATTTCTACAATGTTAATCGTTATCTCTCCAACACCAAACAACTAAAGCAGCTGGCTTAAATATTGGAGAGTAATTTGTACGTGAATGTAAAGCACACTTGTGACACAGTAGTAGTGTCCCCACCTCTAGGCCAAGAGATCTAGGTTCAAGTCTCCACTTGCACCAGAGGCATGTAGTAACATCTCTGAACATTAGGGCTTTTGTGGCAGTGGCAGTGTCCCTACCTCTGAGCCAGAAGACACAGATTCAAATCCTATCTGTTCCAGATACATCATGATGCAATTAAAATAAAAGAAACTAATGATCTAGGCTGAGGGTTGGTGGGAAATAGCTGTTACCATCTCCATGGAAACAATTTGTATTAATGAGAATTTCTAAAATCTAACTTACTTTTCTAATCAGCCTGTTCAGAGATGTCACATAACTCTGGAACAGGAGAGACTTGAACATGGGCCCCTCGTTCCAGGGGTTCAGATTCTACCTCTGCACCACGAGTGCCCTTATCCTATTAAGGCCTCCGGAACAGATAGGATTTGAATCCGTGTCTTCTGGCTCAGAGGTAGGGACACTGCCACAAAAGCCCTCATGTTCAGAGATGTTACTAATATAGACAATTTATTTTGATTACAATAAACAAGTTTAAGGCAATTAGTGGTTTGGTGGGATGCTTTCGTAATTTTTAGGCACGTGGACCATTATATGAAAAGGCAGCAAAACCTAAGTTCAAGAGGCATTGCTGCTACAGGGTGTTCAGAACCAAGTGACTCCCCCCCTCCCCCGCAACACAGTCCCACATCCATCCCAAGGTTACCTACTTTCACCGTGCTTTTGAAAACTTCTAAAACTTGTCCAGGTGACAAAGGCATTCAAAACAAATCACACAATGAATGTGAGGTCACCTCGCATATAGTCTACAGGGCTTCTTAACACTGTATATTCACAACAAAAAAAATCAGCACTAATATTGAGAATTTAAAAACAGTAACAATGTCCCCTCTAATTTCCTCTTTCTTGAAGTATTTGGTCCCTTTAAAAATACGACACTCATATTAAAAGAACTGCTGCTTTAGCAAGGCTTGTTTGTTATATGCAGAATATGCCCAGTTGCTACAAATCTGAGCAACTCAGAGGGAATGTTTAAGCATTGTCACAAAGTTCCAATTCAGTCAGAATAAGAACACAATTCAAAATCCACATCCCAAGGTCAGGCAGAAACTGTACTGGTTTTGTTCCAGTGAGCTGTGTATTGTGGTCACTCAAATTCAAAGGGCCTTGACAAAAACTCATACTAGCTCTCAGCATGTGAACTACTGAGCTATCAAAAAGGCAGAATTTAACAAGTGAAAAATCAAAAATGACAAATTAAAGGTGCCCAAAAGGTTTTCTTCACAGAGCAAGGTCCACCAAAAGGTTACAACCCATGCTTCCATTAACTTGTGTAAATTTCAAATCGCTAATACCAAACGATTTGTTTTGACGCTTAACAATCCACCATTGAACTGACTGCACTGAAAGCACCTCTTTCCAAAACTCTAGGCTCTCAAATTCAAACAAGGCAAATCAACAAAAAGAACTGGGGCAGAGTTCCGGAATTTTGTGGGCCCCAGTGGCATGGACTTACAGACAACAATTCCAACAGTCAGTAAAAGGTGTTAACAAATCATTCACAGACTCACTCAAGACAATTAACCCAAAGTAACTCTCTAGAGGCATAATATTGTATTACTGGCACTAAATTATATATAGATTCACTATTTAATCATTCTGTCATGTTGCAGAATACCTTACCTTGATATAAAAGTCATTTATTAATATACTTTTCATATGCATAGCTATAAAAGTTGTGTACATTAAAGCACTGCAAAAATGTTTACATGATGCCAATTATTTTGTTATACTGTACTTAAAGTTGCATTTAAGGCCAATGCTAGCATTAGATGGAGCATCATGTGCACATGTGCAGATTTAGAGCGTTTTGTTAGAATGCAATCAAGATTATATAAACTGACTTGTCCAGTAATCAGTCCAATCATATCAAGTCAGACAGCACTCTGGAGGGCAGCACTGGTCGGTTGACTGGGTTCAAAATTCAGAGTCCACACAAGTTAGAAACCAGAAACAAGCCTGCAATATGGAAAAAAAAACCACTACATGCAAAACCCTTCTGAATTAAGGATCAAGAGTATTATCACGCCCAGACATAACGAAGGGCATCCTGGCAACACTGCACCGAGGCAAATGACTCCCACCACCCATTTTATGATGGTATTGTGCATTGGAAACATTTTATACGGAATATTTCTAGTTAATTTGACATTGTGCTATTTGCAACGATTAAGAATGTGAAAGGAACTGAACAGTTTATTTTGTACAAGAGAAGCAGGCAAACTGTTCACGAATCAGCTACTCAGGTGAGTGAGCACAACTCAAGTTCCAAGCTCATTGGTAAGAGATCATTGGTGATGAAAGCAGACTCTGCTTTTCATTGGAACTCCAAATTATTCTGTATCCTCAACTGTGATTTAAGGTTACAGAAATTTGTACATTAAGTGCCATCTCAAAGCCAAAAGTCAGCAGTGTCCCTTGGAGCACAGTTCTGCCTCTATTTAGGCTTGCACATGCTTCAAACCCTTTTACAAATTTTCAAACAGTTCAAATGTCTTAAAGATACAAAGTAACAGCATGTTTCATACATTGCCTGCCACAACGGAGCCGTTGGCTTGACTGTGCTTTGGCTTCTGCTTTTGTTGCTCTGCTGGCTGTTGTGTCGTCTGTGTTGCCCCTTTCTTTTTTGCTTGTTTCTTTTTCTTAGATTTTGCAGGTTTCTTGGCTCCTTTATTCTTCTGCCAGGCCTTCTTTTTACTTTTCGCACCAGCAGTTCCTTGCTATAGCAAAAGAAATGGATTTCCAATTAAATGATCTCAATCATCAGTGTATGAGACACATTACAAATGTCAACTACTAACTGTTGGACTTCAAGGTGCCTCATTGCTATTAATTCGTTCAATAGCATCAAAATACAAATGGACATTTAAATCATATCATCCATGGGCTGAAACTTCAAAAGGAGACTGAATAAAGAATTCACAAAAGAAAAAAAATCAAATTGGAAACGTGTTTGACAAAATGGAGTCCTTTTTAAACATATTACTAATAAAATTGGTAAGGGGAGACAATGGATGTAATATATTTGGAACTCTCAGAAGGCTTTTGACTGGGTTCCTCCACAGGAAGTGAGCAAGGAAAATTAAAGTACACAGTATAGGAGATAATGTGCTGGCATGGATTAAGGTTGGCTAACAGACAGAAAACAGTAGAATGTAGACATTATTCTTGTATTGGCAGGCCAAGGCTAGTGGGATACCAAAAAGATCATTACTTGGGTCCAAGCTGTTCTAATAGTTTGGATGTGGGACCAAATGTAATATTTCCAAATCTGCAGGTGACACAAAACTACATAGGAATGTGTGTTGCGAGGATAAGGTAAAAGGTTTTGAGGAGGATTTGGCCAGGCGACACAATTAGGCAAGAGCATGGCAGATGAAGCATAATGTGAAAACATGTGAGGTTAACGACTTTGATAGAAAAACAGATTGGTACAGTATTTCTTACATGGTGAGATGTTGGAAAGTGCAGATGTACAAAGAACCCTGGGTAGCCTTTTCCAGAAGTAACTTAGGGCTAACGTACTAGTGAAGCAAGCTATTAGGAAAGTTAATTACAGGAAGTGCAATTTAAAACTGAAGGGCTGCCATTTAGGACTGAGATGAACTGATTTTTACTCAGAGCAGTGAATCTTTGGAATTGTCCAAGTAAAGTAAAACACAACACATATTTGATAGCTATCCATTATGTTGAAATGGATTTAAAAATCCAACTGAAAGTTACCTAAATTGCAATGTCAAACTATTTCAAAGATATTGTTAATTTCAATATTTAAGAAGCTCCTTTACTTTTTTTGCTCAAAAGTCAATATAATCCAGAATGGAAAGTTTCTGTGGAAGCTATTAAGAAAGACAGACGACTGTACTGAAGCTAACAGAGTAGAAGTAGAGAAATGGTAGCAAGATAAAATGATCAATGCTGTTTAATACATTATGTATGATTCAGTACGGAGAGATGTGTGTTCTGACAGTACACTTGGCATCAAACCTTTCAATTTATACCTTTGACCAAATCAGTTCTAGATGAAACTTGGGGTTTCTCTCTACCTGCCAGCGGTGTCAACTCAAACTAGTCATTGCTGTCCCTGCTCATTTTTCTGTGCAAACTGAGTACTTAATTCATGAATTGAAATGAAAAACAATAGATGTTCATGCCTGTGGTAAGAGTACATTAAAATCCCTGGCTTTAGGGAAAATAAATTGCTGAAATGTGAAAACAAGTGCATAGTTTTAGAAAGACAGGCTGATATCAATCACTCCTGGTTCTTTATAATCGGCAAAGTAGAGCCCATACCGGCCTTAGCAGCCAAACGTCAGTAAGTTCTAAAAATGAAGAGAGCTTCCCTGGATTATGGTTTCTATCCTAGAGATTTCAAGATGCGGATGGGTAAGAGAGAGAACACTCAACACAAAATTCAAACAAATGTATATAGCACACATCAGCTTGCACCTCATCTCAAAATAATCTCTCAATTCTGGTATAGAGTTATACAAGAAAAATTCTGCGATAGATGTCTGTAGTCAAACTAGAAGTGACCATTAAATTTCAACTTTTTAAAGCTAAAACTCCACTGTTCACTCATTTCAAATGTTTTTGAATTAAAAGGATGAGCTGTGTCTGGGTCAAATTGGAGGCTAATAAGTTCAGAAGCCATGGGTAGCTTCAAAAGAGTAAAAAAATTTACCACATTAAACTTCGGTAAATTTGACTGGAATAATTACAGCAGAATTAAGTTACTGCATTTAAAAACAGATGTAAATATACATTAAGTGCATTCACTAATGTTTATTCTTCTATTTGGGCTAAAAACAAGCTGAAATCAAAAGGAAATGCAGAGAAGCTCCAATGGTAATAGCCATCCATTTTGTTCGGTACAGAGTTCAGCATCAGGAGCATGCCAACAGAACATGAATGCACATCTATTTCCATAAATCATACAAAATTCTATTGGAATAACAGGATAAAGTGGTTGATACTTACTGCATGGGAGATCATTGAGTTTGTCTGGAGCGTGCTAGCTTTTTACTCAAGTAATTCAAAACCATTTCCACTGTTCTCCCAATGGCACAAAATTGTCATCTATTCAATTTTAGCCTCAAAAGGTCATAATGGCATCTTCCCCATCTCGTGAAGCATTCCAAACTTGTGCAAAGAAATTGGTCCTAACTTCTTTCCTCACGTAAAATGAGTCCACTGAAAAATCCCCTGAAAGCTCCTTCCAGCATTCTCTACTCCAAATCTCCATGGAAACAGCAACAATATCTGAAGTGTTTACTTAACTATAGATTTCCTCCCATAGCATCAGCTTGACAATGTACGGTCTCTATAATTTATATGCTCTTAAAAGAATGATGTACCTAAAACTGTACAAATACTTTACTGTGGCCTATTCAATGGTTTGAGTAAGTTCGTGCTTAGGCTTTATAACTAGATTGACGCCCTCAGTAGTTAGATCTAAAATCATGCTGGTCTTTTCTTGGTTTACCAAATTACTAGTACTCTTTCATGCTATTATATACCTTGAGCCTCTAAAAAAAATTATGCTCCTCAATACTTTACCAAAAAGTGCACACTCCTTAGTTAATTCACAAAATGGGTTAAAGCTCATCTTTAGCAATTTGAAGTACTTCCCATCTGCCAAGCTCATTCTGCTATCCTGATTAGGTTCTTCCTGAAATCTTCAACAGTCCACCTGTTATTTGACGAATCACTCAAATTCATGCAGCTTTCCTCATACCAAACTGCAATCATTGAAAATAATGAAAAACATTTAACTACCATCTCTTGTCTCTAACAAACTTTGTATTCATACAGCTACTTCGTCACATGCATTAGGTGCTGACATGTTTTTTGATAAATCCCTTAACTGAACCCAACAGGCCATGTGGCTTTTCATGTTTCATAACAGTCCTTATAAACACAATGCTGAATGCCTTTTTATGAACTATTACATTTGCTTTACCTTCAAAAGGCTGATTAAATTTATCAACAACTTACTTTTACATACCTACCCTCACTGTACTCTCTTAAAGCATGTATTTTTAGGTCTATCGCCAATAATATATTCTAAAGGTTTCTGCCACAGGTGGCATCACACTACAGTTAGCCAGTCTATCCCTCTTAACCAAGGATTTTACTCTCCAGCCTCATGGCTCAATCTGGATATTTAAGGACAATGGAAAAATATTAGGTCAGGGCCTCTACTATTTTTGCTGACATTTTAGTGCTACCATAGTCCCTTATTTTATCTACTTTGAAATCTATTGTTTAAAACAAAAATCAGAACAGAAAAATTTTTCTTTTCCTCCATGATTGTCTCAATTATTTCATATATTCCTCGAGCACACCGATGTTCTCACTTCCATTTTGTTCTAAAGAAAGCCATTACCAACACCTATAGGCTTAAGAATTGTATTGACTCCATCTCTGAGAATTTCTGTCATCTTATTACCTTTTTTGGAAACTTATAAAATTCTGATTCCTCTCCTTTTAGTCTTTCTCATCCTTGCTCCTTTATCTTATCCATTATCTTACATTGCTAAGCCAACATTCAAACAATTTGCTCAATTTTAACCATTTAACTCTGTTATTCATTGCACATTTTTGTTTTGAGAAATACACAAGGGTACAAATAATAGATGATGAAAATATAGTGGAAGTGCTATATATCGATTTTCAAAATAAAGTGCCAATGACCTGCAACAAAAATTATGGTACATGGGGCGGCACAGTGGCTAGCACTGCAGCCTCACAGCGCCAGGGACCCGGGTTCGATTCCAGCCTTGGGCGACTGTCTGTGTGGAGTTAGCACATTCTCCCCGTGTCTGCGTGGGTTTCCTCCAGGTGCTCCGGTTTCCCCCCACAGTCCAAAGATGTGCAGACTAGGTGGATTGGCCATGCTAAGTTGCCCATAGTGTTCAGAGGGTGTGTGGGTTATAGGGGGATGGTTCTGGGTGGGATGCTTCAAAGGGCTGTGTGGACTTGTTGGGCCAAAGGGCCCGTTTCCACACTGTGGGGAATCTAATCAAATTTAAAGGATAAGTAACGCCTTGGCCTGAGCACTCGGGTACCGACTATAAGGATGTGGTGTTCTATATGGGGTCTTCGCTCAGGCTACATTGCATTTATGCAAGTTTCCTCAATTTTTGCAAACATCAGAATTTACCAAAAATAAAACGGCGGTTACAGAAACTGGCAACAGATCACCAAAGATTGCAGGAGGGCAAGGTTAACATAGCTGACAGCAGGTGGATGCTAAATTAGACATTTAGGAACTAACATACACAAACATAGCATTGTCAGCAGAGAAAAGCCAAGTTGCATCACAGGAGAGGGATCATTAAAATGATACGGCCAAAGGAAACAATATTAGCAGAGATAGCCAAAAGTCTGACAAAAGTGGGTTTTAAAGGCAAGTCATCAAGTGTTATGAAACCAGCCGACTGTCAGATTCCAGAGCAAAATCTGGCTCTGGATAAATTTTATTCAAAGCTTTATTTAGTTCAGTTAATGTGAGAGATCAGACACTGAACATATTCCTCAGACCATCAACATACCTTTAACAAAAGAAGTCGATTCCACAAAACAACACTATTAGACGATTATTTGACTGAGCTCATTACAAATACATTGGAAAGATTCATCCCTCTAATGCCAGCAAACTTCAGTGAAGAAGCACCCCATCTCCATGCTAAAGCTTCTTGCTCAAATGGTACTGCTATAATCAGTTTCATTTCAGAAAACTGTGTACCCACTCAATAATACCATTTTAGTTCTTTCTTCGGTCTTTCCCGGAGACTTTTAAAACAAACTGCGAACTGAGCTCACTTATTACTTAACATGGGCTTCCTAAGCACACATCTTCAATAGCCTTTTAAGATGTCTTTCTCTCTGACACTTTCAATCTTCTGCTCGGGAATTTTCTTCCCACTGACTTCTCCTGAGTCCCGCCTCTTTCAAAACTGCTATTACCATCTCTGCTGCTACAGAGCTCTTCACTCAATGAAATCAGTAATGCCATAATCAATGTTAATTTGGACATCATGGCTTTAGAAATAGTGCCTTATTCAGCAACTGTTTTATCTCTTCAATAAAGTGTTTCACTATAAACTAGCAAAGTTTTTAGGTAACTTATTGACATTAAAAGAATGAGAAATGGATAATACAAATACTAAGTATAAATTAACAAACAATATAGACATACTGTGGAGGACAGCATAAACTAGTCAATGAAGCTTTTTAATTGTTCAAGCAGAGTTCAGCAGTACCGAGTCCATAACAACTCACTGCTGACCACAGCAGGAATGCTGAAAGCAAGGTGTATCAATTCTAAAGAAACCCATACATCTGGAAAACATATTCATAGAAAAATGTATAAAAGTAACTCCATGAGGCCTAGAAGAATAGGTGTAGTGGAAGTCAAGGACAAGTAAAAGTCAAAAGCTGATGAGTTCTCACATAGTTGTAAAAATGAATTTCACCACAAACTTACTATGTCATCATTTTCTTGTTCTTCATTTATACAGGCACTTTGTTCTTGTTCCTTTTCAAAGATCGCCTGTGGAAAAATAACATTCAAATATTTAAATATATGGAATTGAATAGAGCAAATCAATATTCTAAGTAAATTACAGAATCGACAGCTCGCTTATTTTATCAGATAATTTGGGCATCAAGAGCATTTTAAAAGCTAAAAGATTAAGACAGTTTTAAAAAATAGTGTGAAAGTGTTTTCAGTGAGTCACAGGAAGATGACTAGAAGGATAAATCTGTAAAATGATCTCGTACCCTTCTACACCTTCTGACCTCAGCTGACAGAACACATTCCATGACACAATTTGAAGTCAAGTCCCCCCTCCCCACCCACCCACTGATCTGGTCAATATTTAATCCCCAGTGAACAGTCACAAAAACAGATTATCTACTTATTATCACATTGTTATTCCTGGGAGCTTCTGTTTTACACACTGGCTGCCATGTTTCCTGTAATAACACAGAATGCAGGTCAAAAAAGTTCTGCCCAAGTTCTGATGAGACACCAATAGTCAGAAAAAGCAATAAATAACTGAGTCTCTCTTGCTTCCAGTAAAGGACAAAGTAACGTATGTTGTCAATTGTCAATTAGGAATTAAGAATGATAAAAGTAATACTTGAATTGGTGGTGAGGAACAGAGATACAATGATGTACACTAGAAAATACATTGCTTTGTAGCTGAAAGGTTTTTAATGAATTTACTTTGTCAACTGTCAAAAAAATTGCAACTCTCACTTCCTGTGACAACTTGTATTTATACATCATTAACTGAATAAAGCACCCCAGGAGTTTTATAAGCATAGAGCGAAATTTCACACCAGGCAACATGAAAAAATATTAAAGCAGAGAAAGACAACTCAGTGCATCCAGTGACATTACTGCTACTTACAGCCATATCATCTCTGTGAAGTGTCACAGTGACAGTGACAATTGATCCTGCAGTTATGTTACTGCTGTCCTCATCATCCAATACTACAAAGAAAAGACAATATTAACGAAGACTTACAACTTACACTACCACCCAATCCTACAATTTCTTCTCTGCTAGAAAATAGTCACAGTTCCACTCAAGATGATGGGCTTTTCTAGCCCTTGCCACGAGAGATGCACCTCAAATACCACCATCCAATATTAGAAAATTGCACGATGTTGCTCTAAAATATACGCAAAAGATTAGCACAACAAAGGCAGCGAATATTTTCAATACTCAAAACAATAAATGCCCAAGGAGAGTACAGAAAGAGCAGGCTGTTGCTTTAAAAAAAATTAGAACAGTGAAAATGGGAGTGAGAAAACACTAGTGACTATCATTAAGGAAAATCCAAGGCTGTTTTGTAAATATATTAGGGGGAAGAGAATAACTAGGAAAAGGACACAACCCATTAGGGACCTAACACAGAGATAACGGGAACCGCAGATGCTGGAGAATCCGAGATAAAGTGTGGAGCTGAATGAATACAGCAGGCCAAGCAGCATCCTGGGAGCACAAAAGCTGACGTTTCCTCGACCCTTCATCAGAAAAAGGGGGCAGGGAGAGGGTTCAGAAATAAATAGGGAGAGGGGGAGGCGATCAAAGATGGATAGAGGAGAAGATAGGTGGAGAGGAGACAGACAAGTTAAAGAGGCGGGGATGGACACCTGCACATCTGCCAATGTGGTATACTGTATCCGCTGTGGCCTCCTCTACATTGGGGAAACCAAGCAGAGGCTTGGGACAGCTTGGCAGAACACCTACGCTCGGTTCGCAATAAACAACTGCACCTCCCAGTCATGAACCATTTCAACTCCCCCTCGCATTACTTAGACAACATGTCCATCCTGGGCCTCCTGCAGTGCCACAACAATGCCACCCGAAGGTTGCAGGAACAGCAACTCATATTGCGCTTGGGAACCCTGCAGCCCAATGGTATCAATGTGGATTTCACAAGCTTCAAAATCTTCCCTCCACCTACTGCATCCCAAAACCAGCCCAGCTCGTCCCCGCCTCCCTAACCTGTTCTTCCTCTCACCTATCCCCTCCTCAAGCCGCACCCCTATTTCCTACCTACTAACCTCATCCCGCCCCCTTGACCTGTCCACTCTCCCCGGACTGACCTATCCCCTCCCCACCTACACTAGCTCCATCACAGCCCCTTTAACTTGTCTGTCTCCTCTCCACCTATCTTCGCTTCTATCCACCTACCCCCCCTCCCTATTTATTTCAGAACCCCCTCCCCCTCCCCCTTTTCTGATGAAGGGTCTCGGCCCAAAACGTCAGCTTCTGTGCTCCTATGGCGCTGCTTGGCCTGCTGTGTTCATCCAGCTCCACACTTTGTTACCAGGGACCTAATACAGCAAAGTTTATGCTGAGCCGAAACTTGTAGCTGAGTTTTTAAAACGAGCTTGCTGCATTTGTATTCACTGTAGAAAAGGATGATGTAGACAAAGAAATCAGGGAGGGAAACTGTGATATATTTGAAAAATTAGCATTAACATGGAGGAGTTTTAGCAAGTTTGAAAGTGCATAATCACCAGGTCCACGAGATTCACCCAGGCTGCTGACAAAGGCCAGGGAACATATTGCAGAGGCTCTAACATGAATTTTAAAATTCTTTCTGGCTAGAGAGAGAACAGGAGTACAGCTAATGTGGTGTCTTCAAGAACAGTGGTTGGGATAAGGCTGGAAGTCTAACACCTATGGTAGAGAAACTTATTGGAAAAATGTCTGAGAGGTAGAATGAATCTCTACTTGGAGAGGCAAGAATTAATCAAGGATAGCCAGCATGCCTTACTAATGAAGAGATCTCACCTAATGAATTTGATTGAACTTTTCAGAGAGATGATGGGGTGTGAAGATGAGGATCGTGCATTTGATGCAGCCTACACAGACCTCAGTAAGGCTTTTGATGTGGTTTCACATGCTGACTAGTTAAGAACCTAACAACCCATGGAATCCAGGAAAATTTGGCAAATTGGATCCAAAAATGGCTTTGTGGCAGGAAGCAGAGGGCGATTGTCAGAAGGTGTTTTTGTGACTGGATGCCTGGCATACCAGAGGACTCAGTTCTGGATTCCTTGCTGTTTGCTGTGTACATTAATGAAGAATGTAGAAAATTCTAGATATGAATGCAGGAGAACGTATGATCACTAAGTTTGCGGATGACATGAAAATTGGTGGGCAGGTATACAGCAAGAAGCAAAGTCTCAGACTACAGAATGACATGATGGGCTGAACAGTGGCAAATGAAATTTAATCTTGAAAAGGACAGCGATGATATATTTTAGGAGGACTAATAAGGTGAAGGTGCACATGTTAAATTATGGGACCCTAGGAAGTGCAGGGGATTGAAGAGACTTTGGTGTGAATATCCATTCGTGAAGACCCTCGAAGATAGTAACGTAAGGTGGCTAAGACAGCATTTAGGATAATTGCCTTCAATGGTTAAGGCATTGAATACAAAAGCAAAGAGGCGATGATATGCTGTATATAATATTAGTTAGGGTGCAGAGAGATTCACCAGAATGTGGCTGCACTGGGTAATTCAACCAAATAGGCTGGGGTTGTTATCCTAAGAGCAGAAGAGGCTAAGGAGGAGAACTGACTGAGGTGTATAAAGTTCTGAGAGGCAAAGACATGATAAGGAGAAATATTTCCCCCTGGTGGAGGGGTCAATAAACAGGGGCAAAATTTTAAAGACAAGGGGGCAAGAGGTTTGGAGGGGATTTGAGGAACACTTTTTCACTCAGTGTCTGGAAGTCACTGCCAAATAGGATGGTAGCGGCAAGAGCCTCAAGACATTAAATAATTATCTCGAAGAACACTTGAAATGCTATAGCATTCAAGACTATGGATTAAGTGCTGGAAAACAGGGTCAAATAGACCAATGTTTGACAACTGATGTAAACATGAGGAGTTGAAGGGCATCTATCCGTGCTGTAAAAAAACTACGATTCTATGGCTTACGAACTTTTTGGAGGTTAACTTTCGGCTTTAGGTGGTTTGACTTTGGGGCACAGAATACTGGAGAAAATCAGGGTTATCATAGGGCATAAACTGTATTTATTTTTAAATACTACGCATCTTACCAGGCCATGATACATGTGTCTATCTCATTGATAATCACAACACTGGCAAGAGAAGTGAGAGGAATTTAAAATATCAAAACAAAATATAGGTAAGGGCTCAAACTGCAGAACACAATCGTGGCGAAAAAATGAAAAACACTACACTTTCCAATTAGATTAAAAGTGAACTGTAAATGTGGCTTCACAATTTACAAATGAAGCTCAGCACAAGTATGTAAAATTAAACTACTGAAGGCTACATTCCACAAATTAGTTTGATAAAAATTTGTGAACCTCACTGATACCCCAATAATACTGATATACAGAATGACCATTCCCATTAAAAGTTCAGACGTTGATCTCTCAATTCATGTAACAAATATTCAATGCTACCTATTACTGGATTACTTTAAAGATGATACCAATTTGCAGTTCCCCCAGCAGGGTTGCACATTCACATCAAGACATTTCCAGAGATAATGTTCCATACCTTGCAGTTTTATCTTCATGGTAACGTGAGGGAAATTCCCAAGTACTGCCATGACCTCATCATATTTCTCTTCACTCAAAAACCGCAACATATTACGACGATCAGCATCTTTCATGCTAACCAGGTCCTGAATTGTTCGGACTTTGTACTATAGAAAAGAGAAGGACAGAACTTATACTTTTTTTTAATAAATTGCAGATATGCAACAGCATTCAAGTACAGCAAGTAAAATCAGTGCTGTCACCAATAGATATAATTACTACAAATATATTGCATGAAATATTTCATTAAGATCAATATGCTTTAGTATTATTATTTCACATTAGCACAGGTCACTGTTTGCTCCCTTCTCAAAACACATTTTTATAATCTACCACAGCAAGGCATTAGCCAAACTGTCTAAGTCAGCATAATAAATAAGGTATGCGTGTACAAGCTGGACATTTTAGAAAATGGACCATTTCATGTAATTGAAGACCTTCCTTCTTTTAAAACTTTCTTTGAACACCACTCATTATTCACACAGAATCCCTGTGAAAGTTACCATGAAAAGAACATCCTCTAATTCAGTCTACACACTTGACATTCTGTGTAACTATAGAGTAATTTGACATTTAAGCTTGAGCAAAAGAATTTCTAGCCGGTCAAATACACTTGAACAATTATTACTCAAAATAAATATACCAAAAGTCACTGCATTGCACAAAGTTATAAATTCAAGAAATCTATTTACATGAAATAGCTGCAAGCTTTACCTTCATATAGTGAAGGGCACTTATGCATTTGAAATCCTAAATATGTCGAACTGTCAAAAACATTTTGCAACCAATTTAATTATCCTCAATTTGTTATACATAAGATGAGGAAAAAACTAGATTAATTAATATTTAAACAAATTGCATCATCTTGTATGGTAACATGAGCCAAAAATTGATTTGGTAACATTAATTCACGTACAAAGTTTGCAAATTCAAATGAATAAGAAAAAAGAATTATTTAACTAGGTTATAAAAATTTCACCAAGTTTTTACAGCATCTTTACAAACTTATCAAAAAATGCACAGAATGACCAAAGTACATCAGGCCCTGTCCCCTCATGAATCTGTATAACATACTCTAATAAGCCTCTCAGAATTGAGTTTGAAATATTTCTCAAATGGCTGCAAAGCCCCAGAAAATAAGTCTTATCTTTATTATTTAAACTTGGTTGACTTATGCTAATTCATGGATTCAGCAGCTGTACATCTATTTACAGATAGAGATTTCCACAATCCATACCCTGACATTTTTATCCGTTATAAACAACTTATTACCTTCTTAGACAAACAGTATTTCAGGTGTTCTTCTTCAAAGAGTGGAAGCTGAAGTAGAGGAGATTTAGACTCCCACAGGCTCTGCACCAACATCTGAGACAGTTTCATACAGTTCTCAATGGACTCCAAACGGGGAGCATGGATTCCTATTCAGAATCAATGCAGAATTTAATCTGCATATCATGATACCAGATATATAAATTATTGCTCAAAAATAAAAGACATATTACAAGTTTTCTATTTGCAAGACTACCAATGATGGGAAAATCAACATATACAATGATAGTGTGCAAACTGATAACTAGACTCTGACAGGTAGCAGCATTGCAAGGGAGAATGCATATTTATGATGATTGACAGTTAATTGCCAGGCACAGTCTAGACTTCAAAGCCAAGTGGGTTTACTGATTGGACCAGACATTGCCCTAGGAAGTGAACCTATTTTACTGTCACCTATTATAATAAGTTGAAATAGTCACAGTGAGAGCTTATTCTGTCTGCACAGACTGCAGTAGCAATGTGAAACAAACACAGAATGTGGAGAAACCTGGTAGGTCTGGCAGAATCTGTGGAAAAAGAAAACCAACATTTCTAATTCTGTATGACTCCTCTTCAGAAGTGACTCTGATTTGCTCTCCACAAATGCTGCCAGACTTGCTAAGTTTCTCCAGCATTCTCTGATTGTTGCAGATTTCTAGCGTCCACAGTATTTTGTTTCTATAGCAAATGTAAATCGATCATTTCACCCTCACTATTACTTTGCGGTAGTAACGCAAGTGGTGTCAAGTCAAAAAGACATTCTGCCTATTAGGCAACTGAGCTGCGTGGTATATGAATTTCAATGGCAGTGTTATTGCCAAGTATATAGGCTGTACACCCCAAAGACTGGTGGATTGTATCAACAGCATATTCATTTAGCAGTTCACAACAAATAAGTTGCTAACTGTACTTAACCAGTTCATGTTTGCAAAATTCACACAGTGCAACTGAACTATATTTGTTGGATAATCACATGAAGGATTACGTTGACAGCCAATTCAGGATTGTGGCACAAAAACAGGAATTGCTGGAGAAACTCATCAAAACCAGCAGCATTTGAGAAAGAGGAGAAAGCAAAATTAATGTTTTGGATTCAATTACCCTTCTTTAGAACTGTTCTGAAGAGGCATCCCTGAACTTGAAATGTTGGCTGTGCTTTCTTTTCACAGGTGCTACCAAACATGCTGAATTTCTCCAGAAATTTCAGCTTCTCTTTCAGATTTCCAGCAACTGGAGTGTTTTTGTTTTGCGTGGGATTGTAGCACACATATACTGGAAGCTACGCATATTTACACATCACACTGCAACAGTTTCAACTTAACCAAATATGTGACAGTCATTCATTGGCTCATTTCTCAGGAAAACGCCCTATCCAATCAGATTCAGCCTTACTGGTTTTGAAATTCAGACAGCTGGTGGCTAACTGCTTATTAATAGCTATATTCTCCATGGTAACACCTCTACCAGAATCCACTTGCCAAACAACTGGCCTGATTGAATATAAGACCAAAATCTCTCCTTTTATTCCATTCACCAAAGTTGCATACCAGTAGAATTACTTTTACTTACTATTAATTAACATTAAAAAGTACTTACCTCCTCGGGTATTGGCCATCATAGTCAGCTGGCAGCCAACATTTATCATTTCCTGAAGGAGAGTAGGACACTTGCGTATAACAAACCAATAATCTTGTTGAAAGAAAATAATTTGGTAGGTTAGTATTCATTCTCAATACTCAAATGGTTATCATCTTTTAAAAAGGTATGGAAGCAAAGCAAATTTTATCCAAATTCCTTTCTCCTAACATAGACTATTTATTGTGGCACTATAACATTTCTGAATGTTACTTCTAACATAATTCTATTATAATTTCCAGTTTAAAGAATGCATTATCTGATGATGTGAAAGTTACACAAACCACTTCGGAGTTGAACATCAGCATTCATGCATGATTACTGGTCATGGGTTTTATAGGTCCTTGTGTGACTGATGAGCCTGTTCCTCGAACAGCATCTCCAACCACTCCTTTGGTAAGTGTTTCGAGAAGGTGGAATTGGTTCTTGGCCTTGAGGTGGCTGGCATTCCTTTCTTCAGTGCCTTTTCCACACTTCTTGCTGCTAACAGGTATTCTCCTTCATAAAAGGAGCTTCCTCCAAGTCAGTTTCTTCTGAACAACGGTGTCTCACATGTTGATTTCTGTGTTACATTTCTTGAGGGAAACCTTTGGGAACTGGTTTCAAATGCTCCACTCAATCTCCTCTCATTCAAGCACCTTCCTTAAGCTGCGCTAAGATGATTTTCTTTGGTAGTCAAATAAGTATCATTTTAAGATAGTAAAGTCACTGCTGTAGAGAAATTCAGTAGCCAAGTGCCAAATGGCGAAGAAAATTTGATGATAGTGCTGAAGAAATAAACATCAGCCGGATCAATTCATCTGCTTTTATTCAAGTACCACCATAAAATCTTTTCATCAGAAATTACATCACTCTGATAGTGCAGCATTCCCTGAACTATCAGCCTGGATTATGTGCTCAGGTTTCTGGGCTTGAATCAATGCTGTGCTGTCTTGCAGTATTCCTAATTTTACCAAAACTACAGTACAAAAGGCTGCAATTGCATCCAGCTAATCATCCTTCACAGGAGAAATGTTTGCCTAGGCAAATTTCACTGAACAACAGATCTCTAATTAACCTCAAGGAGTGCCTGCTTAAGAGCACTTCCTCAAAAGGGAGGAATTCAACAGATTACAGAGTTAAATCTCCATATGTTTGGTAAGCAGATTTCTATGCAACAGATGAGCCAGGAGTAAGGAACAGGCGATCTAAAACTGAAGTAAGTAATGCCTCCAAAATACTTAAGTTCATTCTTCTCAACATCATTTATGGTCATCCAAAAACTCCAAATTCAGCCCCACCCACAAAACTGGTCACACTCCTAGGTCAAATTTGCAAAATCTGCTGACTGCTATGGGTCTGCTAACAGTTTAATTGTGCTAATTTTGAGACGTGAATAGAAATATTTTGAAGTGTTATATTGTAACAAAATATTTTCGTTTCTAACAAACTGACTAGTAACTAGCATTGGAAAGGGTACTTCATATCGTGAGCCTTTGGAACTCTTCCTGAAAAAGGTGGTGGAAATAAAATCTTTGGATATTGTTAAGCATGGGGTGAAAGATTATCAAGGCTGGGCAGGACTGCAGATTTGAGGTCATATTGAGGTCAAAGATCACATGAATTGGCAGCGCATCTCTCTTTGTTCATATGTTCATTAAAACAACCCACACAAGTCAAGACAATAAAATGTGAGGCTGGATGAACACAGCAGGCCAAGCAGCATCTCAGGAGCACAAAAGCTGACGTTTCGGGCCTAGACCCTTCATCAGAGAGGGGGATGGGGGGAGGGAACTGGAATAAATAGGGAGAGAGGGGGAGGCGGACCGAAGATGGAGAGCAAAGAAGATAGGTGGAGAGGGTGTAGGTGGGGAGGTAGGGAGGGGATAGACACAAGTCAAGACATTGTGAAATGAAACTTTTGAGCGGATGATTGACAATCCTTACAGTCCTGTATAGAAATTAAAAGTGGTTGACGCCCCCCCATCCTCCCAAGTTCCATCCCATTCAGCCTTGTGAATTCCCTTATTACCTTCTTCCAATGTTTGGGAAATTTCCAGCCTGGAAAGATGTGCAAGGAGCAGAACCCTTGACTTTACACTGTATGGTAAACAAAATGGGAGCTCCTTCTTCTTTTCATTAACATTTCCGAGTTCCCGAATAAGCTGCCATGAGAGAAAAATATATAATGTTTTCTTTTCCCTGTAACAGAATTAATCTTACAGCAGGAACAAAAAACGTTTGCAAACGTAAAATATCTTTAACAGAGATAACAAAGTGTGGAGCTGGATGAACACAGCAGGCCAAGCAGCATCTTAGGAGCACAAAAAGATGCTGCGTGGCCTGCTGCATTCATCCAGCTCCACACTTTGTTATCTCGGATTCTCCAGCATCTGCAGTTCCCATTGTGTCTGGTAAAATATCTTTAACGTTGCACTGTGAACCTTGAAATGTACGTCAAGGAATGCAACAAATGGTATTCTTTATACACTGGAATCTGGCCTTGACATAACCCTAGAACTCAATCCGACTTGATGAAATTCTCAATCTACGTTTCCATGGCAGAATAAAGCATTACTGGTCAGTTAAGGATAAAGTGGGAAATGCAAATAACACAAATAGGCGCCGATTTTCAAAGGCCAAGCTTCTCAGTAAAGAGAGAGTATGAACACTGTCAAATGTTTTATTTCATGCTGTGTGAAAACCTCCATTTCAACCAACCTATTGACTGCCCCTCTCTGAGACTATGAGCACAGCTGATTTAACACTGAGATTGTACCTACCATTTATCCAACTATCTTCATAATGTTTGGAATCTTATTACATTGGGCTTTGAGAAGCATTTGAGAATCAGAAGCACAAAATCATTACCACAATGTTCTGGTACAACCAACTTCACAAGGATCTTACCTGAGGTATTTCGACATTGTCTGTTGGTCTCATGACTGCTTCTTTATTACTGCGTGGATCAAACTCAAACGCAGCAGTCAACACCATTATGAGGCCTGCCAGGTGAAGGAAAAGTAGTAAGAGATCAAAGTCAAGTAGGGCAGAGCTAGGTGGTTGGGGAAATTAAACCTGACATGAAAAGTGAATAGAGTAAGTACTACACATTTGATGTGCATTTCATTAAAATCCTAAACTACAAAAACTATTGGCCATTGCATCTCTATAACCAACTAGCCTCAAAATTAATCTTAATATCCTACACGTCTACTTCAAATAGTTCCCCACATATCCTTCAGAAGAGCAAACAATGCCTCCACAAACACATGACTAAGCATTCAATCTATTTTAAGTAGTCTCAACATTAAGAAATCACTCAAGTTTAACTTATTAATCCCTTGTTATCATTCTGCATCCAGATGAAATAGTCTTTCCCCATTCCCCCCAATCAGAAAATTAGGGTTTAAAACTTTTGAATCTTTTTAAACCTCTCCACTATAAAACAGTCCTACATGTCAAGGTTTTCCTTCTGACATACTGAAATGGAAATTGTATAGAATCAATATAGATGTCGAGCATTCAGCCCTTTGAGCCTGCTCCACACTCAATATGTTCATGGTTGATCATCGAACTCGGTACCCAATTCCTGCTTTCTCCCCATATCTCTGATCTCCTTTAGTCCCAAGACTTATACCTGTATCTTTCTTGAAAATCTTCAAAGTCATGCCTTCAACAGCTTCCTGCGGCAGAGAATTCCACAGGTTCACTACTCCCTGGGTGGAGAAGTTTCTCATCAATGCTGTCTTAAATGGCCTACTCCTTATCCTTTTACTGTGACCCTTCACTCCCCAGTTATGAAGAACATGCTTTCTATCTTATCTGTTAGGATTTTACAGGTTTCAATGAGATTGCCTCTCATTCTTCTAAATTCCAATGATTCTCGTCCTAATTGATCCAAATCTCTCTGCGTACATCAGTTCTGCCATCCCAGGAGTCAGTCTGGTAAACTTTTACTGCAGTCCATCAATAGCCTGAATATCCTTCCTCGCATAAGGGGGCCAAAATTGCACACCATACTCCAAGTGCGCCCATACCATTGCCCTGTACAGTTTCAGCAAGACATCCCTGGCTCTGTACTCAAACTCTTTCACTACAAAGGCCTTCTTCACTGCCTGTCGCACCTACATGTTTACTTTCAGCGACTGGTGTAGGAGGACACTCAGGCCTCACTGCGTTTCCCTTTACCAATCTATCAGCATTCACATAATCTAAGTGGATAAAGTGGATAACCTCACATTTATCCATGTCTGCCATGTAATCTCTCGAAATCTCTTCAGCCTTGAAACTGCTCGAGCAGGTCCTGAAGCAAACCAGGTACCACAGTCACATCACCTTCCTCAGCACCTGCCTAAGGAACCAGATCATCCCCAATGGACTACAGTCTACATTCAAGCCTTCCCAATTTGGCCCCAACCGTGACCACCTCTACACCCAGAACATCCAGACCCTTCAGAAGCGTTTCTCCCTGCGAGTCCTGAAACAGATACTTGCAGCCATGCGCCAGCATCTCCAGGCACTGCAATCCGGCCTGCCCCAGCTCAGAGCCACCCTCTCCCAGACCTCTCCTGTTTTTTATCCACCGCAGAATCCACAGACTGAACACCCAGTTCTACTCAGCTTCACTGGAATCCAAAAATCGTAAATACAACAAACTCTCAGGCTCCTGCAACCTTAAAAAGGATTCCTGCACCTCCCAATTCCTGAGCCTGTCCCTGCCCCTCCCCCACCATGTATTCGCTGCCATTGACCATGAGGACACGGCCGGTGACCCCACCAATGGCGTCACAGCCGCCACCATCGGGCACACCACTGCCGGGACCGCGAACGCGACCACTGCTGCAGTCACCACCTCCTCTTCCAGAACCAACACAACACATATCACCTTCACCGCCGCTGCTGCCGCCCATTCCGCTCTGCCCACAGCCGACACCGACAGAACCCTGCCCACAGCCTCCACTGCCAGCAACCCCAGAATAGACAGCCACACTGAGCCCTGCCAAATCTTCACCATCCCCGCAGACCTCCCACTGACTGAGGACGAATGGTCAGTCCTAAGCAAGGGGCTCACCTTTGCCCCGCTCCACCCACACAGCAACGAATACCAGTCACGTTTGAACACAGAGCAGTTTTTCCACCGCCTTCACCTCCACGCTTACTTCTTTAACCGGGAGCCTAACCTTCCCTCCACTGACCCCTTCACCCGTCTCCAACACAAGTCCTCTTCCTGGACACCACCTCCAGGCCTCCTATCGTCCCTTGACCTCTTCATCTCCAACTGCCGTCGAGACATCAACCGCCTCAACCTCTCCCCCACTCCAACCTCTCCCCCGCAGAACGGGCAGCTCTCCGCTCCAACCCCAACCTCACCATCAAACCCGCAGACAAGGGAGGCGCAGTGGTAGTATGGCGCACTGACCTCTACATCGCCAAGGCCAAACGCCAACTCTCCGACATCATCTCCTACCGCCCCCTTGATCATGACCCCACCCCCAGGCACCAAACCATCATCTCCAACACCATCCATGACCTCATCACCTCAGGGGACCTCCCACCCACAGCCTCCAACCTTATTATTTCCCCAACCCTGCACGGCCCGTTTCTATCTCCTTCCTAAAATCCACAAACCTGCCTGCCCTGGTCGACCTATTGTCTCAGCCTGCTCCTGCCCCACCGAACTCATCTCCCCTATCTGGACTCCATTTTCTCCCCCTTGGACCAGGAACTCCCTACCGACGTCCGTGACACCACCCACGCCCTCCACCTCCTCCAGAACTTCCAATTCCCTGGTCCCCAACACCTCATTTTCACCATGAACGGCCAGTCCCTATACACTTGTATTCCTCATACAGATGGCCTCAATGCCCTCCGCTTCTTCCTGTCCCGCAGGCCCGACCAATCCCCCTCCACCAACACCCTCATCCGCCTAGCCGAACTTGTCCTCACCCTCAACAGCTTCTCTTTCGATTCCTCCCACTTCCTACAGACTAAGGGGGTGGTCATGGGTACCCGCATGGGTCCAAGCTATGCCTGCCTCTTTGTAGGTTACATGGAACAGTCCCTCGTCCGCACCTACACAGGCCCCAAGCCCCACTTTTTCCTCCGTTACATTGATGACTGTATCAGCGCTGACTCTTGCTCCCCAGAGGAGCTCGAACAGTTCATCATCTTCACCAACACCTTCCACCCCAACCTCAAGTTCATCTGGGCCATCTCCAACACATCCCTCACCTTCCTGGACCTCTCAGTCTCCATCTCAGGTAACCGGCTAGAAACCGATGTCCATTTCAAGCCCAATGACTCCCAAAGCTACCTAGAATACACCTCCTCCCACCCACCCTCCTGCAAAAATTCCATCCCCTATTCCCAATTCCTCCGCCTCTGCCGCATCTGCTCCCAGGATGAGGCATTCCACTCCCGCACATCCCAGATGTCCACTTTCTTCCAGGACCGCAACTTTCCCCCTGCAGTGGTCGAGACTGCCCTTGACCGTGTCCACCGCATTTCCCGCAACACATCCCTCACGCCCCACCCCCACCACAACCGCCCAAAGAGGATCCCCCTCGTTCTCACATACCACCCCACCAACCTCCGGATACAACGCATCATCCTCCGACACTTCCGCCAACTACAATCCGACCCCACCGCCCAAGACATTTTTCCAACCCCACCTTTGTCTGCCTTCCGGAGAGACCACTCTCTCCGCGACTCCCTTGTCCGCTCCACACTCCCCTCCAACCCCATCACCTTCCCCTGCAACCGCAGGAAGTGCTACACTTGCCCCCACGCCTCCTCCCTCACCCCCTATCCCAGGCCCCAAGATGACCTTCCATATCAAGCAGATGTTCACCTGCACATCTGCCAATGTGGTATACTGTATCCATTGTACCCGGTGTGGCTTCCTCTACATTGGGGAAACCAAGCGGAGGCTTGGGGACCGCTTTGCAGAACACCTCTGCTCGGTTCGCAACAAACAACTGCACCTCCCAGTTGCGAACCATTTCAACTCCCCCTCCCATTCCTCAGACGACATGGCCATCATGGGCCTCCCACAGTGCCACGAAGATGCCACCCAAAGATTGCAAGAACAGCAACTCATATTCCGCTTGGGAACCCTGCAGCCCAATGGTATCAACGTGGACTTCACAAACTTCAAAGTCTCCCCTTCCGCCACTGCATCGCAAAACCAGCCCAGTTCTTCCCCTCCCACCACTGCATCCCAAAACCAGCCCAGCCTGCCTCCGCTTCCCTAACCTGTTCTTCCTCTCACCCATCCCTTCCTCCTACCTCAAGCCGCACCTCCATTTCCTACCTTCCACCTCATCCTGCCTCCTTGACCTGTCCGTCTTCCCTGGACTGACCTATCCCCTCCCTACCTCCTCACCAATACTCTCCTCTCTACCTATCTTTTCTCTCCACCTTCGGTCCGCCTCCCCCTCTCTCCCTATTTATTCCAGTTCCCTCTCCCCATCCCCCTCTCTGATGAAGGGTCTAGGCCCGAAACATCAGCTTTTGTGCTCCTGAGATGCTGCCTGGCCTGCTGTGTTCATCCAGCTCCACACTTTGTTATCTTGGATTCTACAGCATCTGCAGTTCCCATTATCTCTGCCATGTTTAGTGGACAAATACTTGTCCAAGTTTCACCAATGCTTTTCTGCATCCACACAGCAGACCTCTCACCCAGCCTTCATCATCTGCAAATTTGCAAGGTCCCTCTCCAAGGAATATTGTTTGATCTTGAGAGTGGTCCCAGCATTCTGTTTTCATTTCAGATGTTCAATATCCACAACATTTTGCTTTGCTGTTAGTTTGAACACCCATTCTCGAAGGATCTTCAGTTTTCCTCACAGTTGATCAATAATGAGCTAACTCTTCCACTTTTGGGGAATCTCTTCAAATATTGCATTCAATCTGTTGTAAAAGTTTTCTTTGTTTCTTTATACACTAACTGCCACTCAAGCTCCTCGTTGACTGCCCTCTAAAATTTCACAGCCTCTTTGGAGTCTGTTTTATCCATAAACTCAAGGGATGTTTAATAATGTTAAGTGCGAAGCATAATATCTCTTACCCAATCTGTAATGTGCTCAATAAATACAACTAGATTTAATAAATGTGACTTGCAATCAACATGTCCTTGCTAGTTGTCCTTGACTATTATGAAATTGAATGTTTATTGATTTGATATTAAACTATTGATCCGAAGTAAACATCCATGCATGGGCTTAAACCAGTAGGTCTTCAGTTAATTCATTTATCCTTCTCTAGCTCTAATTTGATCAATGGATTATTCCAATCAATTAGCTAAACATAGGCTAATTTATTATTCTGGTGTAATTTCAAAGAGCTGATAATATTGGGAGAGGCAAGTGGGGAAAGTACGTTCATGCAGGTTCCATAGTAATTTCTGATCTAAAACAAGGCAGTAAGCGCCAATGAATGGAGGCCAAGTACTGTGTTCTTGACTTATCCCAGCAGAATGTTTATCACTTCACTTGAATTAATAAAACAAAAAGAATCTTTGTCATATGTACATCCTCAACAAATAACATCGGCGAACTACAAAAGATTAGAAGAAAGATATTCCACATTCCATTCAAAATTAATACATTTTAGAAGAGGCAAAATAAAGAGTCCATTAAATAGAAAGATGCTATAACCTAGATAAACAAAGATAAATAAATGTAATTTCTTGCAAGTCTAAATGGTTAGTAATACATGGGGCCCTACAAGGTAGAAAGGTTGCTTCAAATGTTGAGGGAAAAGGGTCTTTAAATTTTAATTATGAAAGGAATCATTAATGTAACTGTTTTAATATGGATAACCTACGACCTATAATTACTTGTAATCGCTATGACAATGCCCCAAAGGCAACTTAACAGTCTAAGATTGAAAGATGTTAAAAATTTCGTGGTTAGTCACTTACGTTTCATGTTCATATTTGGAGTCCTATTCATAAAATGCATGTACAGCTGTGTTGTGTGAATAAGAATCTGGTCACCACTGTATCGAACAGAACGGTACCACCACGTTCCCTTTATGTGTGAAGAAAAATAAAAAGACATATCATGTTTATTGCTACATACGGATCTGCCATGAAAAGTCAGCAGAAGTGCAAGTACAAATTCCACAACATGGTCTGGCTTCAGAAAAATCATCCAAGCACACAGAACTGGGATTTCAATACATTCGAGCTGATACTAAAGACTCACCACAACCACTGGAAGAATCACCATGAATGCAAACCCATATACAGCCAAAACCTACAAAGTGTAAAATTAAACAAATTAGTTTCTTGTTAGAATTCTTAATGGGCACAAAGATATTAACTTTGTTTCCCATCCTATATCATCACAACAGATTTAAACAGCACACCTACAAGGCCTGAAACAGTGCCATCAGCTTCCAAAATATTTGGTTAGAGCTTGAAACCCTGCGTTCCTATCACTCAAATGGGCTGGCACAAGGCAAACGTCTTTCAAATCACTTAACTAAACAGAATTTCTATGGAGTAAGCATACCCTGCTTCCACTGAGATGCTCACTACAAATATACGCTTGGGCTCAGGCAGATAGTCTTTACCAAACTTCTTACAATGCTAAAGTTGGCTGTTAAAAACAAACTTAGGAGCTCCAATTGACTGATAGATTCTCAAAGAAAAGGAAAGCCACATTCCTTTTCAGGCAAATCCTGAGTTAATGCAAAAGAGATTAATTAGGAGATCTTTACCATCTGAAAATACCAAACATCCAGAGCCTGCTGCCACAGTTAATAACCTCTGATCTTAACTGATCTTTTTACAGTGCCAATTACTGAAAAAAAACTTCAACACAGCATCCATTATTCAGATCAAACAACAGAATTTTAAAAAGGTGGATACATGAGTTGAGTATTTAAATATTGTTGTTTCTGAATTATAACGTACCAGCATGGAGTTCTTCTGGTCTACAATCCATGATGGAAGTGCTATGCCAAAAGTCGTAGCTGAAACAAAAAGCAAAGGAGTTGTCATTTATCAGAAACACGAACAACCCAATGACATAGATAGGGATCACAAAAACACTTAAAAGGGCTAATTTGTCACAAGAAATACCAATGTTAAGGGAAAGGATCACTTGGACTGTATGAGAGGGTACCAACTGGTCGGCAATTGAACTGATTGGTTGAGTGTTGCCAAGTTGAATGAGCCAGTTAATTATGACCAACAGTGGAACATTCCACCATTCGCAACAAGGTAAACATGTAGGTTGTATTTCTAAAATGCGCAAGTGTCCATTGTTAGACTTGGCTCTGCAATTGGACAACATTTACTATACAATCTGGAGTGTTCAAAAAATTATGCTCAAAACCAAGTTAGAGTGGTTAGTTAGGTTCACAGTATGGCACGTGCGCACACTGGAAGCTACATTCTTTAATGCATAGAGCCTTTAAAAATGGAAAGGACACATACGCACACTGTACCTGTTTCAACACAAACCAGAAGATATCCATTCTATGGTTCAATTTTCAGGTTAATGCCTTGACCAGATAAATTTAAGTATGTTTAAAGCATGTTTGAGCATTACCCTGAAAATGTTTAAATTTATCTTATTTAAAATTTAAACAAAGATCTCTTTATTGTGTCAATGTTGTATTCCTGTTATTTTGGCTTTTCTTGCGCATTGCCCCAACAAGTACATGACAAAAAGCTTTGACAAAGCAAGTCTTGCATTCGGCAATACTTGTGTATAACTATAGGCAACGACCTTGGGTCAAGAATGACTTGCTTTCACTCCACCTTGATTGATTTATCAACCATGTGTGTCCAATTTGCACACATGGGGAAAGTGGTGCTTGAATGATCAAGTAAATGAGTTCTTTGACAGTTTGTACACACTCTTCAACACGTTATCAAGAAACTGCAGTAGTAAAGAAGTCTCCTAAAACACTTAAGCAAACATTTTCTCCACCTTGGTTGGTCTAAGGTCAGAGACTCTCAAGTTAACAGTAATCTTGAACCTTTCAGGCACCCTTTAAGATCATTGCTAAAGCATTTTTGCTGGCCTCCTGGGAGCCTCCAGTCACTGTCAGGTTCCAAGTAGAGCAGGTTTTTTCCAATAGTCTGGTGCGAGGCCTCACAATGACATGTACAGACCACTAGAGCTAGTTTTGAGGGTACAACATCTCCATACTTGTCATGTTGGTTGGGAAAGCACACTGCCATTGGGTGTCTTGCTTCCATTTTCCACATTTTGGAAGGATTCTCTCAGTAAAGGCAGACATAACAAAATTCATCACTGCTTTTAATGTGTCAGCTGTGATATGTCCTACTAAAGTAACTTGAAAATAAACTTTGGGAACTCCCAACACATCGCAGGTCAATTCTGCACATGGCCTGGAGCCAATCCCAAACTTACTTGGGCTCAAGGGTTAGAAGAATAGCTAAGCGTCTTCTTGTGACTGATACAGCTGGCATCAGGAACTAACAATTGAAATTCATGAGCTTGCACTTGGAACTGACTACTTTGTGACAGAATCAACTTTCTTTCTTTGTTTTTAATATGTGAAATACCCTACACAATATGAATCTGAGCAGTTGCAATCCAGATCGGAGGGAAATAAATTTACAGCACAAAACTAGTCCTAAATCAAACTAGCTTGGCAATATCACTCAGGCAAGCATAAGGATTGCTGCTCTAACAAAGAACGTTAACTTGGTCCTTAAATTCTTGAGGTTGAGGTTACAGAATATTGCTGGGACCAGAGGGAAGGAAACTTTCTTACACATCAAGTGCCTAAGTTAAGATTTTAATATTCTATTGCCAGCACTAACGTCGACAGCTTGATGAGTGCCTGAACAGGTTTTAAATGTCTGGTAAGAAAGTGACCCTTTCATCAAAGGTACAGCGTAACCAGCTATTGAAGTGATCCATTAATGCAACCAGTAAGCCACTAGAAGAATATTTTCAAAGGGAGCAAATGGAAATGAATTTTCCCAAAGCAAATGGCAAGAACTGTAAATCCCTTAAGGTTAGCAAAGTACCTTGTGGACCATCTGGATTGCCATATTCTTCCCAATTTTTGCGAGACTCTTCATCTGTTAAACTGGAAGACAAGAATTAAATACATATTAATATTAAAAACTGATAATCAAGTGCTAGTATCATGAAGGTGAATTTCAGGGACTAAAGCTCTGTTTTTCAAGGGATCAACTTGATATTTTGTCAAGGGCAGCTACTTGATTTTTGGGGCTTACTGCTTGATTTTTATTTATATTTATTTTTATATTTATTTATATTTATTAAGTGATGCAGTCACGTATCACGCACCTTGTGCACTTCCGTTGACATATGAAGTACTTAAACTAAGCACACCTTCTGCAGACTGGTGAGGTCACAACTAATATGCTTCCAACATATACACACAAATATGAAAGATCCCAATCAGGTACTTTTTAAACAAACCTTTTTAAGGTGCGTTAGTGCTCCACAGATCATCACAAAAATCAATAAGTTGGAACATTTAAACCAAGCAGCCACGACCCGTATTACTTCATCTCACATCTCAATCTTAGATTCATTACAATAGAATCCATTGTATTTTGCCCATATAGTAGCTCCCAAACACATGTAGCTTTCAGCCAGAGATACCACATTCATCTACAAGTAAGCAATGGCATAGCTGTAAAGTCAAGGAATTAGTAATAGGGACTAAAAGAATTGCAGGTGCTGTAAATCAGAAACAAAAACAGAATTTTCTGGAAAATCTCAGCAGGTCTGGCAGCATCTGTGAAGGGAAATCAGAGTTAATGTTTTGGGTCCACGTTCTGAGGAAGGGTCACTGGGCTTGCTGAGATTTTACAGCATTTTCAGCTTTTGTTAGGAATTAGGACCCTCAGGCTCATAGAATGGGGAACAATTTTGCCATGGTAGATGGCGAAATCTGAATTCAATTATAAAATCTGAAATTTAAAGCCAGCTGAGTGGCAACCATGAAACCACACTCAGATGATGTGAAATCATATCTGGTCCAATTATGCCCTTCAGGGAGGAAAATCTGTTGCTATCTAGTCTGGTCTACATACCATCTTCTGAGATGGCCCAGCAAGTCACTCACTTCTATCACACCCAACATGACAGCAATGGCAGTAATAGCACCAGTGAGTCTGCAAACGCTCTTTACTAACATCTGGATACTTGTACCAAAATTGGGAGAGCTTCTCCTAGAAACTAGCCAAGCAACAGTCTACATTTTATACTCAAAGAATCACACTCTGCAAACAACATCCCAAACTTTCATCTTCCCTGAGTCCTGTTTGACCCACCAGCAGCACAGATGTAGTAGAACAGTGGCAAACAGTCAAAAAGGAGTTGCCCTGGGAGTCCTTAACACCAGGACTGGACTCCATTAAATCTCCCAGCACCAATTCAAACATAGGAAAGGAATAATTAAGTATAGGAGTTGGGACATCATGTTGCAGGTGTATAGGAGAATGAGACGCCCCTTTAGGAGGGCTACACAGTTCTGGTTGCCCAGACAAGATATTATGAAATTGGAAAGGGTGCAGAAAAGATTGCAAGAATGTTACCCAAGGTCTTTTGCCCAGGATAGGGGAGTCCAGAACTTAAGGGCAAAGGTTTAAGGTGAGAGGGGAATAATTTATAAGTAACCCAAGGTGCAACTTTTTCCACACTGAAGGTGGCTTATATTTGGAATAAACTGCCAGAGGAAATGGCAGATATAGTTGCAGTTACAAAATTGAAAAGATACTTAGATAGATACATAAATAGGAAAGGTTTAGAGCAATGGGAGCCAAATGGGGCTATATGAGTTTGGGTAACTTATTCAGTGTGTACGAGTTGGACCAAAGGGTCTGTTTCCATCTTGTATGACAGACTACGTGTACCATCTGCCACATCACTTCAGCTATGAATCAGTTCTCTACTGATCAACATTTTCAGGAAGCAATGAAGGCAGCAAGGACACAGCATATAATCTGGGTGGGAGTCTTCAATGTCCATCACCAAGAGCGGCTCAGTAGCAACATTATTGTCTGAGCTGACTCAGTCTTAAAGGACATAGCTGCTAGACTTAATCTGAAGCATATGAAGCAACCAACAGGAGAGAAAAATCTATCACTCATTTCAAATTGTTTAACAGTGTGATTTATTGTCCAACCCAGAGGGCAGTTAAGAGTCAAGCAAATTACACACAGTCTGGAGTCACATATGGTCCAGACCAGGAGGTAGTTTCCTTTCCTAAAGGGCATTAGCAAGCCAGGTGGTTTTTCCAACAATTGACAATGGGTTCACGGTCATCATTAGACCCTTAATTCCATCATCTGCCATCTCAGAACTTTACCTGCATCTCTGGATTAACAGTCCAGTGACAATATAACTAGGCTACTGCCTCACCTTAAACTCGACCTCATCCTCATCAAGCTACCTGTTTCAGATAGATATGGTCCTAACACCAGAATGGGTGATCACTGCTCAGCCCTCGTGGAGACAAAGTCCTGTCTTCATAAAGAAGGTACTCTACATTTTGCAGTGCGGCAATGCCGCCATGCTAAATGGGATAGTATCTGAACAGGTCTATAACTCAAAATTGGGCATCCAGCCAAGTTCTAGCTGAAAATGGATGCAAATTCAGCCGTGTCTTTTGAGCTGATGTGCTGAGCTCCACTTTGTTGAGAATGGTGGGTTTGTACAGGATCCATTTCTTGGGAGTTCCTTAACTGGCCACCAACATTTACAAATGGCAATAGTAAAATGCAGAGCTTAGATCTGATCCGTTGGTTGTGGAATCACTTAGTCTTGTCTACTGCATGTTGTTTCCACTGTTTGGCATGCAAGTAGTTCTGTGTTATATTCTTACCAGGTTGAAACCTCATTTTCAGGTCGGACTGATACTGCTTCTAGCATGTCCTCTTGTACTTTTCATTAATGCAGCGTATGCAAGGATTCTATGTATCTCAATATACCTATTACACAGGACGGAGATATTGCAACTTAAAGTATGATATTCACTAGCAGGAATAATGTTGGTATATCAGGTACTATGATTTGGCTCACTGACTTTCATTGAAAATGCATGCTTTATTGAAGGATGTCATTCTCAAACCCCTGACAAAATCCTGTGATCTCCATTTAAACTAAAATTTGACACATTGAAGCAAAATAATGATACTGCACAAGACTACCATACTAGCCAAAATGTGTTACAGTCAGACACTGCATAAGGGTCAGCAAGTACAGTGATGTACTTAACAGTCAAATAAATGCAAATGGAGTTTGTAAGTGCAATCGGTTCTCATATTAGCAAATAAAGAGTGAATGTAAATCTTAGCACAGCAAGTTATGAAGCAGAATTCAATAAACCCATTCAGGGCTCTTGTGATGCAGTGGTGGCATCCCCACTTCTAAGCCAACAGACTCCATGTTCAAGTCCCACCTGCTCCTACAGGTGTGTCATATCTCCAACCAGGTTGATTAAAAATATTTAAAAGTTACTGTTGTCTCCAGTGATAAGGCCTGTAAATTACAAAGTAAGGAACTGTGGTGCAGCACTTTTGTCCATACCTCTGGATGAGGATGTCTACATCTAAGTTCCACCTGCGCAAAAGGTGTGTGATAACACATGTCTGAACAGATTCATTGAAATATATTCAATAAATCTGTTAATTCATGGGCTAACACTAATAATAATGACTAAGTATTGGTGTAAAAACCCATATGGTTCAGGGAAAGGGATCTGGAAAAGAACTGACAAGTGTATCTGCAACTCAAGAAATAGGAGGCCTTTCCTGGAGTACTCTCTCTAGTTCTGGTTGCCCAGTTATAGGAAGGACATTATTAAGCTGGAGAGGGTTTAGAGGAGATTCACCAGAATGTTGCAGGGAATGGAAGGTTTGCATTATAAAGAAAAGCTGGATAGGCTGGGACTTCTTTCCACTGGAGCATAGGACGTTGAGGGACGACCTCATAGAAGTTTTTAAGGTCATGAGGAGTATAGACAGGATCAATGGTAGTTGTCTTTTCCTTGGATGGGGTTTTCAAGACGAGGGGACACAGTTTTAAGTAAGAGAATAGAGATTTAAAAAGAAATGAGGAATAAGTTCTGTTTTTTTAACAGAGGCTGATTCGCTTATGACATTAACTTCCTGAGGAAATGCTGGATATGAGCACAATTACTTAACCGCTCTCTCAAATGTTGTATGTGATTCTGCAACAGCTTTTCAGGTAGACCTGTGCTGTGTAATTAAGTTTGGCCTAACTAGTATTGCCCACAATTCATAAATATGCTAAAATAATTTATTACATGACAAGCAAGGATCTATGAGGAGGAGAAATTAAAAGAGCTTACTACTAGTTTTAAAAAGGTAGTAGAGAAATTAATGCAACTGAAAGCTGATAAATCCTCAGAGCCAAATAATTAGAACCTGGAAAGTGCAGGAGGCGGCTGGAATAAAAGTTGTAATGCTTTAGATGTCACTTTCCAAAATTCTGCAGATTCTGAACAGCGATAGCGTATTGGAAGGAGACCAATGTAACAGCACCACTTAAGTGAGAAGGGAGGAAGAAAACAATGAATTGCAGACCAGCCAGCCCAACAGCAGTATTGGAGTCTATTACAAAGGGCAAATTAGCAATACAAACAGAAAGATAGTAAATGCTTCATTAAACATATAAAAAAAGGAGGCCAAAGTGACCAAAAGGCCCTGAGAGAATGAGGTTGGGGTAAGAACAATGGGGAAATTACAAAAAGGCAGAGAAGTTGAATAAACACTTTGCATCAGTCCTCTCAGTGGTCAGCATGAATAGCATTCCAAAAGTACTAAGTAACCAAAGGCAAGCTTTTTTTGGGGCTTGAGAGAAGAGTGGTCTTCCATGAACTTCTAGATTCTGAAAGAGTTCAAGACTTGAAACCTGCCAATGTAACATCCTTATTCAAAAAGGGAGGAAAACAAAAAATAGATAATAGGCCAGTTATTTAACATAGGCCATTGGAAAATTTTAGTCTATTGTAAAGGATGCAATGGCATAGAATTTATACAAGTAATATAATCAAGCACAGTCAAGATAGCTCGTGAAGGGGAAAATCGTTCCTTGCAAAGCTATTAGTATTATTTGAGGACAGATAAAGGGGAATTAGTTGTCATAATATATTTAGATTCCTAAAAGGCATTTAATAAGGTGCCAAAGGCTGCTTAATAAGAGGAATTGTGTATTAGCATGAATAGAGGATTGGCTAGCTAACAGAAGACACAATTGGGAATAAGGAGGGTATTTTCAGAATGACAAAGAGTAACTAGTGGACTGTAACAGAGATCAGTGCTGGGCCCACATCTGCATTAATACTAACGAGGTAGACGAGGGACGTGAATGTACTGTCACCAAGTTTACTGATGACAAAAATAAGCAGGGAGGCAGCTGGTGAGTATAATACATGGAGTCAAACGGATACAGCCAGGCTAAGTGAGTGTGCAAAAACTTGACAGATGGAATATAACATGGGAACAATGTGATGGTATGCACATTGGTAGGAAGAATCAAGAAGCAACAAGGTAGATGCTGAGATGATGAAATGTTGATCCCCTTGCATGGTAGTCTAGGGTCAGAGGTCATGATCTCAGATCAAATGGTGGCCCATTTCAGACTGAGATGAGGAGGAATTTACTTTCTCAGAAGTAGTGAATCTGAGGAATACCAGAGAGGGCTGGCAAGGTTAGTTTTGTTAAATATCTTCAAGGCTAGGATAGATAATTTTTGAATCAATAACGGAATTAAGGATTATGGGACAAAGCAGAGAATCCTAAATTTTGCAGTGATGTCATTGAATGGTGGTGTAGACTTGATAGGCTAAATAGCCAACTTCTGTCTGAAAGATGTACTTGCTACAGAGTGTGTATAAGAAAGGCTCATCAGATTGATTTCAGGTGTAGTAAGTTTGTCATGTGAGAAGAGTTTGGGTTGATTAGGACTAAATTTGCTAATTTTGAAGGATTAGATCTAATTTGAGCAATGTAATTTGGACAGAACTGGTCAGACTTGCTTTCTCTTGGGGTGTGCAGATAGTCCATTTAGAACAGAGATCAGGAATCTCTTCACTCAGGACAGTGAGCCTGTGGAATTCTCTACAACATTATACGGTGCTAGCTAAGTCACAGAATACATAATTAAGAAATAGATTGCTAGGGACCAAAGGTATCAAGAGTAGGGGAATACGTGGGAGTCATATTGAGCTGCCAGGCTCAAACTGAATTGTGGAGCAGACCAACAGGCCTACCCTTACTCCTGTCTACCTTTCTTAAAAAAAAACTGCAGCTTCTTTTTCTACTTAAAAGCCTATTCACAAAGGTACTGTCACTACTCACGCAGCATAGGCTTTTGCAATCCTCATAAACAAGACTTCATCACCTCCTTTATCTGGATGATGTTTGAGTGACAACTGTCGATACTGCTTTTTAATTTCCGCCACAGAGGCTCCCTAGGTTAAGAAGAAATAAATACACACCAGTTAGCTATTGGAAACTTTTTAGCCGCTTCTAGACGAACACAAGTAAAGTTAAAGAATCAGTTTGGATACAGGTCAACATACTTCTGCAGAAATACACTTTGCGTTCTTGAAGCATCGAGGTATTATTCACTCAGATGTGCATAATAGCTGACAAATTTATATTTTAAAAGCTCTTGCCATTGAAGTTTGGTGAATTTGTACAACATTGTACTATTGTTTTGTTATGTTAAGTTAATTGTGTGTCATGGAGTGAACCAAGACTTTACAAAATCCATTCTTTGGATGTCATATTACAGATAAAGATTCAAATCTCACCAACTACATATCTGTATAATGTTTTGTCCCTTCAGATTTTTCATGACTTTGCAGGCATATTATAAAATAAAATGCAACAGATTTACGGGGGAAATATACAGTCAGATAGAGTCAGAGATGTACAGCACAGGAACAGACCCTTCAGTCCAACCCATCCATGCCAACAAGAAAGCCTCAATTAATCTAGTCCCAGTTGCCAGCATTTGGCTCATATCCCTCTAAACACTTCCTGTTCATGTAACCATCCAGATGCCTTTTAAGTGTTGTAATTGTACCAGCCTTCACCACCACTGCTTCTGGCAGCTCATTCCATACACGAAATACCCTCTCCTTTAAAAAGTTGCCCCTTAGGTCCCTTTGAAATTGTTCCCCTCTCACCTTAAACGTATGCCGTCAAGTTTTGGACCCCCACCCCCCCAACCTTGGGAAAAGACCTTGGCTATTCACCCTACTCATGCCCCTCATGATGACCAAACGCTTGGTCAAAGAGATAGGATTTTATGGAGAATCTTAAAATGAGAAAGCAAAGCAGCAAGATGAGCAGGCAACTGATGTCACAGCCAATACAATGGAGCAACTAAAATTGATGCATGAAATCAGAATTAATTAAGTGTAGATACCTGGAAGGGCCTTTTATCAGAGGCAAACAATACTGGCCAGACCAGCATTTATTGCCCATTCCTAATTGCCCAGAAGACGATGGTGTTAAGCGGTCTTCTTGAACTCCTGTTGTCCACAGGTGTAGGGACACCCACAGGCCTATCAGGAATGGAGTGCAGGATTTTGACTCAGCAGTGAAGAAATGGTGATGTATTTCCAAATCAGCTTGGTGAGTGGCTTAGAGAAAAACCTGCAGATGGTGGTGTTTCCGTGCAAATGCTGACCTTGGCCTTGTAGTTGGTAGAGTTTATAGGTCTAGAAGGTGCTGTTGGAGAACTGAGATGCTGGATGAGCTTGCAGAGATAAGGAAGGGCCTAGACGGGGGGGGATTTGAAAACAAAAATGAGCTTTTTTTAAAATCAAGATGCTACTTGGCTGAGAATGAATGTAGGTCAGCGACATTGGGATGCCAGGTAAAAGGGAATTGCTATAAGTTTAGACTCAGACAGATGTTTCTAAGAGTGAAAGATCATGGAGGACTGATTGTTGGCAACCCGACAGAAGTATTTAGGAATAAATGGAGTCTAGAGGTAACAAAAGTGGGAGATCCAGCAGAGAGCCGAAAGAGAGAAATTCAGGTAGAGAGATTACTTTAGTGATGATACAAATATGGTTGGAAGCTTATTTCAGAGTTCAGTTAAATTCAGAGAATTTCCCTGATATTTTTCCCCATCAAAGCCCCAAAGACACAGACACAAAGCGGATTAACTGGTCATTCATTTGATTGCTGTTTCGCAGATTCTGTGGGGCTTCCATGTTGGCATAACAGTCACCAACATCATTCCAAACAAAGCAATTTATGCAAAGCACTTTGAAATCTTTCTCTGCTATGATAAACTACTAAAGCTTTTCTTCCTTCCTTTTAAATACTGCATCACTCACCAATAATGGAAAATAGTGCAGCAAGGCAACAATCTAGAACTATTTATTCCCAAAAGCATCTAATTTCTACAGCTCTCGAGCAAATCATCACTATGACATATAGGTAAAAGGTCTACCATCAGGGAATAGGCACTCGAGCAGATCCATCAGGCAGAGAAAGGGCTGGTCATTCTCAGAAAGCATGCTATGATGCATTATGCCACAATAATTAGGATATGGTTGAACTCAAAACAATCTGTGTGGGATTTGCGAATCTTTGGTGTGCCAAGGAGACATCAAATGCAGTTTCCCACCACAGTAAGAAAGATTAAACAGCAATTCACCAAAACTGCTCCAATGTAATTCCTATTGGGTCAGTCAAAAAGTAATACAATATGCAACTTCATACATAGTTTTTTTTCATGCTTTCAATGTCTAAGATTGGTGCATGTAGAGGGCTGAGACTAAAGTGTGGGGTGAGGGTACCAAATAGAGGAGTTTCAGGTAACACCCTTGTCATAGTACATCATATAACACAACTCCTTTCAGGAAACACAATTGATTAATTACTTACAGGATCGACCCCAAGCACTTCATATGGATTGTATTCTTTTTCTCGGTTTTCTATTATTGAAACTTTGTACAAAAGACAGCAGAGGAGTACCCATCCGGAAATCAGCCCTATTTTTCTGTTTAAAAAAAAATGTAATTAGCAAGAAATTTACCTATACCTTAACACTTTCTTCAAAATAAATATTTATTCAAAGGATATGGCTCTCATTACAGTATTCCCATTTTCAATGGAGTCCACCATCACACCCATCCATATGTAGATGTATCCCATTCAACTGGATGATAAATATTCCATCATTTTCTTAGATGAGCTTTTTAAGATGGTGTTGAGGCTTAGAGGACTCATGGCATGTCCATTAACCAGTGCTGATTTTGTCATCTGGTCAGTCATAACTCAAATGCCACTCTCTTGAAACCCTGTCAAGGGTTGAGGCAAGTAGCAATAGTTGCACTTTTGCAAGTTAAATTGGAAGGTGGTTGAATTTATACCTTGACTTAATCCTGGCGCTCATGTGGCATTGAAGTTACGTGCCAATGGTCAGTGCAGGTCAGGATATTATGCATGTTCGGCTGAAGGCTAGCATGAGCTGACTTGTCATTGAGCAGCCTTCTCAAACTTTCAGAAATAATACTGCAAACTCTGAAACAAAAGGGATCCAACTGTCTTGTTCCATTTCAGAACACAGGATCTATTCTCTAATCTTTTCTAAGAGTGCATCAGGAATTAGGAGCTCCATTTGATGCCTTGACAAACTGAACCCAAACGATACTAACTTAAGATTATGTGAAAATGCTGCGCAGCCTTGATTTTCATCTTCACTCACAAATAAGCAGTGCTAACATGACAACCACAATTTAAATTTTCATTCATTACAAGTCGACACAATATGATTATTTTACATAATATGCAGCTCACACAGTACACCATACCACTGCACATCCTGGAGTGGACAGAAATAGAAATTTGTATTTGCACAGTACCTTATCATCCCTTCAAGGTGTCGCAAAGATCTTCACACACAAACATGTTAACTTTAAAAGGGTGCCATGACAGCCACTCTGTTAGAAGGATTATAGGTGCCTTCATGAAGTGGAGAGGTAGTCTTAATCGCCTTGACCAAACACAGCACCGAATTTTCAGGTGGGGGTGGGCAAGCGATTTTGCAGCAGCAGTCCCAAAACAGAGCACAAGTAAGGCTGTAGCTTGAACAGATTACAAAACAGAGACCTACAGAGCTCTCCACGTTGGACTACACCGTGAAATTGCAATAAATCACAGGTTAAGCTAACAGGGGACAGAAGGAAGAAATTAGATAGCTATAAAGAATTTGGAATTTGCCCTGAAATCCAAGAAGAATAGTCAGCCCTGTCACACAAGAGGATTCACACAGAAAAGGACACTGAAGATGAGACTTACAGCCAGCTGCTCTGTTTTGAAGAGTAACTGAGCACGACAGATAGTCGACTTTGACAGGGGTGAGAAAAGTAATGCTGAAAGTCTAACTTTTTTGGTCAAATTTGAGAGTGTAGATCATCTGACAAAAGCAATACTTCAATGACAAGGCAGCTCATGCCAACCTTCAGCCGAACACTTGTAACATCCAGACTTGCACTGACAATTGGCATGTAACTTCAATGTCACACGAGTGCCAGGATCAAGTCAAAGCAGGATGAAATATTTCCATGCGAGCAATGCAGAGGGCAAACTAATGCAACCTGTCTGTAGCCTGAATGATGGCTTACGGGTGTGGTATTTTTGATGGGATCTATTTTGCAGAAATAGGGTTGCACTAAACTAAAAGCAGATCCCACAATGTTTTATTGGCAAATAGGGGAATGTCGAGACATCTGTGAAGTACGTTAATGATTTTTATGGGGTGATCCCATGAAACTCAAAATGTACAATAAGATTGAAATGGTACTTAAGATTTAGCATCAGACTACAGAGGCTTTAAGTATATTGGTTTGGATGTTAAACATAGTGGAATAGGTGAAGCATTGAATCAGTAATCTTATTAAGCATGTGTTTCTTCCATCTCCGGTGATCATGATAGGTCACAAAGATATCAAAGCTGAACACGACAAAGTATAATGTTAGCATTTTGAAAATCTGGACCTTAAAAGTTAATGTGAAATAAGTGTGTGGTTATTGTTGTGTGACAGGTTTGACCTGCTTTTCTTCCTAAAAGGATCCTATGTGTTGCAGTGAGCTAACTACATAATTTCCAACAAAGCATGTGACTTCAGTTAAGTGCTTTACCAGGACTTGCATTGTTAACCGATTAAATGTTTACAAAGTTGATTTTTTTTATATAACAGAAAAAGACTGATTTCAGTTTAGTTCAGAAATAGATTTCAATGCAGAACAGTTTCAACCTTGCAGAAAAGTTAACTTGAAGTCCTCAAGCTGTAACAGTTTGTGCAGGGGTTATTAAGTTGTCAGAATTGAAAATACAGGATTAGATCATCAGAACAAAACTTGGCCTTGTTAAACAGTATCAGTGTCCTCGTGAGAATGTGTTAATCATAATTACCTACTGCAAAAATTAAACCTATGATCTATTAAGCCGGGTGTGTCTCTGGCATTGGATTTGCCCTGTATTACCATCAGCTGGAATCATAAAAAAGCCAGAGTAGCTGCAAAGCTTGACTGGGTAGTTGGATTGATTAGGGACTCAAGACTAGATGATAACTTTGACTAAAGAACTACAGTACTGCAACGAAGCCTCCTCATGAAACAGAGGATGTTTTAAGGGCAAATAAAATGTAGAAGAATAATGTAGAAATAAATGAATACTGAAATTTTTTGGGAGATCCTAAGGACACAAAATTAGTTATTTTTAGTGATGCCTCTTACATGAATGGCTCTGATGGATATTTAAAGTGCAGCTTTTTCAACATCGACGAAGTTGCCCTTTAGCCAGAGAAGCAAAGGAAACAACTCATTAGAAGTATGAGGCAAGTAGTGGTATGAAATTCTATTTGTTAAATATCTCAGAGGAACTTAAAATAAAATTGAGAAAAATTTGCTCGTTGAATGTTAGAGGTAATTGTGGCTTGTGGGATAGCATTCATAACAAAAAAATAGAAAAAACAGGATGATGGATTGAGAACATGTGTTATAGGAAATAAAGGAAATCTCCAAGAATAAATGGATTGATGAAAATTAATTATCCGTTTTGCAAAAAGGAGTATCTGTACCAAGAGATTACTGGGGTTCTAGAAAAGGGGTGCCTCACAATGCTACATAGAGCATGGAAAATTATTTTTTGATTTGTCTCAAAGCTATCTTCTATAAATATTAGATGGTATTTTAAGAGAAAAAGTGAATCTGTAAATTCTATAAACAACAATTTTAATCGCACAGGTGGTGGTTATCTTTGGATTGTTACTTGTACGCAAAAATTGAGACATCTGTTGATCCTGCAGTTAGATTGTTTAGGGTTAGTAACTATATATAAGCATGCCTTGCTTTGAATAAATTTAATACAGAGTAATGATAGACTTTCTCCTCTCCTTCTTCAGCACCTGGTTGTAAGAAGTCCAATATGGCCTGAATAGGACTTCACACCTTTGCAAGTGGCCGAGCAACCCATTTCACTGCAAAACAGTGGTTGCCCTAGATAGAGTCATAGAGCTGTATTGCACAAAAACAGACACTTCATTCCAATTCCTCCGTGCCAACAAGATATCCAAATTTAATCTAGTCCTACTTGCCAGCACTTAAACCATATCCCTCTAAACCCTTCCTCTTGATGTACCCATCCAAATGCATGTTGTAATTGTACCAGTCTCTACCATATCCTCTGGCAGCTCATTTTATATACGCACCACGCTCTGCATGAAAACGTTGCCCCTTAGGTCATTTTTAAATATTTCCCCTCTCACCTCAAACCCAGTGCTTCTAGTTATAGGCTCCCCTAACTTAGAAAAAAACCTTGGCTATTCAACCAATCCATGTCCCTCATGATTTTATGAACTTCTCTAAACGTCACCCCTCAGCCTCTAAGCTCCAGGGAAAATAGACCCTATTCAGCCTTTCCCAGTAGCTCAAACTGTCCAGCACCAGCAACATCCTTGTAAATCTTTTCTGAACCCTTTCAAGTTTAACAACATCCCCCAGAATTGAGCACTGTATTCTAAAAGTGGCCTAACCAACGTCCTGTACAGCTGCAACGTGACATCCACCTCCTCTCAGAGCAACTTTTCCTCAAGCAAAAAATGAGCATTATGGGACAAGAGAGAACACAAATTCCGTTCTGCTTGTTAAAGAAATTTCCACAATGGCCAAAAGTAAAACAATTTGAGCAACACAATAGGGAGTTCTAAAATAACCATATGCTCTATTAAACCATAGAAGTACAGATGCACATTCTATACAGCAAATTTTAATTCAACAAGGAAATAATGTTAATATTATAAATATTGAAACATATAAAATAAAATAACCAGAGGGTTAGATAGGGTGGTTAGGGAGAGCCTTTTTCCTAGGATGGTGACGGCGAGCACGAGGGGGCATAGCTTTAAATTGAGGGGTGAAAGATATAGGACTGATGTCAGAGGTAGTTTCTTTACTCAGAGTAGTAAGGGAATGGAATGCTTTGCCTGCAACGGTAGTAGATTCGCCAACTTTAGGTACATTTAAGTCATCACTGGACAAGCATATGGACATACGTGGAATAGTGTAGGTTAGATGGGCTTGAGATCAGTATGACAGGTCGGCACAGAGGGCCGAAGGGCCTGTACTGTGCTGTAATGTTTTATGTTCTATGTTCGATCCCAAATCTTTGTTGGTCAAAAGATCTAGACAGAGATTTCAGTTTAAATGCACTAAATAATTGGCAGTAAGGTGGAGACTAGTCATCATCTTTGTTCTCTGCTGTAATGTGAGATCAAGAGGAACAAAAGCAAAGGGTGGATGGAAAGTATTTCGACTAAAAACCAAACAAAATAAATCATGGTAAGCTTCAAAGACAGAGGGTGAAAAAAAGATGGCAGAAAGAGTAAATACTTTTGAAGCTGGTACAGTCTTTTGCGAGACAATAAATCTTCCAATTTTGAAGTTATTTAATCAACTCAAATCTTAATTGAATATATTCCAGAATCTCCACCCTTGCTAGAGAGTCAGTCAAGTAAATTCTTGAAATGTAATATCTAATTAAACATCACATTAGCACATTGAAATATTTAAAATATCACTCAAATTAACGCCCATGTGTCCACCTCTAATTTATGTATGCAGGTGTAACACTATTAAACTGCAGGTGAGCTGGCCCTGAATTTGAAACAGCTATAACATCATAGAAATCAACAATTCAGTTTTCAAATTTATTGAATGCTTTTTTTCTAACCACTTTACAAGAGATAGCAGAGACAATGATTAAATGGGGAAATAAAAAGAACACACCTGAGATGGGATTTTTAAATTGGATTCCAATGAAGGGTTGAGGGATAACAAGATAAAGCAGTTTATGAAGGAAGTTTTGTTATTTTGTCCTTAGTACAGAAAGGACCACAGTGAGAAATAAACCAGAACTACAGGGGTGAAGACTGGAAGATAATAGATAAGGGACAGGTGCTGATGCAAGACAGAATGGAAGGTCTGAAGCTAAAAGCAGGAACATGAAGACAATATTTAGTGAGGCAAGTGTCTGCCTCGCATTAACATCCAAAAAAAAATTGAGCTACTGATTTGCTACAGCAAAGGGTACCAACTTTAAACAGAAAAGTTCATGAACCTGCACTAAGTTCCATAAGCCATACTTTTTCCAACATGTTGAATTATTCTAAACATAGTACGAATAAATGAGTAAATAATGCACTCAGTTGATTTACCAACTGCAATTAAGTCTACAAAACAAGATAAATCATTTCTCCATTCTCCTTTCACCCTGAATCCTGTCGGCACATAGTGCTTAGGATTTCTCATTAATCAGAAATGTTAGCTCCACTGTAGCATATACTTTGCTTGAATGGTGACTAGTGTCCTAAAGAGGATGCTGTACATTTTGTCTTTGATATTATATATTGAATGTAATATTGGAACATCTGGTGCAGGAGTCTCAAAACACAATCAAGTAAAGAGAAATGGAGTCAAGCTTCATGCAGCATGAAATACTGGCTTGTGAACTGCTTTCTTTAATCCTCTCAGTTCCCTCCTCTTTACCCTTTCTGCCCAATTCATTCAGAAATTTATACTATTTTGATGCTCATTTTTAAATTCAGACTTTGACAGCTTTACGTTGGAGTTAGAATTTGCAACTAGAATGTCACTATTGCTGTAGGATTGGGATTTCAGTGGTATAGCTAAACAAATGGCAGACAGGTTTTAATACATATTGTAGCTGCTCAACTTAATGTAGACAATTATTTTGGATAGGTTAGTGTTTCTATGAAGCACTGGCAATTGAACCATAAATTTAGGACCAGACAAAATCTGATCAATTCTCACAGAAGATTTCCATTTTTCCCCATTAAGAATTAAAAGACAAACACAATACTTACTTTAGCGTAGGAATCGCACTGTGACCAGATTTTCCTGACCGTAACCGGTACCATAAGCAATTCCTATGAACTTTTCCTAACGTCTTTATCCTGCGTTCCTCTGTTTAAGAGTAAAAGAGAGAATTACTTGCCTGTACACAAAAAGAAAAGACAATTATTCCAAGTACGAACCAATCCAGCAAGCAGGCAAACAGCTTCAAGCTCCTTGCCAGAGACATTCAAGGCTGACTTACAAGAAAGAGTTCTTGTCCACTTTTTTTTTGCTAGCTTGTCCAGAAGAAATTTGTTCCTCAGAACACAAACAACTTCATAGAGCTTTCTGCCAGAGGAGAATTATCATGCTTGTCTAACCTGTTCACTTTTACTCTGAGATAATTCTGAGATAATTTACTCTGATCTGAGCACCCTCCAACCTCTAATCCTTTGCAACAATTTGGCTCTACAACACAGCAAATCAAATCAATGCGCTTCTACCCAAAACTGAGCCTAAATAATCCAAAGCTAATTTTCATTCCAACACAGATCAAAGATGATCTTGCCGTAAAACAAGTATAAAGTTGTGCTGTAAAGCTCAGTGGTATAACACCAAACCAAAAAAATTTCATCACATTTTAGCTTCAAATCCTACATCCTCAGCAAGTTATTCCCTCAGTAAGAGATTAAAGGGACAGAGCAGCATGCACCAATGCAGGACATTGAGACGACTTTTCACAGATAATGACAGTGTAAGTCTGATCACTATAATGCAAGAAATGTAGCATTTGCAAACAAGCAATTAAAATAATCACTTCTTCATTAAGTGATTTCTAGCTTGTTGACTCAAACTTCTGGACCCCACAAAAGTTCCATTAACTTCTTTATTTTAGTTTAGTCGATGAGAGGTCCGAAGTCTACACCAAAGTATCAGTCGAGCTCTCACTTGGTGGATTCTCGTTGGATCTGTGTGTTTGGAACATAAGCAGTACAGTTTACAGCCCTTGTTATCACATCCCAAACTGTTCACACGTGTCATAAGCAGATGAGCAGTGCAGTTAACAATGTTCAATTGAATAGAGAAAGCAGTCCCAGCCATGGAAAGGGATAATGGGAACTGCAGATGCTGGAGAATACGAGATAACAAAGTGTGCAGCTGGATGAACACAGCAGGCCAAGCAGCATCTTTGGAGCACAAAAGCTGACGTTTCGGGCCTGGACGGGAAGGGTGTAGGCCCAAAACGTCAGCTTTTGTGCTCCTAAGATGCTGCTTGGTCTCCTGTGTTTATCCAGCTCCACACTTTGTTATCCCAGCCATGGAAAGAACAGCTGCAACATTCAGCATGTTACAAACACAGGCACACATTTCAAAATATATGGTACATTATTTCAGCTGAACTTCTAACTATTGCTTCCCCAATACGTTATCATTCCCTCCTTTTGATCATTTCACGATCACACAGAATATCCCTAAAGCCAATAACTATAGCAATTGGATATCAGTGGCCACAAGCATCTTAATACAAGAATAAAATAAGTATTATAATCCCGAGATGTAACAACATGCCCCCAATATTCCCAAAAAGACTCCCAAATGGCCACCATCCTGTCCCACTATTGAACTCATGTTGGTCATTACCAACACCTTGGATTTTCTGGACTTTTTGGGTAATGTGCTTGGAGAGGTCGGTAATATTGGTAGATTCATCAGGAATATGAGTACAACATTCCTTCCCTATAATGGCACACGTCCCTCCTTTTTCTGCCAGGATAAAGACTTAGAGCCATTCAATTTTGTAAGACTGTCAGCTGCATTGCAACCATTTCAGCAGATAACTCAGTTACCTGCGTCTGAGTATCAGTCAATGCCCCTGCTGTATTGTTAAGTAGTACCTCCAGGGCAGCCACTAAATTAATTATTTCCCGAGAAGTTCGGGCAGTTCCATAAAGGGGGACAAAAGGATCATCCAGAACCTTTCCCTTTCAGGTATTTCCCTTTGTTGTCGACCCCAACGAGGATATTCCTTGGGGTGACTCATAAGTGAGGGACCAAATATGCTCAGTGACAACAAGCCAGACACTTCAGCAGCTTGAAATCGCATTCTGTCACTTCGGTGACTTGAAATCACATCCTGTCGTTATCAGTCACTTCGTGAACGATCAATGCTGTATCCTGTTCTCTTTATGTTCCAAATGTAGTCAGTCATTGTTTTATGTGTCAGCCAAAATACAGTATAAAAAGCAGGCACTGTCCACTGTTCGGGGAGAATCGCTTACGGAACTCGGCGCTCTGTGCAGAGTTGAGAACAGCGATCCTCCATAGCTTGTACTTGCTTAATAATAAAGGATTGTGTTTTTGTAGCCAGGTCAGTGCCTTGTTATTGCATAAGTCCGTGAGGGTCTCAGAAAAACGAACCTAACATTTGGTACTGCGAGCAGGGTTCCAACATTTACAGAGGTTGTACATGGAGGACTGAATAAATGATTGCTTGGGTGTCGGTGGCATGAGATGGATGGGCCCGCAAGGTACGATTCACCTTGGTCTCTCTCACTAACCTACCACCCGTGCAACCGGTCATCTCTATGTGGCTTTGTACTGACGGAATCCTGAGATGACTCACGATCTTGGACACTGATAAATCCTAATGCCTGGAGGTTAGAGCCCCCAGGGCTACGATAAACTAATTCTGGGAGGTTAGAGTCCCCTGGTGGCTGGGGTTCGAGTCCCCAGGTCAGGGTCAGGAATTCGGAGGTTAGAGTCCTCCCAACTATAAGTATCAGGAATTTGGAGGTTAAAATACCGGGGTTCGAGTCCCTGGAATGTAGGTAAAGGATAACTACACTATCTGTCTCAACCACCCTGACTTAGACCACTTGTTCAGAGGGGAGATCCCCCACACGAAGGTCAGGATCCTGAAGTGGGCGTGGAGACCAAGGACACTGGAATAGTATACAGAAATAAGTAAGAAGTAAAAGCGTTAAAATGGGACAGACGTTGGATAAGTCAGGTGTCGGAACCCCCTTGCATTGGTTATGTTGGGATGACCCCGAAAACGAAGGGCGGTTCAGACGTCTGTCTGCATGCCTAAACACAAAAATTGGGAAATGAGAACTGGCCATCGGAGGAACATGGGATGTTGATCTATGTATAAAAGCCGAGGAGGCAATATGGACATGTAATGCGGGAAGCAAATGGAAAGAGTTAATGTCATCCTGGAGAAGAGAAGGTGACGAGAAATCAAAGCTGGCCAGCTGGGTGGATAATGCACGTAGGAGAGGGATTAGCGCCTGTGATAATGAGGGGAAACCAAAAACTTGGGATGTTTTAAAGCTGCAGCGTGAGGATCATGAAATGAACGAACGAGAAAGGGTTGAACAAGAAAGGCTGGAAACAGAAAGACGAAACATAGAACAGGGATTACAGCAGCAGGCTGAATTGATGGAGGATTTTATTTAAAAAAAAAATCGGGAGGTACCTCCTGACATCTCTGGCTTGCCGATGTTGTTCCAAAGCAATGACATAGACGAGCAAGATGGGGAAGGCACCCCTTACCCCATCGGGACCACTACCCCCTCCAAAATGCGACCAGTCTTTGGCCAACCTACACCTACAGGTGTCCCAACACTACCATAAGCCCCAGCAATTGCCTGTATCCTGACCACCACCACTATATGCTGTCCAAGCCCAAACCAAACCTCCTTCCAATGGAATCTCCAGGCCTCTCAGTAACTAGCCCACACGATTTGCTGGTTGAACCCGCAGCTTCTCCTTCTGCCATGTATCTGACTCAGGAGCCATTCACAGGCCATATTTCCTGTCGTACTTAGGTCTAAAACTAAACAGACAAACAAGAAACAGGATACGGAACAGACCAAAGGAGGGACAGCATGATTCTTTTAAGATTCACAGGGGGAGCCCGATAAAAACGCAAGCCCCATGTGCAGTTTTCTCAGCCCTCTAGGGCCGATCTAGTGTTGCCTAGCAATTCTGCAAGTAGTGAGGACTATGATAGTCCCGATTCACACGTGGAGGATAATGAATCTGAGGACAGTGTTTCAGAGGGACCCTCGGATAACCATCCCCTAAAGGAGGGCCGCCTGTTTTTTAAAACAAAACAAACCGACAATTTCCTAATCACGCGGTCCCTCAACCGAACCCACAGGGGGGCCAAAATACCATTCAGGTCCACAGTCCTTGGAAGCCGTAAGAGATGTGTTTAATTATGTCAAGGGCCCGTGATCGAAAGACTAATCCTACGACTTCAGAGATTACATCCTGGGCACTACTTAAATGTATTAAGCCACGCCCCACGACCTCATTAGCCTGCGCTGTATGGCTGTTACCCCTGGTGAACAGGCCTGATTTCTGGGACCGCTTCTGCTCTATCTATGCTGGTGATACTGCCTACATTGCAGAAAATCCCTCACCGCAGTTCAATGCTCTTTTGCTGCAGTATTTACCCGAGGCTGTGGCGATGGCTATTCGCACTAATAACACAGATTGGCCTGATAATACTCGTTCCCAGATGAGAAGGGCCTTGACTTATTACTGGAACACTGCTAAGGAATCCAAACTGACTGGGGTCAAGTATGACATCGTGCAGCATTCCCCATGCCTAGCCAGGTCCAAAAACCCAGCACCTCTAGCGTCAGACTTTGAATTAGTGAGGGCATATCAAATGGAACCCCAGTCCTATGGTCCTGGCTGGGTCAACAATTACGGTAACGGTTCTGCCATTACCATCCAGATGGTCCTACTGCTCAACATGCAGCACCATACGCACCCACTCCCCCATTCCACAGACCCAGTGCCTCTCTGCCGCGAGGCAGAACATCCCGCTTTGCCCAAGGATGTTTTAAATGTGGCAGTCGGGATCACTGGAAGAGGGATAGCCCTCAGAATCAACCTCACGGGAGACTCCATGGAAGAAGGCAACCTTTTTCCACTAGTAATCCTTATTCAGTCTGACGACCTTCGCCCTATAATTTGCCTGTTTTAACTCGAGATCCAGAGGATGTACCAATTGTTAATCTACCTGTACAAGGTGGAGCAATTCCCTTTATGATTGATACTGCATGTACACTGGATGCTTCATGTCTACAGCAACATGGGTTTAAGCTTTCACCCGCCTCAGTAAGTCTTAGCGGGCTTACCAGGCACAAAAACGCCTACTCTTTAATAGAATCATTGATAGTCCAATTCGGCCCTCAAACACGTGTTAATCAATTTGCCCAGACCCTCAATTTGGGAGTTAACTTAGCGGGGAGAGATTTGGTGTGCCATCTTCAAATTGAAATTCTCCGTCTCAACGAGGGCATTAGCATCAAAAGCGACCCAATTGAGCGACAGTTTTGCGTTGATTGATCGCCACAATGGTGGACAATTGACTCATCTCCGAGATTTCACCCCTCCACTATGGATCGCTAGCCCTCATGTTCCCTTGTGCTATGGCCCTACAAGCGCTTCCTGTGAATTGGCTGCTATTTATGCCCCCTATCTAGGATCAAGTTTATCTGTTACTATTAAGGGAAAGGAAGGATCAGCGTTTCTGGTGGAGGTGCCACCCCACCTATGGTACCAATCGGGTCTGGTGTCCCCTCACCTCACACTGACTGCGAATATTGGCGACAGGACTAAGTCCTTGGGATTTCTGGCACACCGCTTGATCCAGTCAAACCCAGAAACGAAGGGTTCTTCATAGCAGTTGGCTGATGGTCTCATTACATATTATTGCAATCCTTTTATTGTCTTTGGCCATTACGTCACTACCAGCCTCATCATAGCCCCTGAGGAGCCTTCTCCCGGCCTGTGGTCTGCTTCCACACGAGGTAGAATATACTCCAAATCACTCCCATAAAAATACAGGTCATCCCGGGAGCACTACTCCCTTATACCTGAGGCAGTGGAAGGAATAACCTCCCTGATCGATTCATTCCTCCAACAAGGTATATTGGTCCCTTGCCAATCGCCTTGCAATACTCATTCTACCAGCCCCTAAACCTGGCCGCTAGGAATGGAGACTGGTCCAGGATCTCAGGCAAACAAATAAGGTAGTCCAACCCTTACATCCAATTGTCCCTACTCCTGCCACTATCCTTAGTAAATCCCCTCGGATACATGTCTTCACCATCGTGGACATGCAACATGCATCTTTTGCTATTACCTTGGATAAGGGCTCTCAGTATCTGTTTGCCTTTACTTTTAAGGGCCAGCAGTATACCAGGACTCGTCTCCCCCAAAAGTTCGTTCACTTGCCCACCCTATTTTCCCAGGTCTTGCACCACCAGCTCCAAGATCTCCAACTCTTCGGTGGCTCCACGGTCATCCAATACGTTGACGATTTGCTTTTAGCAAGTCCATCAGAATCCGCTAATGTAGCGCATACTAACCTGCTTTTGAATGTTCTCCTCTCTTGGAGATATGTTGTGCCTGCCGCGAAGGTTAAGCGTACCCAACGGCAGATACAGTTCCTAGGAATTTTGCTCAGCACCTCAGAACGAACACTCACCCTGAGCGCATTGACCCCATTCTTATGACCCCTTGCCCACCACCCTAAACAAATAAGGGCCATTTTAGGATTGGTTAATTATGGCTCCCTAATGTAACTTTACTTACTAAACTACTGAGCCCTTTGGCTTCTTATAAAGCCCCAAAAACCCTCACCCTCTCTAACGAACAAAAGGCAGCCTTTACAGACTTAAGAGCCGCCCTTGCTGCCGCCCCGGCTTTGGGAAGACCTTTGTATGACAGGCCTTTCCAGTTATGTGTTAATGTTCTGGATGGGTGCGCTACTGGAGTCTTGACACAGATTCACAATGATCATAAACGACCGGTTGCCTACTACTCTACCTGCCTGGATTCTGTAGCTCAGGGATTACCCCCTTGTTCTCATATTCTTCTTGCAATTTATTCTTTAGTCACTGCAGCCTCTAATGTTACTCTCCACCAGTCTCTTACTGTCTATACCTCTCATGCCATTATAGCCCTCCTCACCTCCCACCAAGCTCAACACCTTACCCAAGCATGTTTAAGCCGCTACGAAGTCACAGTCCTTAACAATCCCCTCTTGACATACTCTTTCTGCTCCACTATTAACCCAGCCAGGTTTTTGAGCACCCCCCCCCCCCCATAGATGAGTTCTTAGAACCCCCACGTGACTGCTTACTAAGGAAGCAATTTCTAACCTCTCCCCACCCGGACCTTACTGATATCCCGCTCCCTTCTCCAGACCTTTTCTTGTTTGTTGATGGCAGTTCCTCCATGTCCGCCTTGGGTACCCACTTCTCTGGATACGTGATTGTCGATGCCGCCTCCACATTAGAATCGGCTGCATTTGAGCCCCCGGTGTCTGCTCAGAAGGCAGAAATTTTTGCCCTCACCAGTGTTTGCATTCTAGCCTCCAGGAAGTCAGCGAATATTTACACTGACTCTCGGTATGCCTTTGGCGTCTCCCACAACTTTGGCCAACTGCGGTCTCAGCAGGGGTTTTTAACATCCTCAGGTGCACCCATACAGAATTCCTTATGTCAAAACCTTCTTCAGGCAATCCTCCTCCCTGGACAATTGGCTATTATCAAATGCACTGCCCACGCCTCCAACGACTCTGTAGTTACTCAGGGCAACACTGATCACGTTGCTAAACAGGCTGCTGCAGATCAAACTTTTATTGTGCCCTCTATGAACAAGCAGATGATAAACTGCTCGCTTTCTTCAAACAGGACAGTCAAGCCAGATATTGTCACTGTTCAGCACGGGAAACAGGACGGCCCTGCCTCTGAAAAGGACATTTGGAAGGCGCATGGATGTTCGCATGCTGCATCATCAGGCCTTTGGGTTACTCCAATCGGCCAAGTGTGTTTACCTGATGTTTTGTTGCCTTTGCTCATTGTTTGCCAAGGTGGGTTTCAAAACGAAGGCAAAGAGGGAATGAGTGGTGTCATGCTCCATACCTGGTGGCACCCCCAGCTGGCTGAGGCAGCCCAGTCTCGTAGCAACACCAGGATGGAACCCTCACTAACTCTATCAAGTAGATTATTCTGATAGGCCTTGCCAAGGGGAGACAGGAACTTGGAAGAGGGGTGTGCAAGGTAAATGCGTAGAATTGTATGTTTGACATGCCAGCAAAATAATGCTGCTCAGGGGGTGAGATGCCCACCAGGAAGAACACCCTTGCCAGGTGGACTGTTCGAGTGTATTCAGCTAGATTTTATTGAATTACCATGTGTACTTTGTTATAAGTATTGTCTTGTGATTGTTGATGTATTCAGTAGGTGGATAGAAGCTTTCCCGAAGACAAACAACAAAGCCTCAAGAGTAGTAAAATTGTTAATAACTGAGGTAATACCAAGGTTTGGACTGCCTCAACAAATTAGTTCAGATAATGGTCCCCACTTTGTAGGAAAGATTAATAAGGAATTGCGTGATGCGTTACACATCCAACAACAACTCCACTGTGCCTACTACACCCAGGCAGCAGGGACAGTGCAAAGAACTAACGGAACTCTCAAAGCTAAATTGACTAAGTTAACATCTGAAATCGGCCGTAACTGGTTAAAGGCTTTGCCCCTAACTCTACCACATGAGAATAACACCCCACTCTACCACTGGGCTCTCTGTGTCAGAGATAATCTATGGCCGACCCAGTAGGACACCCTGGGATGCCAATACCAGCCCATCCACCCAAATAGACTTGAATGTTATGGGTGAGGAAATACACAAGTACTTTCAGCAGCTAACGTCATTTCTAAAGTTTCTCAATTCACAGGTAAAGTGTGCCTTCAGACCACCTTCGCAGATATCAGACCAGGACTTTAAGAATCAGAACTGCTCTTCATGGCCACAGATAGGCAATTTCTTGCTCATTCAGGACTGGGATTGTCCCAAGCTTGGGCAAAGGTGGAAAGGGCCATTTCATGTGCTTCTCCAGATTCCGACAGCCCTTACAGTCAAGAGGGAGAATCGCTGGATCCACCTAAGCGACTGCAAACGATGGGTCCCCTCACCAGCTTTGCAACTACTCATTGGACTGAGTATTGTTCTGATCGTGCATGGGTTGGAGGACAATTTGTTTTATAGGACGTATATCCAACTGCCTGGTAATCAAACAGCATGTTATCCATTAGCACAGTCTGTACAGGCTTGATTTGTAGCAACACCAGGATGAACCCTCACTAACTCTATCAAGTAGATTATTCTGGTAGGCCTTGCCAAGGGGAGACAGGAACTTGGAAGAGGGGTGTGCAAGGTAAATGCGTAGAATTGGTGGTTAACGGCCCCCCCAATCGTACAGGTACTAAACCTAAGCCTGGGAAGGAAGGAACAACTGTATAAATCCTAACAGCTATCCACCTTTGTTTTAAGGGTACTGGAACTTGTTGTGTACCTGCTTTAGTAAACGTCACTAACCCATCCCCATGCCGCCTCCTGGTGCCATCAGTGTGTAAAAAGAACTTGTACAACTAACAATTGAACTGCCCCTGTTTGGAATCAAAACTGGTGAATGTGACTTCAGCATACAGTGGGCTTGTGGGAGTTAAAATGGCACTCATGTAGAAACTGGGTATGGGACGTTTCCGTTTCACTCCTGGGACAACCAACCATTTAAAAGTCAATCCTCCTGGAATAGTTACAAGATAACATGTGAGCCCGTTACCTGCTACCATGCTAAGAAGGGATTCGTTTTACTTCTCAACAGGACCTTTTCTACTGCTACTCCAACTTTGCCGGGGCCGTTTGCTGTTGGGACCATTGGGCCTCTCTCGGTCCCTTGCCCCTAACAAGCACAAACTTGACAACGAATTGTCACATGCTCCATAGGCAAGGAGTTTTGCGCTGAGTGGCAGAATCCACTCACCTTGGGCTCTCCCTTGGGATACGGCTTCCTGGGAACTGTCAGTTTGGGAGGCTCCTCGGGGATGGCATCCACTAAAAACCAAAACTACCTTATATGTGGACTCATTGCCCTGGAAAATAGCACAATGTTGGCACTGGAAGCAGTAAATCAAGAATTAGCCAAATTTTCGCTCTACATTTGATCTATCAGCCAAAATAGAGTGTAAAAAGCGGGGACTGTCTGCTGTTCAGGGAGAATCGCTTACGGAACTCAGCATTCTGTGTCGAGTGGAGTACAGTGAGCCTCCACAGCTTGCACTTGCTTAATAATAAAGGATTACGTTTTTACTGCCAGGTCAGTGTCTTGCTATTGCATCAAGTCTGAGAGGGTCTCCGAAAAACAAACCTAACAATCCCCCTCATCAAACAGGGTTGGTATGCCAGACATAGGCTTGGGATCCCAAGTACAGCTTAGATTCTCTTTACAGTGCTATTGCTCTAATCTTTCTTGTCTATCTTTCTCAGCCTTGGTGTCCTTACCCTGTTTCTCCTGTTCCTTTTTTCGTCTTCTGTCTACCTATTCGCACTCAGCTTTTAATGTCTCGCAACTTTTAGGGATTCCATCCACTGTACATACCTCTATCCCTCTGTCACATACCTTATTGACCAGTTGGAAGAATAATGTATCTTTCCATTTACTATCGGCTTTATCCTTCCACCATTCTTTAATTAATGATTTCCACTTTCTTCCCCACAATTTTTCTTCCAAATTAGGTTTACCGCCTGTTCACAAGAGGCCACATAGCAGGTCCCACCCGGGGGCCCAATCTTGTCCCCTAATCGTTTGTTAAGTGCAGAACTTAACTTCTGTAAATCATTTTCCTGATCAGGTATTCTCACATACTCTGAAGGGGTGTCCCCTTTCCTGCTGTATCAGGGGATTGTCCCATTATACTCCCTTGTTATCCACTTCTTTTATAACAGTACCGTGGAGGTGAGAAATTTACCGAGTTTGCCCCCTTTCCTCTATCTTATTCTAATTTTAACTGGCCATATCATAAGGAGGCTGCTCTCTAGATCGAATCTGGTCAGGTAGTGGTGGCCATTTCACCCAACTGGCATCCCCAGTTCCGACTCTCTCTCAGGAACAATACAGAACAGCCAATGTCACCTGCAGCACAACCTCATAAAAAGAAAACAAATTCTTACCTTACGATCCTGGTCTGGCTATTGGTTGGATCCCATCAAGGTACCAGTCTCACTGGGCAAGAGGCAGATTGTCTGTCTGAACAAAAGGAGTGGTCTGAGGTATTTTACCTCAGGGCACCCTACCACTCTTATGCTCGATTCAAACCCTCAGTCACTTATTCAGCCCAGAGAAATGTTCCCTTTGTTGGGATCCAAGTCATGGCACCAAAATGTTGACTCAAAAACTTCCAGACCCCACAAAAGTTCCATTAACTTCATTACTTTAAGTTTAGCCAGCGAGGTGTCTGGAGTCAACACCAAAGTAACAGTCAAGCTCTCACTTGGTGGACTCTTGTTGGACCTCTGCATATAGCATAAAAGAGGCACAATTTATAGCCCTTGTTATCACATCCCTTACTGTTCACATGCGTCATAAGCAGATAAGCAGTGCAGTTAACAATATTCCATTGAATACAGAAAGCAAGCCCAGCCGTGGGAAGAACAGCTGCAACCTTCAGCTTGTCACAAACACAGGCACACATCCCAAAATTTAGAATACATCGTTATTTCAGCAAAACTTCTAACTCCTGCTTCCCCAATAGTTTATCAAGCTGCAGGATAAAAATTGATCAGGACATCTTCCCTGCCTGTCTCTGAATAGTTTTTTTTAAATACACACGCATAGCACTTAAAAATAGGGAAGCCCTTCAAAACAATTGTGAGCCCCATAGTAAGAGATTGGTTAAAAATAAAATTAGGAGGGCAAACAGGGGCCCACAAAATATTTTTAGCAGATGGGATCAAGGAAAAGAGATCATTTACATTCACACAGAGGAGAAAGACACTGCAGCTGCGAAATCAATTGGGATGCAGAGGTTCAAAAACATACTAAGAATAATGAGGTGGTGGTATTAGATGCTTTAGTGGACATAGAGGTGCTTAAAATTCCAGGGCCTGATTAAATATATCACAGGTAAGGGAGAGGATTGGCAAGGCCCTGTAGATATATTTGGTACTTCAGTGGTCACCGGTGAAGTTCTAGATGACTGCAGGATAACTAATTTGGTTCCTTTGTTCAAGAAGGGCAACAGAGGTAGGCCGGATAATTACAGACCAGTTAGTCTAATGTAAGTGGTAGGGAAATTATTAGAAAAAAAATTCTGAAGGATAGGATTAATCAATAGTTGGAAAGGGAGGGATCAATTAGGGATAGCCAGCCTGGATTTGTTGGTGGGAGATCCTGTTTGAGTAATCTAATAAGTATTTTTGAAAAGGGGGATAAATTGATAAGGGTAGTGCAGTTTATATGATTTAAACAGACATCAGTAAGGCCTTTGACAAGGTGCCACATGGCAGGCTGGTCCAACAAGAAAGAGCCTATGGGGTCCATGGCAAGTTAGCAAACGGATTCCAAATTTGGCTTATAAATAGGAGGCAATGCATGATGGTGGAGGGGCGCTTTCTAATTGGAAGCCTGTAGCCAGCAGTCTACGGCAGGGACCCTAATTGTATGTTACGTATATTAACGACTTGGATGTGAACGTAAATGGTATAATTTGCAAGTCTGCAGACGACACAAAAATTTTTGGTGTCTTTGATAGTGAGGAGGATGGTCTCAGGAAGTGGTCTGATATTGATGAGTCAGTAAATTAGGCAGAGCAATTGCAGATGAAATTTAATCCTGATAAACACAAGGTGATGCATTTTGGAAGGTCTAATAAAGGAAGGATACACATGATGAATAGTAGGACCCCAGAGAGTGCTGCAGGACAAACACACCTTGGTGTACAAGTCCATGGATCCCTGAAGGTATCAGCACAGACAGACAGGGCGGTCAAGGTGGCATGCAGGATGCTTGTCTTCATTAACTGGGGCATAGAACATAGGAACAGGGAAGTCTGGCCACAATTTTCTCAAATATTGGTTAGGCCACAGATGGAATACCATGTGCAGTTCAGATTGCCACACTATTAGAAGGATGGGATTGCACTGGAGAGGATGCAAAGGAGATTTGGCAGAATACTGCCGGATAGGAAAAAATCTCAGTTATGAGGACAGGCTAGGTTTGTTTTTTTTTGGATCTGAGGCGGCTGAGCAGAAACCCAATTAAGGTATTTCAAGAGGCATAAACAGACTAGATCATGAAAATCTGTTCCCTGTGGCAGACGTATCCAAGACCAGAAGATACAAGTTTAAGTTGAGAACAAGTAATTCAGTGCAGATCTGAGGAAACATTATTTCACTCACAGGGTGGCATATTTATGAAAATGCTATCTGAAAGGGTAGTGGTCGAGGTTTGTCGTTCAACTACTGGAAATGTGCCTCAACAAGCCATTCAAGGATATCAGCACGGAATGGAATTGACACAGGCTTGTGGGAAGAAAAACATTCAGTGAAAATAGGCACAATACGTGTGGTTTCATTATCAAATCACAGCATGTAATTTGTGCAAAAAAAAAAAATTTATCAGGTCGGTCAGTAAATGCAGAATACCCAATTCAGTGGACAGGGAGGAGGCTGATTCATTGTGAAGGGACTATTCCGAAAGTAAAGCACCAAACCTAATCCAGAGTGGGATCCTTAAATATTTGCACCTGATGTAGCTTGACAGCAAAGCATTTATCATCCCAACAGTGTGGAAACAAGCCCTTCAGCCCAACAAGTCCACACTGACACTCCGAGCATCCCAACCAGGCCCATCCCCCAATAGCCCACCTAATCTACACATCCCTGAACACTATGGGCAATTTAGCTTGGCCAATCCACTCACCCTGCACAACTTTGGACTGAGGGGGGAAACTGGGGCACCTGGAGAAAACCCACACAGATACGGGGAGAATGTGCAAACTCCGCACAGACAGTCGCCCAAGGGTGGAACTGAACCTGGGTCCCTGGCACTGAGGAAGCAGAGCTAACCACTGAGCCACCATGCCCTTCTATAATTAATTCAATCAACCATGCTGCATTTAAAATGAATTACTGATATTTCTGATTCACACTTCAAAATGGTGACCACCCAGTATACTCCTCAGTACAGAACCTCCACTTTCTCAAAGGTCAACATACATGGCATGATCCATGGCATGTCTTTGTTTGCATTTCACATTTGCACACCAGAATCTCTAAAACAGAGAATCTCAGAACTAAACAATTTGAAATTTGAAGCACATGAACTTGCTTGATCAAGCTCCTGTTGTATAACCTTTCCAGTAGCTTAGTAAAATCATAAGGATTTATTTCCTCAAGCAAAGGAAGTGAATCTGCCTTGGCTACATACCAGCAATATCATAAACAGGTAACACATTCTTAATGCCTTTTTTTAAAAATTATCTATGAAGTAGATGCCACTTTTGTCCCTTGCCCATTAAGAATGGAGTATTTATGAATCAAAATTAGTCTAGCTTTACCACAAGATGTAGGGTTCCTTTGTTTCTAATGGATTCTCTCATATCAAGAATAACTATTCAATTTACAGTCAGTAATTAATTGGTATCCAAAGTAACTGCAGTTCAATCGATAACAGTGAAGAACTGGAGGAACACAGCAGGCCAAGCAGCGTCAGAGGAGCAGGAAAGTTGGCGTTTCGGGTCGGGACCCTTCTTCAGAAAATTTAGAACTTCAGGTCAGCCACTGCTTTCCTCTCATCACAAAAATAACATGTCTGGAAAAGTATGGCACTTTTAAATCTTAGAACTGCAGTCAATCGCATGACATCTTTCTCTGCATTGAACAAACTTGAACATGCAAGTGCCCAAACCCAACTTTGCCTGCAGCAAAAATTCACTCTTCATAAAGGATTGTACACTTTTGTTTCATGGGGCATATACATCACTGGCAATTCCAACATTGTTTGTTGCTAGTCATCTTCTTCAGCTGCTGCAGTTCATGTGGCAGAAATACTTGTATAGTGCGGCAAGGAATGGAGTTCAGGATTTTGATCAAGCAAACAAATGATTGCATAGACAGATTGACTGTGGTTCGTAAGAAAGTAGTGCTTCCCTGCATCTGCAGGTCTAGATTGTAGAGATCATGGTTGGGAAGATGCTGCCACCAGAGGCTCTACAGGTTGCTGTAGTGTATTCTTATTGATGGCACACACTGCTGCAGTGGTAGAAGCAGTAAATGTATGTAGTATTGGGTTGGGTGCTAATGAAGTGTACCACTTTTCCTGAATGATGTCAAGTTTATTTTTGTTGCAGCTGCAACCATTCAGGCAAACAGAAAAATATTCCATCATACTCCTGACTGTGCTTTGTCAACACTAGTGGATAGTTGTTCGAGTAGTCATTATGGCTCACTAATCTCAGTTTCTGGTCAACTTTAATCTCCTGATATAAATAGTGGAGGGATTCATGATTTTTTTTTGTTTTAAACTTCGCTCATGGGCATTTATCATCCAAATTATCCTACAAAAGTGATGAGTTGCAATCTCAAACCATTGCAGTCTTCAATTTGTAAGTAATGCAAATGAATGCCTAAAGGAGATGGTCAGATTCTCTTTTGTTGGGAATTCTCATTGTCAGGTGCTTAAATGGAGAAAATGTGATTTGTTACCTATCAGCACAAGCCTGGATGTGTTCCAAATCTTGTTGCATATGGACACTGACTGCTTCAGAACCTGAGTCAAATGATATAGAACACTGCACAAAGTTTGCTATCCCAAGCACTTACGAACAGTATAAAGCCACAAGAGTCCACAGCTTGAAAAAACAAACTAAGGTAGATTTAGATTGTTTCACTGATCTAAAACACCTCCAATTTAGACCATATAATTCAAAATTTATGTAAAGCAAAAAAAAGTGTTACCAGATAGATATATACTTTTAATCAACCTGTTCAGACAGGCAATAATATACCTCTGGAACAGGTGCAACTTGAACCCAGTCCTTTTCACTAGAGGTAAGAACACTATCACTGCATCACAACAGCCGTTTCAATGAGTTGGTGGCTAAATCATGCCAAATACCCCATGGAATAAATTTTAAAATAGTAAATATAGTCCAGCCAAATCCCACTGATTTCTCAACAATTCCCCAGATGTTAGTGACACCTTGGGAACCAAATCTCATTAAATTCTTTCAGAGATAATGGGAACTACAGATGCTGGAGAATCCAAGATAATAAAGTGTGAAGCTGGATGAACACAGCAGGCCAAGCAGCATCTCAGGAGCTTTTGTGCTCCTGAGATGCTGCTTAGCCTGCTGTGTTCATCCAGCTTCACACTTCATTATCTCATTAAATTCTTATCACCTATACAAGAGATTTCAATTCTTCACCTGAGATCTTGTTTCAGAACTCCCCCCCCCACCCCCACCCCCAGCTACTCCAGCGATTGAGATTATGCCACCCAGACACGGCCAGACAACAATCCACTGGATTCCTGAGACTGTACTCCAGCATCTACTAGCTGGGGACAATTCCAGCTTTTTCATAGAAATCCAACTTCGCTCAGCTATTATCCCTGGAGATTCCTAGAGAGGCCAATAGTTCAACTGCACTAAGCAACTACAGTTTGTACATACGAGCATTTGGATTGCAAGTTTCCATCACCCCACATTCAGCTGTACTAAACTATCAATGACTCCCAGGGCCTTCTCCTGACCAAGTGTCTGAAGGCTGCCAACAGCAACAATTCTCAGCACCAAACTGCAACTAACCTCTCCTACAAATGTGCAAATAAATTAAAACCAAAAGAATCCGAGCCCCACACCACAACAACTGAGCTAATAGACACTATTAGCATTTCAGGGTTCACTTGAACTTTTTAAATTAGGTTTACTCAAAAGTAAACAATCTTTCTAAAACGCCAATACTGCAAGTTTTGCAAACACCACTATACTAACTTTTTGTAGCTCCACCTTCTCTACTAATTCTAAAAAACAAACATGGGTAACTTCTGAATTGTGTTAGAAGTAACTTGACAAACTACAGTCCAGTATTTTAATTGCCTTACCTTCCTAGCTGTTATCTTCTTAAAGCAATATGGCCATAACCTTAAGACTTCAGGTGCTTCAAATCCATGTATCCCATTTCCTACTTTTAACCTTTAACTTTTAAACCTAAAAATTATGTATGAAAATACATGAATTGTGAACTAGATATTTACAACAGAAAGAGGTGAGATCAGAGATACCCACGGTTAACATACGTGATAAGTGTTTGCAACGTGAGGAACTCTGGGTTTGGAGGTGTGGAGCTGGACTGTCAGCTGCTGACACTGGACAATATCAGGGAGAGGAGGAGTTATCTGCACACTTTGCTCCAGAGGGTGATCATGCCCCTTAGATTAATTAATTCAGCACTGGTCTGTGATCAGCACAGTAGAGGCCGTTGCTCAGTGTTTCGAGGTGAAAACAAAGTCCCAACAATAGCACTGCAGACAATCCTCCTTACAGTGCCACATGCAGATGCATTTGTTACAAATTGAATGGTCAGGACAAGGTGCGGTAGTGTTTTTTTTCATCCCGAATGACATCTCTCACCACTTGCTGCAAGTCCTGCCCAGCAGCTATATCCTTCAGGACTCTGTTGGGTCTATCAATAGGGGTGCTACCAATTTGGTCTTGGTGTTCAATTTTGTTATTTTGCACCTGGAGTGTACTCTATACCTTGTCAGCTTCAATGCTGTGAATTTAACAGACTCACCTAACTTTGGGTGAAGAAATGTTTCAACTCCACCCTAAATGGTCTACCCAAAATCCTCAGACTGTGACCCCTGGTTCTGAACACACCCACCATCAGGAACATCCTCCATGCATGTACCCTGTCTAGCCTTGTTAGAATTTTATACATCTCTATGAAACTCCACCCCCCCTCCCCCATTCATCTAAACTCGAGAAAGCAGTCCTAAGCTAGTCAATCTCTCCTCATACGTCAGTCCTGCTATTCCTAGAATGAGCAGAGTAAACCTTTGCTGCACTCCCTTTGAGAGAGAGCATTCCTCCTCAAAAAAAGGATACCAAAATTGCACACAATATTCCTGGTGTGGCCTCACCAAGGCCACAACAACTGCAATGACACATCCCTGCTCCTGCACTCATCCTCTCGCAATGAAGGCCAATATACAATTTGCCTTCTTTACTGCCTGCAGCACGTGCATGCTTACCTTCAGCGACTGATGCACAAGGACACCCAGGTCCCGCTGCACACTTTCCTCTCCCAATTTACAGCAATTCAGGTAGTAATCTGGCTTCCTGTTTTTGCTTCCAAAGTGAATAACCTCACATTTATCCAAATTATACAGCATCTGCCAAGTATTTGCCCAGTCACCCAATTTGTCCAGATCATGCTGAAGAATCTCTGCATCCCCGTCACAGTTCACGCTCCCACCCAACTTAGCTGCAAACTTGGAAATATTACATTTTGTTCCCTCATCCAAATCATTAATGTATATTGTGAATAGCTGGGTTCCCAGCATCGATTCCTGTGGTACCCGACTGGTTACTGCCTGCCAACTTGTAAAAGGACCCATTAATTACTAATCTTTGTTTTGTCTCTGCCAACCAGTTTTCTACCCATTTCAATACACTTCTCCCAATGCCATCTGCTTTAATCTTGCAAAATAATCTCTTATGCAGGACTTTCTCAAACACTTTCTGAAAGTCCAAATATATCACATCAACTGGCTCCCTCTCATCAACTCTACTAGTTACATCTTTATAGAATTCCAACAGATTTGTCAAGCATGACTTCCCCTTCATAAATCCATGCTCAGTCTGATCCTGCGACTGCTTTCTAAATGCTCCACCATAAAGTCCTTGATAATTCAAGGAGGTTTCACCACTACCAATGTTAGGCTTACTGGTCTATACTTCTTGTTTTCTCTCTACCTCACTTTTTGAATATTCGTGTGACATTAACTATCCTTCAACCTGCAGGGACTATTCCAGAGTCTACAGAATCCTGGTAGATGACCACCAATGCATCCACTATCTCTAAAACCACTTCCTTCAGTACTCTGGGATGTAGATTATTGGGCCCTGGAGTTTTATCTGTCTTCAAGCCCATCGATTTTCCCAGCACCATTTCTGTTCTCATACTGACCTCTCAATTCTTCCCTCTCGCTAAATCTTGCATTCTCCAAGATTTCTGGTATCTGATTTGTGGCCTCTTTTGTGAAGACAGAACCAAAGTCTGTATTCAATTGTCCAGCCATCTCTTTGCCTCCTATTATACATGCCCCCATTTCTGTCTATAGAAGACCTACATTTGTCTTCACCGATCTTGTCCTCTGCACGCACCTATAAAACTCTTGTCAGTCTTTACGTTCCCTGCAAGTTAGCAATTTTGGCACAAATCCCAAAAAGTTAGTAAGTAGGGCTTCCAGGATCAGACGTACTGCTTGTTTCCTGTATATAAGACAATACTGACTACACCATCAATTTTCTTATTCAGCCTTTTTCTGTAGCAGATTCATAAAGCTGAATGGCTTCCCAGGAAATTTCAGGGAACAATTAAGTATCTAACACTGTTACAGGTCTCAAGAAACATACAGGCTAAACCAGGAAAGGACATCAGGATTCCCTTCCCCAAGGAACTGAACCAGATAGGTTTTCACAACAAACCGCTTTAAATTCATGGCACCATTAATAACTCTGGCTTTCAAATCCCAACAGCTGTCTTCAGGCTTCTGGATTAGTCAAAGTAATGACTAATGATGTCACAGATGTGGTGGAAGGTCACCTTAAGATCAATGTGGCCACCAATGCTGCTGGAGACTGATTTAATCTATTGAAGGGACAGGGCTGGGGGTCACAGCTAGGGTTAAATTTGGAGCAGGAACTGAAAACAATGGATTCAATAATTAGAGGAAATTTCTACACATCTTGAACGGAGGATGTGAATACCCAAATTAGGAATAGCTGTTGGCCATTTGGCCCCTCAAGCTTGCTCAGCCATTTAGACAGATCATACTTGATCCAGTTGTGACTTACAACTCCATATTCCTCTTACCCCTGTAACCTTTCAATTCAAAATATTCAAAAGGTCTGCTTCAACTGACTTTTGAGGAAGAGTTTCCAAGATGCATGACTTTCTGTCACCAAGAAACTCTCTTCAAATCAGACCTAAATGGGTAGCCCCTTATTTTCAGGTGACTCTTGGTTCTAGATTCTCGTATTAAAAGGAAACATCCCATCTAAGCAGAAACAAGAACAGAAATTGCTGGAAAAGCTCAGCAGATTTGGCAGCATCTGTGGAGAGAAATCAGAGTTCATGTTTGAGGTTGAGTGGCCTTTCCTCATAACCCATCTATATAGGTTTTTTTGTGGATGAATTTGAAAATAGCAGTCCATAGGAGATAGTTACTTTTTGAAAGGACTGGAACAATGACTTAATCCAATTTGTCAGAGAAGGAAACTCAGTGTTAAATGGCAAATTGTTTATACTGGTGTGCTTTATGATCAAAAAAAAATGTTGAAGCCTGTTTTTGATTCAGAATAATCAAGGATTTTTGATATAACAAAGTGTGGAGCTGGACAAACACAGCAGGCCAAGCAGCATCTTAGGAGCACAAAAGCTGATGTTTCGGGCCCAGACCTTTCAAGCGAAATGTCAGCTTTTGTGCTCCTAAGATGCTGCTTGGCCTGCTGTGTTCATCCAGCTCCACACCGTTATCTCGGATTCTCCAGCATCTGCAGTCCCCATTATCTCTGATACAATTTTAACCTCACTGCGAAGCCTCTTCCAGGGATGCCTAATGAAGGATTTTTTTTTGGTTTAGAAAAGCTAAAGATTGAATGTTTCTAAGAGCCGTTTGGAAGACACATGCCTCGGGTCAGAAGTATAGTCTCTGCCCTGAAAGGACATTTTTCAGAGCAGTTAAAGGAATGAGTTACCTCAGTAGAAAAGTTTAGATTATGTAACTTTTAGACCAGGAGTATTTGATAAGAGGCTGAGAAAGACCATGCTCTCAGTTTTGTAAACAATCATGATGACGCCACAGTTCACACGACAGAAACTGGGGAGAACAAATCAAACAAACAAAGTTTTGATAAAGAGGTGTAATTTATTTGGATTTGAATTGCTGTGATGTGGGGATGAGAAATAGTCTGAAACTTTGTTCTAGCATTTTCAAGATTTTTCTAACATTCTATATCTAGATAGTTTGGTTTATTTGCCTTGTTTTTGCCTTGTGTAACAAATATTTTCACATGACTGTTTCAGCAAATGACCATCATGTTAAATGAAAAAAAGCATATGACCTAACAAGTCAGCTATTACTTAGGATTAACTTGGCCAACAGCACCATCTGGAGTCTTAAAGACTAGACTTGGGAGATGGAAACATTCAAGGGCTCTGCAGAAAATAGGAAGGTTGGAGGTGAGAGAGTAGTTTGCAAGGATACCAGGATCAAGGATGGGTTTTCCCAAGTACATGAGCAGTGTCAGAAGATTTGAAGGTGAAAGGGACAGTAGCTAAAGGATAACTTAACAATATCAGCTAACAGAGACTGATTCGGAACAGGGTGAGGGTGAGGGTGAGGGTGAGGGTGAGGGTGAGGGTGAGGGTGAGGGTGAGGGTGAGGGTGAGGGTGAGGGTGAGGGTGAGGGTGAGGGTGAGGGAAAAGCAAAATGACATGGTCAGGCATTTAGTGGACAAAGGTCTCACAGACAAGTTTAACTCAAAGTGGTCTTCAGATATAGGAAAAACAAGAAAAAAGTGCAAGCTCAGAAAAGTGCAGGTGGAATCATTCAAGGAGATTTAGCCTAAGAGTGGGGAAAGCAGGGATACGTGGCAATGGTAGTTGTTCAGAGGATTTCATTTTTAGTGACAAAGTCATTCATCACTTATTGTCATCACCAAATGAGTAGCAGGGCTAGGGACGGTCATGAATATAAGTTGGGGAGTTCACATGGAAGACGACAGTTAGGTAGGGCAGGAGGATACGCAACTCAGGAGAAAATATGGCAAGTTAGCATTACCTTCAAATTGCTGAGAGTGAGAGGTTACTCAATGTAGAAGTTGGAGGGTAATGGTGAAGAGATCCCAGTGATTTTATTTTTAATTTTACACGACAATCTGGGTAGAATACAAATGATTGAGGTGTGAAACAGGGAGATGTTCAAACGGATAAGAAAGCATCAGACGTTAGATCAAATCGATGCAGAGTCTGATAGGAATCTGGGCTTTCTGAAAGTACATTCAGGTGAGGAGACTTCATTAAAGGGGAAAGGTGCTATCACTCTTCTGCCAAGTTTCTGTTAAGACACAACGGCAATGCAATCATCCACAATAAGTTCAGGGATTGCAAGGGCCTTGTTCATGCATGAACAGACATTTCGAGCAAGATGCAGAGGCTTGAGAAAGGTGGTGATAGCTGATCTGTGGATGTGATCCAGCAGATGGAGGGGACAAGTTGAACAGAGGGGTCTGGAAAGGATTGCTCACTGAGTGCATTAGTTGAGAAGGTCGATATGACTGGAATGGAGTAATTGAAGTAACTGCTCAAAATAAGTGAATATCAAGCCTTTATAGGGCCTTTGTAGCATGTCAAAAGGGCAGAGGAAAGTGCATCAGCTGGGGCTGAGGCAGAAAATGGGAAATTTCACACAACGGTCACAGCACAGGAGGTAGCCATTCAGTCCACAATGTCTGCACTACCTCAAATAAGTCAGTAACTTACTTTAATTCAAACTCATCTCTTCTTACAAAGTCAACTAGATCAGTGAGTTTAGAGTTACATATAGGATTGACCATTTAGAACCACAAATTTCATTGTTGAAGGTTAGTGAACGAATGATTTATCTTACAATCTAGTAGTATCACAATCGTTACTGAGACTATTTCAAGTTAATTTTGTTAATGGAATACAAATTCCCCAGGTGTTGCAGTGGGAATTCATGTCTCCACAGCATTCGTGCAGGCCTCTGCATAATTATTTCAGTTACATTAACACTGTTGCCACTCCCTGTTGAGGCAATAGGTTCTTAAATTGCTGCCTGGCGGCAGGAAGTATAAATTCAAGACTTGAAAAATGGTAATTATGCTCATTGGAACAAAGAGATGGAGATGACAGATTAGACATATTGGGTTGATGTAAATTGTTACACGTTGAGGATTCTAAGACAAAGGGATGTAAGAAAGAATGTACGTTTCTTTCTCACATTTGACCTTTTTTTTAAAAGATGTCGTGAAACTGTAGAATGTTCTGTCAGAGTTAGTATTTGAAACAGAAATTATACCAACAGTTAAGAATATGTTAGATAGGAGAAGGACACGATGATGGTATTCTAACAGGCACATGGAATTTGGAATACCATTCATGTAGAGAACAGACTGGTTAGTCTGCCATGACCACAGTAAAAGAACAAATTACCAGCATGCAATAAGATTGCTTGTTTAAAAAAAGATAAACTTTTACAAAGGCTTCTTAAATAAATTTCCAGCCAGTGATTGTGCTGTCTGTTTTTTTTAAAGTTCCTGTCCAGTAGATGGATAAATTATTATAAGACTCCAGCTTTATAATGAATTTTTATATCATTTTCATGCTGGTATATTGATATACGCCAAAAGCAATCAAACCTAGTGTAATTCATAACAATTCTGATGTTTACCTACTTCAAACATGAGTTTATCTGAAGGAGAGAGAGAGGGTAATGCAAAGCCAAAACTAAACCAGCAGGAAAAGCTAATGGTACAATGACAAAAGAGAAAGAGAATATCGGAAACAAAAAGTCTAGTAACAATGATAATCCTGACATCAGACCAAATATTCCAGGAATGCTAATTAATTCACAAAAAGACAAGCAGCAAATATTCCCATTTCTTTTATTTATTATACAGCCAGAAGAATTTTAGTGATGTGATAAGCTCTTTGAGCGATTACAAAGTTGTAAACTATTCAAAACAAACAAGTCATTTTGGGCCAACTGATTAATGTCAGTATTTATGTTCCACACAAGTATGTTCTTAGATCATCCATTTTAAAATACTGTGCTGTTACCAGCCCCAAAGCAGACCAATAATGGCTAGCTCTTCATCTTGTGGCCACTTGCACAAATTTAAAAGTTCAGACTGAGCACAAATTTGGAACAAATCTTTAACATCTTACACCCAGCCAAATATTTAGTCTGAATCAATGGTGCATTCTGTGTGCAAATACCACACCTCCCCATTGCACTCTATGACTATGCAGCTGAGAATACCAGCAGTCATAATTTCCCCTACAGTAATTGATAATCTAGGTATAATTGCACATGTTGTACTGGGTACACATTATTATTTCTACTTCTTCAGCAAACACAACAATTAGCCGTCTATTTCAACTTCCTTCTCCAGTCAAGACTCAACAAGTTTGTACTTATTGTTCTCTTAGTTCCAGTGAACAAAGTTAAACAGTTACTAAAATGTCCATGGGCATCTTCAGAACAGGAAACAACAGGTTTTTGACAAAAAGCCATCAGATTGAAATGTTAAATCTCTTTCCCTCTAATGTTGCCAAACTACTAAGTCCAACAGCTGGCAAACAGATGTCACAGAAGCAACTGAGAGCTGCCCAAATAATTTGCTTCAAATTAATTTGATCTGATAGGACTTTCTGTCTAAATTACATTATAAAATGTTCTTTATATGCACTTAAATCGCCAAAAGTAACAATCTCTACTCAGCCTGACTACCATTTTACACAATAGCTGATGGCAATACATTCACCATTACCACAATTATGAAAAAATTAATACATTTGTGGTATCTAACAAACCATATTACATACAATAAATTAATCTCTATTTAAACATTTCCCTTCAAATCACGTCGCTCGATACACCTATTGGCTGGTTAAACAGGCAACATTTTTGTTCTGCCATAACATCCCACCTCCAAACCAAAAAGGTGTGACACGTTAGCAAAAATCCTTGTGATGTTTACAAGAACTAGAAGAAAGATGATTTCAATTACTAAACTTAGCTTCAGAAATTAACACATTCTGTAGCTGATTTAATATCTCAACTAGTTCATGCACTAAATAGAGAAGAGTCAAAAACACGTTTTAACTACTATCCACTTTTAGGAGCTGCATTTGCTTGAATACTGACTGAATACAATGTTAAGCTCAACTGCAATGCCTCAAGATTAAAATAGCTCAATCACCTCAGAATCCACTTGAACTACAGAAGCACAGTAGCATTAGGGAGGGGGGGTGGTCACGTACACCTGTAGAATTTCAGTTCAGAAGGAGCGGTTGCAAAGGGACTGGGTAAAAAGAACTCAAGACAAAAAAGCGAAGAGGACAAAACTAAAAAGAAAGGAACTGCTAAATTCAATTCAGCAAACTGCACTTCTCTCAAAAAGTCAAATATCAGTTCAGAAACTATAAAAATTGATGTAACTGTAAAGTGGACATTCCTTAATTGTCTTATTGCATCTAAAAATCATGCTGGTTAGAAAACCAGTTTTATGGCATTATAGTTGGTGCTCATTATCAACTGATTTTCTACCCACAGATCTATGTACTTGCAAGGTCAACACCAATTCCCATCTCAACATCTTTTTCAAAGCATTACAAGAGACACACCATCCACACTACAAATAAAATACTTAATGACACAAAGTTGACCCCAATGGTTCCAACTGTTTTGAATAATCAGTACCAGTTTTTGTGAGTGGCCAATATTAGACACCAGGTTTATAAAGCAAACAAAGTCCTTCTAGCCCCTACTCCCACAGAAAGACACACACAGTAAGGGAATAAAAATGGCAAAATAAATGAGATTAACTGGCCAATTCAATTAAATAGACTCCACAATCCATAACATCACCAAATAGAAGTATACCTGCTTGATTTCTGACAACACCGACACATGCAGATAGCTTCTGGTCAGCTCGGAGGAACGTTACTGAATTCTTATAACTCAGATTTTATTATGAACATTCAATAAGCTGATGACGACAGAGACTACCAGAGAGCAATTAAACCTCTGTTCTATAGCTTTCAAAGGTAAAATCCTTCTGACCTAAACAGTCAAAAAACCAGTTCAAATACTTGCTTTTCCATACCAAACTTACTGTCTCCCCAAAATGACCCAGCTAACATTCCACATCTACCATGCGCTTGAGCACAAGGCCTTTCCAGAATCTATACAGCACTTAACAGGAAACAACCTGCAATTAACTTTCAAGCCTAACATTACAAACAGTTTATTTGTTCTCTATTTGAAAAGCAAGCTGCTGCTCAAGTCCAAAGGTCACCTTCAGCTCCCAGCCCCAAGCCAAAAGTGATACAACTAAAAATAAAACAATGAAAAATCAGTAAAAGGTTCTAAATATAAAGAGGCTTTGAGCCATAACAAACAGCTCCAAAAGAGCAGGATGTGTACAGATGTACTCCTCCGTGTGCATCATGTGCGCCATACACTTGCAGTCTTCCTAAGAAGTCTTCCTAAGACCTATGTCTTATGGCCTTATAAACATTGGGCCGGTAAAAATACTGAGACATAAATCAAGCATCCACCAAGGCCCTGAAACGCCTATAAAGATAAAAAAGAAGTGATGACAATGCAAAAAGAGGAAATCTCAGATAACTTGACAGTGGTTTAAACTGAGATAATAAAATGTGAGGCTGGATGAACACAGCGGGCCCAGCAGCATCTCAGGAGCACAAAAGCTGACGTTTCGGGCCTAGACCCATCAGAGATGCTGCTGGGCCTGCTGTGTTCATCCAGCCTCACATTTTATTATCTTGGATTCTCCAGCATCTGCAGCTCCCATTATCAGTGGTTTAAACTGAGCAGTCAAGAGGATGTATGTGGTGAAAAAGTCAACCATTTGTTCAATCAAGTCTAAAGCAAAAGAGCCTTCTTCAAATGTGGTCTTTGAATGAACCAAAGAGTGCAAAAATAGCACATACGATGATAAACAAAGCTAAAGTGAAAATGGAAAAAGCATTAAGTTTGTGGATGGTTGACTACATCAATTCAAGGCGATGGAATACATAATGTGTTTGATGAGAAGACGAGTGGTAACAAGACAATCACAAGCAAGGAACAATTATAGCCAGAGTGTAGTCTGACCTTGGGGGGGGGGGGGGGGGGGGGGGAGAGAACATCATCAGCAAATCAAGAGACAGCCAAGGGCTTTCCAGAGGAATGACGGAAACTTGAAGAAAAAGGCTACAGATTCAGACAACAATTTAATGCTGGCCAAACTATGACAAACTATGTTAACATGAACATACAGCCCACAAGAGAAGAGGAGTTTCAGGCTTCAAGGCTACAAAGGACTGCGTGACCATGCCACGAGTTACATGCTGAAGCCCATGCGTCATTACTGTTCCGACAACTCATGCTTCACAGGGGGAAAAGCAATTTGGATGCATTTGTTAGGCCATGAATGTTAATTCTGGCTTCACTTTATGGAAATGTTCTAAGTTATTATAGTGTCAACTGTATAACCAAACATGAAAGAACCTCAGGATTAATTAACATCATCCATGGTTAATGCTTGCTGGCAGAAGATATGGCCTGTGATTGTGAACAACCAGATAGGAGAAAGATTTTCCAACAGTGGAAGAAGAGGTTGTGGTATTACTTGAAAGAAGAACAAACAATGGATTTGGAAGAATTGAGACAAATTGAGTCTGAGGAGAAAGATGAAATCCCTTTGTGGACCTTCCAGAAGATAGATGTCACAACAGCACCAAAAGAACTAACGGATTTAGTGTTTAAATACAATCGACCAACCTCTTTGGAATAGCATTCAAGTGGAAAGGATACAGGAATTGTTCTTTCATTCGTGTGTTTTTACGATTATTTTCATGTTGTTTTAACTGACATTGCTTGTCAGTGCTTCTGCAATTCTGCAGGGCATATTTATGGTTATTTGGAGGGTGTATTACACAGGACCGGGCCTTAGGTGGTATCCATATTCCTTGTTATCCACAGGAAGTCTGTGTCCCTATCCCTCATGAAAACCAAGGACTGGATATACTTTGTAACACAGGAATTAGGAGCAGGTGCAGGGAATTCAGCTCTTTGAGCCTGCTCGCCATTTAATATGTTCATGGCTGATCTTATCCCGGTCTACACTCCACTCTCCTACCCATTTACCGTAGCTCTTTCTCCCACTTTTCATTTGTTGACTGTTTCTGCCTCCACTGCATTGTGAGACAGCGAGTTCCACAGATTCACAACCCTCAGAGGTAGTTTCTACTCATCTCAGTTTTGAACCTACCTCATCTCTTTGTATATTTATGGCCTTTTGTTTGAGACTGACCCACAAAGGACAAAAGGAAATAACATCCACCTTATCAACGGCTTTTAGCATTTTATATACCTTAGTCAGATGCCCTCCTCATTCTTGTGAACTCCAGCAAGTACAAGCCCAAATTACTTAATTGCTCCTCATACAACAGCCCTTACATCCCTAGAATCAACCTGGTGAACCACCTTTGAACTGCCACAATGCCACCACATCCTTCCTCAAATAGGGAGTCCAAAGCCACACACAACACGCCAGGTGTGGTCACACCAACACTTGAGATAATTGCAACAACAGTTTTTTTTACTTCTCTTATCCAGTCCTTTTGCAATCGACACCAGGATTCCATTTGCCTTTCATAGTTAAACTTCACAGTTTAATCATCATTTATATACAATCATTAGTTTAATGATCGAAGATTAGTAAAATGGTAAACACAATACGATACGGCAAACATTTAGGAACAGATAACTGCTAAGAACAGAGAATGCTCACAATGGGTTGGCATATGCAGTGTGCAAGCCCGCATCTTGATCCCTGAGCAAACTTAATCGTTAACTGTACATATTCCATGTTCTTCATACCTTTTTCCTGGCCACACCTCTCCTCACTAGCAACAACTGTGGCAAAGAAAACACAGCTGCTGAGCTACAAAGTTTCTTCCTCAGTTGCGCAGCTCTTCGGTAATCAATTGGTAAGTCTTAACAGGCAAGGATCCTGAGAATGCTGGCAACAACAAACAGTACCCTAGAAGACGTTAACTCCTAAATATAGGATACAGAAACAACGATTCAATTCTTTAAACTTCACTAAGTAACAAATCTGATTTTTTAAATATGATAGCATAACTAAAACTTCCAATGCAGTCTTACCAATGCACTGTGGTCTGGTATTTAAGCCCAACTGTACAGCAACCACCCATCAATATTTTATGTACTTTAACAACGGTCATGCATCAAAGGATATGAATGAATTTTGATCTGGGCAAGAGCTGAATGTGTGCAAAATTTGCAAACAAAATTGAGTTAAGGGGGAAATACAGGAAATACTTCGCATTACTGGCATTTTAAATAACTAGGTCAATAGGTAAAAGTCAACACAATGTGCATTAAACTAAGAGAAGGAAGAATTTGTGCAGTAAGTGAAGAATTGTTCTAATTGAGAAGGATTATAAAAAGGTTCCAAAAGAAAATCTTGCAATTACATAGCACATTTATGTCCTTAAAGTGTTTTTAAATTATAGGGACATTACAGTTAGTTTACAGATATCAAGCTCCCAAAATAAATGATCAGAACATTATTTAGGACAAAAACAGAAATTGCTGGTGAAACTCAATAGGTCTAGCAGCATCTTTGAAAGGAAAGCAGATTCAAAGTTTTAGGTCCAGTGACCCTTCTTCATTCTGACTTTGCTTTTGCTCCACCGATGCTGCCATACCTGTCAAGTTTCTCCGGCAATTTCCTTTTTTGTTTTACATCTATTTGGGAGTTTGTCAAAATATTACTAGTAAGACAAACTCCTCTGTGCTCAAGTGCCTTTTATTCCCTCAAAAAGGCAATTTAATGTCACATCTGAAGGACAGGACAGTATGAGGGTGAGGGGACCATTGGGCTAAGGTTGGTACAGCCCAAATGCACGAATTGATGAAACAATCAAAACTATGTCTAGCTTCAGTTAATAATTGTGAGGTATAGGTTACGCTGACAGAAGGATAGTGCTTTTTTTAAATTCACCCATGGGATGTGAGCAATATTGGTTGGGCCTGCATTTATTATACAACCCTAGTTACCTTTGTGAAGTTGGTGGTGAGCTATCTTGAACCACTGCAATCAATTTGCTGTAGCTACATCCCAAACACCATTAGGAAGGGCATTCTAGAATTTTGACCTGGCAAGCCTGAAAGAATGGCAATACATTTCCAAATCAGGATGGTGAATAGCTCAGAGGGATAACTGGACGTTGTGGATGTTCACATGTATTCACTGGCCTTGTCTTTCTAGATGGCAGTGGTTGTGGGTTGGAAGGCGCTAAAGCCCACCGGTGATTTTCTGCAGTACCTCTGTAGTTAGCATACATTGCTACTACCAACCAGTGGTCGAGCAAGTAAATATTTGTGGATGCTGTGCCAATGAAGCAAACCACTTTGAGCCAAGTGGCTGCTGCATAAAAGAGTGAGCCTTCTGGATCAACACTGGGGCTAGAACTACACAAGCAAACTACAACCCAGAGCCAAAACAATATGATTCCAATAAAGGAACTTAAGTCAATAGAAAAAATTGAGGGAGTTGGAAATGTGACCAGAATGCTGTTTAAATTTTTATTAAGAAATTAAAAAGAGCTGATCCTGGAAAATACCAGGAGTAACAAAGCACATACATTAGCAGTAAATTTTTTGAGAAGCAATACCAAACAGGAATGTCTGCAGAAAATGCTGTGTGTCATTTGTTGCCAACATCTGAGAGATAAGGGACAGTCTACGATCATTGAGTCAGTGACGCAGTGGATTTTACCAGTTACACAAGTCTCCATGTAATCTAGCAGCAGCGTTCCTACCTCGGTGCTAGAAGCCTGGATTCAATCCTGACCTGCTCCAGAGGTGTGTCATAACACCACTGAACAAGTTGACTATAGGCCAACATTTTGAATTATTAATACAAACATCTAATGAACTAATGGACGTTTGTCCCCCCGTGAACAAGTGGCGTCAGTGGATAGTGCAAGTTGTTTTTACTGAATCACACAAGAACAGACCACTTAAATTCCTGTGTTCATGTGACTATGGAAATCAACACAGGCAGTAGGTAAACAATCTAACCTTCATAAAGAAATCTGGAGGCATGTTTGATAAACATCTGTTTCTATTCATTCAATCACATCCTATTCAGTATGCCATGAGGAGAAAGAATTCCATTTATGCACAACATAAGCTCAAACATTTTCACAATTGAACCAAAATGATGCAAAAATAGTTGCTCGATCAGAGATAACAGTGTGGAGCTGGATGAACACAGCAGGCCAAGCAGCATCTCAGGAGCACAAAAGCTGACGTTTCAGGCCTAGACCCTTCATCAGAAATAGCTGCTTGACCATTCTGGTTCTGATGCCATGCAGCAAATATTTAAATTCATCTGAAGACACAAATGACTTTAGATTCAAAAAGAACAGTTCTAGTTGGATGCACACAAGCTCAAAAGTGTTATGATTTAATCCAAATTATAACACTGAGGTGTTATTTCAAACCTTTAGTATTCTTCCTTTGGCATATATAGAACTCTAGCCTAAAAGTGGTTTTACTTCTTTATAGAAATGCATTAAATTCTGCATGTACAACCTAAATTTGGGAGGAAGAGGCAGGTCATGCAGAAGGGAGATGGTTCGTGAAAATTCTCTCATTATAAATATTTTAGGTCAGCATCATTCACGATTCACAACCATACAGAACTGCAGTTGAGCTTGGCTTTGGCTTGAGGCAAGAATTCAACCAGTTGTGAAATTGTTTTGTATGTCCATGCATACATTACACTGGGAGACAAGATTCATAATAAAGAGGGGCAGGGAATTGAGTCAAACAAGGTACTTACTGAGTAGAAAGGTGGCCTTTCTGAAATTATTTTTGCCACTGCAAATAATGTTGAAACCACATCAGGAAGACACAATTATTAATACCCTTTAACACTTGCAGACAATAACTTTATTACAGCAGTTAGAATGCATTTGTTTTTATCTCATTTAGACAGTTAAGGGGTAAAGGGTCAGCCTCTCTTTCAAATAAATTTTGGATCAGAATTTCATGATGTTAACAATGGTACACCAGCATTTCAAGTCAACAACAGAAGGCGAATCATTAACTGAAAAAAAGCACCCTTGAACATTTTATATTGAATCTGCATTTTCTTTAAAAGGTCAAAGTTATGGAGCTTCATATCAGATCTACTGTACACTTTCAGACCCTCTACAAAGTGAGGGGATGGTATATGCAAATCTAAAAGTCCATTATTGTAAATCAGTGATTCCTGTATATAACTGTTTACGTTAAAATCTTAGATTCAAAAGTCATCACAATTCATTAGACTCAGTTACAGGAAACTTTTAGTGATGCTGAACGTTCATCAATATCTGAAAACATAGAAGTAATCCTAACATTGCAGATGCAACTTTCAACTAAGGAAGTTATTTGTCGCTTCTATTCACAAATGCTGGCCAACCTGCTGAGCACTTGTCGTATTTTTCAGGTTTCCAGCAAAGAATATTACAATGTTACAAGTATTTTGATGTCAACTTGAGTTAAGATTACAACAGTGAGGAAACAAAGCGAATATAACTCCACTTTAAGAGCCTCAAGTAACGCATTTGGAAAGTTCTTAAAAACACAAGATTAAGCAAAAAGTAACACACATAAGCAGTAAGGGAAGATTTGTGGAGTAACACATCATTCCGCAGACTTCGCGGGGGGTGGGGGGGAAGAGGAAAAACAAATGAAGAGTTAACTGATCTACATTATTTTTGTTGAAATCCGGTCCCCGCTTAAATAAATAAATTACAATTACGAATTTAGAGAAAAAAAGAAACAAGTGAAACCGGCAGATGTCGGAACGGCCACAGATTATCCTTTCAGAAACTTTCAGACAGGACTTCCGACTGGGGAAGGAGTGGGGGTGTAGCATCGAGGAGGCACGTTGTGCTAACCAGCCCCGCGCCCCTCGGGATGCAGCAGGGCCCACAAACATGGGTTTTGCTTCAGGGAACTATGGGGGTGGGCGCTAGGTCTGGCAACATGAGCCTTCATGGCGAGTCGAGGAAAGAGTCTCTCGTTAGTGTCATAAGGCAAACAGTTTGCATTTTAATACACATTTTCAGAACAAATCTTGCCAGCACCCCCTGCTCTTCTCTGCTGGACTCACCGTCGTTCTGATCTCTGGGCCAGAGGTAAAAAGTAGCCGGGATGACGAGAAGTCCCACGAACGACGTGAGAAAGTAGAAGGAGGTATTGCCACTATCGTCATACTGGAACTGCTGGCCAGCCATTACTGAGTGAGTGACCGACACTGGTGCAGCTCTTCTGCCGGGCCCTCGGCTCCTCCGACCCAAGCATGGACGTGGCACTGCGCACGCGCAGCTGGCGTTGGCAACGTCCTGCGTCAGCGGTAACGCGCGTCCGTGCTTGGGTCGTTGGGGGCGTAGAGGAGACGCGCGTGCTCCTGAATGGCAGGCACGCTGTGCTGCCCATTGTTCTCAGCAGCTGGGGCTTGGAATCACGTGGTCCCCCCAACAACACTGTCACAATGGAAGGTGAGTTTCTAATTCCCAGCTGATCTGTCCGGGGACTGTGCAGATGCTGCCTGTTGGACCCCTCATCTGTTGCTGAAACAAACACAGAGAACGCTTGGAGAAACTCAGCGAGTCGAGCAGCATCTGAGGTGGGAGAAGCAGAGTTAACGTTGCGAGTCCGCAGGGACGTTTTCAGAATGCATTGAATATATTTTGTAATCAACCTGTTCAGGAATGTTATTACACACCTCTGGGGCAGGTAGGACTTATTTTGGGGGCATACTCTCAGCACCTCACTAACTCCTGCTTTCTCCCCTTTGCAGGTGCCAGGTTCGGAAAGAATTCAAATACTACAGATGCTGGGAATCAGAAACAAAAGCACAAACAGAAAATGCCAGGGCTAACATCTGTCGACCTGGCAGCATCTGTGCACAGAGAAACTGAGTTAATGTTTCAACTTCATTCTGATAACGTGATAACGTTTGCAATTTGGAAGCGAGTAGCCGCGCTCTCTATGTAAGCCAAGCCAAAGGAGCAATTAGCATCCTGTGACATGCATCAGAGATAATGGGAACTGCAGATGCTGGAGAATCTGAGATAACCCTTTCAGGGTCTATGCTCGAAACGTCAGCTTTTGTGGTCCTAAGATGCTGTTTGGCCTGCTGTGCTTATCCAGCTCCACACTTTGTCATCCTGTGATATGTGTTGGATATTAAGAGTGAAGGAGGGATCCAAACACTGAATTCAAAATTTTCAGCCATAGAATGGTCACAGCAGAAGAGGAGGGTATGCGGCCAGTTTTGTCTTTGTCGGTTCTCTTGTAAAATCAACTCAGCTAGTCCCACTGCCTTGCTCTTTCCCTAAAACTGTTATTTTTTCTGCCTTGAAGTTCTTAAGAAAAGTCTGCTTCTGGCATCTGCATTCCTTACTGTCTCCAAGTCACTGAAGGAAAGTCATACTGAACTCGAAATGTTAACTCTGTTTCCAACTCCATACATGTTCCAGCATTCTGTTTGTTGCCGATTTATAGCGTCCATTGTAATTTAGAATTAGGCTCATTGTCATGTGCACTCAAGTACAGACGTACAGCAATACAGTGAAAAGTTTACATGTCACCTCGTGACACCATCTTAGGTACAAAATACCTAAGTAGAAATCTTAGATATAAAATAGAGAAATGAAGAAAAAAGTTACATTACCTTACAGTGATTCATAGTAGAAAAGAAGAAATAAAGTTAAAAGGATAAACATTACAGTTAGATAAACAGATTACAAATAAACATTACATTGCAGTAGATCAGCACAGGGGGCTTCCACATACGGTCTGATCGGACTCTCCAGCTACTGATGGCCTGCGCCGGTCCTCAGTCCAACAACCGTTCCCACTCCAGCCCTCAGCCGCTCCTTTCTGAGCCTCCAGCCCTCAGCCACTCCGTTCCAAGCCTCCACCCTGCTGCACTCCAGTCCTCAGCTGTTCCATTCCGAGCCTACAGACTGCTACACTCAGGCCCTCAACTGCTCCGTTCCGGCTCTCAACCTGAAGTGGAAGGGCAGCGATGAATGTTTGAAACCCTTATGCAAAATTCAAGCAGCTACAAAAGAAGAACAAGAAAAATAATAAGAAATAGCTTTGAGTGTGGGTGACAGGGAATCTAATTTGGGGAGAAGTAAAGAATGTGAAAAAGTATAACTTTGATTCAACAACCAGCAAGGCTGAACTGGACGGAGAAACAAGCATGCCCTGATGTCAGAAAGCTGGAAAACGAGAGGCTAGACAAGGTCTCTGAACCCTTCAATAGAGTGAGATTCAGGAGGTCAGACCATTCACTAAGTCATGGCAGTCCAAGTAGCCATTGAGTCTGCTCCACTATTAAGTAACATGTTTGATTTAATAATGCTCAACTCCACTTTGCTGCCTTTTTCTCCATAACCCTCAATTCCCTTCCGGATTAAAAGTATAAATATAACATTTATATTTCAGATTGACAGGTCAAGGGGATTGTGGAGGATTGAGGCTCAAGCAAATTAGCCTGATAGGCAGTCAGACTTTGAGGAGAGAGGAGGGCAGTCTTCAATTGAATGAAAATGCTAGGACCTGTGGATCACGTGGCTGCCAGTCCTGGATTAAGGCTATGATTTAGATCTGCTCCCCATTTAGCTGTTCCCAATGAGACAACACTCAGGACAGATCTGAAGGGACCAGAAACACCACACAACAACTTGAACAGATTTTGTCAACCAGAGTTCCTCAGAACCCCAGTGGCCACAAACATTGCTAAAGAGCTCCATGTGATTTCCAGGTGTTTTGAAAAAAATTCCATTTCTCAAGATATATACAAACCCAAGAATTAAGAATAAGAGTAGGCATTCAAGCTTGCTTTACCATTCAATAAGATTGTAGCTGATCTGGCTAACCTTGAATCTGCATTCCCACATACCCCTGATAACTGTCCACTCCTGTAGCAAAATAGCAAAGTACTTGATTCTATCTGTTTTTCTAGAAGAAAGTTCCAAAGACTCATGACCACGTGAGAGAAAAGAATTCACTGTACCTTTGCCCACTCACTAAATCTTTTTGTAGTCTCCTTAGGTCCTCTTCACAACATACTTTCCTACCTGCCTCTGTAACATAAGTAAAGTTTGCAACTGTACCTTCCAGCCCTTCATCTACATCGTTTAAGTAAATTGCAAACTGTTGAGTTCCTGTGACAGACCATTCATTATGTCTTACCAAACTGGAAAAAGACCCATTTGTGTTTAATAAAAACTGAAAGAACTGCAGATGCTGTAAATCAGAAACAAAAACAGAAATTGTTGGAAAAACTCAGCAGGTCTGGCAGAATCTGTGGAGAGAAATCAGAGTTACCGTTTCTGGTTGAGTGGCCCTTTCTCAGTTCACTCAACCTGAAACGTTAACTCTGATTTCTCTCCACAGATGCTGCTAGACTCGCTGAACTTTTCCAGCAATTTTTATTTTTGTTACCCATTTGTGTTTATTCACTGCTTCCAGTTGGCCAAACAATCATCTATTCGTGCCAATGTGCCAGCCCCTACAGCATGAGCCTTTATTTTCCACAGTAAAATTTGATGTGGCAGTTTCTTAAGTGCCTTCTAGAAATCTAAGTACAGCAGATCCATGGCTTCCCCCTTCACAGTATATGTTATTCCCTCAAAGAGCTCCAAAAGAATGGCCAAGTATAATTTCCCTTTCACAGAACCATGTTGACTCTGGCTGGTTACCCTGCTTTTATCCAAGAACCCTACAATAAGTTAATTTGAAATAGTTTCTAACATTTTACTTTTAATGTACATTAAGCTAACTGGTTTGTAGTTTTGCCGTCTCCCTCCCTTTTTAAAGGAAGTAGTTGCATTTGCTATCTTCCATCTAAAGGGATTGTCCCCAATCAAGGGAATATTGATTTTAAAATTAAAACTAAAGTATCATCTGTCTCAGTAGCCACTCTTTTTAAAACCCAAACAGGCAGTCCCAGGGTTATGAACAAAATCAGAAGTTGCTGGAAAAGCTCAGCAGGTCTGGCAGCATCTATGAAGAAAAATCAGAGTTAATGTTTCAGGTCCGGTTTCAGGACCCTTCCTCATATCATAGGGTTATGAATCTTTTCTATTCTTAGTTATTTTCGTAAATCAAGTTGTAAAATAACTGTTCTTAAGTACTAGCAACTATTTTTATGTCAAATCTTTAAAGTACCAGTGTTCATAAATTGGATCAGGAAGCCTAATGACTATTGACTATCGACTATGACTAATGATTATTAATGAAGAGAGACCCAGGTGATGTTCTGGGAACCCAGGTTCAAATTCTGCTAATAGTAGATGGTGGAATTTGAATTCAGTACATACAAAATCTGGAATGAATCTGATAACTATGAAACCACTGTCGGTTGTTGGAAAAACTTATATTGTTCACCAATGCCAATTAGGGAAGGAGAGTGCTGTCCTTACCCCATCTGACCTATACGTGAGATAACAAGGTGTAGAGCTGGATGAACACAGCAGACCAAGTAGCCACAGAGGAGCAGGAAGGCTGATGTTTCAGGCCTAGACCCTTTGTCAGCATTCCTGCTCCTCTGAAGCTGCTTGGCCTGCTGTGTTCATCCAGCTCTACACCTTAATAACAAAGTGTGAAGCTGGAAGAACACAGCAGGCCAAGCAGGATGTCAGGAGCACAAAAGCTGACGTTTCGGGCCTGGAGAGGGGAATGGGGAGAGGGTTCTGGAATAAATAGGGAGAGAGGGGGAGGCGGACCGAAGATGGAGAGAAGAGAAGATAGGTGGAGAGGAGAGTATAGGTGGGGAGGTAGGGAGGGGATAGTTCAGTCCAGGGAAGATGGACAGGTCAAGGAGGTAGGATGAGGTAGTAGGTAGGAAATGGAGGTGCGGCTTGAGGTGGGAGGAAGAGATGGGTGAGAGGAAGAACAGGTTAGGGAAGCGGAGACAGGCTGGGCTGGTTTTGTGATGCAGTTGAGGGGAGGGGAAGAACTGGGCTGGTTTTGGGATGCAGTGGGGGAAGGAGAGATTATGAAGCTTGTGAGGTCCACATTGATACCATTGGGCTGCAGGGTTTCCAAGCAGAATATGAGTTGCCGTTCCTGCAACCTTCGGGTGGCATCATTGTGGCACTGCAGGATGCCCATGATGGACATGTCATCTAAAGAATGGGAGGGGGAGTTAAGATGGTTTGCGACTGGGAGGTGCAGTTGTTTATTGCAAACCGAGCGGAGGTGTTCTGCAAAGCGGTCCCCAAGCCTCCGCTTGGTTTCCCCAATGTAGAGGAAGCCACACCGGGAACAATGGATACAGTATACCACATTGGCAGATGTGTAGGTGAACATCTGCTTAATATGGAAAGTCATCTTGGGGCCTGGGATGGGGGTGAGGGAGGAAGTGTGGGGGCAAGTGTAGCACTTCCTGCGCTTGCAGGGGAAGGTGCTGAGTGTGGTGGGGTTGGAGGGGAGTGTGAAGCGGACAAGGGAGTCACAGAGAGAGTGGTCTCTCCGGAAGGCAGACAAGGGTGGGGTTGGAAAAATGGCTTGGGTGGTGGGGCCAGATTGTAGATGGCGGAAGTGTCGGAGGATGATGCATTGTATCTGGAGGTTGGTGAGGTGGTATGTGAGAACGAGGGGGATCCTCTTGGGACGGTTGTGGCAGGGGCAGGGTATGAGGGATCTGTGGCGGGAGATGGGCATTCTCGACCGCTGCGGGGGGAAAGTTGCGGTCCTTGAAGAACGTGGACATCTGGGATGTGCGGGAGTGGAATGCCTCATCCTGGGAGCAGATGCGGCGGAGGTGGAGGAATTGGGAATAGGGGATGCCCATTCCTCAGACAACATGTCCATCATGGGCATCCTGCAGTGCCACAATGATGCCACTCGAAGGCTGCAGGAACATCAACTCATATTCTGCTTGGGAACCCTGCAGCCCAATGGTATCAATGTGGACTTCACAAGCTTCAAAATCTCCTCTTCCCCCGCTGCATCCCAAAACCAGCCCAGTTCTTCCCCTCCCCCCACTGCATCCCAAAACCAGCCCAGCCTGTCTCCGCTTCCCTAACCTGTTCTTCCTCTCACCCATTCTTTCCTCCCACTTCAAGCCGCACCTCCATTTCCTACCTACTACCTCATCCCGCCTCCTTGACCTGTCCATCTTCCCTGGACTGACCTATCCCCTCCCTACCTCCTCACCTATACTCTCCTCTCTACCTATCTTCTTTTCTCTCCATCTTCGGTCCGCCTCCCCCTCTCTCCCTATTTATTCCTGCTCCCTCTCCCCATCCCCCTCTCTGATGAAGGGTCTAGGCCCGAAACGTCAGCTTTTGTGCTCCTGAGATGCTGCTTGGCCTGCTGTGTTCATCCAGCTTCACACTTTGTTATCTTGGATTCTCCAGCATCTGCAGTTCCCATTATCAGCTCTACACCTTGTTATCTCAGATTCTCCAGCATCTGCAGTTCTACAATCTCTGACCTATATGTGACTCCAGACTCTAAGCAATTTAGTTGGCTCTAAACTGCCCTCTGGGCAATTAGGGATGGTCAATAAATGTTGGCCTGGCAAGTGACATAAACATCCTAGGAATGAGTTTTTAAAAAACCGGGACCACCTGTACCAGACTCTGATGATTTTGATTTTCATGGGTTCCTCCATTCCATTTCTTGATTTATCACTGCTTCTGGGATGTTACTTGTATCTTTTGTCGTGAAGATAAACAGAAAATGCCTGCTCATTATCATTTCTTTATTTTCCATTATCAATTCTCGAGTCTCACTTTCTATAGACTAATTCTCGCATTGTTAATTCTTTTCTTCTTTAAATATTTATAAAATTCTTTCAATTTTTATATTTCTGGCTACCTTTCTCTTGCACTCTTAATTATTCCCACAGTATTAATTCCTTAGTCATTTTTTTTTCAATATTCTGACCAATTGATGACCTGCCACTTGTCTTTACACAATTATAGGCTTTTTCTTTTAGTGTGATACTACCTTTAACATTTCGAGTTTAGCAGAGATGGTAGTCTGTCCCTTGAAATTGGTCTTAGGCTATCATTTTCATTGCTGGATTGTTCTTGCATTTAATGAACCAATGAAGTTGGCTAATTCAGTTGGTGTAGAGTGTTGCCAGCTGTGTGGATTCACTTCCTGCACCAGCTGAGGTTATCATGAAGAAATCTCCTTCTCAACCTCTCCTCAGCTTAAACCACCACCAGTTGCCTCTCTCTAATGAAAGAACAGCCCTTTGGTCCTCGGGGACTATGGCAACTTTATCTTAATGAAAATAACATTAAGTACTTTTGCACTTTCATTCCATGGTACTTTATTTTGTTTTAATTTTTGTTTTAGGGTTTCTTAACCAAAAAAAAGAAAATTATTCTGAACTAGAGGAATGAGGCCAGTGAGCACAGTCTGTCATGACCAAATAAAATCACACCAGGATAATTGATTTTGTCTTAATGTTTTGTAGTGGACAGGTTTAGAATGTAGATTTTATTATGGAGAACGGCCAATGAAGCCCTGTCTTTAACATTGACTGAGCCACAGATGTCAGTCAGGAAACCACAGGTTAATTGCAGTCGCTTTGGTTACTGGTTGAGATATCATCTGATCGTGTGATTTATTTCACTTCAGTAAGGTGAATGGACTTGTCAGATTTTTAAAATGATCTAAACCCAAATTCCCAAGATTTATGCATCCACCTTGCCTGTTTCAGATTTTACTAACTCTCCTACAAGTGTAAAACACTCATTTTAGGGAAAGGTGAACCAACAAGTCCAGGTGGGAGATATATCGGGATAGTTAAAATGGGTAGGGATATGATGAGGGACAGAATGAGTTTTGTTATCAGCAGGGAAGCACAAAAGAGGGGTGAAGAGATATAAAAGTGGAGATAGAATGGGAGACATGAGTGAGGAGTAGGAGAATGGAACCAGTGGGAGGAATGCAATCCTGATGAAGGGTCTAGGCCCGAAACATCAGCTTTCCTGCTCCTAAGATGCTACCTGGCTTGCTGTTTTCATCCAGCTCCACACCTTGTTATCTCAGATTCTCCAGCATCTGCAGGTCCTACTATCTCTGGAGAAAAACAATGACCTTAGTTTCTCCAACTTTCTCCGTGTTTCTTTCAGATTTCCAGTTTCTGCCAGATTTTGCTTTTATTGAAGGGGAGTGATATCCCTCCAAAGAGCTCAAGTGCATGACCGCAAGCAGGGAAGAGAAATGCTGTTCAATGTACAGTGAGATAACAAGGTGTAGAGCTGGATGAACATAACAGGCCAAGCAGCATCAGAGGAGCAGGAAATGTGCTCCTAAGATGCTGCTTGGCCTGCTTTGTTCATCCAGCTCCACACTTTGTTATCCCGTTGTTTCAGGTCTGGACCCTTCTTCATAAAATTTTCAGGGGGCATTGGTCTGCCTGCTGTCTGGTGCTGGATAATGTTTTCTCCAGTAATGTTGTCTCTTGCTACATTTACTTCAGGGAAGTATAAACAGCACCCTATCTTGTCCATTTTTCAAAGCATCAGCAGCCTAGATATCAGATGTCTCGCCTATTGCACTTTCTAAACCCTTCTTCAATGCAGTGCTCACAGTTGGACGTCATATTCCGTTTTAAGGCAGCTAGTTTTTTTTTAAATTAATGTAGTGTCCTGACTTTCTTACTATTTCTAAAACCCAGGATTCTCTAAGCCTTTTTAACCACTTTTTCAACATTCATTTAACCATGCACAAATAACCCCATTCACTCATCCCTGCACCCCTTTTATAGTTATGCCCTTTATTTTACACTGCCTCTTCTCATGCTCCCAAGCAAAATATATTTTTTCATATTCATCTGTTGTAAATTTCATCTGTCACTTGCGTATCCTTTCCACCAGCCTGCCAATGACCTCTTAAACTATGCTCCTCACAGTTCACAATACTATCACTGTTGTGTCATTTACAAATTATGAAATTGTGCCACCACACCAAAGTCTAGATAAGTCATATCGATCAAGAAAGCGTTGGCCTCAGATTGTCCTCTGAGGTCCTTTGTGTACTTTTCTCCAGGATGAAAAGCAACCACTCACCACCACTTCATTTCCTGTTTCTCAACTGAAATTCTATCTATGGTGCCATTGTCTCTACTTCTCCATGAGCTTCAACTTTGCCAGCAAACCAGTTATTTGGCATTTTATCAAACATCTGAATGTTCAAGTGCAGTAATATCAACTCCATTAGCCCCATTAACCCTTTATGAATCAACTTAGCTAAACACAATTTGCCTTTCACAAACCTGTGCTGGCTTTCCTTAATTGCTCCTAGTTGATCAGACCCTTCCTTTTACTAGCTTTTTACTATTTATATGCTTATAGGACAATGGATTCCCTCTTATGCTAGCTGCCAATTACTTCTCATACTCACTCTTAGCTTCTATTTCCTTTTCGACGTTCCCACTGAACTGCTTATATTCAGTCTGGTCCTCATTTCTTTGATCAGTCTGTCATGTAAACTCTTTTCCTGCATCACCTTACTTTTTTTTTAATCTCATCCATTATTCAGGGGATTATGTCATTTCTTGCTGCACCATTCCCCATCATGACATTGTACTCTAACTCTATCAAACCATCTGCTCTTTAAAGACAGCCCAATGTTCTATTCAAATTTGCCTGTCTATCTTTGATTTCAATTTACTAAATCAGATTGAATCTGAATGCACAGAATTTGAATACATTGTGCATCTCGAAATTTCTGCAGATATGCACCAATAGGGAATTAAGAATTTTTACCTTGGAAATGATCCATTTCCATTCTTTTAAGATTTTTAATGTTGAAGGAGCTATTTTCATCTTCAACAGGTGAAGCAGAAAAAGTCCCAATTGTCAATCTAGTACATACATTTTGTTATTTTCACACTTTTCACACTTATCCTTCCATGACCTGCCTACAGAGACAATGCACCCCATCTCAACAGGATGTTTACAAAGAAACAGTTTTTACTCCAAACCTCCGAGTTCATACTGACAGTCTTTTCCATTTCCACTATCAATTCAACCTGTCATTGTTGTCTTCATCTAAACAAATGAAGCTAGCACTCTTCCTTCCCAGCAAAATATGTTGGCATTCTTTCTGCCCCTCTTCCAGCTCATGTTCACACCCACTCTGTCCATTTGTTCACATTGAATCCTGACTATTCTTGCCTATCTCCTTTTATCTAAAAGTGTCACTCTCAGATTCTCCCTTTCTCCTCCGACCATCAATCCCAGATTCTGACCCTTTCCCTCTCTGCTTCGTAACATACCTCTGCACCACTATTTATCTCTAACTTCCTAACTGTTGATTTTTGTTCCTGCTGCTCTGTAATCCATACCTTTATCGTGTTGTCAACCTCTGCACCCTTGCCATGGATTATGCCTTCTTCACTCAACAGTCTTTGATCCCCTACCTAGTTACTGTTTGATTAAATTGTCATTCTGGTGGGATCCAAATAAGACTAGACCATTTATTTTACAATGACTCTTGATCCCAGGGCTGAGCTAGGGTCATTTGAGTGTTGGGCAGCGACAGCTATACAGTTCACGTGGTGAAGGGAAAATTAAAATCCAGCTTAGTATTTCTGAGGCTGCTAAGATCATGGAAATGTCACGATAAAATCATAACTGATGCAAACAAAGTAGGCCATATTGCCTCATTCTGGCAATCCATTTAACAAACACAATCTTTACCACATAAATTAATTATTTATTACATTGTTTCTGAGATTTTCATTTTTGGTACCTGACCCCCAAGGCCATTCCTTTTTCCGTAAAGAATCTCCTGATGAATCTTAGATATGCCTTTCACTACTTTGAACATATTCTGCTTTCCTTCCTTAATTTGAAGTCATTTTCCAGACCTTTTTGTTTTCTTGTGGGGTCACCTATAATGAGTGGAGCACTGTACAATACAAATATGGCTTCCTACAACTTGTACTCGATCATTTGAACAATATAGTTCAACATTTGTTTATTTTGTTGTTGGTTGTTGCTCCACAGTAATCGGGCCATTTTGATCAACAGGCATTAGTTATTAGGTAAGTATTCAGGAGCTTCAAATAATTTAACATCAGGGGGCCAAGAATCTCAAAATCAGCAAATTATTACAGCGCAGAAAGAGGCCAATCAGACCATTATGCGCCCACTGGCTCTCCAAATAAACATCCGAACTTGGTGCCAGTCTCTGGCATTTCCCAATGCCCCTACATATTGTATCCATTCAGACAGTCATCTAATGTTGTCTTGAACATATTGATAGAACTTTTAATAGCAGGCTGCAATGATTGGCTCGGCTCCATGATAGAGCAGTTTACACATGGTTTGGCATATACTAAGACGATGTTCAAGAAGCCTTTCCTCAAATCTCCACTTCTTTAATTTCTTAGTTAGAATGAAATAGCTGCTTTGAGAGAAGGAGACCAGAAGTGTCATCCACACTGTCATTGACACAGCCTGAGAGGACATCTGCTGTATATTCTAGCAAAGGCACAATAAGGTTAATTCAGTTCTTCAGCATTGAGCAGGGCTCTGAGGGAATGTTAGTCACGGAAATGAGATTACAGTGCTGTTGCCTCATTTCTAATGAACCCTTACTCTTGGGTGTGTTACAATACTTGGAAAATATGCAAGATGAATTTCTGAAATGAATGTGTAATGGAGAAGCACCTGGTAAGAAAAAAAATGGCAGAACTATGCCTGGAATATTTATATCAAAATTTTTCATGAGCGGCTACCATTGTTTAATCCAAACTTCATCAAAACCATTGCAATTCCAAACATTACCACACTGTTTCTCATTCTGCCAAATGATTCATAAATAAGTCGTGTATACCATACTAATAGCACCATATCCCAAAGTATCATATCTCAAGTGATGAAAAGTCTTTAAAGACAAATTCAACTGAAAATAGCTGTCTAGTACATTGTTCTGTACTTGCAATTTTCAATACCTGATGCATTTATTAATACCTCAGAAATGCTTGATCCAACAATAGCAAATATTGAGCTAAGTGGCTATAACACTCCCAGATATTGTTGAGTCCAAATCATAGTGCAATTAATTTAGAGAGTCTGGAGGAGTGATAAAGTAACATTGTAGAATCCAGATTCAATACAGAATTCAAAAATATAGTATAGAGATCCACATGAATGATTTTCAAATAATGAGATACTTGTCTGAGTCATTGAAAAGCCTTAAACTGACACAAGTGGGGTAGTTAGAATATTTCAAAATGTTATTTTGAATATCCTAGTGGCCATTCATAGCAACAGCATCTGATTTGAGTGAGGGGATATCAATTTTCTTTTCCTGTGAAGTCAAATACCATGAAAAGGCTGAGGAAAAACGTTGTAAAGAGAATCTAGGAGAAATATTCTTGGAAGCATATAAATTTTCTTCAAGTTGTATCCTTATTACAGGTATCTCTGGTCTACAATATGTCTGTATCCCATGTGCATCAATCATACTCCAGTACAGTAACGAAGTGGGGATTTTATTCTGAGAGATTCTGGACAGTCAGTCTTTACAATTTGGTGGTGGTAGTGGTGGGTGTTTGGGTTGGAGATGGAAAGAGACCTCATGACAATAAGCTGTAAGAGCATAGGAATAAGTGTAGATCATTCAGCCTCTCAATAATGCCCCACTATTCAATTCAATCATGCCTCATTAAACAACTAGAGGGCAGCACGGTGGCTCAGCTGTTAGTACTGCTGCCTCACAGTGCCAGGGACCGAGGTTCAATTCCACCTTCAGGCAACTGTCTATGTGGAGTTTGCACGTTCTCCCTATGTCTGTATGGGTTTCCTCCAGGTGCTCTAGTTTCCTCCCACACTCCAAAGAATGTGAAGGCTAGGTGGATTGGCCATGCTAAATTGCCTTTAATGTTCAGAGATGTGTAGATTTAGGTGGGTTACAGGGGAATGCATCTGGGTGGGATGCTCTGACGGTCAGTGTGGACTTGTTGGGCCGAAGGGCCTGTTTCCACACTGTAGGGATTCTATGATGCTGTGAATTCACCCAGTCATTTCTTATTTGTATTCACAAAGGAGAAAGGCATCACAGCTGGCAATTTCTGTTCGGGTGGTGAGATTCTAGAGCATGTTAAAGTTAATAAGGAGGAGGTATTAGACGTTTTACCAGGTATAAAGGTGCACAGATCCCCAGGGCCTGATGAAATGTATTATCAGGCTGCTATGGGAGGCAAGGGAGGAGATTGCTGGGGCCCTGGCTTATATAGTGTAGCGCCAGATGACTGGAGGATAACTAATATGGTTCCTTTGTTCAAGGGCGGCAGGGTTGGACCAGATAATTACAGACTAGTTAGTCTGACATCAGTGGTAGGGAAATTATTGGAAAAAACTTTTAGGACAGGCAGAGATTGGTGTGACATGAGATTGGAACATGTATAGTGCAAAGATCATGAAGAAAGGATTCTTTGTCCCACTGATGTCACAATATTGCAAACAGGGAACCAAAATTAAGGACTAAAGGTAAAGTTGTCATAGACTGACCAGACCATGGAGCTGCTGTCTCATGACAGAGAGACGACTGGTGATGGTTTACCTTGAAGGACACCACACCTCAGGTAAGGGGAGAGGTTGAGAAGGAGAGTCATTCCTGGTAACCTCAATCAGTGTGGGGGTTGAACCCACTGATGGCATCACTCTGCATTACCGACCAGCAGTCCAGCCAATTGAGTTAACCAACTCCCTATAAGGACATTGAATAGTTGTGTGGTTTACATTGGGCTGAAGAATTCCTTTTATCACTTTTTTTCCCCATTAGCTCTTTCTCGACCAAAGAGATACTTTCTTTTGCCACAAGCGTCCAACTGCCCTCCTTCACTATCGACAATAGCTGATGGAGATCCCTCAGAACTGTTCAGCTCCCATGCTCAGTGCCCTCCATCACCATAGCAACTGGACAATGGAGGCCCTAATAGATTGGAATTCGGGGTCCCCTTAAAACGAAATTTTTTGCATATTTCTTGTGTATCCTGAGACCTCACACAATGGCTGCTACAACGTCCCTTCTCCAAACATAAACCATTTCATAAACAAGGACAAGTGGTAAGTTAACGATAATTGTTACAAAAGCTACCAGGCCACTGACACCTTGTACCTCAAATTATTTAGGAAAAGCATTGGGGTTTGTTCCTAGGGATAATGAAAACTGACCTTACAATGAACTTGGGCAAGGGGACAACTATTTTCCTGAAGTCTTGAGTGGTGGCGCCATGGCTATATTTTGCAACCAAATATACGTTTATTTCTTACAAAAGCAAAGATACAGCTACCATTGGAGACAAAGTATTCCACTTGATACGAGCTTCATCTATATGTCTAAGCATTCACCTCCTCCACGTCCAGCAGGAAAACCTGGTTAAAAAAAACAGTGATGCTTGGAAATGAATGTAATGGTTGTACTGGAGTACTGTTCTGAGGTATACAAAGCAAGTCAGACCAATTTGAGTTATTTGCAAGTACCTTTCTTTTCCCTTCTGGGTGGCCAATATACTGTATCTGCAGTATTTGTACCAACTACAGGATGCACTACAAAAGCTCATTTAGACTTTCTCAGCAGCATCCTCCATACCTGTGACCTATAGATTCATAAAATGGTTTTAGTAGTGGGTCAAATACTTACCTCCTATCACTTTCTCAGGAGCAATTATAGATAGGTAATAAAATGCTGACCTTACCAATTCTGTCCACATCCCATGAACAATTTAAGTTTTCCTTCTTTCTTAGCACTTAAACCCTTCTAGGAGGAGAAAAGTTGACTCTGGATTCATATGTGATAGCCTTAGTCTTGTGACTTCTCTGGGACATGGCAATGATCCACTACACATTTCTAAGGAAGGTTCCAAACAACCTATAGGAAATTGGAGGAGGAAGGGAATGAAGGGTAGCAAGAGCATCGATAGAAAACTGCAGCCTGAAAGCGTGCAACAAAGAACTTACTGCTTGCAGCAAGGGTTACTTAAGTCACTTTTGTACAAGGGACCTTCTTGTAACTTTTGCATCTAGCCTTAGGAGCACAGGAAGAGCAATAGGCCATTCAACCCATCAAGCTTGTTCCAGTATTCAGTTAGATCATACCTGACTATTCTGGCTGCATTCACCTCCATGTTATAAATGGGTCAGCACCAGTGAAACGGGATGTGTAAAATTATTCCTGCTTGTCACACTTCCAGCAGCAATCATGTCCTAGTGAAAAAATGTGATTTTATGGCCTGAGTACCAGTGACTATTTGAACACATCCTTCTTGCCTTTCCAGTCAATAGGTATTGATGTTTTTTGAGGATTCAGCTCATTCTGTATTTTATCATCTAACAAATCTTTTGACATTTGGAAGCTAGGATTGTATCAGCATTAGCAATGATCTTTAAATCAAATTTACAATTGCATTGTCTTCCATTAACCTCAAACTACAGATTGTGCAGTATTGAAATGTCCTTACAAATGAATTCAAAGTAATCTAATAAAGATTCTGTCACTGACGTGATTAGTTAACAATGTATAAATGATTAAGAGTAAACGTCTTGATTAGAATGAAAGGAAATCAAATACAAGAATCAGCCATGCAGACTAGGCCAGGCAGCATCAAAGAAGCAGGTCCAGCCCCACCCCTCGTCTCGCTATTTATTTCAGAGCATCCTTCCCCCACCCCCATTTCTGAAGAAGAGTCCTGACCTCAAACGTCAGCTATCCTGCTCCTCTGATGCTGCCTGGCTTGTTGTGTTCCTCTAGCTCCACACTGTTATCTCTGACTCAAGCATTAGCAGTTCTAACTATCTCTGAGTGAGCCATACGCACTGGTTCTGTAAGAACAAGAGAGATAAATGAAAGAATAAACAGAGGGAATAAGGGGAGTCTGTCATTTTTAACTTGGAGACAAAATGGCTGCAAAGCTGGTGGTGTGATTGTGGATCTGACTCAAAACCTGAAAGAAGAGGCCTGAAATCTTTCTTGTCAATGTAATTTAACAGGCAATCTATGGGTACCAAATGGCCACTTAACTGCAGTTTTAGAAAGTGCAAAGTCAACTAGAGTTGAACCTAACCTGTTTCAGACAACACAGACTAGTTAGAGGGACTAAGAAGGGCCTATTATGCTGTGTCCTCTATAAATGATCACATACTGTTTTTGGCGTAGTATCAAAAACTTCATAGACAGTGACAATAGGGCCACGTTCACAGTGTACAATCCATCTGTTTCAGACAACTGTTAAAGCACTGCAAATTACAAGTTTAAACAATTTGTCAGCAGTTTTGGACAGGACCAAAGAGTATTCAGTAAAAGACTGCCTAAAATGAAGTGAGCCCTGGACATCAAAAGTTATGTCCTCTCTTGGTTGTCTGTTTTACGTACAAGAAGACAGCCTTCACTGCCACTGGATCAAAATCCTGGAATGCTCACCCTAATGGCATTGTGGGTCAACCCACTGCAGCAGTTCAAACAGGCTGCTCACCACCACCACCTTCTCAAGGGCAATTCTGGATGACCAGAGACAGCCAAATCCCACAAGTGAAGAAAAAAAATCACCCAAGAGAAACATGAAACATGGCCTAGTGGTATTATTGCTAGACTGTTTATCCAGAAACCTGGATAATGTTCTGGAGTCCTCGATTTAAATCCTCCCATGGAAGAGTTGAATCCAGTTAAAATCTAGAATTAAGAGTCTAATGATAACCAAAAATCTATTGTTGATTGCTGGGGGGAAAACCCACCGGGTTCACTCGTGTCCTTTAGGGAAGGAAATTGCCGTCTTACATGTGACTCCAGACCCACAGCGTTGTGGCTAACTCTTTTCTGGGCAATAAATGCTGGCCTGGCCAGCACTGTCCCCCCTCCATCAATGATTAATTAAAAAATTGACACTCCTATTGTGTTGTATATCAATACTATCAACATTGATGTTAATCAATTGATTATTTTAAAATGAAAATATTTTTACTGGACATGTGATTGATATCCTATAGTTGTATATACAATGAATTTGACATTTTGATCCACATTTTCTTGAACAGACTTAAGGGATTGCAAATTCTAGCTCTGGATAAGTCAGAAGAAATAGCTCCATTTGTGAATCACAGATTTTTGACAAATGCAATGTAATTGTGTAGCTGTTCAGAACGGCTTCACAAGCTTTAGAATATGCTCACGTATTCCATTTTCTTCACAGTGCTTGCTAAGCACTGCACGTAGAGGTCTTCTGCATCAGTAATAACTGTTACATAGTTTGCAACAACCACTTACTTTATCGCACCACCACATTCACCGCTTGAGCACACAGGAACAACATTGGGTGGGAAAGTAATTTAATATGGTAGCTTTTGTCAGATGCCAAAGCTGTGTCATAGATTTTAAATGGTTTACAACACTATTTAAGAGTTGGGTTTCCATAGAAATACATAACTTTTGCCAGGAATACAGATTTGCCTCCTGTTAAACTGTTCAACTGTGCAAGCATCATGTGCATATTTTCTTTCAAAACAAGCATCAGTTCCTGTTTGATTTTGTCATCACTTTCCTTTACACATGAAGAGAGTCAATACTCTAACTGAATGCTGATCATATACTTTATTTCTTTGTTTTCAACTCTGAATTACAGTTGAAGTACTATTTGAAACAATGGATTTCAGTGCCAAGCGTATGTTTTTAAACAAGGATCAAAAACAGAAGTTACTGGAAAAGCTCAGCAGATCTGCCAGCATCTGTGAAGAAAAATCAAAGCTAACATTTCAGGTCTGGTGATCCTCTCTCATAAATAAAATCATTTTGCAAGATATCTCATGTTACAGCCAGATATCTGGCAGTGTTCCACAGTATGTTATGGTTCCAGACAAAATATCCCAAAGTATTAACGTTACAGGTGAGGAGTTGTTATCAATTTTAATTTAAAAAGGATCCCTTGTAGATGACTTTCTCTCAGACCAAATGAATTTATGCTTTAAAAGGGAAAACATTAGCCAGGCTTTCTTGAACTAACCAAAAGTGTGAGTTTACTAATTATTACATATGAGAAGAAATATTAATGCAGCACACATGCGCAGATATTAGAAATAAGGTGTGAGTCCAAAAAGGGAAAAGTATAAAACAATTGTATCAGCCACTCTCTGAATTATTCATGGAAAACTGTCAAAATGACATCATGACCATTATTGGGTTGCACCAAGAGCATGGATGTTGGCAGTTGAACAATCACCTTTCGAAAGTCTTGGTTCCAGAGGCTGATTGAAGTTCCTTTGTCCTGACACCATTTTTAACTGTTTTCCGCACTTTGGGAGAGAAAGTGTTACTTTCTTTATTTGCAATGCAGAAATGCTTATTAGCTGTTCTCAAGTTGTGATTTCCGCAGTATACTAGACACACTTGAGTGTCTCTCTCTCTCATTTGAATTTCTATCACACCTTTAAGTGTTATATTCCATTGATCCGATGGGCAGCACGGTGGCACAGTGGTTAGCACTGTGGGTTTCCTCTGGGTGCTCCGGTTTCCTCCCACAGTTCAAAGATGTATAGGTTAGGTGGATTGGCCATGCTAAATTGCCTGTAGTGTTCAGGGAGGTGTAAATTAGATGGATTATAGGGGAATGTGTCTGGGTGGGATGCTCTGAGGTTTGGTGTGGACTTGTCGGGCCGAAGGGCCTGTTTCCACACTGTAGGGATTCCATGATTCCATGATCCCATAAAGAATGTTTACCGGCCAGCCAATCAAGTTTACATCTGCCTTTATTATGACCTGAAGTAGTCCTCTTTTTAAAATCACCTTTAGAAATTAAGGGTTAAAACCACTCAATATTTTAGTGTTCTGACCCATTGTCTTAACATTCTCAATGCAGTGGTGTGTAGTATATCTAGATGCTAGTTGAGGCCCTTAAGTGTCCAATTAGTGCCCAACTTAAGGCCTTCATTTCACCATCACTGGAACCAACATGGGCAGGGAAGTTGCCATATAAAGAGTCTGAAACCAAAAATAAAAACTGATGTTGGATTTGTTTGTGGGCTTCTGGAGTGGGCCCATTGTTCAAATTAAGACACTGATCAAGGGACTCAGCATCAGGAGATGGGGGAGCCTGCTCAGAACCATCTTCATGGCTCTTTCTGCTGACTTCCCTCCCTATTCCTGCTCCCACAGCCCCAACCCTACAATCTCACTCATCTTTGACCAAAGATCTCTTATAAATCCTAGGCCTTGGGTATATGAATTGCTGATGGCTGCCACTGCCGCTTGTAGCTCCCGTGACTGAACACAAAACATTAATTTTACTTTCTCTCCACACATGCTGCCCAAACTGCTGAGTTTTGCCAGCAATTTCCATTTTTGTTTCTGATTTCCAGCACCCACAGTTCGTTTTTTTTTATCAATTCATCAGCGATTGGGCAAGACTCTGTCACACACATGATAAATTCTGCCCATGTATCTTCAGTAGATAGACCATCCTCCCAAAGGAAGAAAAAAATGCACAAACAAAAGTGGTCAAAATAATTAAGTACTTGATGATCTGCAAATGTACATCTTTGAAAAACACAGCAGATTATAAGTTAAAAAAAACAAAAGTAGAACAGATGCTGGATCTGAAATAAAAATAGAAAGTTCTTAGAATGGAAAAATTCAGCAGGTCTGGCAGCATCTGTGGAAAAAGAAACAGAATTAATGATTGAAGTCCAAGATGATTCTTCTTTGGACATTGACTGTTCTTCAGCACGTTGTCAAATATTTTCTGGAAATCCAAATGTCAAATGGCTATAACTCCCCTTTATCAAAGAACTCCAGAAAATTAATTACCATTACAAAACCACGCTGACTCTTCCCTATTACCTTACATTTTCTAAGCGCCCTGCTCTAACCTCCTTAATGATTGATCGTAACATCTTTCCTACAATAAGCATAAAGTCAACTGGCCTGCAGTTTCTTTTTCTCTGCCTCCCTCCTCTTTTGACTAAAAATATTGTACTTGCTACTTTCCAGTCTGGTGGAAACATTCCAGGATGTAGCAAATTTCAGAAAATTAACACTATCACATTCTAAAACATTATTAGCCACCTCTTTTAATACCCTAGGATGAAATCCATCAGCACCCAGCCACTTAACAGCCACAGCTTTATCAGTTTGCTTAGTGCCATTTCCCTGACAATTGTAATTTCAACAAGTTCCTCCCTTCCACCTCCTGATATATAGATGTTACTAGAATTTGCTTGATTCCTCTACAGTGAAAACAAAAGCAAAATGTTAGCCGTTCATCCATTATTTCCTTGTTACCTATTAATAATTCAGGATCAATGCTCACTTTACTGACTACTTTCCTTTTTATTTCTATCTATCTATTCTTACATTTCTAGCTAACTTTCTCTCATACTCTAATTCCTTTTTCTTGATTAATCATTTATTATTCTCTGCCACTTCTTCTTATCTCTCCATTTCATTATATTCTCTCCATGACCTGCCATTCATCTTGCATTTGTATGATTTTCGCTTAAGTTTGATGCTTTCTTTAGCTTCTACAGTTAACCACGAATGGTGGGTTCTCCCCTTAGAACTGTAATTAGAATGTACTTATTCTGGGTATCCTGAAATATCCCCTTAAATATCTGCCACTGCTTCTCTAATGAACTATCCCTAGCCTAATATGCTGTTTCACTTTCGTTAGCTCAGCTTTCGTGCCTATATAATTGCTATTATTTAGGTTTAAAATACTTGTCACCTTTCTCCTTTCAGAACTAGTTGTAAAATTCAAACCTATTATATCAGCTGCTGCCTAGCAATTCCTTTGCTCTGGTCATTAATACTGTTACACTATACAATATCAAGTCCAGTATGACCTGCTCTCGGATCGGTTCCAGAATATGCTGTTCTAATAAACTATGTTGACGGCATTCTATGAACTCATCATCCAGGCTTTTATTCAGTTTAAATGTAGATTAAAATCACCCATGATCATTGCCTTTCTTTTGTCACAAGTAACCGATATTTGTTTTTGTATACTTCATCTTACATTGAGGATACTGCTAGGGGACAGCAAACCACTACATCTTTCCCCAACTGTTCTTCATCTCCACTCAAACCAACTCCAGATCCTGGTCACCAGTTCTGAGGAAGGGTCACCGGACCCGAAACATTAACTCTGTTTTATCCTTTACAGATGCTGCCAGACCTGCTGAGCTTTTCCAGCAACTTAGTTTTTGTTCCTGAATTACAACATCCGCTGTTCTTTCAGTTTTTATCCAGATCCTGGTCTCCTGATCAGAGGTTATCTCTGACCATTGCACAAATGCCATTCTTGATTAAGTGCTAGCCTTCCACCTTTACATTGGCTTCCTCTTCTTCTTGAATACCCTCCAGTACTCAGGGGCCAATTTTTGTCATCACGGAACCACATAACCATAATGGTTATCAATTCATGTTTACTTCCTTCCATGCACACAATCAATTTGCTTACTTTGTTATGAATGTTATGCAAATTCTCATACAGAATCTTTAGTTTTGTCATTTAGTTATCTTTATACATCTAGTCTTGAACGTTATTGTATTTTAAGATTAATCTGCCTGCCCCTTTCTACCATTCTCTGAATTTAATTTCTTATATTGTTATTTTGCTTTCCTGTCGGCATTCTACTCCTTATTTTGTTAAATCTACTCAAGCTTGATCTTTCACCCCCATTATTTAGTATAAGCCCTTACATCCTTAGTTATTCCTGGAACACTGAACCCAAAATAATTCCATTGCAGATCATCCCAATGATGCAATCTTCACTTTGTCCCCTACAGATGCCAGGGACCCTCAAGGCAAAACACACATCTCCAACACCAGTCTTTGAGTCACTTATTAATTTCACTAATCTTATTCACTGTCTGTCAAATAGCATGTGATTTAGGTAATATTCCAGAGACTGAGGTTTTGCTCTTTATTTTATTTTGCGTAGCCCCTCTTAGTGTATAAGCAGAACATGTTTTCTATTCCTTACCTATGTTTGCCAGTACTTACATGTGCCATGACACTGGATCCTGTATCTCCCACTGTAAGTTTCTGTCCAGCCCTAAGCAGATGTCCCAAACCCTGGCACTGGGTAGGAAACTGAGCATTCTGGACATTTGCTCTGGGCTGCTCAGAATATCTACAGGATTCATTGCACTATTTCCTGATGCAACTACATCCCTTTCTGCTTGCATGGCTTCCTGTACGACAGTGCAATGGTCAGTTAGCTCATCCATTCCGCAGTCCTCATTCTCATCTAAAGAAACAGAAAGAAACTCAATCTGTTGGACAACTGCAAAGGTTGAGGCTCTTATACTCTTTCCACCTGTTAATCCTGACCTACCTCACTTACAGTCATATCTTCCATTCCCTGCCCACTGCCCAAGCCAGAAGACCATATACCAAGGTCTGTGAATGTTTCATGATATAAAATATCCAGGTAATTTTATCCCTCCCTGCAGCTTGACCTCCAATTCATAAACTTGAAGCTGAAGCTGCTTCTCTTGTAAATACTTATTCCAGAGATGTTTGCCCTGGATACCATTGGCATCATTAGCTCCCACATGCTGCATCCATGAAACATCACATGTCCTGCTGTCCTTAAATAATTATTTAAATTATTTATTCTTTCTTTTTGACTTGTTATAAATCCTATCACCAGTTCCAGTACAATTTTGAACATTAGAAATCAAATAGACCTTAACCATTTACCAGATACTCACTAAAAAGCTGACTTCTTCCATGATGATGGAATAAGAATGAACTTTTGGTGGTTGTAAACGAGAAGAAGCTAAGCAAAGAAGAACTTTCTTACTCACCAAACAGTCAGTCCTCTGTGCCACTTCTTTGCTCAGGCACCTACCTGCATTGAAATCTCATAATTTATATGTTATGTTTTACCCCAGCCCCAGCTACTGAAAAGCCAGTTCGCAACTCAGACAACTGCACCTGCAAGTTCTTGCTCCTTCAGCAAGATTATGGTATTGATTATTATTGGGACGGGCACCAATGAGGCTACAGTCACTGTGGGGCCGAAGCTATTGAGATGATAATATAATCTTGCGTAGCTTCTCTCAGTATAGATTGCTTAAGAGGTAGTTGAGTTGAACGCAAGTAACAGAGACCACTGATATTGGGTAATACAATTGATGCAGTGTACATGGACTTCTAAAAGATATTTGACAAAGTGCCACAATAGGGGGTTATCAGCAAAGTTGAACCCATTGTATAAAACAAAAAGCTCCACCAAGCCAAACACCCAGCACCTTCAGGTAGTCTGTCCTGACCGTGAAGGGGATGAAAGACCGGTCATCCCAGTTCCCGAAGAACATGGCCTCCATCTTACCCCTATTGACTTTGGCACCCAAGGCCAGTTCAAACTGGCCGCAGATGTCCAACAGCCTATTCACCAACCGACGATCGGTGCAGAAGACGGCGACGTCATCCATGTACAGGGAGGTCTTGACCTGAAGGCCTCCGCTGCCTGGGATAGTCACGCCCTTCGGGCTCACGTCCTTCCTGATGGATGCGGCGAAGGGCTCCCCACAGCACACGAACAAGGTAGGAGAGAGCGGGCAGCCCTGCCTGACTCCAGATCTGACGGGAAAACTGTCCGATTCCCACCCGTTGATCGAGACTGCGCTAACGATGTTGGTGTAGAGCAGCCGGATCCAATTGCGGATGCCCTCCCCCAACCCCAATTTGGAGAGGACGTCCCTCATGTAAGCATGAGAGACCCAGTCGAAGGCCTTCTCCTGGTCCAGGCTGATGAGGCAGGTGTCCACCGTCCTGTCCTGCACGTAGGCGATCGTATCCCTGATGAGCGCGAGGCTCTCAGCGATCTTCCTGCCCGGCACAGAACAGGTTTGGTCTGGGTGAATCACCGGCTTCAGGACAGACCTGACCCCGTTGACTATGACCTTGGCCAGAATTTTGTAGTCCACTTTCAATAATGAAATGGGACACCAATTCTTAATTTCTTCCCTCTCCCCCTTCCTCTTGTAAATGAGGGTGATGATGCCCTTCCTCATGGACTTGCACATTTCCCCTGCCTGAAGCGCACTATCGGACACCTCCAGCAGGTCCTGGCCGACCAGGTCCCACAGAGTGGAATACAGCTCGACTGGTAAGCCGTTGCTTCCGGGAGTCTTATTCCTCTCAAAGAACTTGAGGGCTCTGGTCAGCTCGTCCAGGGATATCGGCCGGTCCGGCCACTCCCTCGTGCCGTCGTCTAAGACCTCCGTGATAGACGACAGGAATGACTCGGAGGCCGTGCTGTCCGTGGGCTTCATGTTGTACAGTCCGGCAGAGAAGGATCTGCTGACCCTCAAAATGTCAGGCCGAGACGACGTCACCGAGCCATCGTCCTCCTTCAGCCGGCTAAGTACAGAGCTCTCTTTGTGCACCCTCTGAAAGAAGAAACGCGAGCACGTCTCGTCCTGCTCCACGGAGCGGACCCTGGACCGGAAGATTATCCTGGAGGCCTCCGCGGTGAAGAGCGAGGCTTGCTGGCCCCTCACCTCGCGGAGGTCCTCCAGGTAGTGAGACACTTACCAACAGGTGGCGATAGACCTGACCCCACTACTAGAGAACCGAATCACAGCCTTACTCAAAAAACTTCAAAAATCTGGAGAATTAAACAAGAGAGACTTCCAAAAAAATGAAACCAAATGGAGTCAACACACATGCTTCTACGGACTACCAAAAATTCACAAACCAGGAGGCCCCCTCAGACCCATAGTGTCACTACCTGGAACACCAACCTGCAGATTAGCCAAGGAACTACACCAAAGACTAAAACACTAAGTAGAAGACTCATGCCACTCCATTCGCTCCACCCAAGAATTCCTGAACAACATCAAAGACACCAAGATAGAAGAGGATGAAATAATGGTCTCCTTTGACGTAACAGCCCTGTTCACATCCATCAACATCAACCTGGCCAAAGAAACACTGACTACACTATTAGAAGAACCAAAGACACATACACCAGACACCACCAACCTCATCAGCAAGGACAACATCATCCAGCTAGTGGACCTATGCCTCACCACCCACTTCACTTTCAATAACAAAACCTACAGACAAACCAACGGTACACCCATGGGATCTCCGATATCAGGGTTCTTAGCAGAGGCAGTAATGCAGAGACTCGAACAAACAGCTCTGCCAGTCATCCAACCCAAACTTTGGGTCCGCTACGTGGATGACACCTTTGTCATCACTAAACAAAACAAATTAGAGGAAACCTTCAAGACCATCAATAATACCCTTTACTGGCATAACATTCACAAAAGAGGAGGAAAACAACAACAAACTGCCATTCCTAGATGTCACAGTAGAGCGAACAGCCAATGGGGAACTTCAAACCAGCGTCTACAGGAAAACAACACATACGGACCAAATACTGAACTACAGGAGCAACCATCCCAACACCCACAAACGAAGCTGCGTTAGAACATTATTCCAATGAGCCACCACACACTGCAGCACAGAGGAACTACGCAGAGCAGAGGAAAATCACCTATACAGCGTATTCAAAAAGAATGGGTACCCAATGAACACAGTCCGCCAATTCCTCAGCAACAAACCCAAACAAACAGACAAAAACCAGAAACCAGAACCACTTTCCCCTACATCAAAGACATTTCCGAAATGACTGCCAGACTATTCGGACTTCTTGGCATCAGGGTAGCCCACAAACCCACCAACACACTAAAACAGCAGCTAATGAACTTAAAAGACCCTATACAGACAACAAGCAAAACGAATGTCATCTACAAAATACCTTGCAAGAACTGTGACAAACACTACATTGGACAAACTGGCAGAAAGCTAGCCACCAGGATACATGAACATCAACTAGCCACAAAACGACATGACCCACTATCACTTGTATCCTTACATACAGATGAGGAAGGACACCACTTTGATTGGGACAACACATCCATCCTAGGACAAGCCAAACAGAGACACGCACGAGAATTCCTAGAAGCATGGCATTCCAACCGGAACTCCATCAACTAACACATTGATTTGGAACCAATCTACCACCCCCTGAGAAAAAGAACAGGAAATGACATCACCAATGCAGGAAATGACATCACCAACCCAAGGAAACCTAAACAGATAAATAGAAAGCGGGGCATAACACCAGCACTTCATTGGAGGCTCACTGATGATGTTACCTAGTATGGTGACAAAACATCTGGGAACAAACCGGTAAGCTCAGTGAACCAGCTTACATCTCGAATACAATAAAGACCCACTCTCTTGTGGACCGAGAGGAGGACAGTGCTGTGTTGGAGGTGAAAGGAGGACGTCGGGTTGGCTGTGCACCCTTGCGACCAGTGGATCTTAATGCTGGCTTCGGCCTAACGCTGGTTCAGGGGAGCAGCCAACCTGCAACGATGGCTGCGGCAAGTGCTCGTGCCCCAGGTCAGGGGGTCCGGAACACCATCCGTGTTTCCGTAAAGAAGGTGGATGAAGTTGCACCTGTGGACCGCACCTTCTTCGTGAAGAGGGTCCTGTTGGACTGTTGTGGGTTCGCTGCTGCGGACATTTACTGCCTGCAGGATTTCCCCGGAGGAGGTTTCTACGATGTAACCTTCCGGAGTGCCAAGCTTTCCGAGCGCTTCCTGGAGGTTTTCAAGGAGAAAGGAGGTGAGGGCCCCCTCTCTGTATTGACCGCTGTCCCACTGTTTGTGATGCTGGTGCAGAGGAGCCGTATGGTGACTGTACACATGTACAACCCGCATGTGCCAGCAGTTGATGTCCTGACCTTCCTCGGAAGGTATGTGAAGGTGGAAGGGGACCTAACTGACATCGTGGACCCCTTTGGCATCTGGACGAGTAAGAGGCAGGTCAAGGTGACGCTGAGGATGGGCGCAGACGGGAATGTCGCACATCCACCGTCCAGCTTCGCGATCGGCGGGAGCAGGGGCTACCTGACCTATGCAGGGCAACCTAAAGTCTGCCATGCCTGTGGTAGGTCAGGTCACATGGCGGCCGACCGCAAAGCCACCATCTGCAGGGAGGAGGGACACCTTGCAAAGGATTGCCCACGAGAGAGAAGCTGCAACCTTTGCGGGGAAGCGGGCCACTTCTATAGGGCATGCCCGCAGCGGGGTGCCACCTACGCCCAGGTCGCCGGCAGGGGAAATGCGGGGCCAGCCCCCCCGGAGGAGAGGAAGGCACCAGGGCCCAGCAAGGACCCCACTAATGTGCAGGAGGGCCAGGCCATGCAGGATGGGCCCGAGGCCAGCAAAGCACCCCTGCAGGCTCCGATCCCCCCCGACAACCCGGAGCCAATGGAGGCGGTGACAGGCGACCCAGGGGAGTGGACAACAGTCCGGAAAGCGAGGAGGAAGGTGCGTCGACAGGCCCAGGAACCGCAACAATCAGGCGGGAAGAGGCAGCTACAGAGGGGCTATAAGAGCTCCTCTGAAGTGGAAGATTCGGAGAGGGCCCACCCGAAGCAGAAGTTAAAGGTCTCGAGGGGGAAGGAAAGCAGCACCCCGCTTCCAGGTGATGGGAGGCGTCCTGAGGCTCACTCCGACACCCAGTCAAGTGCCGCTGGAGCACTGGAGGGCCCCCCGGAACTTCCAGGCGGGAAGGAGGAAACAGCGCGTCCCCAGCCTGACCCGGAGCCGGACCCTCCTGCCTCCGCACCCCTGACGGGGGGATGCCACCCAGAAGGCAGCACGGACGGTTTCCTGAGCCCGGAGAGCGTCCAGCAGTTAGCCCGGGCAATGGGCATGAAGGGACTGATGGAGGGGCTGGACCTTGGACTTGGGGAGGGTACTGCGGTCACTGCCCACAATGGGGGTACGAATTGCGAGCATTAATGTGCGCAGCGTCAAGTCAACTGCGAGATGTGTGTCCACGTTGGCCTACCTGACCACCATCAAGGCGGACCTCCTGTTTCTGCAGGAGTGCGGGATACCGCACCTCGGCAGGTACGGGAAATGGTCTGGCGCCTGGACCTGTGGGCCTTCGATCTGGTCGGGGGGTAACGACTGTCGCTCCTCGGGCCTGGCTATTCTGCTGCGGGGGCGCAACTTCACCATCTCTCAAGTTCAGGAGGTGGTGGGGGGGGCGCCTCCTAGTGGCTGACATCACCTACAGGAATGCTCCCCTGAGGCTGATCAACGTGTACGCCCCAGCGGTACGGAGTGAGTGGTTGGCCGTCCTGCAGTGGCTTCCACCCCTGCTGGCCACGTCCAGGCCGGTCATCCTAGGCGGAGACTTCAACTGCATCATTGATGCAGATGGAAGATCCGGCGTGGGGACAGCGGGTGGGGGGATTCAACTGGACGTCACGTCCAGATTCCTGATGGGCACGGTGAAGGACGCCAAGCTGCTCGACATCTTCAGCACCCCTGCAGACGTAGCGCAGCAGAGGTACACCTGGTCGCGGCCAGACGGGTCTATCCGCTCAAGGATAGACTTCCTGTTTGTGTCACGGACGTTCTCAGTCAGGTCCACCGGTGTCGAGCCGGTGTTCTTCTCTGACCACTGCCTCCTGTTGGCCGACTGTCACCTACAGGACGACCAGCCGGCCGGCAAGGGGACGTGGAAGCTCAACACGACTCTGTTGAGCCCAGAGAACGTCGAGGAGCTTAAGAGGGAGTACGCCGGTTGGAGAACCGTGAAACCCCTCTTTGAGTCTCCAGGCGACTGGTGGGAGACGGTGAAGGAGAACATCAAGAGGTTCTTTGTCCTCAAGGGTGTTCAGAAGGCAAGAGAGAGGCGGGGAAAGCTGTCGCGACTCCAGAAAAGGGTGCAGAACCTGCTCCTTCTGCAGTTGATGGGGGTCGATGTCACAGAGGACCTCCACGAGGTAAGGGGCCAGCAAGACTCGCTCTTCGCCGCAGAGGCCTCCAGGATAATCTTCCGGTCCAGGGTCCGCTCCGTGGAGCAGGATGAGACGTGCTCGCGTTTCTTCTTTCAGAAGGTGCACAAAGAGAGCTCTGTGCTTAGCCGGCTGAAGGAGGACGACGGCTCGGTGACGTCATCTCGGCCCGACGTTTTGAGGATCAGCAGATCCTTCTATGCCGGACTGTACGACACGAAGCCCACGGACAGCACGGCCTCCGAGTCGTTCCTGTCGTCTATCACGGAGGTCTTAGACAACGGCACGAGGGAGTGGCTGGACTGGCCGATATCCCTGGACGAGCTGGCCAGAGCCCTCAAGTCCTTGCAGAGGAATAGGACTCCCGGAAGCGACGGCTTACCGGTCGAGCTGTATTCCGCTCTGTGGGGCCTGGTCGGCCAGGACCTGCTGGAGGTGTACGATAGTGCGCTTCGGGCAGGGGAAATGTGCAAGTCCATGAGGAAGGGCATCATCACCCTCATTTACAGGAGGAAGGGGGAGAGGGAAGAAATTAAGAATTGGCGTCCCATTTCACTTTTGAACGTGGACTACAAAATCCTGGCCAAGGTCATTGCCAACCGGGTCAGGTCTGTCCTGGAGTCAGTGATTCACCCTGACCAAACCTGTGCTGTGCCGGGCAGGAAGATCGCTGAGAGCCTCGCGCTCATCAGGGATACGATCGCCTACGTACAGACAGGCGGGTGGACACCTGCCTCGTCAGCCTGGACCAGGAGAAGGCCTTCGACAGGGTCTCTCATGCTTACATGAGGGACGTCCTCTCCAAATTGGGGTTCGGGGAGGTCATCCGCAATTGGATCCGGCTGCTCTACGCTAACATCGTTAGCGCAGTCTCGATCAACGGGTGGGAATCAGACAGTTTTCCTGTTAGATCTGGAGTCAGGCAGGGCTGCCCGCTCTCTCCTGCCTTGTTCGTGTGCTGTGTGGAGCCCTTCGCCGCCTCCATCAGGAAGGACGTGAGCCTGCAGGGCGTGACTATCCCAGGCAGCGGAGGCCTTCAGGTCAAGACCTCCCTGTACATGGACGATGTCGCCATCTTCTGCACCGATCGTCGGTTGGTGAATAGGCTGTTGGACATCTGCGGCCAGTTTGAACTGGCCTCGGGTGCCAAAGTCAATAGGGGTAAGAGCGAGGTCATGTTCTTCGGGAACTGGGACGACCGCTCCTTCATCCCCTTCACCGTCAGGACAGACTACCTGAAGGTGCTGGGTGTTTGGTTTGGTGGAGCTGGGGCATGCACTAAGACTTGGGAGGAGCGTATTGCCAAATTTAAGCAGAAGCTGGGCAGGTGGACGCTCCGGTCCCTCTCCATCGCGGGTAAGAACCTGGTTGTCAGGTGCGAGGGGCTTTCGGTACTGTTGTATGTGGCACAGGCCTGGCCTATTACCTGGACCTGCGCTGCTGCGGTCACCCGGGCCATCTTCCACTTCATTTGGGGGTCGAGGATGGACCGGGTCCACAGAGATACCATGTACAAAGACCTGGGAAATGGGGGAAAGGACGTACCGAACGCCACCCTCGCCCTGACGGCTACCTTTGTGTGTGGCTGCATCAAGCTGTGCGTAGATCCTCAGTACGCTAACACCAAGTGTCACTACTTACTGAGGTTCTACCTGTCCCTGGTGTTGCGAAGGATGGGCCTGGCCTCGTTGCCGCGGAACGCTCCGAGTAGTTGGACCATTCCGTACCACCTGTCCTTCGTGGAGAAATTTTGAAAGGAAACACCTTTGACCACAAGGCCGTCAGGCAGTGGTCAGCACGTAGTATCCTCGGGACCCTTCGGGAAAAGGAGAGGGTGGATCCCGTCGTGTGGTTCCCCACGCAGACTGCCAAAGTCGTTTGGCAGAATGCCTCATCGCCAGAACTTTCAAACAAGCACAAGGACATTGCTTGGCTGGCAGTGAGAGGGGCTCTGTCAGTGAGATCCTTTATGCATGCCTGGAATCTCTGCACCACTGCACGCTGCCCTCAAGGTGGCTGCGGGGGGGACGAGACTGTTGATCACCTCCTTCTGGAGTGTGCCTATGCGCAGGAGGTCTGGAGGGGGATGCAGTGGTATTTGTCGAGGTTCGTCCCGAGCAGCTCCGTGACGCGGGACTCCGTGCTCTACGGGCTGTTTCCGGGGACGCACACCGAGACCAACATCAACTGCGCCTGGAGGACCATCAATGCGGTGAAAGACGCTCTTTGGTCTGCCCGCAACTTGCTGGTCTGCCAGCTGAAAGAACTGACCCCGACCGAGTGTTGCAGACTGGCGCACTCCAAGGTCCAGGGCTAGTGCTGAGGGACGCGCTAAAGCTTGGGGCAGCCGCCGCCAAGGCGCGGTGGGGAAAGACCACCGTATGAGCCCCCTCGTCCAGAAAAGGGAAAAGAATCCTATCTGGTAACTGGGCCCAGCTGGCGCCTTCCCCAACTGGTCAGGGGGCCAACTGGGACTGTGCGGGGTGATGACTGCCGGGGTGTTTTCTTTGCTTTGTTTTTTTTTCTCTGTTTTGTTTTTTTCCTTCAGTTGGTGTACGTACCCCCGGGTAACCCGGAGTGGCTTGCATGACTGGGTAGGTGTATAAATGTTTTTTTTTGTGCATTCTATGAATAAAGTATATTTTTTCAAATAAAAAAAAAGGTGACGAAACGTCTGAAAACGAACCTTCCAGCTCAGCGAGCAAACTCACATCCAGAAACTCAACCTGAGCTACAAATCTTCTCAAAACTCGCTATATTAAGACCTACACTTGATATGCAGGGCAAAATTGAAGGGTTTGAAAATATCATAAAATGTGAACGCGTTATGAACTTTGAGGAAGAAGGTGATGGGTTTCAAGTCAACATAGTCAGTCTAGTGGAAATGTGGCAGACAAAATTTGATGGTTAAGAAAAGGAAAGTGATACATTTTGGAAGAATGAATAAAGGTAGAGTAATGTAAAATATTGGCTATAATGTTTAAAGACAGTAGGAACTGCAGGCACATGTGCACACATCATTCAAGGTGATGGAACATGGTCAGAAAATGCTTAATACATCATATCATGTTATTCATAAAAAGAAGCATTGGCTGAAATTTTACACTTCATGTGGAGTGGGACGGCAGGCTTAGGGCCATACTATTGGGGACATGCCAGTTATGTCTGCCACCTGCCCAGGTGAGCCTCCACAGCACAGGGGGACGTTGGACATCTTGCTCACCTTTGGGCCAATTGATACCTTGAAGTGCCCAATCAGTAGTCACTTAGGGACTTTCTCAGTCAGTGCCAGGATTTTTGCTGCAGCAGGAGAGGCCACACCAGATCTCCAGGCTGCCCAGTAGTTGGAAGATTGAAGGATGGGCTGGATGGAGTGGTACCTTCTGGTCGAGCCTCCTTGTGCTCATCAGAGGACCCTATCTATTCAAGATGTGAACATCCCCTGTATTTCCCCTCCCTTGACCTATCACCCCCTGTATTTCCCCTCCCTTGACCTATCACCCCCATACCAGTCTCCCAATCTTCTTGCCTTTCTCACTGCAGCCTTTCAGCCTGGCCCCTGGCAAGGCTCCAGATCCTTTTGTCAGCCTGGGCTTTGATGTTGGATGTTTTATTCAGAGCCAGTTGCAGTTCCAATAATGACCACCGCTGCCAGAGATGCTGGTTGCTTAGTCAGCCAACAGCTCATGGAGATGGAGTTCCTGTTCCTTCAAAATAGGGGCAGAAGTAGGCCACTCAGCCCTTTTGAGTCTGCTGAACTATTTAATATGATCATGGCTGAGTATCCAACTCAGAACTCTGCTCCCATTTCTTCCCCATATGCTATGATCCCTAAAGGCCCAAAAACTATATCTAACTCCTAAAATAAGAAAAGGAACTGCCCGATGCTGGAAATCTGAAACAATAACAGAAATTGCAGGAGAAACTCAGGAGGTTTGTCAGCATCTGGAGAGATAACGGAGTTAACATTTCAAATAAAGTGATCCTTCTCCAGAACTTCAGGTTTTATGCGATTACCCCTCATTCTTCTAAAGTCCAGTGAATACAGTCCTAACTGATCCAATCTCTCTTCGCACATCAGTCCTGCCATCCCAGGAATCAATCTAATAAACCTTCATTGTACTGCCTTCACAGCCAGAACATTCTTCCTCAGATTAGGAGACCAAAACTGCACTTAATACTCTAGGTGTAGTGTCACTAATGCCCTGTGCATTTGCAGCAAGCCATCAAATCCTCTCACTATGAAGGCCAACTTACCATTTTCCTTCTTCACTACTTTCAGCAACTAGTGTACAAGGACATCCAGGTTTCTTTGCACCTCCCCTTTTCCCAATCTATCATCATTCAGATAATGATCGGCCTTCCTGTTCTTACTACCAAACTGGATCACCTCACATTTATCCACACTACACTTGGAAGAGACATCCCACCTCAAACAAATTGAAGGCCAGATGAACTCTGCTTCCAGCATCAAATTTTGTCTATAATGTGTAAAACAAGGAAATGAAGGTAAAAACCGAAAGAACTGCAGATGTTATAAATCAGGAACAAAACCTGAAGTTGCTGGAAAAGCTCAGCAGGCCTGGCAGCATCTGTGAAGAAAAAATCATAGTTAACGTTTCTGGTCCAGTGACCATTCCTCAGAAATGATGGTGATCCTCACTGGTTCAACCTTAAGTAGACCACTGTGTCAAAAATGGGCACCATACTTTAAGAAAGATGTGAATTACAGGGTGACTAGGCTTTTAATGGAAAGGCCTTACCCTTTGCTCGAACACAGACATTTTTCTCAACAATACCAGGTGCAGAGTTAGACAAATTTTGTAGAAACTGAGAAGGTGAGATAGCACTTCTCATGTCGGTACCTGAGTGTTCTCTACTCAATTCCAAATTCACAACTTCACACAAAAGTATGTGTCACATGACCTCTTTCCGTGTTGTTGGCAATTATGTAAACCTCTTTACTTGAGACTACATTTTGGACAAAGGCTAAAAAGTGGGAGGGTCTTTCACTCAGGGGCGGGGTTTAGGTTTTCTCACGTAATTATTTTCTTCACAGCTCATTTCCTATTCAGACATTTTATTGGCAGGAAGTTATAAAGTCATAGGGATGTGCAGCACGGAAACTGACCCTTTGGTCCAACTTGTTCATGCCGACAAGATATCCCAGTTTAATCTCATCACATTTGCCACTTGGTCCATATCCTTCTAAACCCTTCCTATTCATGTACCCATCCAGATGGCTTTTAATGTTGTAATTATACTGGCCTCCACCACTTCCTCTGACAGCTTGTTCCATACATGCACTACCCTCTGTATGATAAAGTTACCCATTAGGTCCCATTTAAATCTTTCCCTCTTACCATAAACCTCTGCTCTCCAGTTCTGGACTCAGCTACTCTGGGGAAAAGACCTTGGCTGTTCACCCTATCATGACGCTCATGATTTTATAAACCTCTGTAAGATCCCCACTCAGCCTCCTATGCTCCACACAAAATGGCCCCAGCCTATTCAGGCTATCCGTCTAGCTGAAACCCTCCAATCCTGCCATATCCTTGTTATTCTTTTCCGAATCCTTTCAAGTTTAACAATATCTTTCCTTTAGCAAGGAGACCAGAATTGAATGCAGTATTCCAAAAGTGGCCTAACCAATGTCCTATACAGCCGCAATATGACCTCCCAACTTCTATACTTAATGCACTGACCAATAAAGGCAAGCATACCAAATGCCTTCTTCACTATCCTATCTACCTGCAACTCCGCTTTCAAGGAACTACTAACCTGCTTTCCAAGCTCTTTTTGTTGGGCAACACTCCCCAGGACCTTACCATTAAGTGTATAAGTCCATCCCCGATTTGCCTTTCCAAAATGCAGCACCTGACAATTGTCTAAATTAAAGTCTATCTGCAACTCTTATTCTGAAGATTTCCAGAACCTTCCAGGTTCCAACAGCAGAGCTCCAAATTTAAAAGGCACATGAACAGCACTTCACTCTCTGCAACACTGGAGCATTAGTCAACCTCCGCTCTTCACTCACCACTAGTCCCGGAGATGGTAGAGACCAGGCAACAAGTAGCATCACGGTTTAGCAATGCCTCTATCGAGGTAAGAGGGGAAGTTCTTTTCCTGGTGGATGGCAATGAAGGGTCATTCCAATAGATGAAAGCAGCCTAGACAGAGGTGGCTGCAGACATCAGAATTCTTGGGCAACTCAAAGCCTCAATGCTGCTAGAGGATGTATTATGTGCTGCGCTGATCCAGGATGTGCAGCACTGACTACATGCTTCATGCTCCCATGAGCATGAGTGAGCATTGTAAAGAGATAATGGGAACTGCAGATGCTGGAGAATTCCAAGATAATAAAATGTGAGGCTGGATGAACACAGCAGGCCAAGCAGCATCTCAGGAGCACAAAAGCTGACGTTTCGGGCCTAGACCCTTCATCCTCTCTGATGAAGGGTCTAGGCCCGAAATGTCAGCTTTTGTGCTCCTGAGATGCTGCTTGGCCTGCTGTGTTCATCCAGCCTCACATTTTATTATCAGTGAGCATTGTAAAGTTGTCCTTGCATTGGGACTGTCATATTGGAGATTGGGTGCCAGGCATCTCCATCAGATGCCTTATGCAATCCACGTAACACTGCCGGCACCACAGTGGTGTTGTCTCTCATATATTTGCCGCACTTAAAACATAGACAGGGATTGGTTCGCATGTGAAATGATCTTCCTGAGAAGTGATTAACATGGGTACAATTACAATGTTTGAAAGACTTTTGGATAAGCACATGAACAGCAAAGGTTGGGAGGGATATAGGCCACGAGCATAGTTTAAATTAGTTCGGGATTATGATTGGCATGGACTGGTTGGACCGAGGAGTCTATTTTCATACTGTATGATTGTGACTCTATAACTAGCTACTTGGATACAAAACTGGCGAGGCGGTAGGAGACAGAGGGTGGTGGTGGAATGGAGGCCTGTACCAGCAGTGTGCTGCAGGGATCAGTGCTGGTTCCACTGCTTTTTGTCATTTATATAAATGATCTAGATGTTAACATAGGAGTGGAGTTAGTAGCTTTGCAGATAACACCAAAATTGGTGGTGTAGTGGACAGCGAAGAAGGTTACCTTAGAGCACAAGAAGACCCTGATCAGATGGAGTTTAATCTAGATTAATGTGAGCTGCTACATATTGGTAGGGCAAATCAGAGCAGAACTTATACACTTAATGGTGAGGGCCTGGGGCATGTTGCTGAACAAAGGAACCTTGGAATGCAGACTTGAAAGTGGAGTGACAGGTAGATGGCTCCCAGCTTGTAACTGATGTCCATTTCAAGCCCACCGACTCCCACAGCTACCTAGAATACACCTCCTCCCACCCACCCTCCTGCAACAATTCCATCCCCTATTCCCAATTCCTCCGCCTCCGCCGCATCTGCTCCCACGATGAGGCATTCCACTCCCACACATCCCAGATGTCCAAGTTCTTTAAGGACCGCAACTTTACCCCACAGTGGTCGAGAACGCCCTTGACCGCGTCTCCCGCATTTCCCGCAACACATCCCTCACACCCCGCCCCCGCCACAACCGCCCAAAGAGGATCCCCCTCGCTCTCACACACCTCCCTACCAACCTCCGGATACAACGCATCATCCTCCGACACTTCCGCCATCTACAATCCGACCCCACCACCCAAGACATTTTTCCATCCCCACCCCTGTCTGCTTTCCGGAGAGACCACTCTCTCCGTGACTCCCTTGTTTGCTCCACACTGCCCTCCAACCCCACCACACCCAGCACCTTCCCCTGCAACTGCAGGAAATGCTACACTTGCCCCCACACCTCCTCCCTCACCCCTATCCCAGGCCCCAAGATGACTTTCCAGATTAAGCAGAGGTTCACCTGCACATCTGCCAATGTGGTATACTGCATCCACTGTACCCGGTGTGGCTTCCTCTACATTGGGGAAACCAAGCGGAGGCTTGGGGACCGCTTTGCAGAACACCTCCGCTCGGTTCGCAATAAACAACAGCACCTCCCAGTCGCAAACCATTTCCACTCCCCCTCCCATTCTTTAGATGACATGTCCATCATGGGCCTCCTGCAGTGCCACAATGATGCCACCCGAAGGTTACAGGAACAGCAACTCATATTCCGCTTGGGAAACCTGCAGCCATATGGTATCAATGTGGACTTCACCAGCTTCAAAATCTCCCCTTCCCCCACCGCATCCCAAAACCAGCCCAGTTCGTCCCCTCCCCCCAACTGCACCACACAACCAGCCCAGCTCTTCCCCTCCACCCACTGCATCCCAAAACCAGTCCAACCTGTCCCTGCCTCCCTAACCTGTTCTTCCTCTCACCCATCCCTTCCTCCCACCCCAAGCCGCACCTCCATCTCCTACCTACAAACCTCATCCCACCTCCTTGACCTGTCCGTCTTCCCTGGACTGACCTATCCCCTCCCTACCTCCCCACCTATACTCTCCTCTCCACCTATCTTCTTTTCTCTCCATCTTCGGTCTGCCTCCCCCTCTCTCCCTATTTATTCCAGAACCCTCACCCCATCCCCCTCTCTGGTGAAGGGTCTAGGCCCGAAACGTCAGCTTTTGTGCTCCTGAGATGCTGCTGGGCCTGCTGTATTCATCCAACCTCATATTTCATTATAGTGAAGAAGGCGTTTCGTTTGCTTGCCTTTATTCGTTGGTGCTTTGAGTATAGGTGTTGGGAAGTCATGTTGTGGTTGTACAAGACATTGGTTAGGCAACTTTTGGAATACTGCACTCAGTTCTGGACTCCTTGCTATAGGAAGGATGTTGTTAGAAAGGGTGCAGAAAAGATTTACAAGGATGTTGCCAGGGTTGGAGTGTTTGAGGTATAGGGAGAGGCTGAATAGGCTGGAGCTATTTTCCCTGGAGCATTAGAGCCTGAGGGGTGACCTTGTATAGTCTTGTAAAATCATGAGTGGCATGCATAGGGTAAATAGTCAAGGTCTTTTCCTCAGGGTAGGGAAGTCCAAAAGTAGAGGGTACAGGTTTAAGGTGAGAGGGAAAACATTTAAAGGGGTCCTAAGGAGCAAATTTCTCATGCAAAGGGTGGAGCATGTATGGAATGAGTTGTCAGAGGAAGGGATGGAGGCTGGTACAATTACAGCATTTAAAAAGCATCTGGATGGATGTATGAATAGAAAGGGTTTAGAGGGATATGGGCCAAATGATGGCAAATGGGGCTAGATTAATTCGGGTTATCTGGTCAGAATGGATGAGTTGGGATGAAGAATCTGTTTCCATGCTTTTCATCCCAATGAGTCAATGATGCTTATGACTGTCATTTCTCTGCATTGAACCTGACTGGCCGCCTACCCACACACTCGACCAACTTGTCAACATAGTTTTGGCATTCCGTATTGTCCTCCTTACAGTGTATAATTCTTCCAAATTTAGTGTCATCTGCAAACTTTAAAATTGTCTCCATAATTCCAACATCCAGATTATTAAAAATGTCAGGAAAAACAAGGATGTCAAATATCGACCCCTGTGGAACTCCAGTGCAAACGTTCCTCCAACCCGAGAAAAGTATTCTTGGCTAGCAAGCTTGGATGAATGAATGTAATTCCAGCGGTCTCGGGAGTTAATGAGGTACTTATTAGATGCTAATGAATGCAAAAGAGTTCCTGACAATGAAGTCCAGGAATGCCAATCCGCCTGAAAGGTTCTTAAAGACTCAATAGCAAAATTTTAACCTGCTGTTGGGAAACTGAATTTTTTCCTCCCATCCAACTAAATACCCCTGCCTGCCCTTCTGAAAGCTCCAGGCAGGCACAGAAGATTCCACTCCTCAGGTCTGGCCCAGCTTCCTCTTAGCCATTATGATAGCCAAGGTGATTAAATTCTTTAATGTCCCAGCCATTAACTCCTGCATCTTGATGCAATAAGCACGATCTGTTCACATTATCAGGGGTTCTATTGTCTACATTGGGGACACTGTCGACTTTTGGATCTCCATTGAATAGAAAGTGGCTTCACAAATGCAAATTAGTAACTACCACAAGTCAGTGTCATTTATTTAACAGAAGTCCCTTTTTAAAGTCTCCATAATGGACTGATGAAATTATAAATTAATATTTCATATAGTAGATTTTCAGAAGTGTAACTAAAATAATTTTGTGGAAAATCATTTCTGCAAACGTCTTATATAATTTCAGAAATATTCTCTGCCGATGAAAGGCAGCTAACCTTTCACATTTGAATGATACTGTAAACTATGCTAAAAATAGTGAGAAAGAACTTTCCCAATCACAGTAATCAAGTTGTGCCAATCAAGTACTTTTAACAAATATCAGTAATATGTTTCATAATGGACTATCAGATTTGTCATCGATCAATCCTTTATATATTGCTCGGCGGCCTATCAAACTGTCTGACAAGTAGCTGTACAAGGTAACAGCTGCTGCTGTTACACAGCATTCATTGCTTACTAAAATGCAGAGTGCGAACAAATTGATAATTGCATTCCTACAGCTAGTTTTAATCAAGATCTGATGGCAGCTAGGCCTGATGTTAAATCTAAAATGACCCCTTCAATGCATCCTTCAGTTAGCATCAAATTAATTTCCACAGCTGACACATGAATTACCACTAGATGGCCACAAAGATTAGCACAATGTTTCATTGTTAATCTCTACAAATACCAACCAGCCATCACTTCTTTTAAAATTCTTTCACAGGATGTGAGATGACTGGCTAGGCCAGTATTTATTCCTTAACACCGGCCCCTGCCCCCACTTACTTACCCTGGAGAAAGTGTTAGTGAGCTGCCTTCTTGAACCACTGCAGTCCATGTGGTGCAGATAGATGCTTTAGATAGAGAGTTCAGGAAGGAGAGGTTTCTGCACAATAGAGTTGTCAAAACCACAATATCAGATTACAGTTTTGGTGTAATTTTTAACAGCAACAAATATTTTTGTTCTCTAAAAAAATGTCCCTAACCAAGTTATTAGCACACTTCTTAATGAAAATTAGAGTGTTTCTTCATTATAGCCATGCTATATTAGACATGCACAAAATAAATGGTTGTTACAATCCTTAGAGACATGTAACATTTAAAGAGAATTCCAAACATCCCATGACTTACAGAATTATGCCACAAAATTTCACACATTTCACGCAACTACCATCAACAGTAAGGATTATAATTAATTTGCTACAAACATTTTACTTCCTCCAAAGATTTCTCCACAACATTACAAAAATCTTGAAGGTTCATTCATTATGAAAAGGACCAAGTAACACGTACACCACATTCCCCCAGAACTCACTTTAATTCTCTTCAATGTTGTGGCAATTCTCCAAGGTAATATTTTTGTGGATTCTTCAAATCTCTTTTTGGTAAACTAATCCTCAAACTGCCTGACCAATGTGAATGCATCAGTTACTTGCTCTGGTTAGCAAGATTTCCAATTACCTTCTCGCAGCTACATAGCAAATTTTTTCATTGCTTTCTGCCACAGGCTTCTGTGGGGACCACTATAGATTTCTTCCTCTAGCTGCAAAGTAGGCAGATCTTCCAGCTGCATTCTCGCTCATGAAAACCAGTCTGCAATTGAGCCTCACCTGCATTCCAAGCAATAAATAATTGTTGGTATTTTCTCAGCTTAAACTGGGGGCCTGACAACCAATTGTTTCCTGCTGACTCTTTTAGTGTAGTAAGATACAATCTACACCAAAGCAAAGCAAAACTGCATTTGGCTGTTTACTGAGCAAACACTCAGATAACATGAGCAAAAGAACATTATATCACCACAGCTTTTCTCTGTGACAGTATGGCATGTTTTAGGATGCTCTCAAAAATTCTTTTACCTACAGAACAGCTCACTGATTCTGTAACCATATGAACAATGTGAGTTTCTAATGTTAATATTTGTATCCTCAACAATTTTCCTCGCTCTGGTAAGAGCTCCAGAGGTGGTGCAACAATTTTTGGAGTTTTCTTTCACTATTAACTCTGACTTTGTATGATAAATACAGGCAAATGAAGACTACGCTTGCTGGATTTGCCTGTTACATCAGAGCTGTTTACCGGTTTCTCAATCATTTATCCATACAGTTAAAAATGCAATGCCTAAAACTAAAACTTATGTTCTAATATATATGAATTATGAATGAGATATTTGCCAAATATACAAGATTTATGCTCGCATCTATTATATTTTAAGTTTACTACCTGTCCTTATAGTGCTAGTACTTTGCAGGAGTTCCTCAGATTAGTATCCCAGTCCAACCATCTTCAGCTCCCTCATCACTGAGATTCACAATATTTTAAGATGCAGGGATATTCACTGGCAATGTTCAGCCCCATTTTCATCTCCACAGATAATAGAACAGTCCACCTCTATGTGCAACAAGACTTCAGGCTTGGGATTACCAATAGCAAGTAAAATTTATGTCACAGTGAAATATCAGGAAATGGCCATCTCCTACAAGAGTTAATCTACCCATTGCCCCTTGACAGTTAATAGAATTATAAATGCTGAATTCCCTCACATCAACATTCTGATATTACCATTGACCAGAAACTTAACGTGGCCAGCCTTTTAAATATTTGGATTTTAAGGGCAGGTTAGAATTCTATGGAAAATAATTCACCTTCAGTTTCCCCAGCACCTATCTGCTGTGTACAGGCATAAATAAGGAGAATGATAGAATATTCTCCACTTGAGTGCAACCTCAACAAAACTCAAGAAGCTCGAACCATAAAGCAGCTCACTTTCTTGGTATGCCATCCATATGCTATCTTAAGCATGCACTCTCAGTATCACTGACATATTGGTAGCAGCGTATTCCTCTACAAGATGCCCTAGCAGTAGCTCACCAAACCTAAACTGACAGCACCTGTTGAATCTATGACTCCAACATCTAGTAGGACAAGGGAAGAAGATGAATAGAAACATCAATGCTTCAAGTTCCCCTCATCCTCCTAACTTGGAATTATATTGGCATTCTTTCATTATCACAGGGTCAACATGCTTAAAATCTGCTTCGAACAACCCTGTAGGTTTACCTAAATCATATGGACTCAACGGCTCTTTACCACCTGCTCAAAGGCAATTTAGTGTAGACAATGTCAGCAATGCTTACTTCCTATTGTGGGACAATAGAAAAAACAGAGTAATGCAATTGTTAAGACGTTTAACACAGTTATATAATTTTGAAGGTAATGATCTCTAAAAGTACATATCATAAATTGAAATTACTCATCTTGGATGTCTCTGCAACACAAAATCTTAATGCTTTGCTGTCTCCCCAAACACTTGCATCTTCAGCTGCTTCACATGTTTATAAGTTATTACATTAGAAATACAATAGACTCGACCTTAACCACTTCCTATGGAACAGCATGTCACCTAACCACAATTTCCTATACAAGTAAATTTATCTTATACTTTCTCATTGCCAATCTTAAACTGATCATTCTTTACACTGAACAAATGCTGTTTCCCTATTCAGGCAGTCAAAGTCTTCATAATCTGAAAAATCTCAATTAAGTTTCCTTTTAGCCTTCCTGCTTCTTTGTAAATATTCCTATTAGCTCCACATTCCATTTTAACATTTTTGGCATCATCGCAGTGAATCTTCACTTTAAACACTCAATGGCTTATTTGTTCTTTCCAGAATGGGGCATTGGGAAATTCCTCTATTACTTACACTGGGTTCTAATCACTGCTCGGTTGAAATTTTTCATTACCTTTGCTACTGTACTCTGCACACAGTTGTTCCCAATCAACATGTTTAAGATATTTCTTCCATGTTCAAAATAACTTTGAACCCAATACAATATTAACTACAAAATTATTGTCTTTACGATAATTGCTTGTGAGATATCAAGTAATGTATTACTCAAATTCAATTCAACAAAATAGAAAATACCAGAAACAATAGTTCAGGCAGAATTTCTGAAGAGAGAAACAGAATTCACATTTCAAGTTGGTAAATTGCTACCTTGCTCTCAGAAATCAGCCTTACAGTGCTTGATTTCAACATAATTGTACTCTGAGCTCAAATTATGCAACTTTTTAGTGTTTCCATTTCACATATCAGATCATTCTTGTTTCAATTATGTGGGCATTGGTGATACTACATGTGGAGTACTGTGTACAATATTGGTTTCCTTATTTAGAAAAGGTGGAAATGCATGGGAAGCAATTCACAGAGGGTTTACCAGACTAATATCTGGTATGAGAAAAGATTGGACAGGCTAGACTTGTATCTGCTGGAGGTTACGAGAATAAAAGGTAACTTGATTGAAACATATAAGATCTCAAGGGGGTCTTGACAGGATGGATATGGAGAGGGTGGTTTCCCTTTTGGGAGATTCCAGTGTTTAATACAGAGATAAGAAGAATTTCTTTCTTAGAGAATTATGAGTCATAGAGTCATAGAGTTGTACACCATGAAAACCTTTTGGTCTAACTCATCCATGCCAAACAGATATACTGAATTAATTTAGTCCCATTTGCCAGGATTTGGCCCACATCCTTCTAAACCCTTCTTATTCATGTACTCGTCCAGATGCCTTTTAAATGTTGTAATTGTATCAGCCTCCACCTGCCTTCCTCTGGCACGTGTGTATTCCGTACACACACCATCCTCTGTGTGAAAAAGTTACCGCTTTTAAATCTTTGCCCTCTCACCTTAAACCTAAGCTCTCTAGTTTTGGACTCCCCCACCCTGGGGAAAGACCTTGTCTATTTACCCTATCCATGCCCCTTATGATTTTATAAACCTCTATTTGGTAACTCCTCAGCCTCTGACACTCCAGGGAAAATAGTCCCAGCCTATTCAGCCTTTCTCTATAGCTCAAACCTTCCAACCTGGCAACATTCTTGAAAATCTTTTCTGCACCCTTTCTAGTTTAATAACACATTTCCGATGAACTGTCCCTAAAATGGCAATATCAGAGTCTTTGAATATTTTAAGGCAGCTGTGGATAGACTCTGGATGAGCAATGGAGTGAAAGTTTATCACTGATAGACAGCAATGTGGAGTTATCAAATCAGCCATGATCTTATTGAATGGCAGAGCAGGCTTGAAGAGATGAGTGGCCTACTTCAGCCTCTAATTTGTATGTTTGCATGTATGGCTGTATATCATTTAAAATGCTAGTCATAACAATAGCTGCTGACATCTTTATTCATGACTGATCTATTGCACAGTGGAGCTCTTTATTGAAAGACTTTAGAATACTTAATTCGCTATCCCAGTGCAGCTTAGAGTTTGTAGCAGAGCCTTAGGAAGCAGAATCTGTGACAGGACTTTAATAGTTCATCATTGAAGACAGAGAGATATTTTCACTCCAAGTCACTGTCAAAGCTGTGATAGCCACAAACCTCTATCCCTAGGCTTCTTCCAAACAAGTACTAATGAGATATAGATAATAAAATGTGAGGCTGGATGAACACAGCAGGCCAAGCAGCATCTCAGGAGCACAAAAGCTGACGTTTCGGGCCTAGACCCTTCATCAGAGAGGGGGATAGGGGGAGGGAACTGGAATAAATAGGGAGAGAGGGGGAGGCGGACCGAAGATGGAGAGTAAAGAAGATAGGTGGAGAGAGTGTAGGTGGGGAGGTAGGGAGGGGATAGGTCAGTCCAGGGAAGACGGACAGGTCAAGGAGGTGGGATGAGGTAAGTAGGTAGCGGGGGGTGCGGCTTGGGGTGGGAGGAAGGGATGGGTGAGAGGAAGAACCGGTTAGGGAGGCAGAGACAGGTTGGACTGGTTTTGGGATGCAGTGGGTGGGGGGGAAGAGCTGGGCTGGTTGTGTGGTGCAGTGGGGGGAGGGGACGAACTGGGCTGGTTGAGGGATGCAGTAGGGGAAGGGGAGATTTTGAAACTGGTGAAGTCCACATTGATACCATATGGCTGCAGGGTTCCCAGGCGGAATATGAGTTGCTGTTCCTGCAACCTTCGGGTGGTATCATTGTGGCAGTGCAGGAGGCCCATGATGGACATGTCGTCAAGAGAATGGGAGGGGGAGTGGAAATGGTTTGCGACTGGGAGGTGCAGTTGTTTTTTGCGAACTGAGCGGAGGTGTTCTGCAAAGCGGTCCCCAAGCCTCCGCTTGGTTTCCCCAATGTAGAGGAAGCCGCACCTATCTTCTTTACTCTCCATCTTCGGTCCGCCTCCCCCTCTCTCCCTATTTATTCCAGTTCCCTCCCCCCATCCCCCTCTCTGATGAAGGGTCTAGGCCCGAAACGTCAGCTTTTGTGCTCCTGAGATGCTGCTTGGCCTGCTGTGTTCATCCAGCCTCACATTTTATTATCTTGGAATCTCCAGCATCTGCAGTTCCCATTATCTCTGATACTAATGAGATATATACAATTTTCTATTCAGGAGACCACAGATACTTTGATCTATAGAAGACAACAACTTAATAGGTTTCCCAAGCAATCAACCATCAACCGATACGATGAGCCAGCACGTTAATAAAATAATGCAAACATAGTTTGACAAACTTGCTGGCTTTGGTTGGTTAGCTCAGTTGTCTGAATGGCTGGTTTGCATTACAGAGTGACATCAACAGTATGTGCTCACTTCCTGTATTGGCTGAGATCACCATGGACCTTCTCTATATTAGCAGCACGGTGGCTCAGTAGTTAGCACTGCAGCGTCACAGCGCCAGAGACCCGGGTTCGATTCCAGCCTCGGGCGACTGTCTGTGTGGAGTTTGCACATTCTCCCCGAGTCTGGGTGGGTTTCCTCCGGGTGCTCTGGTTTCCTCCCACAGTCCAAAGATGTGCGGGCTAGGTGGATTGGCCATGCTAAATTGCCCGTAGTGTTCAGGGGTGTGTGGGTCACAGGGGGATGGGTCTGGGTGGGTTGCTGCAAGGGGCAGTGTGGACTTGTTGGGCCGAAGGGCCTGTTCCCACACTGTAGGGAATCTAATCTATATAGTCCTTGGCCTGATCTGTGGTGATCCTCAGGTTAAATTCACTACCAGTAGTCTCCCTCTAATGACAGAGCAGCCTATGGTCCTCTGAGACTATTGTGACATTCACATTTAAGATAGCAAGGAGTTATTTATTGCACTCATTCTAATCCTTGGAGGCCTGTACAGAAGATTTTTATTGAATAAATGTGCAGTTTATATGTAATTGCATCGCCGCTTCCTGACAGTTGCTGTCACGGCCTCTAATTTAGGAGTAGTAAGTGAAAGAATAGCTCCTGGATCTACTGCGTCATGATCAAGACAACCTTTTGATAACCACACATAGGATTTTCTCAGAACTACTCATGTGCTGGTGTCATAATATCAACTGAATTTCTGCTACACGTTTGGCAAAATTGTAATAATAGAACAGAAACAGCTTTCAGCCTCATCAATGACCTTTCCTCAAACATAAGGTGAAAACTGGTACTATTTTACTGATGATCACACAATGTTCAGTGTTATTCATGATGCCTCAGGTACTGAAGGATGCACCTCCATATGCAGCAAGCCCTGGATGATATCCAGATTTGGGTTAATGAGTGGAAAGTGACATCTATGCCACATAAGTGCAATTAACACCTCCAAAAGGCAGAGTCTGATCATCTCCCCCAGACATTCAATGACATTACCATTATGAATGACTCCGTTGTCAACATCTTGTGATTACAACTGACTATAAACTGAATTGGACCAGTCATATAATCCTGTGTCAACAAGAGCAGGTGAGAGGTCAGGAATTATTTGGCAAGTAAGTCAATCCCTATCTCTCAAATGTCTGTTCACCATTTTTAAAGTCTTAGCAAAAACTTGTAGTTAGATGGTGGATGCAGTTGTTCATTAGTTCGCCGAGCCAGTTGTTCTGTGGCGTGCAAATGTTTCATTACCTTTCTAGGCAAGATCATCAGGGCAACCTTTCATCAAAGCGTTGGTGCTCTGCTTCCTTCTGGATTTATATGATCCTCTGCTATGATGGTCTTGTTGCTTCTGGTTCTGTTGTTTTAGCAGTGGTCTGTAAATGGGGTCTATTTATTTGTATTTGTTAATGGAGTCCCATGTTGAGAACCAGGCTTCCAGATTTATGCTTCACAACGCACTTCATATTTAATGAACAGATATACAAACAGATCAACAGCACACCGATGGAATCACTCATCCCAGGTCTCATCGTGGAAGCAGTAATGCAGGGATTAGAGCACACAGGAACAAAAACAAAGTTGCTGGAAAAGCTTAGCAGGTCTGGCAGCATCTATGAAGGAGAAAACAGAGTTAACAATGTGGGTCCGGTGACCCTTCCTCAGAACTTCTGGTTTTTATTAGAACACACAGCCCTTCCTATAATCCAACAAAAGCCGTGGGTAAGGTACATGGAGGCCATGTTTGTTATAATCAAATGCATAAAAGTTGAACAAATCCACCAATTTGTCAACAACATCTTCGCAAACATAAATTTCACTAGAGAGAAAGAAAACAACAAACAGCTCCCATTCTTAGATGTAATGATAGAGAGACTGACTAACAGTGAATTCTGGACCCAGGTATACAGGAAGGTCACACACATGGACCAAATCCTTAACTTCAATAGCAAACAACCCAACATACACAAACAGAGCTGCATCAAGACACTATTTAAATGGGCCACATCACACTGCAACACCCAAGAAGTCCAGAGAATGGAAGAGGAACACCTACACAATGGGTACCCAGGAAGTTTTATCCACAGATGCCTAAAAAACAAATGACTGTCAGACAACGTGGTTCAACAGACGTCACTACCAACGTTACTCCACATCTAAAATATATCAGAAATGATTACCAGACTCCTAAGACCCCAAAGATCATGATCACACACAAACCTACAGCGACATTGTGCCAAATGTTATCAAAGACTAAAAGCGCCATACAAACAGGAAACAAGACTAACGTGATATACAGAGTCCCATGCAGCGAGTGCAATAAACATTACATTGGAAAAACAGGGAGGAAACCAACAACCGGGATACATGGCCAGCAGCTGGCAGTAAAAAGATACAACCAATATTCATTTGTCTCAATACACACAGATAATGAGGACCATCAGTTTGACTGGGACAAAGTGACCATACTGGGACAAGTGAGCACCAGACACGCAAGGGAATTTCTGGAAGCCTCGTTCTCAACACGGAATTCCATTAACTAACACATGGAAATAGACCCTATAAACAGACCGCTGCTAAAGCAACAGAAGCGGAAGCAACAAGGCCATCACACCAGAGGATTATACAAATCCGGAAGGAAGCAGAGCACCAATGCTTCGATTAAAGGTCCCACTGCCTAGAAAGGTAACAAAATGTCTGCGCACGACAGAACAACTGGCTCGGCGAGCTAATGAACAATTGTGTCTGTTCATCATCTTTAAGGCACAAGTCAAGTGTAATAGAATACTCCCCACTTGCCAGGACAAGCACAGCTCTAACAACCCTCAAGAAGCTTGACACAATCCGGAAAGAAAAATGGTTTGTTTGAATGACACACATCCACCACCTCCAAATTTAACTCGTTTCACCACAGATACATTGTGACAGCAGTGTATAACAGTGACAAAATGCACTGCAGTGACTCACCTAGGCTCTTTCAACAACACTTTCCAAATTCACTGTCAATAAGTCAAAATCCTTACGCTCCTTTCCCTGACAGTACTATAGGTGTACCCAGAGGCAAAAGTCAGCTGCAATTCAAGGAGACAACTCACCTCCACTTTCTCTCGAGTAATAAGTGCAGCACTCCCTTCTAGGATTCCACTCCATCGGGGTTCCTCATCAAGCAGGCCAGACTCTGAGACAATGATGGGCTCTGTTTTTTATTCACTTGTGGGATGTGGGCATCTCTGGCCAAGCCAGCATTTATTGCCCATCCCGAATTGCCCTCAGGGCAGCTAAGAGTCAAACACATTGCTGCAGGTCTGGGATCACATGTAGGCCAGACCAAATAAGGATGACAGATTTCCTTCCTTAAAGGACCTTTGTCAACCATTATTCATAGATCCTGGCTTTTCTATGCTACTTTCAAGTCCTTGTGGTTGGTATTTAGAATTTAGAATCAGGTTTTATTGTCATGCGTACACAAGTACAAAAGAACAAGAGTAGAGTGAGAAGTGTACAAAGTTGCCAATCTCCAGTACCCTCTTAGGTACAAAAACCCAAATTTTAAAAAATCTTAAATACAAAAACCAAAACAACAATCATATATAGAAATCAGACTTTTAAAAAATCTATAAGTAGAAAAGAGAGCCAAGAAGAAAGAGGGTTGCATCCAGATTTAAAAGTCTTATCTTCATAGGTAGTCTTATCTCTATAAAGTAAGTGGGTAAGATAAGGTAAGATATTTATGGAAACATTTGACTCTTGTTTCTGCTTCTGCACAGGCAGCAATCTTCAGTAGCCTCTAAAACCTCAATGGACCTCTAGCCAAAAGGCAATTGGCATCATGGTGACCAACAGCCTTGTAAATCACAAGATATGTCTCAACTCAGCACTAGCCCAACACTGGTTCCCCACTGAAAAACATTGAGAGACAAAAAAAGTTAAAACTCCAGGTCAATGAGAGAAACAATCTGAAAAACACATCTCCAACCCTCTTAAACTGTCAAATCTCATCTAAGTGACCAGTCTGGCTCTGATTTAACATTCACCTTTCAGACAAGGTGCTCCCCTAGAGTCAGAAACTGATTGAGCTTTTGTTTAAATGAATTTGAGAAATCAGCAATCATTGTGCAACCTTGCAAGGTCTTGCATAAATCTGTGCATTATGTGGGAAAAGAAGACATGTAATCAATTGCTAGCTTTAGAAAAGTTAAGGTTATGACCAAGGGTCCTTCCTAATCTACTTAATTAAAACATACTCTCTGCACAAACACAATGGCCAGTGTTTTACAGTAGGAGTACCATTAGTCTTCTAAAACTGATGACAACTGAATGCAGAAATTTGGAAATTGTTGCCAACGAGTCTACATTTTGCTAAAGTGCAGAGTCCAAGGTCTTTGAGTTTATCTTGGTAAATAATGGCATATTGGTGAGTTAAGAGTTAATTATCAAACTGAATAGTATGGTTAAATCTAGCTGTGTTGTAATAATCTTTCCAGTGGTAACAAGGGAACAGGAAAGTATCTCCAACTAGGTGGGTGAGGTGTTCCACTCACATCTCTCTTAGCATCTGCAAGAAATGGCCATATGTGAAGATACACGACTAGAGCAACATCAACTTCAAGTGATTAATACTAAACTTTAGTGATTAGTATAATAATCATTGGCAGAGGGGAACTAGTGTAGAAAGGTAGTGTAGACTGGATGCATGTTACAATTTAAGGTGTCCTGGGGATATGGTCCACACAACAGAAAAACTATGAACTATTATCTCCGTGAGTTGTATTTTTGAAATAATGAATTGGATGGTTTTCCTGGGTCAGTTAGTAGTTAGAGACAGAGAAATCCCACGTTGTTCTTATGTTGTCTAGACTGTTACCTCTGCTATTAGAATGAGGTCTATTTTATACACTCAATAAGCAAGACAAAACCACAAATGTAGCAATTCTGTTGAAGGCAGAAGCCCCAAGTGTGTTGACACTAATTGGGCAAAGGCAGTTTCAGTAGATCAACACTGGGCAAGAGGTGACTTGTACATCCAAGAACCTTCCATGTGGTGAGGTAACCAGAGCCAGAAGACAAGTGGGCACCCAAGGCTTCATTGTGAGATATTTGCAAGTGCATTACAAAGATCTTAAACATTGACTATTGCCCCCAGGAGTTACTAGCTGGTACAAATGGGAAAGGGTGCTGGCTCCTTTCAGTAGAAGCTGAAATGGAAAGATCCTTCACAACAGGAAGTACAATGCTGGTCTAAGGCTGTGGAAGACCATCTCTGGGACTGCTTGGAATCAGTGGACTGGACCATGTTCAAGTACTCAGCAGAAAACCTACATGGGTATCCTATCACCTTCACTGACTTCATTAGCAAACACATGGAGGACTGCATACCAAAGAAATTAATCCGAATGTTTCGCAACCATAAACTTTGGATGAACCAGGAAATCCACTCCATACTCAAGTCCAGACGTGTAGCATTCAAGCCACGTGACCCAGACCAATGCAAGAAATCCGGAGATGACTTCTGCAAAACCAACAGGGAGGCTGAGAGGCAGTACTGGATCAAGTTAGAGGCCCAAACCTACCAAACAGACTCCTGTTGCCTATGGTAAGGCCTAACATTATGGGATATAACATGAAACAGAGCAAGATAGTGGACAATGACACATCCCTCCCTGGCACACTCAATGCTTTCTATGCTTGGTTTGAGCAGAATGCCAGCTGCACAGTGATGCCTTCCCTGACAGCTCCAGACACACCCATTCCCTCTGTCACCGCTGCAGATGTTAGATCAGTCTTGCTGGGGGCCAACCCAAGGAAAGTGACGGGCCCGAACACCGACCCCGGCTAACCGCTCAGATCTTGTGCGGACCAACTGGTGGAGGTATTCACTGAAATCTTCAACATCTCCCTCCGACAAGCTGAAATCCCCACCTGCTTCAAGAAGACCACCATCATCCCAGTACCCAAGAAAATACGTGCAGTGTGCCTTAATGACTACTGCTCAGTAGCTCTGACCTCAATAATCATTAAGTGTTTCAAGAGGCTGGTCATGGCCCACATCAACACTAGTGTCCCAACCTGCCTCGATCCCCTACAATTTGCCTACGGACATAAGAGGTCCACAGCGGATGCCATATCCCTGAAACATTTGGACAACAAAGACACCTACATCTGACTCCTGCCCATTGACACAGGTCCACTTTTAACACTGTTATCCCCTCTAGACTGATCTCAAAACTCCGTGACCTTGGTCTCAGCTCCACCCTCTTCAATTGGATCTTTAGCTTTTTGACCCATAGGCCACAATTGGTGAGGTTAGATAACTGCCCCACCTCCACAATAACACTCAACACTGGAGCCCCCAAGGTTGCATCCTCAGACCCCTACTGTATTTCCTGTACTCTCTGTGTGTTGCCAAATTCTGAATGAACACCATCTACAAGTTTGCTGACAGTACCACCGTAGTGAGACAGATATTTGACAACTACAAGTCAAACTACAGAAGGGAGATAGAGGGCTTGGTGACAGGGTGCAATGAAAACAATCTGTCTCTCAATGTCAGCAAAAGTAAAGAACTGACTTCAGAAAGAAAGGAGAACACGCCCCTATCTACATTAGAGGAACTGACGTTAAGAGGGTGGAGACCATCAGGTTCCTCAGAGTGATGATAACTGACAACCTGTCAATGGTCAAGAAGGCAAAAGAACACCTCTTCTTCCTCAGGTGGCTCAGGAAATTTGGCATGTCCACAAGGTCCCTTACCAGCTTCTACAGATGCACCATTGAAAGCATATTGTCCAGGTGCATAATGATCTGATACAGGGTCATGAGAAACTACAGAAGGTGGTGTGCACAGCCCAAGCTATCACAGAAACCAACCTTCCATCCATGGATAGCAAAGTGTTGAGCTGGATGAAAACAGCAGGTCATGGACTCCATTTACACAGCTCGCTGCCATGGAAAGGCTACCAATGTCATCAAAGACCCATTGCACCCTGGTAATGATGTGTTATAACCTCTTCCATCAGGCAAAAGATACAGAAACCTGAACACAAGCACCAGCAGGTTCAGTAACAGTCTCTTCCTAGCCATTATGAGACTGATGAATGGATTCTCTAGCCTCAAATATTGCTGATTTTACTAATGTTGATTTCCCCAAGCACACACTCTATGCAATCTAACCTGTATGCCTCGAAGTCTTTTTTGATCGGTGCATCTTTGTTTATTATGATCTGCCTGTACTGCTAGTAAACAAAGCTTTTCACCTGTACTTCAATACACGTGACAATAAATCAATCAATCCTGTGGGCTCCTATGCACTACCATAACATCCAGTGGATGCAACAGTTTGGCAACAGGCAACAACACCCAGGACAATAACTGAGCATTAGTTGAGAGTTTCAAGTCCAGTTCCAATGGCAGAAACTCCTTCTGAAGAGTTGGCCTCACAGCCATCAGCAAAAATAATCAAATGAAGACACCAGATCTCAATGGATTATTTGCTTTGAGTCAATCATTCTTTGTAGATGGAAGGGAAAAACACCGTTGCCAAAATTCCTTCTCATTCTGAACTGCTTAATGAAACCCTCTCTGCTTGAAGGAGATTAACCGAGCTTCTCTAGTTCTAGCTGGTAATTTTAACCAGGGCTGTTCTTCACTTCTGCAGCAACTAAGTGCACTACTTCGATGAGTGAGGCGAGCCGTTGCACGCTGCCAACTCTGAGATCCTGTGAATATCTCTGGTTGAGCCGGGGAAGAATCCACAGCAAAGAAATTGTGGTAAAATTGACAGCCTCTGGGAAAGTGCTCTAAAAAAAACAAATAAAAGCAAACTGCCAAGCACATTTTCACGAATGCGGTATGTTTTTAATTGAGGATCAGAAAAACAGTATTAGTGAATCTCCTGATTCGGACTGCACTCTGATATTAATTGCATTGATTCTACAACAACGTATCCTTGCCTGTGGATCTAATAAGAGGGTATGTTTAGATTTTCAACTGCTGCAGCAGATTTTAACAATGAATAAAGCGCTTTGTTTCAGAGCAATATGCTTTGGATTATTCAGACACAAAGCTCCCGTGGCTTTATAGCGTGCGCAGTTGAATAAATGAACTTTCGCTCGTTATATCTGTGTAGGTCAAATTGTGTAGGGGCTGTAGCTTATGGTATTAACGACTGATTTAAAATTTCTTCTCCTTAGCCAAGCGTTCTATTTCCAAAGCCGGGAGGGAGGAACACGATAGCCCTTAGGCTGAGATCCCATGACACTCTCAGCTGCTGCTGACACTGCAGCTGTTAGATCACATGTCAAAACCTGCAGCGACTGACTTTTGTCTGTGTCACGACACAACCTCTTCACTAACAATCGCTTCAGGCTTCCCGAGGTGAGGAGCTTGCTGTACTCGACCGGCATAAGAGTGCAGCTCCTGGGAAAGGGAAGAGACGGAGATGGAGAATCCGAGCTGTTGGCACAGAGGGAACGGTACTCGATGCTACATCTGACCTCTTTCTTTCGCATTCATTCTCCGCGAGGGAGCAAGCCTCAGACGAGGAGGAGCCACAGGCGATGATCTGAACTGATTGGCACCGCGCCGCATCTCCTATTGACAATGACTAAACAGGGGGTAGAGCTGTATGTGACACTGAAACCTTCTCTCGACGTCTGTTTTGTTTTCTTTTCAAATTTAGGCTGCTTTTAAAGCGATCAACATACTGTATGTATAGTTTCAAGTACATCATAAGCAACATAAAATATTCAAACCAATCTACTGGCCTTTTATAACTAAATATATAACTCAAACAGGAACGACAGTAGGCCATTCAGCCCTTCGAGCCTGTTCAATGAGTTCATGGCTGATTTGTGCCATAACTCCATATACCTGCTGTTAATACCTTTACTTAACAAAAAAAAATTCTGTCTGGGATTTTAAATTAACAACTGAACTAGCATCAACTGCCAAATATGGAAGAGAGTTCCAAACATATACCCCCCTTTGTGTGTAGAAGTGCTTCCTAACATCTCTCCTGAATGGTATGGCTCTAAGCCTAAATCTATGCCCCCTAGACTAGAATCCCCAGACAGTGAAAATAGTTTGTCCTTACGTCCCCTGTCTCTTCCTGTACTGAGGGATTAGCCTAGAGTAGCTCTTCCCCCAAAAAAACCCACTTTTCTCAGTTTATAAAGACTGCATCCTCTTCCTTCTACTTTATGCCCTCACACATAGCAATTGACTGACTGTCAATATAGTATGGAGCTGGAGAAACACATCATGTCAGGCAGCATCAGAGAAGCAGAAAGTCAATGTTTCAGGTTCACACACAGTCCTGATGAAGGGTGTGAACCTGAAACAGCAACTTGCCTGCTCCTCTGATGCTTCCTCCAGCTCCACACTGTATTGACTCTGACTCCAACATCTTGCTATCTCCAATGGACTGACTGTGATTGTTCCCACTTGTAGGGTGTAGCGAACTACAGGACATCCCTTTAAAATAATCACCAAGGGGACAAATACGAAATTCAGAGAAAACTTCTTTCAACAGCACGAGCTGTCAATATGAATTTGTCACTCCAGGAGGTGACTGAGATGAGTGCTATGGAAGATAGTTTGAGAGAGAAGGGGCTAAAGGGTTCAGCTAATGGAGTTCAATAAGGATGGATTAAGTGAAGTATTAGCACTGTCAGCAACTGATGGGCTACTATGAGAAGTGATTTGTTCAACAATGCCTGTATTCCCTGTACTTTTGGTGATCTGATTGAATCATACAGAATTCTAACAGGGTTGGACAGACAGATGCAGGGAGAATATCTTCCCCTGGTTGTGGAGTCTAGAACCAGGCGACAGAGTCTCAGCATAGAGCATAGGTCATTTAGGACTGAAATGAGGAAGAGAGTAGTGAACTTGTGAAATTTTCTACTGCAGAAGGCTGTGAAGGCAAAGTCACTGAATGTATTCAAGAAGAGCGTTTCTTCTTAGATTTTAAGGCATCAAAGGCCACGGAATAGGTAATTCAAATGGACAGTCAGCCATAATAACAAAGTGTGGAGCTGGATGAACACAGCAGGCCAAGCAGCATCTTAGGAACACAAAAGCTGATGTTTCGGGCCTAGACCCTTCATCAGAAATGGGGGATGGGGAGAGGGTTCTGAAATAAATAGGGAGAGAGAGGGAGCTGGATCAAAGGTGGATAGAGGAGAAGATAGGAGAAGAGGAGACAGACAAGTTAAAGGGGGCGGGATGGAGACTGTAGAGGGGAGTAGAGGTGGGGAGGTAGGGAGGGGATAGGTCGGTCCAGGGAGGATGGACAGGTCAAGGGGGCAGGATGAGGTTAGGAGGTAGGGAATGGAGGTGTGGCTTGAGGTGGGAGGAAGGAATAGGTGAGAGGAAGAACAGGTTAGGGAGGCGGGGACGAGCTGGGCGGGTTTTGGGATGCAGTGGGGGGAGGGGAGATTTTGAAGCTTGTGAAATCCACATTGATACCATTGGGCTTCAGGGTTCCCAAGCGGAATATGAGTTGCTGTTCCTGCAACCTTCGGGTGGCATCGTTGTGGCACTGCAGGAGGCCCAGGATGGATATGCCGTCTAAGGAATGTGAGGGGGAGTTGAAATGGTTCACGACTGGGAGGTGCAGTTGTTTGTTGCGAACCGAGCATAGGTGTTCTGCAAAGCAGTCCCCAAGCCTTCGCTTGGTTTCCCCAATGTGTGCTCCTAAGAATGGTATCAATGTGGATTTCACAAGCTTCAAAATCTCCCCTCCCGCCACTGTATCCCAAAACCAGCCCAGCGCGTTCCCACCTCCCTAACCTGTTCTTTCTCTCACCTATTCCCTCCTCCCATCTCAAGCCGCACCTCCATTCCCTACCTCCTAACCTCATCCCGCCCCCTTGACATGTCCGTCCTCCCCGGACTGACCTATCCCCTCCCTACCTCCCCACCTATACTCACCTCTACAGGCTCCATCCCCACCCCTTTAACTTGTCTGATTCCTCTCCACCTATCTTCTCCTCTATCCACCTTCAATCCACCTCCCACTCTCTCCCTATCAATTTTAGAACCCTCTCCCCATTTCCCTTTTCTGATGAAGGGTCTAGGCCCGAAACGTCAGCTTTTGCGCTCCTAAGATGCTGCTTGGCCTGCTGTGTTCATCCAGCTCCACACTTTGTTATCTCAGATTCTCCAGCATCTGCAGCTCCCATTATCTCTGATACAAGAACAGGCATGATCATATTGAATGTAATAGTTGATAGAAACTCTGAAAACTAAAATGGAAACTTACAAAAATCAAAAAATGATTTAGCACCCCAACAAACCAGTCTCTAAAGGCTTCTATTGTCCCAACAGACACTACGTACCCCTCTCGATGGACACTCTCGCATGGATGTAACCACAGATGAGGGCAGATAGTCGGTTACTATGGCCACCTTGAGAGTCAGCTACACTTTGGAGATTTGTGCCTTGGAGCTGATTTGATTGATGTGGATACTGCTTATTCTACATTGCTTTGGTGAAGATCAAGGTAACCAACAACTGTAGCAGCACCTGTTAGAAGCAACAGTGACAATAGCCTGTAGCTCAGAAAGCAGCAGTTCCATAGGGAAAGGCGGATCACAGAGTGGTGTAGCCTGCAAGGGGTGAAACTGGCACGTACGGTCCATAGACAGACGTCCAAGCACGTCTCAGGAGGCTCAGGATATCCCTCTGGACTGAGGTAAACACATGCAGCCTGCTGGAACAAGATTGACTCCAATCTGGACCTTGCGGGGGCTCTTTTCCCAGAGGCTGTCAATTTTACCACCACTTCTTTGCTGTGGATTCTTTCTGGGCTCAACCAGAGACTTTTACAGGATCTCAGAGTTGGCAACCCACAAATGCACAAGGCAGACAGTCATAACTTGTTTTTAGAGCTGGCATTTGTGTCAACATCGCCTGTGGTGGTACCAATCAGAATGAGCAGCATTTGGGTTCAGGCTCTGGCTGGGTTCCCCTCAGTGAAGGGCATCATAAATTGCATGTGTGAAGGAATGACACCACCTTGAGGTCACCCAGGATTGTTCATCAACCACAAGAACTTCTACTCCATTAACGTGGAGCTGATTGTGATGAGAGCTGTGTGTGCAAGATTCCTGGGAATACTTTCATCCTGCAGCATTCACTTCACACCTCAAAACATAATTCCCAGCTAACTACTGGACTTGTGAGATACCCACTTAACATGTGGCTGATGACACCCATGAGGAAGGCAATCAATGAAACACCAGTTTGATGTAGTGAAAGCCATCTGAACGTCTGATGTGCGGTTGAGCAAGCCATTGACGTTCAAAATGGATTCCAGGTGCCAGATATGGAGATTGAAACACACAAAATAGGAGCAGGAGTAGGCTGTTCAGCCCTTTGAGCTTGCTTCATCATTCAATATGATTGTGATTGATCATCTAATTAGGTACCCAGTTCCTGTTGTTCCCCCATAACCTTTGATTCCTTTAGTCCTAAGAACAATATCTAATTTTAAAGATGTCTCCGTGTGCACCAGCCAGAGTTTCCAAAATGGTTGTGGAATGCTCTGCTCTATGATTTGATTTGATTTTTGAACTAGCATGAGGAACAAGGCACAAAATATGCAGCCACTTCAGACAGCTCCAAGGAGGAATATGTGCAATGTGAATTGACCAATTCACCAGCAATGGTACAACCAAAACTGTACCCAGGATGGCCTTATTATTGTTAAGTTAAATTAAGTTCAACCAGTTCACATGTCTGACAATCATGTATAAAAGTCACTTTGGTGTCCAGGAATCAGTGGATTTGGAGAGTGGGCAGGAAAATACAGCTGAAGTCAAAGACCAACATGAATGTACTGAATGTGAGAACAAGCACATTAGGCTGTACAGTTTACTCTGACTCAGATTTTGTGTTCTTTTCTCTTCCCCCACCTTGGCTACCAACCATCCATGACACGCATACACAGCAGTCCTGCAAACAACCAGATATCTCTTTTATTACTCCACCATTGCTCTGTGTCAATTCATATCCATCTATTCATCACAAATGGAAAATCACTCGTCAAGCAATGATCAAAAATGAGGAAGATGAGAGAGATTGAAATAATTATTATTTGAGTCAAAACAAAAATAAAAGCCTACCAAGGTCATTGTGTAACATGCTTATTTCCACGTATTATGCAGCTACAAATCTTGATTCTTCCTCTTTCTAATACTGATACATGGTGCAATCGCTGTGGCTTTAGTCAGCATGGAAGCTAATTGCTACATTCCTGGTTCTGATTATTAAAATGCTCATTGTAGGTCTTTTCTGGGTTTTGGATCCTGTGAGGATAGTGCCAATCTATTCCATCTGAATCTGTGCAGTGAGGGACTGGATAAATGCAATAACTCTCTTACTAGAGGAAAAGTGCTCAGAGAACTAATGAGGTTAAAGATGATTAAATCCCATGGATGTTGTGGAATGCATCCAACGATATTAAAAGAAGTAGCGAAAGAGCTGGTAGTAATCTTCCAAAAATCTTTAGATTTTGAAAGCTTCGTTTAAAAAGGGTAGGAGACAAAAAAAAATAACTGTGAGCCAATTAACATCTATTATTGGGAAAACGCGAGAGTCTAATACAAATAAAGTAATAGTAGAGTATTTAGAAATACATAGAATCATCAAGCAGAGTCAGCAAAACTTCACGAAGGGGAATTTATGCCTGATAAATTTATTAGAATTCATTGAGGAAGTAATAAGCTGGATAGATAAAGGAAACTAGTGAATGTAATGTAATTGGATTTTCAGAGGACATGTTATTCTGTACAGGGCAGTTTCTAGACTCCAGACAATCTTCAAAAAGCACACAAAATCATGGTGGTCTGTAACTGAACATGAAGGTTTTATTCTATTGCTGTGAAGCCTAAGGCAAGTCTGAACAAAGCCAGGACAGTAGCTGATGACTCACCAGTGTCACTTCACTCACTTTTTAAAGGGACACGGTCCCAGTGTAACATACGCCAACTATAATGCATAACTCGTTAGACTACTTAATAGGACAAGAGTCCATCGTATTGGAGGCAATGTAGTAGCTAGAAGAAAGAGAATTGGGATAAGGGATGCATTTTCAGAATGGCAACCTGTAACTACTTCTGTGCCACAGGATTCGGTTCTGGGACCATAATTATTTATAATATATATTTACGACCTCAGATAATGAAAGTGAATGGATTACAGCCAAATTTATGGATGACACAAAAATAGATGGGAAGGCTAGGGTTGAGGTTGATATGAAGAGTCTGCAGAAGGATATACAAAGCAAAACTTTGGCAGGTGGAGCATAATGGTGAAGTTATGCACTTTGGCAGGAAGAATAGAGGAGCTATATATTACTTAAATGGAGAAAGACTCCAGAAAGCTGCAGCACAGGGCGATTTGGAGGTTTTGTGCATAAATCTCAAAAGGTCAGCATTACAGTTCACAGGAAATGATAGGTAAATAGAATGTTGGTCTTTATTTCAAAGGGAATGGAGTATACAAATAGGCAGCTCCTGCTGAAACTGTACAAGGCACAATTCAGATGACAGCTAGGATACAGTGAACATTTCTGGGCCTGTCATCTAAGGAAAGATATACTGGCATTGGAGGAAGTCCAGAGAAGGTTTATTAGCTGATACCAGGTATGGAGAGGCTGTCATATGAGGAGAGGTTGAGTAGATTGGGCCTGCACTCATTGGAATATAGAAGAATGAGAGGCAACCTTATTGAAACATAAGATTCTTAGGTGACACAACAGGGTAGATGAGAAAGGTTGTTTTCCCCTTATGGGAGGACTAGAGGGCATAATCTCCAAGTAACGTGTTGCCCTTCTAATACAGAGATGAGAAGGACATGCATCTCTCAGATGGTCATGAATCACCTGGTACATTCAAGAGTGAGCTGGACAGATCTTAATCAGCAAGGGAACCAAAGGTTAGGGGAAAAGGCAGAGAAGTAGAGATCAGGATTATCAAATTAGCCATAAGCACATTGAATGGCAGAGCATGCTTAATGGGCAGAATGGCCTGCTTCTGCTCCTGTGTCCTATGGTCTTAAGGCTATTGGAACACAAAGCTGCATGTGGGCAGTTGAGATGGGGGAAATGTCTGAGTAGCAGAACTGCTTTGAGCTGTGTCTCCACTTCCATTTCCCTTTGCCCCATCATCTTCTTCATGGCCCAGCCACACTTCCCTGACAACAATGAGCTGGAGAACACTTTGCTGCAGATCAATAGAGTGATGAGTAGCCAAGGTTAGTGCATGATGTTTTATATTTATCATTCATCATGGTTAAACCGTTGAAGGTCAGCATACACTTGTTTCATTGTTGAGTTTGGAGTTGATAGTCTTTCCTTGGATAAAGTCGTATTTACAAAACCTTGCAACAGCATGCCATTGGTGCACGTGATGGAATCCCCCCAATTTCTCTGTAAGCATGCAGACTGCTTTGAAACTCCTGCCAATATGTCACAATCCTTTCCTGCTGTTCAGAAAGTATCCTGTTTGTTGATGGCCCCAAGTTAAAGTGGCTCTGTGCAATTGACCAAAGCTTGGTGAACTTCACAGTTTCTGATGCAGACACCACCGCTCTACTTGTCTCCATCACCACCATCGAGTTAGGTGAAAACCAAACAAACTTTTCCACTGCTCCCAAAGATGTGTGATTATCTGAGCTGAGTATAATGCACTGTCTGCATCAGCCCTGTGACTGTGCACACTTAGACGGAGAGACTTCTTCTCAGGAGTCATTGTCATTCTCCTGGATCACCTTCTGCAGGATAATTTATAGCACAATGAGAAATTAAAGATATGAAATAGTACCGCCAAGGTAAAAATGTTATGCACATGATCATATTCTTAATACAACTGACAACTAGACAACATGGGTGAAAACCATGATTCAAGAACAACTTCTTCTCTGCTGTTGTGAGATTTATGATTGGATCTTTCATGTATTAGTGTTGATCTTTCTCTGCACCTTGCCTCTAGCTGTAACACTATATTTTGTGATGAGAGATAATGTGAACTGCAGATGGTGGAGAATCCGAGATAACAAAGTGTGGAGCTGGATTAACACAGCAGGCCAAGCAGCATCTTAGGAGCACAAAAGCTGATGTTTCAGGCCTAGACCCTTCATCAGAAAAGGGGATGGGGAGAGGGTTCTGAAATAAATAGGGAGGGGGGGTGCAGATCGAAGATGGAACGAGGAGTAGATAGGTGGAGAGGAGACAGACAAGTTAAAGGGGCGGGGATGGAGCCTGTAGAGGTGAGTGTAGGTGGGGAGGTAGGGAGGGGATAGGTCAGTCCAGGGAGGATGGACAGGTCAAGGGGGCGGGATGAGGTTAGAAGATAGGAAATGGAGGTGCCAAGAGGAGCTCAAACAGTTCATTCACTTCACCAACACCTTCCACCCCAACCTCAAGTTCACCTGGACCATCTCCATCACATCCCTCACCTTCCTGGACCTCTCTGTCTCCATCTCAGGCAACCACCTAGAAACCGACATCCATTTCAAGCCCACCAACTCCCACAGCTACCTAGAATAGGCAGTCTGGAGGAACAGAGGGATCTTGATGTGCAGATACATAGATCCCTTAAAATGGCCACCCAAGTGGACAGGGTTGTTAAGAAAGCATATGGGTTTTGGCTTTCATTAGCAGGGGGATTGAGTTTAAGAGTCGTGAGATCTTGTTGCAGCTCTATAAAACTTTGGTTAGACCGCACCTGGAATACTGCATCCAGTTCTGGTCGCCCTATTATAGGAAAGATGTGGATGCTTTGGAGAGGGTTCAGAGGAGGTTTACCAGGATGCTGCCTGGACTGGAGGGCTTATCTTATGAAGAGAGGTTGACTGAGCTCGGACTCTTTTCATTGGAGAAAAGGAGGAGGAGAGGGGACCTAATTGAGGTATACAAGATAATGAGAGGCATAGATAGAGTTGATAGCCAGAGACTATTTCCCAGGGCAGAAAAGGCTAACACGAGGGGTCACAGTTTTAAGCTGGTTGGAGGAAAGTATAGAGGGGATGTCAGAGACGGGTTCTTTACACAGAGAGTTGTGAGAGCATGGAATGCGTTGCCAGCAGCAGTTGTGGAAGCAAGGTCATTGGGGACATTTAAGAGACTGCTGGGCATGCATATGGTCACAGAAATTTGAGGGTGCATACATGAGGATCAATGGTCGGCACAACATCGTGGGCTGAAGGGCCTGTTCTGTGCTGTACTTTTCTATGTTCTATGTTCTAATACACCTCCTCCCACCCAACTTACTGCAAAAATTCCATCCCCTATTCGCAATTCCTTCAACTCTGCCGCATATGCTCCCAGGATGAGGCATTCCACTCCTGTACATCTCAGACATCCTCTTTCTTCAAGGACCGCAACTTTTTTTTTAGAACATTACAGCACAGTACAGGCCCTTCAGCCCTCGATGTTGTGCCGACCTGTCATACCGATCTCAAGCCCATCTAACCTATACTATTCCATGTACGTCCATATGCTTGTCCAATGACGACTTAAATGTACCTAAAGTTGGAGAATCTACTACCGTTGCAGGCAAAGCGTTCCATTCCCTTACTACTCTGAGTAAAGAAACTACCTCTGACATCTGTCCTATATCTTTCACCCCTCAATTTAAAGCTATGCCCCCTCGTGCTCGCCGTCACCATCCCAGAAAAAAGGCTCTCCCTAGCCACCCTATCTAACCCTCTGATTATTTTAAAAGTCTCAATTAAGTCACCTCTCAACCTTCTTCTCTCTAATGAAAACAGCCTCAAGTCCCTCAGCCTTTCCTCGTAAGACCTTCCCTCCATACCAGGCAACATCCTAGTAAATCTCCTCTGCACCAGAACTGTACACAATACTCCAAGTGCAGCCGCACCAGAGTTTTGTACAGCTGCAGCATAACCTCTTGGTTCCGGAACTCGATCCCTCTATTAATAAAAGCTAAAACACTGTATGCCTTCTTAACAGCCCTGTCAACCTGGATGGCAACTTTCAAGGATCTGTGTACATGGACACCAAGATCTCTCTGCTCATCTACACTACTAAGAATCTTACCATTAGCCCAGTACTTTGCCTTCTGGTTACTCCTACCAAAGTGCATCACCTCACACTTGTCTGCATTAAACTCCATTTGCCACCTCACAGCCCAGCTCTGCAGCTTATCAATGTCTCTCTGCAACCTACAGCATCCTTCGTCACTATCCACAACTCCATCGACCTCAGTGTCGTCTGCAAATTTACTAACCCATCCTTCTACGCCCTCATCCAGGTCATTTATAAAAATGACAAACAGCAGTGGACCCAACACCGACCCTTGCGGTACACCACTAATAACTGGTCTCCAGGATGAACATTTCCCATCAACTACCACCCTCTGTCTTCTTCTTCTTCTTTTTCTTCTTCCCCCCACAGTGGTCAAGAACGCCCTCAACCGTGTCTCCTGCATTTCCCGCACCTCATCCCTCACACCCTGTCCCCACAATAACCGCCAAACCTCCTCATTCTCACATACCACCCCAACAACCTTCGGATCCAACGCATCATCCTCCGACACTTCCGCCATCTACAATCCGACCCCACCACCCAAGACATTTTTCCATCCCCACCCTTGTCGGCTTTCCAGAGGGACCACTCTCTCTGAGGCTCCTTTGTCTGCTCCACACTCCACTCCATCCCCACCACACCTGGCACTTTCCTCTGCAATTGCAGAAAGTGCTACACTTGCCCCCACACCTCCTTCCTCACCCCCATCCCAGGCCCCGAGTGACTTTCCACATCAAGCAGATGTTCACCTGTACATCTGCCAATGTAGTATACTGCATCCACTGTACTCGTTGTGGCTTCCTCTACATTGGGGAAACCAAGCGGAGGCTTGGGGACCGCTTTGCAGAACACCTCCGCTCGGTTCACAACAAACAACTACACCTCCCAGTCACAAACCATTTCAACTCCCCCTGCCATTCCTTGGACGACATGTCCATCCTGGGCCTCCTGCAGTGCCACAATGATGCCACTCGAAGGTTGCAGGAACAGGAACTCATATTCCGCTTGGGAACCCTGCAGCCCAATGGTATCAATGTGGATTTCACAAGCTTCAAAATCTCCCCTCTCCCCACTGCATCCCAAAACCAGCCCAGCTCTTCCCCACCTCCCTAACCTGTTCTTCCTCTCACCTATCCCCTCCTCCCACTTCAACTCTTACCCTGATGTACTTATGTAACGTATGATTTGTCTGGTTAGCACGCAAAATATTTTTCACTGTATTTCAGTACGTTACAATAATAATAATTAATTAAACTTGAAATCAAACTTGAATGTGACTGTCTGTTACATTCTTTTATAACCTACTTACTTGGAGACCTTCTTCTCCTCATTGAAGGTGATCAGTGTGACTCAGGTTGCATTGACATCCAACACTTCCTTTTTTGTCAGTCTTGAGATGTTGAGAGCCATGTTCTCTGCCTCTTGCTGATGTTCTGTCATTGTTAACAAGAAGGAGAAAAGAACACCTACGGGTGAGAACGATTTTTTGAATGTTCACTCAAAGGACATGAGCATCACTGCCACATCACTCAGAGATAGTAGGAACTGCCGATTCTGGAGTCTGAGATAACAAGGTGTGGAGCTGGATGAACACAGTAGGCCAGGCAGCATCAAAGGAGCAGGAATGCTGATGTTTTGAGTTTGGACCCTTCTTCAGCAATGGGGGAGGGGAAGGGGGTACTGAAATAAATAGAGAGAGGGGGAGGCGATGATGGAAGGTGGGTAGAGGAACAGATAGGTGGAGAGAAGGCCAACAGGTCAAGGAGGTGGGTTGAAGATGGTAAAGGTGGGTGTAGGTAGGGAGTTGGGATGGGGGTTGGTCAGTGATGAGTGAGGGGTGGGTAGGTGGGAGGGAAGACGGATAGGTCAAGGAGACAGTGACGAGAGGGGGGTGCTGGTCTTGGGATGAGGTCGGGGGTCGGGAGAGTTTGAAGCTGGTAAGGTCCACATTGACACCATTGGGTTGTAGACTTCCAAGACAGAATATGAGGTGTTGTTCCTCCAGTTTTCCAGTGGCATTGTTGTGACACTGGAGGAGGACAAGAATGAACACATCGTCCAGGGAGTGGGAGAGGGAGTTGAAGTGGTTCACGACTGGAAGGTGTTGTCATTTCTCGCAAACCAAGCATAGGTACTCCACAAAGCGGTCTCCGAGCCTCCGCTCAGTCTCCCCAATGTAGAGGAGGCCACATCGGGAAGAGCCAACACAATAGACTGCATTAGTGGGCATTGAAGCGGTTCGCGACTGGAAGGTGTTATCGTTTGTTGCGAACCAAGCATAGATACTCCACAAAGTGGTCTCCGAGCCTCCGCTTGGTCGCCCTGATGTAGAGGAGGCCACATTGGGAACAGCAGATACAATAGACCACATTAGCGGATGTGCAGGTGAACATCCGTTTAATGTGGAAGGTTTTCTTGGGGCCTGGGATGGAGGTGAGGGGAGAGGTGTAGGGGCAGGTGTAGCACCTCCTGCGGTTGTAGGGAAAGGTCCCGCGGATGGTGGGGCTATTGGGGAGTGTGGAGTGGATGAGGGATTTGTGGAGGCAGCGGTCCCTCTGGAAGGCAGATAAGGGTGGTGTGGGAAATATATCCTTCGTATTGGGGTCAGCTTGCAGGTGGCGGAGAATGATGCATTGAATCCAGAGGTTAATGGGGTGATTGGTGAGAACAAGGTGAATTCTGTCTTTGTTTTTATTGCAGAGAGGGGGTGTGAGGGCTGAGGTGCGGGAAACGCAAGAGATGCAGTCAAGGGTGTTTTCGATCACTGTTGGGGGAAATTGCGGTCCTTGAAAAATGAGGACATCTGGGATGTCCGGGAGTGGAATGCCTCTTCTTGGGAGCAGATGCAGCAGAGGTGGAGGAATTGGGAGTCGGGGATCGCATCCTTGCAGGAAGGTGGGTGAGAGGAGGTGTAGTCTAAGTAGCTTGGAGTTGGTGGGCTTGAAATCGATAACAGTTTCCAGGTGGTTACCGGAGATGGAGACAGGTGTGTCCAGGAAGGAGAGAGAGAGGTGAACATAAGGTTGGGGTGGAAGTTGTTAGTAAAGTGGATGAACTGTTCGAGCTCCTCGTGGAAGCACGAGGCGGCACCGATACACTCATCAATGTAACGGAGGAAAAGGTGGGGTATAATGCCAGTGTAACTGCAGAACAGGGAATCTTCCATGTATCCTACAAAAAGGTAGGCACAGCCTGGGCCATGCGGGTCACTAGTTGCGCTTGAGAAGGTCATGGTGAGCCACCTTCTCAAACCACTGCAGCTCCCAAGACCCACAATGACCCTAGGGAGGAAATTCCAAGATTTTGACCTGGTGACAATGAAGGAATGGCAATATATTTCCAAGTCAGGACAGTGAGTGGATTGGATGATAACTTGCAAGTGGTGGTGTTCCCATGTATCTGCTGCCCTTGTCCTTCTAGATGGAAGTGTTCATGGGTTTGGAAGGTGCTGCCTGAGGATCTTTAGCGAATATCTGCAGTGCATCTTTTAGATACTATACACTGCTACTACTACTACTGAGTGTCAGTGGTAGAGGGAGTGGATGTTTGTAAATTTGGTGCCAGTCAAGCAGGATGTTTTGTCCTGGATGGTGTCAAGCTTTTTGAGTGGTGTTGGAGCTGCACCCATCCAGGCAAATGGGGAGTATTCCATCACACTCCTGACTCGTGCCTTGTAGATTGTGGACAGGCTTTGAGGAGTCTGGAGTTGAGTTACTCGCCACTATATTCCTAGTCCGTGACCTGGTCTTGTAGTCATTAAGAAGAAATAGGACATTTAGGAAATCACAATGCAATCAGGCAGAATCAACACAGTTTTGTGAAAGCAATTTAAAAAAAAATCATTCATTCATGGCATCTGGGCATTGCTAGTTGGACTAGCATTTATTACTCATCCCCAGTTATCCTTGTGAAGGTGGTGGTGAGCTGTCTTCTTGAACAACTGTAAGCCAATTTGGCTTTTTTTCTTCTTCACCTCAGTCGTCTTCTCCTCTCCACTGCACAGGTGAATACTGCAACAGCAAACCCTGCAGCAGCACATGGACTGTGAGCTCCAGAGGAGTGGTGAAGAGCTCCACAGCAGCACGTGGGGAAACAGCCCTGGAGCATTGCACAGGCAGCCTCAGGGACCTGCGGCAAGCGCACGAACAGGAAGACTAAGGCAGCAGTAAGGGCGAAGTCAAGCCTGGTGAGTAATACAAGCACAGACTGTGATGTTGAACTATTAACTGTTTCTTTGCTTTTTTTTCTCTACACTTTAGTAAGGAGGACTGTAATGTTTAACTTCTTCGCTTGCTTTCTTTGTTTTTCTTGTATTAAGATTCTGTGCCTTAGGTACATTTGTGCTTAAGCTGGCACTATAAGTGGCAGGTTGTAAAATGTTTCACTAAGCATGTGAGTGAGTATGTAAGACAATAAAAGCCAATTCTGTTCTAATTTATTAGAGTGCTTTGAGGAAGTAACAAGCAGGACAAATGATGGGGAACTAGTGGTTGCAGAGTATTTTGGATTTCCAAAAGGCATTCAATAGGCTAATATGTAAGACAATGTCCTAATAGCTGGGGGGCTAATATATTTGTGTGGAGAAAGGATTAATTAGCTGACAGGAAATAGAGAACCATGATGAATGCATTGTGTTTGTGTTGGCAAAAGAGTGCCACAGAGTACATTACTAGAATCTCAACTACTTATGATCTATATTATTGGATGAAGGGTCAAAGTGTAGTGCAGCTAAATTGATAACAATTACTGTGAGTTGATAGATAGAAATATAAGAAGTACTGTGCAAAAGAATATAGCTACATTGAGTGCACAGGTCAAAAAAAAATTGGCTGATGTATAACGTGGGGAAAATGTGAACTTGTCCATTTTGGCAAGAATTAGAAAGCAGCAATCCAGCAGGATCTGGGTGTCCTTGTACACAAATCACAAAAAGCCAGCAATGCACGTACAGCAAGTCATTGGTAATGCAAATAGAATATTGCCATTTATTGTAAGGGGAATGGACTATTAAAATAGGAAACCATTGTTGCAGCTCTACTGAACCTTAGTAGGAATATATCAGGAGTCATCGTTCGAGAGAAAATTATGAACAGTCTACGCCTATACTCACTGGAGTTCAGAAAATAAAAATGAAGTGATTTTACTACTAGGAGGCTGCTTCCCCTTGTGGGCTTTGGGAGTAAAACAGTTTTAGAACTAAGTCTCTCATTGAAGAGTGAAATGAGGGGTAAATGTCTTCTTCCAGAGAATCGTTAGACTTTGGAACTTATTTTTCCCCCCACCAAGAGCATTACAGAATGGATCATGCAATTTCTTCAGCACGAATTAGACAGGTTTCTGATTGATAGGAGAGCCAAGAGTTTTGGGGTGAAGCAGACAGGAAAGAGGTGTTAAAGGCATAATCAGATCAGCCATGATTTTAAGCAGGCTCGAGGAGGCCTACAACCTACTCCTGTTTCTATATCTTGTGATCCTAGGCAAATCGGGTTCAAATTCCCCTCTAAATCACAGACAATCCCAATGTGCAGATGAGATAGCAAGAACTGCAGATGCTAGGTTCTGAGATAAAGTGTGGAGCTGGAGGAACACAGAGGAGCAGGAAAGTTGACATTTCAGGTCAGAACTCTTCTTCAGCACTCCACACTTTATCCCAATATTCAGATACTGCCTTTACTTCACTGTTATCAGATCAGATTGCTGACACTCCCCATCCAAAGCAATCAGAATAGCACCATTGAACTTCAAAACCATTCACTCTTCCTCTCTCCTCCTCAAGCAACTAGGTATGGGTTTTAAAACGTGGCTAATCTCACACTGAGAATATAGACTAAAAAAAAATTGGAAAGTAGCATCTTCAAACTTGTCACCTTATTGGATGAGAGTCGATTATTGAATAACCAAAACAGGATTTCCAAATGATGGAAGTTTTAAGACAAAAGTGCAAATTTAACTCTGTTTGGTTAACTTGGTACCAGGATTACAGCTAGAAGACCAAAAGTGCAAAGTTATTTTCACTGTATGGCTTTGACAATGTAACTTTGTGAAGGTATGAAGTCAGAAACTAATCTCTCTCTTTAGCAGAAGTTTAACTAATTAAAATGAAAACAGGTTATTACTGAGAAAATTGTTCAAGTATTGTCAGAACAGGAAAAGTTGCCAACTGAATAACTGAGGAGGAGAAAGGGGATGTGGAGTGATTTAGGGAGGTAATTCAAGAAGCAAAGGTATGGCTCCAACAGTAGCTATGCCAAGCTTGGTATTTTTAAGAGGCCAGAGACGAAGGAATACGGCATTTGCAAAAAAAAAAGGTCAAAGAGTCAATATTGATAAATAAACATAGGATACAGGCAGCAGAGTTCTGGGTGAGCTGCTACAGCATGAGACTGGTCAGGAGAAATTTGCAACATGGCAATACAAGACCACAGGTTTTACCAACACAACCGAAAGAATGGGCAATGTTATGGATGTCCACCTCAGCAAATTGTTCACAACTTTTGCGTCCTATCTCATTATCCTCCTCCCAGATTTAGTGTTAAGGATTGGGAATAAAAATGACTTCCATTTTCTTTTTAACTGGAGGCAATTAGGCTCATCCAGGATTGGATGTTGAGCAAAGCAATCTGATCAAAGAAGACAGTTGTATTACCAAGTTAAGTGTTAACAGTGCAGAAATTTAGATCTTCCAGTAAAACCTGTGGAACCATAACTCTAACCCTATCACAGTATATTAACATGTTCACCACAAATGTAGAGGTAAATTCTGTTTCTATTTCTTAAGGTAGTGGATTTCCATGCTACAACAGTAATATACCAATCTCTGAACGGAGTAGACAAGGATGTGTCAATTTTAGATTACTTTTTCACTTGCAATAACTTTCAGCATTCTCTCCAGTCAAATTAAATGATTAATTCGAGTGGGAAAATGTAGCTGAAATAATAAATTAAAAATAATGACATGCCATTTTGATTCTTTGGTGATTACTACTTTGTGGATTACAATTGTTACCTATCACACCATGTTTAATAGCATTATGTAGATATTCTGCATCATATGATTGCAGGCCCCTGAAAGACATCATTCATTCCTTTTGCTAAAACCAGTTAAATGTGGTGGGTTTAAGAATGACAGCTTTGATACAGTAAGCAGTTGCTTTTTGAACACATTCATTTAAGTAGGTCTGAAAGTCATTACATTACATTTATAAGTGAAGAAAGCAGCTTTTCTTGCTTAATACTTGCTAAGCCTAAAGAACATATTCATGTGACTTGAAAGAAAAGTTCAAACAACAAAACAACTCCAAAGAAAAACTGATGGCAGATCCTGGTAATTCTGTAATGAAGTAGGCGAAGGTCAGCATATTTTTGTTGGGGGCAGGGGTTGTATGCTAAAACAATGTAAAACATCAGATTATTTGTGTACTTGTAAATACTGAAGTCTATACAATAAGCTTCATTGTGTTATATGTTGCATAACCATCACTTCAGATAATGTAGTTAATATCAACAATAATCTGCAGTTCACTTCTCACAATTAACAATTTAAGAAATGCTTTTAATGCCAGGCATAAGTCAAAAAGGAAGAGTCATGTGAAGTCCATTCATTTCATTCTTGGAAGACCAAATGTATTCAGTCAATGTAAAAGAATGAGAGTTCTGATCCAGTCACTTCCAAAATTAGGAAATGTTTTGCAAGGATATAACACTAGGATGGAAGATAAAGTTGTGCTATGGATCTAATGGAATGGTGGAGCCGACTCAAGTAGCCTACCTTTGCAAAGACCTATAAAATGCATAATGCCTAAACTCTATCTATTATTTTCAAACATCTGAATTACAAAGTTACCTTTACTTGATTTCAAACATAAAATTGGAATAGTTTTTCATTTTGACCTTTGCCCAGTTACAGGAATGGTTCTTGCTCCAAGGTAATTCCAGAACAGTTGGTATTAGAATAAGACAATCATCAGAAGGAATAATTCTTAATGTGCTTACTGGGCAATGTTCCCACCTGTCAAGCCTTTATAAACTTGCATGAAAGTGCTTTGATAGGATAGAGGTACTCAATACTAAGTGGAAAAATTACTCAAAAATTAATGTGACACTGTAAACTGATTTAATGTGACAGCCTCATGCAACATAATTAACTTTATATTAACTGTGCGAGAAGTTTGACTATTATTGAAAGGAAGCAAGGTTAGCAACTGATTGACGAATGTTGGGATTAGCAGGAAAGTGCCAGGGCCTAATTTTCCCATGCAAATGGTCCAAAAAAGCTGTTAACTCTATACATACTGGGAACTGAACTTCAGACCAGCTAGTTCCCAGACATTCTGCTTCACCATAACAGATATTCTTCTCATTTTGGTGTATTTATTTCCTTTGCGACTATAGTAGAGATTAAATTATGAGATATTTCAGATCAATACATTAAGTGTTGTTAGGTTAGTTGTAGGATATGGACATTGCTAGCAAAATATTTATGGCACTTTGTAAAAGTGTGTTGAAGTTTAATCTACTTTTCTCCCTTCAAGAAAATGTTTCTGTAAAATATTGAATAGGCCAGTTGCAATGGGCAGAAACAAGTACCTACTGCCAAATGTTCCACTTAAGCTGCATGGAACAGTGCACACAGTGGAACCTAGCACCAATACTTGAGAGAAAGACAATGCCATGTCTCTGAGAGAAACCCTCAGAGAGGGGATGACCCTAGCTTACTGGATGCAGCAAGACCCCACAAGTATAAGACTCTGACTTAGAGAGAGTCTTGAAGACAGCAAGAATGCCCAGCTCCCCATAACCAGAGTAAAAGTGGAATCAGGGTCTCAGAAGAAAGCAAGAACCCCACCCCTCCACAGCTCAAAGCATGATCAAGTCAAAGACTCAAAACAACAAGACTAACAGCCCAGGCTGACCACCTCACATCTTGACAGGCTATATACCGGACAGGCTTGAGTGCTTGTAATTAGACTGATTGTTAAATGAATTATTTGTAACCTTTCACCAGTTTCATATTCTAAATCATTGAAGTGATGAGTAGGCACAATTTTCCAAGGAAAACTCACATTGCAACAAACTGTCAAAGGAAGTAGTCACAGCCCCACCGCTTTCTTGAGAGCTTTAAGACAGTCTGTCTTCGCAAGATTTTTGATCATGGTACCAGATCGACAGCTATGCATGGCTCAATTGGCACTAACCACAAGCATTGGCAGGATGTGATGCCAAGACAACCAAAACAACAAACTGGAACATGTAGCAGATTGATCCAATTTGTTTGCTAGCACAGATCAGAGAATAGTTAAGGTCACACTGGCATGGAGCAGTACCATCAACATATTGCAGACCAGGGAATATTAGATAAGAAATCGAGGTTTTAGGACTAAAAATAGCCAGTATGACTATCCTAAGTTCAACCCCTCTTTGTGCTAGATAGCTAGGGTGCTAAAAAAAATGTGATCCTGTGCATCACATCAGGACCAGTATCAATATCCTTACAAGCATGATCGATAGTACACACAGTCAGGGGGAGGGTTTAAACTAGTGTGGTAGGAAGACAGGAACTTGAGTGAGGAGAGCAGAGTGATTGAATCAAAAGATGAAAAATAGAAAAGTAGAAAGCAAAAGCAACAAGCAGAGGAAATAAGAGCTGGCAACAAGTACAGCTGGAGCACAATAAAATGTCAAAGTCCAAAAAAATGTACTATATTGGAGTACACTGAACATTTCAATAAAAGTTGGACAAGTTAACAGTGCAAATGTACATGGATACATTATGTTGGCAATTATGGAGGCACGCACAGGAGACCAATATGTGGGTGATATTCAGATAATTAGCAATTTAGAATCAAGCAAAGCAAGTCCAAGAAACTGATTAAGGAGGGAGGAGGGAATATGAATGTACATTTTTAGTCAGTAAAGGAATCTAGAGTAATGCAGAAAAGGCAGGAAAGTAGAGTTGAGGTTTCAGATTAGCATTCATCTCACTGAATGATGTGATTAATGCACTGAATGGCCAGCTTCTGCTCCTACATTTTATGGTCGCTTTGTTAATGATTAACATGCTGCTGAAAGAGGAGGTTGGTTGTTCTAGCAGAACACAATCAAGCACGAATATGAACCAAAATCTAATAGGCATAAAAACGAAGGCACTTAGATTTTTAAAAAAAACTGTTCAGAGATGTTATTATACACTTCTGGAGCAGATGAGACTTGTTCCTAGGCATCCTGGCTCAGAAGTAGGGTGAGGTATTTAAAAGCGGTACCAGATGACGGGTACTAGCAATAGAAGTGGGTACAGGACAATTGACTAAACAAAGTGGAGAAGCAGTTTTAAGTCATGGGCACCTCAGGACTGGAGCACAAACAGAAGCGAGGGAAATCAGATCCAGGAAATGGCCTTTAGGTACAGTACATCAGAATAAGCAGATTTCACTGCTCTGTTCGACGCAACAAGCAAAGAAGTTTCTTTTTTTTTAGAAATTGTATCCTTTGCTAAAGTTAATTCGAACAAAGTTCCAGTGTTTGTGTGTCTGTCCTTCACAATCTCACGTATCTGGGCAATACTTAGCTTAGATTCACATTCAGCGAAAGATGTAATGTTCTCTCATCTGCTTTTGGTTTTTCCAAAACAAAAGACTTAATCTGCAGAGCAAGTGTGCACACATCAAATACTTCAGACTGCTACATTTACTGTGTCTGTGCAATTCGCCAACTGCGATTTCCTCTGCAAACAGCTGGACTTTACTGTATATAGTAGTAATGGGGTATTTAGCTGACAGAACAATTACGACTATCCTTAAATCCCTTTTTAAGTTTTATTAAGCAAGCATTTCCCCAGCAACCATCTTATTTAATTTTATGTATGGCAGTTGGGAGTCCATTTCCCATTTTCATAACCCCAAACAGTGGAACAATTTTAGTTGTTATTTCAAGATTATGCCTAACTGTTCATTTGTATTACTTGAGAGATTTCCATATAGCACACCAAATCTATTGTTTACTTTGTAGATATTGACCAAATCATTCATTATCACTCAAATACAGCCATAATGAAACACCTAGTAAACTTGTTCAGTCATACTTCGCCCAATGAAGCATTGTTGGACTATCTCCAAACTCTTGGAGTTATCATTCTAACAAATGAGTGCTAACAACTCATAACACTATCTGCTGACACACATATTGGAGCATTGCCAAGTAAGAATCCGTACCTGGCGTACAATCCGCTTAGCTTTTTTACCACCACCCCCCACCCCCAATTTTGCAAATAAACCCATCCTTTAGAAAAGATGAGAACTGCTGCAACTACACTTATACAATTTAAAAATGCACATGTACAAAATGTCATGCCTGGGAGTTCTGATTGCCAACACCTAAATGCTACATGCAGAAGTGACCACTACTTCATTAACCACACCTGTGGGGAAATTAAAATTGAGAAAAGGAGAAAAAGTTCTGGCAGCTTTACAATTCTCAGGGTCTTCATAGGAATAGGAACCAGCTGGATCACCACATGTCCAAAGGTATTTGCGTTCACTGTGTACCTGAATATCCTTTAGAGTATTAAATAAATGAAATAAGTCATGAATGATATTTCAACTGATTATACTGCAAATCATGCTCAACTTATTCATGTGAAAGACAAACTAATCCTGTATTAAACATGTTTATGCAAGTGTTAAGACTACAGCTTCTGCGATACATCTGCATGATCAGTTCATAAGGCAAGGATGTACATTCGAACGCCCAATATTTAAATAAATTAAATACACAAGTTAGAATGTAATCTAGTTTTCAGCTTTATTAATGGGATTTATGAAGTCACACAAACTAGTATGTTGTAACTTGGCATTGTTAGCTCTGGTTCAAGAGCTGACATTAACACAAGTTGGTAGAATGAACAGCCTTACTTTGGCATTTCAGTCTGTGAAATAAAATTCAAACATTTAGAAATGAACATCATGTTTAATCAGAATCTGACAGGAAATGCTGCTCTCCAATATTGCTATACTTCTCCTTCACATCTCCCTCCCCATTTAATCATTGCAGTCAGTTTTGTGAAGATAGCCGGAATCTATGTATTTCGCATTCAAAGAAAATAAAGTGATAGCAATATAAAAGGCCACACTTGAATGACAGGGTACAAACAATTTAATTTAAAACAAAACAACTTACTGCATTGTTTCAATCCATTTAAGTTTGAAAAAAAGCTGAAGGATTACTTAAATAACGGGAGGAAAATGCACAAACTTCACATCATTCACAAGTCAGTGGGTGAACATAATGGAATGTTTCATTCTTGCTTAAAGTGATTGATCCAAAAATCTCTCATAGTAAACAGAAACAAAAACAATGCATACTCAATGCAAGCTCACAATAAGTCTAATTTAAAAATTCAGACAAGCACTGATTGCAAGAACACAAAGGTAAATACAGATAAGGAAAACCATTTGAAAATATTCACACTGCACCCTTCCAGAGATAATCCAAACTTTGTATCGCAACATTTAACTGTTTTACCATCCCAGATGTTGTAGCTATCATTAACTGCACATCTGTGGCATGGATTTATTATTCTGTACATCAAAGGCATCTTGTCACAAACGCCAAATGTACTCCTAATTTGTTTGAGCATTGGTTCTATTACTTGGTTTCAATCTTAAGTTTTTTACGAATCTACTTGCACCATCCTATTTGCCTGATCCCTATATTTAAATTAAAGTATCAAATTTAAAAAAGTCAGTAAGTTAAATTCCAAACTAAAATTAATGTTACAGCCAACTAACTACAGTGCTACCCTGTTTTAGGAAAAAATATAGTGCATCATTTATAATCAGCTGGGTTAAAATATAAACATATCAAACCAGGAAAAGGTGAGTCTTCCCTACGACAACATTCAGTACGTTTTAATTCAACTGTGTTTTAGAATTAGTCAAAACAATCTAACTAGCAGTTGGGTTCAGGTTTAAATGCTTAGAATTCTCTCAATGCTTAACTTATCTCAACAACGTAAACATTCGAGTTGAATGTTCAATTTCAAAAAGTTGAGATCTACCCTAACTTAGGGCACTTCAATAAAACCAGATTTAAACTTTACGTTTTTCCTCAGTAACAGAATTAAACTTAAGGCAGAGGCAACAAAAATGAACTATATAAGTGAATATCTTTAGCAGTCTTCATGTGGCTTTGACAGCATTTCCAGTGTGCAAGTTTTCAAAAGATAACTACTTAAACACTTACTAGTGTCTAAATTACAAATGCGAAGGATGCACTGTCCGAAGACCTTATACATGTTGCTATAACATTTCCTCACGATGTTATTATTTCTGCACCACAAAGATTTGGTCCTTTTTTAAAAAGAAAAAGATGTATTGGCAGAATTTCAGGAAGATCTGTCTTCAATGTGTGCTGTGCTGCTGCAAGGCTTCAAACGTTTAGCTACAAGGTGAATAAAAAGTAGCATTATTTTGAGTAGGAACAAGGACCAGGCCATATGTCCACTTCAGCCTGTCCTACCATTTAATCAGATCATGGCTGAACATTTACTTTCCCATCCTGTAGTTCTACTGATTTTCTAAGTGCCCCAGAATCTCTCAATCTCAGCCTTGACTATATTCAAGAAATGAGAGTTAAGTTTTCTGGGGTAGAGAAGTCCAAAGGGTCTTAGACCTGAGCAAAGCAATTTCTGCCCTACAGGCCTACAAGTGGTCAACTTCTTGTTCGGCGATGAATGATCTCAGAACTAGAGAACCTAGCCAGATTGCATATCCTGTCAAGAAATATCAGCATTTTATGCTCTGGCAATAGCACAAGTTTTAAAAAAAAAAGTCTGATCTTAAATTGCAAGACCAAGACAATTTTCAGGATTTTGCACTCTGCTGGATATAATGGTAGCGCAGAATAGAACACTTCTCACTTTTGGTTGTATGATGGAAGTCAGTGAAAGATCAATTTGAGAATTTGGATTTTAAAAGTGACAAATGGCATTCATTACTTCAGTGAAGTGCTTTTTAAAAGGAAAAAAACACATCTAGGTCAGATATGCTTTCTGAAACAACGGGCTTAATCCAGCAAGTGTTGGGAAGCGGGGACATTCTTTGTGTGTTAATGGTAGAGTATTTTTATTGCAAAGATTTGTAATAGGTGGGGGTCCATTAGCTTGATTCTAATTCAGGATAATAGAGGACTAATTTTAGCTTAGAAAACCAAGAGATTAAAGGTTTTGGGGCAATTCAGAGGTGTTCTAACTGAAATCAAAAGCAAATAAAAAAAGTTTATCTCCTGGAAAATACAACACAGTTCAGGGAAAGCACAATTACTTCAATTTAAAAAGAATGGAGAGCGAAACTTCCAGACCAGGAGTGCTTGGTTAAGAGTCTGCAGGTTATTTAAAAGATGAGAATTTCTCAACTTTCACAAGGAACTGTGGAGAATCAACTATGTCAAACATAAGGTTTGGTAATAGTGGTAATTTCTCTCGATTACAGTTGTTGAAAAAAAAAGAGTATTGGGAAGTTGTTTGAAACTTTGTTTTGTTTTAATTTCTTTTCCCCTCTTCTGCAACATCTAAATACATTGTTAAATCATCTTTTGTGCAATGCATAACTGTAAAGAAACTCAGCAGTTTCTGAGACTAGGTTTCAATGAGTGACCACAATGTTATCCCAAGTAGAAAGACCCAAAGGCCAGCTTTTATCTGGAATCAGCCTAGTCCAGTAAGCACCAGCTGGAATCTTAACATTAGTTTGTCTGCATCAATTCACAACGTTGGGGTGATCCTGTACAATCTGATCTTTATATTCAAATAGATTTCATGTTACTGGCAGCAAAATCTGGCTGCTTGAATTTCTTTGCTGAGGACAGTCTGCTAGCAATTTACCCACAGCTCCAACAAACGATGCCATCTGTTCATTAATGTCTGGCATTTAACATAGATCATTGTAATAAAAAGAGTATCTACAGAGACCAAAACAATGTTAACATTTCAAGTCATTGTCCTTTCATCAGAACTGAAGTTAGAAATTAACAGGTGAAATGGCAAGGAGGGAAAGTTAGAAGAAAATCTGCAAGTGGGCAGAGACAGGAGAGAGATTAAATGGCCAAAGAATTAATGGCACAAGGCCAAAAGGCAGTGGTGATTGGACAATTAAAAGAAACAAAAAATGGTCTACAGGTGGAGTGAATGGCAGATTGGTAATTAACTGCTACAATTTCATTTATTTTGCTGCTGCCTCCTTACTCCACTAGGAACAGTACCTCACTTTAGAATTAGAATTCTAATTCTATCATTGAAGCAAGGATCACTGAGGCGCCTGACCACAGTCTTAGGAAACTTATAGAGCAGTACACCTTTCCAATAGCTTCATCCCAGATTATCAGATGTTTTTTCTATATGTGAAAGATAATAGTAATTGTATTGGCTAATCCATATATGATCACCTGTCTCGGATAGGATATCATGTAAAAAAAACTTGGGAACTCGACTTGGTCGAATATTCTAGTTAAAGTTGAACATTTGATAATTACCAGCAAATGTTAAATGTTATCAAAACGTTCACATCTATTGATCTAATTCCACAAGAACGACTAGAGCAGGTACTCACGCTCCATAAGCTTCCATTTCTTCTGCTCAGAGTGAAGGAAGCTGCTGAGGTAGAAGATGACAGGTAGAAAAAGAAGAAACGTTGACACTGCAATGACTGGAATAGTATCACTGCAAGGGACAATGCAGTTGTAGGTTTTGCTCCACAGCTGCTGTGTCAAGTTCATCTGAAAGCACCAAAAAAAACGACAAACTATTAGGCTTCAAGTAAAATTTTCTAGGTGATCAGATAGCAACTTTTTGTTAAAAATCTCAATTTAATTGTCAAGATGAATGAATCAAAAGATTTCAGAAAAGAATAATCACCCTGATATGCAATGTTCATAATCAGGGTCACATTGATTTACAGATGATAGCATGCCATCCCACTCAACCATCCACACAAGTAACAGCAGATAAAAATAAAGTCTGATTTTTTAAGCACTGACTGAGAAACATCAATTTGAACACCCAACTCTTCACGCAATAGTGTGACATGATCTTTAATGCCCATCTAAACTTCCAGAATAGACAGACAGAATCCTAGTTTAAGGCCTTTCCAAAGATGTACATATCCAACAATGCTGATTAGCAGTCAGATGGTCAGAGAAATCCAATTTAATAATGCTCATTGAGGGGATACTAACTCTTCACATATTAGTATAGTTTGGGTCAGTTTAACCAAAGAGGAATACAGTTGCCCTGGAGGGTGGGAAGGCAGGGGAAGGGTGGTGGCACCTAAGACAGAGAGGGTCATTAGACTGAATACCGAAAATCAGGAGGTGTGCCCTGTGAGGGATGAGGTGTACAATGGGACTATACTCTGGTGTTTAGGAGGAGATCAGCAAAATACAAAGAATCATAGGATCCCTACTATAGAGATAGAGGCCCTTCAACCCATCAAGTCCACACCAAACCACAAAGAACATCCCATCCAAACTGTTCCTATCCCCGAAACCCAACATTCAACCTGGCCACTCCAGCTAACTCGCACATCTTCAGACCACAAGAAAACTAGGAGATTCAGAAGAAACACACACAGACACAGGGAGAACATCAAATTCCACACAAATGGACACCCACCCAAAGTTGGGATCAAACCTGGGTCCCCTGGCACGGAGAGGCAGCAGGGTTGACCACTGTGCAGCACCCAATACAAAAGTTTGAGGGTAGACAATTCAGATGCTGTTTCTGCTGGTTGGAGGGCCATGAAGCAAGGGGCAGAGGCTTTAAGGCATCAGCTATTTTGGTATTCCCTCAAAAGGCACAATTGCTGAGCATTTGGGATCATTCCTCTCAACTTTACACACTTTTCTACAATGAATTGTAGCCCTGATCTTGCTCTTCAAGTTTGTAATTCTCCCCCCACTTAAAGACTCTATTGCCTTTCTAAAAGTCCTATATACAGGCCTTGAATATGTTTACATTGCTAATATCAATTCAGCTAGTTCCAACTTACTAAAAAAAAGCGGCTCTAGAGCAAGAATGAAATATATTCTCTACCCTTTGCATCATAATAAGTTTAGCATTAGGTCGCTATTGCAGGCTGCCAGCACTGCACAAGAAGAGGATGTAGGATAGCTCTCAAAGTACTTACTGCATCAATGATGTCAATACATAGGCTCTGCTTATCCGCCATGCTATTGTACCACTCAGTTAAATTATTGTAAAAACCTTTGCACTTCACACAAAGATCAGAATTGTTCCTGAGAGCCGTGTGTTTCTAAAAACAAAAATGAAAAATTATAACTTCACATTATGGAGCAAGTTAAGGCACCAAGTCATAGCACACACTTAAGATAACAGGATTGCATGTGACACATTACATTATAGGTGGTGGTAAAGCATTACAAACAAGGTGTTTTGGGCTCACAAGAACATGAGATCACAAGTAAACACTAGGAAACCGATCGAAGAGGCTGGTTATTTATTAACATGCTTTTACAGCATCAAAAGCAAGGTGTCTGAACTAGTCTTCTGATATGGTGGTAAGGAATTAGGTTGTAGTGAAAATCAGGTCTTAGCCATGATTCAGCTACCTGAAAACAATGTTTTGTCTTATAACAGGCATTTTCTGACAAACACGTTCAGATGTTATTACACACTTCTGGCACAAATGGGATCTGAACCTGGGCCTCCTGGCTCAGAGACAGGGGCACAACCATTGCACCACAAAGAACCCTTATGATATAAGTATGTACTTAGACACATTTAGGCGTGCAGAGTGCTGTAGCCTGTGTCAGGCACGGAAAGGATGTAAAACGAGCAATTCTGCTGAAACTCATTTAGTTGACATGTCATATCAAAATTCCAGATATCGGTATTCTGTTGACTATATGATCAGAATGGGGGTGGGGGGGGTGGGACGACACAATTTTCTGACATTTCAAACAAATCTAGAACATCTCCAATAATGAACCAAAACAAACAAACAATGCTCAGCTGAGGCAGCATCTGTCGAAAGAAACGATGAACATTTCAGAAGGGTCACCTGGACGTATTGAAAATAAATAGAAATAAATGTAGTACATATTACAGTTTTACCTTTCTCCAATCAAACAAGAAGTCATCCTAACTTATAATATCAACTTTTCTCTATATAGATGCTGCCTCACCAGCTAAGTATATACAACATTTTACTTCTACAATACTGCAACCAAAAAACTCAACTGGTTAAGTGCAAGTTACTAGACATCTAAAAAAAAAGTGCTTCCTGACCTAGTGTAACTGGGATATGGTGTGTAGCTTTGATCTCCCTATTTCATAACAGATACAGTTACTGGAAGACAATAGAAAACAGCAACAGTTGATCACAGAATTTAAGGAATGTCTGAGATAGACTACCCTCTCAGAGTTAGTCATAAAAGACTGAAGGAAAATATGTTAAAAGGTATTTACAAACTGCACAAACCAGCTCCAACCAAGTCTTTCTGCAGTGTACAGAAGTGGAACACAAGGGATTATACTCATGGTTTAAAGAGAATAAAGAAACACAAGAACTGGTTAGCAAAAAAAAAAATGAGGGGGAGGGGAAAACATCACTGATAGGGCTACTGGAAGCAGAAACACTAAATTTTGTATATTAATCAGGTCCTCATCAACAGCTTTACTTGAAATACATCGCAGGAAAAGAAAGCTATATGAACCAAACGTTTTCTTCCCAAAGCTGCTTCTTTCTACGACTGTTGCTGTTCTCCCTGAATAAAGACATTTCGGGCACATATTACTAAGTTTTTTCTAAAAAAAGTGTTCAAAACAAAAATTCCAAACTTCCTTTTATTCACACCAGAGAAATGTTTCTGACATGCACCCTTGATTCAATTATTGAGAAAGACAGGCATTGGCAATAAGTTAGCATATTGCACAAAATTAAGAAATGGCAAAAATAAACAGAATGGAAGTGAGAATAATGTAGGTTCCCATGTAAATCAATAGAAGTGTGAATAAGTAGTGTGAACCCAAAGTAAAAAAAATCAGTAAATCAGCCAAAGGGACAATCCTGCTAATGAATCACTTTGGTTTCTTTAAGAAAAAGAAAGAGAACCATGGCAATCCAAGATCCAGTTGTTTTGCTAATGCTTTCATATTTTTACCATAGAATAGTTTTAGCGAATGGAAAATTGAGGCTAATTAACCGTTTGACAGTCTGTGACAGACATCTCCTTCCAATAAAGTGGCTTGATCCATATAGGAGGGTTTTGTGAGCTCTCATCAGCAACCACCTAAACCTACTCAACAAGCTTATCTCACTGATATTGAAATAATCTCAGCCCTCAAAGCTAGTGCTGTCTGGAGCAACATTCCAACATTGTTCTTTCTGGCACTGCAAATGCTATCATGAAGCCAAGAGGGTAGTCTAAGACCTGTTGAAGATGAACATGAACAAAAACATTGTCAAAGACGATTAATTAAACAAATGGGAACATACAGGATGCAGCTTAAATCAAGAAAATGAGTGAAGGTGAAAAAACCATGGGCACCTGTTACAGCAATTAGTAATTAGCATTTGGCCATTGTTAGAGCATCAGTAAAAAGAAGGAGCTGAAGAGCAGGGATGTAGTGTGGCAAGTACAGGAGTTGATCCTGGGACCACTACCATTTTTAAAACTATATATAGTGACCTCTATTCGAAGACTCAACGCAACTGTCAAATTTAGAAACATACATGAAGCTATTGGAAATAGAAGCTACATGTTAGAAAAAGCATTGCACAAAATATGTAAAATTAGATTTAAATGTTGCATTAAATTTAAAAAAGTTGCAAAATATTTAAAAATACAAAGAATAGAAAAGATTAGACCGACTTTCAATAAATAAACAGCCATTTCAGACTGAAAAAGAAACTTCTTAGTGACTGTGTATAATAAACATCCACAAACATGCTGGCATAAAATTTGAAATGATTAAGTCACAATGTTGTAATTGTGAGGCAGGGTCAGTCAGGTTCTCCCTGTGGCTAAATAAATATAGGCCAAAATGGCCTAACTCACCTATAATTATCTTGGATCACCCGCATTATTTCTAACAGTCTTTGGGTTCATTGTTCTATTTTTAAAGAGACCCATTGCTATCACCGTCATGCAACAGACATCTGTTATTCAACAAATCCATCAATGGGGTCCCACTTCCATTTATACTCATCTTGGATTCTTAATTTCTGCAGCTAAGAAATCCTGCTCCAAATGTTCTCTCCCCTCCCCAAAAAACACACTCACCTGCTAGCTGGATTTATAATATGCATTACACTTGGTATCCTAAAAAACAGCACTAGCTGTTCCATTAATGCATACATGTTCTCAAATATAAAACATCCTTAGAATTTTGCCTAGTTTCATTTAGTGAAATAGGAAAACAGTACAACAATGGTTCACTGCAAATTTATCAACGTTTTTCTTTCATCCCCATTTTCGTGCTTGTGTACTACTTGCACTGAATTGTACCCTTTCTCCTGGGTTAGCTTAGTCGAAACTTGCGATACATGTTCACTCAGCAGTAAAAAACAGAAAACAGAACTCTAAAAAGCATTTTAATATTCTACAGAGTGGCCTCAACATTTCTAAGAAAATACATAATCAGCAGAGGGAATGGGGAAGAACTAGAGAAATGCAGTAAAGGAACAGCGTGTGAGCGAGAACCTTGATGCCACAATGTGCACTTACTAGTTGTGAAATCTTGGCCCAAGAATTAATACAGTTAATAAAATGTGAGGCTGGATGAACACAGTAGGCCCAGCATCTCAGGAGCACAAAAGCTGACGTTTCGGGCCTAGACCCTTCATCAGAGCCTTCCTCTGAAGAAGGGTCTAGGCCCGAAACGTCAGCTTTTGTGCTCCCGAGATGCTGCTGGGCCTGCTGTGTTCATCCAGCCTCACATTTTATTATCTTGGATTCTCCAGCATCTGCAGTTCCCATTATCACTGATACAATTAATACAGTTAAGCTAGTTAAGGAGCAAGTTATGCGGAGACTCAAATATGATAATGATTTTTATTTAGAAAGTTTGAGAATTTATTGCTGAATGCGATTGTTGATCTAATCTTTTCACTTTAAAGGAACTATTAATACAAACAGCATTTGATAAGCACGTTACCAAAGAGTAATGGTCAAAACAACTCAAAGAATCACTCAGCATCTTCCGAAAGGTTAAGGTGTCCACGGATGGTGCTGTTTTGTTCCCATTTAAGCATGCTGTTGAAGAGAACACAAGTTAATCAATGCAAAATGCAATTGAGCACTGCCATTACTAAATTACAATTGCATAAAATAGTTCACACATTCACCACTCATAGGTGATGTAAAAAAACAAACTGCTACATAAAATCCGCAAAATAGTCCCAAAAATGTAAATTAATCTCAAGCTAAAGCATTCTTCAATTTTGTGAACACTCTGATCACTTTCCCATATGACAGTTAAGTATCATGAAAAGTAAAAAAAAAATTAAAATTATTAGTGCATGCAACTCGATCATTTCCCATATTCATTCACGGAACATGGGCTTCACTGACATGATTTATTGCCCTGGAGAGAAGTAGTGTTGGTGAGCCACTACAATTCTATGAACTGGGAGGTACAGGATTCTGACCAAGAAATAAATAAGGAATCAATATATTTCCAAGTCAATTTGGGCGTGAGTTCAGATGGAGGCTTGTACTAGTCATGCACCCACTGCCCTTGTTATTTAGGTGATAATGGTCATGGTTTTGCAAAGTGCCACTGAAGCTGCTTTGAGGTGCATTTTGTAGTGGAAACACAGCACAAAGTGCACGGGTGGCGAAGGCAGTAGTGGTCTATGTCCTTCGGTGGAATGTCAAACAGGCTGTTTCATCCTGGATGATATCAAAAGTCAATTGTTATTGGAGCCACACTCATTTAAGCAAGCTTCTGTAGATGGGAGAGTCACCTGCCAGAGAATATTCAGCCTCTGATCTGTTCTTGTAGCCACAGTATTTATGGGTGAAGCCAGTGAAGTTATTGGTCAATGGTGACAACCAATATTTTGATGGCAGGAGATTCTTCACTGGTAATGTCAACAATGTTAAGGCTAAATGTCAAGACTCCCTTGCAGATGGTTATTACATAGCATTTGCTTGGCATGAATATACTTTGCCACATATCAAGTCTGAATATTGCCCAAGTCTTGCTGCACAGTCATAATCTAAGGACCATAAGACATTGGAACAGATGTAGGCCAGAGTCTATCTATACGACCAATAAGATCATACCTGATCAGATAATCAACTCCACTTTCCTGCCCTTTTCCCCCACAACCCTGATTCTGATTAGAAAACAAAAGCAACACAAACTCAGCCTTGAAAATACCTTAATGATCAAGCCCCATGTTAAAAAAACCCACATATTCTGAACCCCACAGAAAGAAATGCCTGTTCATCTGAGCAAACAAATAGTGAGATTATACCCTCTGGTCCCTGGCTCTCCCACAAAGGAGGAAAACAACTTTTCTGTATCTATCCGATTAAGTTCACTAAAAATCTTTTATATTTCAATAAAGAATCTTTCATTCTTCTCTATTCCACAGATTACAGGCCAATACTACTCAACCTCTTCTCTTAACAGGGTCCCTCCAAACCTGCTATCATCTTAGTGAACCTTCTCTGGATTGTTTCCAACACCAGTACATCTCTCCGTGGGCAAGGGGTACACAACTCTTCGTGGTATTCCAGCTGTACAGTGACTAGTGGCTTATATAGTTTTAAACAAAACCTCATTTTATATTCCACTCCTTTTGAAGTTAAAGTTCAACATTCCATTTGTCTTCCCCATTACTCAGAACTTAGATGCTAGATTTTGAGATTCATGGAAGACTCCAACGCCCTCTGCTCTGAAGCTTTATGCAATCTTTCTCCCTTTGAGTAATATTCAACTTCTCTATCCTTCCCACCAAAGTGCATAACCTCACCATTTTACTCCATCTGCCAAGTTTTTACAAATTCACTACTGTCTAGATTCTTCTGCAGACTCACCACTTGCTTTTCTACCTATTTTTGTCATTCACAAACGTGGCTATAGCAAATTCACATCCTTGATCCAAGGAGTTGCAAAAGGTAGTGAACACTTATCAAACAAGAATTCCGACTTGAGTTTGAGATGGAGGGAAGGTCTCTGGTAAAGCAATTGAAAATGGTTGGGCCCAGAATACAACCTAAAGGAATTCTTGCCACAACGTACTCGGACTGAAATGGTTAGCTTCCAACAGCCAAAACCATCTTTCCTTCTGCTGATTGTGACTTCAGTCATTAGAGTCTTGCCCGATTTCTGTTGATTTCAATTTTATAAAGCTTCCTTGATGGCACATTTTGTGAAACTCTGCTCTTATGTCAAGGGCAGTCACACTCATCTCACCTCTGGAATTCAGCTTTGTTCTATTTTTGGACGAAGACTTTGCAGATCACATTAAAAAGCAAAATAAGCATCATTGATCAGGTTACTGCTGTGTAAGTGCCACTTGCTAGCACTGAAGATGATTATTTTAATCAATTTAGTTACAGACAGTTAAGTTGATAATTGATTGGATCAAATTTGACCTGTTTCTCTGGACAAGGCTTTCTTAAAAAAAACAACTCCTTTTTGCTACGTAGATTCCAGTTCACAGCTGTACTGGAACAGTTTGACCCAGCTTGGATCACAGCTCCAGGACTGTGCTTTAGTCTGCATTTATTATGAATACCAACACTAAGTGGCACAGCTTGCAGGGATACATAACTGGAAAGCAATGAAAAAGCAGCTGCCAGGAACATTATCCATGATTTCAATTTAAAGTTTTGTTGGCTGTAACTGTTTATTCAACATCTTTTAATTCACGCACGGGATGTGGGTGCAGTGGTTGGGCCAGCATTTGTTGCCCATCCCTATTTGCCCCCAGAGGTTGTAGTGAGCTGTCTGCTTGAATTGCTGCAGTGAATACTGTCAGGAATGGGGTTTAGGATTTTGACCCAGTGACAGTTCCAAGTCAGGATGGTGAGTCAGTAGTTTGGACAAGACCATTTGAAACTGTTGTCTCTAGTGCTCAGGTAAAGTCCAGTTTCATTCCCTTTTTGAGGCCCTTAGCAATTGTTACAACTGAATGGCTTGCCAGGCTTTTTTGGAAACCCAATACAAACCAATCAGATTACTCTCTGTCTGGAATCACATGTAGGCCATAGCGGGTAAGGACAGCACTAATGCAGGGCATTAGTGAACAGAGTGGGTTTTTTTCAACAATTGACAGTGGTTTAGTGGTCATCATTACTCTTAATTCCAGGTTTTCTTTCATTGAATTTAAATCTGCCTTGGTGGGGTTCCAACCCAAGTCCCAGGACAGTACCTGGGTCTCTTGATATCTAGTCCAGTGATAGTACCGTAACATTTTTGCCTTCCCATCCCTGTGAGCCACCTGGTCCTTCCATTGATCTGACAAACAAGGAAATGTCCACTACCAGCACTTGCACTGCACAAGATTTAAAACATTGTGGCATTTTGCGTGCTTGCAATTCAACCATTGTGAGGGACAACTAGGTACTGAGATGGTGCAGAGCTACTGGAAAGAAAAAGCTCAGCCTCACCCCATCTCTTCAAGCCTTCCTCCAGCAGCAGTCAGTGGGTGCCACTTGTGCATATACAGATGCAGAGTCTCATGTCACTATGCGCAGAGCGTGGTGACATTCACAATGCATCCGTAGTCTCTACTTGCAGCCAGTTGCAGCAGCTGAAATTCCAGCCTGCTTCTATGAATGTGCGGACACCCATTTCAGCTTTTGGTGTAATCACTTCGTTTGTTTCATACAGAGCCTTCAAACATTAGTTAGCAGACTACTGCAGTTCAAGAAAGCAGCTCACGATGATCTTCAAGAGTAACCATGGACAGTCAATAAATGCCGACCAGCCAACATTCACATCCCACCAATGCATAAAAACATGGAGAAAATAAAATTCACCAAAAACTGACTTGAGGTATGCAGAAATGGATCATCCACTTGGCACTTTTGCTAAAAGTTTGCAGGAAGTGATTCTGCCTTGTATGGCACTAACACCTGAGCTGTGCCTTCATTGAAGATGGGGTTATTCATGGAGCATCACCCTCCATTTAGCTGTTTAATTGGCCATCAGTTAAAACTTGAATGTGTCAGGACTGCAGCTCTGATCTGGTGGTGATGGAACTGCTTTGCAGTGTCTATAGTACGGTGCTTCCTCAGTTTAGCATCCAGACAATAAACATTACAGCTTCAAGTTGGTATCTCAATTTCAGGTGACTTGAGGACAATAAAGACTGCAGATGCTGGAAGGCGGAGTCTATAGGCGAGAGGCTGGAAAAGGACAGCAGAGAAGCAGGAAAGTCAACGTTTCAGGCCGACTGTCCTGAAGGGTTTCAGCACGAAATGCTGACTTTCCCGCACCTATGATGCTGTCTGACCTGCTGTGCTTTTCCAGCCTCACGCCTATAGTTACCAACTTTAAGTGCCTGGCAGTGGTCATAAAAGGTTCTTTTACATGCTTTGTACTAGAAGTGGTCCTTTGGCCTTTTGGTAATGATGGCAGAAGGCATATCCTAAGCCATGATGTCAGGTTGTGGTGGAATATAGTCAATTGATGGCCCAAAGAACCACGCATTTTAGGCTTGTATATCCGTTCTGATCTACCCCAAAGCACAATATGTTAGATGGTCTGGTGCAAAAACAAGATATTGTTTCAACAGGAATTGTGTATTGGTCACTCATACCAATGCAAATCTTACTATGTAAACAATGACAAGTAGATTGGCAAGAATAAGTTCAAGTCAAGTCATCTTCTGCTGTTTCCCCAAACTCTCTCACCACCCTTCCACATCAACGCAGAAAAAACCCTGTCGGTTCTAGCTGCCACTGTGACAATGCCAGTCTGACACCTAGATCCCCAAGCTTGACCAATTTGGCCAACAGAGCTGCTACCTGTCCCTTTTCAACAATTGGCATGGATAAAGAACAGAATGATGCAAGTATACAAAAAGTACTCTGGAGATTTTCAAAGTAATATTCAACATGAAACAGTATTTAAGAACAGTTCATGGTAAATCTTGAGGGGGGGGGAAAAATCTCTTTTCCCCTATTTGATAAGATAGAACCCTACCTGGTCTGGAGTCACTGTACCACGGCCATTCCTTCCTAACTGTAAGTCGTAACCCAGGATAGAAATTAGTCAGACAGTGACGTTGATGGGAAGAAGCAGAGATGTTGACTGAAAGATGTGATTGTGTGTACACCTACAGAGTTTTGCTTCATAAATTTTCTAGGACAGAGCACTCATTTTTAGCACGAATTCCCAGATGTTAGTTAGAAGGTACTTGCAGTGTCAAATGGTCTAGATGTACATTCACTGGTTTATTGCCTAAATCAATGTTGGGTCATTCATTTGGTTGCCAGTTTTTTTTAAACCAGCAGATTGAGACTGATACAAATGTTAACTTAATTTCAAAGGGAAGTCTACAGTTAATCACATTGCCACAAACTGAGTAAAGAGACTTTTTTCCTACGAGACTATATTAACAAACCAAATAGAATTTTATGATGATCCGGCAAGCTACGGGACAGCTGCCAGCTTTTTATTCCACTAGATTTAATTAATTGAATTCAAATTCCCCAGCTGCTCCAGATCATTAATCTAAATCTTTTGTATACTAGCAAAAGGACACACCCACTATACTACTGAACCTCTGAATATGAAATATAGTGCAGTTTAAAGGAAAATACTTAAGCAACTGTTGCTGGTAGCGAACTCCACTTAGCTTCATCAACAGGCTCCTACCATTTTTCCTATGAAAGATAACAGCACTCTGCTGGTCTAAACTATTTCAAGAACTCACTGTGATATTCATCGGAAAGAAATGCTGCAAGATACTTAATGCCCTTTATTGTTTGAATCATGTCTCCTTGATCACTCTACATGGAAAGATTCTCATTCTAAGTGTGTATCTCCTATCCCAAAGTGATAGGGGTCTTTAATGCTTAATATATCTTTAACTGTTCCACTCTTGCCAACCAAAAACTAGAATCCTTCAGGTTGCTCATATTACTACATTTTAAAACGAGATTCTGAACAATCAAAGTTATCTAATTTGGCATTGATTTCCACAGTACAGATGACAAAGACGAAGATAATGTAATTTAATTAAAAAGTAGTCAGTCATTTTGACTAATGACACAGCAGGCCCATTCCCTGACCTCAAATGGTTTCATGGGGGAGAGCGAAAGGAAGAGCAAGTTGCTCAGTTTTTGGATGGTGAACTCTGCCCTAGAAAGCAGGGCTATATTAACAATTCTAGAATTCTCAGAATGGAAAGGGGGGCACGCGCGAGGGAGGGGGGAGGGGGCGCACGTGGCGAGACAGGGGATGAAAAATTGGCAATATTACTCATTTCCCACAACTCAAAACGTACAGCTTTTTGAGTAAGTTTTGACTTGCTCACCCAGGTCTTTTTCAAAATATTTCAGGTGTTCATTTTAAATTGTGCCTCAAATATCTCAGTTCATTTTCCACAAAGCAAGGTTATGTTAAAGCACATGAAACCATTATACAGGATTAGAGCTCTTTATTATGATGTCCAAATCACACTATCTTTAACTGGATACTGGCAAAGAAGAATCATGATCTTAAATCACAGAGGTCATTTGGTGACAATGAGCATCAGATTGGAGTGTGAAAAGTTTGGGTTAGGTGTTAATGTGGAGTTGAGGTTACAATCAAAAATCAGCCACAAAAACTTAACATGGTGAAGCAGGCTACAGAGACCAAATAGCCTATCCCTGACTTGTACATTTATGCAAGCCACAATCTGAACAAAATTCAATAAGTGGCACAAGGATATCTTGCAAAACCTTGCATTTAAGTGTTTGCATGGCACTATCAGCTTCCGATATTCTTTCAGCAAAAGGAAAGCAAACTTTGTGGACATTCATCCTAAAACTAATATCGGGACATTCCAGCAAAGCCACTGTGGTACTTAAACAAAAAAACATTGCATACTGAATGCAACAAAAGTGTTAGTGTTGTGCTAAGTGCCCTAAGTCTCAACTTGAAAGGCACTGTATGCAACCTATTTGACCCCTGCTTTCACATACTGCAAAAGAAAATTTGAGAACAATTTCCACATTAATGTGAACCTGGTTATGAATTTTAAATACCATTAGTACAAGAGCTGTTGAAAAGAAATATCAAAAGAAATTCTACTTTTGCAAGAGTCATGGAAGCAATTCTTATCCATTTGTAAATTTAAATGGTTTACAACCCCATAAACAAGACACAGAAACCTTTCAAATTACGTGCTCAAAATTAATCCCCATGATTTAAAGCTAGATAAAATGGAGAATTTCTCAATCATCTCTATTTTAGTAGTATCAGAATATTAACAGCAAGAGGCAGAATAATGGTGGAAGGTTGCTTTTTGGGCTGGAGGCCTGTGATCAGAGGTGTTCCATAGGGATCGGTTCTGGGTCCTCTTGTTTGTCATTTATATAAATGATTGGACGAGAATATAGAAGGCACAGTTACTAAATTTGCAAATAACACCAAAATTGGTGGCATAGTAGACAGTGAACAAGGTTTTCTAAGAGTACAAAGGGATCTTGATCAAATGGGTCAATAGGCTGAAAAATGGCAGATGGAGTTCAATCTAGATAAATGTGAGCTATTGCATTTAGGTATAACAAAGGGTAGGGTTTACACAATTAATGTTACAGCCTTGTGTAGCATTGTAGAACATAGGGGCTTAGCGGTGCAGGTGCACAATTCTTTGAAGTTTGTGTCACATATAGACAGTGTGGTTAGCATGCTTGCCTTCATTATTCAGCCCTCTGAATTGGTAAGTCATTGAGGTTGTACAGGACATTAGCAAGGCCTCTTCTGGAATACTGTGGCCAGTTATGGTTGCCCAGTTACAGGAGAGATATTATCAGTATGGAAGGTTTAAGTTAGGAGGAGAGGCTGGATTGGCTGGATCTATTTTTCCACTGGAGCACAAGAGGTTGAGGGACCACTGATAGAAGTTTAAGATAATAAGAGGAATAGATAGTTGATGGTAGTTGTCTTTTCCCTAGGATGGGGAATTCCAGGACCAGCAGCACATTAAGGAGAGAAGTTTTTTTAAAAATGAGGAAATTTATTTTCTTTTTAAGAGGGTCTTCCGCGTGTGGAATGAACTTCGTGAGGAAGCGGTGGATGTGGATACAATTAAGATACTTGGAGAATTACAGGTTTGGAGTGATATGGACCAGCAGCAGGCAGGTAGGACTAGTTAAGTTTGGAATAACGTTCAGCATGGGCTGCTTGCACTGAAAGTCTGTTTCCATGCTGTATGACTATGTAACTAAATGCTTCCAACAATAAATCAGGAAAGCTACTTTAGGACCATACCCTACACAGTTCTACTAGCTAAGATAAGGTTGTGAATGTTCATCCTTTATATCTAACCCTTATATTAAAAGGAAACGGGGTAGTAGTGCATTCAGTTGGGTAGATCACTTGGAAAGTGCAAGTCTAGGTGGGGAAGAGGCACAGAAGAACTAAATACAAATACACCAAAACATTAAAACAGTTTAGTTTACTTTTGTAGGATTTTTAACCTAAAGTAAAAGCAATGATAGTTTTAATTCTAGGAGGAATAGAATTGAAGAGTATGAAGCGCTGAAAGAGATTTAACCAAGATTCAGCGCTTTGCACTGAACAGTTCTGTTTACCATTTTGCTAAAAAAAAGTGATAGATTCACTTCGTAAAATACAAGGAACATATACAAGGATGATACAAGAAATGTAGGTGCTTATATCTTGAAAGCACTAATAGGCAGAGGGGTGACACAATAATGGTTTCTAAAATTGGAAAGGTTTTGATAAAGTGGGTACAAGGAGAATTATTCCTCTTCAGCAGGATAAACTAAAAACCATCACAAAAGACAGTCACCAAGAAAATCCAATTTACTCAGCAGAACATCTATGTAAAATAACTGTTGATCATGTGAAATACTGAGTAGCTACAGTGAACAGCATTGATGTATTTAAGATAAAACTGGGTAAACATGAGGAAAATGAAACGGAAAGCTGTCTTGTAAGTCTATCACTGCAAAGGATGGGGAGGTGGCTCAAAACGGAGCATAAACACCAACATGAAATGGTAGGACTGAATATTCTCATTTCTGTATGATGTATTCTAGACTTTTAAGGGAACAGGAAAGAAAGTATATTTAACAGCAGGACACCAAGCAACAATTTGCAATCTCAAAATACAAAAGCAGTGCACAGCTTCAATTGGTCAAACAAAGCCACATTGGGAGCTGTTTCAGAAACAAAGATGAAAACTTAATTACTCCTCCCAAAATCCCATTGGATTACTGTAAAACTATCACTTCCTCAAAAGCACACCAAGATGTGCAAACTCTTTCCGGGCACTGGTATTTACTACATGTATCAGTTACACTAAAAGAAAAGCCGAGGTCTCAACTCCACCTCCCACAACTGGATCCTCAGCTTCTTGACCCATGGGCTGCAGTAAAAACGGACAACACCCCTCCCATGATAATCCTCAAAACTGGTGCCGTGCAAGGATGCGTTCAATTCTCGTTGCTGCGGCAAGAACCGCGCGCGCACACACACACACACGCACAGAGTGGATCTCTAACTTCAAATAACATTGATCATGCTTTGGGCACCTCCTATGCAGCTGTATCCTTGTATGACTCACTCTGTCTAAACACCGTATGATCTGTATGTCCGCGTTTGCTGTGATCTGCCTGTACTGCTCACGAAACAAGAGCTTTTCAATAGTCTGTACAAGTGACTGCAATAAAATCAAATCAAAGATGACTGCACCATCTGCAAATACAGCTCCGAAACCAAATGTGTTAGAAACCAAGTGTAATGTTAAAAGATTCACAAATAACGCCATTAAAAAGTTTTACTGCTGAAGCAGAAAGCAGCTGCACATCAAACCTAAAGTACTTTATTAGTAACCCCATACAATAGTTGATATATAAAAATCAGAATTTATGCAATTGGCCCAAGTTCAAAGACATTATAGGGTGAAAGGAAGACAAAAATAAGTGCGGCCAAGCAACAGATCATTGCTAGATAGCCTATGAATAGCGCAAAATGAGATCAGCAACAAACTGTTCCTTCTCACATAAAAAAACTCAATCTAAACAAAACTGCATAATAGAAACTGTTGCCCAAACCTCACCCCTGCCATACAGGAAGAGATGTCCATGGACCGCAACACAAAATAAAGGGGTGACAATGGTTCAGAGGTTGAGATGCACACCAAATCAGTAAATAACACCATTCATCCCCAATTCTTGGTATTGCAAATGTCATGTTAATTCAATGATTAGTCCAATTTCCACAGAGATTGTTTTGAATTAATTGTAGTATGGTTGCAATCACAGACTTGAGTACAAGACAAAACAGCCTGTAACGTTTCACAAAATGGAGAAGCAGAAGAACATTTAATGGAATTAATCTGGAGAACAGCTCATTTTTTGTTTTAAAAACTACTTTCCTGTACTGTAATTTGTCTGAAGTGCAATGGTTAACATGGGACAAGATTCACCTTAAACAAAAACACGCATTTCTGGCTCCCATTTAAACTTTACTCTAAGCTGCTCCCATTCTTTTAAGGTAAGTTGTCAAATTTTGGACATCCAGTAAATACGTGGGTTGGCAGCCAAAGTGAACAAAACTCAAACTTCTCAATCCATGCCTTTCATAGTACATGATTCAGTTGTATACATCAGGAAACCAAAAAGTGTTATTTTGTAAAAGGCACAGATGGAGTAGCTATAAAATTATAATAGATCAAATTAAATAATTTTAAAATAAACCAACTTAGGAAGTTAAAGTGAACAAACATACCATCACACATGGAGTCAGTCCAAATCTTTTCCAGATAGTTATTCATGTTCAAGACTAGTTGCAAACGGTCTGATCGCAAAAGTTGTTTTGAACAGCTGACATTCCCTGAATTTTTCTATATAAAAAAAACATGAAGAAGATTGGAAAGTTAACAAAAATAGCTACAGCAATAAAACAGACACAACATGCACGAGTTTAATACAAGGGAATGGCCAATACTGGTTACTAAACCCAAGCAAAGATCATTTCTTTCTGTACTCTTAGCAGACAGGAATATCAAACAGAACTCAAATCTGATTGTGTAGAAATGCAAATGGCAATGTCCAACCCAAAGCTCCAAAAGCACCAGTAGACAAGGAGGCTTGCCTATAAAGAAAGCACTGCAAACATACATGTGTAATTCTAGATAACTAACTCCATACAGCCACAAAATAGTTATTGCAACATGTATATCATAAGATACATAACCGATTTCACAGTACTGTGCAAGCCCTCAAACTTTACTTCCTGCCCTTGTAAAATGGGACATTTGCGTTCTAGAATTGTCCAAATTGTCTCGGCAAAAGCAAAATAATGCAGATGTTTGAGGTGATCAGCAAGTCAGTCAACATCAGTGGAGATGAACAAAGTTAACATTTCAGTTCAACAACATTTTGCTAAAACTACCCAAGCATTCGTAAAATTCATCCTAAGTAACAGACAGCTTGACAGAACCAAAAAGTTGCATTTGCACCATTTAGAAAGTGATCTGCAGCCAGCAAAGATGAGAGCCACTTACCACTTTTGTTTTTACAAAGGTGACATTTTAAACCTCAGCAGTATTGTCATGCATTTCCAAAAGTACCTCTAATATAGTGAATTTGTTCCAAGGCAATGCCAAAATCAGGACAGATGTTGGTACCAGCTTTATAGAGAAAAGCAGAATGACACCAAAAATGAAAATTTAAACCACAGGGATTTTAAGTGACCAAAAACAAAAAAAAAAAAGACACTATATCCTGTGATAATGGGAGCTGCAGATACTGGAGAATCCAAGATAATGAAATGTGAGGCTGGATGAACACAGCAGGCCCAGCAGCATCTCAGATTTCATTATCTTACACTATATCCTGCCCTTGATTGAATGCTTCTTTCATATCAAATACACCAAGAAACTCAAAAGCCATGCAAATTGGAATCGGGCAAGAAACAAAGTCAGTAAATGGCAGAGGAAGATCTTTGGATTTAATCAACGGCAACAATCCAATGTTCCAGAAGAATGAATGAGCCCCTCCTAAACAGCTTTCTCCATCTAAAGTTCTTCGCTGCTTCATCAATAACCATCCTTTCAACATAAGAGATTGGGAGTGGGTTCAGCAATTCCAACGTACTGTTATATTATTAACCTCATCTAAACCACCGCAAATTATTGTGAACATTTTTTTTAAATCATAGGTTGTTCCAAAGACTTCAAGTCTCAAAAACAACAAATAAAATCAGGACTGAAATTAGTGTTAATTATAGCTCAGTGGCAGCATACTCACTTCTGACTCAGGTTTCTGAGATTTAGTGCTACTCCAGGAAATTGGCCACTGTTACATAGTTGTATAGAGTGTGTGGGGTTCCTTTAAGAGACAAGTGCTTTTCTAACTTTACAGATTTATACAGAAAAAAGTGACTGAATGTAGCTGAAGATGTACAGCCAGTACTAAAATGGAAACATGTAGAAATTGGTTGTGAGCTTGAAAACCTCAGGCTTGTTTTGAGTTTTGGCAACTGGTTGGAATCTGCCAATTAATTTAAACCAGACATTCAGTGACTGAAAGCCAAATGAATTCAAATCTGATAGTTTTGACATCCTCAGGCCAGTGTTATTATAAGAAAATTGGTATGTCATTCAAGGTATAAGGATAGAGTTCTTGGGGAAAAAAAGCACAAACCACCATCTGAGAAATGAGCACCTAGTTCTCCCAAGAAATTGCTAAGCTCACTCAGAAAGCACCATCTTATCCATAAAAAGGTACCACAGCACTTCTAACTAAGAGTCTTCATAAAGAAAACATCCCTGACAACAAGATCAGCAGAAGAAAGGCATTTAACACATCAGAGACAGGAGAGAAGCCAGAGCATTCCAGCAGGCACATTTTGCATAAATTTTAGAGAGACCAAGTTTTAATTTTTTTTCTTGCTACTTGGGCAGCAAGTGAGACTTGTGTTTATTGGGATAGCATACCAGTAGAATTTTGTTCAATTAGGGAATAGTTGAGTTGGGGCAGGCGGGGAGTGGGTGCAACAGGGAAATTGTTCAGTTTGTCAGTAGCTGTTAATTTGTTCACAGTTAAGGTTAATTAAATAGTTATTTGTTACTTATAATGGTGAATATCAGGGATTTTCTTTTCATTTAACCGCTCCTTGTCAATGACAAGCACATCAGCACTGCAAGGTGCCAGTTTAAGGAATGCAGCATTGTTCGACGCTCTATAACATGAATTAAGACAAAGCAAGCAAAGAAACAGGAGAACTCACAGGTGGCAGCATCCTTTTAAGCATGGGGTATATCCTGAATTGTATCACCATTCTTTCACTGTTACATGGTCTTGGAACTCTACACCTAACAGCAATGTGGGTGTAGTAACCCCATGGATTGCAGAAGTTCAAGAGGACTGCACTACACAGCCTTCCAGAAGAATTAGGAACAAACAATAAATGCTGACCTAGCCAGAGATGCCAATATCCTCTGAATAAATATTTAAAAAGGGTAAAATAAAATAGACCCATTTCAGATGAGCTGGCATTTAAGGACGATGGAATTCTAGAGACTAGATGACAATATTGAAAGTCAAATTCAAAAGGGACGAAGGCAAGGGCAAGAGTTTCAAAAGCAGCTAGGTCTAGGTTTCAGGGTTGAATTGGTGAGAATATTTTAAAACAAATCTGATTCAATAAGAGAGGATGGGAATTAACAGGAAAAGTACAAAGTTACTGTCAGAGATTAGGGATTCAGTTATCCCAATAAGTCAATTGGAGAAAAGTGAAATACTCTGAAATTAGCAGTTGGCCAAACTGCATGACAATGAAGAAGTAATAAGGTGGTTAGATTAGAAGTACAGAGGTAGAGTTTGGCAGTGTGAGAAAGCTGGTCCCATGTTTTCTGATGATGTTACCAAGGGTCTGCACATAAATGAAGACAAGATAGACCATTAACGAACTGACAGTAATGAGGCAGGTGCAGCTAAACAATGATCTGTTGGAGGTGTGTAGTTACAAGTGGAACAAGGCAGGGCATTTTAATTGGACAGGAAAATGGGGGTATGGCAGTGGAGTAGGACAAATTTTAAGAGGTCAGTGCTGATTAGACTCTGCTAGACCAACTGTATCAAGTTTACAACAGCTGGGCAGGGTGCTAAGTGTTCTTAAGCAAAAAGGCTCAGCTCCCAACCCAACAGAAATCATTTGGTAATCATACTACTCTTATGAATGAAGTTGCAGCATTCAAGAAGCTCAACACCTGTCAAGATTGGGTACTTTGCTCAACGAGTGTCCAGTCTGTGAACTCAGTATCCACCTCTCCCGACAATCCAGGCACACCGGAGTTACAAAGCCCACCAGTGACAGGAGTGCGAGTTGCTCATAACATTATTTGACAGTCTTGCTAAATTACAACTCAACGTGTATTTTTAATTAACCTTGGTAAACAACTAAAAAAGTGTGCTAAAAACAGTGACATCTTTCAACATAAATTCTCCAATGGCAAAAAAAGCAAAGCAAAATAGAAATGTTCACGAACAGACGTAGCATAGAAATGAAGCAAGGAAAGCAGGGAGGTGGAGAAAGGATACAAGAAGGGAAAGAAGACCTTGCATTTATATCATTTTTACAAATACCAAAAATCTGAGTCATTTTAGAGCCTATTCATATTTTTGAAATGCAGTCATTTTTGCAATGTGGAAAACCAAAGTTAACATGAACAAATACGACCATCAGTAATGTGACAGTGACCAGTTATGGTTACTGTGAAGGTACCAAGAAAAACAAAACTTTCCAACTTTTGAAATTACCCCTTGGTTCTTTACATACACATTACACGGCAGATGGTACCCTAGTTATACATCTTATCCAAAAGACAGCACCCATAACAATGCAGTGCTCCCACAGTACTCAACTGAAGCTTTATTGTTGATTTTTGTGCTCAAGCCCTGGAGTGGGGGTCAAACCTAGGACACTGACTCAAAGGCATGTGAGTGATCAGTGGACACTACCGTCAATTTCTAGCAAAAAACTGACTTTAAACTAATTTAAGGAATTACAGCAACTAAATCAGCAGCAGATATTGATCTTTAAATAATAAATGTTAAGCACTATAGCTAACAGTGAAGCAAAAAAATTAAAGTGAAACTGATTTAATAGAACCTCAGAACAACTCAAAGCCCACAGATTCTTCACAAGACAAATCACTAAATTTAGATCAGAGAATTCTGAAGGTGTGGAAAGAGGCCTTTTGGCCCAACAAGTCTGCACTGACTCTCAAAGCATCCCACCCAGACCCATCCCCCCATAAACCATCTATTCTACACATTCTTGAACACTATGGACAATTTAGGACGGCCAATCCATCTAGCCTGCACATCTTTGGACCGTGGGAGGAAACTGGGGCATCTGGAGGACGCAGACACTGGGGGAACGTGCAAACTCCAGACAGTCACCCAAGGGTGGAATCAAACCCAGGTCATTGGCACAGTGAGACAGCAGTGCTAACCACTATGACACACAATAAGTGAGTAGTTGCTGCACCAAAAATCATTAGTTTTTCAATACAAAATGTATTTGTAATCATACATTGTAAGGTTTAGTACAACTGGAGGGGTGCATAGATAATAAAAAGACCAGATTTCAGAACAAGACACCATGTTGATAGGTTGCATGAGTCTGCTCTGCTCTTCTCTTACTACCACAAAAAACAACTAAACTCTCACAAGAAAATATTGAGAACTTTGGAGAAATACAGCTCATCCTAGAAATATACAACATGCGTTTATCAACATAGTCTAAACATCACAGCAATAATTATAGAAGTTCCTTTCCAGAGTACAAAACCAGCTTACGTGGAGAGAAAAATGTTTAAAAACATGAAACATATACACTAAATTAAATTATCTTAAATAACAGCTCAGTGTCAGATCCAAGTTGTTGGAAAATACACACCATTTTGAATTTCTATCAAGTATTTTAATTCATTACTGAAACGCAATTATGCAGTGGCTTTCTCAAAATTTTTAATCTATTCTTCCTACACCTGAAATTAATTGTTCTTTTGTAATTAAAAAGCAAAACAAAAATTAAAGTTAGTATTCCATGCAGTCAAGTTCCATTGAGCTGTAGTACTAACTTACATTTTAAATCTAATTTAAAACCATATTCCAAATTAACCTATTTTATAGTATTTATGTACTTCTATAAAATCACCTCATCAGGTCTTTTTCTCAACAATAATTATTGGAACTCATGTACAGAATGGCTATCACATTTGCTTGTAACGACTCATGATTAACTGACTATTACATTGAGAGAATGGGTTTTGTTTCTGTTGAATATTACTTGTTATTTCCTTCCTGCAAGCAGTACTTTTCTTTCCTACTTCTCTTTTCTCCTTTAAGATACCCCTTAAAAGCTCCCTCTGACGAAGCTTCTGGTCACCTAACATTTAAAATAATATATTGCACCAAATCAAGAGATTATGCTTCTTTACCTTTACAGTATGCTGACACTGCTACAAAATGCAAGATTTTGTCATGCCTACACTAGCTCACAAATTTTATCACCAAATCAGCTCCACATTGTGTAATTTGGAGACTTCCTACTTCAATCCTTCCTAACTTTGTGTCAAGTGAAAATGATGCAACAATCCCAAAACAAGCTTTGGAACACTCAGATAATGGGAACTGCAGATGCTGGAGAATCCAAGATAACAAAGTGTGAAGCTGGATGAACACAGCAGGCCAAGCAGCTTCTCAGGAGCACAAAAGCTGACGTTTCGGGCCTGGACCCTCTCTGATGAAGGGTCGAATGTGTTGAATACCTTTAGATGTTTTATTCAGTTAAAACAGCTGTCTAAATGCATAGTTATTGAAGTGACATCAAATTAACTGCTTAAAAATATATTGAGTTCTCAGACTTCCATAAAACATAAAGCTACACATGAAAACGTACAAACTAATCTCAAAAGTTGTGGGGATTCAGGACCCAATGTGGCTATTAGCTTTTGTGCTCCTGAGATGCTGCTTGGCCTGCTGTGTTCACCAGCTTCACACTTTATCTTTAGGACACTCAACTTGGTACTCTTCCCACACTTTACTAGAGTCGTTTAACTACAATCATACCAAGTTGTTTTGTAATTGTTTATTAATAGCCACATTGGGTCCTGAATCACCACAACTTTTGAGATTAGTTTGTACGTTTTCATGTGTAGCTTTATGTTTTATGGAAGTCTGAGAACTCAATATATTTTTAAGCAGTTAATTTGATGTCACTTCAATAACTATGCATTTAGACAGCTGTTTTAACTGAATAAAACATCTAAAGGTATTCAACACATTACCACAGAAATTTTAATGCTGAGCCCACAAGGGGAAATTAGCATAAGTGACAAAAGATTTGGTGGAAGTGGTGGGTTTTAAATAGTATCTTAATGCAGAGGTGAAGCAACTTGGGGAGAGAACCAAGTTGAAGAGTTGAAGCTATGTTGGGATAATTAAAATCAGGTGATGCACTAGACCCCAGTTCTAAAAGGGCACATATATCTGATAGTTATCAGGCTGGAGTATGTTAGAAACGGTTTAAAAGGCAACAGATGTGACTCTTTACAGTTAGGGAATTACCAAACCAGTAGCTACTGAGCATAAGGATGAAGAGGATTGTGTATTGATGAAGTTACACTGGCTGCAGAGGTCTGGTGGATACAACTATTGAGATGGGAAACAAAAGCTGACTAGAATAGGAAATCAAATTTAAAGGAAACTTATGGAATAGGTAAAGCTTTCAGCAGTCAATTCGATCAACACAGTTGGTCAATAGAAACCGAAAGAACATTGGACGTTGTAGATGAGACAAAACCAGAAATTGCGGGGAAAAACTCCGCAGGCCTGGCAGCATATGTGAAGATAATCAGAGATAAAGTTTTGAATCGAGCAAACCTTGCTCAGAACACAGCTCTGAAGACAGTCGGGATTGTTTCCAGAGCCGTTCAAACATTGTCTAATGGTTTGCTGCTACACATACAGCCTTCCTATTTAAATTCCTTCATAATTCGCAATACTATCGTGTTCAGTGGCAGATGATACGTGCATCGTGGGAGAAGAAAAGGCTCCACGTCAGAACTCGGGAAGGTGGGAGCAGCGGAGAGCAAATTCGGGGCTACACACTTCTTTCTCTTAAGGAACTGAACGCGCAGCAACGGTGAATATGGTGCACTAGGGTCAGGAAGAAAAACAGCGATGGGACGTGTAAGTTTGAGGCGATGAGACACTCGCTTCGCCGGAACGTACTGAAATGTTGGCGAATGCCTCCCACAAGATGTGAAACTGCGAGGTGCATTCTTCGCAAACCCGCACCGGCCGAGCATTCTTCACCACGCAGCTGACCAGGGACGCGCTGCTCTGGGCGAAATCCCACAGCAACTGCCGACAGCTTTCGCCCACCGCCGGCGAAATCATCCACCAGGTGGCGGCGCTGTCCCAGTCCGGCTGCAGCGGCAGTTCACCGGCTTCCCGCACCCAGCGGGGCATAGGCCTACCCTCACGAGGCACGTCCCACCCGAACGGGGGACCCGGGCTTTCCAGAGATAGATCGTCGCCCCTGCGAAAACCCGCGCCTACCGGCGTAAAAGCGGTGGTTATGCCGAATGCTCCGTCGCTAATAAAAACCAATAAAAAAACACACAGGAGCCCGCTACCCGTCATCACCAACCATCACAGTGTAAGCACCCGGCGTATTACACTGCCGACGGTTTGTTTGTGGGGAGCGAGAGGAGCACATGACGGTGACGTCAGAACCTTGCGGTTCCCGGAATGTCACGTGGGTAGACTGCGCAAGGTTTGATACATTGGGTAATGCAGATTCCCAGCAAGGGAAAGTGGCCCTTCTTTCCGCCTGGGAACCCTGCAGCCATATGGTATCAATGTGGACTTCACCAGTTTCAAAATCTCCCCTTCCCCCACTGCATCCCCAAACCAGCCCAGTTCATCCCCTCCCCCCACTGCACCACACAACCAGCCCAGCTCTTCCCCCCCACCCACTGCATCCCAAAACCAGTCCAACCTGTCTCTGCCTCCCTAACCGGTTCTTCCTCTCACCCATCCCTTCCTCCCACCCCAAGCCGCACCCCCAGCTACCTACTAACCTCATCCCACCTCCTTGACCTGTCCGTCTTCCCTGGACTGACCTATCCCCTCCCTACCTCCCCACCTACACCCTCTCCACCTATCTTCTTTACTCTCCATCTTCGGTCCGCCTCCCCCTCTCTCCCTATTTATTCCAGTTCCCTCCCCCCATCCCCCTCTCTGATGAAGGGTCTAGGCCCGAAACGTCAGCTTTTGTGCTCCTGAGATGCTGCTTGGCCTGCTGTGTTCATCCAGCCTCACATTTTATTATCTTGGAATCTCCAGCATCTGCAGTTCCCATTATCTCTGGCCCTTCAGCCCGTTGGGTGAACTCCTATTCTCCACGATCTATCTACTCTAGACCGAGTTTGCAAAAGTTGGCTGTTAGCCTCTTACTTTCAAACTGCTCGTATATGTCATGTGACAATTATCTGGGGCAGGTGAGAATTCAAACAGAGCCACTGCTCCACAGGGGCTCTAAAGAAGGTACCCGACCCGAAAAGTCAGCTTTGCTGCTCCTCTGAGGCTGTCTAGCCTGCTGTGTTCTTCCAGCTCCACTTGTGTTATCTCTGACTCCAGCACTGAACTCGTATGATCTCTAGCCTTCTGTGATGTTTCAGTGCTCATATAAATAAATATTGGGGAGGCCTAGTGGTATTATTGCTAGACTATTAATCAGATACCCAGGTTTTCTGAAAAAGGGTCCCAACTCAGAACATCAACTTTCCTGCACCTCTGATGCTGCCCAGCCTGCTGTGTTCCTCCAGCTCCACACAGTGTTATCTGGAATATTCTGGGGACCTGGGTTCAAATCCTGCCATGGCAGATGGTGGGATTTGATATCAATAAATATCTGGAATTAAGAGTTTAACAGTGACTGTGATTGGTTGCCGATTGTCAGGAAAAACCTATCTAGTTCACGAATGTCCTTGAGGGAAGGAAACTGCCATCCTTACTCAGTCTGGCGTACATGTGAGTCCAAACCCATAGCAATATGGTTGACTCTTAACTGCCCTCTGAGCAGCTAGGGTTGGGCAATAAATGCTGGCACAGCAGCGTTATACTCATTCCATGAATGAAGAAAAAAGAAGGAATAATGAAAAAATAACTTCTTAAACATTTTGAGGATTCCTGCCTCTACCATCTGTCCATCACCTTCCAGGTAAGTAAAATTCTTCCTTAATTCCACTCTAAACATCCTGCCCTTTACCATAAATGTGTGTTTCTGAGTTTTAAAAGGAAATGTTTACTGAAAGAAAATGTTTCTTTTTAAATGTCCTATCCACTCCTCTCATAATTTTGTACAACTTAGTTAGGTGTGCCAACCCCCAATCTTCTCTGCTCTAAGCAAAACAACTACAGCTCTCTAAATCGTTGAAAAGCTCCAGTCCAGCCAACCTCCTGGTGAATCACTTCTGCACCCTGTCTGGTGCAATCACATCCTTCCTATCATGTGCCGACCAGAACTGCAGACAGTACTGCAGCTGTGGCCTAATTAGTGGTATACATATACCGTCCTCAAGATGGTGAAGAGTAAGCTTCCCGAACCAGGGCTCATCTACTGCGACTCCTTGTCTTTTCCTTTTTCTCTTTTCTTACCTCTTATCCTGAGCTTGGTTGGCATTGGTGGTGGTAATGAATCACAGTGCAGATCTCATGGTGGCAATGACTGGGCCCAGCTCAGACCTCATTGTGAGTAGGCCGCTACTTATTTTAGGTGGGTGAGCACAGGACCTAGCATGAGAATCCGCTGTTGCCACAACGGTGGAGGTGAAATTGGTGAGGTAAGCCCAGTGATGAAAGATGGTGCCTGAAGACGTGAGATATTAAACTGATCTACTGCAGTTGGGTCATAAGATTTCATTTACTACTACCAGTTTTGACAGTTCTTACACATTCATTCATGCAGTTTCACGGAAGCGTGGTTTTGATAGTAAGTTTCTTAAAGGGGGTAGCAGCCCTATTTAATATGTTTCTAAAAAGTACATACTAGAGGAACTGTTTGATGTCTGCAACCTATTTGGATCCTGAGGTGGTTGCTAAGGGCTAATTAATATTATAATCTTTCCATAGTTACGAGTAGGTTTCGGAGACACAATGGCAGGGTTGGCATTGTTCTGAGTAGGCTACGATATTAACATTTACTCCAGAGTAGCCTTTGATGTGGAAACAGGTATAAACACTGCTTGCAGCTTGGACCGAGAAGAATTGGAAGGTTTTTAGATCTATGTAGATCTGCATCTGGATAAAATTGTCCCATAAAGCAGACAAGGCATGGGCTAACAAGAGGCAGATCATGTTTAACTAATTCAGTGGAGTTCTTTGAGGACATTACAAGCATGATGGACAGTGGTGAACCAGTGAATGTGGTGTGTCTGGATTTCCAGAAGGCATTCAACAAGTGCCATACTAAAGGATGCTTCATAAAATAAAGGTGCATGGCATCATGGGTAATGTATTATTATGGTTAGAAGATCGGCTAACTAACAGAAAGCAAAGAGTGGGGGGGAGGGGGGGGAATGGGTGTTTTTCTGGTTGTTAATCAGTGGCCAGTGGTGTAACTCGGGGATCAGCATTGGGACTGCAATTGTTTAACATTTGTATACATGATTTGGAATTGAGGACCAAGTGTAGCGTGTCAAAGTTCGCAGATGACACTAAGGTGAGCAGTCGAGCAAAGTGTACAGAGGTCACAAACTGCAAGGGATATGGATATGTTAAGTGAGTGAGCAAGGGTCTGGTAGATAAAATGCAAAATTGGTAAATGTGAGGTCATTAATTTTGGTAAGACTAACAGCAAACTGGACTATTATTTAAATGGTGAAAAACTGCAGCATGCTGCTGTGCAGAGGGATCTGGGTGTCCTTGCGCATGAATCAAAAAAAATGTTGGTTTACAGGTGCCTTGGGTAATTAAGAAGGCAAATGGAATACTGTCCATCATTGCTAGAGGGATGGACTGTAAAACCCAGGGAGGTCATGCTGCAGCTGTAGAGAGTGTTGATGAGGCCATCTGGAGTACTGTGTACAATCTGGTCTCCGTACCTGAGAAAGGATGTACTGGCACTGGAGAAGTTGCAGAGGAGGCTCAGTAGATTGATTCCAAATTTGAGAGCGTTGACTTATGAGGATAACTTGAGTAGACTGCAACTATACTCAATGGAATTTAGAAGAATGAGGGGGGATCTTATAGAAACATATCTATTCCATTCATGATTTATAAGATAGAGGCAGGGAAGTTTGTTTCCACTGGGGGTGAATCTAGAATTAGGAGGCATTTCCTCAAAATAAGGGGAAGCAGATTTAGGGCTGAGTTGAGAAGCAACTTCTTCACCCAAAGGGTTGTGAATCTGTGGAATTCCCTGCCCGGTAGTAAAGGAACTTAGCACATTCGCATACTCAAGATGTGTTCACCAAATTCACACAGGCCATTCCAACCCATGACCAAAAGCCTTCAACAATAACCAGAGTATCATCAGTCAGCACTCAAAAGCAGGAGGACACATTAACAACATTCCAAAGTTGCTAAAATAATGGGCAAAAATAAGGAAAGCAATATAATAACTATCACTTGAAAAAAGTGTGCTAGGGAAACTAATGGAGATGAAAGGCTGAAAAATCCCCTGGACCTGATGGAATGTATCCTATGATACTAAAAAAAGTAGCAACAAAGTGTGAAACTGGATGAACACAGCAGGCTAAGCAGCATCTCGGGAGCACGAAGATGATGGTTGCATTGATAGTAATCTTCCGAGAATTCTTGTATCGTGGAAAAGTCCCAGAGTATTTGAACACTGCCAATGTAATACCTTATTTAAAATGTGAAAGAGACAAAAATCACCAACTATATTCTTTTTCTGATGAAGGTTCTAGCCCCAAAACATTAGCTTTTGTGCTTCTAAGATGCTACTTGGCATGCTGTGTTCATCCAGGTCCACACTTTGTTATCTCGGATTCTCCAGCATCTGCAGTTCCCATTATCTCTAACTGTCGGCTTGTTTGCTTCACATTTGTTATTGGGGAAAATGTTGGTGAGCTTGGGTCATTAAGTATACTTGAGACTGAGATAGACACATTTTTAATCAGTGAGGAATTGAGGATGATGAGGAAAAGGCAGGTAAGTGGAGTTGGTTGTTCTCAGATCAGTCATAATAATATTGAATGGTAGACTCCAGGAACTGAATGGCCTCCTTCTTTGTTTTATGTTCATCTTGTAAAGGATGTAACAGCAGTATTATTGGAAATGTGTTTTGTGATCAAGCAGAGTCAGCATGGTTTCACAAAGGGGATATCATGCCTGCCAAGTTTACTAGAATTTTTTGAGAAAGTAACAAGCAGGATTGATAAAGTGAACATAATTATATTTTGGATTTTCAGAGATATTTGATAGCCTAATCAATGATATAACACCACGTGCTATGGGAGATAATATATTAACATGGACAGAGGATTAGCTCTCAAATGGAAGACAGAGTTTGGATATGGAGGCATTTTCCAGAAAGCAGTCTATACCTAGTGGAGTGTTACAGGGATCAGTGCTGGGGCCACAATTATTTGCAATATATTTAAACAGTATAACAGCCGGGTATGGCAATTGCTCTGCCCAGGACCATGAAGTACAGAAGGTTGTGTGCACAGCCATGGCAGGCACAGAACCCAACCTTCCATCCACGGACTCCATTTACATGACCTGTTGCCATGGAAAGACTACCATCTAATGATGTCTGTCCATGCTTACTGTGACCTGCCTATACTGCTCATAAACAAAGCTTTTCACTGTACTTCCAAATGCCTCTGTTCTGAAATTTGGCTACAGTACATTATTTTTGCTCATTCAAATCTTTTTGGGAAAAAAAATTTACGAAGAGGCATACAAGTTACATCACACAGGGCATGATTAACGTGAGCAAGATCAATATTATTTGAAGTTAGAGAGCTCATTCAACAGCTGGGTAGAAACTGTTATTGAACCTGCTGGTTTGTGTGTTCAAGCTTTTGTATCTTCTGCCTGACAGAGTAGGTTGTAGGAGAGTGTTGTTGGGGTGCAATGGGTCTTTGACATTGGCAGCCTTTCCATGCAACAAGCCATGTAAATGGCATCCATGCATACATCCTTAATGATTTTTACCGTTCAGTTCTTTCCTTATTCCCAAACCGCACCCCGATTCCCTACAGCTTGGAGTTTAACTAAAAGAATTTTGTACAAAACTTTATTCAGTGCCTTTTAGAGATTAATGTACACCTTACCGTAGGACTGACCACAATCCATCTAGATGTCTTTTCCTCAAAAAGAAGCCATGGAAGTTGAACAGTAAGGATCTGCTCTGGATTCAGAATTTCTGCAGTTCACCTAGTTATTAATATACCAATAATTGTATTCCCTTGATAAACTCCATAACTTTACATGTCTTAGAATTTCTGTCCATTGGCATCACATTAGCCAGCTACCAGTATCATCTTCATTTCCACATAATGACTGACAGCCAATAGGACATCGTATCTTTCAGATTCACAAGCTCTGATCCTCACTGTGAGGCCACCTTACGAATTCATTGCTATATTTGGACACAGAAGATGAACGAATATTACTTATTCTCAGAGAAGTACTTCTGATTTATAAGTGACACACGTAAACAACTGCATACATCTGAACAGAATTCTGAATTTTCTTCCGATCTATCCTTCTGAACTGTAAATTGCCTTTTTCAGAAACTCTGTATTAACTATAAGTATTTGAACCACCCTTAATTGACATCATATTGCAACTACCTTGGGGTGAGTTTTAATTCTATTGGATAAGAGGGAAGTGCTGCCAAAGTCTTACAATAACCCAGTTTTAAATACAAAGTCAATACTATCCATGCCAGCTACTAGCCAGTGTCCAAAATCTGCACATTTCAGTACCAGGAAATTTAGTATCGTTGGATAGAAATAGCATTTTATTTTTTACTGCTACACTTCTAGCTTTGTTGTTTGAGTTCTGAGTTTGAAGTTCTTTGTCACAAAATTGCCAAGTCATACTAGAAATACTTAGCATTAGCTTTTTTTCTGTTTTGTCAGTGTTCAACAGGGTATCTGAAACTGTAACTAGATGGTACACCCCCAACACCTCAGTGCAAAAGATCTATCATAAGAACATAAGACACAGGAGAATGAGAAGTGCATAGAGCTCATCAAAACAAACAGAAACTCAGCAGGTTCAGCAGCGTTGCTACAGTTCTAGTTGCCAAACTACCAAAAGGATGTGGAACCTTTGGAGAGGGTACAGAAAAGGTTTACCAGGATGTTGCCCTGTTTTGGAAGGTATTAGCTATGAGGAGAGATTGGACAAATTTGGTGTTTTCACCCGAATATTGGAGACTGAAGGGGTGACCTAATAGAAATTATGAGAGGCGTGGATAGTTGGAGTCTTTTTCCCAAAGACACAAATGTCAACTTAAAGGAGACACAGTTTTATGGTAAAAGGGGGAAAGTTTAAAGGTGATGTGAGAGGCACGTTTTTTGCCAAGAGTGTGATTAAGCGCCTAGAATGCTCTGGCAAAGGAGCTGGTAGAAGCAGATACAATAATAATGTTTAGTCGGCATCTTAACAGACACATGAATAGGCAAGGAATAGAGGGCTACTGACTGCATAGAGGCCAGGGCTTTTTAGTTTAGGAAGGCATCCTGTTGATGGGCTAAAGGGCTTACTGTTGTGCTATACTTTTGCTTTGTTCGTGTGTGAAGAAAAACCAGTGTTAACGTATTGAGCCCTGTGACCCTTCTTCAGAACACTTCACACCATTTTAAAAAATATACTACTCTTCTATTCCTACAACCAAATTGAATAATCTCTCATTACACCACTTCATGTTTCATCTGCCATCTTTTTGCCCTCTTGTTTAATTGGGTTCTTTATCCTTTTTTTACAGCATGTAGTCCCACCTAACTTTGTTCTGTCAATCAGCAGTTATTCATTACTCTCTACCTCTTCTTCTAAGTTATTAAAATAGATTGTGAATTACTGAGGTTCCAGCACTGATCCATGCATTGCTCTACTAGTCACAGTGTGGAAATATGAGAATGCCCACTTATCTCTATTTTCTGCTTCCTGTCCATTAACCAAGCCTCTAACCATGCAAATATATTGTCCCAAAATCTGTGCACCCTCATCTTGCATATTAACCACGTGTATGGTACTTCATTGAAGGCCTTTTGGAAATTCAAGTATACCCCATTGACAAGTTTCCCTGTATCTATCTTACAAGCTACATCTTCAAAAAGCTTGATCATAAATATGTCACAGAGACAATTTCTCTTGCTGGCACATAAGGATTTTTAAATGTTAAAGAGGAAATGCTAGTCAGGGCTCACTGTCTTTCTTCAAATAATGCCACTGGATCTTGAACAAATACCCTTGAAATAATATTTCATCTACAGGAACATTTCTGGTGACACATGCTCTGTCAAAATTGCAAAGAAGTATCAGCCCAGATTAAACATTCAAACTCTGGAGCAGGGCTTAACCCATAATATATATGAGACAGAGGTAAAATCCACGATGCAGCCACAATGGGCTAAATAGCCTCTCTCTGCACATTAACAACTCTATGATTCTATGAGAGTGCCGCAGCTGAGCCATGTTGGCAGTATATGACAATGTTTGCTGTCACTGTGTTGTGCTACGTGGCACGAAATGACCAGCATCTCAGGTAAACAAGAACAGTATCATTCTGAATTTCCATGCCACCATCATCTGTGGACATTTGCCAGAAGATTTACTGGAACCAACTTCCATGCAATAAATACTTGTCACTCTTTAAAAAATTGCATTTCTGTAATACTTTGCCTTTACTCAGGGCATGGAGAAGTACTTTATAGACAACTACATATTCCTGAATTGTAGTCACTGTACTGCCGGAAACGTGACATGGTGAATTTGGTGGAAAGCCCTTTTACTTATAGTTCAGCAAAGGCCAGCACTAGTAGCAACAAACCCAAATGGACTTTCAGGAAGTGTAAGGCATTATGGACAGCATAATGATTCTATGCATCTGCTTACAGACCTGGATCCCAAATGATCAAGAAGGCAACCACTCCTTCAGATTATAGCACCATGTCTGTTTGCAATTAGCCTCACGTCTAATGACATTAAGAAGAATAGAATTCTCAGAGCACAAAGAAAGCATAGGTTAGTTATTTTAGCAGAATTTATGAAGAATAAGTCTTTTGTCTTTTAAAGATAGCTTTAACCTCATAAATTACTTGATGCAACCTAACCTATATCCAATTAGGCACAATAATGATACAGATAGCTTACTGTCCACTTGCTATTTCAAAGCTTGCTGGATCTTGACTCATAATCTGAAGCAGCTGGGCACAGTTCAATACTTGGTCAACACTAATCTTTCCACGCTGGAGTAACTTCCAAGTAGCATGCACAACCTTTAATGACAACCTCTCCATAAGTGATTTGAGCCTGGATGGCATTAAAATGAGCCTAGGTTTATATAGAGATGCCAAACAGGGTAATCCCTATAGAAAAGGGGCAAAGTTATTTTGTAGAACGGAAGTTGACTATTTCTGCAAAAAAGACACATTGCTGAAGCATTTCATCCTCCAGTCATCAGGCAACATTTGCAAGTAATACCAAAGTTAAGATGAAGCAATATTTAAACTGTATGAGAGGAGAGTGCTAATTGATTGGAAAGTGGACTCCTGTGAGTCAGTGTTAACGTGGCAAATGCCCCAAGATCAGGACCAGGAGTTAAAAGTTCAAGGTACTCAATATTCCAAAAGGATAGACAAAAAAGAGCAGGAGGTAGAGTTGTTTTATTCGTTAAGGATGACATCAAGACTCTATTAAGAAATTATGTTGACTTTAGGAACCAAAATGTTGAATCAGCCTGGGTGGAAATAAAAACAGGGCATGGTATAAACCATTAAATGAGAGATTGTGAGAAGGGCACAATGATAATTATGGGTTATTTGAACATGTGTATTGATTGGATTGATCAACTTGGCAAGGGTGGCCTCGAAGGAAGGCTCATAGCGTGTATGAGGGTTTGTTTCTTAAAGCGACATGTCATGGAGTCAACCAGATAGCTGGCTATTTTAGATTTGGTATTATGTAGTGAGGCAGGGTTGATAAATGGCCTTCTCGTTAAGGACCTTCTTGGAAAGAGTGATCACAACATGCTAGAGTTTCAAATTGAGATTGCTTTCACTTTTTCAGAGTCAAATACAACAGTTTGACTGTTAGGCAAAAGTAATTATACAGGCCTGAGGATGGAGTTGGCCTAAGTGGACTATGGAAAAAATATTAAAGGGCATGACAGTTGAAGAGCAGTGGCAAATGCTTAGGGAGCTACCTCTCAATTAAAGCATATTTCTGAGAGGGAGAGGAATTGTAATAAGGTGAAAAATCATCCATGGCTTAATAAGGAAGTCAAGAATTACATAAAGGCAAAAACTGGGGTATATCATACTGCTAAAATCAGTGGCACTCTGGAGGACTGGGAGAACTTTAATAACCTTTTGCTGATGTTTAAAAACAAAACTGAAAGAGCTAAGATAAACTATGAAAGGAAACAAGCAGAAAACATAAAAACTGATAGCAAAGTATAGAGAATGGAAGAGAATTACGAATGTAAATGTTGACCCTTTAGAGGATGACAATGGCGAGATAATAATGGGAAACTCAGAAATGGCAGAGGCACTAAACCAATATTTTGTCTGTCTTTTTGCAGTGGAAGATAATATTTTCTTCCAAAAACTTGCGGTTACTACAGTGGAACTTAGAATCATAAAGTCATAGATTCCTACAGTACGGATTCAGGCCCTTTGGCCCAGCTGGCCCATGCCAACCAAAATGTCCATCCACACTAACCCCATTTCCCTGCACTTGGCCCATGTCCTTCTAAACCTTTCCTATCCATGTTTTTGTCCAAATTCCTTTTAAATGTTGTTAATGTACCTGCCTCACCCACTTCCGCTGGCAGCTCATTCCATATGCGGGCTTTAAAAGCTCTGTGTAAAAGAAGTTGTCCCTCAGGCTCCCATGTATTCTTTCCCCTCTTACCTTAAACTGATGCCTCACTTTCCCAGCCTAAGGAAACATACAGAGTGCATTCACTGTATCCATGCCTCTCATGATCTTAAATGCTTCTATAAGATGTCCCCTCAGTCTCCTATGCTGTAAGGAAAAAAGTCCTAGTTTATCCAACATGTCCCTATAACTCAGTCCCTTGAGTCCTGGCAACATCCTTGTAAATTTCTTCTACACTCTTTCCAGTTTAATAACATCCTTCCTATAGTAAGGTGACCAAAACTGAACATAATACTCCAAGTGCGGCCTCACCAACATTCTATACAGCTGCAACATATCTTCCCAACCTCTGTACTCAGTGTCCTGACTGATGAAGACCAGTGTGTCAAAAGCCTTCTACGCTGTTCTGTCTACCTGTGACTCCACTTTTAGAGAACCGTGCACCTGAACGCCAAGGTCCCTCTGTCCCACTATGCTCCTTAAGGCCCTACCATTCACCATGAAACTCCTACTTGGATTTGACTTTCCAAAATGCAACACCTCATTCTTATCTATATTAAAATCCATTTACCATTTCTCAGCCCACTTCCCCAGCTGATCAAAATCCTACTGCAGTTTCTGATAACCTTGTTCATTGTCCATGATACCTATTTTAGTGTCATCCACAAGTTAATAATTATGCCTTGTACATTGTCATCCAAATCGTTGATATAGATATAAATGGAAACTTGTTGAAATTACTATAACTAGGGAGGAGGTATTAAGTAAACAGATGGGATTAAAGGCAGTTAAGTCTTTCAGGTTTAATGGCCTGCACCCTAGAATCTTAAAGGAGATGGCAGCAGAGAAAGTGGATGCATGAGTTATGATTTTCCAAAATTCCTTGAATTCTGGAAAGGTACCAGTGGATTGGAAACATGCTAATTTGACACCCTTATTCAAAAAAGGAAATAGGCAAAAAATAGGAAACTTTAGACTATTTAGTTCGACCTACATAATGGGGAAGTTACTAGAGTCAATCATAATGGAGGAGATAACTGAACACCTGCAAAACAATCAATTCACTAATGGCAGCATGGTTTCAAGAAGGGCAGGTCTTGCTTGACGAACTTGCTGGAGTTCTTTGAGGGTGCAACCAGCAAGTTAGATAATGGAGATGCTTTGGATGTGGTATATCTAGTCTTTCCACAAGGCATTTAAGATCATAAGACATAGGAGTGGAAGTAAGGCCATTCGGCCCACCAAGTCCATTCCACCATTTAAATCATGGCTGATGGGCATTTCAACACCACTTCCCTGCACTCTCCCCGTGGCCCTTGATTCCTTCTGAGATCAAGAATTTGTCGAACTCTGCCTTGAAGGTATCCAACGTCCCGGCCTCCTCTGCACTCTGCGGCAATGAATTCCACAAGCCCACCACTCTCTGGCTGAAGAAATGTCGTCTCATTTCAGTTTGAAATTTACCCCCTCTAATTTTAAGGCTGTGCCCACGGGTCCTAGTCTCCCCGCCTAACGGAAACAACTTCCTAGCGTCCACCCCTTCTAAACCATACATTTGACAAGGTGCCACATAAGTCTGATCCAGAAGGTTAGATACCAAGGGTTAAGGGTAGTGTATTGGCTTGGATAGCAGATTGGCTGACTGACAGAAAGCAAGGGGTTGGGATAATTAGATGGTGAATTGTAAGTAATGGGGTGTTACAGGGTTCAGTTCTCCATTGTCAACTATTTACAATCTGTATAAATGATCTGCGAGTAGGGACAGAGTATAACATAGCAAAATTCCTGGATAATACTAAAATAAGTGAGAAAACAGGCAGTGATAAGGGAGGGTTGGAGTTTACAATTGGATATTCATAGGAAAATGAGCCAGAATATGGCAGATGGAGTTTAATGTGGATAAATGTGAGGTTGCCCATTTTGGCCAGAAAAATAAAAGGGCAAATTATTATCTAAATGGGAAACAGATTCAAAGTGCATCTGTGCAGAGGGATCCAGGGCTCTTTGTGCATGAATTGCAGAAATTGGCTATGCAGTTGCAGCAAATATTAAGAAAGGCAAATAGAATCCTGGCATTTATTGCAAAAATACTATAGAAGTAAAGAAGTGTTGTTATAATTGTGTCAGGTGTTTTTGAGACCACACCCGAAGTATTGTGTCCAGTTTTGGTCTCCTTATTTGAGGAAGGATGTGGTAGTACTGGAGGTAGTTCAAAGGGGGTTGAATCCAGGAATGAAAGGGCTGTTGTACCAGGAGTGTTTGAAGAGCTCTGGCTTACCCACCAGAGTTCGGAAGGATTAGCAGGGATCTGATTGAGGTATATGAAATGTTAAAGGAGATTGATATGGCACACATTGAACAGATGTTCCCCCTTAATAGGACAAGCTCTAACAAGAGGTCATAGATATATAGTAAGAGGAGGTACTTTCAAAACTGAGATGAGGAGAAACTACTTCTCTGAGGGTTGAGAGTCTGTGGAACTCACCACCTCAGAGTGCAGTGGAGGCGGAATTAATCAACAGATTCAAGAAAGAAATAGATATGTTTCTGATGAAATGTGGGATAAAGGGCTATGGGAAGCAGACAGGAAAGTAGAGTTGAGACCGGGATAAGATCAGCCATGATCATGTTAAATGGCAGGGCAGGCTCAAGGGGCTGAACTACCTACTCCCATTCCTAATTTCCTATGTTCCCATGTACCATAGACCATTACAACAAAGAAAGAGACCATTCAACCTCTCACGTTCACAGCAGCTGAATAAAGTAGCCACCCATTCTAAATGCACTTTCCAGCACCTGGTCTTCTGATTTGCAAGTTATAGCACTTCAGGTGCAGGTCCAGATTCCTTTGAAATGAGTGGAGGCTTTCCAGTTTAATCAACAAGCAGGGCAGTGAATTCCAGATACTCAGCATATCTGGGCTGGATTAAAAAGTTTTGCCCAATGTTATCTTTAATCCTTCTACCAATCACGCTACATCTGTCCCACCAAAAATGATGACTGTCAGTTTACTGCCAAACATTTTTTAAGTTTTCAATGTAGATTGACACTGATCTGTCAATGCATTGCCTTGGGAAATGAATCAGAGAATGAGTGTGACCTATTTTGTTACATTAAAGCATGCACATATTCATGTTAAAGCAGTGTGCATATATGATATTTCTTAAACCGTGTCTTATTTTCTCTTCTGTATTGTTGAAAAAAATCTCACTAAATTGAAATCAGAGTTTATGGTTCCTCTGAAAGATATAGAGTAGTAAATTACATCAGGGCAAACCAATGATGTACTGCAATGATGGAAACCAAAGGCATTTATGTTACAGGAGATAGATTTCTGGTTGTAATGACCATGTGTTTATTGCCTGCCATATGGAAGGCTTACATCTAAGAAACGGTCCCTAAAGCCTTAAAATGTTTGTGGCAAATTCTCCATTCCACCCCAGTGCCACTGCAACCGAACCAAACAACTGACCTGTGGGGAAATTTGTAGTTATTATCTTTAAAAGATTCTTAAATATAATAATACTGATTGAATGAGATGTATGGAATGTCATGATGATAGGATCATCTAGTTTTACCTTGATCTGTACATGAGCCAAAAATAAAAGAGACTGAATGGTTACAGCTACTTAGTTACATGGCACTTGTTCGGAATACCAATAAGTCCATGGAGCACTATTCATTTCTAAAGCACTGCGCTATGAAAAAATTGTTAATAATTAACAGCCTATCTATCAAATTGCTTAAATTAAAGCAAATGTACAATAAAATGAAACATCCAGCTGGCAACTGTTATGGGTCAGACAAGTCCTATGTACTGTAAATGGGTTTGTTTTGTAATAGAGCTTTTGTTCCCAAATGATAATTGAGTTATTATAGAATGAACAACTGAAACCAAACCACAAACGGTGTAAGGCCGACAGTTGCATTTTTTTTCCCCTGAACTCACATTTGGATTAGATTTTGATTGAAGCCTGTTTTATTACTCAACAAGGAGTCTCATCCAGAAAAGAATACATAATTCAATAGGAATTCAAAAAACTCCCACAGCCATTATAACCAACGCACTGACAAAACCAAATGTTAAAGAAACAATACGAGGTTCATTGATGACGTGCTGTGTTTTAACAAGAACTTATTTTTGTACCAGTTAAGAGGCTGATGATCTAAGTATCATTCTCTGTTACTGGGTGATATGAATACAATCAACTTTCGGTAACAATCATACATTCAATAAACATGGTTCATTAAGCAATATTAAGACTCTAAGATGTAAATAGCTGTTTTAAAAAATGATAAAGGTAGGTTACTGCTACCCTACTTCCACAATGCAAGTTGAATTTCTTAAGGGTGGCCCAATATATTAGCTTCTCAAAGTACTGCACTACTATTGGTGTCAGCTGTGGTATTGTGGTGAGATTTTGAGCAGAGATGAAAAACCACTCCCTCAAGACAATGATATCTTTCTGGAGACAAAGGGACCAGAACTGTACCCAGTACTCTAGGTGCAGTCAACTATCTCCTTAATAATTGAAGCAAAATTTCACTACTGTTCTCAAATCATCTCTCAAAAAAAAGTTTATATCACATTAGCCAGCCTACTAGCTTGCTGAAGGGTACGTGAAATCAGCTTCTTCGAAGTCAGATTCCCTGTGGTTCTGTTGAAGTTGTGAGAGTGGTTGCCACAGTTTTTTTAAAATAAGGCAATATGTGTGTTGTTTGAAGAAGTTTGAAAAGTGAGAAAGTAATTTTAAAGAGATAGTAGGAACTGCCGCTGCTGGACAATCCGAGATAACAAGGTGTAGAGCTGAATGAACACAGTAGACGAAGCAGCGTCAGTGGAGCAGGAAAGCTGACATTTCCAGTCTAGACCCTTTTTTCTGAAGAAGGGCTTAGACCAGAAAGGTCAGCTTTCCTGCTCCTCTGATTCTGCTTGGCCTGCTGTGTTCATGCAGTTCTACACCTCTGTTATCTAAAATAATTTTAAACATGCATGATTGAATCCTTGACAAGAAAAAATGTAGTTGTAATTTAAAATTGGTTTAAAACACACAAAGAATAAAACAGAAATGGACAGCCTGCCCCACCATTTCAAGGTATTTGGCAGGTGCACAATGCAATGTCCATTGAAAACACTGGACGGATGTCTGCAGTGAGGCCTATTTTTAAACTAATAATGTCATTATTCATGTTTGCTAAATAACATTGGCACAAAAATATCCTTTTTGAACCAACATGTCTGTTCTAAGAATTGTGATACTGGAATCTCCGTCCATAGAATATCCATTATAAAATGTCTAAAACTATAATTTTATTGGTTAGAATCAAGCTGCGTTATTTTTGTCACAATAAAGCTTAAGTGGTTAAGAAGAAGAGTTATCCATTTAGCCCTTTGAACCTACTCAGCCAATTAATGCAGTCATAGCTGACCAAACTGTTACATGTCTTTTACACATATTATCCCCTTAACCCTTTAAAGCATTGATGATCAGAAATCTCTAGCTTCAAACATATTCAAAGATTAAGTTTCCCCAGCACTCTGGAATTGAATATTCCAACGATACATAATCCTCTAAGTAGAGAAATTTGCCTTCCTTTCAGCCCTAAATGCATCCCTCTTTTCTCAAAAAGTTGTACCTGATAGTTCTCGACTCCCCAGTCAGGAGAAAATTCTTACCTGCATATACCCTGTCTATCCCCTTATATATTTTGTAGGCTTCAGTGAGATCACTTCTTATTCTTTGAAACTCTGGAGAATACAGGCACGGTTTTCCCCATCTTCCTTCATAGAAAAGTTCTACCATGCTGGACACAAGTCTGGTGAACCTTTGTTGAACTCCCTCAAGACAATGATATCTTTCTGGAGACAAAGGGGCCAGAACTGTACCCAGTACTCTAGGTGCAGTCGAACCTATCTCCTTAACAATTGAAGCAAAATTTCACTACTGCCGATCTCGAATCGTCTCTCAAAAAAAGTTTATATCACATTAGCCAGCCTACTAGCTTGCTGCATCTACATGTCAGACTTCAATATCTCATGGACAAGGACACCAGGTTCCTTTGCACATCTATTCTTTCACCATTAAATAGTAATGGTTTCCTGGCAATCTTATGGCCTTGTATCAGCTATTATTAGTCTCAATTACAGGTAGAAGAGGAAGGCAGCCTTTAATGTCATAGATTCACTGATTAGAATGCTCATTAAGATTCCAAGGAAGACCATACCATCCCTGTCATTACACGAGCTGAACCTGGGAAAACTGATGAAGGTGAAAATTAGTCATTTTAATTCAGTGAGGTGAAATGAGTGAAACTGGGAGAGACAGACAAAGATTAAAGAAAATCGAAAATAGACATGGAGAGAAAGAACTGGACAAAGTACTAGGGAAAAAATAGAAATTGCTGGAAAAACTTAGCAGGTCTGGCAGCATCTACGGAGAGAAATCAGAGTTAACATTTCGAGTTGACCAATCCTTCCTTAGAACTGCCTAAGAAAGTACTAGTGAACGCAGGCAGATGAAACAAGGACCATCAAAATTAAAACGAGGTAAAGATCTTCAATCACAATTTTTTTTTTCCAGATCTAACTGACTGGTTGATTCCCTCCTGATAGAATTACTTTGCTTCTCATGAAATTGTTCCTGTAAATCTTTCCTGTTGATTTCAATGTCCAATGTATTTGCTGGCAATTTAACAATGAGTGAAATAAGGGAGGACTTGCTTCACTGAAAGTACTCTTCCTGAGTGATTTGTTGGCAACATCTACATGTCAGACTTCAATATCTCATTGACAAGGACACCAGGTTCCTTTGCACATCTACTCTTTCACCATTAAATAGTAATGGTTTCCTGGCAATCTTATGGCCTTGTATCAGCTATTATTGGTCTCAATTACAGGTGGAAGAGGAAGGGAGTCTTTAATGTCATAGACCCACTGATTAGAATGCCTGGGGCCGCGACGTTAGATGCCTTCAAGGCAGAGATTGACAAATTCTTGATCTCACAAGGAATCAAGGGCTACGGGGAGAGTACGGGGAAGTGGAGTTGAAATGCCCATCAGCCATGATTTAAATGGCGCAAGGGACTTGATGGGCCGAATGGCCTTACTTCCACTCCTATCTCTTATGGTCTTATGCCAACTGACCTGCCAGGGCTTGTGCTGGTTGGATCTTGAAGTTCATAACCGTTGACTCGATTCATTTTGAAAGTGGGGCCTCATTGGCAGTCTCCAGATGCGGACAGAAAAGCAACACCAGAAGACAGTTGCAGGCCACTACAATATCAGACAAACTCACTGACTTTGACTTTGACTCACGAGAGGAAAATTCAACAGTTGGGGAACTGGGTCTCAGCTTGATTTCGGGGCTGATTCCACAGCTTTCAGAGAAGCCTCTGTGCTCCTCCTAATGCCACAAAACTAAATCCAAGCTTCCCTGTGAACATTTCTTTGGCTCCAAACATAGCTTACAAAGGTACAGCATTTGCAGAACATGGCCTATCTTGGATATCATGATGAAAGTTAATGAAGTGTCAGTATCTTTATTTGGAAATGTGAGCCATAAACCAGCTAAACCAGTCATAATTGTGTAAAGTTTAATGTTTGGTTGTATTTTCATATTGTGTGCATTACTATGGGAAGGAAATTTTAAGATTCATTATGGATTTGTTTCATGAGTGATACCAGGGTGTCTAAATTTTACTAACACAAAATTGTAGTGAGAGTTTGCAGCCTAGAAAGAGACCTTGTGCTGAACAGTGAAGGGTATTAGAAACAAGGATGGTAAAGAAAAAGAATCGAGAATCTGCTGTTGCCAAGCAACAACATCTCCTATGACAAGGGAGACAGAAAAATAAAACCATCCAGAAGATCAGGCAGTGTGTGCCGGTCAGTAAGAGTGAAAAGTTATGCTAGTTTGCAATCTTCCAAAGGTCAAAGCTGGGTAAATGTCATGAGCAGCTTTGAAGAAAACCAGAAACCACTGGATGCTGAAGGTATGCAAAATGTGTTTGTTGTGAAAGTGTTCAGAAGTCACTTAAAGGAAGGGTACAAAAAGCAGTTACAACCGTGCCAACTGGACAAGTAACTTGAAAATAAAGTCACGCTTACTATTCATTGAAGTTGAACTGTCTGTAAGGTTGTTGTTGAAGCAAAAGGGTTGAACCTTTATTTCTGATATTTGTATTGAGACTGTTTGAATATTTCTTGTATAATATATAGTAGTTTGATTTTTTTTATGTGTAATAAACTTTGATGGTCTTGTGTTCAAAATATAGTGGCAGTTTCTTGTGAATATGTTTGGTGAGTGGCCTCCATGCTAAACAAATAACAAAAATAAAGGTGATGGTTTATCAGACTAGGTTTTGATTTGAAACTTGATTTGTCTAGTATTAACATCAGCTGTGATCAGAGCAATCAGAACATGATTATGCCATTCAACGTGTTCAATCCTGTTCAACTGTTCAGTTAGATCATGGTTGATGGTGATGGTGTTGGCAGATTAGGCTACATTTTTGGAAACTGCAGTAACAGTGGGAAAGGCGCAGTACATAACCTACCCTCCATTTCAGCCATGCACTGAGTGTCAGTCTCTGTGCCAAATTTTGAAACGACTATTTCTGAGAATCATATCTTAAATTACCTTTCACTTCCTTGTGATCCCCTTTGGGATCTGGAAAAGTAACGCCCAGAATTTATTTTGCCACAGAGAAGGCAAAATAACAGAGACCTTTTTACAATGCAATTATTATTCATAAGAAACATACAACAACTTGCATATGTATTGGACATTCAACATAATAATGAGATTCACAGGAGCCCTACAAAAGAAAATTTGATGCAGAGTAATTTATCAAGGTACTATTATAGGTGACCAAGGTAGCTTGTAGGAATGTCATGAAGAAGGAGGCAGTGGTAGAGATTTGGAGAGATTTAGAAAACAAACTACAGACCTTGGCACCTTATGCAGTTCAAGGGTTATTTGCCAATGCTGCAACAAGATAAATCAGGAATGCAGAAATATCACAATTGTATGCATGTAGAAACTTTAAAGGATTTTGGGCTGGAAATATTTACAGAGATAGAAAAGTGCAAGGCTATGGAATAATTTGAAAATAAGGATGAGAATTCTAAAGTTGAGGCATTGACAGATTGAAGCCACTTTAGCTCAGCAATCCCAGAGAGGGATGATAAATAAAAGAAAAGTGATGTGAATTATACCAAGGACTGATGTGTTTTGGCTGTTAACGCAATGTGGAGATGGAGGAGCAGGAAAGTAGGAAAAGGTTCCTCACCCAAAACATCAACTTTTCTCTCCTCCAGCTCCACACTGCGTTATTTCGGACTCCAGCATCAGCAGTTCTTGCTATCGTGGTGTTTTGGCTAAGTTCACATTTATGAAGGGTACAAACTGGGAAGCATACAAGCAGAATATTGGAATCATCAAGTCTTGAGGTAAGAAAGGCATAGATGAGAGTTTAAGCAACAGCTCAGTTGAAGCAGGAAATGTATTGAACAAGGATGTAGAAGTGGAAGTAATGGTCTTGGTGATTAAGAGGGTGTAGGAAGTAATGTGGATGACTGGAAATCATGCAATATCAGAAATTGTGTGTATATGTAGTATTAGTTATGAACACATAATTAGTAAGGAAGACTAAGATGAGCGGTTTGTGAATTATAAGATTTACTTATCAATTAATTGCTACAAACTTCTATAAACTGTAGAAAGAAATCACAAAAAATTGAGAATTGGTAGAATATTTTATCAATTTTTAATAAAAATATACATGTCATATAAAAATATCAGATTTAAAATGAAAGTTAAAGTAATTTTGATTACTATTATACACAATGGAGCACAATAGTGAACAATTCTGTACTCTCGAGAATCTTTTTTCCCTGAAATCTTTGCATCTGCACAATTAAAGGCTATGCTCTACATTCATTTATTTTGGAGAGATGGTGATTGTTTAAAAAAATGTTATGTTAGAGCAAAGTATTTGTGGGGTCCATGAAACAATAAATTGTATATTGTTTCAAGCATTATTTAATCTCTTGAATTCCGTGTGAATCAATATACTTCCTTGTACATGAACTTTAATGCCAGGTTTCCAGAGTAATATGTGAATCCTATGACCTGAATTCTAATTAATTCTTACTACTATTTACAATGTGAGAATTCACAGTTGCAGGAGCACATTATCCAGTACACCATACAGGTGTGATTTGCAATCCCTTCCTCATTCACAGATACACCTGCACAAATAAACAGATTTGGTAAAATGCATATAAACTCTAACTGTGCCTCTTAATTTTTATCATCAGCAGCAGAAGAATGAAGGGAGAGATTATGACATCTTCCAATTGTTAGAACATAAACAGACATGCAGAACCATTGATGATAGAAGGGTACATAATAATTTTAAAATATATAACTTCTTGAAATGAAGATTGAAATGGCTGTGAGGAAGATTAGTGAAATTAAAGTCCACAAAAATGAAATGGGCCAATGGTCTTCCTTACTGGTGTAAGATTACATGGGTCAAATTTTCAGGCCTCTTGTCCTGTGGCTATTGAACAAAAGTTGACTGAAAATCTTGGGAAAGAGCCTCAGTATGGATGTGGAAATCATGTGGCTTGCCAATGGATAATACACATAAAATCCCAATTGCAATGTGAGGGGAATACTGCCTGAAATACTTCTGATACCTGTCCAGAATCAGTTCACAGTTCCAGCCAGAAGATTCAAAAGCTAAATCTATGCTTTCTTTTATAAGGTCAATTGGAGCAGCTGTGACCCTTCAGATGTCACTAAATGTCACTTTAATTTTGCTAGAAGGCTCAATTTAACAAATTCTTTTTGCAGTATTCAGAGTAGCTCTACATTCCCATTCTTGCAAAAATTAACTAACGGGGGGACTCCACAAACTGGTAATACTAGAGTGTAATCGTGGATGTTGAAACACATGGACTTAAATGTAGTTTTACATTTTACATTTACATTACAGATTTACATTTCTACTTCACATTATTGTACCTGACAGTGTAAATTATTCCAGCAAAACCAAGCATTTAAGTTTCACTGTTGTCATAGAATTTTGAAGTACTTTATATCATTTACCCTCCACAAGAAACCTTGGTATTTTTAAAAGAACATCGTGATGTTATTAAATCTTATTGGGACCTGGTGAAAGCCAAGAATGGTATTAGCTTTCCAAGACCAGTAGGGGTCGCCTTTGTTAAACACATGATGCGAGACATGGCCTGAGACACATAGTTGCATACATACTAAGATAACAAAGTGTGAAGCTGGATGAACACAGCAGGCCAAGCAGCATCTCAGGAGCACAAAGGCTGACGTTTCGGGCCTAGACCCTTCTTCATCCAGAACATTCAGACCCTTCAGAAGCGTTTCTCCCTGTGAGTCCTGAAGCAGACACTCGCTGCCGTGCGCCGGCATCTCCAGGCACTGCAATCCAACCTGCCCCAGTAGGATGAAGGGTCTAGGCCCGAAACGTCAGCCTTTGTGCTCCTGAGATGTTGCTTGGCCTTCTGTGTTCATCCAGCTTCACACTTTGTTATCTTGGATTCTCCAGCATCTGCAGTTCCCATCATCTCTGATTGCATACATACTATCTGGCACACTTATGTAATGATGCACAACAGTATACGTACAATCACACAGATGCATATCTGTGCACACACAAAAGGCAAGGAACTACATAATGTAGACACCCGTAATACCCATAAATAGCTACGCTTATGTAAGACATACAAAAATAATAATAATCATTCGTTTAAGTCCCACATTGTGAGAGAAAACAGTTTTGGCAATAAGAATCAAATTGCAACTATCATCAAAATGCAAAAGTTACTAATTAAGAGTAAAATGAAGGCAGTTGTGAAAGAACAAACAACTGCAGAGGAAATAAGTAGCAGCCTCTTAAATTAATATGTAAGCAGAGTGCTGGGTGAATGTTACAGATTTATTAATGAACATTTGCCCAGAGTTGATCAATAAGACTTCAGTAAACATTTAATTATTTTAATTTATTACAGTAAATAAGGATTAATTTAAAGTTATTGAGAAGGGATAACCGGATTTATGAGAAGAGCTTAAGAAGCGTTTTATGCAATTTACGTTAGATTTTAAAAAGCCGTTTCAAGAGCACATTAGTAGTCTGTACCAAAGGGAAAACAAAATAGACAGGCAAAAAAAAAGGAAAGCCAAGGAAATTAAAACAAAATCCTACACGTTCATCATAGAACATCCTAAATTGCTTCTCTTTGAATTGGAATTATGGGACGAGATAAAGCTAATCCCATGGAGGTGCATTCAGAGTCACAGAATTTTCACAGTGCGTGGTGAGGTCATTCAGCCCATCATGTCTGTACCAGCTCTCCGAATGAACATTTCCCTTAGTGACATTCTCTTGCCTTCTCCCCACAAGCCTGCACGTTGTTTCTTTTCAAACAATAATCTAGTTCCCTTTTCAATGCTTCAATTGAACCTACCTGTACCACACATTCAGGCAGTTCATCCCAGACCCCAACCATTTTGCTGCGTTGAAAAGATTTCTCTCACATTGCTTTTGCTTCCTTTGCCGATTACTTTAAATTTAAATACAACCCCTTGAAAAGGTGACACACCAAATTTCCAAGCTGAATTTGACTCACCCAAACTGATTTATAAAGCAAAACTAACACAGAGAAAGATAAATCAAGAAGGGATTGAAAGAAAAATCAATAAGGTGTCTGCTTGTCCAAAAAACATTAAATAGACCTTACTTTGTGCTAGGTCAGTTTAAATCGAAGAGCAGACAAACCTAGCTCCACAGAGATACAACTAACTGCTTTTCCTTGAATGATGCACACATCAAAAGTTTTTATCTGATTTTTAAATCAATGTGCACTGAGACAGCAAACAAAATCAAAATATTAGGTCAGGGAAAATTCTGTGTACCTGGTAAGCACTAAACATGGTCAATGGGCTAAATCATGACATATGCAGTTAGAGCTGTGGAATTGAACATTGTGCAATGCTGCGGAGGTCCATCCAGTGTTCTACCACGCAGGAGGAGCTAGTACAATCTCAGGGAAAGCTGATTCGTACACAACAATTTTGGATGGATCAAATCAAACAAGCAAACCTTTTTGAAATAATTACATTAAATTTTAACAGTAAGATAATTTTATAAAAATAAAAATACCAAGCAGGGCCGACTGCTCATATAACACAGCAAATGGGTATTCCATGGAAAGGTTGGAAATGGAAAAGCCAGAAGATAGAGAGAGGTTATTAACTGAGAATTATTCTAACTTTTTGTAATGATTGATGACATCATATATGAAATATTGCCCTCTCTTTCTGGTATTTGATTTTGAAAAAGAGACATGTGTTGGAGAAGATTCAGAAGATAAAAAATAAAAGATCATCTGTATCTTATTCCCAAGCTATGTTAAGAACTCTCAGAGAAGAGGAATTTAAGAAGGAAGGTGTTTCAGTTTTCCAAAGTACTCAAAAAACTTGCATTTACATAGCACTTTTCACAATCACAGGACATCTCAAAGTGCTTTATAGCCAATGAAGTACTTCTGAAGTGTAACCATTGTTATAATATAAGAAACACAGCAGCCAATATGTGCACAGCAAACTCTCTCACACTGAGCAATGTGATAATGACCAAATAATCTGTTTTGAAAGGAATGGATTACATGGATGCTAATTTGGTTTGGACCATGAACACAGGACAAATGCACATGAATAGCAAATTAACAAACCTCAAGCAAGAGTTGAGTTTGGATTATTTTTGTCCACAGTGGGTGTGTTGAATTAATTCTCAGAAGAATGGTCAGTGTTGTATAGATTAACATCTTTTCAAAGTATCATTGTAAGTACAGAAAACAGTGTTAGTATTTTTGTGAAATATGAAGTACTTGTGCATTAATATAGCACCTTTCACAGGATGCCCAAAATTCTTAACATCCAATGTGAATTATTAGGCTGTAATCAGTCAATAAAAGGAAAACCATATTTTCCCACAACAATGTTCCATGAGTCAAACAAGATTGTTCATTTTCAGGATTTGATAAAGAGATATATAATGATCTGGACATTGGGGAGAATTCTTCCGTTCATTTAAACTGGTGCCATTGGATATTGTACATTCACTTGTGGAGGTAGACAGCACTTCAACTCCTACAAATGTCAGTGCTTCTGGCAGTGCACAATTCACTCACATGCTGCGCTGAATTGTCTGTCTAGAGTTTGACAACTGGATTGGGTCTGAACCTGCAATCTTCTGACTCTGAGAGCTACTACTGAGCCAAGGCACTATCCTTTGCTATTATGCTAAAGAAAATAGCCAGTGAATGCAGGATTAGACAGACCATCTGAAATTGTCTGTTATTTACATGTGGTGAGCAGGAGTCACTTTTCAGTTTTCCTCCTAAAGTCAAAATTATTGGTATGTTTGACACGGGTATGGAACAAGGAGAATTTGTCAGTGATAGTTATTGACACTTTATTAACAACATTGTATACCTTTAATTAATAAAGCCATAGCCCGATTAGATAACAGACAATGAAAAAACACACACAATAGTGAATGAACGAAAGATGCATGCGTATGGAATTTTCTTTTGCTAGGATTCGAGGCATGTTTTGAAATAATTTCCTGGAATACTGAACCAGGTTCTAGAATGAACTAAAATTGCAATCTCATTATCAGTTCGGGTAACATGACCAGTCCTATCTAAATCTGCTCATAAGCCTGAATTGTGACAATATTCAATTTCGAGTAATGTTTCGATGTATCATTTTTTTTTCAGGGCGGAGTTAGATCTTGCAGAGTTAAAGCGCCAATAACACAGCTCGGCGGCATTACTGATCTAACTTGGGATTAAGCAACAGACCAAGTTAAAAAGAAAACCAAGAATTCTGTAACTCGGAAACGGATTGAGGTCAAGAATGGATAACAGAGAATTTGAGACTGGACAGAAACCTCCAGTTCTGGGGTCATTACGAGGTCGGCAACGTGTACTAGAAGTCCAAGTCAGCGTGTTTTTCTCACCTCCCTTTCCTCGGAGAAATACGGAAAGGTAGACTGGCAGTGGAAACATTTCATCGAGAGTTTAAATGGTTTAATATTTTGAAGTGTCACATCCCGTAAGTTACGAGTACTGTCATTGTTTTGCTAATAGCTTTAAGAGATGCTGGTGGTGCTCAATCTCTACCGACATCTAGTTTTGATGAAAAGTCATCGTCCTGAAATGTGCTAACTGTGTTTCTCTCTCCACAGATGCTGGCTGACCTGCTGCATAATTCCAGCAGCTCCTGTCCCTCGATAGGTCTTGCCGAGGCAGTGGCACTGCCCAGGCACTGACTGAGCTGAGACCCGCTGCTCAGAGTGAGCCTGTTCTGGGCACCACACTAAAGGCAATTGTTCAAACACCGTTTGATTCTCTTCCAAACTTTAGTGATCTGATGTGCATTTCTGAAAAAGAGAATAATCTATTCTTATATATTAAAAACTGCGAACTTATTTTTAAAAATCCCAAAACTAAAGTTCAAACGAACAAGAAGTAATAGGAAGAACTCGAGCCTAATGCTAAAGGAAACTCAAATTGAAATTTTCAAAGCTTGGATCTGCGCTAATAATTCAATTTGTCTGAAAGTTATCTGTCCGTTATTATTCACCTCGGTTTGGTGAGTGGGACCACACCACAATCTGCCTATAATGATCTCAGCACTTACCAAAATAAAAACTTGACAATATCTAACTTCAAACAACTTTTTTTTCTCCCTTTGTAATGGGACACGTCTCAATAAATCCGATGAGTTGTCTTCTCGATAGTTCACGCGCTGAAACAAAACAAGTTACTTCAAGACATATTCGAACCGATTTCAGGTATGTGCCAAGTGATGTCTCCGTAAAATGATTCCCTAAAGTACGGGTGCAGAGATTGTCACTGTGGAATGATACTCACTACAGGCAACCTAAATGGAGATAGTACCTGAGGAGAGGTGGCAGATAAAACGGATTAAGTAAGGACCCCGATGCAACAGCATTTCCGAACACGCATTCTAGATTTAAAGTTTTAACCTCTGGTAATTCACCAAAGCAAATTAGTGTTTTACTTGAATTGATCTCGCATTAATATTCTAAAATATCTTCTTCCAAATGACCCAATTGTTCCAACCCACCTGAAAGTGTTTTCTTCCCTCTCTCTAACGTTGTGACAAGTGGGCTTATTGTTTTGTTTCATTTTGCATTTTCACATGCGCCGGCAAAATGATGTTGCCTGTTCGGTTACACTTGACTTCCGAGCACAGCACCGGTTCTCACTGCGAGAATTGTGTTTTGCTTCATGTTTGGTGGCGGCGAAAGAGTGGATAATTGGATGCCAGTCTGTAACGTACCGTTTAAAAGTACTCATCACCAAGAAGGAGCTCTGCAAGGAGACGTTGAACGTCTTCCAATTGAAATAAAAAGCGTTGGTGAATTTTTAATTTTAAAAATATTGAATATGATGTTATTTAACTTCTTTAGTGGTGATATGAGTTGTAAATAGGCCTAAAGGATGTTGGGTTCCCTGAGATATTGCTATGCGCCATTTTTTTATTCGGTATTGATTAAAGTAATCAGGAGTTTTTTCAAAAGAAAGGAAATCGAGATAACAGAATTTCAGCATATCATTAAGGATAACATGCAGTTAATTTTGCATGAATGTAATCGTGCTTGCAATGAAGTGTTAATTTGCATGAAATACCGAGCCCAGTATAAGAGGACAAAAATCACTAATTAGGATTGCAGAGTGTCTTGTAAGCTTCAAGCACTGTTTCAAGTGCCTGGCTGATGCAGAAACGCTTTTATGCAAATCTGTGGCAGGACATAGCAATTTGAATTTTTATAAAATAAATGATATATATATATATAGAAAAATGATCATTCAGATGTTAGTGGGGTTTCGCGTTTAATTAAACTAGGGAACATACCAAATTCAAATCGACCTCTAGTTTAAATTCAAATGTTAAAATGAGAACCATAAGGCTGAAGAGCGATTGGGATGAAAGGATCTTTCAATTATGAGGCTAAATGCTCTGCTAAATTCACTCTCCTTTATTAAGATGAGCACCGGGATAGAGGTGCATATTAACGGCTAATGTGATACACAGTCAAAATGGGTTTTAGTTACCTCTCTGCATTTGAATATTCTCCGCTGAAGCCAAGCCTGCGAAAAGAAACTGAAATTACATGTAAAGGTATAGATTATTACCCTGCACGAAAAGAAAGAGGGGTCGTAAAAGAAATGTTTCAATAGTTACAATGCTTTTACAATAAAGTCTTGAATTTATGAGATGTGAATAAAGCCAGTCGAACTTCTGAATGTTGTTGTGTCCAACTAATTTTAACGTCTGTTGCAACAAATCTGTGAGGTTACACGGGAGAGGTGCAGCCGGTTAGACGTTCCGGAATGAGGAAATGATCTGTACTACTCTTCTGTCAGAAACCATCACGTACGTAAGGTCTCGAAATTGCTACTAAACTAGTCATGTAACTGCAGTTATGCATGAGGCCGATATGTGTACTGCCAGCTGAGTATTATTCTGAATCTGAAAATTGTCCAGTGTGTTGAAAATGATGCGGTAGAAGTCTGTGCGACTGTTCCTATTCTTCCACACAGCTTTCTTTATCATGCACGAGAGCTTGGTATATAGTACGTTCGTATGAAATTAAAGCAGACCATATGAAATGGCAATAGTGGTTAGGGAGGGGGAGTGGGGAGGGAAGATGTGACAAATGTGAGATCTTTTGGTCTAAAATATTACTCTCTACGTCGTGTGAGTCTCCCAACCCACCACGACCTCATATTCTTCTCTAGGTGTCTGACTCGAATGACAAAATAGCTTATTTTTCACTACATAGCTGGGAAATGTAGTGACTGATAATAGAGATTTCTCTTTCATTTTTTACGCTTGACTTAGTTATTGTTGCTTTTCTTTTCCCGTGATTCCTTCAGAGGATTAGCTCTGACTTCACCACTATTCGCGGTCAAAGTGCCCCAACTCTATATGACAATTGACGTGGATCAAGGGATTGCTAAGAACTGATTTGTGCCAGCGAACTCATCAAGTAGGCTGTTTGAGGCGCATAATAAAGGCGTTTTTGGTGAAAAGTATTCAGTGTAAAAAAAGGACCCGCACAAATTGCCTCTAACGTTTTAAAAAGTAACGCTCCAGCCATCAATAGCTCTTTTTTAACGGATTACAATTCTAGGAGTTGGAAACTGGAGCAAAAAGTAGCAGAGTTTCCATGCAGAGGGACTGCAGTCAGATATTTAATCGGTTTAGGATTTAGATAGATCAATAATTGATAGATGGTGGCCACGGAGAGGGGATCTTGCTAAACATACTTTAAGAGGTAAGCAGGTAATCGGGTAAAGCGGAAATCGACAATGATGACTATTTGAAGAGTTTTGCTTTTATTAAATTACATTTTCAGAAAAAGTCACCCATCATTTATACAACCAGCTTATTTGTGGCTACACGTAGGGGCTCCGAGTGAAAAGTTATTGAGGAATGAAGTTTTTTCTTTATCACCTAATCGAAGTTAATCTTCCCTAAGTGCGTGCTGTCTGCCTCCTCAATAAACTGGGTGGTTCTTCTGGGGTGCAGACAGGGCGATAATTAACAAACACGCAGCCGAGAGAAGCGCACAAAGGCCGCTTTGACTTCCTCGCTGCTGGTAGCCTCAAAGATGGTAGCAGCACATCTACTGCTCCCCCAGCTTTGTGTCGCCTCTACCCCACCCCCTTCACACAAGAAAACACAGACACACGGAGGAAGTGGGATACGTCTTGTTTCGTGACAAGACAGGAAGCAAACTTATTTCAAACTCTGCCAAAATTGGGAATCTTGCTAAACCATAGCCGACAAATTCTGCTGGGCGCTGACGTGCTGGCGTGAGGGGTGGGGCTGGGGAAAGGCGGTGGGGAAGTTTGGGGGTAAGGTGGTCCTGAAAAAAGTGTAGCACTGCCCACTGTGACCCACAGAAACGCCGGCTGTGACAGCTTGCGGATCAAACTAATCAAAGTTGTCAGCACAGCGCTGAACGTTATTACTGCAGCTCAACAATCCTCCAACCCCCCTCACCATTGCTATCATCAGAACCCTCTGAGCTGCCCTTTACACACACACACTCTCTCTCACACACACACACTTACATACACATACACACACACATTTACACATACACACACACGAACACACACACACGCTCACACATACACACACAGAGACACACACAAACGCGAACACACATGCACACACAGATGCACACACACACATTCAGACATACACGCGCGCGCACACACACACACATACATGCACACACACATTCACACATACACAAACACACACATTCACACAGAGACACACATACACACGCATTCACACATACACACTCAAACACACGCACACACACACATTCACACATACACGCACACACATACATGCACACACACATTCACACATACACAAACACACACATTCACACATACACACAGAGACACACATACACACACACGCATTCACACATACACACACAGAGACACACATATACACACACGCATTCACACATACACACACTCAAACACACACACACACCCTCAAACACACACACACACACACACACACACACACGTCAGTAGTGGCTCTTTCGGCAGACTACTGGAGGTAGCCCTTTGCAATTAGTGTTTGCCGAGGTAGCGAGCTCGTTTTGTGATAAGCACCTCCAAGGTGGCGCTTTCGTGAAATTGCTCTTTAAATAACTGTTTACCTCCTTGTTCGTAGCCAAGACTCAACCTTTGAAGAACAACGAGCTCGCATTTTTTTGCGTCAGGGCTCATTCACTCGGGTTCTTTGGTCGGACTTTCTTCTTTTCAATTCTCAGTGTGTTACACCAATTAAAGGACGACGTGCTGTAAATGTAATGGGCTGAGGGGTGATTGTTTTTGACAAGCAACAAAACACATAGATCCACCCATCAGATTAGGCGATTCAAGGGAGGTTCATGCTGGTCAATTGCTTGAATGGTTCATGAACTGTAATTCTGGGACTCGTGTGAAAAGGTCTCTTTGAAAAGGGAACGCGCAGCATCTGCAGGGAATGAGTCTAGCAATGGTCCTGGCTTGTCATTAGTAAAATAGATACCATCCACCTCATTTCATGATACTAAACACACCACCGCTAGAAATGACTTTCCGAAGAACAAAACCATATACCTGCATTTTAGTTTTTTGATTCGGATTTACAGTTTGTCCTGTTCTCAAACCCTCTTTTAAACATCTTGAAGTTGGAGTATATTGACTTTTCTGAAAAAACACGGTCGAGGTCCGAGACCTTTCAATTCCCACTTAGCATGTATTGACTGCTTTACCGTTTATTCCAGTTGTTTCGTATTGTCACGATCTGTTATTTGTGCCCTCTGTGTCTGTGTGTGAGAGAGAGAGAGTGCGTGTGTGTCTGTGTGTGTGAGAGTGTGTGTGCCTGTGTATGTGGGAGAGAGAGTGCGTGTGTGTCTGTGTGTGTGAGAGTGTGTGTGCCTGTGTATGTGGGAGAGAGAGTGCGTGTGTGTCTGTCTATGTGTGACTGTGTCTGTGTGTGTGATAGCGAGTGCGTGTATGTCTGTGTGTGCGCTGTCTGTGACTGTGTGTGCGCGCGTGTCTGTGTGTGCGCGTGTCTGTGTGCGCGCGTGTGTCTGGGTGTGCGCGCGTGTCTGTGTGTGTGCGCGTGTCTGTGTCCTTGTGTGTGTGTGTGTGTGTGTGTGTGTGCCTGTGTGTGTGTCTGTGTGTGCTTGTGTGTCTGTGTGGGTGTCTGTGACTGTGTGCGCGTGTCTGTGTGTGTGTCTGCGTCCATGTGTGTATGAGTGTGTTGGAACGGAATGAGAGTTGTGGCGACTGTAAATAAAGACTGCTCATATGTGGAGTTGTCACTTCAAGGGTTCCATGTGCAAGACGTATAAGAGAGAGAGATTGTCTAAATTTAACAGCGGATTCAGTGCTCTCACATCCCTCGTAATTTTAATCGCGATGCAACAAATTTGAGTTTACGAAGTAGGATGGCTCATAGTAAGCGAGGCTGCATTTGACCAAAACATTCACCCATAACTTACATATAGAAAAATTCACGATGGTCAATCTCCTCTGTTTAACTGTAGCTATTCCAGCAGGTTAGCAAAGGAGCCAAACATTGGAAACCCTTATACATTGAGACAGCTTACTAACCAGCCAATCATTCGTCTAGAATTGGGATGTCATTTTAAATAATGAGTAATATCTTGTAGTCTGACTGTGTTTTCCAGTTTGTAGTATGACTGTCTTCTACACGAATTTCAGTAACTTTGCTCCATTCCTTTTAACCGTAATTGACACCATACAATTTGAGGTATTTTGAAGCCTAGTGACAAAATTTATAGCCGTATGCAATAAACGTACCGCTTCTGATAGAATAGAATAGAATTTTTTTGTCACGAGTACTTTCACATGAAAAATACAGTGAAAAGTTTATAAGTCGCCCAACCACGACGCCTATATCAATGACACAAGTTATATATCATAATAAACAAAAGTAAAACTAACACAACAGGTTACCAGTTTCCGGGAAGGTATGTTCCCTGAGCAGCTTCGATATTTCATGTTCATAAATGTCTCAAACTTCATTGATTCTATCATGCCCTCCCGCCCAGCAGAACACAAACCGCTAATGGTCCCTGATCTTTCCATGTCAGCACTGAATTGTATGTTCATGTCGGTTCCGCTACCTTGTCAGGTAGCATCCTGTGCCGTGAGCCGTGCCTTTTTATTTTGGATTGTCAATTTTAAAACCTGAACAGAGATTAGTTTAAAGTGAAATGGGTTGGTCTGTGAGACATCACTGTCCTATAGACGACCTGGCACTTGCTTAAGGTGACCAAATTTTGGTTCAGCAAGTCTCCAAACGAGTACTTATGACGTCTGGTAGACTGAGCACATTGCTAACACTGATACACAAAGCCTCATGTTTACTAACCCATGTCCATTGTTGCGTTTGGAGGCACTTTCGATGCAATAATAACTCTTTCAAATGTTTAATTGAGTGTAGGCAGAGACTAATGAGAATTCAACAGACGCAGCGTAGGTTTGGTGCGACTGCTGCAAGTGTCCTATGAAGGGAAGGGGAAGGGGGAATGGAAATGAGCAGAAGGCAGTTCACAACGTGCAAAATATTACCTCCAAATAAGCAAATAGCTAAGGGGACGTGCGTCCAAACTTCCACTTGAAGCATTTATTTAAAAATGTCTTCACAAATTCCCATCTGAGCCTAGCATTTGTGAAATGATTCGTGCTTTCTGTTTCTCTGGTCCTACGGATGCCACCGATGTTCAAGCTGAAGTCGAATGATTAATGTAGAGGCGCGGATCACAAACGCGGTGTGCCACGCTGGCGTGGATACCTCATTTAACAAGCTCATACGGTGCATGGGATCCCTGTGTATGTATTAGGCGAATATATTTAAATATGTATTACACCAATCTATTGGCTGTTCCCTACGAATGTTCCTGTCACGATGCCAGATGCAGTGGCCATGGTATAAATGTTAGTATTAGTCAGACTGGCGTGGGGAAGCTTTTTATGCATTGGCGCAGTGGTACAATGCGATGAATTGATATAAATATAAAATGTAACGCCCTATTAGATGAAAAGAGGAAAGAGTCAGTGAGTTAATTAAACATTAAACAATTAAGCTATATCTGGACTCTGGTTTTTAGTACCAGAAGATTATTCCTGCGCCTCTTTGCTTGACAAACAGCCGAGCTCCGATGAGAAAGAAGGGGTCAAACAAGCCGTGCCTGAGAACCGAAATGTTAACTTCCAACGTTCTGCCAGTTTACCGGCTTGCGTCTCTCCCCGCAGGTTCACTCCATTACATCATGGCCAAAGTATGTTTGGATGGCCTGAGAATCAAAGCGCTGACAATTGGCGGCTATTTAATTCGACTGTATTCCTTGAAACTCACACTCACCGATTTTGAACTCTAGGTTGCGGGTAGGGGTGGGGGTAGTGGGAGGTGGGAAGAGGGACAGTTCTCTCCTCCTCAGTTTAACTAAACTACATTGTAATTGAGGCGGCCGGATCAAACAGTTGACCGCCAACCGCAGGTTTTCTACCCTTCAATAAAGCCACCTTAACGATTTTCCTAATTAATAGATAACATCTTCTACTGGGGATGAGAGCTGATGTATTCTGCTGCAGCTAATTCTTTGTTAACCTCCTAATTAACTTTTGTAGGTCACTCAGGTCTCCCCAACCTAAAGGAGAAGGGAGGCTTTGTGCTCCGAGTTGTAAACTTACTTTTTTTGGCTCGAATGAGAGATTAGGCACAAAAAGAGACTCAACTCAGGGCTGATTGTGACTGCACACAGCATCATTTCTCCCAGGATCATAAACCCACTTTATGTTCACCATTCTCCGTCAGTAATTGCGGTTGCAAGGGGGAGAGGGCTGTCTTGCTCTTCCGCCTTTTTTTTAAAGATGGCCACAAACATATAGACGATGTCTTAATTTACTTGTTAAAGGTCGGATAATAGATTTGTTGAATGAACTGGGCGAGTTGTATTTATTTAATGGATCCCTGACATTGTTTGGTGCAGAGCCCAACACTGTACAAAGTGACTGCACAGCTGAAGATTTCCACATAGATCAATCAGGTCCAGCTTCAAACTGAGATGCAGTCAGCGAAGTACAAACTGCCGCTTAGGAATGTTCCCTCTCTAGTAATGAATGAAATCTAGTATTTGGCCGTACAGTACAACGCTTTTTTTTCATGTGATTCTCCGGATCGCAGCAAATCAGCATTCGCAGCAAATCCTTTGCACTTTCCGTGGTGCCAGTACATTCCTGCACTTGTGTCTGTAAGAAAATGCGATTTTCTCACACTCATTAGAGACGTACCTAGACGCAAGAGAGAGTCAAGCTTCTCGTCTGTCCGCCACTCCGACAAGTCACCTCATAGAGCAAAAACACGGGGATGATTTTGAAAAGAAATTGACTTTTGTTTCGAGTTTGTGAAAACTCGGAATCAGGCCGGGGACAATGGGACTCCCCGTGGTGCTGAATGACTGGAGCCATCTCGAATCAGTCAGCCAAGGCACCAATTAATCCGCTCTTTGTAAGCTCCGAGCCAGCTCGGCCACAGCCACCACACTGCATTCGGCCATTGTTCAGACCTTCATGTGGCGGGATTTATCCGTTTCAACAGGAAAGTTTTGTCTAAAATAGTTCGAGCGGAAGTTTCTCACTCACAATTTGCCCCAAATAGATAGATTTGTCGTGGCCCAACCTGCAACAGGTTCGGCAACTGTTGTTGTGCAACATTGCAGAAGCAAACCTGTGTTTTGTTTTGATTGTTTTGTTTTTAATTCTTATTTTTCAATTTACGTATGGGCGCCTTTAATGTGCTGGCGTTGGACGAAATATATTAAATGGCTCTTGTTTCTCAAACTGAACGGCCCTCTCGACTATCACCTGTAGCCTATGGTAACCCTGTTGTACTCTCTGCATTTAGTTTAAATCCTTAAGCTTGTGGTACAGCCATTCGAGGGTGCAGGCACGCACTTGTTATTTTTGGATTCTGTTTCATTTACTATTAATTCATTGTAAAATACAAGTAAGGAACATTGCTCCCAACTGAAAAGTCATGTTCCTTTGGAGCCGAATTGCGTCCAGGACAGAACAACAGGAGGACCTTATCCCACAGACATAAATATTCAATGCTAGAACTCAACAAATCCAGACTTCTCCAATCAATAAATGTGGAGTTGGAAAAGCACAGCCTGTCAGACAGCATTCGAGGAGCAGGTCAGTCAGCTTTTCGGCTCGAAACGGTGATTTTCCCTGCTCCTCTGATGCTGTCTGACCAGCTGTGCTTTTTCGATTTAACATTTATTGACTCTAGCTTCCAGCATCTGCAAGTCCTTGCCGTCTCCTAGCCTTCTCCAGCATCGATTATCGATCACCTGGACTGAGTTGCGGAGTGGAGTTGCCGGTTTGGCTGGGATTCTTCTCTTTTCGTGCCCTGTTAACCCTCAGAGCAGTGCCCTGACGCATCGGGTGATCCAGGCGGGAAACATTGCAAGTGCCTTGCATCTTGGAAAAGTCCAGCCGACTCTAGGGTTCTCGTCGACTTTCCTATTACAGGCTTGTTCTTACATTCTTTCGCCTGAAGCCTTGCGTGGAGAAATTGTCGGCCCCATGCTGGGGAAGTAGAAACCAAACATGACCATTTCTGAGTACTCTCGTTCGGATTGAAGTATGTTAGTACAGAATCATTGAAGGGCTGCAGCATGGAAAGAGAGTATTCGGCCCGCCTTGTTTTTGTGGTTTCCTGCAAAAGCAGGAAGTGTCATTTAGTGTAATTTCTCCACCTGTTCCCGTAACGCTGTATGTTTTAAAAATCTTCAGGTAATTGTCCAACTGGCTGTTGAAAACCACGATTGAGGTTGCCTCTACGAAACCTCCGGACACCGCATCCCAGATCCTAACAACTCCAATAAAAACCTTTACCTGATGATCCAGTTGCCTCTTCTGTCAATCACATTAAATTTGCGTGTCCTGGAATTGGAAGTTTCTCACCATCTGCTTTGTCCAAACCGTTCACTATTAAACCTCACTTTTAGTTTCATCTGCAAGGAAAACATTCCCAGCTAACTCCATTCTATCCATGCAACTGAAGTAGCGCGTGCCTGGAAATATTCCCCTGAATCTTTTCTGCACCATCTCTAATGCCTTTACATCTTTTCTGAAGTATGGCTGCTTAAAACTGGGCACAATGCAAAGGTTGAGGCAGAACCAATGTTTTATAAAGGTTTCTAGTAACCTTCTCACCCTTTCACGCATGGACCGGTTAAAGCCTAATGCCCCGTGCCACCCCGTACTCAACCTGCACTGCCGACCTCATACATTCATAAATATCCCCAGGTCCCTCAGTTCCACCACCTCCTTTAAGGTTACACAATTTACTTTATATTGTCTTGCCTCTTTTTTAATGATAGCATTTCCTGCAATCATCAAATACTTTGTGTCCGATACTAGCCTTGGCTCAGTTTGTCGCAGTCTCGAATCAGGGTCAAAAAGTTCAAGGTTCAAGTTCCATTCCAGGGCATGCGCACAAACACCAGCGCCTACACTCTCGTGTGGTACTGAAGGAAAGCTGCACTGCCTTAGATCCTGTATTTTGGGCGAGATGTTAAACCGCGTTCAATCTGCTGAGTGTAAAAAAAAATCCAGGTGGTTTATAAGAGCCGGAGAGTTATTCCCTTTTGTCTGATAGATACGTATCCGTCAATCAACATCGCAAATGGAAAAAAAACAACTGATTACCTAGACACCATCACATTACTGTTTGTGAAAGCTTGCTGTGGGTAAAATGGTTGTTGTATTTCCTACATTGCAGCAATGACTGCTGTTCAAAAATGATCCTTTGCCTGTGAGATGATTTGAGACAGCTGATGATTGTGAAAATAGCTAAAAACGCAAGTCCATCTGATGAGTTACTGCACCAGTAAACTATCAATGGCTCCGATTAGGTGACTTGACTTTTACGTGAAAGATAGAGAAATATGATATTATCTCAGTAAGTGTACCCATGAAATGTGTACTTTGTGCACGATGCTCTGCAGAAATTGACCAGAGATCCTTAAAACACACCTTCCAAACCCATGACCACATCTATACAGAAAGACAAGAGCAACAAATACATGAAACATGCTGTCTGGAATTTCCTCCCCTAAAACATTGTGAGTCAGCCTACAGCACGTGGGCTACAGGGTTCAAGAAGACACCTCACCATCACCTTCGCAAGGGAGACGAGGGATGATTCACACTGGCGATATCCACGTTCCAGACGTGAATAAAAGATGGGCTGTCGCTATTGTCTTTTTTAAAAAAAACATCGTTTTTGTATCTTTGTCCTGAGTTTCATTTGGCTGTTTGTAGTGAATCAATCACATATTACAACCCGGAGCAAAAGTTCACTGACCAGTGAAGGAAATATTTGCAATTACGGAGTGTATTTCATACTCACAACCCAGAGTGACTTATTGTCAATGAAGTGTCTTTTTAACTGTAGTTACTGCTGCAACACAGAAAGGCCAGCAAAGTGTCCTGTGCCAAGCCCCACTAAGAAAAAGCGTGTGAAAGTGGCCCAATAGTCTGGATAAACATTGATATCAATTGATGAAACATATTAGCTAGGACACTAGGAACAGCTTCCCTCATCTAGTAATGTGCCTTGGGATCATTTGCATTCACATGCGAGGGCAGGTGTGTTCTTGATTCGATGACTCACGCAAACGATCGCACATTAGGTCTTCACTATGCTGGAGTGTTAGCCTAGAATTTGTGTTCAATATGGGGAAGACCCTGTCAGTGTATTGGGAAGGAAGGTGCTCGTGGAGGCATGTTGCAACAGTCGGTAGTAAATAAAGTGCTTACAATACAAAACTGAAATTTTCTACCCAAGAGACGACGCTAAGATAAATCAACCTGAAATTATTGTCCAAGGTTTCTGCATTGAGTTTAAAGGAAGGTACAACTCGTCGCCAGAACAATGGATTTCAGATAGGTGGCATTTCGAAGAACTAATACAATTTCGTTTGCAATATTACAGCCAGCATTTCTTGCCTTTACCCCCGAGATTTATCTCATTTCTTGCTGTATTTATTTTACCTGGAAGGGATTCCGTGTGCAGGCAGTAGCCTCTCCAGATTGCCACATCTTGTTATGCATGCCAAGGTGCTTGGAGCATCACTGGATGTGAGTTAGTGAGGAAGTGAAAATGGATGCACGGTGGAGAGCATGTTTCACATCGAGCTCTCATAATCAGTATTACATAGAGGCCTGTTTTATTTCAACACCAAAAGACAGTGAAATCGCTTATGGTTGGACAAGACTGATAGGACGAGTCAAATTCATGTCAGTTTTCTGCAATAATTATTAGAATTGGTTACAGTGTAACACCCCAAGTCTTTCTGATAATCCGAATTGATATTCCGCTTTGCCAATGAAATCATGGCCAATAGCATATTCTCTTTGAAATGTTCAGTTTGAATTTATTGATTTTACAGCAAAAGGCGTTAAGCCCATCCCTAATATAGTTCTGTAATATTTTTAGATTCTGTTAGCGAACTGCTTCAAGAACTTACAAATAGTTGATAAATTGCAGGCCCTCCCTGCTCCTGTTCCGGAATAACAACGACCATTTTAAATGCTCAACGACATACAACACAAATCAAACAACTTTTAATGTCCTTATCGTCCAATAAAAAGTACTTTTCGATTCCTTCCGCCATTCACCTGATCGTTTGTAAGAGTTGGAAAGTTTTGAAATTAGCTTTCTTTTAAAAAAAAATCTGCTTTGTTCCACTGTGGGTCCAGCCTGACCAACATTACCATTCCGCGACGTTGTACAGACAGCAAACTTTATTTTTTGTGGCCACTAATTGATCAGATGGTGGTGAATATTCTGAACTCCAGTGGAAAAGTGAATTATTAAATAAAGTTTCGAACAAATGATATAGTTGCAATGAATAACTTCAGAATAATTACAGTGGTAGCTGATTCCGCAAGTGGTACTTGGAAAAATTAATTTTTTTAGAAAGAAAGTCTGCATTTGCCACGTTTTATAGGTACATGTACTTTTTATAGATGTGCTCTGAATCCAGTCCAAAAATATTGCTATTTTAAAGCATTGGAGTGGTCGCATACATTGACGCCCTGGATTTCAGTTGAATATAATGTTACCTTAACCTCACTGATCTGCACTCCAGTTTTCAAAATGGCATTAAACTATCTTTGTAAAGTGGGATTTTCGCAGGTCATGTGACTGGTGATGGTGGATGGAAGCGAGTGGGCGGAACTGACTGCCGCTGCATTGCTGCAAGGAGATTTCATGCTGCTAATAGATTGGAACAAGTTAGATAACCGAGATCGCCTAGAGGGCATCACAGTCAAACTCGCCGATAGATTCGGACAAGAGGATTTGCAGCAAAAGCCAAGTCCATCAGTCCACCGTGACCGATGTCACAACGCAATCCATTTCATCTAAAAAACACCCACGGATCCCTGCTCGTTATGTCGTTAGCAACTGTAGCAGATTAAAGGTGCTGAAACTTTTAGTCAGATTTGCGGCGCCCTGGGCCAAAACATTCCCGAGAGCGAACAGGAACAATGCGCTGAGCCTTTAATCACAATCTAGGGAAAAGTATCAATCCTCACGATTCCATCCGAGAGTTTAGCAACCTCTTGCTTCACCAGTTACCACAACACAGAGGGGTTCTTTCGGCTTTAGTTTCAACATACAGAGCTAGGGAAGCTCTAGAGCAGTTTCTGCATCAGTTGAGGTCGGCAGTAGATAACTTACAGAATCTCCTTGTTGCATTTAACCAATTAACAGATTATTGCTACCTCACTAAGCAAAAAAAACGTGATTTTAAATATTAGCAATATTTGTGATAACCACAAAGATTTGGCTTTCTACATTTTGCAGCGCCTAACAAGGTATTCAAGAACGTAATGCTTCTGTTTACTTACTGCAGTTTGTAAATCTTGGTAACACACAGAGTCTACTTGAAAGAACCTCCTCAGTAATTTCAAACGTTAACATCGCAGGAGAGGAATGTTGCATTCAACAGGAAAACTTTCTGTAACTAACAGTCATAAACAAACTTACACGGGAATTTGTTGCTTTCTACTCACCAGCTTTGTAAACTGAGGCCAAGACCTGTCGTTTTTAAAGACACTTTATTGAAATGAAAGACCTCTGCCGGTTTTATTATTGAGGACGTTGTACATGTGCCTGTTCCTGTTTTCTCTCCACGGGCAATGAGCCTGATGCAAAACATTTTATTGCGGACAATCTCTCTCTCTCTCTCTCTCTCTGTTTGGATCGGTTGACAAAGTAACAGCTTCCTCTTCCCACCCCTTTTCTCCCAACCCTACCACCTTTCGGCGCAAAAAAACCCCTTCGTTGTAACTTTAAAGCCTAGGCAGAGCTCGGAAATGCAATTGGCATCTTAAGGGCTGAAGGGTACTGACGTAAGAGTGTAATGTGGCGAAAGGAAAAGCAGCGAGATACAGACTGGAGACTGGGCAAGGGAGTGTGTTGTTAACCTGCGCTGATTTCTTCAAATTTCCTGTTTATGCGAAAGCTTTGGCTTCCGAAACCAAATCTGGGAGGTCACAGTCATTGCATATCACGCCAGTGTCCAAAACAAAATTCATCATCATTTGCTTCACGTTACCGGAAGCTGCTGCTTACAACTTCTTCTTCTCTGTCCGGTCAAATTGAAAGTCAGGACTCTTTCTCTCTCTCTCTCTCTGAAACCGCTGACAGCTCTGAGGATCGGAACTTCCACAGGCTTGTTGCATGACGGATGGACACGGTGAGTTCAGCGATCAGATCCTTCCTACTTCCCAAGAGAGAGACGGTGAGAGCTGGCCACTTATGGACGTCACCGGCTGAAGACTGACTGGTGCGAAGGCGCCTGAAGAAATTAGGAGTTCACGTTCCGCTTGTTGAGAGCAGACAGCAGCCGGGCTGATCGACGGAAGGACTATAACCGGGTTCCCTTCGCGCTGCTTCACACTGTTAGAGCGCCTCATGAGATTGCCCGCTCTATAATAAGCGCCACCCCGACCATCCCCAGATCTAGCATCGCAAGAATGAGCAAGCCTGCCGGATCAACAAGTGGGTGATGTGTAAAAATATGAATTTGTTCCGTGATTTCAACCTTGGGCGGGAGAAACATCCCAAAACTATGTACGTTAAAACTGGTGGCCCGGGGCAAGTGGGTGGGTGTTTGCCCGAACTTAATTCTGTTAGTTTCAACTCAGCCTGTGCATTATTAGTAAAACAGCAATTTTAGTTGTGTTAATTGTCACTGGATTCAGAGACCTGATTTCAGGTTGCGAGGGTTATATTCGCAGGGCCTCGAAGTAAAATAATTGACTCGTAGATAGTTCAATACCTAAACCTAAACAAGCTCGGAGTTCAGTGAAATGCAGTGCAGTTTGCTCACTCCCCTAAGGTCTCATTTGGTGGCCAGAGAGCAAGCGGTATCTCTTCCAAGTTTGCGGAGTCCCAATCCTTTTTTTTTGGCTGCTAACATTATGCACGCGGTTTTTCTTTAAAATCTGTTCGCAATCAAACGCGAACCGATCTAATTTCACGGGAAGTTTTGCGCCCCTAGTTATACGGACTCACAATCCGGGTGCTGATACAAAACAGTTTTGCTTCCATTTCAAGTCTGAAAGCACTTTATTATGGGTAACGTACGTGTGCTGGCGGATTCCTTCCTACACCACACAAAAAAAAGTTAAATTGGGAGAGTCCTGATCAGTGAAGTGAGAAGCTTCGATCAGCAATCGGTGATAGACTCCTGTTACTTTCCAAGCACACGGACAGAGTATATTTTCGCCATTTCAAGAAAGAACCAGCAATCTCTCATTTTAACCTAGGTGAAAGATTCCAGATTTTTGGGAGGTATATTGATACAACCTCAGTTATCACTATATCATATTCAGGTATATAAGGTATTTCGATGATTACGATTGAAATCACAAGCATGTTATTTTGGATAAGAAATGCACTCTTCCCGTGGTTATGAAGCTTTGTTAAGCGGTAACTCATTTCTTACACTGAAACTGCTATTTCTCGGTAGCGACTAAATTAGGAGATTCTACCATTGTGCAGAAGTGATTCCCTTCATTTAATGTATTTTTCCTCCTCACTTAATCCAGGCTTTGCAGGCCACAGCTGTGTGTTTAACTTTGTTGAAGTGGCTACACAACGATTTCACACTTTCCTTAATCCTGAATATCTGGTTGGTACTGTAGGATGTTAAGGGTAGAAATTTGCCGAAAAGCTCCGCGCTCACAAACAAGTAGCCCCTGGATGAAAACTTAAGCCCACCTAAGTGAAATCAATCAAAAAGTCACATAATATCATTCGAGGCGTTACTGAGGAATTCATTAAGAAGTACATCGAGTATCCCATCGAACAAAGTATTCCATCCTCTGTAAATCTGCGCACAATCTCAAAGAAAGTCAAAGTCGTATAGAGCAGCGCGGCTGATACTAATGAAAGATGCGCCATTGCAACCAGGTTATAAAAGGCACCTTTAGAAATCCACATCATCACGAAGACAGGTAGGGAAGTGAATGCACTTTCAATTGTCAAAGATACGTAAGAATACGGTCCTTGCTGTTGGAAACAGAGTTAGTGTTCAGGATCATAAAGACTACATCGACATTAAAAACAAGGAGTGCAAATAAAGCCAAACTACAGCTTAGATAAGAGATACAGTTAGGTCAATCAGTCTTGTATGGGAAACAAATGTAAAACAGCGAAAGAAACGACCTCATCATCTCAATTCCCCAAGTTTGGTGTATAATCCCACTGTCGGAGCAAGATTATCTTTCAAGCGCAGCTACTGAAACCAACTAAGAGGTGTTTGCCCAGTGAAAAGGCAAAGTATGATTGATTTTATTTCAACAAATGTAAGCACGTCTAAAGAGCTAAGTAATTTGAAATGTTAACTTTAGAACAGGACAGTGCAGCAGGAGAGCGTACTCTTGTTAGACAGAGGTGGATTAAGAAAGCGCGTTGTTCCATTGGAGTCCAGAATTGCCTTGTGTAATATAAATTCACAGGCATTTTCACGAGCAGGGATTTTCATTCCCAGGATTTAATAGAGTGCTTTCCAGTGTTCTCTTCCTCTGCGATAATTTGCGAAGTGTTCTTACGCAGGCCCATCGCTGGGTTTGTGTTGTTTTTGTTGGGTGGGCTGTGGAAACATCGTGTTTATTTTTTCGTCTCTCTAACTCTGCCTATTAGTTGTGTGAAGCACAAACAAGGCCGCTGCATGGGTGGCAATAGAAACCGACTCGTCCCCCAACAATCACTTTCCTCGAATCAAAGATAACTTCTTTCAACTGCTTATAACGTTGAGGGTAATTACAGTAATAGAATATGCCATATACTTTTAAGTAATAATTACACACAATAAGTGTCAAATGACCCCCTACTGACAGAAGTTAAAGGCATGTTTCCTAGTGCATAAAATTGTGTTTCTTTTTCTGATTTTACACACGTCAAGACTAAAGCAGTCGATCGACTGATTAGACAGTTGCTTTGTTAACAATCCTGTTGCAGAAGAACAGAAAAGGTTCTTCTCACTTTCAAAGTCACCGTATTTGTGTGAAAGTGCTTTAAGTCATATCCCTGAAATCTGCTCATGATATCATAACCGAGAAGTTCAGAAACGAGAAAGGTTTGGACGCTGCAAACACTGGCTATGGGTCGGAGCGAAATTGAAATCTATCATATACAGCTACATTGTAGTAAACAGCTTTGAGAGAGGATATTAATAAATAAGTCCTATCGCTTTAACTGATGGGGGTGGGGTGGGGGCAGATCCGTCACGAGAATTCTTAAAATGTTTCCATTAGTCGATATTTCACAGAAAAGGTATGGTGCAGCAAGTAACCGCTTTGGAATTGCTTTAATTGTTTTTAAAACAATTCTACCTAACCTACACACCATTGTTAGCAAGTAGTACACAGTTGCAATCATAAAATATCTATGGCCTTTTGCAGATTATAGTATCAGCCCTTCCTATTGACATATTTAAAGATGAGATCTTTTTCTTTAAAAGAACTTAGCGTGGTTACGAACAAAGAAGCAACAAACTGAATAAGGGAAGATATCGGTTTTATTCTTGTTACGATATTTAAAAAGTTACTGCGTGTGACTTGGGATTTCCAATCTGACAAGAAATTGACACCTCACGATTGAATGTTTTTTTTTCCTATATATATCGATTGGTTTTCCCTGATGCATTCTGGCATTTCCGAATTCCCATGCTACCGTTTTTGACGGGTCACTGGTAAATCAATGGGCAGGTGGGAACATGTTCACCACAATTACACATCTACCAAATTATTTCATTTCCACTAGGCACTGACGTTTATCCAGAACTTCAGCAGAATAGCTGTTTAAGTGAGGTTAGTTGTTCTATACTTTTCCTATTCTGGTTCATTGTGCTACTTTTGAATTCCCATCCTTGGAAAAAGTTTTAATCCACCCCCCTCAACCCCCTTCGCTATAGTCCTGTTTTTCTTCAGCTCTTGTATAAAGCAGCTGTCGGGACTCATTTGAAAAAAAAAGTCATGACAGCTTGTCCTCATTGGGAGCAGTCAACGAGTTCAATGGGAAATCATTAACTCAACACTTTCTCCCCAATGTCCCGTCTCAGAGTTGGGCCATCCCAGACATTGTTGTAATTCCCGCTGTCTGTCCAAATCCAGTCTCTCAAAGTCCCAGCCTTTACAATCCCATCGAACGCAACCTGCGGCTGAGAAGTCCACACAAGTTGTTAAATGCTCAGCAGCTGCTCCCAAAGGTGTGATAAGGACCTTAATGATGCGCATTGCGGTGCTGCGGTCAGCTCGATTAATGAGGCTTTCTCTATATTATAGAGGGCAGGCTTTGCAATAGTTTTGATTATGAAGTCAGATAAAGCAATAGGCTGTCACTAACATTTAAAGCACATATTAACTCGGAGTGCAATTTTGTTCCAGCCTTAAGAAATACATTTTGCATCCATCGCTCCTCTGTTGCATTTTAGGTCAATTCTTTTCCGGACAAAAACAGTTAGTTCTCAGGATGAGGCAAAGCCAGATTTTTTTTCCCCATTCCTACTTGTCCTTGGAACCCTCTGTCCTGTGGCCGTAGCGCAGTCACCTATGGAGTTAGTCCAAAAGGTTTATTTGAAAACATAAGCTTTCGGACTGAAGAAGGACGGGGGGCTGGGGGGGTGGGGGGTGGAATCCGAAAGCTTATGATTTCAAACAAACCTGTTGGACTATAACCTGGTGTCGTGTGACTCCTGACTTTGTGCCTCACAGCCCAACACCGGCACCTCCACACCACACCTATGGAGTTAGACTCTTAAACCCCTCACGTACAGCTAACAACGGTACTGTCACCTTTAACTTTCTTTCACGTTTTTGGTTGCGTTTCCCAATTAATAAACACGTTAATTAGCTGTAGTGACGAGGGACGAATTATGTTCAGTGAAGGAACACTCTCGAGAGGATGTAAAAAAAAACTTTTAAAATAAGCGCTTGGTTTTACCTTTCATTTTATCGGCCACTCAAAATGTCTTTGGCTTTTTTAAAATAAAAATGTTAAGAAGAACAAAGGCAGAGATTTGGTTCAGCCTTTTTAAATGGGGGATAGCCGGAAAAGCTCTCCGCTCTGGGGGCAAGCTTGTTTGGATGACCGCAAGAAACGGCTGTCAAATTCAATCGGAATTCGGTTCGGTCACAGAATGAGGATTTTTTTTGGCAAGAAAGTGGCCAGATACCGTCAAATTTGATTTTTATTTAGAAGGATCTCGGTCTTCTTCCGATATTGTCATTTCGAGTCGTGACTGCAAACAGCTTGTATTACTGTTGGTTGAAGTCTGTTGCAAACCTGTTTCTACAATCAGATTCAAATACAATGTAGGTTTCTCTTAGCTGCAAATCTCCGGTTTGATACTAATTAATCCTGATTGATCACTAATGTTACATCTAATGTGGCTAAAAGTACTTCCTTGTGGTCACTGGTCCGGACCTATCGGATAGAAAATGATTTTGATGGGTTCACAACGACAGGATGTTAAAGTTTTAGCTGATAAAGTTCATCTGGTGTCTTATATTTTGTTTAAATCTCCGTCGTGGGTCTCTCCGACTCCCTTAAATTTGACTTCTCTCCTCGCGAATGCACAACCTACGACTGCAAGAATCCGGACTTCATATCACAATTTTGTTGCGAGACATCAGAAAAGGCTTAGATATTCCACCCACAGAGTACCCGCCCCTGATCTGTCAAGATTTGGCGAGATTTGATCTTCAATCCTATTCATTCCTATCAGGGCTGCAGCGCCGCCTGAAACTGTGTTGCTGATTGTCTTGAAATAACTGTCCCGGGCCGATGAGGGACTGCTTCGTGATTGGAAATTTAAACTGATCGTCATGGCTTTTGTTTTCCAAGGTCGCATTTTGGATATTCCGTGCAAGGTGTGCGGGGATCGCAGTTCCGGGAAGCATTATGGAGTTTATGCTTGCGACGGTTGTTCCGGGTTTTTCAAGCGCAGTATTCGCCGGAACAGAACCTACGTCTGCAAATCAGGCGACCAGGTAAGGAGCAAACTCTGGGGGCGCGGACTGCCCAGGTTTACTGTGCACACCCTGGGTTTGGAGCGCAGTAGTGCGTTGGAAATAATCAATTAAATTTAAAGAACAATAATATATACCTTGCCTGTCTTCAATTACATGTGATGGGGGAGGGGGCGTTTTCCAATGGAAATTGTTTAAAATTAATCCAACAAGCAAAGCAACCTGCATTTTTTTTACAAAAAATTCTTCTATATTTTCACCACCTAGAAAGCTTGTTCCTTCCCGGTTACATGTCAACAGGTACTGTTGAGATATCCAAACACTGGAATTTGGAATGATAATGATTCGGGATTTCTGGCAAGGAACAAGTTTCCCAAATTATTTCAATCTCCGAATAAAAAAGATTTAATGTTCCGTTAGAAGAAGACAGGATGGCGCCTCCACTTGTAATTGGTTGCTGGGCAGGGGGTGGGTGCTTTGCTGTCTTGCCTGGTCTTTGCGTAAAACGTTTAGGAGACGACTTGGGCGATAGGGAAGGGTCGACCCTCACCTTCTCTGAATTGGAACGGCGCTACCAGAATCCCAAAAGTTTAAACAAGTTTGGTTTGTGCTCATTTGCCTTTGACCAGTGTTGCAGTTCAGAGTGGCCAGCTCATACACCTCCTCCATAAGTTGTTCCTATAAAGTGTTGAACATAATATCTTCCATATATACCCGGTAATGTATCAAGAGAATCACAGGCAGCTTGTTGCTGGCTACCCTGTGGCTATAAGACTTATCCATTCACTTTGCTTAAGTCAAACATTTTAACTCTACCCTGAAGTTGCAGAGTTCTTTTGTAACTGGCCAAATAGCTACACCTAAATAATGAATCTAAACATGTGATTTAAATGATTTAGTGATTTAAAATGAGTTACGTTTGATCTCTCTAGACTTCTTTTGTGGATCATTATTTTGTTATTTATTATCTTTTAAAGGGGGGCTGTCCCGTAGACAAGACACACCGAAACCAGTGCAGAGCCTGCCGGCTGAAGAAGTGTCTTGAAGTTAACATGAACAAAGACGGTAACATTTCTGATGTCAGATTCCCATCTTCATCACACCATCCCCACCTGCCTGAACGTGTCTGAAGTTTATTTTGTGTCAAGTTAAACAGTGATCAGATCTCCACGAGAAAAAAACGCCGTACTCCTCGCTAGACATGTCTGAGACCTAACCATATCATATATATATATATATATATTTAAATAGCTAATCCCCCCGACCCCCACCCAAGTTCGCACACTCTCTTGTTGAGATATAAAAAGTCTTCAGATTAGAGCGTAAGAGACTTGGTGATAGGGCACATGATAAAACATCGTCAGGGATCCCGTACCAAGCCTGCTGTCACTGATCTGTTCTTTCTTCCTTTTCTTCCTGACTGCCTTTCTTTGCACAATACGAGCGGGGTGGGGAGGGGGGGGGGTGGTGGAGGTGATATCATTGTTCGATTTTTTAAAAAGTATCCATTCATGGGATGTGGGCTTTGCTGGCAACATTTATTGCCCATCCCTAATTGCCCAGAGGACATTTAAAAGTCAACCACATTTTAAATAATAGAGTAATGAGCTGAAAGCAATCACCTCATGGAAAGTATCAATAGAAAATTCTTCACAAACAGCCCCAACTTTTGGAAAGATGATCGGGGCATTCGTATCATTGCTAATGGAGAAGCTCTGTTTTGTACGAATTAACTGGCCGATTCCCTGTAAGTATGATTACAGTTCATACCTAATGAGTACCTATCAAGATTGAAGTCATTTCTGTCAAACACGCAGACGTACTCTACAACGAGATCTGTGTTTTCTATTGTGGTATCTCGGTAACGAAACAGTTCTTGTGAATTTAGAATTTCGAGATAACACCCGGTACAAAACTAAAATCTTCTAACGCAGAGTTGCACATTGATGTTAATGTTTTTCTTATTGTCTCCAGGCTGGAGTGTCATTCCTCCCAGTTTCTATCTGTTCTTGCAAAGCTGCAGTCATTTTTAAAACTACCAATTTATTCCCCTGCAGATGGGAACGGTTAATGCATTCCTTCGCGGTTATTTTTCTTTCACGAAAACTCGAAATGGGTTCACCAACAAGTATTTTTTAAAAAATCAGTTTTTACTGTAATATAACATTATTCCCGCAACCCATGTGCTCTCTCGACATTTTTAGTTTGGCAGGAGAAGATTAACCTAGTGGGAAGTAGACATGATGGTTTAAGCTCAGTTTGGAGGCCAAACTGAAGTTACTGTGTGTCTCTCGTCAGACTTTCACAGATTTCTTTTATCATTATTTTAATTAAACATTCGGATATGCTACGGTACTCCTCCAGGGCAAGTTGGATTTGAATTCCGACTTTTAAAAGTTCAGGTGTAAGTATATTAGTACCGCACTACAAGGCGCTTTCTATGTCTACCGTCCTCATCTGTTTTGCTCTTGGTGGCTCTCTCGCCGAGTCTCAAGCACACTTGTTCCCTTAGTCCTGGCTCCTTATTGATACCATCCTGTGACCGCTGAGGAAATGTACACACATGACTATGAGCCTATTTATATCTCTGCTAATTCCGTTGTCACAAATATTGTAGACTAAACAGAAGAACAGTCCCATCTTGACTCATATTGATTTGTTTGCATTCGTTCAGGTGATGTGGTGTCGCTAGCTTGGCCAGTATTTATTGGCCATCCTTAACTGCCCTGAGGAAGGTGTGGGTGAGCTGAACAGTTCATAATTCGAGCTCCAATCTGAAATTCCTAACTGTATATTTGCAAATTATCAGCATTTTATCAATTAACATCACATAAGCAGTTTGACACGATTTCATTGGAAAAGTATACCTCAAGTTAAAGTATAGTTGGGTGTCGATCATAGGTGTTTTTTACATTAGATTAGATTCCCTACCGTGTGGCAACAGCCCCTTCGGCCCAACAAGTCCACACCGCCCCTTGAAGCATCCCATCCAGATCCATCCCCCCATAACCCACACACACCTGAACACTACGGGCAATTTAGCATGGCCCATCCACCTAACCTGCACATCTTTGGACTGTGGGAGGAAAGCGGAGCACCCGGAGAAAACCCACGCAGACTCAGGGAGAACGTGCAAACTCTGCACAGACAGTCGCCCGAGGCGGGAATCGAACCCGGGTCCCTGGCGCTGTGAGGCTGCAGTGCTAACCACTGAGCCACCGTGCCGCCGTTATTAGGTGTCTCGACCAGTTGATAACATTCATTGTTCAACTTTTTGGAAGTTTCGGCAATTTCGGTGCTACAGAGAGACACTTCATCTGTGTCTGGTGCTGACGGGATGTTCATTAATCTAGACGTAATATGAACTTCCATTGCATTTGGTTTAACTTTTAAATCTGAGGATGGCCTCACTAGAATTACACACCTCTCCCCCAGCTCCGGGGATATTTTTTAAAAGTATTACTAGTACTGAGTTCGTAATTATAATTGTTTTCTTTGTACAACACATGAAAACCTGGGTCCCATGATAACGCACACAACTAATAGGATTGACACTAAACTGAGTCGTGGACCTGAACTCTGCAAAGGGGAATGGAGAGCTTCCTATATCTACAAATAAACAATGATTAGACTTCACCTCCAATTTTAAATGCTGCAACAAAATCCTACCTTCAACGCTACAACGCTTGCGTTTCTGATGTAACTAGTTTTATTATTTGGTTTAGTTTGGTCACAAGGGTGGCAGGACTCCTCAGACGGTCTCACAATCATCAATAACAAGGATTTTCTGGGTAGTGCCGAAAATTTAAACAACTGGGATGATGAACACATGGAATAACATGTTCAGTAAAACCAGCACAAACCCGGGGACCCGAATGGGTTCCTCACTCTTACAAAGTTTGTGTTTTTATGGCGCAAACCCACTTTGGGTTCTACTATGGCAACGTCCCCATGGGTCACAATTTCACCCAACTACTAAGTGTGAACGGCCAGTAAAGGTTACAATAAAGACGAAAATCAATTCGCATCAGTATTCTTTATTTAGAAATATTAAAAATCCGATTTAACTGTGGCAAATACGTGTTAAAATCATGGTTCTGACTTTCACTCATTAACCAAGAATATTTCTTTGTCCTTGGAACAGCCCTAAAAGTGGGGAAATTTGCCCCAATGATAAAGCATTTTGAAACTCTCAACAATTTTCAAATTTATTCAAACTTAGTTTTGCCATGAACTAACAAGATTAAAAGTAAATTGAAAAGAAAAGCTTAAGCTTCACTAGGCTGTTTTCATTAATCATTCTAACTACAGTTAGTGGCATCCTTTGCAAAGAAGGCAGATACATTTTACTGAGCGCTGAGCAGATCCTAACAGATCCTAACAGTTACCTGCATAATCACATTGGCCTAGGATTGAAAGTGACCAAGTTCTTGTTACTCACTGGTTTATTTAAAAGCTCAAGTAACAATTCTACTTCAACTGCATAATTACACTGCTCACTTTTCTCTCAATTGGCATTTTAAACCATCCTTCATTTTGGTTCACAGATGAGCAATTGGTTTAGTATTATCTGTAATTCATCAACTGGATGCTATAATGCTGCAATTTTCTTTATTGTACTGTCATTTGCTTACTCACACTTAGGCTCTGGACCTAGAGAATATAGATGCAGATAATAATTAACGGGGGCCAAAGAACTGACTCAATTGACACTCCATGGGCACCTCCCATGTGCCTAAAACTGCAGTCATAAGAGGTTCTGAGATAGTGGGAGCTGCAGATGCTGGAGAATCTGAGATAACAAGGTGTAGAGCTGAATGAGCACAGCAGGCCAAGCAGCATGAGAGGGGCAGGAAGGCTGATGTTTCGGGTCTAGATTTCTGAAGAAGGATCTAAGTCATAAGAAGTTCCTACTTACTATCCATGAATTCAGGTAGTGAATTTTGTTCCACCTTATAATACCCCCTTTTGGTTTTAATTCAAGTTTTTGAAGTTGAACTTGATCGAGAGTCTTCTGGTGATCAGAATATTATAAACAGGAACTTGGATAAGCTATCGGTTCCCACAATGTTGCTCCATAATTCAATAAGATTATGGCTCAGTATTTACATTAACTTCATTTTCCCTCCCTACTCCTATATACCATGATATCCCGGGTTCCCAAAATTCATTCATCACTGTATTAAATGGACAAATTGACTGAGCATTGACAGCCATCTGGGATAGAGAATTGTAAAAAATTACAGCTGTTTGAAATACTCAGTAACTCAATCCCAAATGGTTGACCCCTTTTCCCAAGACTAAGGATGTTAATTTTAGACTCTCCACCCAAAGGAAGCAGCCTCTTAACATTAGCTTCCCAAGCCCCAGAAGAGTTTTATATTTCATTCAGATCAATGCTAATTCTTCCAAAGCTCTGAGAACAGGGGCCATCCAATTCAATCTCTGCTCACAACTAAGTGATTTTTCAATCTTTCTTACAAGGAGGGTTTGCAATTTACTTTAAAGAAAGAACTTTCATTTATATAGTGCCTTTCAAAGCTTTGGTCTTACTACAAGTGTGTTAAAGCAAATTAATTATTTTTTTAATAGCATAGGAAACAGTGCAGCCCATCTGTGCGTAGCAAGATCCTACAAACATCAATGTAGTAATTAAATAACAGTTTTAGATTTCTTTGGTTGAGTACTGTTGGCCAGAAAGCAGGAAAAGTCACTTTCAGATCAGATCATGTACATTATTGCTGTATGTGGAACTGTGAATAAATTGGTTGGCAAGTTTACAACAAGGACTGTTGTTCAAAAAGTACTTTTTCGGCTGTGAGACATTTTCAGTTGGCATGAAGTTGTGAAAAGCACTGTAGAAATGCAAGTTCATTCTAGAATTCCTATATTCTTCTTCAAATAATGCCATGTTATATTTTACATGTAATAGAAAGTGTCATGTGAAGGGAAGATTTCAATGTAATATCACTACAGTAAACAATCCTTCAGCAAGCCATAAGTTTTGCATCAGCCATGGGGTGGGTCTTGAACCCACATTGTTTTAACTTAAAGGCAAGAATGCTACCAATGAACCAAAACTGACAGCTATATGCAATAGCCCCAGTAAAATGAAATTTGACCTATTGCTTACATTTTGTGAATAGATGGTGATCCATTTTATCAGTCTTTTTATTCTGGCACAAGTAAGATGGGCTGAATTCCCTCCTTTAATTTTTCTCATTCTATAATTGGGTACCCTTCTGGATTAATCTTTAGAATGGTTGCTATTATTTCATCCTTCACCTACCTTAAGTTTACATAATTTTAATTACCTAGTTAAGATATGTCTTTGTTTTAAATGCAATTGTTACAGAGTTTCCTTCCAGTCCAGATCAATCATTAAGCGAGCAGATGCCTATAAATGTCTCCTTTCTTCTTTAACTTCATAAATGCATTACAATACCTGTGCAAAAGAGATTTGTCATTTTTAAATCCCTTTATCTTTTTACAACAAGAACAATCAGAAAATGAGTGAATTGATCAGAAAATTAAAATGCACCTACTATACTTTATTTTGCCTCCTCCAATGCCAATTTCTCATGTGTTTTTCTCATAGCTGTGCAACATGAGAGGGGACCTAGGACATCAACAATAAGAAAGCAGGTAGCCCTGTATTTCCGGGGGCACAAGGAAGCAAATGGAGGTGTTAATCCTTATCCAGCAACTGCTTTACCTGGACCAGCTTTCTTCACTGCTGTCACCCAGTTAGAAACTCACAACATTGATCTCACTACAGGGTCTGATCGTCAGGCGTTGGTGGGTTTACCACAACCAACTCCAAAGGTAATTGATCATTTCCACCTTTGAACACCAGCCGCTTTCAGATTTCAACAAAGCAAATCAATGATCAAGCAGAAAAATTGGTGCAGTTTGTCACTTGTACATCCATCAGTCAATACAGCCAGATGTTTTGAGGCAATCCATGTGGTAGTACTCATACAGAATAGTCATTCAGTGGATTGGCTTACAATTGTGCCAACTTAAAAAGGAATGCAATTTTGACTTAATAGCAACAGTTTCAGAACTGAGGTACTTGTTCTCCCTCTACATGACTAAATCTTGTATTGTTTTGATTTAATTTGCAGTTAAAATGTAATTAACAAACATTAACAATATTGATACTGATATAGATAAAAAGACACATACTAATCTCACCACAAAGCTAAATTCTCATAAGTAGAAACACACCATGTGGGTATATACAAGGTTTACCCCCATACAGTTACACAACAACACATACATACTTGATGTGCACTTGTGACCCATAGACATATCTCAACAGACAAGAACTTGTGATACTTAGCCAAAAACATCAATCCAATTTGTCCATACTGCCCAAGTTTACCAAACTAGATTAGCTCCACCCGCCTGCATTTGGCCCATACCCCTCTAAACATAATCCAAAAGAACTGCCGATTTTGTAAAGCAGAAACAAAAATAGAAATTGCAGGAAAAGCGTAGCAGTTCTGGCAGCAACTATAGAGAGAAATCAGAGCTAACATTTCAGTCAGGTGACCCTTTCTGTAGACCTTGCCTATTTGTTTTCCGGTCAAAATGTCTTTTAAATGTTTACTACTTCCCCTAGCAGTTCATTCCTCACACAAACCACCCTCTACGTGAAAACATTGCTCCTCAGGTCCCTTCTATATCTTTCTCTTCTCACCTTAAACATATGGCTCCTAGTTTTGAACTCCCCCACCCTAGGGAAAAGACCTTTGCTATTCACCTTATCTATACCCCTCATGATTTTATACATATACAGATACAGACACACACCTAGAGTGATGGAGATACCCATATCTATATGCAATATATACCTGTCACAGAAACATGCATGTATAAAGCCATGCAGTTACGTACGAACATTGAAGGTATATATAAACTGCAGTAGATACAAACACATACACATGAACAAACAAATACACTCAATCACACAATATAGCCCATACTTTACTACCGATGGCAAACCAATGGCACCCACCTTATATTAGATTTGCCTCTGTCTGCTTAATTTCCATCAATACTTACACTGCACTTTCTATAAATACAGAGACTCTTTCACAGAGCCCCTGACACCTGTGTGAACCAGGCAAACACTTGTGCATTTATTTAACAAATTGTGGAAGCTTTGCACAGATCGTAGAATTGTTAATGAATGCCGTGAGTTCTCAACCAGCAGTGTCAAATTAAGTATCAAAATAAATGTAAAATCAGGTACAAAATAAGGAAGGAATGCAGGGCTACAAAAGAAAGGTTAAAACAACCCAAAATTCAAAAGCTGAAAGAGTGAGACTTCATGGTTTCTGAAGGTTTTTTTGAGCTAGTTGATTGTTAGTATTGGCAGTAATTAAGATTTGTTGAATTAACAAAAAGTCTGAAATGGGCCGTCATAACTATTAACATTGTTTAGATTAAATGTATCATGAAAGTACAGCGGGGGTCATATAATTCATTACATTTGAGTAGAGATACCAACCGTAAGAATGTAATTTTGATTTTGCTTGCTGAAGTTTGCCGATTTTAGATGGCAACTTTCAGATTTTAGCATTTAACCATACATCTGTAACACCCCTCAAGCTGCTGTTTGATTTGCACATATATTACAGAATTCTTACTCATAGTCTTTCACACTATACATCCATACATGCTCATAACCATGGCACAATGGATACCACTAGGTCAGAAGTCCATGGGTTCAAAGTTCTAGTCCAGAAAACTTGGACACAAAACATGGGCTTTTTTCACCAAAACTATAGTATTTACATTAAAAAAAGATGTTCAAAACCACTTCATTTGAATATCATAGAAAGGTTGACAAAGTTTAACTATGCCGTGTGGTCCCCCAACAGTATTGTAATACCCATGATATTTACTACATATATGTCAAGCATATGGCTGAAGAGGTTCTCTACAGTTTCCAACCCCTTATTATTGAATATGGCTGAAAAACATTAGATACTAACCTTTCCCTATTGAACCTTTGTGGCCGCTGCCCAAACTTCACATCATCTTGGAAGAACAACAAATTTCAGATGGGCACTGAGGATAGTCCTCCAGAAGCAGTTGGTGTTTGTCTTGACGTGTATCGCTAGGATCAGCACAGAATCTAGTGTCTCAGATCTGCTTTTGGGACCAGCCCTGATAAAAAAAAGTGCCCCTTTCCAGATCTTCTTTGCAAAGGCATATTCTAGAAGAAGGAGGGCAATAGTCTCTTCCACATCATTGCCTCTGCTTCAAGGGCAGCATGCATGGCTGTAAGACTTTCCATGTGCGGGATGAAACTCACAACCGACCAGCCTACATCTAGATTCTTGTAATTTGGGCTGATGCTCCATTGCAGTATTGAGCTAATGCCACACTGTTGGAGGGGTTGTTCAAATGTAATGTTAATGAGAGGCTCTATTAGCCCTCTCAGGTGGATATAAAAGGTTTCAAGTTGCTGTTATGAAGGAAAGCATCGGATCTATTCCCACTCTCCTGGCCAATAGCCACCCCTCAATCAGCATCACTGAGATATTTTCTGGTCAGTTACATGTTGCTGTTTGTTGCATCTTGCTGCGCCAGTTGGTGCGTTTCATAAATAATAACACTTTAACCATTACTTGCTAACTGTAAAGCACTTTGTGAGGTCTTGAGTTCATAAAAGGCGCTATATAAGCGCAAGTCTTTCCTTTTCCATACCTATACATCGAGCGCATCTGGCAAAATGATATTGGTGGACGTTTGTTGTAATATAAGGACGATGGCAATAGTTTATACCAGTAAATGTCTTTTGTTGCTTGCTTTAGCTGGAGGGTGAACCCACGCTAACCCCATGTGAAAAGATTATCAGTTAACTAATCCGTCATCGGAATATGGAAGCGCGGCAGTTTTCTTTTCCCTTTGTGGCGTGGTGCTGCAAACCATCTCCCATTGATTCGAGCACAATATACCTGACTACAGTAAAATGCTGATTGACTTCAGTGCAACACGATCCCACCAAGTGAAAACGATCCTAGTCAGCGGGGCCAAAAACTATCCACCACTTTAAATCCAACATTCCGGGGAGCATAATGATGTCAAAACTGCATTCTCAGACTCAAACCGCATTTGTACAGTTTAAAAAGAGCACTTTAAGTTATGCAAATATATAATTAGCTTTTCTATATATAAAAAATGTCATCTCGGATTCTACAAACGCAGGCACGTTGTTTGTTTGCAAAGTACTCGTATCGATTTATTTCAAATACTTTTTGACACAGCTATATCGCAATGTAAACATGAATTTTGCTGGTTGTGTCAATGCTATGTGTGTGGGGGTAGGTGGGTGGCGGTAATGGTTGGTTCCGAAACGGAGGGACAGCAGATGATGTATTTCACCTCGAGAATGCACCTCCCCCGAGAAAACTATGACCAACTCCACATACGAAAACCTGATTTCAAAGCTCATGGAGCGCTTCCGAGCTGAGCGGCTTCCCAAGCCGCAGGGAAGCATTTCCGAAAACAAGCCCATTGCACAGCAACCGAGCAGCAGCAGCACATCACTGAATCTGGTTCAAAGGCCGGCTTTGCAATGTGCGCTACAAAGCGTGTAGTCTGGATAAGGCTCAATTAAGTATTTCAGAATGCTCTGTTCCGTATTTGGGAAATTGTCACTTGGCTAAAGCATGCATGGTGTTTGGCTCTGCCAGTGTTGCAAGGCGGTTAAGTTTTGCGGCCCTCGGGTTCCTCTTGATTGATGCTGATGGGCCGCATGTTCTCAAGTTGCCCTCTTGACAAGCTTAACACACGATAACAACTTGCGTTTGAGGCTGAGGGTGCAGTTTATAATTCACTAAGGAACCTAATTGAATACGGAAAGTGCACGGGAGATCTGAAAACGGCTAAGAGACGGGCAAAGAGAAAACGTGTCAGTGCAGAAAGTAACGTAAATGAGAATCCAAAGGTTTTCTTTTTATAAGAAATATGTGAATAGCAAGAGAGACATCGGAGGAAGGACGGGATTAAGAAGGAAATCTTGTGGCGACAGAGAGCATTGCTGAGGTACTAGCTGGGCACATGGTATCTTCCAACCACAGAATGGTAGAATGATACACAGCAGAAGAAGGACAATCAGGCCACCACACGCTTTGTTAGAACTGTTCAATTAATCACACACGTCTGTTTTTCTGCGATGGTCTTGCTAAACAAAGAAAACTTTTTCCAACAGTTTGCAAGTCTTCCTAGATAACAAAGTGTGGAGCTGGATGAACACAGGAGAGCTGCTTGGCCTGCTGTGTTCATCCAGCCCCACACTTTGTTATCTCGGATTCTCCAGCATCTGCAGTTCCCATTATCTCTGATGCAACTCCTCCTAAACGTTTTATTGAATCTATCCTTAGGCACAGCATCCCAGATCATGGCAGTGCTGTCTGGACATTTTGTTTTCATAAAAACCAAAGGAACTGCGGATGCTGTAAGTCAGGAACAAAAACAAAGTTGCTGGAAAAGCTCAGCAGGTCTGGCAGCACCTGTGCAGGAGCAAACAGAGCTAACGTTTTGGATCCGGTGACCGTTTCTCAGAACTTCCTCTGAGGAAGGGTCACCGGACCCGAAACATTAACTTTATTTGCTCCTTCACAGGTGCTGCCAGACCTGCTGAGCTTTTCCAGCAACTTTGTTTTTGTGCATTTTGTTTTCATATTGCTTTTGCTTTATATCTACAAATGTGTAAATCAGTGTTTGGTTATGAACATTTCTGCCATTGGAAGAAAATGAAACAATACTCAATCAATGTCATTCATGATACTGAGTACACCTTTATAGCGTCAGAGATCTACAGCAGTTAAAAAGGCACTTTGGCCCGTCGCATCCGTTAAAATCTCTAGGTAAACTTTTCTGTTCCACTGAGAACAGTCTCAGCTTCTCCAGTTTATCAAGTTAAATGAAACCCTTCATTCCTCCATCCTTTTGTGCTTATTTCCCATCTTTAAGTAGGCTTGGAAAGATTGTGCTTAGAGCTTTAATTCAAATCCTGCTTGAGCTCTCCTTAGTAGCCTCGTACGCCTCTAGGTCATGTTACATTTCTTTTTTGAGGACTGCCAATTTTTAAAGTTTCTCCTCTTTATCTTGTTACGTATCTCATACAGACCCACAAGACCACAAGGCAGAAGTAGGCCAATCAGCCCATCGGATCTGTTCTGTCTTTCAATGGATCATGTCTGATCTGATAATCCTCAGATACACTTTCCTGCCTTTTCCTCACAACCGTTGATTCCTTTACTGATTAAAAATCCGTCAATCTTGGCCTTGAGTACATGTAATATCCCAACCTCAAAGGCCTCTCTGGGAAAGAATTCCACAGATTCACAACCCTCTACATCTCTGTCTTAAAATACGTCACTCATTATTTTGAAATTATGCCCTCTGATCCTGTACTCTCCCACAAGGGGAAACAATCTTTCTGCATCTAACTTGTCAAGTTCTCTAAGAATATTGCATATTTCAATAAGGTTACCTCTCATTCTTCTATATTCTAATAAGTACAGGGTCAATCAACTCAACCTCTCCTCACAAGATAGCCCTCCACTCTTGGTATCAAGCAAAGCCAACATTCATTGGACATCCTCCAATGCCAGTACATCTTCCCTCAGATAATGACTCAAAACTTGGCTGTAATGCATTAACTTTTTGCATCCAAGCCATCAATTATACCTTGTAAATAATTGTGGCCCCAGCACTGATCCCTCTGGTACCACTAGTTATAGGTTGCCAGTCTGAAAATGAACCCCATCCCAACTTGCTATATTTTATTAGACAGCTAACCCTCTATCCATACTACTTTCAGTACAATGGCTCTATTCAAGTAGCCTAATGTATGGTACCTTATCAAATGCCTGCTGAAAATCCAAATATATTAGATCCACTGTATCTCTTTTACCTATCCTGCTTCTTACACCGTCAAAGAATTCTAGTGAGTTTTCAGGCATGGTATCCCCTTCATGAAGTCATGCTGAATCTGCTTGATCATAAGTTAATTGGCCACAGGGCTCCCCTCTCATTAGAGAGACAAAGATGACTGGTTGTGGTTTAACCTGAGGGGCACCACACCTTACGTAAGGGGAGAGGCCGAGCAGGAGAGTCTTTCACAGTTACCTCAAGCAGTTCAGGAATTGGAACCCATGCATTACCCTGCATCGCAGACCAACATCCAGCCAACTGAGCTAAACAACCCGCTTGCACCTCTGATAAATGTACACAGATATCTGAGTGGATAAAGGGTATAGTCAAAAATGTTGGCAGTCATCAAAGTAAAGACCCAGAGGAAACGACTGAAGACAGTGATAGTGAAAGGCTAGGGTTCAGAACACAAGCTGTGAATCATCCTTGATATGGGGACTAGCAGGTGTCAGAAGACTGAGAATGACAAATATTACCTGAATGTTCAAAAGAGAGGGCCAGACCTGGAAACATTGAGCCACTCAGATGTAGGACAGATTAAAGAAACCTCTAAAATCTATGGTGCCTTTGATCGCATGTTGGGAAAAAAATGGCTAATTAATTAAAATCAGCACTGATTTGTTAAAGGTATATTGTCTTTAACTAACATAGTTGAGTTCTTTGATGTATTGGAAATGATTAATGCAGATAAATAGTAGACATTGTGTTTATTCTTATACCTAACTGGGTAGCATATTGAAGGAACGGCCATCCATTCTTCATCCGTACTTCTGTGAGGATGTCTCCACTTCCTCATCAGAACTCCAACTGTAATATAATAATACTTTGTAACTTCAGCCTTAGCTTCAGTGTGAGCTGTCTAAGCTACCTTATGTAAACCTGATTCTGCTTCCTGAGCCTCAATTCATGAAGATGTGCCAAACTAGCCCCATTCATAGAGTTTCAGTGACTGTAATGGCTTGTGGCATTATTGTGAGCTCTGTGATAGACTTTGTTCAGCCATTGCCCTGGTCACTACAAAATACTGGAACCCATTCTTGCAATTGTCCATAATGTCCAGGAATGTGCAGGCTATATGGGAAAAGCAGGGTTGCAAGGATAGGGTATGGGGTTGATCAGGGGAGGATGCACTTTGGAGGATCAATGTGGACTTGATGGGCTGAATGGCCTGTTTACACACTGTAGGGATTCAATGTTCCATCTCTTTAGCCTTGTTTTCCTTGATTATAGTTGAATCTGTAACTTTCACTTCTGCTGTATGATTACCTTAGAAGTGAATCAACTTAATCCACAGGTAAGATCCAGACCTCACTGGGACTGCAATCTGTGCCCCACAATTACAATTCCCATCATCAAGTTAAATTGTACCCATTTATGAACACTTTGGTTTTCAATGAATCCTCTCGAGGGAAAACTAATTCCTTCTCCAGCAAAGATTTTGAGTAGCCCTATATTCCTTAGCATTGTTATTGGGATTGGATGTTTTCTTTGAAGAAAAAGGACATTCTTTTAGTCAAAAACTCTTCATACCTCTCAACTACCCTGTATACTCCTGCACTCATAGTAAAAGCAACAATCTGATCCATGGCCTTTTCCTTTTGCATTTCCTTTTCAGATTCACTCCTATGAGCTCCAATAATTCACAGGGGTTTTCCTTGCAACTTACATTTTAAATGAAGGTGTCTTGCCTTGTTACGAAGGAAACACCTTACCTTCCAATTATCAACTCCATCCCCAGTACCTCTGCTTCTGATCTGAGGAGGTGACCTTGGGGCACTTCCAGCTATGCTTTCCTTATCTTAATTACTTGTCTTCCTTTCACCCTCCCTTATTTTAAGCTCTTTCTAATTTTTGAGGTTGACAGAAAAACAATTTGTCTTATGAATTAGCTCATAATGTTCAGCCATTATTGCTATACAGTTAGTAATTGGAAAACTTTTGTCCGCAGCATGGGATCTTATTATGGATTGTAGTGAGTTTTTGAATTTGCCTAGGATAACAATCTGTCTAAGAATTCCTAATGTGTTTTTGTCAATCTGGTTAAGAATCCCTTCCATTGTTTTGTCTTCTAAGCCTATTTTAAATTATTTTGCTTAATCTTTTTGAGTTCAATATTGATTTGCCTATATTGTTTCCTTAAATTCTGGAACATTAATCTAATGCCTCAGTCACTTATTCATACACAGCCAAAATATTCTGTTTATAGTATTAAAAACATCCTCTGCCAGTGAAGCATAAATTTCCTCATCCTTATTTATAAACTTATGCTGCATGAGTAGCATCCATTCCTCTACTGCTAAATTCATTTCTCTTGCTATTTTCTCAAATATAATGAAGAATGCTTCCACATCCTTTTCCTTAAATTTAGCCTGTGCAAACTTAAATATTTCCTTGCCGGACATCAAATTATGACTCAGATTCTTTCCACCTAGACCTGTATCAGCATTCAAAGTCTTCAGCATCAATGGCATCATTTTAAGCTGATACTCATTTCTTTTGCATTCACTTTCTCATGTTCTAATGCAAGTTTTCACATTTCAATTCTTTTAGTTCCATTTCTCTATCCTTATCCTTTTCTGCTTTATCTTCATCTTTGTCTGCCATCTCTATTTCCTTCATTCTCTCCTCATGCTTAAGCTGTTTTGACCATAAATAAGCATTATACGATTCTGATGTTTTACTCCCCAGAATATCCAGTCTCACTTGTATTGTATTGTGCCAGTCCCCAATTATCATTGCATTCCTAGCTCTGCCTGGCAATGTTTCCTCCAGTTTACCCGCTTATTCAAAGAACCTTGGTTTTGAAAGTTTTGTTAGACTGCCAGACACCTCTGTCACTTGCATGAAGCCCTTTGCCATTCCATTGCCATGTATTATATTCAGTACAGTACTGTTTTATTTACTAATGCCACACTTACATCCTCATTGCCTTTGTTTCCAATCAATTCAGGATGATGCCCCCAACTTGTATCACATCACTGGGACTGCAATCTGGAAATTAAGCCCCATAGTTCCTGGAATCATTGCAAAACTAAAGATTTTGTGGAAGTACAGAATTCCCTATTTTGTCTGTCTTTTGATAGGTTGATAGGTTTCTGTACTTAGTAAGAAAGCTTATTGCAAACTCAAGGATTCAAACTATAAATAATTCATAAATTTCAAATTTGAGACAGATAATGATTTATTAAGAAAAGGTATTAAGGGGTGTGGGCCAAAGACAAGTGTATGGAATTAGGCCACAAATCAGCAATGATCTTATTGAATGGTAGAACAGGTTCGAGGGACTGAATGGCCTATCCCTGTTCCTACATAAACAATTATGAACTGTTGACATTTAATTCCATGAAGCAAACCTCTATTCCCTTGCAAACTCCAACCCTTCAACACACACACACACACACACACACACACAGACACACACACACACACACACAAACAGAAACAAGAAATGACAAACATCAGTTTGATGGCCTGTGGGAAAAACTTAGATGACCGTTCAATGGCTCTTATTTACAGAGTTCACTAAGATGATCCTTTTGGTTTATACTGCTCCTCGATTGTCCTTCTCTAGATACTTCTGCTTACTTGAAGAAGGTAATGATGGATGATTCACATTTATAAAGTCTCTAGTGTACTGATTAAAGCCACAGCTTGTGGCAATGGCACGTTTAAAGTGACTTTACTGCAGAGAAAACAGACAGATACTGTCCTTGCAGAGGTTCGATGTCTTCTCCGAATATTGACACCCCTACGCCATTCAGAAATGTTTAAGTGGAAGCCGATCACTTAATTGTTGGCAGGCAGGAGGCCTTTGCAACTGATAACTGGTCACTAGTCCTCAGACCAATCAGCCAATTTTTGCCAGCCAAATCATGGTTAGTGCACAGCCCCCTAGCCGCAGCCCTCTGTACCTGCGCTTTTCCCACTGCCTGCGCAAACATCTGTGTAAGCAGTACGTATAACAAGTGCCAGGTTACTTCGTTTTAAAAAGTGCAACAATCTTTGATTTTTAGAAGTTATTTTCCCATTTCGGTCCTCCATCAACAACAGAGAAAAATATTTTTTTAAAAATTGTCTTTACAGTGGATCTTGGAATGACATCTGTTAAAGTATCACATAAAATTTTTTTTGAATGAAATGAAAGGCGATGGGATTAACGGAAGAATGCAGTGTGAGTACATGGGGAGTTAGTTAAAGGATACAAAGCATCAGATGAACGTGAACAGTTGCTTTTTTTGGATTAGAGCATATGCAGTGGTGTTTCCAGCATCATGTATTCTCACTAATTCTCTTTTTCGCCTGGAAATGTCTGCACAATGATGTAATTTCAAAGTGGCAAATGATAAAAAGCCAAGAAATGTGGTAAACCACGAGAGGGATAGTAACAGCCGAGGTGGATGAAAATCTTCAAAAATCGAGGAGGTGGGTAGGTCAGCACAGGAACGGTGCGTGAACGAGACATTCAAATTCCGCTTTGGAAACAGAAACCTGAGGGAGCAAACGGATAGTGATGTATATTGGTACAGGCCTTTCAATCAGTACGCTGCACCGCTATCATGCTGCTGTAACTCGATTAGTTCTCTTCTGAACATGACAGTGTGACCTCTTCCTGCAGTACCCACACGAGGTTAACGGCACACCGATGTACCTGTACGAAGTGGCGACTGAATCCGTTTGTGAATCTGCTGCGAGACTTCTCTTCATGAGTATCAAATGGGCCAAGAGCGTACCCGCGTTTTCCACACTCCCCTTCCCGGATCAGGTGAGTAGAGTCCAGAGCCTCCCCCTTCCTCTCAGGTTAAACCGCGAACAGCTCCGGGTGAGGATAGGAACACGCCGAGGCAACAATGAAAAGCGGAGGGAGCCTCAACGAATTAACATTCAAATGAAATTCCCAAAGAAGGTGCTGCGGTACTTTCATTCGGCAGGATGCTCTTAAGCGAAGGGTCTGCTGGTGGGGTGTGTGGTGCCCTTTCTTCAGCAAGCCTGGGGAAGGTTCTTCTAACCCACTGGTAGTGTCCTTACCTCTGGTAGCAGCAAAGCACGCTTCAAATCCTACCTACTCCCGAGGTATCTCAAACACGTTTGAACAGGTTGATTTTTGTTTTAAAATCGGACCCTGCTGGAGGTTCAGTATAAACAAGGGGGACGCGTAGTAACTTTTAGTATCGACATAAAATTCAGAGAAATTGAAATAGAAGCTCGATACATGATTTCAAGGGAAGAATAAAGCGGAATAATAGACTAGAGAGCCAAGGTTCAGGCCCAAACACCCGGTCACGTATCTGAACAAGCTGATTTAAAATAAAAGTCTGCATCAGTACAGTTCACTGAAAATCATTAACTTTTATGCTGAAAAGCCGCATCCCAAATTGGATATCTATTCTAAGCCACCGCAGGATTCTACATCCGTTGTACCTGACACCTGCTCCTACGTCTTTTATAAGTTTTTTTTTTGTTTTGACTAGTGACGAAGAGCAGAGTAACTGCCTGAGATTTGCCTGCACCACTCTGGAGGTATCAAACCTGTGGGCGCGATACCTCAGCACGGCAGTATGACTGGCCTGAGCAGATAGCTGTCCTTGTACAACATCACTCAGCCGCCACAGACCGGCGCTCCAATACTTCAGCACACCCGCTAATGCAATTCCCACGTGGAAATGGGAAGGCCACGAACTCGGAGGGTTCAAGTGCTACAAAAACCTCACCGCTAATTTCCAAATAACCTTGATTCTGGGTGAATAGACTTTAAGGTATCTAAAAAAATGTTTTGCCAACTAGTCTATTATGCCAGACCTTTGTGTAAGGCCAAAATAGCACATTGTGTGATTTAGTACATAAAACAAAGAGTTGCGGGTGCTGGAGATCTGTAACAAAGATAGAGAGCGCCGGAGAAACTCAGTAAGTCTGGCAGAATCTGTGCAGAGTTAATGTTTCGTGGAGTCTCTGGATTCGAAAGTTAACTGTTTTCCTTCCACGGAAGCTGCCAGACCTGCTGAGTTTCTCCAGAAACTTCTGGTTTTATTTCAAATTAAGCTGTTGTAAAAGAGCGAGGTTTCTTAAAATGGCAACTCGTGAATTCTGGGGCGTGAGTGGAGAGACCTGCAGGTGAGGGTTACATTCTTTGGGACAATGAGCAGAGAGGACAGACACGCGGCGGATCAGATCTGAAGCCCGAGACTGAGTGTGCAAAGATGGGAAGGTGGAGGAAAGATAGGAAAAAACAGCAATTCCGCGAAGACTGAGAGTAATCTGGGATGTCAGGTTGACTACTGCACAGGGATTGGGGCAGTGGTGAAAATTAGACAAAACATGCCTAAACACAATGTCGAGAAAATCTTTTTTAAAAAATGTCCTCCAAGTTTGGTTGTTCTAAACGTTACGCTGACAAGCAGCAAAAATGAAAGCTGGTTTTATCGAAAATAAGTGCTCATTTTTGTCTCACTCTAGCTGATTCTTTTGGAAGATGCCTGGAGGGAGCTTTTTGTTCTGGGAATAGCACAGTGGGCTATTCCCATCGATTCTAGTACTTTACTAGCTGTATCTGGTGAGTGGCTTTTTAATAAAGTTAATAGCTACGATTAAAAGATGGAATTTATTTGCCATTCTGTTAAATGCCACCTAAATTGGCGAAAATGTCCCATTAGCTGCTGGAGCCTTCCATTGGCCTCGCTGGATATTCGGTGTTATTTTCGTCTGTCCATTAATCTCGGGGTGTTTCTGGTGAGCGTCAGTCACTCTCCGTGTGGCTGGGGTGGCAGCTCATGAGTTGTATGCACAATTCTCCGCCATTAGCACCACGTCTACACGAACTGCTCCAGAAGACTTTCGACAGCTGTTTCACACTTCGGGTTGCGAAAGCAAAGCTGACCCTCACATACAACCGATTCCCCAGGGGAACGCAGATACGAGAGTTTTATCCATAACCCCTCCCATCCCGCACTCCCACTAGCTCTCCCCAGCCTCTGAAAATCCATGTAACATCTCTGATATCAGAGGCATGTTTGTAAAAGCGAAGCGCCACAGAGAGTCGCAGCTTTCCGCGCCCCCACCCCCCACATCCTCCTGCCCCAGCTTCGACCCCTCCTTCCCCTGCTACTCTCCTTGTGCCCGCTACCGTCCCTCCTCCCGACCCCAGACTAATCCCTCTCTTTACCACAACCTCACACACCCAACACACACATCTCTTGTTAGAGCCACTACGTTAAAAGGCTAATTCTCGAGGTAATACTAACATTGCAAACTATTTCTTGTCAACATTCTTTTACAACGCGGGATGGTACAGCTGGATGAAATGGTTTGTAAGACGGTCAATTTGATAAAATCAGCGTAAAGTCCAATCGCGCTCCCCTTGCGGCTTATTGCAACTCCGTGAAATTCTGCAATCCAATCCAGGCCCGTGCTTTGGTTTCGACGAAAAGGCCGAAGCGACTGTGGCAGAGACGGTAAAATTTAAGAGTCAGTGCATTTCTCCTCGTCACTTTCTCTCTCTCTCTTTCTCTGTAGGGATGAACGGTGATAACACCGACTCGCAGAAGTTGAACAAGATCATTGCAGAGATCCACGCCCTGCAAGAGGTGGTAGCGCGTTTCCGGCAGCTCCGGGTGGACGCCACCGAATTTGCCTGTTTGAAATGCATCGTGACTTTTAAAGCGGGTAACTCAAAGGCCTGTTGCCTTGTTAAGCCTGACAGCGAAATTGAAGTTCAGAACCGCGAATGACATTGCAGAAATTATCCAGATTGAGGGCTGTGGGCTACTTCTGAAGTCTGAGGCCTGTTAGTTCCTCGTTAAAACCAGCGCAATCTCTGGAAAATACACACTAAAATATCTTTCCACAACAAGAACACCCTCGAACTGTTAAAGACAAAACTGAGATCAGAAACCTCAGTCTGACCTGTTCCTTTCCAATATTAACCAGTGGCTGAGTTCAATTATAATAAGGTTTTCTCGAGTTAAATAAGTTTGTACAAACGATTGATATAATCACCCCACAAATAAAGCTGCTGGAAGCGCACAATAAGCGTTTAACATATTTAGTATTGTTAAGTCTTTAGATAGACTACTGCAGAATGTCACAGTGACTGCGATTTTTCCCAGTTTGGTTTTGGTGAGTTACTCATTTTGGACTTATTCAACGTAACTCTGGAACAGCTCACTGATAGAAGGTCTTTTTTTTTCACTTTGTTTCTTAGTTCCTACTCAGAGTGGCTCAGAACTTAGAAATTTCCGGAATGCTTCAGCAATCGCAGCGTTGCAGGACGAAGCTCAGCTGACTTTGAATAGTTACATCCACACCAGGTAAAAAGCAGAATAGGTTCCTAAGAGGAGTGCAGCTCGGCCAGAGGGAATGGACAATGCACCAAGGCATCTGGCGAATTTTCAAATTCATTCATTTGATGTGGGCGTCACTGGCTGGGCCAGCAGAATTACCCATCACTATTGTCCCAGAGAAATAGGCAGGTGACAAATAGGCAGGTGGCAGTGCTCCCATCTCCTGCCCTTATCTTTCCAGGTGGGAGAGGTCATAAGTGGAAGTTGCGTTCAAATGGGAATGGGTGAGTGAGTTGCAGTGCATCTTGTTGATAATACACACTGCTATCACTGTGTTTTGGTGGTGATGGTAGTGAATGTTAAAGGTGGGTCATTTGGCCTGTCAATCATATGGTTTGCTTTGTTCTTGGGTATTGTTGGAGCTGTACCCATCCAGGTAAGTAGAGAGTATTCCATCACACTACCTGACATGCCTTGTAAATGATGTACAGGCTTTGGAGAGTCAGGAGGTGAGTTACCCACTGCACAATTCTTAACCTTCGGCATGTTTCTGTATCGATAGTGTTTAAGTGGCTAGTCCAGTTCTGTATCTAGCCACTGGTAATTCCCAGAATGTTGAGAGTGTGGATTCAGTGATGGTAATGCCATTAAATGAGAAGGAGGGAGAGAGAGAGAATGTAAGTGTTTTGCTGTAGCAGGGAGAGATACATGTCAGCGTCTGAACCCCAACAGTTACCGAAAGTTAAACTGAAATCCTGGTTCTCAGGAACTTGCCCCCAATTGTTCATGCTGCTTCTATTGTTCCAACTTTAAAAACCTCCAAGGCCTTACAAGCTGTTCACTTCCTTGGCTTGGAAATGGCTGCTCATGACCTCTATATAACTTCTCCATAAAAAAAGGACAAAATTCACCTCTCAAAGCCACAGTGTCATCACACCTCCCTCCTTACAAAAAAACTGAACCATCAATATACAAAGACAACTTCATTTGTAAACATCTCCTTCTCAATTGTGGAATATTTCTGTTGATCAATAGAATCATAGAATTTCTACAGTGTGGAAACAGGCCCTTCAGCCCAAAAAGGCACTGATCTTTAACTCGTCATTGTCAACAGGAATAGTGCCAGATAACTGTAGGATAGCAAATGTGGTTCCCCTGTTCAAGAAGGGGAGTAGAGGCAACCCTGGTAATTATAGACCAGTGAACCAGTTGTTGGTAAAGTGTTGGAGAAGGTTATAAGGGATAGGATTTATAATCATCTGGAAAAGAATAAATTGATTAGGGGTAGTCAGCACGGTTTTGTGAAGGGAAGGTCGTGCCTCACAAACCTTATTGAGTTCTTTGAGAAGGTGGCCGAACAGGTAGATGAGAGTAAACTGGTTGATGTGGTGTATATGGATTTCAGCAAGGTGTTCAATAAGGTTCCCCACAGTAGGCTATTGTACAAAATGGGATTGTGGGAGATATAGCAGTTTGGATCGGAAATTGGCTTGCTGAAAGAAGACAGAGGGTGGTAGTTGATGGGAAATGTTCATCCTGGAGACCAGTTACTAGTGGTGCACCGCAAGGGTCGGTGTTGGGTCCACTGCTGTTTGTCATTTTTATAAATGACCTGGATGGGGGCGTAGAAGGATGGGTTAGTAAATTTGCAGGCGACACTAAGTTCGGTGGAGTTGCGGATAGCGACGAAGGATGCTGTAGTTGCAGAGAGACATAGATAAGCTGCAGAGCTGGGCTGAGAGGTGGCAAATGGATTTTAATGAAGACAGTGTGAGGTGGTGCACTTTGGTAGGAGTAACCAGAAGGCAAAGTACTGGGCTAATGATAAGATTCTTGGTAGTGTAGATGAGCAGAGAGATCTCAGTGTCCATGTACACAGATCCTTGAAAGTTGCCACCCAGGTTGACAGGGCTGTTAAGAAGGCATACAGTGTTTTAGCTTTTATTAATAGAGGGATCAAGTTCCAGAACCAAGAGGTTATGCTGCAGCTGTACAAAACTCTGGTGCAGCCGCACTTGGAGTATTGTGTACAGTTCTGGTCACCACATTATAAGAAGGATGTGGAAGCTTTGGAAAGGATGCAGAGGAGATTTACTAGGATGTTGCCTGGTATGGAGGGAAGGTCTTACGAGGAAAGGCTGAGGGACTTGAGGCTGTTTTCATTAGAGAGAAGAAGGTTGAGAGGTGACTTAATTGAAACATGTAAAATAATCAGAGGGTTAGATAGGGTGGACAGGGAGAGCCTTTTTCCTAGGATGGTGACGGCGAGCACGAGGGGGCATAGCTTTAAATTGAGGGGTGAAAGATATAGGACAGATGTCATAGGTGGTTTCTTTACTCAGAGAGTAGTAAGGGAATGGAACACTTTACCTGCAACGGTAGTAGATTCGCCAACTTTAGGTACGTTTAAGTCATCATTGGATAAGCATATGGACGTACATGGAATAGTGTAGGTCAGATCGGTATGACAGTTCGGCACAACATCAAGGGCCGAAGGGCCTGTACTGTGCTGTAATGTTCTATGTTCTAGGTTCTAAGTCCACACTGACCCACAGAGCTTCCCACCCAAAACCCATTCCCCTATAACCCACCTAATCTACACATCCTTGAACCCTATGGGCAATTTAGCATGGCCAATACACCCAGCCTGCACATCTTTTGACTGTGGGAGGAAACCAGTGCACCCAAAGGAAACCCATGCAGACTCAGGCAGAATGTGCAAACTCCTCACAGGCAGTGACCCGTGTGTGAAATCGAACCCAGATCTGTGGTGCTGTGAGGTAATAGTGTTAACTACTGAGCCAACATGCGACCCCATTCAGGTTTTTCTGTTCTCTTGTCATTTTTGTGTAAGAGTGCAGCACTGACACCCACATTACTAGCACCCACATCGATAGTCACTTTCAATGGCTTTGTATAGTTAGGTGCGGCTAACACTGGAGCAGTGGTAAACATAGCTTTCAGGTTGTCAAATGCCTTCTGATACTCTTCCGTCCACTGAAACCTTTTTGCACTTCTTCAAAAGGTTAGTCAGTGGAGAAACCACACTACTAAATTTCAGTACCAATTTCTGATCTTAATAAACTCAGTCCTAGGGATCGCGGTACTTCTCTCTTCATCAATAGTGTGGGTAACTCCACAGTAGACTTTGTTTTCACATCACAAGGGGCCATTTGTTCATGTCCAATAACATGGCCCAGGAACATGACTTAGGCTTTTGTGAACTCACTCTCAGCAAGGTTTATCACTTAGCCTGCCTCCCTAAGTCTATTGAATGCTTCTGCTAGATGCTCCAAATGTTCCTTCCATGTGTGACTAAAAACCTCCAGATTGTCTATGTACACCACACAATTGGATAGTCCCAATATGAACTTATTGGTTAGTCTTTGAAATATAGCTGGTGCATTCTTAATACCAAACATCATGATTTTAGACTGTTGCAGTCCATTCAGTGTCATGAAAGTCAAAATTTCCTTCAGTTTTATGGATAAAATTACCTGCCAGTAGCCTGTGAATGTATCAAGCTTTGAAATATAAGTAGTTTGTCCCACCTTCTCAATGCAGTCTTCCAAATGTGGAACAGGATATGAATCAGATTTTGTAATTGCATTGATTTTGCAATAGTCCACACAGAATTACTTTGTACCATCTGGCTTTGGCACCATTACTATGGGTGAGCTCCACTTGGTGCAATACACTTGAATTATAATCTATTTGAGCATGCTTTCAATATCTTTTTTGAATTTGTGCCAAATTTAAAAGATTAAATCTATAAGGCTGTTGCTTAATTGGAACAGCATTTCCCATATCTACATCATGTGTAATTAGATTAGTATTTCCCAGCTTATTCCCACATATATCCCCATATGATTGTAAAGGCTCTTACAGACCATTTAAATTTTCCTCTGGAAGGTTACTCAATAATTTATCCCAATTTTTGAGAACTTTCTCATTGTCCAATTTAATTTGAGGAGTACCCCATTCAGAATCATTTGAACTTAATTCTTTACTCTGTGTTGTAACCAATAACATATTCTCCTTTTGCCTTCTTTTCACATCAAAATACTTCTTGAGCATCTTCACATGACACACTCTGTAAGGTTTCTTTCTACCAGGAGTTCTTATCAAATAATTCTTCTCAGTCAATTTCCTTTCAATTTGATAAGGTCTACTAAACCATTGCATTCAAGGTTCACCTACCACTGGAAGTAACACTAACACTTTATCTTCACTAGCAAAATTGTGATTTTTAAAAATTGCTTGTCTGCACCCTGTTTCATCGTAAGCTGTGCTACCTTTAAATGCTATCCAGCCAACTCACCTGCTCTATTTAATCTCTCTCTAAAATTTGACACATTGTCCAAATATGTAGTCTTGGAACTATAATTCACCAATTTCTCCTTAATTAATTTCAGTGGTCCTCTCACCTCATGCCCAAAAACTAATGCAGATAGTTTGAGTTTAGTGAATTCATTATGTGCATCCCTAGCTGTCAAAAGTTCAAATGGAATTCCTTAATCCCAGTCCTCTGGAGAGGCTTGATTATAAACCTTCAATGTGGACTTTAAAGTTTGAAACAAATGTTCCAATGTTCCCTACAACTCTGGATGGTACTCAATGGTTTTGAATTGTTTAATTCTTAAGCTATTCATAGCTTCCTTGAATAATTTTGATGTTAACTTTGATCCTTGATGTGATTGTACTTCTGTAGGCAGTCTACATCTAGAAAAGAATTTGAGTAATTCTTCTAAAGTCTTTTTGGTTGTGAAACTGCTTATTGGAATGTCTGCTCATTCTAGACTACCCACATGAGGAAACAATTTTCTACATCTACATTTTCAATCCACTGTAGCATCTTGTATACCTCAATTAGGTTTCTTCTCATTCTTCTAAACTTCAGAAAATGTAGGACTCAACTTCCCAATCTCTGTTGATAAGATAAACTCCTCACCTCCAGAATTAATCTAGTGAACCTTCTCTGAACTGCCACCAATGCAATTACATCCCTCCTCAAGTAAGGGAAACAGAACTATATGCAATACTCCAGGTGTGATCTCATTAATGCCTTGTATGGTTATGGAAACATTTCCCTTAGCAATAAATGGCAAAATTCCATTTGTATTCCTTAGTAGCTGCTGTACCTGTATACTAGTTTTCTGTAATCATGTACAAGGACACCCATATCCCTCTGCAATGAAGCACTCTGAAGTTTCTCTCCATTTGGATAATAAGTTGTCTTTCTATTCTTCAGACAAATGGGTAACCTTACACTCATCCACATTAAACTCCATCTGCCAAAGTTTGGCCCATTCGGCTAACCTATCCATATCCATGTGTAAATGCATTACTCCTGTATTACAACTTCCTTTACCACCTATTTTGCTATCGGCTGCAAATCTGGCTATAGCCCCTCTATCCCTGCATCCAAGTTTTTGATTTAGACTGACTCCCGTGGCATCCAACCCAAGGTAATAAATTATCACTAACTCTATCTGATCTTACCTTGTATATTCAGCTCTTTGTGCAGCACCTTATCTAATATCTTCTGGAAGACCAGATATACTACATCAACAGATTCCCCATTATCCAGTTTATTTGTTCCATCTTCAAAGAACTCTATCTGTTAGTAAACACAATTTGCCCTTCATAAAACCATGGTGACTCTGATAGATTGTATTTTGACTTCCCAGATGTCTTTTTATTACTTCCTTACTAATAGATTCTAACAATTCCCCAATGGCAGATGTGAAACTAATTGTCTACAGACAGATGTTTTACTAACTGGTGTATAACTTTCTGCATGTACCAAACTCTGCACAAACAAATCAAAAGATAAGGGTTGCCTACTCTATTAATCTTAACTCTATAATCTCGCCTTGGAGGAAATGATTTATTATTGTACGCTCTTTCTAGTTTTTGTTTGACTTTTCCGTTACTCTGTAACAAGGTACAAGACAGTACCTGGAGTCAACATTTATGAGGGGCAAACAGGAAAATGGAATTAAAGGTACAATCAAGTCAGACATGATTTTATTGAAAGATGGAGCAGACTCGATGGTTTACTGCTGTCCATATATCTAATGCTCTTATTACAAAGGTTGGGCTTCTTTCCATCATCTTTGCCAAAACACCTTTAGCTATTCCTTCTTCCAGTTAGTCATGAGGTTTGCCACTGGCCACGTGGGAAATTGTGTGTCTTAGAATCACAAAACAGGTTGAGGCAGCAAAAATGGGATTGGAATGATTAGGGTGACGATTTCGACCAAGGCTGAAGTGTTGGGCCGAAGGGCTTTTCTCTGTGCTGTAAATCTCTATGACTCTATGACCAAACATCATCCGCAGGTCAGACCAGTCACATGGCACTTCTTTTTGAAAACGTGGCTTCTCAATCATAGTCTTCATGCCCAAAATGCCAACACACCTCTCTTTCTGTCTGTTCCAGATACCCAGCACAGCCGTGCCGTTTTGGCAAGTTGCTTCTACTTCTGCCCGCTTTACGCTCGGTGAACCCTTCCACCATTGAAGAGGTGTTCTTCAAGAAAACCATTGGGAATGTCCCCATCACAAGACTCTTGTCAGACATGTACAAGTCCAGCGACATTTAACTGGAAACCTGTTCACACAGATAACCAACTTCACCGGCACCATAAGAGAAACCTTCTTCGGCTTGTACTTGAGTTGGACTAACAGAACTCGCGGCCATTACTGTCAAAACCAAACTGTTTCATAAACCTCCATAAACTGTGGCCGGGGATTGTTAATAACTGTGTAGCACTCCATTCGTATCTGAAAATTGCCTGTCATTTTAAAATTATTTTTGTTTGAACTTCGCCTTGATTAGTGAGTTCAGTCTTGGATGATTTCTGTTACTTTCCCTTAAAACAATCACTGAATGTTTGACACACTTGGCATTTCAATGCGAGCGCGTTTTCCTAGCGCTGGTGGTTAGCGGGATGTTAGAATCGGTCCCAGTTTCTATGGTGTTGGGCTGCTAGTGTATAGTCGGCCCGTTTGAGCCGAATTTTGGGCTGAACGGAATTACAGTGTGGGGACTGTGGGTGCTTTCGATGTGGCAAACGCTTAACAGCTCTCTCACGACTTTTCTTCCCATGCACCACATGCTAAACTACAAAGTGGGTTTCATAGCTGATACTGCAACCTCCTGCTAAGTTCTGTTCTGGTGAGCTCCACTCTGTAAGAAAGCAGCCGCTTAGTCAAAATGTGAGAAGGTTCCTGCATGGTTGTCTGGTAGCGGTGTTCCCCAGTATACTCTGAGTAGATCATTTTAATTTCCCCTTCCTTTTAACATCTAAAAGATGCTCTCCAGAAATGGGTGTGTGCTCGACACGTGTCTTTGTGAAGACCAACTGAATGGGAGGTGTGAACTGAAGGACACAGCCCGCTGGTCGCTGTCCAGTGACTTAGTTCTGAAACCAGAAGGGGCGACAGTTCGAAGGATAAACAGCAGCAGAAGATGGAGTTCAGGCCTGCAGCTCCCAGCCCAGATGGCAGGCCATTGGAGAATGTCCCATCAGTCACAGACTCATTTAGAAGTGCCTTTCTTTATTTTCTTGAGGTAGTCGGAGAATCTACCCAGCAACCACCGGTGGGAGAAGGGCGATCCCACGTTCAACCAGCCGCCGCTCATCAGAAAAGTTGTTGCATCTTTCAGCACTGGGTCAGTGAAATAGCTCTGAGGCAATCAGCACTTGGACATTTTTTCTTCTCACGGAACGTATGTTAAGCCGTTCTGTTGTAAAAAGATCAAATGTAATTGAGTTGTCAAAGCCAGGACTCTTGTAATTCATTTGAAATAGAGTTTAATTCTACAATTAAATATCGATGTTCAGAAGTGGTAACGGATCGTCTGTTAACTTTCAGAGAGTACCAAGAACTTGAGGTCAGAAAACCATTTTCGGCTTCACTGTTCTGCTGCTATATCTTTGAAATGTTTTTATTTCTTTCTAAGCTCAAAGGGATTTTTTTTAAACTAAACATTGAGTTGCAAACGTCCAGTTTGCAACCTTGGTTCAGAATGAAACCCGTGAACTGCGTGTACAATTTGCTAAAATGAATCACAGATTCTTTATCCATATCCTAGCTTCGTGCGTGGTGATAGATTCAGCACAAACACTGCTCAAAGGTGCTTCAGCGAGGAACTTCATTGGTGAGATCACGTGAACAGAATTTCGATTGCTTTCTCAACTTGAGGCTCGTTCCTTTTCTTTGCCAACCTCTTTCCCCACCCACAAGGAGCAGTGAGGAAGGAGTATTAACAGGCTGGGCCACATCATTCATTTTCCTTCCCTGGTCAACAAGCCCCAGACGGGGTCTTGAACCAAGTGCTTTGGGCTCATACGCAGAGGCGCTACTACAAGGCCACTCGACTGGGCTTAGCTTAATACCTCACTTTTGCTATTTTTTTCCTCCTTGGTTGTCCAAAACGTCCCTCCAGTTCACCACCTTCCAAAAGGAAAACTACCCACACTTTGACTCTTATGTCCTAGTTAAACTTCACTATATCTTTGATCTCACATCAACTCAAGGTAAAATTCCTTGTTATCGATTACACGTTCATCAGTAAAACTCGTATCTTACTTGAGAAGCATCTCAGTTCCTATGAACCAGCCCATATTATAATACCCTTTTACATTAGCTTTTACATTATAGTACTATTTGCTTGGCAGCAGAATTTCTACTTGTTTTGGCCCAACTTCTGACACTCCCTTCATAATATCCCTATAGCCCAGATAGAGGCAATTTGACTCATTGTGTCTTCACAAAGAGCATTCAACCCTATTCCTTTAACCCTACATTTACCATGGCTCATCCACCTAACTTGCACATCTTTGGACTTTGGGTGGAAACTGGAACATTTGATGGAAACTGCACACAGCCAATTACCCAAACCTGGAATCTAACCTGGGTCCCTGGCACTGTGAGGCAGCAGTGCTAACTACTGTGCCACTGTGCTGCCCTTCACAAGGTCTTTATTGAGGTCTCTGGCTTAGCACAGTGGTCACACTCTCTTCTGTCTTGAAAGACTGCGAGGTCAAAACTCACTCTAGGGCCTCCTGTGCAAGATCTAGACGTTTCACACCCTACATGCATATACACCACAGAAACAGACCATTCAACCCAACAGAGATAGTAAGAATTGACAATGCTGGAGTCAGAGATAACACAGTGTGGAACTAAAGGAACACAGCAGGTCAGGCAGGATCAGAGGAATAGGGAAGTTGATGTTTCAGGTCTGGAGCCTACTTCAGACCCGTAATGTCAATTTTCCTGCTCCTCTGATGCTGCCTGATCTGCTGTGTTCCTCCAGCTCCACACTGTGTTATCTCATTCAACTCAACAGATTGCTGATTGAGCCAATATATAAGGCCTTCCAGAGCCTTCTCCCATTTCTTCATTTAATTTTCACATATCCTTTCTCCCTCACACAAGTTTATCAAGCTTCCCTTCAAAATGTATCTGTACGAGTTGTCTCAGCTACTCCGTGGAGCAATTAATTCAACTTTTGGACAACTTTCTGGATAAATAAACATGTATTGCCTATACAATTTAGTTGCAGCTATTTCAATAATGACACTTAGCTCTGGTCTGAACATCAAGGAAAATGGTTTATTATGTCTGTCCTATCAAACATTTCCATAATTATAAAGTCATTTCATACGCTTTTGTTTTGGAGAAGAGCCCCAGTCTATTGAACCTTTCCTGATAGATGCAGACTCTCAGCTCTCATTCTAGTTAATACCTTCCTTGCACCTTCTCCAAATATTCTATTTTAATTTTATAAAGAAGGTATCAAAAGAAATTTGGTAAGGTCCCACACAATAGGTTCACACACAAAGGGCTTACGGAGTTATAGGGTGGTATATTATGAAAGGGATGGAAGATTGGGTAATGGACAGGGAGCAGAGCATAGGGACAAATGTGTTACTTTCGCATTTGCAGGCCGTGACTGATGGAGTGCCAACTCAAATTCCAGTGCAATAAGAGCTTACATCTGTTGTTGTATCTGCATGCTATTTTTTTTTGTACCTTGTGCAAGTACACCCAAGTCTCCCTGAGCATCAACAACTACAAGTTTAGCACCTTTTAAGGAAATATCCTGCCTTTCTATTCCAATGGCCAAATTCAATAACTTCATACTTGCCCACATTATACTCCATCTGCCAGCTTGTTAACCATTCATTTAACTTGTTAAATCCCTTTGCAGCCTCTTTGCGTTCTCTTCACAACTTGCATTCTCACATAGACTTGTATAATCAGCAAACCAAAATACATTGATGGCAGTTGGCACTTATGTGCTATCTATATCATAATTTAGACAAAGAGACACAGTGATTTATTTTGGTTGGAAAATAAAAAGGCAAGATATTTTCTTTAAAGGTGTGAAACTTGTACTTGTGGATGTTTGGAAAGACTTAGGTGTACATGCACAAGGAACAGGAAAGAATAGTAACTCACTCAGAGATAGTAAGAACTGCACATGCTGGAGTCTGAGATAACACAGTGTGGAGCTGGAGGAACACAACAGGTCAGGCAGCATTAGAGGAGCAGGAAAGCTGATGTTTTGGGTCGGGACCCTTCTTCAGAAATTTGGGAGGGGACGGGGACTCTGAAGTAAATAGAGAGGTGGTGGCAATGATAGCAGATATGTAGTGGTGGGGATTGGTCAGTGAGGTGGGAGGAATAGATAGGTGGGAGAGAAGCCGAACATGTCAAGGAGGCAAGGATGAAGCAAGTAAAGGTGAGTGTAGGTAGGTAGTGGTGGGGGTTGGCCAGTGAGGTGGGACAACCGAATAGGTGGGAGAGAAGACGGACAGGTAAGGGAGGCAGGGATGAGGTGGGGGGTGGGGAGACTTTGAAGCTAGTAAAGTTCACATTGAGACCATTGAGTTGTAGGCTTCCAAGACAGAATATGTGGTGCTGCTCCTCCTGTTTCTGGGTGGCATCATTGTGACACTGTAGGAGGCCCAGTATGGGCGTATTGTCCAGGGAGTGAGATGGTGAGTTGAAGTTCACGACTGGGAGATGTTGTTGTTTGTCTTGAACCGAGCATAGGTGCTCTACGAAGTGGTCTCCGAGCCTCCACTTGGTCTCACCAATGTAAAGGAGGCCACATTGGAAACAGCGGATACAACAGACCACATTAGTGGATGTGCAGGTGAACATCTGTTTGATGAGGCAGGGTTTTTTTGGGGTCTGGGATGGGGTTGAGGGGGGAGGTATAGGGTCATGTGCAGCACTTCTGCTGTTGCAGGGAAAGGTGCCGGGAGGGGTGGGACTAGTGGGGAGTATGGAGCAGATGAGGGGATCACAGAGAGAGCAGTCCCTCCGGAAGGCAGATAAGGGAGGGGAGAGAAAAATATCCTTTTTAGTGCAGTCAGATTGCAGGTGTGTGGAAGTGACGGAGAATGATGTGTTGAATCCACAAGTTGATGGCGTGATGCATGAGAACAAGGGGAATTCTGTCTTTGTTTTTATTGCGGGCAGGGAGTTTGAGGGCTGAGGTGCGGGAAAGGCAAGTGATGCGGTCGAGGGTATTTTTGGCCACTGAGAGGGGGAAGTTGCAGTCTTTGGAATAGCGGGACATCTGGGATGTTCTGGAGTGGAATGCCTCATCTTGGGAGCAGATGTTGTGGCGGCAGAGGAATTGGGAGTTAGGGATCACCTGCTTGCAGGAAGGTGGGTGAGAGGAGGTGTTGATGAGGTAGCTGACAGAGTCAGTGAGCTTGAAATAGATGTCAGTTTTGAGATGGTCACCAGAGATGGAGACAGAGAGGTCCAGGAAGGAGAGACAGGTATCAGAGATGGTCCAGGTGGACTTGAGGTTGGGGTGGAAGGTGTTAGTAAAGTTGATGAACTGTTTGAACTCCTCGTGGGAGTACAAGGCGGTGCTGATCCAGTCATCAATGTAGCAGAAGAAGAGATGGAGGATAGCGCCAGTGTAGCTGTGGAAGAGGCAGGCATAGCTTGGACCAATGTGGGTACCCATGGCCACCCCCTTTGTCTGTAGGAAGTCGTGAGGAAAGAATAGTACACAGGAAGCAATTAACAAAACTAATGGCATGTTGGCTCTTATTGCAATGGAATTGGAGCTCAATAATAAATATTTCTTCCTGTAATTTTGCAGGCACCTGGAATACTGTGTACAATGTTAACTTCCTTATTTAAGGGACAGTATAATTGCATTGGAGACAGTACAGCAGAAGTTTATTAGATTGATCTTTAGGATGCAGGGGTTTTCTTTGATGACAGTCTGAGTAAGTTGGATCTATACTCTCTGGAGTTTCAAAGAATGAGATTTGATCTCATTGAAACACTAAAGATTATGAAGGGGCTTACCAGGATTGGTTTTGAGGTATTGTTTCCCTGGTTGGAGAATCTAGGACAAGGGCAAAACACTAGGATAAATGCTGATCATTTGAGACTGACATAAGGATTGTAAATCTTTTTAACAGTCTACACTACAGTGTTGTGAATGCATTGTTGGATGTATTTAAAGCTGAGAGACTGATTTTTGGTTTCTCAGGGAATGAAGGGACACGGGGAAGTTGATGGAAAAATAGAATTGACATCCAATATCGGCCATGGGCGTATTGAATGGAAGAGTTTGATTGGCCATAAAGTCTTCTCTGCTCCTATTATGTTATGACTAATGACGTTATCCCAAATGCACAGGCTAATTTAGGGTTGATATAGCTTTAACATGATTTCTCTGATTATTATTTATATCACACTCAAAGTAAACCACAGAGCTGCACTTCCTTTATATGAATTTATTAATCTGCATTGCTACTTTTAGTGATTTGCCTACCTCTATCCCCTCTGCTCCTCTAAACCCTTTTAGATGCTTATTCTCCAAGAAGAAGTCAATTTTTATTATAATCTTTCCCTACTTGCCAATCAAATGCTCACTTTTGCAAGTTTATTCACGTTTTACTATATTTCATCAGAATCCTTGTCTTAATTAGATATAACCCCAAACTTGGTGTTGTCTGCAAAATTTGCAATTCTACTTCTGTTTCCAAAGTCTGAATCAATTACATATACAACAATAGTCTCAGCAATACCACTTCCCATGTTTTGTGAATCTGAGTACCCACCTTCAATTCCAACTCTTTGCTTTCTGTTTTGTAGCCAGTTTTCTAGCCAATCTACTCCTGACTTCACATGGTCTGATCTTGGATAGCCTTTTATTGAAACATCAAGAGAACACTGTATTATGGGCAGTCTTTAAAATGCAATTTTTAATGAGGCAAAGATTCTATGGCTTAATTTCAAAGAATATCAGGGAATGCTTCTTGTTATCATGATTATATGTATTCTTCATCAATCATTACTAAAAACTGATGATCTGGTCCTCTTGGCATCACTGTTTATTGAATTGTGCTGTGCATAAATTGTTCACTACATTGTACACTTCAGAAGTGCTTAATTTGCTGCAAAGCACTTCAGGAATTCTTGAGGTCATGAAATGCACTAAGTAAGAAAAAGTCTCTGTAGTTTTGTGCAAAGTTCCTTTTCGACTGTGCCTTGTGCCATCATTCCTAAATCCATTACCATTCTCAGTTTCTTTTCTGTGTGAAGTGCCTTAATTTGTTTTATTGTGTTAAAGAAGACATACAAATGCAAATTGTTCTTAAACATCATGGAAAAGAAGACTGCAACATATTGTGAATGCTTAATTTTTTGTAATAACAAGGGAGTTCGATTCAAGAAACATGTTTATGACTTAAAGGTTGAATTTTGGTATAAATTACATCAAAAACTTCACATATAGACTAAATAATCAAATATTTATTTTGTTCAATATTTAAAATGTAAAACAAATAATATATTTCATTACTTATCCATGCCATATTCTACTGGTAGCTGAATCATCTTCAATGCTAAGCAAGAGTTGAACCAATTACTATACTCCCTTGCTAACTTAAAATGATTTGCCCTCTCTGAAAACAAGTGTTCAGTTGTGCCAGAGTATTAGATTACTAATATACAATATACACTGTTCTCCATTCAGTAAAGCTTAAAACACCTTAAAAAGTGAACCAGAGTTGAAAACCTATTGTTGTCACCAAATGACAAGATGCATCAAAGTAGGGTTATATTCAAGACTTGCACTTACTTAGAAGTTTTGTTTGTATTGCAGACTGTATCTCTGCATTTAGAAAATCAGTGGGGTGGGTGGGCCTGGTGTAGAATGGCTAAATTCAACAGCCCTCCCAAAAATGGTTGCATGGAATAATTCATGCCTGTTGGTTGCAACAAAGAGAGCAAACCAACCTGATGCTGCCTTCGTTTCAAATGATTGTAGCAGCTAGCCAGTCTTATAAGCACTGTTGGATGATTGAGTTGAGTGGAGTTTAATATTGTAAGATGTCAGTGCCAACCAAAGCCAACCTGCACTGCTTAACTCGAACCTCAATCTTCTTACTGGGAGGGGCACTGTGGCTGAAATAGATGCTGAGAATCTTTTGTGAGTTGAATCTGACCTGAAAGAGAATATCTGAATATGGGAGAGAATGGAAACTAAGGTTTTCCAAGGGCTCACAGGAGGATTTAAGGAATTGGAAAAGAGGAGAAATGTCAAGCCCCTGAGACACAAGCTAAGAAAGCAGATAGTCAAGAAGATCAAAGTCTCTCATCTAGCCTCTGGATGCAATGCTGCAAAAGTTCACAGATCTCACGAGTGGAAAGGTCAGAGAATGAATATTCAAGTGTTCTATTCAGTATCAAATATGGACCCTGCTGCAATAGCAGCATTCCAATTACAAATCCACCAAAAATGTCGATCAGTCAGGGCTCTTACTTGACATTCAAATGTTCTGCTGGGCCCTCGTATAGTTAATAAGGTACAAGCTCAAATCCCACAGTCATAGTTGGTGCGAATGAATTCATAAAAAGTGCATGAAGTTAGCCTCAGTAATGGTGTCACGAAACTATCAATTATTAAAAGCCTATCTTGTTCACTAATGTTCTTTAGGGAAGGAAACCTAAAATCTGTGCATGATCTGGCCAAGAGTGACTCCAGGCCCACAGCAACATGGCTAATTCTTAAGCATCCAATGAAGTGGTCTAATGGGTCAAATTAATTCAAAAGCAATTAGAAAAGGGCAACAAATGCTGGCCCTGCCAGCAATGCCTACATGCTATGAAATAAATGCTTAAAAAATAGCCTCACATCTCTGGCACAAAACTTACACAATCTGGTAGGTACTCAGCCCTGGTAGACACATCAACAAAACATATTGGATGAAACTGACAAGCTTGCAGGACAAGATTGCTGAAAACAGGAGGCAGCAGGAGGAGAGTAGAGATGCCCATATGCCGTGAACTCCATTGGGGGAAGTGTTAACCACTATTAGAATAGCCATTGCTAAAGTTGTGGGTGGTAATGGGGCTAAAACACAACAGAGTTGACAGTGTCATTGTTCCTACTCCTTCTTATATTCCACCTCCTCCTCATTACACACTCCTCTGATTTAAAAGGTGAGAAAGTTGGCTGCATGCACTTTTTGCTTTACTCAGTTTCCCACATTCCAACCTGACCTTTACAGCTTTCTTTGCTCAGAGATCAGGAAGCTGAAGGCCAGCCTGAAGACTACAATAATGAAGACACAGCTTTGTTACTTGATAGCATTCTCACTGGCACAGTCCTGAGGTCACATATTGATACCGGGTGTAATTTAGGGAGTGGCACAGAGTTGAGATCTGCTTCTGGTGAGCCATGGGGCATGAGTGGTTTGCAGCCAGGACAGGGACTGAGATAGTGCAGACAGCAAATACCCAATGGGCATGTCCGCAGGTTCTATTGCATGAGCATCCTCACGTGCCTACAGAGGAATACTGATGGACATTTATAATAAAATGCTTGGTACTTTGGGAAGCCTGCCAGAAGGCCTACACCAATTCAGCAATGTGTATTGTGCAGAGCTTGAAGTTTACCCAGGCCGGCATGGAACTGGAGGCCAACTTCATCAGTACTATTGTGATTCAACCGTGTTTCATTCTCCCATTGCCAGATTCCATTGTATATCAAGCACCTTTTATCAGAAGTCAGTGTGCTGTGATTACAGCTCAGACTGAAGTCATCCAAAATCAGCTTGCTGAAATGATTTTTCAAATAAGAATATACTGTATCATATGTCCTCAGCTTAATGTGGATAATGAAAAGGTTAACTGAGCTGCTGTGAATACAGTTGTTGTACTGAAATTACTACTAATAAGGTGATGTATTTAACAGAAGTGGCAGGTATGTCATTGAAATGAGGTGGAATGTATGAGAATGAGAAGCAAGGTTAATATCTGTCTGTTTCTGGGCATGGCCAATAATGAGAGGACCATGACTGAGAAAAGTAAGAGAAGCAGGTGGCGCAATAATCAACTCTGGGCAAAGAAAAATTATTGTTGTTTGGGTTGAGGTGTAGCAACATTCAACCATGGGCCAAAAGCAATAATATCTCCTGTCATTTGCAATTTGTGCCCACAGGCTAGGTATGGAGTAAAAGGTAAGTGCATGGGCTAGTTTGCTCACAATTCCCTAAGGCATGGGTTACTTGTAACCAGGACTCTGTGACTGTCTATATCACATCCACAGAGACTATTATGTTAATGGTGATAAATTGGGGAAGACAGTGGTACAGTGAGACTCACGTGTCCTTGTATACCAGTCGCTGAAAATAAACATGCAGGTGCAGCAGGCAGTGAAGAAGGCAATTGTTATGTTGGCTTTCATATTGAGAGGATTCATGCGCAGGAGCAAGGATTGTCTTGCTAAAATTGTACAGGGCATTGGTAAAACCACACCTGGAGTATTGTGTGCACTTTTGGTCCTTTATCTAAGGAAAGATGTTCTGGCTGTTGAGGGAGTCCAAGGAAGGTCTACTAGACTAATTCCAAGGATAGTGGGAGTGATGGTACATAGGATTGGATTGGATAGGGCTATATTCACTACGGTTTAGAAGAATGATGGGTGTTCACATGGAACAAAGAACAAAGAAAATTACAGCACAGGAACAGGCCCTTCAGCCCTCTAAGCCTGCACCGATCAAGATCCTCTGTCTAACCTGTCATCTCTTTTCTAAGGGCCTGTGTTCATTTGCTCCCCGCCCATCCATGTACCTGTCCAGATATATCTTAAAAGACGCTAACGTGTCTGCGTCTACCACCTCCACTGACAACGCCTTCCAGGCACCCACCACCCTCTGTGTAAAGAACTTTCCATGCATATCTCCCTTAAACTTTCCTCCTCTCACTTTGAACTCATGACCCCTAGTAATTGAGTCCCCCACTCTGGGGAAAGGGTTCTTGCTATCCACCCTGTCTATATCCCTCATGATTTTGTAGACCTCAATCAGGTCGACCCTTAATCTCCGTCTTTCTAATGAAAATAATCCTAATCTACTCAACCTCACTTCATAGCTAGCACCCTCCATACCAGGCAACATCCTGGTGAACCTCCTCTGCACCCTCTCCAAAGCGTCCACATCTTTTGGTAATGTGGCGACCAGAACTGTACACAGTACTGTAAATGTGGCCGAACCAAAGTCTTATACAACTGTAACATGACCTGCCAACTCTTGTACTCAATACCCCGCCCGATGAAGGAAAGCCTGCCGTATGAAATGTATGAAATTCTAACAGGGTTAGACAGAATAGTGGCAGGAATGATATTCTCAATGACTGGGAAACTGTGGGTCACGGTCAAAGGATAGGAAGTAGACATTTTAGGACAGAGATGAGAAATGTCTTAACCCAGGGAATAGTGAACCTGTGGAATTCTGTGCCACAGGAAACTGATGAGGCCAAAACATTGAAGACTCTTGAGAAAGATGTAAATATAGTAATTAGGATTAGGGGATCAAAGGATATGGGGAGAAAACAGAAACAATATAAAATCTATATTTGTTTAATTTCATTGGTCTCATTTCTTTCATAGGATTTACTGTTGTCACATGTACCGAAATACAGTGAAAAGTGTTGTTTAGCATGCTCTGCAGGCAGATAGTATCATACAACATGCATCAGTAGCAGAACAGTGTGCAGAATACAGCTGCAGAGGAGGTGCAGAGCGAGAGAGATCAAAATTAACATTTGACAGGTCTGTTCAAAAGTCTGATAGTAACAGGGAAGAATTTGTTCTTGGAGCTGTTCATATGTGTATTTAAACTTGAATATCTTCTGTCCGACAGAAGAGTGTGGAAGAGAGTATAACTGAGGAAGGAGGAGTCTTTGATTATGTTGTTTGCTTTTCTAAGGCGGCCAGAAGAATAGATGGATTCAACGGGGAAAGCTGGTATGCATGATGGACTGACCTGTGTTCATGATTCTCTTTTAGTGGTCTTGGGAAGACCAGTGGCCATACCACACTGCAATGCATCCAGATAGGGTGCTTTCTCTGGTGCATCTGTAAAAATTGGTCAGAGTCTCTGTGAACATACCAAACGTCCTTAACTTCCTGAGGAAGAAGAGGCGTTGTTGTATTTCGTGCTTTCTTGACCATCACATTGACATACATGGACCAGAACAGATTGTTGGTGATCATCAGGCCCAGGAACATGATAGTCTTGACATTCTCCAAGGTCTGATTTTGATACAGCTATTGTGAAATCTTTGGAACGACTGTCTCCATCTATTGAATATACATCCTACATTAAATACAAATCTATTTTGCAATTCTTGAATGAAAGGTAGACTCCAGAAACTGTACTTTCAATTCACAAGAGATGAGACATTGCCAGCTAGATGAGCAATTATTACTTATCCCTAATTACCCAGACAGCAGTTAAGATTTAAACACTTAGCTATGGGTCTGGAGTCACATGTGGAGCAGACTGGACAAGGATGGCAGTTTTCCTTCCCTAAAGGACATCACTAAATTATAGGCATTTATAATGATCAACAATCATTTCATTATCACCATTAGCCTACCTATTTATTCTGGAGTTGTAATAAATTTCTACGGTGAGATTCAAACCCATTCCCCCAGAAAATTAGACTGGAACTCTGGTTTACTAGTCCGGTGATACTACCACTAAACAACAGCTTCCCCAAGAAATATCTAAAACCATGAATATCTTGTGTTTTGGGCTCAGCTCAACAAGTTTCAGTCGCTTGGACAGAGCAGAACACGAGTTGCAGCAGTTACTCATGATTCTAAAACTTGCATAGGTCTTGGTCAAAGAAGAGTTGCAGGTGGAATGGATTTGGGGTTGTGAGTGGAATACTCATTGGCCTTGAATCCATAGAAACTTTTGAGTCTAAAGGAGATGTCTTGTGGGTGTTGCTAGAGTTTAGAACTTTAGTGCACATCCAACAGTATTTTCCATTTCATAGAATCCCTACAGTGTGGAAGCAGGCCATTCAGTCTTTTAAGCCCACACCAACTCTTTGAAGAGCACCCCACCAAGACCCAACCCTCCCCTTTCCTGTCCCTGTAATCCTGCATTTTCAATGGCTAATTCAGAAAGCCTGCACATCCCTGGTTGCCATGGGCAATTTAGCATGGATAATCCGCCTAATCTGCACATTTTTGGACTGTGGGAGGAAACCTGAGCACCTGGAAGAAACTCATGCAGACATAGGGATAAGGTGCAAAATCTGGCCATCACCTGAGGATGGAATCAAATCCAGGAATCTGGAACTGTGAGGCAGCAGTGCTAAGCTCTAAGCTACCATGCCACCCTGCACCTTGCAAAAGTCTGTTAAAATTCTAGAAATTACACTGAATTATGTCACACTTGCAGTTACCTGCAAAAAAAAGCACATAGACGCCAAGATAATAAAATGTGAGGCTGGATGAACACAGCAGGCCCAGCAGCATCTCAGGAGCACAAAAGCTGACGTTTCAGGCCTAGACCCTTCATCAGAGAGGGGGATGGGGAGAGGGAGCAGGAATAAATAGGGAGAGAGGGGGAGGCGGACCGAAGATGGAGAGAAAAGAAGATTGGTGGAGAGGAGAGTATAGGTGGGGAGGTAGGGAGGGGATAGGTCAGTCCAGGGAAGACGGACAGGTCAAGGAGGTGGGATGAGGTTAGTAGGTAGGAGATGGAGGTGCGGCTTGGGGTGGGAGGAAGGGATGGGTGAGAGGAAGAACAGGTTAGGGAAGCAGAGATAGGTTGGACTGGTTTTGGGATGCAGTGGGTGGAGGGGAAGAGCTGGGTTGGTTGTGTGGTGCAGTGGGGGGAGGGGATGAACTGGGCTGGTTTTGGGATGCGGTGGGGGAAGGGGAGATTTTGAAGCTCCCACATAGATTCCACACCGTTTGAGGTACAATGATCAATTTCAATTCTTCAGATTAAGAGTTGGAAGGTTACCATAAAGTGGAGTCAGCAAATGGCACTTAGCTAAAGGGAGGGCCAGGGTATTGAAGGGATCTGCTAATCCAAGCGCAGTGGCAGGCCAGGTGAATACTGGGCAGAATGGCTGTTTGCTTTTCAGTGTTTGCCCTGACCACTGGTGTCAGTATTTGCTGTTCCCAAATGGTGATGATCGGGAAATAAGGATATGTCCCAGTGTTTGCCTTACCACCATCTTCAGAGGAGGACACCAAGATGATATCATAGTGTATAATTTTGTGGCACATGTTCCAATTACTGTGAAAGTAATGATTTCAGAGAATTATAAATTTACTTGGGTTTAGAGCTATTGATTTGATGGCCGCAAGAATTCCAGGAGAATGGTTTTGCCAGTTGATGGTCCTACGGTTAAAGTAGTGTCCATCTGGATAAGATAGGATCTGTCCAGGGGGTTTTGGAAAGATAAAAACACAAATGCTTTGTGAATTTGATTATCATCCTAGTGCAAAGGCCATATTTATCTCTTCTATATTGTTCCATATTGCTTATTGAAACTTTACTAAAGCACAACAGCAGAGTACCTCCTACTTCACTACTTCCCCATTTCCTACCATCAATATCCTGTGGCTGCTTTGAGCAAAACTGACAATTTAATACCAAAATAGGGGTAGTTTCATAATGGAGCTGGAGATTTGTCAAGTTTAGTTGCAACAACAAACATTTTTATCACATCTTTAGCAGTACAAAACGGGTCAAAAAAGATCACTGATGTCAGTTCTGGATGCAACATGGAAAATGTTCTGGCTCTCCAATAACATAGAGTGGCCATTAAATGACAAAGGAGCAATGAATGTGTAAATAGATTGTCATCAAAATGCAAACTGTAGGTGATCCAGTACACGTGACATTGGTGCTATGAGGTGTAATTGGATGCAGAACAGGAAGGAGGCAAAAACTGGAGATTTGAAACTCAAGGAGTGATTGTGTTGGGTAAGAGGACAGGCTTGCAGGGCATGTAGGTAACCTGAAACTGTAGATGAAAGCACCTCACAGGGATAGCACACTGGAAATCTATTCCTGTGTTCCTGGGGTGATCACACAAGCTAAAGATTTTATGAAGTCCACAAAACCTCTCAATTTTTCAGATGGAAGAAAAGAGGAAGCACAGACCAGGTTCCTGTATTAAACAATCATTTCCATTTATAACAATTAATTAGTGTAGACACAGTTATAAACAGCTGGTTCTAGAGAGTGGAAAATTCATATGGGCACCAAGAGATTCTGGCATCTGGTTGACAAAATAATTGCTTTCCACTACAGTTATTGGAGCCATACAATTGTCAAGTTAGACATTGGACAGAAAAAGGTGCACTTCAGATCGTGTGGGATTTAAGGTATAGAACTGAGGCAGTGAGGTAAATGCGAATATCCCTCAACTTGATAATTTTGTCAACATCACCATCCCTTTGAGAATAGATGTGGTGATATTTGGTTGATGTGAATTTGTCTATTTTTTTGTACATAGGACATACCCAACACATCAGTGTTGCGTAGATGCCTGACTTAGGACTGTACTTGAACAGCCTGGATGGGGTGCAGCAAATTCTGGAGCTTAAGTCTACATTATTGCTGTTGACTTGTTGTCAGGGCCTTTAATGGCACCCAGTGTATTCAGTTTTATATATATCCTAAATATTATATTTATATCAGTTGCAAATCTTAAGGGTAAGCCAAAATGGATCACACTTAGCACATCTCATTGAAGATGATTGCAAATGTATCACACTTGCCTTTTTCACTGATATGTCGGGCTCCATGATCAGAGTAGGGGGAATATTTGAGGAAGTTCTTCCAGTGGTTGGGTTATTACCTACCAAAATCTGTGACAATATCTGGCAAGAATGGAGAGCTTTAATTTTATCCACTGGTTAGGAGATCACTTCACTACTATCGCATGTTGCTTCTGATGCCTGGCACACAAATGGGCAGGTGTTGCAGCTTCACCAGGTTGATACCTCATCTTTATGCCCAATGCTGCTCTTGCCATATCCTCCTGCACTCTTGACTGAACTGCAGTTAATCTCCAGGCTTGATGGAAATGACTCAGGTAAAATTATGTTCATGCTGCCCATTAAGTTACAAATAGCGTTTGAAGACAATTTTCCTGAAGTTGATCACAGTTCTTCATGAATGCCCGAGTTGAGCTACTGGATCTGTTCCAAGTTAATTCCTTATAACACAATGGCAGTATCAGACAGTACAATGTGGTGAAGAGAGGCCCTCGCCTTCACATGGACCGTGCAGTGTTCACTCCCACCTGTACTGTCATGGTTACTATGTGCAACAGGTAGATTGCTTAGGTCAAGATTAGGAAGTTTTCCCTACTTGTTGGTTTCCTTATCACCTGCTGTAAACAGTCTGTCAGCCACATCTTCAGGGCTTGGCCAGCTCAGTCAATTACATGATACCAAACCACTCCCGATGATAGACACCGAAGTCCTCCGGCTAGAGTACACCACTGTCCAAGTGGTATGTAGAGAAGCAATGATTCATCAATTGAGGAAAGGAGGTGGATGATAATCAGTAGGTGACACCACCCATGCCCTCCACAACTTCCAATTCCCTGGCCCCCAAACACTTCATTTTCACCATGGATGTCCAGTCCATATACACCTGTATTCCGCATGCAGATGGCCTCAAGGCCCAATGCTTCTTCCTGTCCCGCAGGCCCGACCAGTCCCCCCCCTCACCAAACTCGTCCTCACGCTCAACAACCTTTTCGATTCCTCCCACTTCCTACAGACAAAGGTGGCGGCGTGGCGGCAGCCATGGGCACCCACATGGGCCCCAGCTATGCCTGCCTCTTTGTAGGTTACGTGGAACAGTCCCTCTTCCGCACCGACACAGGCCCCAAACCCCACCCCTTCCTCCGTTACATTGATGACTGTATCGGTGCCGCCTCTTGCTCCCCAGAAGAGCTCGAACAGTTCATCCACTCTACCCACACCTTCAGTTCACCTGGGCCATCTCCAGCACATCCCTCACCTTCCTGGGCCCCTCAGTCTCCATCTCAGGCGACCAGCTTGTAACTAATGTCCATTTCAAGCCCACCGACTCCCACAGCTACCTAGAATACACCCCCTCCCACCCACCCTCCTGCAAAAATTACATCCCTTATTCCCCCACCTCCACTCCCACGATGAGGCATTCCACTCCTGCACATGCCAGATGACGAAGTTTTTCTAGGACCGCAACTTCCCCGCCCCCCCCACCGTGGTCGAGAACGCCCTTGACTGCGTCTCCCGTGACACATCCCTCACACCCCGCCCCCGCCACAAGCCCCCAGGGAGGGATCCCCTCGCTCTCACACACCACCCCACCAACCTCCGGATACAATGCATCATCCTCTGACACTTCCGCCATCTACAATCCGACCCCACGACCCAAAACATTTTTTCCATCCCCACCCTTGTCTGCTTTCCGGAGAGACCACTGTGTTACTCCCTTGTTCGCTCCACACTGCCCTCCAGCCCCACCACACCCAGCACCTTCCCCTGCAACCGCAGGAAGTGCTACACTTGCTCTCCTTCCCCCCCCCCCCCGCCACCCCCCACACCTCTTCCCTCACCCCTATCCCAGGCCCCAAGATGACTTTCCACATTAAGCAGGAGGTTCACCTGCACATCTGCCAATGTGGTATACTGCATCCACTGTACCTGGTGTGGCTTCCTCTACATTGGAGAAACCAAGCGGAGGCTTGGGGACCACTTTGCAGAACACCTCCGCTCAGTTCACAATGAACAACTGCACCTCCCAGTCACAAACCATTTCCACCCAGCCTCCCATTCTTTAGATGGGATGTCCATCATGGGCCTCCTGCAGTGCCACAATGATGCCACCCGAAGGTTGCAGGAACAGCAACTCATATTCCGCTTGGGAACCCTGCAGCCCAATGGTATCAATGTGGACTTCACCAGCTTCAAAATCTCTCCTTCCCCACTGCATCCCAAAACCAGCCCAGTTCATCCTCTCCACCCACTGCATCCCAAATCCAGTCCAACCTGTCTCTGCCTCCCTAACCTGTTCTTCCTCTCACCCATCCCCCCCTCCTACCCCAAGCTGGAATTGCTGCAAGAGCTCAAGTCACTGCATTCAAGTTTTGAGTGCAGTCTTGCTAGGTATGGGGCCAGTTCTGCACATGTAATTTGGCCTGCTTAAGTCATTAAAACATACCTGAAGGGTCAACTTTCCTCTATCAATCCTGTCTGCACATATTTACCTTATTTCTTGTCATAACATGGCATGGTTAATGTCAGAATGGCTATGCAATGAGTTTGCCTGGACAACAGAACCATTGTTTTTGATATTGGCCTAAACCAGATTAATGGTGGGCAACAGCCATAATACAGGAATGTTTGCACAGTTGTATACAAAAAAACTTCTGAACCTGGTCAGCAGTTACTGGAAAGGGCACGAGTTGGATCATGGATTTTTTTTTTTTAAAACCCCCCCCAAATCATCCCATTTCAGGTCAGACAGAGACACAGGAGGATTACTTGCAGACATCACCAGCAACTCACTTGAAACTGGAAAATCCAAACTGGTTCAGTACCAAAACTAAGGCACAGTATCTTTCAAAAGTGATCCTGCACCACCTGAAGTCCCATACTGAGCATTTTTGCTTACAAAAAAAGTGATCAGGGTACTGGGGCATAGGTTTAAGTTTTTGAAAAAAAAATAATTCATTTCAGTGCAGTGGCTGGACCTCTTCAGAGAAAGGAAACAGCCAAATTGTCCTTGCAATCAAGGGGGTTCTAGTCTATAATTAATTTAAAAACTCATTAGTCTTTTAGCTTACCCCTTGATCAAAATAACTATTCAGATTTAATAACCAAGCATTAGTAAGACATTTCTATAAAATTCTTCATAAAGCAATTCACAATTAGTGAACATTTCAGACTTTATTTCAAAAAAATATTCCAACATCACAGGACAAGTTAGTGTTGGCTAACTGAAGTGAGCCGAGACTGTTATCAGGAAGATTTTTGTACAAAGACTTATTCAGGGAACAAATTTGATGAAAAACTCATGTAATCACAGCAGCCATATGTATATAAGCAATATTATAGGTATGGATTTTTAAACCCACTGGGGAAGAAAGAGGCAAGTTAGATGAATTAATATTGTAATTCAGCCTGAAGGAACATTCCAGAAGCTGGAATTTCAGTCCAGCTTGGGCTCAGTCTTTTACTGTCCATATAGTTTCTAAAGCAGACACCTTGCCAGATGTATAATGTTCAGCTAGATTAATTTACAAAGCACATGCATTATAAAAATATTCTCAACTGATGAATCAGATAAAATAGAAATGCTATACTCATACCAGATACATCTGACAGCAACTTCTGCCAAGTGTAACATCTGAACACAAAGAACAAAATCCATCAGCAATTTCCTTTACTCAATTTAAGGCTTCAGAATGAATCAAGCAAAGTGTTATACAAAGCCAAATTACAGTAGCTTGCTCTAATCCAGAATGTAGATCTTCCTTGTTTGTGATCTGCACAGGAGTTCTGCTTTCAGAAACATCAATAAGTAGAAAGATGTACTGAGGATTAACCAAAGCCAATTTCAATTGGTACAGACCAATTATTTGGACAAAATCAGTGTTTTAGTCCATTCACACTGTTTGTGCATGTTTCACTTTTGCAGGTGTGTAGTTCTTGTCTATGACTTCCTCTTGCAGGAACATATGAAGACATCGTTCATTCTGTGCCAAAGGATGTCCAGCAACTCTGAAATACATAAAGTGCTGATTAAAAAGGGAGACCTTGGATTATCAATGGCCTCTGAACAACTAAAACCTGAAAATAAAGAATAAGACAACAGCTAGAAATTGGACTACTCAATTGACAGTCTGTTTAATTCAAAGCAAAGTTGCCACATTCACTAAATCAGGTTGCCCTCATAAGAAACAACTGGAGGTTGTTTAATTTGAGGATCACCACTATGCCTCAAATGAGGTGGTTTAATGGTAACCTTAATATGGAAATTGAGCTGAGGCTGCTGACAACATAGTTGGTTAGCAATGCAGTATCTAATGATCTGAGCTTACCCCTTACTTCAAAGCAAAGGGATACTTGAATGAAAATATTACTTTGCTCCTCCTTTTGAACCCAGGCATGGTTTCTCCTGTATAGATTCCTTTCAGTTGGCAGCAACTAGTGCTGTTGCATCCATATTAGATTTAAACTAAGCTTTGATCTGAAGTAACATTCATAGCAGGTCAGATGCAATATAGTGCACCACCCCTGTCATGTTGAATATCAATATTTAACTGTAAAGATCAAACATGAGATTTTTCAGATCATGACTGAAAAACTGCTGCACTCTGGCATCTTGACATGATTGGGGGGTAAGAGCGAGTTGCAATTTATCACAATTCAATTTGAAGTCCACATTTTTTGTAATTAACCCCAAGAAGCACATGTACCCGAAGGCCCTTTGTACTGTAGACCTGACTGGAAGACTTGGTCTAGAATAGACAATGCTAAAGTTTGGCTTGGGCTGTCTTTCATCAGCAGATTAAAATACAAGTTTGTACTCATGCCTCATTTGGCTAATTTATCAAATTCTTAGATAAAAAGGCTGTCAATCATGCCTAACTCAGCTTTAAGAAACTTTCCAATACCTAGTCTAGCAATTAAAAAAGGTACTAAAATTCCTCTACCATAATTTAATAAATAAATTTATTTATAGGTCAGGATCCACCAACATGCAAGTAGGCAGAATAGCATTAACTTCCCAGCCTGTGGGTGGCTCGTAGTGCCTCGAATTTAGATGAATTTACAAGTGGTCATGTTGACTCTTCCACTGCCAGGGGATTTAGATAAAGAGTTGAGGCAAATTACTCACTGCAGGATAACAATTTAGTTGGCAAGATGAGCCTAGTTCAGTTTCTAGTTAATGGTGACACCCAGGACACAACCAGGTGGGGGAATTGAGATTGTCAGTGGCATAACTAGAGGGCAGTGGTTATAGAGCCTTGATACTCAAGGCTGGCATCCAACTAAGAATCAGTTTAGGACTAAATTCTGAGATACAGGGGATCTCTGGAGGTGGCCAAAATGGACTACTTGATACTTCTAAAATTGAAGATTTTAGTGCTTCAGCCTCATCTTAGCCCAATTTTGCTTAATGACGTCTGCATATGAGGAGCAAGTCCACATAAAAACACTGAAACAGGCAAGTCCAATTCTACAAAGTGTTTTATTTCCCATTCTTATTTACTAATGGCTCACAGGAATTAACATACTTTCAATATTCAAATCCATGGCTATGCCACATTTACACATGAAACAGATGGCAACAGCAAATAATTGCAGGTATAAAACTTTATTGTTCACTTTAAATGAAGACCACCTTAGACCAAAAATAAGTACGTGAGTGGGAAAAGAAGTACAAGACTTTAAAATGGAACACAATTTTAAAGGCAATTTACATAAATTATGCATGGAAAACAAGGCCCCCTTTGTGCCCTTAGCCTCATACTGAAATCATTTTGAAAGTAATCATTATAAAAAATTATCCTGCATGAGTAAAATACTGCATATCAATGCTTTTTCATTAACTTAAGAAGATTTCTGGACTGCTGCTTCCTAACAAAATACCAATTAAGACAAAAATTGGAGTAACTGAAGTTCAACATTTTCTTTTGACATAACTATGCAACACAAGCAGTAAGAGTCAGGAAAGCTGTACTCACTTGTTAATGAACTGTTCAAGTCCTTGTCGTCTTTCTTCTATAAAGCTATCATCAAATATGCCATCATCCCCCCTAAATGGCAGCTGCCGAAATAGTGCTTTTCCAGGTAACGGTGGCACCACGACCTAAGGAAAAACAGCTTCAAAACTCAGCAGGGAGTAATGTATTGTGTATCCAGGCTACTTAGCTTGCAGAGCAAGCTTTTGTAGCATCATGCTCCCTAGGAGGAGCATTGCTACTTCAGAAACATTGCTTACTGCCCATCTTTACCACAAGGGATTGACTAGAGGAAGTAAAGAATCACCATGTTTACTTGAATGCTGAATACTTAAGTATTTGAGATTTAAGAATTTGCTGCACAAACTGAAGTGATATGAACAAGATAAAACATCTTGACAAAAAGGTAGTGTCATTCCAAATAGCAAATTACATGAATTGCTAGAAAATTGAGCTAATATTTGACTGGATATTATCCTCCAAAGAGGCAAAAAACTTTTGAAAGCACTTAATTTCATGATTATTTCAGGCACTGCTCCAATGAGACCGCACATTACTCCTGGCATCCTAGCTAGAATTGATCCTCATACTTAAGGCTTTGTACTATAATACTACACCTTGGAACAACTGATACTTGATTAAACAATGGTCAATGCCTTACAGTCAACCAAACATCCTGCCCACCCGACAATGGGACATGAAACAGACTGGAATAAAAGCTGACAATTTACACAAATTGTTGTAGCTGCCTTTTTAGACTGCAAGTTAGGGGAAAACTAGAAGAGCATTCAAAAGTCAACTGGTTCATACCAGCCTAAAAATAGCAGTTAGGTTTCATTTAGAGCAGACGTTGAATGGCCTAAGCAGACTAGGAAGTCCAAGTGCTAACAAAAATCAAAAGAACTGCAGATGCTGTAAATCAGGAACAAGAACAAAGTTGCTGCTAGACTTGCTGAGTTTTGCCAGCATCTGAGGAGAAAATCAGTTTGATGTTCCACATCGGGGACCCTGGTTTGAGGGTCACCAGACCCAAAATGTTAACTGATTCTTTCTTAGAGATGCTGCCAGACCTGAGTTTTACCAATGGGTGTTTTTAGAAGTGTTATGTTGAAAAGCCACAACATGAAACAATGAGACAAAACCATTTCAGTGAATCATTCCACTACTTCTAGTTATACTTGCTGCACAGTGAGCTGATTACATAGTCATGAGGGAGTGTAAACAATGTACAGCTGAAAGACAAAGTTAATTTAACTAATCCAATTTTGGGACAAGATAAACTTCGAAGGAAGTAGTTTCATTTGAGGCAATGATTCTATAAAATCTAAGATATCTTAAATAGCACACGGTTTGCCAATTGCTCTCATTCTATGAATTGCAACCAGCTGCAACAAAATGTTTGTGGGCTAATGGTAGGGAGTGAGGTGTTTTCATGAACCACTAATTCATCTGGTGCTGTTACTCCACACCTGAAGGAAACAGAAGTAGTTCAATCCAACAGACTGAAGGAGCAATGATATATTTCCAAGTCAGAGTTGCTTGCAGCTTGGATGGAAAGATTGGAATACATTTCATGCTGCCTGTCAATCTAATTTGACATGCCAACCACCACAACATTCAAGCTTAAGAGTCAGCAAATTCCCCAGAATTCCAAGCCTCTGACCTGAAGTTTAACTTAACAAGCCAAACAAGGATGTACTACAGGGCAGATGAATGGTTACCTTTGAAATTGGTAATGGAGCTATCACAAAGGATCATGAGAAAAGATTTCTTGGAGATTATTGCATGGTACTTGTAATGAATGCTATTTGCACATTCCCACATCGAATTTGGCCAGGTCCTGCTGCTTATGAGCAGGATTAAGTTAAGAATGCTGCAAAGAAATACTGACTGACGGAGGGAAGGTCATTAAAAGAACCTTGAGTAATTACTATGAAAGACTTTTTAAAAAGGTGACTGGAACAATGATTAAGCAGATTTCACATCTGCTCTATAGGTGAGATACACCTTGGCAATTCTGTCAAGTAGATTGCCTATGTTATAGTTGTGGGTAATGAAATGCAGTCTTGATCCAGCAGCTAGGATGAGAAGCCCAAGAACATCAGGAGCATGGTGGCAGTGGTTAGCAATGTGCCTCAGTGCCAGGGACCCAGGTTCAATTCTAGCCTTGGGACAACAGTATGGAATTTGCACATTGGGAGGAAATCCCACAGTCCATAAGTGTGCAGGTTAGGTTGAATGGCAATGTTAAATTGCCTGTAGTGTTCAGGGGTGTTTAGATTAAGTGGGTTATTGTGAGGAGGAGGAGGAGTCTGGGTGGGATGCTCTGAGGGTCAGTGTGGACTTGTTGGGCCAAAGTGCTGTTTCCACACTGTAGGGATTCTAACATGGCTGTATCCAGTGCCTCAACCATTTAAAATCAATTTGATTTTCAATATTAAAGACTGACATCTGATTGGATACATCAGGAGCCACAGATAGCCAAAACTACTTGTGGCTCAAAGACAGTTAACACTCCTTTTATTCTGCAATGATTAGTGCTAGGCATCCATAACTGGGGATGGACACATCTGAACTAATCAAAATGTGGTTCAGCAGAATAGCCCTCAACCATTTATAGATTCTGACAAGAAAGCCAAGACTTGAAAAACAGCAATAAGCAGAAGCCACAATCTGTGGAACCATGGTTTAAATGGTGCAGAAGACAGGGCAACTAGCTTGTGTTCAGTTTCTATTCTGACCTAATGCAGTAGAATTAGGCTTTGATTCAAGCCAATTGTTGAGCAATTAATTTTTCTACAGTATGCCACTTCCACTATTTATACATGTAATCTTATGTAGCAGCTTCCAGGTTGACATCTGCTTTTTTGGTTACATGGATCTTCTGCTGCCATACCCAACATTTGCTGATTAATTTCTTTGTAGCAGGGACAGGATCTGAGACAGTTGCACACAATTCTGAAGGCCAAGGCTATAATGCCAGTTGAGCTACCTCAGTCTGTAAAACTAGCACTAGATTTGAAGAGATTTCTGCTAAACCTGGAAATCCTAACTGCAACCAGGTAATATAAATAAGAGCCATGGGATAACTACTTTTGTTACCTGTAGGAGCATTCAATTATTTCTCATCACTCCCAACTGTGGGGTATAGTGATGCAGATCATAGTATTGACTTGCAGTTCTCAAATTACCACTGTTCAGAGATCTTGCTGTCTACACAGAAGCAAAGATTAGATGGAATGCGGCTTTTCAACCTTCGTGTTAGTTTAGCTTCTTTTCTTGATATTGTAGGCACAAAGCTTCCATCAAGAGCTTTAGTTAAGCAATTCATGTATATTAAAAGGAATGTAAAATTTGGTCAATTAACAGATTTGACTTTAATAGGGGTCTCCAACTCTGGGCAAGGACACTCTGGTTCACATCCCACCTGCAGAGGTGTCATGATGTGTCCAAACAGGTTGATCAAGTAACTTAGCTGACAAAACCACCCTCACCTCTGGTTGGAATATTAGAAACAAGTGCAGCTTAAATTTAAAGCTGTGTTGTATACTACAAAATGTGTTAAACAGGTGTAAAGGTGTGGGGCAGAAGAGGAATAAACCAAACAAGTACACTAAAGCTTAAAGCACTGAGATGCTGAACTCCTACTTGGGCATTAATGAACACTGTTGCCTCAAGTGTGCAGAAGAGTTATCAGAAGTCAAAAATAAAATTTGAAAAGTTTACCTTGCTTTCCCTTTCAAGTTCATTTCTCAGCCATTCAAAATCACTGTATCTTCTTCTGACAGATGATTCCTTCAGCTTGAATATTGGAAGATTAGTCTGAAAAAAATAGGACCCACAGTGCAAAGTGCTTTAGGCAACTCAAATTTAGGCAAGACACTTCAGGGACATTAACTGTGTACATTGCAAAATAGTCAGTGGTATCCAAGATGCAGAGTTGCCCTTAAACAGTTGAAGGTAGCTTCGAAAAGTCAGGAGCAACCCTACTTGGCAGCTTTCCTTTTGTTCTAACTAGAGATGTTTCAAGCTCAAATCAAGCCTGCCTGCCAGCAATTATCTGGTGAACTTCTAATGCACTCCTTCCAAAGATCTTCACCTAGCTAAGAAATAACACCAAAACTTCAATACTCCAGATCAAAAAATCCAGAGCCTTGCAGAGATTGCTGTAGCAAACTATCTGCACTCTTGTTTTCAAATCCCCTACAAGCGAAAGCAATCATATTATATGCCTTCCTAGTTGCTTGCAGCACTACCACTTCTACAGTGGAAGAAATGTTCTGCCCACCACAGAAGTCAAAGCCTCAATCCATTCACCTTCTGCCATATTACACAGTTTAAGTAGATTGCACACAGTCCTCAAATCCTCCTTGCATGACCAAGTTAAGAAATTTAGAAGTATTACAATTGCTTGACAAATCATTTAGATTAAACAAGTGCGTATCTAGCACTGATCTTTGTAGCATAAAGTCAGGTCTTGAAGAACTGGGAAGTCAGTTCAGTTATAGCTTCATAACTGAATCAGACTGGAAACATTTACAGGTCCTGTTATATCTTTTATGGTAAGCTCAAGTATTCTCCTTTGGTTGGAAGAGGGATGAGTCAGCCTGACTTCTGTATCCTTGCAGTCTCTTCCCCTGCTCCACCCCAAAATGTAAACAGCACCAACTTGTTGGTAGTCCAAGATGATAACTGCAAGGTCAATAGATAAAGTTCCTTTAAAGAAAGTCATGCAGTCAGGATTAGATTGCTATACAGGGGATGGGGCAAAAGACAAATTATAAACAGAATGCAATCTGCTGTAGGTTAAGCTGAATTGATGAGCAGTTTGGTTAAAGTACCAAGTACAATAAGAGATTTAAAACCAGTACAGTTCAGTATCAGCTCCAGCAGCTAACTCTTGGAACCTGGGCAGTAAGGACTGCAAAATGCTAGAAGCTAGAGTCCAGTTTACATTCTTTGAGCAGATGCACTATATCGCACATCTGTTACAACTGACTTAGTCATGTATGTAAAATGTTACAAAGTTGGTATAATTGTGGTGGAGAGTGTTGGAATTTGTTTGCAACATTGGAGAGTGAGGGTGGGGAAAACAGGAGAGAGTGGTCCTTTGAAGATCAATGCCTTGAGATAAAAGGTCTGCAGGCAGGAGATGCACGAAGTCCTTGAAACTGAAAATACCATATCAGAAGGCTATACTGTTAACAGGCAAAGCAGCAGTTTTACTCAGGCAAAAGGTTTTCAAATTTAGCCAATTTAAACTAGGCCCCAGATACCAAAGCCAACTGAATTTCAACCGGAGTTTTACAACTTCCTTTCAATCCTGCTATAAGAAAAATAAATTAATAGGGCAAGGTGATTATGAAGAGGGCATTTGAAAAATTGGAGAGAACGAGCTGTCATTTGGAGAGAACCTCACTGGCCTTAAAATCTAAGTTGAGCAAGCACTATCCAAAGAGATACTACAACACCCTTACCTAATGTCCTTGAAAAGAATTCAGAGAAAGACATTCCTGGACGGAAACAAGTGGAAAGGCAACAAACAATTTGGAGGACTTATCCTAACTATAATGGAGACTGAATTTTAATATTTCCCCACTCTTTGCTTTGGTTTAAATAAGTGGGACTTTTATTGGAACAGCATACCATTAGACTTGTTTTGTTTGGGAACAGTTGAGGAATTGTTCAGCTCAGTAGTTAATTTGTTCAGTGTTAGCAATAGATAAATAATTCATAACTTGCTTATAAACTGAGCATCAGGGATCTCATTTAACCACCCCTTTTGTAACAAAATGGTATGGCAACTGAAGGAATAAACATGAACATCTCAAAATCCCATTTGTAAAGACTAAGGAACATACATGACATGACATGACATACTGGAATTTAGATTAGAACACCCTCCAAATAGCTGAAGCTATTTTATATTCAAAATGTCCCTACATGAAGGAAGGGGACAGAAAAAGCCAAACAGCAGCCAAGTGGGGCAAGATGCTGTAGAAAGTAATACCTAGTTGGTCTTAGTAGGAAGAGGAACTGTCCCAAAAAACTGGACTTTCTACTTGTAGATAATAGATTCTGCACCAATCCATGATAGAACCTGAAAACATATAGCCTCTACTTCCACACTGTTTAAGGGGATGAATTAAACCTGCTGTTTGGTGATCAAAAACCATCAAGGTTACAATGTGTTTTGACCATGTGTTCAGTCATTAAGACCATCCAGATAACCTAATTTTGCTTCAGCTGATGAGCTGCTAAATTCTTACTCCATACATCTGTTATGTCTAGCCACTCCTGGGAGGGACTGCATACCTACCCTTCAAATGATAGACATCCAGCATTCTGCAGTATATTACTAACTTGTGCCATGGCACTTCATCTGCACTCCCCTAATCTGGCCTTAAGTACCCCCAATTTATATTGAGTCAGTGGTAGGTGTGCTTTGATTTGCAACGCATGCCAGTTCTGCAACTGGCAGCACAAAACATTTATCTGATGTTTTTCCAGTTGGTTCATATTAGAAAGATGCAACAGTGGGGATAAAATCTGATGTGACACTTGTGGTCATGACTTGTTCTAAAACTGAATGCTACAGCTATATGTTTATCAATCAAGTCTATGATTACAGATAGGTTGCAATTATGGCTGTGATTTATTCCCAATGCTCTGAATTACAACAATGCACAGCCAGGCATACTTAAACTTGACATCTTCAGTTTGCGGTTTTACTGAAATTAAAATGCCCGTGACAGGGTTTCATATAATGTATTGAATTTCTATTGATACAGAAACATTTGTAACTTTTGTATACAAGTGACACTTGCCAATTTGCCAAGTACTCTAGGTCAAGTAGTTTTAAATACTGTATTTCACAAGTGTTAAGTCTTCAGGCTTACAAAAAGGCTTCAGACCCTTGCTCAAGCTGAAATTCTACTTTAGATTCCTCCTTTAAGTTGACTTCATTCAACTTTGCCATGACCTTCTCTTGACATATTGGGTGTAATCACCCTCAAAACAATTTGTGGAATATCTTTCATCGGAGAAAGAGAAAATGTAAGAGTTTTGATTTAAATACAAACTAAGTCTGATTATTAATCATTGAACTTCTACTTTTAATGGTTATGAGTAATATACTCATTTGATCCACAAAGCTGTCCAACACTTCAGGCAAAGTCAGAGGGGGAAAAACCAAGTTTAAATTCATTCAGCACTGAAAGTTCTGTTCAGAAGGGTCCTGCTACATTCATTGGTGTAGACAGTGGCTTTCGTGAAGTAGTAATCAGTCCTATTTAAAGGCAGCAAGCAGTTAATTTGCACCAATTGCTTTGGATTAAAGTTATCCAATTTCACCCACTAGATTTTTCTTAACCCAAACTTGCCCTTCCTCACCCTCAACCATTGGGTCTTTGAACAAAACCTTGACAATGCTGATTTTTTGCATAAAAGAGGACTGATTTTAAATACCCACTCTCAAATTACAAAGAGATTAGCTTCTCTTTCACTTGGTGTAAAGATCAACTTATCCAAAAAGCCTACCCAGAGAGTTTAACTTGTGGGCACGGAAGTCTATAATAAAAAAGTTAATCCCTGCAACAGATTATGGTTACAGGTACAATGTTTGACTGGAAAGGATAATCCATATTAATTTGCCTTGAAAATTTCCTTTTTGAACTTCTGACACCTCTCACTCATGCCTTCTGTGGGTGAAAAGTAAAAAGGCTGACGACATCTAGTCTATTGTAGGAGTGCAATAGCTTTACTTATGCTTAGTTTTATGGCACTAATCTTTGGTTGACTTAAGTCTTTAAAATGGTATTGTTAAGTAAAGCTAATATTCAGGGGCCCCAATTGCCTGCACGATAGTTGCTCAAAGCAGACAAGACAACTCAGGTTCAAACCTACCAATAGTGGAGGAACTATAATCAGTCAGTACAGCAATGAAGTGTTGCTATGAGTGGCCTTCACACCATTTGTCAAAAGGCAAACAAATTTCCATTTTGCTCAAAAAAGGAACCTAAACATCAAGCAGAATGGATACATTGCCTGAAACTTCATTTGCTTGGGAGACACTGGAGTGGAGGACAATGGCAGAAGATGCAAGCATGGAGTCTTAATCTCTTGAGCTTCTCTACATAGTGCTCAGATTAATTGAAGTGAAATGGAGATGAGCTGGTTAAGGTTTTACCTTCAAAAAGGTGGCACGTTAGGTTCTTTTCTTTGAATACCTCAACCAAAAAACTGAAGGTAGATGACTCAGATTCAAGGACAAAAATGCACAACTTGGGATGTCTTGTTTTGATAAATCAAAGTTTGTTATAAATTGGACAATTAAAAAAGGATCAATTTTAGAGAAAGTGGCCGAGTGGCTGAAGTTTCAAAAGCTGACTCCCTAGGCAGTCTACCACAATGTCATACTGAGAATAGCTGAGTTTCTCTAGTTTGAAAGTTTACAACTTGTCATGTTTGATGGTCAGGTGACACTTCAACTGCTATTTTAACTAGATGCAAGTCAGTCAAGTGATTGTTGCCACAAGAATAAAATTGGGTGAAAAAAGTCTTGCAGGTACAACTGGGTTAAAAAAAGCAGCTCATCCACTATTCAAGTAATCTATTTTTAAAATCTCAGGCCAGGTAGCTAGAGATTGAAAGGCTCTGCGATGACCTACAATTAGTCTAAGTGGTACCTCTAGAGTGACTGAATTAGATCTTAGGCTAGTTAAAGCACTGGTAGGAAGCCTTTACATTCTTCCAATTGGCACAACATGGTTGCAAAAGTGGATTCTCAGATCCTGGTTTGGCAACAGCTTGACATTTACTTCTGGGAGAGGAGCATTCAAGCTAAAAGAAAATGGGGGAATTAAAGATGATTACAGCTGGGAGGTGCAAGCAAGCAGTCTAGTCTTAATGCACAATCAAAGCTATTGCCAAAAAGTTCACTAGTTTCACTGAAGGTGATCTGCCTTCATCTGGCCTGTGACTCCAGGACCAGGAGACTCAGTTGCGCTTTCCTAGTACAGTTCAAATATGGCTCACTTGGCCTTTAGTGACAGGAACTGCTGTGGTTCTGATCACATGTTGCCATCCCCAGTCTTACCAGTGTGCTTGACACAGCTGCCCTCTGGGCAATTAAACATTAGCTGCACCAGCAATACTCCAAACAGAGCAAAAAAAAAGTGTCCACTTAAATACAGACACCTGCCCAGGCATAACAAAGAATAGGAGCAGGCTGTTTGACCCTTCAAGCCTGCTCTACCATTCAATAAGATCAAGGCCGATCTTTGTGGACTCAGATCCACTTACCCACGTTCTCACCATATCCCTTACTTCCTTATTGTTCAAAAAAAAATCTACCTTTGCTTTAAAAACGTTTACTGAAGTAGCAATCACTGGGTAAGAATTCCATAGATTATCAACCCTGAGTGAAGAAGTTCCTTCTCAATTCAGTCCTAAATCTGCTCCCTCTAATCTTGAGAGAATGCCCTCTTGTCCTAGCTCCACCTGCCAGTGGTAACATCGTCTACTTCTATCTTATCTATTCCCTTCATAAAGTTATGTTTCTAAGATCGCCTCCCTTCACTCTTCAAAATTGAAATGAATATAATCCCAATCTGCAGTCTCTCCTCATAACCCAACACCTGCAACTCCAGAATCAACCTAGTGAACCTCCTCAGCACCCCTTCGAGTGCCATTACATCCATCAATTAGGGAGCCCAAAACTGCACAGTACTCCAGGTGTGGCCTCATCAGCACCTTGTACAGCTGCAACTAACCTCTGCTTTTGAACTCAATCCCTTTAGCAATGAAGGGCAAAATTCCATTTGCCTTCCTAATTACTTGTACCTGCTGACCAACATTCTGGTGATTCAGCAACAAGGACACCCAGGTCCCTCTGCATTGCAGCATGCTGCAACTTGTTAAACCATTGTAATAATCCCTTTTACTACAACTCTTACCAAAATGTAGGACTTCACATTTACACTGTATTCCAACTGCCAGACCTTTGCCCACTCAAATGTATCTATGTTCTTCTGTGAAGTTTGTCCTCTGCACACTTTGCTCTGCCACGTATCTCGATGTCGCCTACAAACTTTGACACCCTCCACGTGGTCCCCAACTTCAAATCAAGTCATCTATATAAATTGTAAATAATTGCAGTCCCAACACCAATCCGAGGCACACCACTGGTCACTGATTGCTATTCTGGTTGGCACTCTTGTCCCACTGCTTCCTGTTAGTCAACCAATCCTCTATCCATGCTAATACTTTACCCCTAACACTATGCATCTTTTGCTGCAGCTCTTGTGCAGCACCTTGAAGGCCTTTTGGAAATCTAGGTACAACACATCCACTGGGTGCCTAGTGGACACCTGGTTCATAACTTCAGAATTCCAAAAGATTTGTCAATCATGACCTGCCCTCCACAAACCCTTGCTGCATCTGCCCAATGAAACAATTTCTATTGAGATGCCTTGCTATTTCTTCCTTGGTAAGAGACTCAAGCATCTTCCCCACTACACTGGCTAAGCTCACTGGTCTATATTCCCCCAACTTCGGTCTACCTCCCTTTTTAAACAGTGGCATCACATTTGCTATTTTCCAATCTGCTGGGACTGCCCCAGAGTCCATTGAATTTTGAAAAGTTACCAGGGCACCTGCTTTTTCTCCTGCCATCTTAGTATCCTGGGAAGCATTTCATCAGGTCCAGGAGACTTATCAATCCTTAGCTCAGCCAACACTACCTCTTCTGTAATAATGATTGTTTCCAGGTCCTCATCTACCATCATCTGTCAATTACTGGCATGTTAATGTCCTCCACTGTAGACAAATACAAAATGTCTGTTCAATGCCTCAGCTATTTAATCATATCTCATAACTAAATTCCCTTTTTCATCCTCTAAAAAGGACAACATTTACTTTAGCCACCCATTTGTAGAAACTTTTGCTATCTTTAGATGCTGTACTAGTTTCTCATGTTCTATCTTGCTTTTCTTTAAAAACAGAAAGCCATAAGGAGCAATAACGTTTTCCCAATCTTCTAGTTTCATGCTGATTTTGGCCACTTGGTATAGTTCTTTCAATTCGATATACTCCTTTATTTCCTTAGACACCCAGGGCATATTACCCCTTTTTAGTCCTTTTCATTGGAATGTACTTTTGCTGAACACTGAAAAATTGCTTTGAAAGTCCTCCACTACTCGTCAACTGTTCCACCATAAATATCTTTGTTTCCCGTCTACTTTAGCCAAGTCCTCCCTCATTCTACTGTAGTCCCCTTTGGTCAAGCATAGGACCGTGGTATTAGATTTTCTTTTACTCTCCTTCTGAATTCTAAATTCAAATCATACTGTGATCACTTCTTCCAACAGGATCCCTAATCATGAGATCATTAATTATTCTTGTCTCATTACAGAGGACCAGATCTAGGATAGCTTGCTCTCATCAGTTCCATTACATTGTTTTCTAGAAAACAATGTCAGATACACTCAATGAACTCCTCCTCAAGGCTACCCTGGTCAAACCAGCTCAGTCAATCTACATTAGATTAAAATCCCCCATGATAATTACTGCACTTTTTTTAAACAGTTATTTTTGTTTGTTCCCTGCCCCAATGGGATGCTGTTATTATTTGGTGGCTGACAGACCACACCTATCAGTGACTTTCCTCAATTATTTTCTACCCAAATGGATTCAACGTCATCTTGGATAAAGCAGGGCAAATCCAATCTGGCCACTTACTGCCCTAGTCAACTCAAAATAAAAAAAGTAGTAAATGGGAAGTTTCAGTATTATCAGTCAGTACTTGTTCAACAATAGCTTGCCGATTCCCAGTTTGGGGGTCTACTAGGGCCACTCCGACCCTGCTATCATTACAGCCTTGGTTCACATAAGCAATCAACACAAGAACTGAATTCCAAGGGACATTAGTGAGAAGCCTGGCATCAAGGAGTCCTCGCAAAACAGAAACTCTGCTGGTAGGGTAATGGCACACAAGATGTTTGCAGTTGGTCAGTGATCTTGAGCCCCTCAGCTAGTATTTTAGGCCCAACAATCTTCAGTTGGTTCAATGGACATTCCCCACATGAAGTGGAAGTGTGCAGATGACTGCAGTGTTCATTAACATTTGCAACTTAGATTCTGAAGCAGTCCATGTTCAAGTACTTAAGGATCTGGACAGTATCAGGCTGGGGCTGGCAAGTAGCAAACACTTGTCACATGAATGCCAGGCATGACCATCACCAATAAGAAAATCTAATCACAAACCCTTGGAAATTCAGTGATGGTAACAGTGTTCTAACTAGTAACCTGGGGATTACTTTTGAACAGAAAAAGACTAGGCTCACAATATAATGAGGTTCCAAAAGCAGGTCAGAGGCTAGAAATACGAGGCAATTAATTCTCCATCTGACTCCAAACCATGGACACTTGGGATGGAAGGCTGCACATCTTCAGGGAAGCAGGAAGACCAAAACCATCACAATAAACTGATACCAGTCAAGCAGGTTGCTTTATTGTATCACACCCATCTCCACTACTTTTTTTTTGGGGGGGGGGGGAAGAAGGGCAGATGGAGGTGTGGTTTGAGAGAAAGCAAGCTGTTGAAGTTGCAGAGTAGCAGGGAAGGTCATATTTGCAGACAGAAAAGCAATTTTGCAAAGTGGTTGGTGATAATGGGAACTGCAGATGCTAGAAAATCCAAGATAATAAAGTGCGAGGCTGGATGAACACAGCAGGCCCAGCAGCATCTCAGGAGCACAAAAGCTGACCCTTCAGAGTGGGGAATGGGGTGAGGGATCTGGAATAAATAGCGAGAGAGGGGGAGGCAGACTCAAGATGGAGAGAAATGATGATAGGTGGATAGGAGAGCATAGGTGGGGAGGTAGGGAGGGGATAGGTCAGTCCAGGAAAGACGGACAGGTCAAGGAGGTGGGATGAGGTTAGTAGCTAGGAGATGGAGGTGCAGCTTAGGATGGGAGGAAGGGATGGGTGAGGGGAAGAGAGGGAAGCAGAGACAGGTTGGACTGGTTTTGGGATGCAGTGGGGGAAGGGGAAGAGCTGGGCTGGTTTTGGCATGCAGTGGGGAAAGGGGAGATTTTGAAGCTGGTGAAGTCCACATTGATACCATTGGGCTGCAGGGTTCCCAAGTGGAATATGAGTTGCTGTTCCTGCAACCTTCGGGTGGCACCATTGTGGCACTGCAGGAGGCCCATGATGGACATGTCATCTAAAGAATGGGAGGGGGAGTGGAAATGGTTTGCGACTGGGAGGTGCAGTTCTTTATTGCAAACCAGCGGAGGTGTTCTGCAAAGCAGTCCCCAAGCCTCCGCTTGGTTTCCCCGATGTAGAGGAGGCCACACTGGGTACAATGGATGCAGTATACCACATTGGCAAGATGTGCAGGTGAACGTCTGCTTAATGTGGAAAGTCATCTTGGGGCCTGGGATAGGGGTGAGGGAGGTGGTGTGGGGGTAAGTGTAGCATTTCCTACAGTTGCAGGGGAAGGTGCTGGGTGTGGCAGGCAGTGTGGAGCAAACAAGGGAGTCACAGAGAGAGCCGTCTCTTCGGAAAGCAGACGAGGGTGGGGATGAAAAAATGTCTTGGGTGGTGGGGTCAGATTGTAGATGGCGGAAGTGTCGGAGGATGATGCGTTGTATCCAGAGGTTGGTGGGGTGATGAGAGAGAACGAGGGGAATCCTCTTTGGTGGTTGTGGCAGGGGCGGGGTGAGAGGGATGTGTTGCGGGAAACGCAGTCAAGGGCATTCTTGACCACTGTGGAGGGGGGGGGGGGGGGGTGGGGGGGGGGAGTGTTGCAGTCCTTGAACTTGGGCATCTGGGATGTGCGGCAGTGGAATGCCTCATCGTGGGAGCAGATGCGGCAGAGGCGGAGGAATTGGGAATAGGGGGATGTAATTTTTGCAGGAGGGTGGGTGGGAGGAGGTGTATTCTAGGTAGCTGTGGGAGTCGGTGGGCTTGAAATGGACAGTTGCAAGCTGGTTGCCTGAGATGGAGACAGAGGTCCAGGAAGGTGAGGGATGTGCTGGAGATGGCCCAGGTGAACTGAAGGTTGGGGTGGAAGGTGTTGGTGAAGTGGATGAACTGTTTGAGCTCCTCTGGGGAGCAAGAGGTGGCGCCGATACAGTCAATGTAACGGAGGAAGAGGTGGGGTTTGGGGCCTGTGTAGGTGCAGAAGAGGGACTGTTCCACGTAACCTACAAAGAGGCAGGCATAGCTGGGGCCCATGGCCACCCCCTTTGTCTGTAGGAAGTGGGAGGAATCGAAAGGGAAGTTTGAGGGTCAGGACAAGTTCGGCTAGGCGGATGAGGGTGTCAGTGGAGGGGGACTGGTCAGGTCTGTGGGACAGGAAGAAGCGGAGGGCCTAGAGGCCATCTGCATGCAGAACACAGGTGTATAAGGACTGGACATCCATGGTGAAAATGAGGTGTTGGGGGCCAGGGAATTGGAAGTCCTGGAGGAGGTGGAGGGAGTGGGTGGTGTCATGGACGTAGGTAGGTAGTTCCTGGACCAAAGGGGAGAAAGTGGAGACCTGATAGGTGAAGATGAGTTCAGTGGGGCAGGAACAGGCTGAGACAATGGGTCGACCAGGGCAGGCAGGTTTGTGGATTTTGGGAAGGAGAAGGAAACAGGCCGTGCGGGGTTGGGGAAACAATGAGGTTGGTGGCTGTGGGTGGGAGGTCTCCTGAGGTCATGAATGGTGTTGGAGATGATGGTTTGGTGCTCAGGGGTGGGGTCATGATCAAGGGGGCAGTAGGTGGTGGTGTCAGAGAATTGGCGTTTGGCCTCGGCGATGTAGAGGTCAGTGCGCCATACTACCACTGTGCCACCCTTGTCTGCGGGTTTGATGGTGAGGTTGGGGTTGGAGCGGAGGGCTGCCCGTTCTGCGGCGGAGAGGTTGAAGTGGGAGAGAGAGGGGTGGAGGGGTTGAGACGGTTAATGTCTCAACCTGTTCTTCCTCTCACCCATCCCTTCCTCCCACCCCAAGCCGCACCTCCATTTATCTACTAACCGCATCCTACCTTCTTGACCTGTCCGTCTTCCCTGGACTGACCCATCCCCTCCCTACCTATACTCTCCTCTCCACCTTTGGTCCACCTCCCCCTCTCCCTGTTTATTCTAGAACCCTCACCCAATCCCCCTCTGATGAAGGGTCTAGGCCTGAAACGTCAGCTTTTGTGCTCTTGAGATGCTTCTGGGCCTGTGTTCATCCAGCCTCATTATCATCTTTGCAAAGTGGTTGCCTTGATTGCACTTTGGCCTCAAAACGTAGAGCAGCTCAACTCTGCAATCTTCTGCAGTCAAAGTGAATCCAATTACACCCCTTTATAGTAAGCCCAGTACGTGTAGAAAGACATTTGCATCCAGCAAGTTATTAGTCCATGTTGCTGACAAGCAGCAATAAACTATTGTACTGCTGGCAATTTGCTTACACTAACTGAAGTCACTGATTTTAAAGCAGGTAGTGTAGTCTTTACAGCAAGTTCAGTGTACCTAACAATTGTTATAGCACAGGTTCAACTTGGTATCTACCCAACTGAAAGACTGTTAGAACTGACATCTAAGTCAAGTTAGTCTCCCTAACCCTGTATTCGAGGTAGCACTCAACCCTCAAATTGCTGTAATTTTTCTGAGGACTAGATGGTTTTAGCATAGGCAATTTATTAATTCAATTGCTTTAGCTATGTTAACAGCAAGGCAATCCAACATCCATTACTTAAACCCCCAACTGCTTGAAACCTCACCCCCAGACAATTGAGTTAAGTCAGTGATATGCAAATGGTCAATTGACAAGCAGTCTCCAATAATCTGAGGATATGGCATTTTATCTTGCTTTGTTTCTGGAAAAAAATTTCTAGTCAGTCAATACCAACACCGCCCCCTATCATTCAAGGAATATTCCTTTAATACTATTTGGATTCAGAACTTCCAAATAAAGTCAATGGGATAATTGGACACCTGCTTACCTTCAAATTTGCACAATCCCGAAGCTGTGCAGCATAGGCTTTTATTCTCTAACTCCCATGGCACCAACGTCCAAGTCCCTGGTGACATGCACACATCTGCATAATGCCTTTCTGGAATCAGACCAGTGTAGTATTTTGAACAATTATACTTCAAACTCAGGTTCAGTTCTTGTTGAAAACCCCATGCTGCTACTCACAATGCAAAGGTCACATTCAGCTCAACTCCAAACCAAAAAAGTGCTAGCAGTCACGATGACCTGCTACAACAGGTGACTGGGCAAGTGTAGAGCAGTTATTCCATTTCAACATCTGATCAGTAACTGGATTAAGAAATTGGTCTGATATGGTTCATGTCTAACAGTACACAAAAACCTGAATTTAAGTAATTATGTAATTTTGCTACATTCCATATGGTGCAAACCAGAACACTTCATTTCAAGTGTTAAAAAAGTGTGACAATCAGAATTTCTGTCAATTTAACAAAGAACCTGTTCTGCAGTGAAAGTTCAGCCAACATTTATTCAGTTTGAATGATACAAAATATTCTGGGTGGCTTTGGGTCTGGCATACAGGTCATTAGATACAGTTGCCATTGATCTTAATGATTCTTCTGGAGATGTTTCCTGCCTCAACTACCCTCCCATGCACTATTCCAGATTCTCACCACTGTCCACATGAACAAAATTCTTCAAGTGTCCAGAAACCTCCTGCCCTATACCCCTGATTAATGAGCCTTGAACTAAAGATCAAACTTTTTTCCACCCAGCACAAGCCCCCATGCTTAGATTTCTGCACCAAAAAGATAACTCAGACTGTATTTAGTTCCTCATAGCTACAGTGCTCCAACCTAGGAAATACCCTAGTGAATCCCTATGCAATCATTCTTCCTCGTGTGGCAATCAGAACTGTACACTGTTGAGCTGTTGCCTAACCAAAGTTTTGTTCATCTCCCTGTTCGAGATGAACAAAAGCGCCCTGTATGCTGCCTTAACCACTACTTCACACAGAAGTCTAAAAATCCCCAAAGCTATCAGCACATATGAAAGCAGACCAGGATTCTGTGTGCCAGGGTAAGTTTTGCTTATTCACAGGGACACTGGCTGGTCAACACTGGCTGTCCATACATGCCAGAAGATGGTGAGGTGCCACCTTGAACCACTGCAGTCCACATACCATTAGGCTAATGCACAATGCCCTTAGAGGGAATTCCAGGATTTTGACCTAGCCAAGAAATGGCAATATGCACAAGTCAGGCTGGTGAGTGGCTTGGAGGGGAGTTTGCAGGTATAGTACCTTGGTATTTGCTGCCCTTGTCCTTCTAGCTTTAAGAGGTCACAGGTCTGAAGGGTGCAAATTTGGGCTAAAAGATGACAGGCAGACCACAGCTACTCACTGCCAGGGCAGATAGAACAGATATGGTGCCAATTAAAGTAGGGCCTGCCCTACGTAGTGTATGTGCTGCTGGTGGTACACCCATCCAAACAAGTTATCACTACTTGATCATACTTTAGATGTGCGCCTTGCCCATGGTGGTGAGTCCCATGCCACATTATTGCTAGCTTCTGACTTGCTAATGATGCCATTCTGGTCTGTGGAGTTGAGTTATGGAAAGTGGTAGCACATGTTGAGTCGGGGGGTGTGGGGGGGGGGGGGGGGGGGGGATGTCATATCAGAGACTCAGTTGAGAGGGGTATGCCAAGATTCTTATTGGAGACAGTCACTGCCTGTTATGTGGGACAAATGTAGCTTACTGGTTAGCTCAATGCTGGACACTGTCCAGATCTTTTTGCATCTGAACACAGCCGGCTTCAAATTTGAAGTCACGAATGGTGCTCACTATTGTGCAGTGAACATCCCCAATTCTAACTTTGGGGGAAGGTCACTGAAGCAGTTGAAAGTGGTTAGGACACTACCCTTAGGAACTCCTGCAGAAACTAACCATCACAATACATCTTAGACCAGATAACTCTGCAAATAAGAGTTGGACACCACCCCCCACATTGCTTTAGCTAGAGTGAGGAGAGAGAGTCACATACTTAAGATTAAGTAGCATCTGGATGAGTACTTAAAGTGCCAGGACATTGGAGACAATGGAGGAAGGGCAGATAAATGAGCTTGACAGTGTGGTGTTTACTGGATGGCAGAGTCAGACCCTATAGCCCATGTATCCCCCTACCTCATGCAAGAGTCATTTGTTTTAACTGTCATTTCTCCCCATATCCAAGTGGAACCACATTCTTCTCCATTATTTAGCACCTATGGCCAGAGTGTTGTTCAAAACATTGATCACAGCCAGTTTTCCTGCCAAATCTCCTACAGCAGCCTGAAGGTAGAACTCATCCAGCACCAGAGATTTCCAAAGAAGGATCTTGACCCAAAACATCAGCTTTCCTACTCCTGATGCTGCCTGGTCTGCTGTGTTCCTCCAGCTGCACACTGTCAGCAGCAGTCAAATCTTACTATCAGCACCAGAGATCTGTCTGCTTTTAAGACTAGCAAAGTTGAATACCCCACTATGTTAACCTGCTCATCCCCCATTCCCAAATTCTGGATCTACATATTCAGTGATAACAGGCTGTCAGTGCTTGGTACACACCCTAGTGGGCCTTACTTTTTCCATGGTTCTCCCCCTGCCCCTGCCTTATACATGCAACTCAATTTTAACTGCCTGCATTTCATCACACCAATTTGCTGAATGGCAAGACTGTTTCCCCACATTTCATGCTCCAGTCAGACCTGATTTGCTTGTGTTCTGGCTAAGAACCCATCTTTCCACTAAGTGCAGGCATTTATGCTTTTCTAGACACAAGAAGCTTTGTAATCTAAGAACACTCAACTTGCCTACAAAATGACGACTAGGGCAAAATCTCATCTGATCAATTAGTTGCCCCCCAAGTGACATGAAGAAAGTGTCCAAGTATTCAACAATAAGTCAGCTGTTTCCAACATTTTAGTTTCCAATGGAGCCACATGACTCCTGAACTCAGCTGTGGTAGGAAGGCAGTGTCCCAAATGCAATGGATAAATAAGTACACTTCAAGTGCAGGCAGCATCTGACAGTATCAAAAGAACAGCAAGATTGGATCAGAATCAGAGGCAGAAGCAAACACTAGTGCTGTAGAACAAAGTCATAACTGTTGCAAGAGGAAGAATGGCCTCCACTACCCCAGCTGATCTGTCCCAGGACATGACAATATTCCTCAGCCTCTTCAACGAACTTCCTACAAAGGAGGATGTATACTCATCTTTGTATGATTTTCAGGACCATGAATCCCCTATTGAAGGGGTCTACATGCAGCAAGATACAGCATTCAAGAGTGATGAAATATCCTCATTGCTTGGAAAGTGCAGTTCTAACAGAAGAAACTTCACTAAGAAAATAGCCCACTTGATTGCTAAAAATGGATAGGGTGCTAATGTTTCATTCTACTGTTCTTGCAGTGAAAAGGAGAGAATACATTATACCAGCTGTCACCTTGCAAACTCAATACCTAGGAGGTGGGTAATCAATGCAAGCTCCCCTCCAAGCAAACCTAGTTTACTTATACAGGAAGAGCTAGAGACAATTTGTACTCTGGAAATAGTCACCAAAGGGTAATAACCAGGTTTATGATTTTGGCAGTCTGAACCAAAGTAGGATTGCAGCATTTTAAACACTCATGGAACCCAGATTCTAGTCTTCAGGTTACTCAATGCCACACCAAATCCAGCCTTGACATCAAGGCTGTCACACCCATCTCATCTAGAATTCTGCTCTTTAGCCCATGTTTGAACCAAGGTCTAGAGCAGGATGGCGTGGCAGAGCCCAAACTGGGCACTGAACAAGTGGTGCCTCATTACTGTTGAGGACACCTATCACTTTACTGATGAGATCAGAGTACACTGATGCAACAGTAATTAGCTGGCTCAGGATTTGTCTTCCTTTGTGTGTAGGACATAGCTGAGCAGTTTTTCCTCACTTGTCAGATAGATGTCAGTGTTGTAACTGCACTGGAGCAGCTTGGCTAGGGGAATGGCAAGTACTGGAACACAAATATTCAGTACTAATGCCAGAATGTTGGTAGAGCCCACAGCCTTTGAGGCAGTGTCTCCAACTGTACCACATGGACAGAATCAAATTGGTTCAAAGCTGGTAGCTAATGCTGGGAACCACTGGAGAAGGCTGAGATGGAAATTCCACTTGGCAATTCCAGGTGAAGATTGCTTGAAAATTTCAGGCCTATTTTTCCCCCTCTGATGTGCTGGACTCTATCATTGAAGGGGGTTTTGGAGCCAGCTCTTCCACTGAATGCTTAATTGCCCACCATTCACAACCAGATGTGTCTGGACTGCAGAGCTTAGATCTGTTCTGTTGGTTGGGAGATTGCTTATGCTATTTAAGCATAACAGCAGACTTGTTTTGTGGCTTCAAGTTGACACCTCTTCAGGTATGCCCAGTGCTGCTCCTGGCATGCCCTCCTGCACTCTGAACCACAGAGGATCCCATGGCTTGATGATGGTTGAGTGGGGAATGCTGGGGCATGAGATTACAGATTGCATTGGAGTTCAAGTTTGCTATTAATGGTGTACGGCACCTCATGGATGAGAAGTCTGGAGATACATCTGCTTAAGTTTGTCCTATTTTAGTGATAATGTACATGGATGAAAATTCTCAGGGAAAGCAGGACTTTTGCCAAGGACAGGGTGCTGATCATTTACCAATACCATCATGGTCCGAATCCTCTGCAATTGAGAAATTAACAATTCGGTCATGGTCTTTCCTTTTGTTGGTTCCCTCACCAGCTACTAGACTGGGTCTGCAGCAGTTATGCCCTTTAGAGCCTGACCAGCTTATCAGTACTCCTGCTGCCAAGCTATGTGGGGAGGGAAAAACAAATTCCCTAGTCTGTGTACACTGCACCCTTGCCATCCAGTGCTTCAACATGGAATACAATGCCTCAGCTGAAGGAAGAGACAGTACATGGTAATCATCAGGGATGCTTCTGGCTTTGTTTAACCAGAAACCACAAGACTTCATGGGGTCCAGAGTCAATGTTGACTCCCAGGGCAACTCCCTTCAGACCATACACCACCTCTGCTATCAATCCTGAGTGTGACGAGACATATCCAGTATTGTATCTAGAACATTGTAAGGTATGATTCAGAATGTATGACTGTCAGGCTGTTGCTTGATTAGTCTGAGATCTTTCCCTTAATTTTGACACTAACCCTCAGATGTTAGTCATAAGGGCTTTGCAGGGTTGACAGGGCTATTGCTGTATTGTCTCTTCTGGGGCTCCAGAAGACACTAGGTGATCTGTCCCAATTAGAGTGTTTAACAACTGGTACTATTAAGTGGCTTGCTAGGACAATTGAGTCAAACATATTGTGACTGGAGTCACATGTAGGCCAGATCAAGTGAAGATGGCCAATTTCCTTCTGGAGGAAACTTGTGAACCAGATGTGTTTCCCTGAATTGACATTAGTAGGTTCTTTATTCTAGGCTTTTTATTGAATTCAAAATTCCACCATCTGCCATGGGATTCAAATCTGGGTTCCCTGAACATTAGCTGTGCTTCTGGATTACTGGTAGTAATAATACACTAGACTATTAGGACAGTACAGAGTTAATATTGGAAGTATTAACAACTTTAACTTTGCAATTAATGACTGCTGCCAAACAAACAGTAGACAAGGGTTTAAGTGAAGACTCCATATTTAAGTTGAGAGTTATTCCAGTTTGCAGATTTGAAATTGTTACATTGAATTGCCTGTTAATGTTGCCTTACAGCAATCCAAGATTTTGCATGTACCCAAAGTCTTAACTATTCTTGAACTAAACTCATTTCAAGAGGTGATGGATCCATCAACAAAATGGATAAAGGAAATTTTCTTGAATGCTGAAACTGGATCCGAGTCAACATGTCTGCAGCCCAAAGATGGTTAAATATTTGAATAGCCTTACATTCCATATGCCAACATTGAGATGGTGCCTGCATTTCTAGACACCACACTGACCCCGGGGGGGGGGGGGGGGGGGGGGGGGGGGGGGGGAAGATCAATAAAACCAACTCCATTAGGACAGCAACTGCACAGTTAAGTGGAAACAAACTTCCCCATAACTACTTGACATTGGAACCCTAACTGAGAAATCCCCAAACATGCATTTAGACTTATGAAAAACAACATTGGAGACAGCAAGTCAGGTAGCTTCTATGGAAGAGAAAACAAGTTAAAATTTTGAATCCAATGACTTCAGAATACAGATAATCCCAGACATGCTAAGCTCCCCCTCTGCAATTAGATTTCCAACTTCTACAGCAGTTTGCTTTTATGATCGTGGGTTGATTTTTCCTTGGGTCCCTAGACATGGAGGGATGTGCAGAAAGAACAGCAGCTTAGGTATTAAGGGAAGAGAACCTGGGGTATGTTTGTCTGTCATTCAACTTCCATTCTGACAGCCATCTGCTGCTTGTGACCAGAGGTGCCATGTACGATCATAATTTCAATTTGCACAAACTCAGGAACAGAATTGGCAATCTGCATTTTAAGATTACTTCCTGTGTTGAGGCATCAGTACTACTGAAATTTTGCCTGAGGCAGTCACCACAAGCTGTACATCAGTTTGCTGTTAACTTGCTTGAGCAAGTTCTACTGAAGTGTACACAAAACATTTGACTTTTTAAACTGACCTAGTCTACAACAAGTTTTACTTACTCAGACTTACCAATGCACTGAGCTGCTACATTTGAAATTAAAAGTCAGATGACTAATTGATGTCAAGATTCTGGGGGAGGGGTCAATCTCAACCTAATCTCCAGCAAGTTATATAACTACCACAAACAGGCAGTGAACTCTTACTGAGAGTAGCCACCACATTGATGCCATAAATCAATTCAACTAGCAAATGCATGGGGCAATTTAACTTGGGCACAGTATTGCCATAATGCAGTTCTGTTACAATGGAAATGCTGCCGACTTCTAGAGCAGATTTCAAACCACGTTCACTGCCAGGACGCAACTACATTGTATCAGTGATAATGGATTCTCCAGCATCTGCAGTTCCCAAGATAATGAAACGTGAGGCTGGATGAACAGCAGGCCCAGTAGCATCTCAGGAGCACAAAAGCTGACATTTCGGGCCTAGACCCATCAGAGAGAGGGGGAGCAGACCAAAGATGGAGAGAAAAGAAGATAGGTGGAGAGGAGAGTTTAGGTGGGGAGGTAGGGAGGGGATAGGTCAGTCCAGGGAAGACGGACAGGTCAAGGAGGCAGGATGAGGTTAGTAGGTAGGAGATAGAGGTGTGGCTTGGGGTGGGAGGAAGGGATGGGAGAGAGGAAGAACAGGTTAGGGAGGCAGAGACAGGTTGGACTGGTTTTGGGATGCAGTGGGTGGAGGGGAAGAGCTGGGCCGGTTATGTGGTGCAGTGGGGGGAGAGGACAAACTGGGCCAGTTTTGGGATGCGGTGGGGGAAGGGGAGATTTTGAAGCTGGTCAAGTCCACATTGATACTGTATGACTGTATCAGCGCCACCTCTTGCTCCCCAGAGGAGCTCGAACAGTTCATCCACTTCACCAAACACCTTCCACCCCAACCTTCAGTTCACCTGGGCCATCTCCAGCACCTCACCTTCCTGGATCTCTGTCTCCATCTCAGGCAACCAGCTTGTAACTGATGTCCATTTCAAGCCCACTGACTCCCACAGCTACCTAGAATACACCTCCTCCCACTCACCCTCCTGCAAAAATTACATCCCCTATTCCCAATTCCTCCACCACATCTGCTCCCACGATGAGGCATTCCACTCCCGCACATCCCAGATGTCCAAGTTTTTCAAGGACCGCAACGCAACACACCCCCCCCCCCCCGCCCACACACACAGAGGCGGAGAACACCCTTGACCGCATCTCCCATAACACATCCCTCACAACCCACCCCTGCCACAACCGCCCAAAAAGGATCCCCCTCGTTCTCACACACCACCCCACCAACCTCCAGATACAACGCATCATCCTCCAATGCTGCCACCATCTACAATCCGACCCCACCACCCAAGACATTTTTCCATCCCCTCCCCTGTCTGCTTTCCGGAAAGACCACTCTCTCCGTGACTCCCTTGTTCACTCCACACTGCCCTCCAACCCCACCACACCCGGCACCTTCCCCTGCAACCGCAGGAAATGCTACACTTGTCCCCACACCTCCTCCCTCACCCTTATCCCAGGCCCCAAGATGACTTTCCATATTAAGCAGAGGTTCACCTGCACATCTGCTAATGTGGTATACTGCATCCACTGTACCCGGTGTGGCTTCCTCTACACTGGGGAAACCAAGTGGAGCCTTGGGGACCGCTTTGTAGAACACCTCTGCTCAGTTTGCAACAAACAACTGCATCTCCCAGTCGCAAACCATTTCCACTCCCCCTCCCATTCTTTAGATGGCATGTCCATCATGGGCCTCCTGCAGTGCCACAATGATGCCACCCAAAGGTTGCAGGAACAGCAACTCATATTCCGCTTGGGAACCCTGCAGCCCAATGGTATCAATGTGGACTTCACCAGCTTCAAGATCTCCCCTTCCCCCACCGCATCCCAAAACCAGCCCAGTTCATCCCCTCCACCCACTGCATCGCAAAACCAGTCCAACCTGTCTCTGCCTCCCTAACCTGTTCTTCCTCTCACCCATCCCCTCCTCCCACCCCAAGCCACACCTCCATCTCCTACCTACTAATCTCATCCCACCTCCTTGACCTGTCTGTCTTCCCTGGACTGACCTATCCCCTCCCCACCTATCTTCTTTTCTCTCCATCTTCGGTCCACATCCACCTCCCCCTCCCCATTCCAGAACCCTCACCCCATCCCCCTCTCTGATGAAGGGTCTAGGCCTGAAACGTTAGCCTTTGTGCTCCTGAGATGCTGCTGGGCCTGCTGCATTCATCCAGCCTCATTTCGTTATCTTGCAACTACATTGTCATCATCACCTGCCCAATTCATCAATTGTGGGTGAAAATTTTCACCACTCAACTCAAGAAAAACAACTGCTGGATTTCGTGACTCTGCAATAAAATTTTTCTTTGCGTAAGTAGGCTAAGATTAAATTTTCAATGTCAGCCACTTAATAGCTTCATGAGGAGCAGGAATGTGCAGTTGAGATCAGAGATAATGGGAATTGCAGATGCTCCTAGGCCTTCTATGTGCAGTTGAGACTTGCACACTACTGCCAAATTCCAAACAAGTTCTCCCACTTCAATTTCTAAAACCAATAGGACAAAAGGGAACCATCTGTCAAGTTGAAATTTCATCCAATGCTCTGCAGTTAAATTGATGTTTTTTTGAAAGTGGCCAAGATGCATTGCTTTGAGATATTATACTGACATTCACTCCATGACCTGAAAACAGCTGTTGATACAGTAAAAGCTATGGCCGTGAATCTAGCTCTAGTATTAAGATCGGACTGAAAAGTTGTCATGCCCCAGCCAGGTGTTCCAGTCAAGCCATTGCAATATCTACTTGAGGAAAATGTCAATGTTTAGAAAAGGTTCTCAACCCAGAACAAAAGTAGAGTATATGGAAAGAGCAGATGCTGGAGCATTCGAAATAAAGTGTAGAGCTGGATGAGCACAGCAGCCAAGCAACATCTTGGGAGCTCCTAAGATGCTGTTTGGCCTGCTATGTTCATCCAGCTCTACACTTGTCCTAGAAGGAAAGCATTTGACCTACAGCCTACTCTGAAGGGGAGTTGACCACAATCCTTTTCCCCATCTGCCTTCAAATCCTCAGGAACCATCAAGTTTTTCACCATCTCTAACTCCAGCAAAATCAAGCCCAGCCATTCCTTACATGGATACAGACTGAGGTGTAGAAGTGACCCATTGCTACCCTCCAAAACAAGGTGCTAATGAACCTCATTTTGTAAGCTGCAGACTCAATTACCACTCCTATAATCAAAGGATAGGTTCAGTAGACAGTTAAGACAGATCCATGTTTCAGCAAGTACATTTAATATGACTGCACACAAAGTTTGAAAAATTAACAAGCCTATCAAGTAAAGCAGCATGAAGAAAAAGCTTGTAATTAAGAAAGATGACAGCACTAGCCTACAAATTTCCACAAAACGACAAACAGATATTGGAACCAATGACCAATTTACTTTCAGGGACCAAGTGTTAGCAAGTGGAAGTTGCTGGCAAAACTCAGCCTTTTGGAGCATCTATAGGAATAAAACACGTCAAACTGCAAGTCCACTGACTCTGCTCTGTTAGTAGCCAAGAGATGCAGTATTTATGCTGAAGACATTTGAAGGGCAGAGAAGGCTGGAGACAGCACAGCAAAGAGGGGGGAAGAAACAAGATAATAAGTGGAGACCAGGAAGATGTGAAGGGGTAAAGAGGTTATGAATTGCAGGCCAGACAGAACAGTTGGAGACTAAAAGGCAAGGGGTAGGAGAAAATGGGTTACAATGCTAAAAAGCCACACATGTCTAACAGGTCCAGCTGTTGTACAGGGGTGGATTTTAAACAAAGTTGAATCAGGTTCTAAAGACAGTGTTGAGCCTGATGAAAGACTCAGGACCCCCAAGCAGAAATGATTTTTCTTTAATGTTGTGCCGAGGCTTGCGGGAACATTGCAGCATGCCTGTGATAGAAATCTTCTTACAGGATCACTGAAGTGGCAGGCAACTGGAAGATCAGGGTCATTTATGAATTGTGGTGAATGGCAAAACAATCACCCAGTCTGCATTGTCTCTGCAGCGTAGAGGAGAATACCATGTTCAAACTAGTCTAACTGCTGTTCACCAAGTACAGGTAAATCACTGCTCTGATCAGAATTGTCAGTATTTGTGCTGTCTTGAACAAAGGATAAACAGTTATTGCTGATCTACCCTCAGTGAAGGTCAATGTTGTTGTTGACACATTCCATCTCAAAAAAAGGAGACGAGATAACATTTAGCCACTCATTTATACCCTCAACTAAATACTGAAATTGCAATAAAAAAGTTAGCGGTTCTAAGGGTTTGGAACATTCAGTCTGCCCCAATGTTCAATTGGATCATGGCAGGTCCACTCACCATGAATTCACTACAGGCTCTTCAATCCCAAACAAGTAACAAACTGCACAACACTTAATTTACATGCAGCAAATAATCTAGCCAAGCCCTGATTTAAAGTACTGCACACACAAGTACAGAAGGATACAAAAGTTGACCCCTTATCTTTGGCCAAAAATCTAACTTTCCACATCAAGTTTTAAAGTCAACCTGGTTCTCCATCAATAGATCAACGTTGGAGTCTGATTGTCAGCCCCTCAAAAGTAGTACCCATGTGATGGTCAGTGCCTTAAAAATGTAACCTAAAAAGGTAGTCTAAAAATTCTCTTTTTACACAAGTATATATAGAAAACAAATAGTTAAGTTATAGTTAAGCAGTCAAAAATAGTACCCATTAGTAGTACACAGCTAGTTATTTAACTCTTGGAGCTATATTAAGGCAATTTCAAACCAGTCTTGCCCAACAGGTTTATTATCACGTAACCATGGTTGGGTTTTCTTCCTAGAAACCCTGAGGGATACATGGTTTAAAAAGTGAATTATTTTTTTAAACATCTGCTATTGTTCCTCTAGTCTTGTCCAATTACCTCCATCCTTACAAAAGCCAGCTGTTCTCAGAGCTTTAAGGAAATTGCAGTTGTTTGACCCAAGTTCCTCAAAACTGAATACCAAATCCTACTGTGTTTCAGTTACTGTTGAGGGGATTTCCACACTTATTTTACTAAAAAGTATTAACCCTGCCTCATTACACATCAGCAGATTCCAAGTATATGAGATATATAACAGGAACTACAGGTGAAGAATCCAAGTTAAGGTGTAGAGCTGGATGAACACAGCAGGCCAAGCATCAGAAGAGCAGGAAGGCTGACGTTTCAGACCTAGACCCGAAACGTCAGCCTTCCTTCATCTCTGCTGCTTGGCCGGCTGTGTTCATCCAGCTCTACACCTTGTTATCGCCAGCTACATTGAATTCATCTTCACAGCTCTTGAAAATTTGACTACCCCAATCGAAGTTATTATTAAATCTCCATTTTGACATACACATTATCCCTCGTTTCTATCCCACCACAGCCACAATCTAAGGAATTTTATGGACCAGTCCGACCAGCATCATCTTCCTTTATAAGCTTACCGCCACCTGTACAATGAATCTTCCGATCCAAACGCATTCCTTGCTCTTTTATTGCCGACATGTAGCAAGATTAGACTAGTCTAATTAAACTAGAGCACACCAACACCTCACCTTGACCAGATACCAGACGAACCAGTGTTCAGTTTGCTTATTCAACCATTAAGCTGAAAGACGCAGTTACACATGTTCGGCATGCGAAGTGACAAACCAGAGCTCAGATTAGTACTTAATTCATTTCAGATGGCCACTTCCTCTTTTCGAGAGATTGTGTTGGGAAAGAGGGTAACAGTAAAACTCATGGCTTGAGTACCAACAAGTCTGGCCGTTCAGCCAACGTCAGGACACTTGAGACTTAACGAAGTCCCTTAAGGACAGCAGTGAGGAGCTGGGCCGCAGTGGGGAAATACAACCGGACACGCCAAACCCGGGAGGGGAGGAACAGGAGATGTCAAATGAAGTCCACACTCGCCGCCTCCTCCGCTGCCTTAGAGGCGCGACAGCCCCGTCTATTATTACACTGCTAGCAGCCACAGGCCCATCGATACCACCGACACCCGCCCAACATCTGAACAGCTCGGTGGAACAAGGCTAAGGGAGGGTTGACATTGCCGTGCGGTAACGGGGCCCAAACCACCACCACGTCCCCAGCGCTCCTTGTCCAGCCCTCCGCCCCCTCACCTTGATCCGGACTTCGTAGGTGGTGTAACGCTGCCTGCCGACCCCTATCGTCTGCGGGGTGCCCACATCAATCTCCAGGAAGTTGCTGGGTGGCCCGTAGGCGTCATTCAGGTTCTGAGGCTTGGTAAGCAGCCGCCGGGTGTCAGGTACAGCCTCCGCCATCTTCCTTCTTGCTTCCTGACGGCGCCCCTGACCTGCCCTGTTATCACTAACCAGCTGACGGCGTGGCGCGTGCTGTATCCTGGCAGTTGTAGTTCCGCGGTCCTGGGAGAGTTCTGCGGCTGGGCGAGATTAGGAACTACAGTTCCCAGGATGCTGCGCTGTCGCCGCTCCACCCAAACCAGGTGATTGACATTAAAGTTCCAATTTCAGACCAATGTAGGAGGCAACGAGAAGAACTAATGAAGTAAGACTTTTACATCTGTACATGAAGTTTGTGTTAAGGTCTATCTGTTTTGTATTTGCATAAACAATGAAAATTAAAAACGGACGCCATAAATCATAGTTTTGAAAAACGTCCATGTGAGAAGAAAATGTGTGATTTGATCGCGCTTTACGTAAACTTTGCCGACAGAAAATGCCACTCCTAACCATTTCCCGTATGCATAACTCTCAAATAAAAATGATAATCGCAAACAGAATCTGTATAAAAGCAAAACACACTGCAAGAGCATAAAAGGTTGGACGTTCTCAGCAGGTCAGACACCACTTGTAAAGAAGTAGCATTCAGTGTTTCAGGCTGATGATCCTTTATCTGAATTTATTACTTAATTTGATAAAAACACATCCAAGTACTTTTGATAACCTACACTAATGATCTGGGTCTTGGTGTGCATAGGACAGTTGCAAAGTTGGCAGATGACACAAAACTTGGAAGAGTTAGAATTGAATTCTGAAGGGCATGGAGACGTTTGTGGCGTGGGCGTATCGGTGGCAGATGACATTCAATGGAAGAAGTGTGAGGTGATTCATCTTGGTAGGAAGAACATTGAAAGACAATATAAATTATTGGATACGATTCTAAAGGAGGTCCAGGAGTAGAGGGACCTTTGTGCATATGTGCCAGATCACCGACAGTGGCAGGACCAGTGGAGAGACCGATTAATTAGGTATACAGTTCCTCAGCTAGGGTTCTTGTGCAGCAGTGGTAGTGTCACCATTTCTTAAAGGTCTAGCTTCAAGTCCCACCTCCTGCAGAGGTGTGTAATAAAATCCCTGAATAGGTGGACATGAAAAATATATATTCCCGGCTTTATTAATAGAGACATGAAGTACAAGAGCAAGGTGGTGATGCTGACCTTGTAAAAGGCACTTGTTTTACTTCAGCTCATGTACTGTGTACAGTTCTGGATGCCATGTTATAGGAAGAATGTGAATGCTTTGAAGAGAGTTCAGAAATAATTTACAAGAATGCTTACAGAAATGAGAAATTTCAGTCATAAAAATTGATGGAAGAAGTGGAACTGTTCTCCTTGGCGGGAAGATGGCTAAGAGGGGATCAACATTTTCAAAATTATTATGAGACTACATAGAGTAGATAGGGAAAAATTGTTCCCATTCTTAAAATAATCAAAATCCAGAGGGTGCAGATTTAAGGTGATTTGCAAAAGAAGCAAATGTAAGGTGAGAAAAAGCTTTTCCAAACAGTAATTAGTTAGGAATGAAAATGTGGTGGAGGCAAGTTCAAATGAGGAATTCAAGACAGTATTGAATGATTTTTTGGATAAAAATAGTGTGCAGGAATATAGGTAACAAGCAGGAAATTGGAATTAGATAATCATGCTCATTTGAAGAGCCAAAGCATGCACGCTAGACTAAATGGCCTCTTTTTGTACCATAACACTTGCGTGATTCTCTGACCTAGAAACAGCAGTCTATGAAAGAAGGAAAGCTGTGGTTAAAAATAACTTGCTGTATGGTGAAAACCTTTTAGGCCTAAGTAGTAAAACTTTATAGATTTTAAAGTTATTGGAATTGCAAAATCAGAAGAAGTCCATCTTGTCCACTCCACTGAATCCATGCAGAGGTGATAAATCAATCAAATAAACGGAACAGAACACTGACGCTTCACCGGAGTGCAGTTCACCGACTGACGATATTACCTAGCAGCGCGACAAAAAGTTTGTAACCAAACCCACAGGCCCAGCAAAACCACCAGTCAGGCAGTATTACAGGGGACATTTGAAAGTGTACTAGTGCTGTTAACAAACTCACAGACGTCTTCAAATGTAAGTGGGACAGAAAAAGGTTCCACCGAATCTCAGAGACGCCAACATAGAAAGTATCTGAAAGCGGATAGGACACAAATAATTATGTCAATTGCAGGGTAGATCCAAAGAGGACTCTGATAAAAATCAGATACGATTTGGCCAGAGTTGTATGGGAGCAAATACTTTTAGAGAAGGCTGTGTCAGAACAATTGGACACATTCAAGAAGGAAATAGGGAGAATAAACGACCAACATGTTCCAATTAAGATAAAAGACAGGATCAACAAATCCAGAAAATCGTGGATATTGAAGTTTGAAAACTAAGAGAAAAAAGATACAATGCAGAAAATTCGTGGAAAGATGGGATTATTAAAGTTTAAAAGTTTACAAAAGAAGAGAGAAAATAAACAACGAAGGCAAACTTGCAAGTGACAGAAAATGGACAGTAAGAGCTACTTTAAGTATATGAAAAGGAAAAGAGAGGCTAAAGTGAATATCGGCTCCTTAGATAAAAGAGGTTGAGCAAATAACAATGGGGTACACTAACTGGCAGAATAGTTGAGTAACTATTTTGCATCAGTCTTCACAGCAGAGGACATGAATAATAATTCAAAAGTACGAAATAATCTAGGGGCTAAAGTTGGGGAGCAATTTAACAAAACAGCAATCACTGGAGAAAAGATGCAAGGCAAATTATTGAGACTTAAGGCTAATACATTTCCTGGATTTGATTGGTCGTATCCTAGGATTTTAAAGGAAAAATTTACAGAGATGGTGGAATCACTGGCAGTAATCATTCATGAATCATAAGATTCTTGAAAAAACTCAGAGAATCAGAAAACTGGCTATGTAAAAATGTGCGAAAATGTGAGTTTATGTACTTTGATAGGAAGAATAGAGGAGCTGAATGTTATTTAAATGGAGAAAGGCTGAAGTAAGCGACAACACAGGGATGTTTGAGGGTCCTTATGCAAGAATCATATTAAGCTAGCATCCAAGTTCAGAGGATAATAGGGAAAGCAAATGAATGTTGATCTTTATTTCAAAGGGAATGCAGTATAAAAATAAGGATTTGCTAAAACTGTAAAGACATTGGTGATATCACATCTAGAATAGTGGAAGGCAGCTTGAGCCCGTCCAGACCCAGAGCAATGTGGTTGACTTTTAACTGCCCTCTGAGCAATTAGAGACGGACAATTTATGCTAGCCTAGCCAGCAATGCCCTCATCCCATGAATGAATACAAAAAACACAAATCACATCCATGAAACAAGTTTAAAGGAGGAGAGTGAAATAACTAGGAACATGCTATTTAAATGAAGGAACATTTAGTTTCTATTATTCAAGATATGTACCATATATTTTAAAACGGTAGGATGTGCCCAGTTATATTCCTGAAATTAATGTTTTTGTATCAGACTAATAAAACCTGACAATGCAGCTTAGATATATAGAGCCTTATCTATCAAAAAAACAGCTTTTCACTATTTAAACATTAAAGCCATTAGTCACAGTATTTCTTATACATAACACTGTTCCAGTTTATTCAACAAGATCAGAGTTAGTTTCCTTTCTGGAAAATATCAATCATCGTTATGGTAGACTAATTGAGTGTAAGACTCAAATTGCATTCTCTGAATGGTGACGGGTGTAATTTTTATTCAACTGGTCACACTCTTACTGCTGAATTAGAAGGTTACGGGTTGCAGCCCCACTTGAACACATGATCTGGACTGATAATACAATGACAGCAGTACTAAGGAAGCACTGCCCTATTGGAAGCACTGACCCTTGAATGAGACATTTGGAGAGTCTGCCAAACAAAAATTGGACAATTGGATAAAGCAGTTGTATATTTGTTTGGTTCACTTACTTGAATTGTTAACTTAAGATTAAAGGTTTCAGCATCGGGTTGGCAAGCACTGCAAGCCATCTGAATAAGATTTAAGATCCTTTAATGTTTCATGATAGCATTTGAAAGTGTGAAAGGAGTTGATATCTTGTCTACAATTAAAAGCAGATTAAATGATAATTTATTTCATTGCATTTGATAGGACCTCACTATTTATGTAAGAATAGTGAGTCAAGAAATTCATGTCTAGCATTTAGTGACATTTCTGAGAGACATATGAATGTATGTCCTTCCTTCACAAAGCTGTGCCCTAAATACCAGTTGCTGAGAAAGATTGGAGGAAAATGAACCTTTATACCATAGTCTCATATCAATTATATAGCAATTACAGTTATATAAAATTGTGATATGATAAATAGTTAATGAATGACACAGTGGTAGCGTGCCAACCTCTGAACCAGGAGGCCTGGGTTCAATTCCCACTTATTTCCAGAGTTATGTAAAAACAGGTTGATTGGAAACTATCTGGTTTACATATGTGATGCTCATGATGTTAGCATACTCAAGAAATGACATGAGGGGAGTCATGGCGACTGACATATCAATCCCTCAGTCAGTGACTAATGTACGTGAAGAGGAGTTAATGACTCTCTGAGTTCTGAATAACAACTTGAAGTACTGCATAGAGTTGTGACTGTCATATTATAAAAGGGACACTGAAGATTTTGTAAAAAAATACACAGATGATGCCAAAACTAAGCGGTTATGTCCAACAGGAAAAAAAGTAAACTGGTTGGGTCTCATTTTCTTTAAAAAAGAGAACGATGGTATGTAGATGGCAAGAAGACTATTGGTGGCAGGGGTGACTTAATAAGGTAAAACAAAGAACTGAAAATGTTGAAGATCTGAAGCAAAACAAAATACGTCTGGCAGCATATTTGGAGAGAAAGCAGAGTCAATGTTTCAAGTAATGTTTCTTTAGGAGTGTCCCTGGATTCAAAACATTAACTCTATTTTCTCTTCACATTTGCTGTCAGACCTGCCGAGTTTCTTCAGCAATTTTCTGTTTTTGTGACTTAATTAAGGCCTTGGACATTACCAAATGTTTTAATGTGGAGACACATTGGGCTGAATCTTATTTTTTTTTAGCTAAGTGTGAGTTATGTCTTTTTTTAGGAGGGTTTCTCTATGAGGCCTTATGAGATATCTCATTGTATCTAACAAAACATGGCTAATTAACTACCTACACTATGGTTCCTCACTTCTGATTCCATCCTATTCTTACCATGCACTGTTCCTGCAACAACTCACCACTCCACTCACCATTCTTTGCACCTATGCCATCTGGAAAAACCCACTGTGTCCCTAAATAATCACTGGCAGTCTGGAGCTGCCCTGCATGATCCTGACATTCCCCAGAGTAGGAGAATTGGAGTCCCACTTCACAGGCAAGGCCCAGCAGGTCTTGATGAACAGGATGATGCACAGGAAGACAATTCTGTGTTACTGTACCCACCTCCCACCAACACTCATGCTCTACTGCTCTTACTTGCAACATCTTCCCTCTAGCTATCTCCATCCAACCCATGACAGTACTAACCCTGCCTGCCCTCTTTGCTGTCTAGTCACTCACTTGGGCCACCTCCCTACCCACACTAGCAGCTGTGCCACCCAATTTTATCTCCCTTTGCACCCGTCTCTTTTTCTCTCCCTCTCTCTTTCTCACATTCCTACATTCCTGGACAAAAGCAGTCTATTTTACAGCAGAAAGACTGAAGATGGCTGATGGACTGCCTGACATTCAGCTCCTCACCCTTCCTCACTCTGACCACCCCAAGCAGCTGACTGACCATATCCAAGCTTCTGGACTGCTGTTGGACCCTGTCCTTGGCTTACTGTGTCAAAGTTACTGCTGAGTAAAGTCTATCTCTCTTCACTTGTCTGAGGATTGCTGACAGCCATTACAAGTTTCCTGGCTTTGTGACTGTGCTGTGGAAAGGCAAGACAGAAGTAATATGAGCCTGGTATCTCTGACTGGGGGAGCAAAGCACCAAGGGAATGCAGTGCAATGCAAAGCAAGGATGGAAGTCTTTTGGAGTAAGTGGTGAGCATGAAATGTAGGAGAAATGTTCTGCCATTCAATAAGGCCATGGCTGATTTGTTTCTGTGTGAAATTCACATTCCCATCTTCTTGAATTAACCTTTGATTGCCCTGCCTAAAATTAGCCTATCTACATCTGTCATAACAATATTCAAAGATCCCACCTCCACCATCTTCTGAGGCTGAAAGCTCCAAAGTTATATAACCCATTCATTCCAAAAATCAATCTGGTAAACCTCCTCTGAACTGCCTCCTACTTTCTTAAATAAAGAGACCAAAATTGCATACAGTATTCAAGATGCAGTCTCACCAACATCCTTCAAACTAACTGGAGTGTAACATCTTTACTCTCATGTTCAATTCCTGTTGTAATAAAGGCCAGTATCCAATTAGTATTCCTGATTACATACTTACCTGCATTGTAACTTCTTACTATCAAACAAAGAACTCGAGATGCTGGAGATCTGAAACAAATCAAGACAGAAATTACTGGAGCAATTTTGGTTTTTGCGTGTTTTGCATCTTTTTGTGAGTCATGCACTAGAGCACCTAGATTCATCTGCATCTTGGAATTCCACAGTCATTCTGAATTTAAGTAGTATTCTGCTTTTGATTCTTCCAGCCAAAGTGAATAACTTCACATTTTCCGACACAATATTCCATCGGTGAGATTTTTGGCCACACACTCAACATGTCTACATCCATCTGCAACCTCCTTCTTTATTCTTTACAATGTACTTTCCTACCTCTCATGTGCGTTCTGTAAATTTAGCTGCCATACCTTCACTTCCCTCATCTAAGTCATTGATAGAAGGGTCACAGGATAGGGCCCAGTGGGATTCTACTTATCACATCCAACCAACCAAAGTCACATTTATGCATATTCGCTGTTTTCTGCAAATGAGTTGATCTTCTATCCTATCTTATCCCTGACACTATTGAGTTTTATTTTCTGCAATAACCTTTGATGTGGCCCCTTATCAAATGCTTTCTGGAAAATAAATTATAATATATCTGCAAACACCCTTCTGTTTACAGAGTGCAGTATTCCTTTAAACAATGCCAATAAATTGATTAAACATGATCTCCCTTTGATGAAACCATGTTGACTCTCCCCAATTTCATTGAGTTTTGCTAAGTGTGCAGCTATAATCTCTTCAATTCTCAATTCTAACATCTTTCCTAAACAGATTTCAAGCTAACTGGTCTGTAGCTTCCAGTCTCTTACCAGTCTCTGAGTGAAGTGGACTGTGGCAAAATAAGTAATAAAATCAAGTGAGTTATTTAAGATCCATCTCAACATTGAGATCACTACATTGTATCTTGTTCACTTTTCTCAAGTGAAGCGGCAAGATTCTCTCTCAGTATTGGCAAGTTCCTAACTGATGCTCATCATTGCTTGTTAAACATCTTGTTAAATGCCCAACTAACCATGAATTGCAATTGTACTAAACTCACTGAACAAACTTGCAGTTGGGTAAATTATCAAATCCACAGTGGTTTCTTTGTAGCTTAACTACTTTGAGGGGTCTGGCCACTTTCTTGAACAAAGTATCCGAACAACATTCCCTGAGCCTGATGTGTGCAACGCCTGCAGCTCTGATTCCAGCTCGTCAAACTGGATCCAAAGTTCCATGAGCTTCAAACACTTAATAACAGATGTGCTCATTCTTGATTACCTTGGCGTTCAGCAGCTTCCAGATGTTAGTGGGGCCACATAGTATCTGCCATTGCTATTGTATTTAATTGAATTTATTAATTAATCCACACTGTAGGGAATCTAATCTAAATCTAATCTAAATTACAACAAAGGATGAAGAGCAGGGAATCTAGAATACATTTTTTAATCAAGAGAAAAACCAGTATCAATCTTGTACTTAACAAGCTATTTGAAGAAAAAAAAGACAAAACAAAATACTGAACATCTAAACACAATCGAAGACTTGACTTATATTTAAAAGCCTAGAAATATTCAGCAATCTGACTCATCATCAGCTGCTTTCCCTGCACTCATGTCACATTGTGGTTCATGATAGCACTCTGCTGCTGGCCTCATTGCAGTTAGGTCTCTTGATTCACACCTTTTAACACCACTCACCTCTTGCTCTGGAAGGTTTATTTCTTGCTGTCAACTTTAGTTAAGACACCTCTGTCCTCTTTTACATTGAATTCCCACTTTGAATCAAATTTCCCGGTTTCACTCAGTTAGTCTTTGTCTTACTCAGGTACAGTCTCCACTCCCATCGAACATGTTCCTTACTTATGTCCCTGTTGTGCTACTTGCACTAAACATTAAAGAATAATATTCTTATTGAGAAATCATCCATCATGACCTCTTCTGTTTATGTTTCACTTCATCTTGTCCAGGAGGAATTAGGAAAGCCATTTATCTGGAAACAAACTCAAGGTTCTAAAGGGGAGTAAAGTCACACTGCAAGACAAAACATAGGAAACTTATGAAATAAAAAGGCATCAATTGTGCTCAGGGGAGAACCTAAGTGTATGGAATTTTTTAAAATAACAAGCATTGATCCAGCTCAGGAATGCTCGTAACTGTATAGATAAACATGTAAAAGAAATTTTAGAGATTCAGGCATTTTATCAATAACAGAATAGAACTTGAGAATGCAATACTTTTTTCAGGCTACCCAAAGGTATTGATCATGGTGAGTTACAGTTCTATGGTTACGGTAACCCTGCTGTTTCCAAGTTGCTACGTGCTAATAGTTAGACTGAAGTCAGACAGGATACAAGGCTGAGGGGCCATTAAAACTTGACTGAATTCTGTCTTGACCAGTAATAATGAATACGTATGTAATAACAAAGGACAGCAGATAGTAATCATGAGTGGGAGCCCTGTTTATTTTTTCCTCACCCCTGCTTGAGTTATGCTGAGGCCAGTGATAATCCTCACTGGTGCTGCAGTTGACATTCCATTTCTGTAAGATCTCAGTGATTTTGGCTTGGGTGAATACAATTTGAGCCTTTGAAGCGGGGGTAATGGAAATCTCGGTAATCCAACACATAATAAAAACATTACATTTGTAGAAACAAGCCAGGCAGTGTGTGGTGACCATTGAAATCAAGAGGCTCATGGATTACTCAGGCTATAGAAGACAGCTTTTGAAAGTACAGAATTAATAATGAATACTCTGTAGGAGTGAATGTCAGGAGTCTATAAACTGTTGCTAATGCTTGTTTTAACATTAAGCTTTGAAAATTAATACCAATCTCACTATCTAACCGAATGAAGAAAGCAATACTTTTCAGGGAATTGACATCCTTCAAACCTCCTTGAAACTGATGAGGGATATCAGTCGTAATCTCGTATTCCTGATTGAAAATATGAAAAAAAAGACTGTTGCTGGACATGAACAAGAAAGGTGCTTTCTGTTAAATGAGAGCCAGCACTCCTCAGAGAGTAATCCTCCTTTACCCAGAGCAATGGCCACATACTGACCCTTTCTATTTGAAATAGCCTTCAACTATTCTTTGAATAATCTGGCTGCATTGATGCTGAAAATTGCAAAGGTACCAAGGATTTTTATTTTGGTTTCACTGTATATAGACACAGAAAATGTAAATCTATCTTTCATTCCAATATAATGAAGAAAATTCCTTTATTAGCTCCCAGTTTTCCTTTCCTTTGTTTAAGAATGAAAAGAGGCGCAAAATTGATAAAGGGCAAAAAAGCAGCTTTCCTTCACTCTGTCTGGAAAAACATAATCTAATAGAAAAGTACAGAAATGAACCATAGAAATATTTATTTGCTTGTAGAATCATAGAACTTACAACACAGATAGCAATCATTAGCTCCAACATACCAGTTACAGCGCTGGTTCTTTAACTGGCGTTATCTACTTTAACCTCATTTCCTTGTACTTTTCCTGGAGCCTTTTATGCTATTCCTTTTCAAATCCCCTTTCTAATTATGTTGCAGCTTCTTTATTAGCAGCCACTTATGATAAATAACTTCATAACTAATATCCCTATCTCTTTTACATGTAATAATTGTCAGTCTGCATCCTCTCATAATTCAGTTGTTAACCAACAAAAACAATATTTTACTTTATATTTACTTTGTGAAAAATGTTATTTATGAAAACAGTAATTAAATCTTAATGTTTTAACAAAGATCTGTAGCTTGGATTACAGCTGGAGTTGTTGGTTGGTTCACTGAGCTGACTGGTTTTCATGCAAACATTTCGTCTCCCTTCTAGGTGACATAGTGCAGAGCTGGAAGAACACAGCAGGCCAGGCAGCATCAGAGGATCGGGAAAGTTGACGTTTCGAAACACCAACTTTCCTACTCCTCTGATGCTGCCTGGCCGGCTGTGTTCCTCCAGCTCTGCACTATATTATCTCTGACTCCACCTTTGGCAGTTCTTACTATCTCATCGTCAGTGCTGTGTAGTCTCCGTTGAAGCACTGAACCTCAGTGGGCTAGTCTTCCAGATTGGGGGCTGCAGGCTAGGAGGAAGGGAGGTTCATAATTGGGAAATGGGTCATTGGGTGAGGATGGTTTTGCCCAAGTTAAAGAACATCCTAGCGCGGTGGTGGCGGTGAGGAATGTGGGCAGCAGCAAACAGTCATACCTGCCATGGTCACTTAAAATTCCAGGGGTTGGGTGGGAAACAAAGGCAGGCATAGGCACATACAGACAGGTTGGGTGAGGACCTGGGACGTTGTTAGCCTATAGGCTTCATAGGAAATGCTATTAGGAAGGACTCACTGACACATACAGGAGGAGATGTATAGCCATTGGCCAAAGCCAGTTTTGCCTTTCATTGTACTAAAATCAAATTTGTCACAATGTGGAAGAAAAAGGCTGTGCCCCCACTCAGAGTGGGTCAGGTAAGTGACTTAACATCTTAGGGAGAGACTGCAACACCCAATGATGTTAGGTATTTACTGAAGAACTAATTTATAGCTACAATTTTGCACACACAGATTGTGAAAGAATAGGGAAGTTGGACGTGGATGGCCAATGGTGTCAGTATAACCTAATGCTGTGTTCGTTTCCTTCCTGGTGATGCAACAGTCCCAGAGCTCCATCCATATAACTTCATCTGTGACTGTGAGGTGATATCAAATATCCTCACCAACCCATTTGTGCCAGAGAGAATAACAACCAGGTGTAAAGGGAAAGGAATGAAAGTGCAAAATCACTTACAATTCGTTGTCACGCATGCCACCAAAGTACTGTCTAAGTCTTCCTCCTCGTCTCCCGCTCACTACATTTTAGTGTATTTCCTGGTTCTGCAGCTAGGGTGGAGGGAGCCTGTTCTGAAATGGAGTCTGTTGTCCCTGCAGCTTTGATTGGACGACCTGGAGGTGCTGTGTGTCAGGATGGGGCCAGTGATGGCAAACGTCTTCTTGCCAGAGACAAGTAGATATGCATCGGCTTGACCTTCCAAGGTATAGAGATGGAGGCCCCAGCCACATGTGGACTGACCTGAGAGGAGATGTCCATGATGCCTCTGTATGATTCCTCTTTCAGCTGCTTGCTGCCTGGCACTGCCTGGTCCCCTGTTGTCACATATAAAAGCAAAATACTGTGACACTGAAATCTGAAATAAAAACTTCTATTCTGTACGGGTTCTGAAGAAGTCATATCAGACTCAAAATGTTAACTCTGTTTCTCTCTCTCCACGATGCTGTGTTTTTCTAGCTTTTTGTGTTTTGAAATTTATACTCATCTTTTCTGCTGCAATCTTCAATCTGGTCAATGAGCTCAGGCTTCATTTGCTTGGCAATTTTGTTGTGTAAGGTCTTCTTTTAAAGTCGTGTACAGCCAGAGATACTTTACCTACATTTAAATTGATTTTTCATGCCAAACTATTGTTCAAATATCACATAGTTGTGGATAAAGCAAACATTATCAGTAACCAGGAATCTTCCCTATAGAGTAAAGAAGGCACGCTTTGCCCTTAACCTCCTCTCCTGAGTTCAGAACAAGCACTTATTGTGGAAAATATCTTTCAGCACCAGGATCGTCATTGTTTTCTGGGCTGGAAAAATTAGAAAATCTTTTGAAAGTAATTTTGAAAAGATAACGTCAAATCGGTGTCTTTCTTTACACCTTGGAAAACCTCTCACCCTCTGGATGGCCACAGGTCCTGAAACACTTAGATAACCTATTGTCAGTTGTAATACACTGTAGTGAATGATGTGTACATCTTATTCCTGTAGAATTTCCCAGTAGATCCTGGGCCCATTCAGACATGGCTTGATCTTGCACGAAGATCATTTTTACCTCATGATTGGTTACTAGTCCAGATAGTTTGATGTTAAAAAGTGGCATCAATAACAGCTGAAATGGTGGGTAGAGCCTATGGGAAGTGTTTGCCACTTACAATATTTTGGATAACATTGTTGCTGACGTAGTCCACAAACTGCCAATGAGATTTTAGTGGTAATGGGAACTGCAGATGCTGGAGATTCCAAGCTCATAAAATGTGAGGCTGGACGAACACAGCAGGCCAAGCAGCATCTTAGGAGCACAAAAGCTGACGTTTCGGGCCTAGACCCTTCATCAGATTAGGCCCGAAACGTCAGCTTTTGTGCTCCTGAGATGCTGCTTGGCCTGCTGTGTTCGTCCAGCCTCACATTTTATTAATGAGATTTTAGTATCACTTGCAGTGACACTGGTCTTCCAGTAATGTACTCAGACAGAAATTGTCAATGGATATTTTTCAAGCTGGAGGAAAGTTTGTAGTGGGGTTTTCCAGAAGCCAGAATTGGGACTCTTCCTACTCGTGGTATAATTTAATGATCTAGACCTTGGTGCGTAGGGGACAATTTCAAATTTTGAAGATGATACGAAGCTTGGAAGAATTGTAAACTGTGAGGCAGATAGAGTTGACTTTCAATGGTCAAGGTTGGTGGAATGGGCGGATAGCTGGCAGGTAAAGTTCAATGCACAGAAATGTGAGGTGATGCATTTTGGTACAATGATCATGGACAGACAATATAAAAAGGAGTACAATTTTAAATGGTGGTAGGAGCAGAGGATCTGTGCCCAAGGGCACAGATCATTAAATGTGGCACAACAGGTGGAGAGAGCAGTAAATAAAGCATACAGTGTCCTTGGGTTTATAAATAGGGGCGTAGAGGACAAGAACAAGGAAGTGAGTTTAAGATGCTTGTTAGGCCTGAATTAGAGCATTGTATACAGTTCTGGGTCTGACACCACAGGAAGGATGCAAATGCATTGAACAGAGTGTAGAAGCAATTTACGAGAATGGTTCGAGGAACGAGAAATTTCGGTTACGATGACGGATTGGAGAAGTTGGGATTATTTATCTTGGAGTGAAGAAGGAGATCTGATGGGAGTTTTCAAAATTATGTGGGGTCTGGATAGAATAGGTTGGGAACTATTTCCACTCGTAAAAGGATCAAAAATGTGGGGTTAAAGATTTGAAGTGCTTTGCAAAATAAGTAAGTGAGATCCAAGAAAAAAACTGTTTTATGCAACAAGCAGTTTGGGTTTGGAATGCACTGACTGGAAGGTTTAATTGAGTCATTTAGGCAACACTGGATGATTATTTAAATAGGAGCAATGTGCAAGGCTATAAGGAAAAGGCAAGAGAATGGCACTAAGTCACGGTGCCGATTTGAAAAGCTAGTCCCGACCTGATGAATAGAGTGGCCTCCTTCTGTGCCATAATACTAGGTAATTCTATGCGATGTTACAAGTTTGCCTTGATACTCTCAGTTCAGTGGAGAGGCAGAACAATCAGTTCAGACTGTAAATTTACTGAAGAAAATTCTAGGTTTTCTTGCTCATTTTCCATGCCACCCAGCTCTCCTTAGGGCTGTGCTTGACAGAACTGCTAATGGGGCACAGGTTAAAACCTCAATTCCATAGGTTGCCAAGTAACTTGTTTCCAAGAGACAACAGTAAGGCAATTCAGATGGCTTCACCAAAGGAATGCCAATTTTGCAGTAAGCAGGCATAGAACTATAATAAACTTCACTACACCAAGATGTTGCCTACATTTGAAAAACTGATTGAGTTAAGTGTCTTTCATAAGAAGATTTCTGCTAGACTGCAACTATCTGGACAGCATTGATCATACTTTTGAGAATAACTGAAGGCCCTGTCTGTCACAATCACTGCTACCTCCTCAATCACCCTAGCCTGCCCATTTACCATCCTTATCACAGGAGAAACCTGCTCAACTGATACAAAATCAGATAGTACCACAGAGTGCCAGTATCTCTGATGGATCCCTTGGTTTCTATTTCTCATTAAGGACATAGCATCAGGCTGCCTAATTGTTGAATCTCTATACTGATGGCAAAAAGCAGAGAAACTGTAATAACACTAACTCTATCTTCAGCATCTCTTTACTTGGTTATAGAATGATTTCTGATTTACCCGTTTATACAAATGAAACAAGTCAATGACTTGGGAGGTGTTGAAGAGAAAAGGAAAATATATACAGTAAACTTTATAAAAAGAGGTAATTTAGATGACTCATTTGAGAATGTACATAATTTTTATTCAAAGTTTATAATAGTTTATAGTTGTGGGCATTAAGACTCTGGAACAACCTCGCAATGACGCCATAGAACTGCACATCTCTGGGTAGAAGTAGCAGAGTGTGGGCAGCGTTACACCAAACTAGATCAAACTACACTCTCTAGTGAACATACAAAGAGTACATGGACATGAACACAGGAAGATGATAGATTATTCCTTACAGACTGTAACTATAACTCTGAACCTGGTATATCTGTATAAAAAAAGCCAAAGAATGTCAGATGATGGAAATCAGAAACAAAAACAGAAATTCTTGAAAAACTCTATGTCTGGCAGCATCTGTGGAGACAAAGCAGAGTTATTTTTAGTTCTGACGAAGAGTCACTGCTGAGTATTTTCAGCAAATTCGGCTTTTGTTCCTTGTATATCTATGGTTACCATGTTGACCAATATTTAGTAAGCATACCAGATCGTGTTCCTTTGAAGTCCAAGCTTGAAGACAAGCATCAAGACTGTCTTTAAACTAAACTTGTAGTGTGGGTCAAACCACACAACAAAGGTGTTTTCCCTATTTTCCTGTGAAGAAAAGCCTCTAGAGAGGATATAATATTAATATATAGTTATATTGTATATAATATCATTAATGTATAATATTAACCTAATTTGAAATATGCTTTTTTTTGGTTTTGCCGTATGATCTGACTGGTTGAATTTTTACATTTGCACATATCTGAGAGACAACATTAAAGTGCAGAAAAGGATTAAATTAGAAGTGGGGAAGAAATGAATACAGTAACAAGCACTACAGAATAAATACTGATTCCTTCAAAAAATCAGAAAGAGCTGGACAAAATCAGTAGGTGTGGGAGTATCATTGGAGACAGAAACAATAAATCTGGTATTAAGATTCAAAACATTAACTCTGCTTTTCCAGCACTCCAGCAGTTTTTATTTTAAAATTAAATGCATGTGATAACATTCAGGAAGTGGTCAGAAGGCATCCGCAATAAAAGTCAAAACAAGTTTGAGGTTCAGGGTAGATTTTTCTAGGACATTACAGTCAAAGTCAGTGAGAAAAAGGAGGGGAGGTTGGGCAGCGTTATTCGAAGTTGTAAATTTGCCATCATTTACTTCGGAAACCCAGTTACATGAATTTGAGGGAGAGCCTTGCTCTCAGCGGGCAGCTCCGAACTGCCGGCAGCAACACCCTCTGCTCGCGCAGGCACAAACCAATAAAGTTGATGCTTGTTGCCGGCCTGGAAGATGGCGGCCTCCAGGACGCCCTTGGTTCCGTTCGGTCGTTTGAGCAGTTTTTTAAACGCTGAAAGACGCGGGGTGAAGCAAACGCTTTGGCTGGCAAACCGGGTGTCCGTCAATGGTGAGGAAATTGGTCGAGTTGAATGGCGGGAGGTGGGGAGGGGAATCGGTTAAGGCTGACTGTCCGCCATCAGTTGGTGCCGGCGATGAGAGGATTTACCCCGGGTGTGTGCGCGCGCCGCCCTGAACGGTCGGGTCATTAATTCTCACTTATTCATTCACTGTTTTTGTGATAGATGACATCCATGATTCAACAACTTCTTTAAAAGTTTTGCTGAGAGTGACAGATGGGGTGGGGGGGAGCAGCTGTTAGATTCCTGACTTTTTTGGGGGAGGGGGTGTGCGTTAGATGTCCTGCAACTTAGATTTCTGATAATCAGACCGAGATGTTGATTCACTTCCTCCGTTTTCACGTCAGTTGAGTTGGAAAAGCTGAGTTATAATCGAGTGTTAATTCCTCCAGCCCTATAACATGACCACAATATTGTGCTCTTCCAATTCTGGTTTCTTGTACATCGTCAGTTTTTTCCCCCCCCCTCCACCATGGGTGCCCAGACCTTCAGCTGCCAATGTGCTCGTGTTAATTTCTAAAAAAACTGATCTGCCCATCCCCCTCTTTCTTTTAGGATGTTCCTTAAAACTTATAGAGGATTAGAGATCATGGGAACTGCAGATGCTGGAGAATCCAAGATACTAAAGTGTGGGGCTGGATGAACACAGCATCTAGGAGCACAAAACTTGACATTTTGGGCCCAGACCCTTCATCAGAAAAGGGGGATGGGCAGAGGATTCTGCAATAAATAGGGAGAGGAGGGAGGTGGACTGAAGATGGATAGATCAGAAGATAGATGGAGGGGAGGTAGGGAGGGGATAAGTCAGTCCGGGGAGGACGGACAGGTGAAGGGGGCGGGATGAGGTTAGTAGATAGGAATGGAGGTGTGGCTTGAGGTGGGAGGAGGGGATAGGTGAGAGGAAGAGTAGGTTAGGCAGCCGGGGACGAGCTGGGCTGGTTTCGGGATGCAGTAGGGGGAGGTGAGATTTTGAAGCTGGTGAGATCCACATTGATACCATTGGGCTGCAGGGATCCCAAGCAGAATATGAGTTGCTGTTCCTGCAACCTACGGGTGGCATAATTATGGCACTGCAGGATGCCCAGGATGAACATGTAGTCTAAGGAATGGGAGGGGGAGTTGAAATGGTTCACGACTGGGAGATGCAGTTGTTTACTGCGAACCAAGCGTAAGTGTTCTGCAAAGCAGTCCCCAAGCCTCCACTTGGTTTCCTCACTGTAGAGGAAGCCATACAGGGTACAACAGATGCAGTATACCACATTGGCGGATGTGCAGGTGAACATCTGCTTGATGTGGGAAGTCATCTTGGAGCCTGGGATGGGGGTGAAGGAGGAGTTGTTGTGGGGGCAGGTGTAGTACTTCCTGCGGTTGCAGGGGAAAGTGCTGGGTGTGGTGGGGTTGGAGGGGAGTGTGGAGCGGACAAGGGAGTCGCGGAGAGAGTGATCTCTCTGGAAGGCAAACAAGGATGGGGTAGGAAAAATGCTTTTAGAGGATTAGCCTAGTCCTGTGGCTTACTGGTCAAGTGACATTATTGCTATTTACTTGAGACATTAAAAGAGCTACATAAATGCAAATTGTCACTGAGATGTTTCCTGGACCTTGGGATGGGAAATAAGTGTTGGTCTAGCCAGCAATGCCTGCATCCTGTGAAAGAAAAAAATTCTAATGATCACAAAGCATACATTGCTATTTCTAATTCATTTGCAGGATGTTGACTTCCTGGCTAGGGAAAATGGAGAACCAGGCTGTCTTTAAAGGGCATGTATTCAATATTGAGAAATTTGTGCAAGGCATTTGAAAGGAGTCGGCTTCTTGAGCTAAATAATGATTTTTTTAATGCTACATCAGTGGATACATTTTAAAAATTACTTCATTGGTTGTGAAGCATTTACAGATCTCCTGGGATCATAAAAGATAAGAACTAAGAACAATGCAGCACTATCCTTCAGCCATCCAAGCCTATGCCAATACATTTTGCTTTTCCAAACTCAAACTGTCTTCACTTAGAGGATCCATGTCTTTCTGTTCTGTACTTATTCTTGTGTTTGTCCTGGTGCTTCTTGAATGCTGCTATTGTGTGTGCTTCCACCACTTCCTCAGTTAGTATGTTCCAGGCACTTACCACCTTTTGTGTGAAAAATGTGTCTTGCACATCTCTTTTAACCCCCATCCCTCTCCCTAGCACCTTGAACCTGTGTTCCCTAGTAATTGACCCCTCTACCCTGGGAAGAAGCCTCATACTTTCCGCTCTATCCATGCATTCACAATCTTATAAACTTCTGTCTGGTTTCCCTCAACCACCTGTGTTCCAGTGAAAACAAACCCACTCGATCCACTTTTCTTCATAACTAAGATCTCCAAAATGAAGCAATATCCTGGTAAACCTTTCCAGTACCCTCTCCTTCCACTTCCTCTGATTTATGCAAGTAGATACTATAATATTTTGCTGAAAATATAGTTTCCATTTGTAGCTAGCTACCAGATGCAGACCAGAATGGAAGATTATGCTGATGGGATTTGATGAAGTAGGGTTAGAGGAGCCTTGTGAAGAATATAAACGTTGTTGTAAACCTGTATAACAAACGGCCTGTTTCTGTTATGCATATTTGAGGTAATTTTATATATCTTTAAAAAATTTTGCATTTGTTGTCCATCATAAGATTGGGGTTCATTCTATAGTCTAAAGCATGGACCCCTACTCTGTGACATTTGCTGCAGAGAAGACAATGGATTAAGAAGGTGCATGATTTACGAGCCACTTTTTCAACTTGCTCAGCTTTTCTTTCTGTTTGTCTCTTCAAATTATCCTCCAAAAAGCCAGTATCCAGAGGTCAGGATAGTCAATATCTGTTTTCAGTGTCCTTGTAGTATGAATGCCCAGAAGATTATGACTCAGTGGACACTTCACCATGCATATGGCAGTCACTGATATGATGTACATGGCTGAGCTATTGCAGTTTCCCTTGGCTTCGTGATGAGCTTATGCTGATGGTATGAACATTCTCCAGGACCTCTGAATAGTGACCTTGTCCTGCCAACACATACCAAGAATATGTCTGAGATGTTGAAAGTGGAAACTATTCAGCCTTTCTCTCGCTAACATGTTGTCTAAATCTAACCCCTGCAGAGAAGTGCACAACAATGCAGCCCTGATAAACTCTCAGTTTAATATGCTCATTCAGTTTGCTTTTCTTACAAACTCCCTTCCTCAGTTCGGACGCAACTGCAGCTTTTGCTGTTTGTATGTTGACTTTAGCATCAAGTGGACAGATTGCTCGTGAATGTGGTGCTTTTAAATGTGAAGCGGTCAATAACTTCGAGGATTGTATTGAAGATATAGATAGATGGTGGTGTTGAAACATTTTTAAAGAAATCATTCATGGGATGTGGACTTTGCTGGTTGGGTCAGTGTTTATTGCCCATCTCTACTTGCTATTTGGGAGGGAGTTTCAGGATTCTGACCCAGTGACAGTGAAGGTACCATGATTTGTTTCCATGTCAGGATACTGTGTGGCTTGGATGGGAACTTGCAGCTGGTGATGTGCTCATCTGTCTGCTGCCATTGTCCTTCTATATGGTAGTGGTCATGTGTTTGGAAGGACCTGTCTAAAGAGCCTTTGTGAATTCTGGACCACGTCATTTGCCTTTGTGATGCTGATTGTCAAGCCCAGCTCTCTATAGGTGTGAGATGTCTAAGCATTTGTCTTCCATTCCTGACCAAGGAACAACAGTGTAACATTGTATGAATTGAACAAGCCTTTGATGAGGATTTGAGGCCCCTTTGTTTTGAATCTGAGGTGAGGAAGGCTGAGTAACTTTCTGTTAGATTTGGAATGTAAGTAGATAGTTTCTGTTGATGACCTGACAGCATGTGACAGCAGGAAAGAGAAAATGCTAAAGTGTGTCAGAGCTAGAACATAACCCTGTTTACTCTCATGTAGACCTCAAATGATTCCTATTTTGTACTTGCAAAGCTCATCTTGCTTATCATCTTGCTTTCATGAACGACCAGTTTTCTCCGGCATAAATTAATAAATCATTGGGGTAGCGTATTGGAAATCAAGCCCGGTATTCTGGCTGTAGTTAAGAGCTATGTTCCCAAATTTACCTGTAATTTAGACCCGGTTTAAAGGAAAACACAGACTAAGTTTCAGTTCTAAACAAGAATTACTGTTTGTTACAAATAAAGAGGTACTAACTGCAGATGAACAGTTATGAACCACTGACATGTAACTCTATTAGATAAAACTCTAACTGATGTATAAATTCCCTCCGCTTCATACTTATAAAGACGGACACAAATCACCACAAGAAAAATGGGTGTCATGGATAGATGGAAAGACTGGGACGGCAATTTGGTAATCCCTGCCCACGTGGTTTGCTGAGAGAGTTCTTTTTCTAATCAATACTGCTTCTTGATCTTCCTTCTCCAGATATTTTCACTTGTTTGCAGGAAGCATGGTATGATCTGTTCACATTTGTAAAGGCCTCTGACTTATTAATTAAAAGTCCCATTTTGGGCAAATAAACTGGCTGTCTTCAGGCTTTGGGTACTTTTCACCGTAGAACAAAAACACAGCTTGTTCCCTTCCAGTGGTCTGATTGTTTTACCAAACATTCATACTCCTCAGTTGTTTAGTTACTGGGGTGCCAATCACATTGATGCATGCAGGCAAGAGGCCTTTGTCATCGATAACAAGTCACTTGTCTGGAGACCAAACAGCTACTTTTTGGTGAGAGCCCTGATTATACACAGGCACCCCTGCTCCTGCTTGTCTGTAACCAGGCTTCCATCACAACTTGATCAAGCAGCTATGTGAACAACACTTACAATTTACATCAAGTTACTTGCATTTTAAAAAATGCAGCAACTGTTCAACAATTCTTGGCTTTCAAATCAGTCCTTTTCCCATTTTAGTTTGCAATCAAAAATACTGAAAAGTAGAGACATGTTCTTTACAAAATATACCATGCCTGCTCGATTGTCACGTGCCTTGTGGGATCAATGAAGGCAAAATATTGGCTCATGGCATTTCTTTTGCAGCTGTCAGACTGAGAAGACCATGCCAACTGTAGATCTATGGTTCTGAAACCACCCTGGGATTCAGGATAGACACGTTCAGCCAGGATCTGCAATTTGACGAGGACGACATGCGCAAATGTTTATTCTGCGATGCTCAGAAGGGGGATGCCTCAATAATTATAGTTTGCCCTTTTTAATGTACGGGGTAACAGTCTTCGCATAATGCATATCCTGAGCACTTCCTGCTCCAGCACAGACAAATAAGTACATGCAGATGAGTTTTCCATTTTTGATTAATTTAGACTGTGGTGTATCAGTATGGAATGTTGCTAATGGCAAGTGAGCAAGTAGCTTTGCAAAGTTGTGTGTTCAACATCCAAGTGTGCCATTTCCTCAAAGATTTCCTTAATGATAGTGATCTCCCGCAACTTAACATAGTGTTCCATGGTGTTCTCCGTTAACGAGTATTGCAGTTAACATTTTCTTGCTCAACCTACTCTTGTAATTAATGAAAGTAGATAAGTACTGGTAATGTCAAACTCCCCATAGAACTAGTCTTTCACTTTTGTATTAGAGACGAGTGTTACAGTATAACAAAGTGTGGAGCTAAATGAACACAGCAGGTCAAGCAGCATCTTAGGAGCACAAAAGCTGACGTTTCGGGCCGAGACCCTTCATCAGAGCATCTGCAGTTTCCATTAACACTGTTACCACATTTGCATTTATCATTACTAAGTTTAGTCTTTATTTTTACATTGTATAAGAGCTATTATTACTGTTGATCAGCTGGGTGTCAGGGATTGTTCCCCCCCTGTAATGGGAAGGCCTGGTTGTTGCAGCAAGAACAGCAGCTGTAGTGGTGTATAGTTCCCTTGTCGTTACAGATATTTTTCCACCTTCTTAATCTTTCTTTGTGGCCGCCTGGAAGAAGACTTCAAACATCCTTCACTTTCTTCAAATGTTGAAAAGAACCCTTCATTGGGAGAACCAAATGGTACACACCTTTCCCAGCTATCTTCATCTCAATAATTTTAAAATGATTGAACTTCTCTTCCTTTAAATCACTCCTAGACTTGCACTGTTCCAAGTACAGGACAGTAATAGTTAATGCAATGCTAAGAAATTCACACATAGGAAATTCTTTTCAGTTGGGGAATTATGGTATCTAAATTTTCATTGGCCTTATCAATGCAGGAATTCATGCTGATCAGTTTGGTGTATCACACTTCCCTTTGGGAAGCCCCAGTGAAACCATGTAGTCCTGTACCAAAACAGTTTTTGCTGTCCCTTCTTTTTGGAGGATTATGGTATCTGAATTTTAATTAGCCTAATCAATTAAGGAGGGCATGACAATCATTTTAGTCCACATCAGAATGCTCCCATAGGACTCCACAAAAAACATGCTTCTCTCACACAAACTCTTTGTCATTGTTTGGTCATGAAATGACCTCCGTCTATGTCCTGAAGCATTCCATAGCCAATTTCACACGACTTAATTAGGTTGAGAAATGCAGTAGCTAATTTAGACATAGGAAGTTCCCATGAACAAGAATGTTATTTGATAATCACCAGATAATCTGCTTTTGTATCTGTAGCAACTTTTACTATCTGTTTTTATACTCCTAGCTAGCTTTCTCTTGTTCTCTAACTATTCTCTCATTAATTTTTTAATCATTCCTTTTTTTATACATTCTGTCCATTCTTCTGGCCATCTTTGTATGCTTTTTCTTTATGAACATAAGAACTAGGAACGGGAGTAAGCAATTCAGACGCTCCAGCCTGCCCTGCCACTTGATACAACTATAACTGATCTCACCCTGGCCTCAACTCCACTTTCCTGCTCGGTCTCCAGAATCCTTTAATCCATTATGAAATAGCAGTCTGTCTATCTCTTGCTTAAATGTGCTCAATGTCCCAACATCCATAGACTCTGAGGTAGCGAATTCCACAGACTTCCAAATAACTTCTCTTCATTCTCTGTTTTAAAGCTGCTACTCCTATGACGTATTGTTTTGGATTGTCACACATGAGGAAACATTTTTTTCTGCTTCTACTTTGTCAGTCCCTTTAACATCTAATACACTTCAATTAGATCTCCTCTTACACTCCTAAACTCAAGAGAATATGGGCCTAAACTGCCCAATCTTTCTTTATCAGACAAATCTCTTATCTCCGAAATCCTGCACTGCAACTATACCCCTTCACAAGTTGGCAACCAAAGATGCACTCAGTACTCGAGGTGCAATCTCACTAATGCCTAGTACAGCAATTGCAGCAACACTTCCCTACCTCATTACTCTTTTTATTTAGCAACAAATGCGAAAATTCCATTTGTCTTCCTTATTACCTGCCGTACCTGCATACACGTTTTCTGCGATTCATGCAAGAAGGTACCCAGATCCCTCTACATCGAAGCATTCTGAAGTTTGTCTTCATTTGGATAATAAATTGCCTTTCTGTTCCTCTGACCAAAAAATGGATAACCTCCCATTTATCAATATTAAACTTTGTTTGCCAAATTTTGGCCTATTCACCTAACTTAACGTATCCATTTATAACTTTTATTAATCTTCTTTGCAATGCAAATTTAGTTATTGTACTTCCTATCTCTGCATCCAAATCAATAATATAGTTTCTAAATAGCTCAATACTGTCATTTTAACTCTTTTAGTTTACCTTGGATGGTGGGTCATTCTTTTAGAAAATTTCCTTTACCATTGCAATGCAACTATTCTGTGTATTCTGAAATATTCCTTGAAATCTGTGCCACTGCATCTCTATTGACCAATCCCTGAATGTAATTTGCCAGTTTACTTTCACTACTCCTCGCTACTTCAGATTTCCTGTCCTCATTTTTAGACTTAAATAAGAATAATAACTAAACTTGACTGCCTGTTATCTCCCTCCAATGGAAGAAAAATATAATCATAATGGATGGTGATACCAAGAAGTGGTTTCAATTTGCGGTGATGATTGGGCAGCTGTACAGCATGGAAAAAGACGCTTCTGTTCAACTTGTTCATGCTAACCAGATATCCCAAATCAATCTAGTCCCATTTGCCAGCATTTGGCCCCTTTCTCTCTAAATCCTTTCTATTCATGTACCCATCCAGGTGCTTTTTAAATGTTGTTATTGTACCATCCTCTGGCAATTTATTCCACACACACATCACCCTCCGTGTGAAGAAGTTTCCCCTTAGGTCCCTTTTAGATCTTACCCCTCACCTTAAACCTATGCCCTCCAGTTTTGGACTGTCCACATTGGGGAAAAGACATTGGCTGTTCACCCAATCCATGCCCTCATGATTTTTTGAACCTCTACAAGGTCACCCCTCAGCCTCCGAAGCTCCAGGAAAAATAGCCCTAACCTATTCCACCCCTCCCTATAGCTCAAACATTCCAGCCCTGGCAATATTGTTGTAAATCTTTTCTGAGCCCTTTCACATTTCACAACATCCTTCCTATAGCAGGGTGACTGCAATTGCAAGCAGTCTTCCAAAAGTGGCCTGACCAGCATCCTGTACAGCCACAATATGACCTCCAAACTCCTATACTCAATACACTGACAAATAAAGGCAACCGTTCACGATCCTATCTACCTGCGACTCCACTCTCAAGGAACTATGACCTAAAGGTCCCGTTGTTCAGCAACACTCCTTTACCTTACCATTAAGTTTACAAGCTCTGCCCTGATTTGCCTTTTCAAAATGCAGCATCTCACATTTATCTAAATTAAACTCCATCTGCCACGCCTCAGCCCATTGGCCCATCCAATCAAGATCTCACTGTACTCGGAAATAATCTTCACTGTCCACTACACCTCCGATTTTGGTATCATCTGCAAACTTACTAACCATATCTCCGATGATCATGTCCAAATTATTTATATAAATGATGAAAAGCAGTGGACTCAGCAACAATCTTTGTCCCACAGGCCCAAAAACAGAAGTTGCTGGAAAAGCTCAGCAGATCTGGCAGCATCTATGAAGAAAAGATCGGCGTTAACGTTTCGGGTCTGATGACCCATCCTCAGAACTTGCTGGTTACAGGTCTCCAGTCTGAAAACAACCCTCCACCACCACCCTCTGTCTTCTATCTTTTGAACCAGTTTTCATAGAATCAAGAATCATAGAATTTTGAGAAGATTTGTAGCTAAGGTTGAGGTTCTGGATGTGAGTTTGCTCACTGAGCTGGAAGGTCCGTTTTCAGACGTTTCGTCACCATATTAGGTAACATCATCAGTGAGCCTCCGACGAAGCGCTGGTTTTATGTCCCGCTTTCTATTTATCTGGTTAGGTTTCCTTGGGTTGGTGGTGTCATTTCCTGCGTTGGTGATGTCATTTCCTGTTCTTTTTCTCAGGGGATTGTAGATTGATTTGGAGCCAATGTGTTTGTTGATGGAGTTCCGGTTGGAATGCCATGCTTCAAGGAATTCTCGTGCGTGTCTCTGTTTGGCTTGTCCTAGGATGGATGTGTTGTCCTTCCTCATCTATATGTAAGGATATGAGTGATAGTGGGTCATGTCGTTTTGTGGCTAGTTGATGTTCATGTATCCTGGTGGCTGGCTTTCTGCCAGTTTGTCCAATGTAGTGTTTGTCACAGTTCTTGCAAGGTATTTTGTAGATGACGTTCGTTTTATTCGTTATGTTTATAAATAAAACAAACGTCATCTACAAAATACCTTGCAGGAACCGTGACAAACTGGCAGAAAGCTAGCCACCAGGATACATGAACATCAACTAGCCACAAAACAACATGACCCACTATCACTCGTATCCTTACATATAGATGAGGAAGGATAACACATCCATCCTAGGACAAGCCAAACAGAGACATGCACGAGAATTCCTAGAAGCATGGCATTCCAATCGGAACTCCATCAACAAACACGTTGATTTGGAGCCAATCTACCATCCCCTGAGAAAAAGAACAGGAAATGACATCACCAACACAGGAAATGACACCACCAACCCAAGGAAACCTAACCAGATAAATAGAAAGCGGGACATAACACCAGCGCTTCGTCGGAGGCTCACCTGATGATGTTACCTAGTATGGTGACGAAACGTCTGAAAACGGACCTTCCAGCTCAGCGAGCAAACTCACATCCAGAATCATAGAATCCTTGCAGTGTGGAAACGTGCCCTTTGTCCCAACAAGTCCACTCTGACTCTCAGAGCATCCCACCCAGACCCAGACCCAGACCCCTATAACCCACATGGTCTACACATCCCTCAACACTATGGGCAGTTTTCCATGGCCAATCCACCTAGCCTGCACATCTTTGGACTGTGGGAGGAAACCGGAGCACCCGGCGGAAACCCTCACCGACACAGGGACAATGTGCAAACTCCACGCAGTCATCCAAGGGTGGAATCAAATCTGGGTACCTGGCACTGTGACGCAGCAGTGCTAACCACTGAGCCAACTTGCCACCCATTCTGTATCAAGATGGCTTATTTTCCCTGTGATCTGACCTTGCTAATCAGTCTACCTTGAAGAACCTTATCGAAAGCCTTACTGAAGTCTATACAGATCACATTCACTGCTCTACCCTCATCAATCCTGTTTGTTACTTTTAAAAAGCACAACCAAGTTAGTGAGACACTCTTTCCCATGCACAAAGCCATGTTGACTGTTCATAAACAGTCTTGCCGTTCCATATTCACGTAAATGCTCTCCCCCAGGATTCCGTCCAATAACTTGCTCACCACTGATGTCAATCTGACCAGTCTGTAGTTCCCTGGCTTTTCTTTACCACCTTTCCTCAATACTAACACAACATTAGCCAACCTCCAGTCTTCCACACCTCACCAGTGGTTATTGATGATACAAATATCTCAGTAAAGGCAGTAATAATTTCCCTTGCTTCCCACTGAGTTGTAGGGTACACCTAATCAGATCCCAGTGATTTATCGACCTTTATGCATTTTAAGATGTCTAGCACCACCCCGGTCTCATGTGGGCGTGTTTCAAAATGTCACAGTTTCTTTCTCCATGTTCTCTAACTTCCATATCCTTCACCACGGTAAACACTAATGTAAAATACTCGTTTAGTATCTCAACCCATCTCCTGTGGTTCCACATATAGGCAGGCTTGCTAATCTTCAAGGGGGCCTATTCGCTCCCTTGTTACAATGTTGACCTTAATGCATTTGTAGAATCTGTTTGGATTCTCCTTAACCCTGTTTGCCAAAGCTGTCTCATATCTCCTTTTTGCCCTCCATATCTCCCCCTTAAGTATACTTCTACGGGTAGTTCTGTGATAATGTGTGTTTTGTTAACACACAATGGCTGTGACGTGATTGATGAATAGTGGATGCGATTTGTATAATGCAAACTTTCTGCTGTACAGGTATAGTGATTTACTGCAGCGCGAAGTTACACAAAAACACAACTATTGCGTGATAGGAGAACTACCTGTATTGCCTTTATACTCTTCTATGGATTCACTCGATCTCTGCTGTCTGTACCTGACAGATGCTTCCTTTTCATTCATGACCAAAGCCTCAATTTCTCTGGTCATCCAGTATTCTCTACTTGTCTTGCCCTTCACCCTAGCAGGAGCATACTGTCTCTAGAATCTTATTATCTCATTTTTGAAGGCTTCCCATTTTCCATCCATTCCTTTACCTGTGAGCATTCACCCCCGATCAACTTTTGAAAGTTCTTGCCTAATACCATCAAAATTGGCCTTCCCCCAATTTAGAACCTTAACTTTTAGATCTGGTCAACTTTTTCCATCACTGTTTTAAAACTAATAGAATTGTGCTCACTAGCCCCAAAGTGCTCCCTGATTGACATCTCAGTCAGCTGCCCTGCCTTATTCCCATGAGTAGGTCAAGTTTTGCACGTTCTGTAGTAGGTACAATATATCAAATTGGAAAATTGTTTTGTACAACTTAACAAATTCCTTTCCATCCAAGCCCTTAACACTATGGTAGTCCCAATCTATGTTTGGGAAAAACACCGGGGCGGCACAGTGTCTCAGTGATTAGCACTGCAGCCTCACAGCACCAGGGACCCGGTTTCGATGCCAGCCTCGGGTAACTGTCTGTGTGGAGTTTGCACGTTCTCCCCATGTCTGTGTGGGTTCCCTCCGGGTGCTCTGGTTTCCTCCCACAGTCCAAAGATGTGCAGACTAGGTGGATTGGCCATGCTAAATTGCCCATAGTGTTCAGGGGTGTGTGTGGGTTATAGCGGGATGGATCTGGGTGGGATGCTGCAAAGGGTGGTGTGGACTTGTTGGGCCAAAGGGCCTGTTTCCACACTGTTGGGAATCTAATCTAATCTAATCCAAAATTCGAATTCCCTACCATGACCACCCTATTATTCTTACAGATAACTGAGATCTACTTACAAGGTTGTATCTCAGCTTCCTGCTAACTATTGGGAGGGTCTACAGTACAACCTCAGTAAGGTGATCATCCCTTTCCTATTTCCCACTTCCACACCAATAACTTTCTTGCATGTATTCCCAGACTGCCCGAGTGAGAGAGATGTTTTCCCTCTTCTAAGAAACTAATCTGAATTCATTCTATCAACTTCAGATCTTGATTACCTTTCCATCTTTGACTGTCTGATTAATCTCATGTATGCATTGATTTAACTGTGCCTTTCTAAAAATCTCCTGTTATTTCTTCCTTTGTACAGTGTTCTGACTGTAGACAGGGGATCTGTACTTCACTTCCACAAATTAATTCTTGCCTTTATCATTTCTCATCCCTACCCAAACTACTTCAATACTTTAGTTTCCTGAACTTTGCTCATCCCTCTCTTAATGCACCTGTTAATTAATAGAACCATTCCTCTACCTTTTCCTAGCTTCCTACCCTTAAAGCCATAGACAGCTACAGCACAGACACAATGGGCCAATCAAAAATACTAACCTATTTATTCTAATCCCGCTTTCCTGTGCTAGGTACATATCCTTGTATGCCTTGGCATCACAAATGTACATCAAAGTACTTCTTAAATATGATGAAGGTTTCTACTTGTACCACCCTTGTAAGCAGTGAATTCCAGATTCCCACCACCCTCTGGAAAACATTTTCTTCTCATTCTCTCCAAACCTCCAGGTCTTCATCTCAAATCTATGCCCCCTGCTCATGGATCCCTCCACCAAGGGAAAATCTATCTTCCTGCCTACCCTATCTGTGCCCTCATAAACTTATGTCCCCCACTTAGTCTCCTCTGTTTCAAGGAAAACATCCCCGGTCTGTCCAATCTACCTTCATAACTAAAACTCTCCAGCCCAGGCAACATCCTGGTAAATCACCTCTGCATCCTTTACAGTGCTGTCACATCCCTCCTATAGTGTGGGTTCCAGAACTGCACAGAATAATCTAGTTGTGGTCTAAACAGTGTTTCAGCATTCCAGTATTACCCTCTGCTGTTAAATTCTTTATGTTGGCTAATAAAGTCAACTATGTGATAAGCCTTCTTAATCACTTTATCTACCTGTCATACTATCTTAAGAGACCGATGTAGATGCACATCAAGGTCTCTGTGATCCTCAGTTTTTTCCAGATTCCTACTATTCATCATGTATTCACTCACCTTCTTTATCTTACCCAAGTGCATCACCTTACATTTGTTCTTCCTAAATGTCATGTACCCTTAAGTATTATATCTCCAATCTGTCTCTCTAATACATACCAAATCCTATTTATTTATTTCTATTTGCGCTATCAGTTCATTTGTTTTGCTTCAAATGTTAATTACATTCAGAAACCGAGCTTTTTTGTCCTATTATTTTTGCTTCTTCTAAATTTATCTCTTGATTTGCTCTCAGTTTTGTAATGTCTAACAATTCCTAGTAACGTGCTCTTCACAGGATTACAGACTTTATTGGGAAGAGTTGAAAGCCACTGTTAAATTTTGATAGGTTTGTGACTCTCCATTTCTGCTGAGCTGTGACATTTGACCCTTGAATATCACTTCGCTCAGTTTCAGGAGAAGTCCTGAACTGAATATGACGATGCAGCCTATCCAGGAATTTCCACAACCTGGACAAATCAGAATGAATCTTCCAGATGCCCACCATGCATCTCTTTAACTAGAGACCATGTTCCTTCCCTTACTCTGCTTGGCAGTCCCCAGAAAAGACATGCACTCCTTTCTGCTTACCACATGATAACTGTGTCTTTTGTCTCTCTGTGAGATCTCTCTCTGTCCCTATCTTTCTCTGTTCTAGATCTTGAAGTCAGAAAAGCTGCCGAGCTGCGGTTTATGTTTCTTTCATGTGTGAGAACTTTGCACCTCTCTCCGTAAGTCCTAACCTATCCCCCTGATAACCAAACTTCCTGGCCTGCTGCTGGGCAATTATGCAACTTCTTTCAAACAACTTTCCAGGATATTTTTGTTCTGACTTGCAATATATTCTAAATTCATTTCATTAAGACTTTCTGCAACATTATAGCAGTTACACATAGGCAAGTTCCACAGCACAACTCATGTTTTATTGTTTTCTGGTTTATCATGCCTTATTAATATTGTTCTGTGTTGGCCAGGAGCCATTTTTCAATTGAGATATTTAAACTGAACCCCACACCTGGATGAAAAGGATTCCATGACACTGCTTCAGGAAACGTGAATGTTTCTGTAGCAGTTTTCTCTTTTAATCAACACATACCAAAATTGAAAGATCAGATTTATTCATTTTTTATTCAGCTCTCTATGAGTCGGTTGCAGTTTAAAAGTAATATGTGGCTTGTAAAGCAATGAAATGTACTGAGAATGACATGAGGGCCGATAAAAATTTCAAGTTATTTCTCCTGTACTTGCTCAAGGTACGTTCTAGTAACTTGTGTCTCTAGACTTAGTCAATTAACAATCTTTCCACAGTGTCCTGGTAGACCTTTCAAATGTATCCTTTCATTTATAATTGAAACTTTGCAGCTATAGACCTCTGAAACTTTCTAAAAAGCTCTATTATCTTGAGAGAGCCTGCAGTCTGTTTGAGGATTGCCTTGGAGTTGTAATGATTCAGTTACTGATCTGGTTGTAATTTTGCAAAGAATGTCTTTTTCCTTCACTTAAAAACTGCATGTTTGTCTGCATATGCTTTTACAATCAAGTACCAGAGTGTACTGTGCCTGAAACAAGTAGTGGGATATGCTGTGATAAAAGCTACTTGCTTTTTAGACATGATCTGTTTGTTTAGTAGCACTTTAGAACTTTCTATGAAGCAATTGAAACTGCATTTGAAATGCATTCCCCAGAACCATGTTTTGCCATATTTACAATATAGTTCCTCAAACCCTCCTCTCTTTTAGAGGTATTTTCAATCACTCACCCAACCTTAAATGGCTGAATGAAGTTATCTGCTTCCCAAGTTCTAGAAATGATGCTCATCAAGCAGTGTGAGAGAACAGTAAGATTTTTCTTTTTCCCCTTCTATGTGCAGAAGTATATTTTCGTTTCACTTTTTCCCTGAATGGCAGGCAGCCTTTACCCTTGTGCAAAGAGGCAAAATTTATAGACCAAGAATTTTGTATCGCTCAACTTCAGCGTGGCAATTTTAAAATTTGTTAAGTTGTAATTAAGCATGATTAAAATGTTTCATCCAATTTGTTTGTGTTCTTAGTTTGCCACCATTTTATTGACTGCATAGCTCAGAGGTTGTCTTTGGCAAACTTTGCTTTTCTAATGCAGTTTCAAATGTTATTTTTTGATCTAGAATGTACAATGGGCTCAAAAGAATTTTGATTGCCCATTAGCATGGAATACCATTGTAATAAGACTTTTACTCTTCACACAAAGGTAGCCTCTAGTGATCAGGTTTCGGATCCTAGGAGCAGCCGTCGAAAGCAGTGCAAATAAAGAATCCATATTGAACATTCAACGGCTTTATGCCATGGTTGACACACCGGCAGGATAAGTGTGTGGTAGCTGCTTGGAAATACATTTACTGCCTTTAGGCTATAGGGGTCATGAGTTTTACTTATGAGTATAATTTTGACAAGAAAGGAGTGTAAAAACTGTAAAATTGTGACAGACCCAGAAATGCTGTTGATAGTGTAAGTAAATCCATTCAGGATGTTTGTTTTCAGTGAGATGCTCTGTCCCACTTTTACATGGTACTTGATCTGCAAGTTAATATGAGCACAAGGACAATGCATTCCTTTGGATATATCTCTCAGAACCACAGGATTCAAGGATTCATAGCCTTTCACCATTGAGGTTCATACTGAAGCTGAAAGAAACTCGCTGCAGATAGACTGGGGTCGGTGGGGGCACATGTGGGTAATTGTTCTGAAATAATAGTGCTGCATTTGGGTGATTTTTCATGGTGGCTTCTCTCTTTATTTCCTGAATTCCTAAGGTATTTTATCAGGCAGTCATTCTCTGACCTTGACCTTGTCCTTGTCTATTCTACATTGCAATTCCAGCCTGTAAGCAAGTAGCTGAGTTGGTGTTCAGAGACAAAATCCAGCTCTCGCTACTCTCTCTTCACGCAACTCTTCCCCCCCCCCCCCCCCCCCCGCCCCGCCATCCACCCTAAGACACCACCCCAATCCAATGATACCAGACACAATTATCGCAGCTCCACAGTAATCCTGGCTGAAGTTCATATATCCTGAGATCAAATTGGAGACCTTGTTTTCTGTAAATTCCATACCATACATTTACCTGCCTTGGGGCAAGCTTCAAGAGGCACTCTAACAACTTCTAGTATCTGGGTGCATTATTTCATCCAGCAAAAAAAAAGTTCCTTTCACATTTCCAGCCCCTTTTAACTGGAAAGGAATGTGGTTGATGCTTTTCCTTCATTGCATACATTCTTGAACAGGATCAAATATATTAAGGTAATAGTGGCTCTTAAGCATAATTACCTCTTGAAGAGAGAACCCTTGAAATGCCAGCAGTGTATTTTTCAGAACCCCAATGGATGTTAAGTTTTTTTTTTCATTTTATGAATGTCTGTGGTTGCAAGCTCTTACCCCCTCCCAAAAGATGTTGTCATCTGATGAATCCTGAATTTTCTTGTTTTAACTGCTATGCCTTTTAAAGTGAATGTGTAGCCTAATTGTTGAGTTCTGTCCCACCTTCTCTCATCCTAGTTTTTAACGATTTTTGACTCATTTCAAACAAGGCTCAAGTGATGAATCAGTCTATTCGGCAAAATTTCTCCTTCTCGTTTTCCAGCTTTTATCTATATTCAACTGTGTCTGCACCTCTGTCTGCAGGTAGCTCACACATGAAAACTTGTGGCTGGCTCAACAAACTACAGTGGAAAAAGCAATCACACAGGAGCTAGAGAGCCCCTTTTCAAGATAATTTTGAGCTAATGTTGGGCACAGACAGTACAATTTGATTGAATGTAGCAGGTGAAAAGTTTGTAATATGCTCTGGGTGTTGGGGGATGGGTGCTGAACAGTCTGTTTCCCTTTCTTTACCAAGTATTGGGAGTCCAGCTAATTCTGACATTTGTTTTGTAGACCCATCCAGATCAAGGCGGTCCTTCACACCACTCCTTGTTACTTACAAAGGGGCCCTTGAAAGGAGCCTATTTGAATGTTTTCTTGGAGGAATTGGCAATGGAAGGCATATTAAATGAGGAGACTTGTAAAAATGAATGATTAAAACCAAGTGAAAGAATGTGCATAAAGTTAATATGAAGCTGGGCAGATGTACGTTAAAGGAACAAAATGAAGAATGGGTTCTGTAGAAATGTTTCAAAATAGGTGAGAAGGGATTAAAGGATTAACTCTAAAGGTCAAGGCTATTCAGATGCTAATCTATTCATGGGGCTGTGGGTTCCAAATAATTTTTTTGACTTGATTAATGGAACTGTTGCAGCTACTTGAAAATTGATTAGTAATTGATGGATTTTGATTAACAAATTTTTACAACACTTGTTTCAGGCAAATTGTATGTCTGTGTGTATTCTAAGTGGTTCAGACTTAAAATTGCATCAGACTTCAACAATTGCTGTGCTAACGGATCAGAAAATGCCATTCAGCCCATTTAAGCTTATTCTTCAGGGACTCCAACTTGTCCAGTATTGAATATAACTACATTTTCAATGCCTCTACCCCATTCCTCACCAATCCTCTGAACTATTTAACACTGGCAGTTTACCTACAGGATTATTCCAAGTGTTTATTCGACATATCATCTACAGTGAAGAGCTCTATCAGTTTCAGTGCTTTTAAAAAAATGAATTATCCAGTGATTTGAATTAAGCATCGTAGCAATGCAAAAATTGTGCCTGAAAGCTTCAAATGCTCCGATGATTTAAATTGAAAATGCCTTTTGAAATAGTTAGATTGTTTTATAATTTGTAATCCAGACAAGTGAGAGAGTTATGTGTGAAATAGCGACATCCTCCACTTTGCCATATGGTAGCAATCTCACAAGAAGAGTAACGTTTTGATGCATTCCAGAGTATTTTTGTAGTGTTTTCTAGCAGAGGGCACTGAAGTGAATCTTTGAGTGAGAAGATTGTGAACTCAAGATCCATATCTGAGAACTATGCAGAAAATCTAGGCTGACAAGTTGAAGTTATGCTGAACTGTCAGAGATGCTGTAATTTGAATGACACCTTAAACAAGGTCTCTCTACTCCTTCAGGTTGTGTGAGACATTCCATGAAACTCAGAAATTGTGGCATAATATCCTAATCATAATTAAAACCTGCATCAAATTAAGTCACTCTCAGATTATTTGGATCGTCATGATTAATTGTTATTTGTGGAGTTTTCCTATCCTGGTATTTCCTGAGGTGGTTGTTTTACGGGGAGCTGGTAATGTAGTTGTAATCTGCTAATAATTTAGCAGAGCAAAGAAGGTTATATATAGTTGTTATAAGGGGCAGGGTGCCAAATTAAGCAGCATCTCAGAGTTCATCATCTGTGGATGGTAAATTAGCATAGAACAAATCAGATTAGAAAAATTAATACATGGCTTAAAGACTGGTGTGGGAGAAGTGGTTTCCAGATCATGGGCCACCAGTATTTGGGAAAGTGGAATCTGCATTGATGGAACGGTTGAAACTTGAACTGTGCTGGGGCTGGTGTTCCTGGGCAAGCAGAAATTATTTCGTTTAAAACCTTGAGGGCAAGGGATCAAATTTGGGAAGATGTGATAAATCCAAATAGTCAAGTCTTTGTTTTGCCTATGTCATTGTTACAACTGGATGGGCCAACGCGTATATGCACACGCACAAGCGCACACACTGACTCTGTGCTCCTCTCTAGACCTGACCTGTGGCCGGGAAGGGTACACAGACATCTGGGTTCATCCTCTCTGCTGCAGAGAACCCCCTTTACTAGACTGTTCTGCTTGATTACATTGCCGCCTTTCTCTCCTCTTGAATGGCTTGAAGGGCAGAATGGCCTAACCCTGTTTCTATTTTCTGTACTTCTATTTAGCAGTAATAGAAAACTCGGGGGGTGAGGGCGGAAAAGCTGGAGTGGTGGCTCTGTTGTTAATGATGGCATTAGCACAATGGAAGGACAACATAAGTTCAGGAAACCAAGATGTGGCAATGGTTTGGGTTGAAGTGATGAAGGCAGCAAATTACTTGTGGGAGTAGTAGGCTCCCTAGCAGCATCCACACAGTGCAGTGGAGTTTAATGGAAGAAGTAATGAGATCTTGTCAAAAGGGCACAACAATAATTATGGAAGATCTTAATCTCCGTTTAGGCTGAAGAAGTTAGCTGGGGAAAGATAAGCTCCATGAAGTGTTCATTGAATGCTTTTGGGACAGTTTCTTAAAACAGCATACTGTGGAGCCTACTGGAAAGCAGGCTGTACTAGATCTTGTTTTGTGCAATGAGATAGGATTAATTGCCTTCATTGCTCAGAGTTTTGAGTGTGGTAGTTGAGCTGTCATGTTGAGATTGTACACTATGTTGGTGAGTCCTCTTCTGGAGTACTGTATGCAATTCTGATCTCTCTGTTATAGGAAGGATATTATTAAACTAGAGAAGGTTCAGAAAAAAAATTACCAGAATTTTTTGGGATTGGAGGTTTTGAGATATAAAAACCAATCGGAAAGGCTGGGGTTTCTTTCACTGGAGTTTAAGTGGTACAGGGGTGACTTTACTGGGGTTATAAAATCACGGTGTAGGCAAGGTGAATGACAAGGGTTTTATCCCCTAGGGTGGGGGAGTTCAAAACTAGGGAGCATATTTTTAAAGTGAGAGGGGAAAGATTTATAAAGAACAAGAGGGGCAACTTTTTTACACAGAGAATGGTTCGTGAATGGAATGAACTGCCAGAGAAAGTAGTGGATGCAGGTAGTTACAATGTTTAAAAGACATTTGGTTAAGTTCATGAACAGGAAAGGATTAGAGGGATGTGGGCCCAAACACAGGCAGGTGGGATTATTTTAGTTTGGGAACATGGTTTGTGTGGACCGGGTGGACCAAAGGGTCAGTTTTCATGCTCTATAATTATGACTCTATAATTAACAGCCTTACAGTGAAGGCTGCATGAGATAGCAGTGACCATAATATGGTTGACTCTTACGTATGGTTTGAGAGAGAGGGAAGTGGATTTGAGACAGTTTTTCACAATTTAGGTGAGGGAAGTTATGAAGGTCATTCAGCAGAACTGGTGAAATAAATTGGCAATTTAAAGAATAGATCAATAGAGATCCAAAGGCAAACATTTAAGGGGATACGTCAGAATACACTGGATAGATGCATTGCAACAAGTAAGGTAAATACCAAGGGACAGGCCACCACCTGTGCTTAACTAGAAAGGTTAAAAGTAGTACGAAACTTAAAGTGAAAGCTTTTATCGTACAATTTCATAGAATCTGTACAATGTGGAAACAGGCCCTTTGGCCCAAAAATCCCACATTGACCCCCGGAACATCCCACCCAGACCTGTCACCCTATAACCTACCTAATCTACACATCCCTGAATACTGCAGGCAATTTAGCCTGGCTAATCCACCTAACCTGCACATCTTTGGACTGTGGAAGGAAACCGGAGCACCTGGAGGAAACCCATGCAGACACGGGGAGAATGTGCAAACTACACGCAGGCAGTCGCCCGAGGATGTAATCCAACCCGGGTCCCTGGTGCTGTGAGGCAGCAATGCTAACCACTGAGTCACCATTCTGCCCCATAGCAATCACTTCACCCTGATGGTTGTGAACTACCAACCTTTCGGTTAACAGCCAAACGTGCTAACCAATTGTGCCACAGAGACTGGCTACTAGAAGTTCAAACAATTGGATAAAATATAAAACAGCAATGAATGATGAAAAATGGAAAGGAGGGAAAAATTAGAAAATGAGAGAAAGCAATGAAAAAACAGATATATGCACTAAAAGGAAGAAAGTTCATAAAGTGAACCTTGGTGATATAGAGTGGAGTAAAGAGCACATCTCTTTATTTTTCTTTCTTTCTTTTTATTCATTTACAGGATAAGGGTGTCTCTGGATAGGCCAGCATTTATTGCCTGTCCCTAAATGATGAGGGATTCCAGAGCTCTAAGGTGCAGTAATTCTTGGTGAATCCATGTGCATGAATTGCAGAAGGTTAGTTTCCATGTACTGAAAGTAAATGGGAATGTTGCCATGTATTGCAAGGGAGGTTATTCTTCATTTATGCAGGGCACTGGTGAGACCACATCTGGAGTAGTCCATAATATTGAATAGTATCAGAGATAATGGGAACTGCAGATGCTGGAGAATCCAAGATAATAAAATGTGAGGCTGGATGAACACAGCAGGCCAAGCAGCATCTCAGGAGCACATAATATTGAATATCTCATTTCGGTAAAGATAAAATTGTCATAGTCGCAGACGATCATAGGGCTTCTATTTCAATTGACAGAAATGACTGGTGGTGAGTTTAACCTGAGGGTCACCAGACCTCATGTGAAGGTGAGGTTCAGAGGCGGAACATCCACTGTGACCTCAGTTGACATGGATATTGAGCCCACACTGTTGGGGTCACTGTGTATCTCAAACCAGCTGTCCAGCTAACTGAGCTAACTGACCCTTATTTAATGAATAATGTAAATGCACTAGAGGCAGTTTGGAGCAGGGTTTAGATTAATACCAGGACTGGTTGGACAGAGATAGGCTTGTATCTGCTGGAGTTTAGAAGAGCAAGGGCTGACTTGCTTTAAAAAGAATACATTCTTGAGGGCCGTTGACAAGGTAGGTATGGAGAAGTTTCCTGTTACGGATGAATCTAGAACTAGAGGTCTCTGTTACGAATGGATCACCCTTTACTTTTAAAGTAGATGAGGTAAAATTCTCTCTCAGAAGGCTATGTGTCTTTTGAAACTCTCTCTCTTCCTGAAAATATGGCAGAAAATGACGACTTGAATATTTTCCAGACAAGGTATGGGGAGGTAAGTATTATTGGAGGTGGGTAGAAATGAGAATTTGTGATTCCAGTCAGATCAGCTATGATGTCATTAAGTTTTATATGTTTTGCATTTGGTGGTCAGTTCTTACTTTTTGTTATTAACTGGAGTTGCCCTTTGAATGTATTGATGCTTTCCAAAATCTGTGTCTATTGTTATAAAGTTATGTAGAGTAATCATGAATTGGAAGGCTGGAAGCTAGAATTTGCTTGTTTAAAAAAAAAGTGCGTGGTTCCTTTAAGAGAAAAAGTGCTTTTCTAAGCTTAGAGATTCATAAAAAAGTGTTTCTGTATGTAGCTGAAAATGTACAGCCCATTCTAAAATTGAAACATGTATCAACTGGTTGTGTGATTGGAAACCTGAGGCTTATTTTGATGTTTTGGCAACTAGCTGACCAGTTAATTTAAACCTAAGCATTTAGGAATTGAAAGCCAATTTAGTTTAAATCAGATGGTGTTCAGACCAATACTATTGTAAGAAAATTGATGTGTCATCCATGGTATATAAGGAAAGGGTTTTTAACAATGTGTGTGAGTGAACCACCGTCTGAGGAATAAGCATCGAGCTCAAATTGCTAAGGTCTCTAAGAAAGCACCATCTATCCATAAAAGGTAGCTAAGAATCCTCACAGAGAAAACACCCCTTACAGCCGGATCAGTGGAAGAAAGGTGTTTATGACTTCAACAGCAGAATTGTAGAGAGACAAAGTTTTAATTTATTTTCTTATTACTTGGGTTGATATAAGTGTGACTTGTGTGTTTTGGAACAGCATATCAGTAGAATTTAGTTCAGTTAGGGAATAGTTAGTAGTTAAGGGGGAATTGTTCAGTTTAAGAGTAATTCTGCAAGTTCGTTCATTGTTAGGTTTAAATAAATAAGTTTTTACTTGTTACTTATGAAGTGAATATCAGCTTTTTTTTCATTTAACCATTCTTTTAAAAAGAATATTAATGTGAGGCAAGCTTCTCTGGGTGCTTTAGGTCTACGTATTAGAAGGGAACCTCTATTGCCACCATAACAAATTAGGGGCTTGGGTTTTGGTTTAATTTTCAGAGGGGTTCGACCTCCCACTTTGTAAAACTATTTTGCTTGGAATTCAACATGGCAAAAGTAAACTATCCCTCCTTATCATCCTCTACCTGTCTGCAGTCTTTATCAATATTAATCATGCCATCCTCCCTGAGTGCCTCTCCAAGGTCATTTAGCTATGTGGGTAGGACTTGTTTGTTCGCTTTTTTATCTAAATCTTGTCAGTGAGTAATGACTTCTCTTTCTACTAATATGCAGTCAATTCCTGTCTCCTCTAAGAATCAATTCTTGGTGGCCTTCTGTTTGGTATCTGCATAACATATTTGAAAATACAGTGTCAGTTTCCATATGTGTGCTTAAGATGCTCAGCTTCACCTCCCCATTGACTGTCAATGTCTGTACGCTCTCTAATTTGTCAAGCTCCTTGTCTGAATTCCATACTCATCAGAAATTTTGTCCAGTTAAATATTTGGGAGACTGAAGCCATTGTCTTTGGTTTCTGCTATAAACTCTCAACCCGTGTTACCTACTCTGTTCATCTCCCTGGCAACTCTCTGAGGCTGGACTCAAGCTTGATATTATGGTTGACCTGGATATGACTGCTCAAAGTATTCCCATTTGGCACTCTGTGTTTTACCTTGGACTTGAAGCATGAGCAGCAGAGACCTGGATAACCTTATGTGCATTAAATCCTGGTCACTCCTCACCTCATGCTTGATTGTCTACATTGGTTCAATAATGTCTTGATTTTAAAATTCTCATTCTTGAATTCATTAGGATAGAGGGAAGATGGTAAAATTTCAAATGTTTTCAATTTCAAACATTTTACATTACAGGAAGAAAGAGATCAGTTTGATTGGCAATTCAACTCTGAATAGCTGAAGTGTTGGCAGGGAGCAAGCAATGTGGATAGACTGGTGCCCCAGGTCCTGCCTGGTTCCCAACTCTTGTCCTTGTTTTCAAATCCCATTGTGGCTTCCTTCCTCTCTGCAACCATAAGCCTCTCAAAATGGTTCAAATTCCGGCCTCTTGTCTACCTCTGATTTTAGACATGGTATACGTGCCTTGCTCCCTCACCCCAAATTCTGAAATTCTTGCCCTATGTGCCTTTCCTGTTTACATTGCTTACCTCCTTCAAGAAGCTCCTTAAAACTTACATGTTTGGTCAAACTTTGTTCATCTTTGTCTCATATGTCTCTTGCCTGTGTGGCTCAGGGTCGTATTTTTCTCATAATACCCCTGTGAAACATCTTGGGACATCTTAATATGTTAAAATTGCCATATAAATACAAGTCCAGAGGAGGAGAAAAAAACGCAAATACTTGGTTGTCCTTCTGTTTTGACATCCAGAAGATGAGTTGGACCATTACATATCATTTGCAAGTTTTAGTCTTTTTTTTCCTTCTGGATGTCCTAGTTGTTGGAAAATTTTAAAAAGAAAGCAATGTGGTGATAGTTAAACAACAGCAGAAATTGTAATAAATACCCCATAGACATCTGCTTGTCCTGTACTAGATATTAGGTGTTGCACACTGGTTTGATTAACTTGACTAGGGTAATCTTAAAACTAACTGGTGTGTCCTCCGTTTCAAAAATATGGAGCATTCAGTTGACTGTGACTGAAAAATTGACAATTCGAGTAATAATTTTGGCTTATGAATTCTTTTTAGGTTATGCTCTTCCAGCAACAAACAGTGCTGCACCTGATACAGGATTTCAGTTGAAAGGTTCTGCCTTTGCATCAAATGTTGAAGGGCCTTTGGAGCACTATGAATTGTTGGTCAGACAAGGTCACCTAAAGGATGATGACCACCAGAGAAAGGTTGTACAGTGTTTGCAGAAGCTTCATGAAACACTTAAAGGATATAACCCTGGTCAGCAAAATTTCTTCTCAAAGGTGAGATATCTAAAGTCTAAGAGTCAGCAGGGTGAGTATGTTTAAAAAGCTACAAAGAAGCAATGCAGTACTATACAGCATTTAGTTGTGGGTGTGTTTAGTTGCCTACTTGACTATTTTTTCGTTTCCCTTTGCTTAATTTAGAGAGATCTCAGTAAGAACACTTTTTTTTCCTGTCCCTTCTGTGTCTGTAATGTCGTGATAAGTTCCATTGTTGAAACTTGGTGTCAGTACTATTTAACTGATTAAGATTTTTCTGTGATAGAATTATGGACTCATACAGCACAGAAACAGGCCCTGCGGTCCAACTAGCCCATGCCGAATATAATTTCAAACTAAACTGGTCCCATTTGACTGCTCCTGGCCCATATCCCTCCAGACCTTTTCCATTCATGCACTTATCCAAATGACTTTTAAGCATTGTAATTGTACTCACATCCGCCACTTCCTGAGGAAGTTCATCGATGTGAACCACCCTCTGTGTTAAAAAAAAATACTCCTTGTGTTGTTTTTAAACCTCTTTCTTCTGACCTTAAAAGCGTGTTCCCTAGTCTTGAAATTCCCCCATGCTAGGGAAAAGACAACTACTGTTAACTCTTTCTATACCTCTCGTTATTTTATAAACTTCTACCAGGTCATCTCTCAACCTCCTACACCCCAGTGATAAAGGTCCCTGCCTTTCGAGCCTTTCTTTATAATTCAAACCTTCCATAACCTTTGAACCTCCTCCAGCTTAATACTATCTTGCCTATAACTGGGTGACCAGAAGGAGCGAGGCTCAGAAAGCCTGTGTTTTCAGATAAACCTGTTGGACTATAACCTCGTGTCATGTGATTTCTGACCTTGTCCACCCCAGTCCAACACTGACACCTCCACATCCTCACTGAAACTCTCTAGCCTCTTTGTATAATCACCCTTGGAGTTCAGCTATCATTCTGGTGAGCATATGCTGCACTTCTCAGTGGCTAGTACAACTTTGCTGGTGTGTGGCAATGTAGTTGGAGGAATACATTATCTTTTCTAAGCTCCAGTGAGTACAAAGTTGTTCCATTACTTAGCTCATTCTGAACTAAGACACTACCTTGAGCAGACATTTGCATTGTAAGCAATGAAGCCTCCCCATATCTTCAGCTTATGAAAAGTCTCAAATCATATATGGATAGCTTTGCTTGCAATCGTTAAATGCTTAATGAAAGAGGCAAAGGGTGATTGGGCTCTTAAACCTGTCCATGCGAGGTGACCACACGGGGTGACATCAGCAATTTTGACTGGGCAGCCAAGCTGGGCTCAATGGAAAATTGGCCTTGACTGGAAAGGAGGCTGAACTGAAAAGGTTCACAGAAAGAGGACTGAGTGAGACAGAAACACCATATAAGTGGTACACAACAGCATTGAATTTACTAATCACAGGTTCCTTTCAAACCTCAAGTTAGGATATGTGTAACCTCTCCCAATTGACAGCCCACAAGTGCATTTACCAATGGCCCTCACAGGTAGCAATGCAGTGTTTTTTTTTCAGCTAAAAATGAACCCATAGAACTAAAGTGCATGAATTGGTTAGATTTTCAGCCAGCACTGTTTTCCCTCACGTACAAAAGGCCATTGACTGCAAGAACCTCCTTGCCAGATTCCTGAAGAAGAATTTCAATCCCTCAGTGTCCATTTCAATTATCACCACAGATAACAATTCCTGCAGTTGTGTTCCCACTGTCCAGGGAACTGCCATGATGTTTGCAATCCTACACAACTCCGGGGTTTCACAAATGTTTGCCCTCTGCATGTCTTTAGAGCAGCCTTGTGGTTACAAAGAATACTCTGAGAAGGTGGACTACTGACCCATTGAGCAGCCCGCTTACTGCTACTGAACAGTGCTACAGTGCTGCCCGCGCATGTGTTAGGGCCATCATTGATCAGACAGCTGGTTGCCTGAAGCTGGCCTTGAGGCTCTGTAGTCAGGAATTTGACATGAGCACCTGAGTATGCACTGCACAAGATCTCCAGATTAATATAGTATCAGAGATAATGGGAACTGCAGATGCTGGAGATTCCAAGATAATAAAATGTGAGGCTGGATGAACACAGCAGGCCAAGCAGCATCCTGTGCTCCTGAGATGCTGCTTGGCCTGCTGTGTTCATCCAGCCTCACATTTTATTATCTCCAGATTAATGATTGTTTGCTGCATCTTGCACAGCATAGCTCAATGACTAGGAGAGAATTTAGAAGTTAGGTAGAGAGATTCTCCTTCCTTAAATGAGGAAGAAGAGGAGTCTGACGGAGATGCTAAGAGAAGCAACCGTGATGATGAGGATGTTCAAGAAGCTAGGGCAGTAGTGAGACAAACCAGATGGGTTCTACAGAACTTGATGACAGTTAGATTTGAAAGTGATCTTATGTTAACATATGTGGATTTCCAGAACTCTGAACCATTAATGACTCAGAGACATTGATGCCCTGAAGTGGTTGTTAAGTTTAGCCAAACTAATGCTGATTCAGTCCTGAAACCCAACCGTGGAACTGAAGTTCCCACTTCCTAGAAATTTTGTTCCTCCCAGAGGGCAGCAGTTACAACAGGCTTTGCACTGTTGCACATGATATGCTTGAGTGGTTAGGCTAGTCAGTGCCCCTCAGGGAAGATGTAAATAATCTGGAGCCTTAACAGATATAGAGATTACAGGTCTGCCGGACAAAGTGTATGTTAAATTTTTGTTAAGTATAATGTTATGTAGATGGTCGACACCTGGCACCAGAGGGAATTCGGTGTTCGTTTATCCTTCTGTCTGTACAGCTACGCCTTGCTGCCACGTTAGTAGACAGAGCTGTCGGAGGAAACCTGCTGGCTGTTTTCCCTCATTCCATCAGATGAGTGGCGGGTGTCATCTGGGGATCTGCAGATTAGAGGGCTTCGGCTCCTGGGTATCTCTTGTATAGTTGCAATCTCCTTGGTCTGATCTGCTGTGGTGTTTTGGCCCCTGGTGGAGGGGAGGTGGTGAAACAGGGCATCCTTGCTGTGACCTGTGATTACAACCACTGGGTGCTTGGCTGCCATCCCTGTTCCCTGTTGGTGTGCAACAGAATCTTCCTGAACCATTGAGGAAATGTGTATCAGGAAGAAGGTCAAGCTCCCGCTCACCTAGCCAGTGAATGAATTTGTTCATGGTTCAGAAGGGAGAGCAAAGGTCCCTGAAAATATCTGCTAGATACTGTTAGTTCTGCTGGACCAGTTTTTACAGCACCCATATCCAGGTCCATGGAGGCAGCCACGTACTTGCATGCTGGAACCACAGCATCAGACAGAACTTGGGAAAACATCTGTGCACTATGCTCCAATCTGCACATGTCTCTGACATGGGGATTAAGGGTCTTCTATGCACCCTGGCTTTAGAATATGTTCTGGAAGCAGCATTAAAAAGCATCAAGATTGTTAGACTTGCGAACCACCACCCTTGCCCAAGGTTTTATTAGGATGTTAGTGCTTGATGTGTATCTGGGAGTAGCTGTGTGGAGTGTTTCTCACTTGATGGCTATAGATATTCATTCTCTCCTTCAGCACATGCACGATCCCCTGTCTCTGTTGGCAACTCACTGGCCTCACTGGAGTGAGGAGCCCAAGTCAGGCATATCCTCCTTATCTATACACATTTGTGCTTTTTTATGCACATTCTTTTCCTGCAAAGCAGAGAATCAGTAAGAGGCATTAACATGGATACAGAAGCACTGTATCTGCACTGATATACACAAAGAAAGATGTCAAGCTCTAGAGCTCTGATTCTGTGCCTATTAATAGTAAGAAGAATATAGTATTGGGAAATTAGGAGTTTTGGGGTTCTGATTGAAAGTTAGTTTAGTATCACCAAAGAGCTAGAATTGATGTGAATCAATGAAGCATTATATTTTGCCTGACATAGGTTTGGGGTGAACACCTCATAGTTCTGTTTTGTGACTGTGTCCTCGTTCTCTACAAGCCTTTGATAAAAAGTTATCAAATGTGGATGTTCTTCCAGATGTGAAGAAAGATCATTGAGCTGGTGATGTGTGAGCTGCTGTGCGTTTTATATCTCCTTTTAAATTTTAAGTGTGAACTCTAGATGATGAGTGAGGGCCAGTATCAGTGTGGTACAATTCTTCGTACATTGGCAGCTGCAATTAAGTGACAAACGATGATACCTGATGAGGGTATTGTGCGTCTCCTGTGCCTTTGTGGCACCGGAGCCAATTTTCCTTGAGCTACCAAGGGGTACTGACCTTGCAGCTCTGCATGTCTCGGCTGCCTTTATCAGTCAAGGTTGCCTGTTGTTGTTGTCCCTTGAGCAAGGAACCCCCCCTTTTCTCCTGGACTGCCTTCAGGATAACCTCTAGGAAGGCATCAGTGACTGTGGTGCTGCTTTTTGTCTGGTTGCTGATGTCTCTAAGGTACTGGAAGGTGAGGAGTAGAGGTTGAATGATGCTCCTAGGTTGCAGAAGTCAAGTGCCGTTCCTATACCTTTTTAAATATGGAGCCTGGAATGCCCTGGCAGTGGACAAAACCTGCTGCTTACCTGTCCATAAAACTTGGCAGTTTGCCTGCTCATGAATATATAATGAGCTGAGACTATCATAGCTGCAAGAGAATACCTGATCTGTCCCTGAAGGGAAGCACGTTCTGCTTTTAGGTGGCATTCACACTTTATGTTGAGATTAAGGTTGCACCAATTATGTCTGGGCTCTGGTCTCTGCTGTCAAGAATGGCCATTTGGGGAATAATAAATTATAGTGCTGCTCAGGATTGTCAATGCCCCAATATAAAATGCTACTGTTAGGTGAGAGCAAGTGAGAAAGGAAAATTGAAAAATTGGCGACAGGGAACTGATTATTTAGAGTGTAGACAGTCCATGAAAATTCATGTATGTAGCCTTTAGGAGCTTATTAGTTCAATTACAGTATCAGTGAAACATTTATGACATCTTCACCTTTAATGACAGGGAAATAATCATGACAACTAAATAGACATCGTTCATGACCTCATTAATATGGAAATAGAATGTAGCTTCTTATGATAACACTACTGGAAAATTAGCAATTACTATATCAGCTGATGGAATACACATTACATTTGTATGCCATTTCCAAAAATATTGATACAGTTTTACTGCTAATTTTGTAAATTAAAGAACACTTTCAGAATTTACTAGGATCAAATGTCTTGAACTTGTGACAGTTAAAATAAGGTTGAATTTATGGTTGAAGTAAACAAACTGATAAACTTTCATAAGAATATTCTAACATAACACTATGTTCATAGGTACAAAATCTCCCTGCCTTGTAAAATAATTGATGTTGTGTGTCAAATTAAGATGATTTGTCAGCACAGCTGCATCTGAGGTTGTGGCTTAAGAGCTTAGGTCTGAGAGTGAATGCTGATACCACTTTCGTAGTGAGGATTTCCTGGCATTTCAAAGACTATGCCTTCCAGAGTAAATGTTTGTTGTGCCTGTTAATTGATGTTTAAATATTTGATGGTGTTGTACAAAGATGATTAGGGAATTCCACAGGTATCCTTGCTGATATTCCTGTCACCAGATTTGTGAATGAGCATAACAATTTGCTTTTGTATGACACTTTTAAAAGAATAATAGCATCCCAAGGTGGTTCCCAGGAGGTGCCGCCAAAATGTGATGGTGAGATAACAAGATGGCTGAGCACGAACTTGGTCAAAGTGATAGAATTTAACGAGCTACTGAAGGCCACCTACTAAAGTTACTAAACTATAAGGTGTAGGAACAGCTGTAAAATCATTTTGCCGTCAGGTCTGCTCCAAAATTCAGCAAGACCCTGAAAGGCCTGATAATCCTCAACTCCACTTTCCTACCTGATGCCCTTATTGATCTAAACTCTGTTCATATCAGCCCTTGAACAAACTTAATGACCCAGCCTTGACAACCCTCAGTGGTAAAGAATTCCACAAATTAACACCTCTCTAAGAAAAGAAATTCCTCCTTACCAGTGTCTAAAATAAACACGCCATTACTCTAAGATTAGGCCTTCAGGTTCTAATCTCTCTCACAAAGCTAAAAATCTTTAATCATCTACCATGTCAAAAGTCTTAAACTTTTATCTTTCAATAAGGTCTCCTCTTGTCTTTCTAAATTCAGTGAGCGTCAGCCTAACCTTCTCCACCTCTAATAGAGTCACGGAGTCATACAGCATGGAAACAGACCCTTCAGTCCCAAGCTAATCTAGCCCCACTTTCCTGCATTTGTCCCATATCCTTCTAAACCTTTCCTATTTCATTTAAGTTCCAAGTCTCTCTCTCGCTCATGCTCGCTCGCTCACTCTTACCCCCCCTCCCCAACCCCTCTCTTTCTCCCTGTCTCTCTCTCTCTCACCCCCTGCACCCCCAAAATAACAGTCTCTCCTGTCTTGTCAGCGAGATCTCCAGTACAGGAAAAGGCCATTCACCCTTTGCACCTGTTGCATCAAAAGCAACTACGTAACTATCCTAAGATAATAAAATGTGAGGCTGAATGAACACAGCAGGTCATGCAGCATCTCAGGAGCACAAAAGCTGACGTTTCGGGCCTAGACCCTTCATCAGAGAGGGGGATGGCGTGAGGGTTCTGGAATAAATAGGGAGAGAGGGGGAGGCGGACCGAAGATGGAGAGAAACTGTCCTAACCCCATTTTTGTATCTTCCACCTGTATAAGCAGTGTCACATCTCTTCTAAGCCTTTTGCATCTTAACTTGTTTCTCTGCTCCCTATCCCAGTCATTGTTCCCTCCATCAAGGGGGAAAGTTTCTTCCTGTCAACCCTATCTCTGCCCCTCATAATTTTTCTATCTCAGTCAACCTCCTCCGTTCCAAAGAAAGCAACCCCAATCTCTCCAATCTCTCTTCTTAACTGAAATTCTCCTCTGTAACCTTTCCAGTGCTGTCGCATCGCTCCTGTAATATGGATTCCAGAACTGCACAGAATACACTCATGTGGCCTAGTCAATGTTTTATACAGTTCCAGCATAAATGCCCTGCCCTTAAATTCTGACTAATAAAGGCAAGTATCCCATATGTCTTTTCAATGACTTTATCCACATGTCCCGATACCTTAAAGGTCTGTTGTACATGCACACCAAGGTCCCCCTGATCCTCAACTTCCCAGGACCCTGCTGTTCATCATGTATTCCCTTGTTTGTCTTGCCCAAATACGTCACTGCACATTTATCTCAATTGAGTTCATTTGCTATTGGTCACCCTATCTGTATCCTCCAGTAATCTAACGCTACCCTCCTCACTATTTGCCACCCCGCCAATTTTTGAATCATTTGTAAATTTACTGATGAAGCCTTCTACATTCAAGTCTAAATGATTTATGTAAACCACAATCAGAAAGGGCCCCAACATTGACCGCTGTGAAAACTCTACTGGACACCGACTTTTAGTCGGAAAAACACCTCTCAAACTTAGTCCTTTATTTTCTAACACTCAGCCAACTGTGGATCTGATTTGCCAAATTTCCTTGGATCCCATGGGCTGTTACCTTTGTTATCAGTGTCCCATGTGGGACTTTACAAAAATCAATTTTGAGGTCTGAGTAGACTTCTACACACCTGGTCACCTCGTCGAAAAATTCAACAAAGTCGGTCAGACGTAACCTACCCTTAACAAAACCCTGCTGACTGTTCTTGATTAATCCTTGCCTGTCCAAATTCTGACTGATTCTGTCCCTCTAGAATTGTTTCCAGTAGTTTCCCCAGCAACTTGATTACACTGAATATCCTGTAATTTTCTGATTTATCCCTTGCTGTATTCTTGAATATGATACAATATTGGTTGTCCTCCAGTCTGACACCTCTCTGGTGGTGAGAGAGGAATTGAAAATTATTGCAAGCACCGCTGCTATTTTCTCCTTTGCTTCACTCACTTTGGAATACAGACCTGGCTATTTATGTGAGATAATAGGAACTGCAGATGCTGGAGATCCGAGATAACAAAGTGTAGAACTGGATGAACGCCGCAGGCCAAGCAGCATCTTAGGAGCACAAAAGCTGACATTTCGGGCCGAGATCCTTCAGGCCCAAAACATCAGCTTTTCTGCTCCTAAGGTGCTGCTTGGCCTGCTGTGTTCATCCAGCTCTACACTTCGTTATCCTGGCTATTTATCTGCCTGATTTTCTCTGTCTGTCTGTGTCTCCCTCTTGTGCTTTTGCTCTTGTGCTTTTGCTCTCTCCGCTCCTCACGTCACCGCGCTCTGTCTTTCCCTCTTCTCTTTCTCTACCCCCCGCCACTCCTCCTCTCTTTCCCCCCCACTTCCATTCTGCACAATCTTTGTCACTCATTTCTGTCCCCTGACACTTTCATTAGCCTATCCGTCTCACTTGCTTGAACATTGGACCCACAGCCACCCCCACCCCATTTGGACCCATTCTTGCCCCAGTGCCAGGGTCCTTCATTTTATGCGTGTTAGGGGCTCGTCTTGCAGTTTTGTATCAGCCTTATCTTTACTATGAGCATCCATTCTATATGTGCTCCTGTCATGGTTCCTTACTTCAGTGGTTATCTCCATCATTGAGCAATCAACTGAGAGCAGAATAACATTTTTTTTAAAAAAGTTAAAAAAAGTACAGTGCTTTTCATTTTGCTTAACAACCACTGAAAATGTCTGTTCCTTGTGTTGTGTTTGCAGTTTTTTGAAAGATCTATACCTCCAAAAGGCCTTTATGTATATGGAGATGTTGGTAAGTCTCGATTATAATTGTCTGCACCCTGGCATGTTAGCTGCCATTTAATTTACAGCTGCTGTTGATTTTGACTGGCGTATGTTTTTCTCATACATTTCAAATATAATTATTGTGCATTAGCTGATCTTCTATTGTGTTGTCGGACCAGATGAAGTGAGATTAGAGGCTGTGAATATTTGGGCTGGAGTGAGCAGGCGTTGTTCACTTTTCATTTTAAAATTTTGTCTTCTATCCTGAGAAAATCAAGTTGTTTCATAAAAAGTGTCAAAAGCTTTTGTTGAAAATCAAAACTTAGAGCAATTTGGAAAGCAGAGTAGTGGAGTAGGTTAGAAATGGAAGATTCTCTGCAGTTTAGGTTGAATGAGCCAAAAATGCAAAATAGAGATACAACCATACCAATATCAATTGGAAGTTAAACTTAGTATTCCAGGTTTTCATAGCTATAATGAGGAAAGCATGACAGGAAATGTGTGCAGATATAACACTCTGAATATATTGTAGATTCATCTTTGCCAATATTCTTTTTCTTTGGAAAGATGAAAGGTAATTATTAAAATGTTAGAGTAGAAGTGTTCCTAATACAGTGGAAATGATTTACGTTATATAGTGCAGGCTTCTGTGACATCTAATAGCTGCTCCAGATAATCACCCTAAGGTCACTAACCTTCCAGTGTTGCCAGTTTCCAGTGCTATTAAATCGAGGACTGACTTTCACCAAAATATTAATAATCCCAGATAAATACCAGAAAACAGATTTTGGTTTATTCATTGGAACTAATAATAATTGGCACTTATTCCAGATTGTTGTGAGGTATGCCACAGGAGATCAGTTAGCACTCTTTAAATTGCTTTCTCCACATTGTCCCAGACGGAGACTTTATGTTTGAATGGTGTCCAATTTGGATATATTCAGTCCATTGGGCATTTGAACTTTGTGCTAGTTAGAATAATAGAACATAGAACATAGAACATAGAACATAGAACATAGAACATAGAACAGTACAGCACAGAACAGGCCCTTCAGCCCACAATGTTGTGCCGACCATTGATCCTCATGGATGCACCCTCAAATTTCTGTGACCATATGCATGTCCAGCAGTCTCTTAAATGACCCCAATGACCTTGCTTCCACAACTGCTGCTGGCAACGCATTCCATGCTCTCACAACTCTCTGCGTAAAGAACCTGCCTCTGACATCCCCTCTATACTTTCCACCAACCAGCTTAAAACTATGACCCCTCGTGCTAGCCATTTCTGCCCTGGGAAATAGTCTCTGGCTATCGACTCTATCTATGCCTCTCATTATCTTGTATACCTCAATTAGGTCCCCTCTCCTCCTCCTTTTCTCCAATGAAAAGAGACCGAGCTCAGTCAACCTCTCTTCATAAGATAAGCCCTCCAGTCCAGGCAGCATCCTGGTAAACCTCCTCTGAACCCTCTCCAAAGCATCCACATCTTTCCTATAATAGGGCGCCCAGAACTGGACGCAGTATTCCAAGTGCGGTCTAACCAAAGTTTTATAGAGCTGCAACAAGATCTCACGACTCTTAAACTCAATCCCCCTGTTAATGAAAGCCAAAACACCATATGCTTTCTTAACAACCCTGTCCACTTGGGTGGCCATTTTAAGGGATCTATGTATCTGCACACCAAGATCCCTCTGTTCCTCCACGCTGCCAAGAATCCTATCCTTAATCCTGTACTCAGCTTTCAAATTCGACCTTCCAAAATGCATCACCTCGCATTTATCCAGGTTGAACTCCATCTGCCACCTCTCAGCCCATCTCTGCATCCTGTCAATGTCCCGCTGCAGCCTACAACAGCCCTCTACACTGTCAACGACACCTCCGACCTTTGTGTCGTCTGCAAACTTGCTGACCCATCCTTCAATTCCCTCGTCCAAGTCATTAATAAAAATTACAAACAGTAGAGGCCCAAGGACAGAGCCCTGTGGAACCCCACTCACCACTGACTTCCAGGCAGAATATTTTCCTTCTACTACCACTCGCTGTCTTCTGTTGGCCAGCCAATTCTGTATCCAAGCAGCTAAGTTCCCCTGTATCCCATTCCTCCTGACCTTCTGAATGAGCCTTCCATGGGGAACCTTATCAATGGAATCCTAATGGAGCAAATAAATTGGATGAAACTTCAGACCTTCATAATAGGAGGAAAGAAAAGCTTCTTAATGCCATAATGCTTGAACCATGGTAATGTAGAAATAGAACAGCACTCTTCAAAAATAGACATCATAAAATTTGTGTGAGGGATACTATATTCTTGTTTTCCAATACTGTTTTTAATATTAAATGTCATGGGGGCTGAAGAAGCTGCAGCTCGAAAAATATTCTTTTTGCTGTGTTTGTTAGTCAGTATATTGTCACAAATTTCTTTAATTCTGTTAATTTGTTTCATGAGATCACAGCAGACATTGCTCAACAGAACTGACTAGAGGGGCCATGCTTTGTTTTGTAGTCACAAAGAGGGACAGTGCCCTGGGCACTGTTGTAGAGAGAGAGAGAGAGAGAGAGAGACCTAGGGTTTCAGAAACATAGTTCTTGGAAATTTGCGTCATAGGTAGACAGTTGTTAACAAGGCATTTGGCATGTTTGCCTTCATTGCTCAGACCTTTGAGTATAGCAGTTGGGATACCATGTTGAGGTTGTACAGGACATTGGTTGGTGAGGCCAGTACTCTGTACAGTTCTGGTTACCTTGTTATGGGAAGGATATTATTAAACTGGAGAGGGTTCAAAAAATATTTACCAGGGTATTGCTGGAAGTGGAGGGTTTGAGATATAAGGGTTTGAGGCTGCATAGGCTGGGACATTTTTCACTGGAGCATAGGAGGTTGAGGGTGACCTTACAGAGACGTATAAGATCGTGAGAGCCACAGATAAGGTTAATAGCAAAGGTCTTTTTCTTAAGCTGGGGGAATTCAAAACTAGGCGGTATATTTTTAAGGCAAGAGGAGAAAGTTTTAAAAGGACAAGGAACAGCTTATTTACAGACAGTGGTTAGTGTGTGGAATTAACTGCCAGAGGAAGTGTAGATGCAGGTACAGTTACAACTTTTAAAAGACATTTGGATAAGTGCATGAATAAGAAAGGTTTGAAGGGATATGGGCTAAGTGCAGGCAGGTGGGACTAGTTTAGTTTAGGAACATGGTCATCATGGACTAGTTAGACAGAAAGGTCTGTTTCCATTCTGTATAACTCTGTTAAATTAAGTTGACCCATCACCTCAGTTGTTGCTGACCTATGATGTGGAAGTGCCAAGGGACTAACTCAGAAGCCACATGACGCCAGGTTTATTTGAAATCACAAGCTTTTGGAGCGTGTGTTCCCTTGTTGAATAAAAATACGTTCTGAAACCACCCCCCACCTCATACCAAACCCAGCCTAATTTCGCCTCTTGACAGGTCCTGACTGTAGTTGTTCCATCATAGATGGCTGTAACTTCATTTCCCTAAATTCTAGAATTCCCTCCCTAAAGCTCTGTGACTATGCATATCTGCTGTTCCTCCCTTAAACTGTTGCTTAAAACATCCTTTGAACAACCCCCCCCCCCCCAAGATGCCGGTTGAGTTAGCCTTCTCAGATTGGCTTCTTATGCTTTTACATCTTTTGTTAAATAGGGCAACCTAAACTGTATACGGTACTCTAGGTACGGCTTCACCAACATTCTATACAATTGTGGCAATACATCATTATTTTTATATTCCATTCCATTCCCTTTGAAATAAACAACAACAATCTGTTTGCATTCCTAATTATTCGCTGTGCCTGTGTATGAACACCTTGTGTGTCAGGACACTGAAACCCTCTCTATATCTCGGAGTACTGCCATTTCTCCCTGTTTAACTAATATGCTGCCTCCTGTAAAACTGGACAAGTTCACATTTTCCCACATTAATATTCTTTTTAATATTAAGTTCTGTCTACTCACTTGACTTGCCTATGTCTTCGTACAGACTATTTATGCCCTGTTTACAATATGTGTTCCTGCCCATCTCTTTGTCATTGTAAATCTGACAACCGTACATTTGGTCCTCAGGGCTCTCGAGATGCAGTGATAGTGTCCATATCTCTGAGCCAGGAGGTCCAGGTTCAAGTCCCACTTGAGATGTGATATAGTACAACTGAGCAGGTTGACACCAGAAATTTCTACATTCGGTCCCTTCATTCAGATTGTTTATACAGACTTTGAATTGAGGACCCAACTATGATCTTTGTGGCACATCATTCGTTACATCATACCAGCCCAAAAATGATCCTTTTATGCCTACCCTTTGCTTCTTGTTAGCCAATCTATCCTGTATCCTGAGTAATTGCATTAGGGGAGATAATGGCCTATAGAACATAGAACTTTACAGCGCTGTACAGGCCCTTCGGCCCTCGATATTGTGCCGACCTCTGAAACCAGTCTGAAGCCTATCTAACCTACCCTATTCAATTATCATCCATATGTTGATCCAATGACCATTTAAATGCCCTTAAAGTTGGCGAGTCTACTACTGTTGCAGGCGGGATATTCCTAGTGGTATTATTACTGGACTATTAATCCGGAGACTCAAAAATATTCTGGGAACCCGTATTCAAATCCTGCCATGGCAAATGGTGGAATTTGAATTCAACAAATATCTGGAATTAAGAATCTAATGACCATAAATCCATTGCTGAATTTGGGGAAAATCCACCTGGTTTACTAATGTCTTTTAAAGAAGGAAACTGCCATTCTTGCCTGGTTCAGCCTACATGTGACTCCAGACCCACAGCAATGTGATTGACACTTAACTGCCCTCTGGGTAATTCGGGATGAGCAATAAACACTGGCCTAGCCAATGACACTCTCAACTGTAAGTGAATAAAGGATTACTTACCCTCTGACACATGTTAGAATAACTCTCAATAGTCACCTGTTTCTCTGTTCTTTTTTTTTGGAATGGAAAAGTCACGTTTGATATTTTCTAACCTAATGGGATATTTCCAGAATCTAGGGATTTCTGGAAAATTAATACCACTGTCTCCAAACGTACCATCTCTTCAAACGACCAGGATGAAGTCCATCAGGCCAGGGAACTTGTCAGATTTCAGTGCTAAAATTTTTTGCAGCACCCTTTCCCCAATGATTTGTAATTGTTTAAATTCCTCACTCCCTTTCACATTCTAATTCACAATTACTTCTGGAATGTTGGTTTCCTTCTCTACAGTGAAAAGAGGGGCTAAATATTGTGTATATTGGTGGTCAGTGTCAATGAGGGAATCAAGCATAATACTTCACCTTTGCTGACAATTCAAAACTACGTGGTATTGTGAGTGGCATGGAGGATGTAAAGTGGCTTCATGGCGATTTAGACAAGTTGAGAGTGTGGATAAATTCAATTGCAAGTGGAGTTTAATGTGGATAAGTGTGCAGTTATCAACTTTGATAGAAAAAATAGATTGGCAGAGGAGTATTTAAATGGTGATTGGTTGGGAAATATTGATGTCCAAAGAGGTCTGGGGGGTCCTTATACCAGTCACTGAAAGTGAGCATGTAGATGCTGCAAGCAGTTAGAAAGGCATCTGGTATGTTGGCTTTTGTTGCAAGATGATTTGAGTACAGAAGCTTGGAACTGGAGCTGTACATGGCACATGTCAGGTATTTTAAATAATTTTAGTCTCCTTACCTAAGTAAATACCTAGGTCATTTCGGACTGCGATGAGGAGAAATTTATTCAGTCAGAGGGTGGTGAATCTTGACCACCGAAGGCTATGGAAGTCACTGAATTCATTAAAGAAAGAAATAGATTTCTAGATGCTCAAGTGTCAAGGGGGAGAGAGATAGAGAATCAGCCATGATTACATTTGCATGCTAGAGAGTGGTCAATGAGCCAAATGGCCTATTCCTCCTATACGTTTCAATGCATCTACTCTTGTCAATTCTTCTTATTTTCCGTTATTAATTACTCAGATTATTTCTCAGGAGAAGCAATATTCACTTATTCATTTCCTTTTTAATTTCCTGTAAATTCTCAAATTGGTTATTACTGTACTAGCTAGCTTTTTCTCATTTTCTAATTTCTTCTTCCCTAATAATCTTTTGGTCATCCTTTGCTGTCCTTCATATTCTGTTCAATCTTCTGACCTGTCATCTGCTGACATTGTTTTGGAGTTAAATGTGCTATTTCTTTCATTTTTGTATCTCTATTACAGATTTATTGCATTTCTCTTGCTTCCTTAGTTATCCACAGATGGTGGATCTTTCGCTTAGAATCTTTCTTTTTCACTGAAATATATTTTTTCAGAGTATTCTGAAATATTCCTTAAATGCCTGCCACTGTCACTTAACCTAACATTTCAGTTAGCTTTAGCCAGCTCTGTCTTCATTGCTCCATAACTGCACTTAAATTTAAACCTTAGATCTACACTTTTTTCTCTCTCCCTCAAACTGATTGTGAAATTGTTATATTATGATTGCAGCTACCTAGGATTGCCTTTATTAATAATCTCTTTAATTAAACCCGCTTCATTGCACATTACCAAGTCTAGGACTGAACTGCTGTTCGAAGAAAATGCTCCAAAAACACTCAGTGAACTCATCCTGCAAGTTGCTCTTGCCAATCTGATTAATCCAATGTACATGCAGCTTAAAATTATCCATGGTTTCAACAAGTCCTTAATATTTCTTCCTGTGAACTCTACCCTAAATTGCAATTAGTTAGAAAAAGCTGCCACAAATGACTTCTTGCCTTTTTATTATTTTTAATCTTTACCCAAGCTGATTCCGTGTTTTGATCCCCAGAGCTAAGGTCATCTCTGCAACTGAAGTTATGCTTGTGGAAGGGACAAAAACAGCATCATTAGTTTTATTTTAGCCTTTATTTTCATTTATAGCAAAATCAATATTCTTCAATTCTCCATATTGCAAACATATTCCTAACTGCACTGTAACATTAGGTAAAGCATTTAAGCAGTTCAACCGAGTGGCAATAAATGACCAGCAGTGTATTTCCAAGCTGGGATGGCATGTTACTCGGAGGGGCTTTAGGGAGTACTGGTGTTCCCTTGCATCAGTTGCTCTTTCCCTTGGTGGTGTTAAAGCTTGGGCATTGGGAAGTAGTGCAGTGCATCTTGTAGATTATACATTTTCGTAGCTGTGTTGCGTCCCTTTGAGAATGGAGTGAATATGTCAGTTGACAGATGTGATGTCACTCAAAAGGCTGCTTTGTCATGAATGACTTTTGAGGTAATTGAGTTGCACCGATCCAAGTAAATGGAGAATATCCAACCCTGAATGTAACTTGTGGTTTGGAAGTAGTGGAAAAGCTATGGTGGTCTTTCCACATAATGCCCAGCCTCTAACTAGCTCTTGTATCCTCAGTATTTATTTTGGCTAATACAGATAGGTTTCTGGTGAAGTTTGACCATCAAGGTGTTGTTGGTAGGAGATTAAAAGATTATAATGCTTTGAAAGCCTTGGGTGGTAATTATGCAGCGTTATTTGTAGAGTCATAAATAATGGTATAGATTGTGCAATTATCAGGGAACATCCCCACTCTGACCTAAAGATGGATTGAGGGCTATTGATGAAACAGCTGAAGATGATTGGGCTGAGGTCCTGCCCTGAGGAACTTCTGCAGTGAATTCCTGGGGCTGAGATGTTTAGGTTCCAATGACACAAACGTTATCCTTTGTGTTAAGTAGGAATCTGGACAGTGAAGTGTTTCTGCATATGTGTCACTTATCCTAGAACAAGGCCTGTGTGGTACCTTTTTGAGGGCACTGCTTGGTTCATGCTAAGTGGCTACATTGCAGTCTTATGAAAGATAGTTTGTGCTCCTGAGATGCTGCTTGGCCTGCTGTGTTCGTCCAGCCTCACATTTTATTATCTTGGAATCTCCAGCATCTGCAGTTCCCATTATCTTAGAATATGTAACCTTTGTCTTTTGCCCTCAAGTATTGGGCTGCATCATCACAGAGACATGCATGAAGCTTTCTCCTTAAGTCTGTTGTTTTATTGCCCATCACCAGTTACAACTTTGGTGCTTTAGCTATGGGCATCTGACTCAGGCCATTTGCACTGTAGTTTCACCAGGTTGGCATCTCATTTTTAGTTGGTAATACTGCTCATGCAATTCTCATTAAGCTGGGTTTGATGTCAATGGTAAAGTGAAGCCATACTTGGCCATGAAGTTACATATTGTGGTGACATGTGGTTTCTGCTATTGCTAATGCTCAGAGCACCTCAGAAATATCCTATTTGGAGCTTTAAAATCTGTTCCTAATCCAGTCTGTATCAACTGATCTGTTTAGCTCAATGTTCATGCTACACAGCATGACAGGGAGTTCCTCAGTTTTAAGGTGGGACTTAATTTCCACAAAGACTGTGCAATTGAGGTAGTGGCCTGAATCCCAGTAATATTATCATGGACTGATCCATCTGCAAGGAGTAGATCAGCACGGATGAGATCATGTTGGCGTTTTCCCTGGTGTTAATTCTCTCGCTGTCGTGCCAGCCCATTCAGCAGCTATGCTCTTCTGGACTCTCCCAAACTGATCAGCTGTGGCAGTAAAAAGGCACTGTGTAGGTGATGGATTTTGAAGTCAAATAAATTCTTTGCCCTATTTGTTATCCATGACACTCTTCCCACAGGAATTCTGAATGGCTGGAGGACTGGTTCATCAGTTTAGGGAGGGCAATTGATGTTAATCAGTGTGAGCTTCACCTGTCCAAATATCATCTGATCCCGCGAGAGTTATTAGGTTCTGTTCAGAAATCCCAGAGCTACCCCCTCCTGACTCTGTACATGGCTGTGTTGCCAACTCTGGTGAGCCTTGTCAAACATGTGGGAGAAGCCATACTCTAGGACAAGGATGCAAGAGACTGGGGTAAACAGATGTCCCAGTCCCCATTTTTTTTTTCGCCTTTCACGGAGTACTGAATATATTTATCACAGTTTGGGTTCATTCAATCTAAATACAGTGTGTCAATTGATTGCTGCGGGGTGACTTTTCCAGTTACATATGCAATCACTGTAGTTTGAGTGATTTGCTTGGTCAGTTCAGAATGCAGTTCAATCCACATTGTTATGGATTTGTAGTAACACAGAAACCAGACTAGGTAATATTTCCATATTTAAAAAATATTTGTGAATCTGACAGCAGTTTGATAGATGTGTGATAACCATTGCTGATTTAAAAGCTTTATAATTCCAGATTTATTTACTAAATGAATTTAAACAGCTAGGATGTGAATTCTCACCTGTGTATTAATGTACAAAGCCGTTTTGCCATTGTACTCAACGGTGCTTGTTGCATTGATTAATAGGCAAGAAAAACAACTTGTTTTAAACAGTAATTACTCCCAGATTTGTGGTTTGGTAATTAGATGTTGTCAAATTCAAGTTTTTAGGTCTTTGTATATTTATGTATGGATCTCTCAAAAAAAGGATGTTTCACAAGTTTGACTAACCTATGCACCTGCTACAGAATCTTCACCTTCATACAGCAATTGAAAGTGGTAAGCGTTGTATTATAGTCCTTCTTATTTATTCACTCGTGGGACTTGGGTGTCATTGGCTGGGCCAGCGTTTTTCCCAGCCCTGGTTGCCCTTGAAGGTGGTGGTAAGTTGCTTTCTTGAACCATTGCAGTCCATCGATTGTCGGTGGACCCACAATGCCCTTAGGGAGGGAATTCCAGGAATTTAACCAAGCAACAGTGGAGGGATGGCAATGCATTTCCAAGTCAGGATGGTGAGTGGCTGGAGAAGAACTTGCAGGTGGTGGTATTCCCATGTAACTGACGCACCTGTTCTTCGAGATGGAAGTGGTCACAAGTTTGGAAGGTGCTATCTCAGGATCTTTGGTAAATTTCTGCAGTGCATCTTGAAGATGGTACATACTGCTGCTATTGAGTGTCAATGGTGGATGCTTTGGTTATGGTGCCAGTCAAGCAGGCTGCTTTGTCTTTGGTGTTAAGCTTCTTGATTTGTTGTTGGCACTGCACCCACCCAGGCAAGTGGGGAGAATGCCATCAAATTCCCAACTTGTGCCTTGTAGATTATAGACAGACTTTGGGGAGTCAGGGGGTGAGTTATTTGCTGTGGTATTCCTAGTCTCCGACCTGCTGTTGTGGCCAATGTGTTTATGCGGCAAATTTAGTTGAGTTTCTGGTGAATGGTAAGCCCTAAGATGTTGATAATGGGGTTTCAGCGATGGTAGTGAAATTGCATCTCAGAGTGATAGCTAGATTATCTTCAATTGGATCTGGTCATTGCCTGGCACCTGTGTGGCACAACTATTACTTGTCACTATCCAGCCCAGGCCTGGATGTTGTCAGAATGTTGCATTTGAACATAGAATCCCTACAGTGTGGGAGCAGGCCATTTGGTGCATCAAGTTCACACCAACCCTCTGAAGAGCACCCCACCCTATCCCTGTAACCCTGCACTTCCAATGGCTGATCTAACTAGCATGCACATTCCTAGACACTACTGGCAATTTAGCAGGGCCACTCCACCTAACGTGCATATCTTTTGACTGTGGGAGGAAACTGGACCACCCAGTGGAAACCCACACAGACACAGGGAGAATGTCCAGACTCCATACAGATGGCCACTTGAGGGTGGAATCGAACCCAGGTCCCTGGCACTGTGAGGCAGCAGTGCTAACCACTGAGCTACTGTGTCACCCTTAATGTGGATAACTTCATTATCCAAAGAGTCACAAATGGTGCTGAACATTGTGCAGTCTTCAGGGAACATCCCCACGTCTGACCTTATGATGGAGGGAAGAACATTGATGAAGCAGCTGATAATGGTTGGGTATAGGACACTATCATAAACAACTTCTACAGAGACGTCCTGAAGCTAAGATGACCAACCTGTAACAACCACAACTATCTTCCTCAGTGTCAGATGTAAGTCCAACCAGCTGAGGGTTTGCCCCATGATTCCAGATGTATGAGGGCTCCTTGATGCCACACTCTGTTGAATGTGGCCTTGATGTCAAGGGCTGTCACTGTTACCTCCCTAGAATTCAGATCTTTTGTCCATTTTGAAGTGAGGCTATAATGCAGTCAGGAGCTGAGTGGCCCTGATGGAACCCAGACTCAACATCACTAAGCAGGTTATTGCTGAGCAGCTGCTGCTTGATAGCACTATTGGTGACATCCTCCATCACTTTACTGATGATTGAGAATAGATTGATGGACAGTAATTGGCTGGGTTGGATTAGTCCTGCTTTTTGTGTATAGAACACAGCCATTCTATTCTCCCTATCTTCAGATAAATGCCAGGGTTATGACTGTACTGGAACATTATGCCTGGAGGAGTGGGAAGTTTTGGAGCACATGTCTTCAGTACTTTTGCTGGAATGCTGTCAGGATCCATTGCCTTGCAGTATCCCGTGTCTCCAACTGTTTCTTGATATCACATGGAGTGAATCAAACATTGCCATTAGTGATGGTGGGGATCTTTGGTGGAGACTGAGATGCATCATCCATTTGCATTTCTGGCTGAAGCTTGTCATGAATACTTCAGTCTTGCCTTTTGCACTGATGTGCTGGGCTTCTGCATCATTTGAAGATGAGCTATTTTACAGAGCCTTGTCCTCCAATGAGTTATTTAATTGCCCAACATCATTCACAACTGCATGTGCCAGGGCAGCAGAGCTTGGATCTGATCCATTGGTTGTGGGATCACTTAGCTTTGTTTCTTGCATTTTGCTTGTACTGTTTGGCATGTAATTGGTCCTCAGTTTTGCCAAGTGGGAACTGCACTGTTTTCTGGTGTACCTGGTGCTGCTCCTGGCATGCGTCCTCCACTTTTTGTTGAACCAGGAATGATATCCTGGCTTGCTGGTACTGGGAGAGTGGTGAGATATGAAGGGCCGTGAGGTTACACATTGTGTTGTACAATGGTTCTGGTGCTGTTGATGACCCACAGAATTTCATAGATATCCAATTTTGAGTTGCTGGATCTAATCCAAGGCTGTCCCATTTAGCAAGGTGCTAATGACTCACAACATGCTGCAAGCTATTTTCAATGTGAAGTTGAGACTTGGTCTCAACAAGGATTATGCAGTGGTCACTCTTAATGATACTGTCGTCGAGTCAAGTGTGCTTTTCCCTTTTGGTTAGTTCCCTCACCACTTGTTGCTGACCCAGTCTATCCAGCAACGGCCTTTGGGATTTAAGTGATCAATGATGCTGCTGCCAAGCCACTTTTGGACATTAGAATCCCCATCTGGAGCACATTCTGTACTCTTGCCACCATAAGAGCATCACCTAAGTATTGTTCAACATGGAGGAGCACTGATTCATCAACTGAGGGAAGACAGTTTGTGGCTTTTTTTATGGAGAATCCTTACAGTGAGAAACAGGCCATTCGGCCCAACAATTCCACATCAACCCTCTGAAGACCATCCTGCACAGACCCATTCCCCTTCAGTATTCTTGAAATTCTGCATTTCCCATGACTAGTGCATCTGACTTACACATCCCTGAGCACTGTGGAAAGTTTAGCATGGTCAGTACACCTAACTTGCATATCTTTGGACTGTGGGAGGAAACCCACACAGACACAGGGAGAATGTGTATATTCCACACAGATAGTCGTCTGAGGCAGTAATCAAACCTGGGTCTCTGGCACTGTGAGTCAATAATGCTAAACACTGAGCCACCATGCCGCCCCAATTAACAGGACATTTTATTGCCTGTATTTCACCTGAGACCATGAGATATTGTGAAATCATAGGACTGGAAGTGCAACTTCTTTCTGATTGTACACCACTGTGCTACCATTGCTGCTGAGTCTATCCGAACTGTGGGACAGGACATATCCAGGGATGATGTCTGGGAGATTGTGTCAATCATGATTCTGTGATTACGGCTATATCAGGCTGTTTTGTTTTTTAATCATTTGTGGCACGAACCCTCAGATGTTAGTAAGGAGGACTTTCCAGTTTTGACAGGGCTGTTTTGCCCTTGTCCATGCCAAGTGTTCCATCTACTTTAATTCCTTTTTTGCTTTCTAACAATGGGTATAACTGACTGACTGACTGGCTAGTCCATTTCAGAGAGCATTTAAAATCCATTGCTGTGGGTCTGGAGTTACAGACCAAGTGGCAGTTTCCTTCTTTAAAGGACTTTATGAACCAGATGTGTTCGTCTGACATTTGACAATGGTTTTCTGGTCTCTTAATTAGACTCTTCATTCTAGATTTGTTTTGAATTAAAAGTTCCACCATCTGCCATAATGGGATTTAGACATGGGTCCCCACAACATTACCTGAGTTTCTGAATTAATAATCTAGTATTGGTACCATTAAGGTTATTACCTCTCTTTTTACAATCCAATAAATAGTGCCACAAAAAGAATATATAGTGACATTTTACTGATGAAAAGTCTCTTGTTCTTCACAGGGACAGGCAAGACCATGATGATGGACCTGTTTTATTCTCATGCAGCTGTTAAAAGGAAAAATCGAGTACATTTTCATGGTTTCATGCTGGACGTCCATCGAAGTAAGATATTCTAACTTGAGCACCAGAAATGCAGGATATTAACTGAAATGTGATGCAAGGTCAAAAAGTACCATAAAATCAATAATTTCCAATTGCCCACAATACAGAATGCTCACTTGTGAGTTCATATCCACTGTTCCACAAGCAAAATGTTATCAGTTTTAAATCTGCTACCATCAGTGGCTGAGAAAGAGTGAATAAGCATTGCCTGAAAGCCAAAATGGAAGATGAGACAGTCATCCTGAGTTAGTCTTGAGTATCTCTGGAACCTATTTTTTGGAGCATCATTGTTGGAGGTGCGGAGAAGTGAAGTCTCAAAAGAGGACTTAATCTTTTAGATCAGGAAGACAGGAGATAGGAGACACAACATTAAAAAGAAAAATTTTGTTTACAAGAAAATTCAATTTGTTGATAGCACATTCCTTGACTGGGTTTATGTTGAGCCTAGGCTGAAGCTGAAAACAGGTCCTCTTCTATAAACATCATGTCAAATTAGTTTACGCAATTTAGCCCGCATCTTGCTGTACAAGGATGCGTGATGCAAATTAGCCTTTTTTTTAAAAAGGGTTACTGTTCTGTGAAATGTCAGTATTGCAGACTAGGCCCAGATTTAACTTTCCTAATTTGCTATAAACAGTTACAGTCACACCGTGGAGATTGTTACTATGGAAGCAGGAAAAGTTGTCTTGGTACACTAAAAGTATTCAAAGAGCACAATCATATTGTGACACAAGAGAGAAATGATTGCACAGCTGACCGTCTCCCAAATGATCTTGGGATGCTAGATTTCCTGAAGACATTATGTATATTTTAAACGCTGAAAGCTCATTATTTGTGAATGTAAAATTTACCAGAAGAACCAAAAAATGAAGGAACATAAAAAAGGAGCAGCAGACCATTCAGCCCATTGAACCTGCTCTGTCATTCAGTAAGATTATGGCTGATCAGACTGTCACCTGAAGTCTGCTATCTTGCCAACTGTTAAACTTCTAACAGCTATTTATTGAAGTGGGAGACTGGAAACCAATATTGTCACTAACGTTTTCCTCTCGGCTGTGTGCATGGTGATTGGTGTAGGCATGCCGATTGTGATATTGACTTCTGGTTCTGAAGTCGCTGTTTTGCATGGGTCTCAGAGGCCTGTGCAGTTGGAACAAAATTATAGGCAAAGCTGGTTGCCACCCAACTCACCACCCCCGAGTCACTAAGTGTTACTTTTCATGATCTCAAGTAATGTTTGTCCTCCACTGCTGTGTTTCCCTTAAACAAACAATTAAACCCCTATACCTGATTCTTGATTCCCTTCTATATCAAAAGAGCTGCCTCATTTTGCATTAAAAATATTCCATGACCCAGCTTCCACTGTTCTCTATGGAAATGAATTCCATTGATTCCAAGAAAAGAAATTTTATTTTCCTCTGCATCTTAAATTTGCAGCACCTTCTTTTTAAACTATTTAAGTCAAGTTCAACTTCATATATTGTAAGCTATGATTTTTCCCTTCCTATCTTCCATATCTTGGCTGTGACGTTATGCTAAAGTATAAGAGGCCTTTATGATGCAGTAGTAGTGTCCCCATTCTTGGTCTGGGAGGCCAATGTTCAAGTCCCACCTGTTCCCAAGGTGTGTAATAACATCTCTGGGCAGGTTGATTCAAAAGTAGGTGAATAAAAAATTTAAACAAAAGTTTTGGATAAAGTATCATTGGCTTTTATGGTACAGTGCTAGTGTGCCTACACGTGAGCCAAGAGAGCTATGTTCAAGTCCCACCTCTCCAGAATTGTCTATGCTAATACCTCTGGACCTAGAAAATACTTAGGTTAAAGTGTGACCAAAAATCATCTACATTGTTAGACAAAGGCATGGAATTCATGATTCCTAGACTGTGTTTACATAGAAGTTGACCATTTTATGAACAGGATCAACATGCATATCAGTGCACTGCATAGAGAAGCCTAGATGATAGCACATGCAAGCAGGCACTTGGATCCATTACTTGCTATTGATGTTTGCTCACCACATGAGAAAATAGTCATAGAGTCACAGAGTTACACAGCACGGAACCAGACCCTTCAGTTCAACACGTCCACGCTGACCAGATATCCTAAGCAAACAATGAGATCTTGATTAGATGGGCCAATGGGCTGAGGAGTGGCAAATGGAGTTTAATTACATAAATGTGAGGTGCTGCATTTTGGAAAGGCAAATAGACAATTAATGGTAAGGTCCTGGGGTGTGTTGCTGAACAAAGAGAGCTTGGAGTGCAGGTTCATAGTTCCTTGAAAGTGTTTTCCCAGGCAGATAGGACAGTGAAGAAGGCATGTGGTATGCTTGCCTTTATTGGTCAGTGCACGGAGTATAGGAATTGGGTGGTCATGTTGTGACTGTACCGGACATTAGTACAAAGAACAAAGAAAATTACAGCACAGGAACAGGCCCTTCGGTCTTCCAAGCCTGCACTGATCCAGATCCTCTATCTAAACCTGTCGCCTATTTTTCAAGGATCTGTATCCCTCTGCTCCCTGCCCATTCATGTATGTGTCTGGATACATCTTAAATGACGCTATTGTGCCCGCCTCTACCACCTCCGCTGGCAACGTGTTGCAGGCACCCACCACACTCTCTGTAAAGAACTTTCTATGCATCCCTCCCTTAAACTTTTCTCCTCGCCCCTTGAAATCGTGACCTCTAGTAATTGAGTCCCCCACTCTGGGGGGGGGAAGAAGTTTCTTGCTCTTCACCCTGTCTATACCTCTCATGATTTTGTCGACCTCAATCAGGTCCCCCCACAACCTCTGTCTTTCTAAAGTAAATAATCCTAATCTATTTAACCTGTCTTCACAGCTAGTGTCCTCCATACCAGGTAACATCGTGATGAACCTCCTCTGCACCCTCTCCAAAGCATCACATCCTTTTAGTGATGTGGTGACCAGAACTGTACACAGTATTCCAAATGTAGTTGAACCAAAGTCCTATACAACTGTGGCATGACCTGCCAACTCCTGTACTCAATACCCTGTCCAATGAATGAAAACATGCCATATGCCTTCTTGACCAGTCGATCGACCTGCGACCTTCAGGGTACAATGGACCTGAACACCTAGATCTCTCTGTGCATCAAATCTCCCCAGGGCTATTCCGTTTACTGTATAGTTCGCTCTTGAATTGGACCTTCCAAAATGTATCACCTCGCAGTTGCCTGGATTGAACTCCATCTGCCATTTCTCTGCCCAACTCTCCAATCTATCTATTTCTGCTGCGTTCTCTGACAGTCCCCTTCAGTATCTGCTACTCCACCAATCTTGGTGTCATCTGCAAACTTGCTAATCAGACCATCTATACCTTCCTCCAGATCATTTGTGTATACCACAAACAACAGTGGTCCCAACACGGATCCCAAGGAACACCACTCTTCACAGTTCTTCATTTTGAGAAACTCCCTTCCACTACAACACTCTGTCTCCTGTTGCCCAGCCAGTTCTCAGTCCATCTAGATAGTACACTCTGGACCCCACTTTCTCCATCAGCCTACCGTGGGGAACCTTATCAGACAACTTACTGAAGTCCATGTATGTGACATTTACAGCCCCTCCCTCATCTATCAACTCTGTTACTTCCTCAAAGAATTCTATCAGGTTGGTAAGACATGACCTTCCCTGCACAAAACCGTGCTGGGTATCACTAATAAGCCCATTTTCTTCCAAATATAAATGGATTGTATCCCTCAGTGTCTTCTCCAGCAGCTTCCCCACCGTTGACATCAGGCTCACCAGTCTATAATTAATTGGATTATCCTTGCTACCCTTCTTAAACAAGGGGACAACATGAGCGATCCTCCAGTCCTTCAGAACCTCACCTATGCTCGAGGATGCTGCAAAGATATCTGTTAAGGCCCCAGCTATTTCATCTCTCACTTCTCCTTGCAGTAACCTGGGATTGATCCGGATGAGACTTGTCCACCCGAAAGCCTTTTAGACTACCCAACACTTCACCCCTCCCTATGCCAACTTGACCTAGAGTAATCAAACCTCTATCCCTAACTTCAACATCCATCATGTCCCTCTCCTCAGTGAATACTGATGCAAAATACTCATTAAGGATCTCTCACATTTTCTCTGACTCTTCACATAACTTCCCTCCTTTGTCCTTGAGTGGGCCAACCCTTTCTCTAACTGCCCTTTTGCTCCTTATGTTTGAATAAAAGGCTTGGGGATTTTCCTTAACCCTGTTTGCTGAAGATATTTCATGACCCCTTTTACCCCTCTTAATTCCTGGTTTCAGATTGGCTGTACATTTCCGATAGTTCCTGTTTGGCCACTTTTGGAGTGTTGCATGCAATTCTGGACTCCCTCATATAGGAAGGATGTTGTGAAACTTAGAAATCATAGAATCTCAACTGTGGAATCAGGCCCTTTGGCCCAACAAATTCGCAAAGGCTCTCAGAGCATCTCACCCAGACCCATCCCCCTGTAACCCACCTAATCTACACATCCTTAAATACAATGGGCACTTTAGTGTGGCCAATCCACCCAGCCTGCACATCTTTGGACTGTGGTAAGAAGCCAGAGCACCTAAAGGAAACCCATGCAAACACAGGGAGAATGTGTGAACTCCACACAGACAGTCGCCCAAGGGTGGAATTGAACCTGGGTCCTTGGCGCTGTGAGGTAGCAGTGCTAATCACTGAACCAGGATGTTGCCAAGGCTGGAGGGTTTGAGGTATAGGGAGGGGTTGAATAGGCTGGGGCTATTTTCTCTGGAGCGTCAGAGGCAGAGGGGTGACCTAATAGAGGTTTATAAAATCGTAAGGGGCTTGGATAAAGTAAATAAGCAAGGTCTTTTCCCTGGGATGGGAAGTCCAAAGCTAGAGGGCATAGGTTTAAGGTGAGAAGGGAAAGATATAAAAGGGACCTGAGGGGTAACTTTTTCATGCAAACGACGCTATTTGTATGGAGTGAGCTGCCAGAGGAAGTGGTGGGATCTGGTACCTTTGCACTTAAAAGGCATCTGGATGGGCATCAGTATATAAGGATTTAGAGGGAAATGGCCCAAATGCTGGCAAATGGGACTAGATTTATGTAAGATATCTAGTTGGCACGGGCGAGTTGGACCGAAGGGTCTGTTTCTGTGCAGTATACCTCTATGAGCAAGTGACAATCCATTTGCAGTGGTTTACTGTTGCACTCAATGGTAATTATCTATGTTAACCACTCTTCCCCAAAATCCATTTCTTTCCTATGAAATTACTTCACAACTATCTTCCAAATTGTCAATTCATCATCAAATATCGTAGACTTCACTTTCCTTTCAGCAATGAGATGGTTGTGCACTAGTTATGAAGGTTTATTTTTATGCATCTGTGGTTTTTTTTAAACTGTTTCCTGCTTAACTTTTACAAAATGGCTATTTTGTCAAATTCTGTGTTGCCACAACAAAGTACGCGCATTGTTAAATTGTATTAATCATTAAGAGTTAATGGAAGCTGCTGTGGAGCCAAAACAATGTTTCGCACAGAATTGAGCATTGACAGGGGAGGCGATGGCCTCGTGGTATTTTCACTGTTAATCCAGAGACCCAGATAACATTCTGGGGACCCGGGTTCAAATCACTCCACAGCAGATGGTGGAATTTGCATTTGATAAAATAATGGAAGTAAGAACCAATGATGACCATGAATCCATGTTGATTGTCGGAAAAACCCGTCTGGTTCACTAATGTCCTTTAGTGGTCTGAACTACATGTGACTCCAGACCCACAGCAATGTGGTTGACTCTGAACTGCCCTCTGGGCAATTAGGGGTGAGCAATAAATGCTACCTGGCTAGCAATGCCCTCAGCCATTTCATGAATAACGAAAAAAAATTCAGCCCAAAAGGTCAATGCTGCCAATTAAGCTACTTCCATTCCTTTTCACTCATGTACTCACCGAGATTTGCCCTGTATCTATCAATGCTGTTAGCTTGACAATTTCACACAGTAGGGAGTACCACATTCTCACCACTGTAGAATCATGAAGATCCTCCTGAGTTCTTTATTCTTTGACCAAGTACAGTCTAGATGATCCACCAATCTAGGAGTCTGCATGTGGAACAGAAACACCAGATGGATTGTTTGGGCTGAAGGACACAGTGCTGTGTGTATGTAATTCTCTATGTAATTCAGACAAGAACAGAAAATGTATGCTCAATGAGGGAAACTCTTTTTATGAAATATGAAAAACGCAGTGGATTTGCCTGACTGAAAACAACGTAAAATACAAAATAGGTATGAGACAAGTTATAAATGCAACAATTTCCGTTATCTTCAATTTTTGTTGAGGATCTAGCTTACTGTATCTTGTACTTGACCTGATGCCTCACACTAAAGCCGGAAATGCGCGTATAATATCCATTGAACCTTCCAATTCTATCAGTGCTAACATGAATGAATTGCTTAAATTTGAAATGCACTACCAAAATGCCATAACCATTGTTTGTGTCTGGTGCTAGACACTTCTTTTACAGTTTTCAATGTAGGTTCTATGAATAACAATAACCAGTCTTTCAACTTTGCTACATTAGGAATTCATCGGTTAAAGCAGACTTTGCCAAAAAGAAAACCTGGCTTAATGGCCAAATCCTATGATCCAATAGCCCCTATCGCCGCAGAAATCAGCGATGAGAGCTGCCTGTTATGTTTTGATGAGTTTCAGGTATTTGGAACAATTTGTTTTTAATGAGATACATTGAGTTAATGTCGTAATTTAGTGATAAGCTTAAGAATGTAAAGGTTCCGTGACCAATGGATATAGGCTTAGGTAATGCTTTTCAAGTTCCTAAAACACCTGTTGGGAACTTAGAGATTAATGAATAAATTTTGCTTTATAGGTTTATGGCTAGGAACCAATTTTAAAAACAAACAAACTTGTTCATACTCCTCCAACACGTGCTGCATTCAGCTTATTGCTTAGTTGATTTGAACCAGTTGGTTGTGAGGCTGGGAAAACACAGCAGATCAGACAGCATCAGAGGAGCAGGAAAGTCAATGTTTCAGGCCGTAATCTGAATAGCATGCACAACAATACTTTTCACTGTATTTGAGTACATGTGATAATAATAAATCAAATCAGAGAAGTGGAACATTTAATGTATAAAGATCCACTTCCGATGCTTCCATGCATGTACATATGGACTCATCTCAGAATGGGGAAGAACAACATCAGGAGTGATAGGAAGTTCTGGCACCACAAATCAAATGTGAATAAAACCACTAGTAGCTAATATTGATATCAGGGAACCTAATTCTCATTCTGCATTGAAAAGCAATGGGAGAGCAGGTTTGGCCTTGCTAAGGCATTGCTTCATCTGGAATCCATTGTACAGCTTGCAGAATGTCAGCCCCATGCTGTCGCTATTGGTTTTCCCATTTAAAAAAAAATTAAATACTCTCCTGGTCAGGCTTCAGAGTTTTTACAAGTGAATGACTCCCTTTTTATGCAATGTACACCATCCACATTTTAACTTGGGAGGTGCAAGTTTTATTTTATTCCGTTGTGTTGAGTTCTGGGAGAGAAGCATTCCATTATCTGACCATCTTTGTGCAAATGATTTGGTTGAAAATGCTGTGTGCTGGACATGTTTTGTTATGGAGTTGTACAGTATACTCATGACTGGAAGGAAAAACAGTGTGTGACCACTTTTTAAAAAATAGTTGTGCTTTGTCTGTGCTTGGAACTTGTGCACACTGTACGGAGAGCCTCAAAAAATGAAACAGGTGTATCAAAAGGCCTTACGGGTGGCAGTCTTGTTTTGATGTTTTGACAACAAGTTTGAATTTGGCCAATGAATTTAAACCAAGCACCTAGACTTAGAAAATCAGTTGAATTTAAAACTGATGGTTTTGACAACCTGAAACCAATGTGTCAGCAGGGTGTGTATAAAGCGAGGGTTTTTGGAAATCAGGCTGAGAGCCAACTGTTATCTGAGGGGAAGGCAAGTCCATCATCTGAGAAATATGCCCCAAGGGCTCTCAAGAAATCATTAAGTCCTCTAAGAAAGCACTATCTATCTGAAAAAGGTACTACAGCATTTTAGCTCAAAGTCCTCACCAAAGAAATTATGGAGAAAAGCACCCCTGATGTTAGAGTGGGACAGTAGATTGGCACAATATTGTGTGCCAAAGGGCCTGTACTGTGCTCTACTGTTCTATGTTTTATGGTAGCAACATTAGCAGAACAAAGGCATTCGTGGTGTAAAGAAGGCAGAGCGTTCTAGACGACACACTCTGTGTGAATTTGGAGAGATTATGTCTTAATTTATTGTCTTTCAATTGGGTTTATAGAAATGGGACTTGTGTTTATTTGAAGGTGTAGTTAGAAGTCTGGGGGGGAAATTGTTTGGTTTGTTAACAAGTCTGTTAATTTCTTCACAGTGTTAGCGTTAAATAAATAAATTGTTTCTTATAAAGAGGATAGCAGGGATTTTCTTTCATTTAACCACATTTTAACAGATTATGAAGTGAAGCAAGCTTCTCTGGGTGTTTTGGGTTTAATTACAAGAGGGGAACCTCTAATCCCTGCCATAGTGGCGATGGCCTAGTGGTATTATCGCTTGACCATTAATCCAGAAACCCAGCTGATGTTCTGGGGACCCGAATTCGAATCCCACCATGGCAGATAGTGGAATTAGAATTTTAAAGAAAAGTCTGAAATTAAGAATCTACTGCTTACCATGAAATCATTGCCGATTGTCAGAAAAACCCATCTGGTTCACTAATGTCCTTCGGGGAGGAAATCTGCCACTCATTTGATCTGGCCTACATGTGACTCCAGACCTATAGCAAAGTGGTTGACTGCCCTCTGAAATGGCCTAGCAAGCCACTCAGTTGTACCAATCTCTACAAAGACTCAAATAAATAAAACTGGACAGATCACCTGGCATTGACCTATGCAGCAGAAAAGACAACAGCAGAAACAGCCATGTCGACCATGCAAAGTCCTCCTCACTAACGTATGGGGGTTAGTACCAAAATTGGGACAGCTGTCTCACAGACTAGTCAAGCAACAGACTGACATAGTCATACTCACAGAATCATACCTCACAGGCAACGTCCCAGACACCACCATCACCATCCCTGGACATGTCCTGTCCCACCAGCCGGACAAATGCAGCAGAGGCACACTGGCACACAGTCTGGAGGGTGTAGCTTTAGGAATGCTCAACAATGACTGTGGACCCCATGAAGTCTCATGGTTTCAAGTTAAACATGGGCAAGGAAACGTCCTGCTGATTGCCACACACCACCCTCCCTCAGCTGATGAATCAGTACTCCTCAATGTTGAACAACACATAGAGGAAGCACTGAGGATGGCATGGACACAAAATGTACTCTGGGTGGGGGATTTCACTGTCCACCACCAAGAGTGGCTGGGCAGCAGTACTACTGATCGAACTGGTCCATTCCTAAAGGACATAGCTACTAGACTGGGTCTGCAGCAGGTGGTGAGGGAACCAACAAGAGGGAAAAACACATTCACCCTTATCAATCTGCCAGCTGCATTTGCATCTGCCCGTGACAGTACTGGTAAGAGTGACCATCGCACAGTCCTTGTGGAGACAAAGTTCCGCCTTCACATTGAGAACAACCTCCATCGTGTTGTGTGGCACTTTCACCGTGTTGAATGGGACTGACTTCGCCCAGATCCGGCAACTCGAGACTGGGCATCCATGAGGCGCTGTGGGCCATCAACAGCAGCGGAATTGTACTCCAGCACAATCTGTAACCTCATGGCCCGGCATATCCCCCATTCAACCATTACCATCAAGCCAGGGGATCAACCCTGGTTCAATGAAGAGTGCAGGAGGGCATGCCAGGAGCAGCATCGGACATACCTGAAGGTGAGGTATCAACCTGGTGAAGCCACCAAACAGGACTACTTGCACGCCAGACAGCAAAAGCAGCAAGTGATGTACAGAGCTAAGCAATCCGAAAACCAACGGATCAGATCTAAGCTCTGCAGTCCTGCCACATCCAGTTGTGAATGGTGGTGGACAATTAAAAAACTCACTGGAGCAAGAGGCTTCACAAATATTCCCATCCTTACTGATGGAAGAGCCCAGCACATCAGTGCAAAAGATAAGGTTGAAGCATTCACGGCAATCTTCAGCTAGAAGTGCCAAATGGATGATCCATCTCGGCCTCCTCCAGTGGTCCCAGCATTACAGATACCAACCTTCAGCTAACTTAATTAACTCCGTGTGATATCAAGAAACGGTTGGAGACACTGAATACTGAGAAGGCTACCGGCCCTGACAACATTCCGGCAAGAGTACAGAAGATCTGTGCTCCAGAACTTGCAGCTCTCAAGCTGCAAAGTACAGCTCCCAGTACAGTTACAACACTGGTATCGACATGACGCTGTGGAAAATTGCCCAAGTATGCCCTGTGCATAAGAAGCAGGATAAATCCAATCCGACCAGTTACCACCCCATCAGTCTCCTCTCGATCATCAGTAAAGTGATGGAAGGTGTCATCAACAGTGTTATCAAGCAGCACCTGCTCAGCAATAACCTGCTCGGTGACGCGCAGTTTGGGTTCCACCAGGGCCACTCAGTTTCTGACCTCATTACAGCCTTGGTTCAAACATGGACAAAAGAGCTAAATTCCAGAGGTGAGGTGAGAATGACAGTCCTTGATATCAAGGCTGTATTCGACTGAGTGTGGCATCAAGGACCCCTGGCAAAACTGGAATTAATGGTATCGGGGGCAAACGCTCTGGTGGTTGGAGTCATACCTGATGCAGAGGAAGATCATTGTGGTTGTGGGAGGTCAATCACCTCAGCTCCAGGACATCCCTGCAGGAGTTTCTCAGGGTAGTGCCCTAGGCCCAACCATCTTCAACTGCTTCATCAATTACCTTCCCTCCATCATAAGGTCAGAAGTGGGGATGTTCACCGATGATTGCACAATGTTCAGCACCATTCATGACTCCTCAGATACTGAAGCAGCCCATGTTCACATACAACAAGATCTGGACAATATCCAGGCTTGGGCTGACAAGTGGCAAGTGACATTCACACCGTATAAATGCCAGGCTATGACCACCACAAGAGACAATCTAACCACTGCCCTTTGACATTCAATGGTGTTACCATCACTGAATCCCCTACTATCAACATCCTGGGGGTTACCATTGACCAGAAATTCAACTGGACTGACCACATTAACAGAGTGGCTACAAGAGCAGGCCAGAAGATGGGGATACTGCAACAAGTACCTAATCTTCTGACTTTTCAAAGCCTGTCCACCATCTACAAATCACAAGTCAGGAGTGTGATGGATTACTCCCCACTTGCCTGGATGGGTGCAGCCCCAACAACACTCAAGAAGCTTGACACCATCCAGGACAAAGCAGCCCGCTTGATTGGCACTGCACCCACAAGCATTCACTCCCTCCACCACCGATGCCCAGTCGCAGCAGTGTGTACTATCTACAAGATGTACTACAGAAATTCACCAAAGATCCTCAGACAGCACCTTTCAAACCCACCACCACTACTTCCGTCTTGAAGGGCAAGGGCAGTAGATATATGGGAACACCACCACTTCCAAGTTCTGTTCCAAGTGACTCACCATCCTGACATGGAAATATATCGCTGTTCCTTCACTGTTGCTGGGTCAAAATCCTGGAATTTCCTCACTAATAGCATTGTGGGTCAACCCACAGCAGGAGGAATGCAGTGGTTCAAGAAGGCAGCTCACCACTACCTTCTCAACGGCAACTAGGGATGGTCAATAAATGCTGGCCAGCCAGCGATGCCCACAACCCACAAAATGATTAGAAAACAAAAATAACAAATTGAGTCTTGTGTTTCGGTTTCTCTGTCAGAAGGGTTCGACTTTCCCCTTCTCTGTAACACTGCTGTAAGCCTATGCCTTTGCTGGAGTCTTTAGATAAATTCTCTAGAAACTTTGAAAAGAACAATTTCGATATTATGAAATACTTATTTGTTTTAACTCCTGCAAACTCCTTTGGGACAGTAGATATTGTATCAACTCTGGCGGGACAAAAAGCAGATAACCTTTTGAAGCAATTTTCACTGGCTTGGTTCATTTGCAAATTGTGGTTCCAAAATTCAGGTATTTACATGCTAAGATATTGTTTTGCATCTTTAAATATTTACACATTTTTGCATTATAAATGATGCCATAAGCTGTGGGTACTGACAAAAACATGCTTCAAAATGTCGCAGTCTGAAATTTTCTCAATGAGAAATGAGGCCCACTTGTATATATTAAAATAATTTTTTGTGCAAGCAAAGTACAAGTGGGCTTCATTTCTCACTGAGAAATGCACAATTCACATCCCTGGACAAAACTTAGCATGGCCAATCCACCTAATCTGCACATCTTTGAACTGTGGGACGAAACCGGAGCACCGAGCGGAAACCCACGCAGAGAATGTGCAAACTCCACACAGATAGTCACCTGAGACTGGAATTGAACCCAACCACTGAGCCACCATGACACTGGGTAGGAACAATTACACTGTATCACAAGAGGGCCCAAGTTAAGTTTGACATGTCTTCCTAATCGGCCTATTCAGGGATGCTACTACACACTTCTGGAGTAGGTGGGATTCAAACCAGGCCTCCAGGTCCAGGGGTACGAACACTATTAATGCACCACATGAGGGGCCCTTTGCTTTCACTTTTTATTTTTGCACCTCTGCCGCCTCTTAGTCAGCGAGTCCCACTCCTTAGCTCTTTCCCTATGGTCTTGAAAATGTTTCCTTTATAAAAATAAAAATATTCTTTCATGGGATGTGGGCTTCACCAATAAGGCAAGCATTTATCATCCATCTAATAATTCAGGAAACCCAACAGGAAAAGAACATCCTTTTTTGTTGAACACCAAAATGGAGCCACTACTCTTGGTTTACATAGGCTAGCTCTAGCCCAGGGAAGACACGTTTGCTTTAATTTTTTAATTTAACCTACTTTGCTAATCAACATGTTCAGGGGTAGGGACACCACTGATATACCACGTACTTTGCTTTCACTTTCATGCTGATGCTAATTAACGAAAACACATATTCATGTTTATTTCAGAGTTCTGCCAATCATGGATTACAGAGTATAAAGCATGTACACAAATAAAACCAAAAATTGCTGGAAAAGCTCAGCAAGTCTGGCAGCACCTAAGCAGAGTTAATGCTTCAGGTCCAGTGACTTTTTCAGACCTGGGCCTGTGGGCTCCAGCTGCCTCCTCTTTATCATGGATGTACAATTCCTTTAATTGGTTTAAATTGTCCCCTTCCACTGTCAACTATGTGTGTGTATAAATATAAATATATATCTATGTATAAAGATATTTTCTATAAATAAAGTATATTTTTGAAAAAAAATCCTACCACCACCCACCTTCACCTGGAGGCACGCTGAGTCAGTGGTTAGCACACCTGCTTCACAGCACCAGGGACCTGGGTTCGATTCCACCCTGGGGCAACTGTCTGTGTGGAGTTTACACATTCTCCCCGTGTCTGTGTGGGTTTTGTCCCACAGTCCAAAAATGTGCAGGCCAGGTGGATTGGCCATGCTCAATTGCCCATAGTGTTCAGGGATGTGTGGATTAGATGGATTATAGGGGGATGCTCCGAGGGTCGGTGTTGACTTGTTGGGCCGAAGGGCCTTTTTCCACACTGTAGGGATTCTATGATTCTATGATGATTGAGTTCGTAAAACAAAATTTTTTAAAAAAGCCCTGAAGAAGGGCCATTGAACTCAAAATGTTAACTGTGATTTCTCTCCACAGGTGCTGCCAGACCTGCTGAAATTTTCCAGCAATTTTTGTTTTTGTCTCTGATTTACAGCCTTCACAGTTTTTTTTCCTTATGTGACTGTTGTATAGCTTTTTTCTACCCTTTTTACTTAATTGAGTCATAATGGAAAGCAACCCTAGGTCATAAAAATCTTTTATATGTTAATAAAATTTCTCTCTTATTAGCTGACTTCCATTAACACTAATTTGTAGCCTTCCTTCTCTGTTTATTTGTCATGAATACCACGCTGCTGTTGAGAAAATGCTTCTCCTATTGTCTTTTGCTTGCTTAGACTGTACAATTAGCTCTCTCTTCTCCAGCTGTATAAGTAATGGTATAAGATCAAAGGACCTACACGCATATGTACAATGTAGTTCCTACTCTGCTGTTTGCATGTTGCCCTGAGACTGTTCAGTTGATCAGAAATGGTCAGAACCCAAAATCCTGAAGTTCCCAAAATAGGTCAGTTATTTATTTAATTAAAAAAAATTTAAAATCCAGCCTTTGTTGGGGTGAAAGTAATAATCATTAATCTTCAGTAGAGCATTCTGTATATAAATAATATTCTATCATAGAATGCACAGGTATATATTATTGTGGAAGGACATTCATCTCATCTTAATGCGACCACCCAGAAAAATCTGACTGTTTGAACTAACACAGTGTGGAACTGGAGGAACGCAGCAGGCCAGGCAACATCAAAGGAGCAGGAAAGTTGACTTTTTGGGTTGGGACTGGGTCAGATTATTCTAGAATTTCCCACATCTCTGTCTGTCAGTCCATTTCAACCATTAATTATTTGATCTGAACAATTTTGTGGTTATCAGCCACAAATTTATGATTTATTACTTTGAAACTATAATCTCCCTAACTCTGGTGAATTAATTTATGATCGTTTTATGGAGTTAGCTTTAAGTTACTTTGTATGTCTGGTTTCTCTAGTCTTTTGTCAGAATTTAGACTCCCGATAACAGGGATCAGACCTGTAGGTTCTGGTTAAATGCTGTCTTTGTCTCTGTGACCAGACCTGAATGTGAGACCTCAAGTTGTGGTGCAGTTTAGTCACAACTTCCACCTGGCTTGTAATCCACTGAGATGGCCATGGTGAACATTCCAATTGCTTTCAAAAACAAAGTTCCTGGAACAACTCATCAGGCCTGGCAGCATCTGTGAAGGAGAAAACAGACTTAACGTTTCAGGTCCAGTGACCCTTCCACAGAACTGATGGTGGCTGGGAAAACGCCAGTTTATATGAAGAAAATAGGGTGGTGGTTGGGGTAGGGAGCTGGGTGGTGTGTTGAAGTCGTAGGCAACAGGTAGTTCTGGCTCACAAAGAAGACCCTGAACTACCTGTTGCCTGCCACTTCAACACACCACCCTGTTCCCTGGCCAACATCTCTTTTTCTCTGGTTTGCTGCAGTGTTCCAACGAAGCCTAACGCAAGCGGGAGGAACAACACCTGATTTTCTGCTTGGGGACCCTACAGCCCTCTGGACTCAATATTGAGTTCAATAATTTTAGGGCCTAAACTCACCCATGTCCCAGCCCCCTACCCTACACACCAGGCCTTGTTACCACATAGCCTGCCATTACACACCCCCTGTTAGTCACTAACTGTCTCCATTAACAACTCTTCCCCCGCCCAGCCTGATCATGATCAACTTTTGTCTGTCTAACTGTCTTTCCGCTGTATCCTATCCTTTACTCCCTACCCCACTCACCTCCCTATTTTCTGCATATAAGCTAACGTTTTCCCAGCCGCCATCAGTTCTGAGGAAGGGTTATCTGACCTGAAACGTTAACTCTGTTTTCATCTTCATAGATGCTGCCAGACCTGCTGAGCTTTTCCAGCAACTTTGTTTTTGTTTCTGACTTAACAGCATCCACAGCTGTTTCAGTTTTTATTCCAAGATAACAAAGTGTGGAGCTGGATGAACACCGCAGGCCAAGCAGCATCTTAGGAGCACAAAAGTTGACATTTCCGGCCTTGACCCTTCATCAGAAAAGGGGGAGGGGGAGACAGTTCTGAAATAAATAGGGAGAGAGGGGGAGGCAGATCGAAGATGAATGGAGGAGAAGACAGGTGGAGAGGAGTACAAGAGAGTTGCAGTAGGAGATCCCCTGAGGTTTGTCCGGAGGGAGGAGGGTAACTTCTCCCCTTCTCTCCCTATTTATTTCAGAACCCTCTCCCTATCCCCCTCTCTGATGAAGGGTCTAGGCCCGAAACGTCAGCTTTTGTGCTCCTGAGATGCTGCTTGGCCTGCTGTGTTCATCCAGCTCCACACTTTGTTATCTTGGATTCTCCAGCATCTGCAGTTTCCATTATCTCGGTTTTTATTCCAGTTGCTTTTATGATTGCTGCTCTGTGGTTAGTTGGACATCTTTAGCATCAAAATTGTTATGATTCTGAAGTTTGTTTCAGAATGTAAACGCAGAGAGCAGGACTAGGCCAACTAGTCCCTCACTGCTACTGTGTTTCTGAGGAGATTATCTCCGATCTTCTATGTGAACTCTATTTTTTTCAGCCAGTCCCCTATCTTGATTTTGTCTCATCACCAACTTTCAAATTTCAGCACCATCCATAGAATATTTCTGTCTACGAAACTGTTGTACTTCTGTACACATCCTGTAATTTCTAAGTTTCTTTCTTTTATCCCACTCACATGCCTAGTTTGGTTTGATAGGAAAAATCTTTGCATGAGTTTCGGAATTCCAATTATTGATGTACTTATTTATTTGCTTATTTGTGCCAGACATTAACTTGATGCTCTCCCTTTTATTATCACTGCAAGCTTATCCATTGAATATAGTTCAGCACAAAAAAAGGACAGTTACGTAGATTTTAAACAGTGCCCAACATTTGTACTGCACTTAGTAAATTCATGTGAAAATGGAGACGCCACATGGATTGTCCTTGGTATTTGCCTTGTCCATATGCAATATATGGGTGTGAACAAGGTTAAGTATCATTTGCCAGAGTTTGGCACGTTCTCATTCCCTTCCTGCATCTAAACTTGGTTGCAGAAATTTGTTCTTGCATAAATTTTTGAACCAGTGGCAAACTTGCAGACCATTATCTCAACATTTTTTTTATATTTGGATCACTTAGGAAAATAATCATCAAAGGGAAAGCAACACTGATTTCTTTGGTGGATGAAAGGTAACCAGATCCACAGCTGTGAATAAAAGCTTTCTGCCTGGATGAGTGCAACTCATTATTAACCCATTGAGGCAACTTCTGCTAATTTTGTAAGATTCTGTATGTTCGTGCAGCAAGTTTCACTGGCTGGGGAAACTCTTATTGCCCTTTCCAAGTCACCCTTGAGAAGGTAGTGGTGAGCTACTTTCTTGAACCACTGCATTCATCAACTTGGGCTGGGGCAGATGGCCTCGTGGTGTTATCACCAGACTGTTGATCCAGAGACCCAGGTGACTGTTCCATGGACTGGGTTCGAATCCCACCATGGCAAATGGTGGAATGTGAATTCATTACTAATGTGGAATTATGATGTGGAGATGCCAGTGTTGGACTGGAGTGGACAAAGCCAGAAGCCACATGATACCAGGTTATTGTTGAACAGGTTTATTTGAAATCATTGATTGCCTGACAAAGAGACTATGCTGCAAAAGCTTGTGATTTCAGATAAACCTGTTAGACTATAATCTGGTGTCATGTGACTTCTGAATCTGGAATTAAGTCTAATGATGACCATATATCACTGAAGATGGTTGCATATCCTTCAGTAACTCTTGCAATAATGTCCTGGAGCTGGGATAACTGACCTCAAACAACCACAACCATTTTCCTTTGTGCCAGGTATGAGTTCAACCAGCAGGGAGTTCCCTCCCACCCCCCTCAATTCGTATTGAGTTTAGTTTTGCCTGGTCTCCTGTATGCACACTCAATGCAGCCTTGATGTCAACAGCAGTCACTCTCACCTAACCTCTGGAATATTTTGTCCATTTTTGAGTAAACATTGATGATTAGATTCTCTGTTGTTGTAGGCGATCATTGCCTGGCACTTTTATGGTGTGAATGTTACTTACCACTTGTTAATCCATATCGTAGGGTTTTAGTTATACAGCACAGAAACAGACCTTTTGGTCCAACCTGTCAATGCTCACCAGTTATCCTAAGCTGATCTCGTCCCATTTGGCAACATTTTGACCATATCGCTCTGAACACTTGCTACTCGTGTACCCAATCAGATGCCTTTTATATGTTATGATTGTACCTGCTTCCATTATTTCCTCTAGCAGTTCGTTCCATACACACACCAACTGCTGTGTGAAAAAATTGCCCCTCAGGTCCCTTTTAAATCTTTTTCCTCTCATCTTAAACCTATGCCCTTTGTTATCTGAGAAGTTGTGTGTAAGGTATGATTCTGTGTGTGTGTAGTTTGTCAACAAATAGAATCCCGATTAAGATACTCTTATCCAGTGTTAGCCTGTGCCAAAAAGAAGGTCCAGCAAATTGCATTCTTCTTTTCCAGAAACTGAGTTGTATGTTTAGTTAAGCATAAAATGCAACTTTTGGGATCCCTTCCAGACCCTGCTGATGATGAATGTTAGAATAATTTGGGTGGATAATTGCAGGCATCTGACTTAGCTTTTTGCTTAGAAATTACATCAACCTCTTGCCAATCTGAAATAAATAATTCCAGACTGTAGTGAGCTATTAAAGATGTTGGCAACAAGCTTGCAAAGCCCACATCTCATTTCTTTACTTAACCATGAATGGATGTCACCTAGACCAGCAGCCAAATTTATTTTAACATTCCTTATTTGGTCCATTAGGTTATCTTCAACTAATATACCTAAGCAATTTTTACAAGTGATACTAATTGACCATTTAACTCAAGTGCCATTCCTTTGGCGTCTACATGAATCTATCTTGAGATAATTTTAGTGGCCTGACACATTTATTCATGGGGTGTGATTGTCAGTGTTGAGGCCAGCATTTATTACCCATTGGGCAGTTGAGTCAAACACATTGCAGTCATATGTAGGCCATACCAGGTATGGAAGGGAGATTTTATTTCTTAAAGGACTTCAGTGATTCAGATGAATTTTTATGATGCTCAACAGTGTTTACATAATAAAAGTAAAATTCTGTGTATGCTAGAAATCGGAATCAAACACAGAATGCTTTAGAAACTCAGCAGGTCTGGCAGCATCTGTGCAGGGAACAGTGTTATATTTAGAGGCTGATCTGACTCCTCACAATGGAAATGTGTTGGAGAATATTTTATATCTTTGTGACAGAGGCAGATTCCCAGTACAAAAGAGAAATGGATTATAGATGTTGGAAAGAAAAAGATGTAAAATTGAAGTGTGAAAGGAAGAGAATTGGTCCTTCCTACTGAATGCCAAGTAAACTAGACACAAGCAAGACAAAGCTATGGGAGGAGGTGGGGTTATGGAGAATATAAAAAAAATGGAGAACAGTTATAATGTGGAGAGTTTCTGACCTTACTCTGTTTTAACATTAATACCTCAAGGCTGTAAAGCGCCTAAGCAAAAAGTAAGGTGCTGCTTCTTGAGCTTATGTTGTGCTTTGTTGGAACAAGAACAGAAATGTTAGCAAATGATATATTGAAATGGCAAGCTACTGGGAAGTTGGGGCCATTCCAATGGACAGAGCGGACGTGTTCTGTTAAGTGAGTCTTAGACTCTATGTGATCTTGCCAATGTAACGTAGACCACATTATGAGCAGCAAATACAATTGACTAGATTGAAAGGAGTGCAAGTGAAACGCTACTTCACCTGGAAGTGTGCTTGGAGCCTTGGGCAGGAGAGTGAGGAAATGTTGGAAGTGACGGATGTAGTGTTTTCACTGTCACAATTAGGCTAGCTTTTCATTGCATTCCAGTTTCTCCATCTATGCTGGTGGGATTCAAACCCATGTCCAAAACATGACGTTGGAGTTCTGAATTTAAAACTAGAGGGACAGAAACAGGTCTAAAACTGGTCTAGTGATAACTATTACATCACCACCGCCTCCCCTCTGCACTGGTATGCTTATAATAAGTTTTATTGTCTTATGTTTTAAATTGGGAATTCACCTAACTTTGTTTTAATGCTGGTTATTGATTTAATGTGCTGATTTGGCACCTCAGTTCACCTCATTGAGAGCTTGGAATAACTTCAGGCTGATGATCTGTGTTTATTGCCCTATCCTCCACCATGAAAAGACCCCCCCCCCCCCGAAGCTTTTCTGCCTCCTGTGGCTTAAGTATGGGTCTTTTATAATTGCTATTGGAATGACTTTGTAGAAAGTAATAGAATTTGGAATTGACAATAAAAATTCTACCAGTAGGTTCATTATTTCCTTGGAGTTAAAATCTTGTTAAAATAATATACTTTCGCTTCTTCATCCACTCACTGCAGGTAAGTAAAGCCGTAATATTTTGCCACTTTTGATTTCTTTGTCTCCTCCAAAGGAACAGTGATCACTTAGCTCTGACTAGGTTGGTGTGGTAATCGCATAAATGCAGATCCGCACAAGTAGCACAGCCTTGAACAAAAACAAAACTGAGGAAGAGTCATCAGATCCAAAATGTTAACTCTGATTTCTCTTCACAGATATTGCCAGACCTGTTGAGCCTTTTCCAGCAACTTCTGTTTCTGTCCCTCTAGTTTTAAACTCCCCTACCCTAGGGGAAAAAACCCTTTGCTATTCACCTTATCTGTGCCACTCATGATTTTTTAAACCTCTGTATGTCAACCCGAAATTCCTACGTTCCAGGGAAGAAAGATCCCAGCATATCCAACTTCTCCTTTATAACTCAAACTCTCCAGTCCCAGTAACATCCTCGTAAATCTCTTCTGTATCCTTTCCAATTTAAAAACATCCTTCCTACAGCAGAGTGACCAGACTGTACTCAGTACCCCAAAAGTGGCCTCACCATTGTTCTGTCCAGCAGCAGCATTATGTCCCAACTCCTATACTCAGTGCACCAACCAATGAAGGCAAGCATGCTACGCGCCTTCTTCACCACCCTGTCTATCTGAGACATCAATTTCAAGGAACAATGTAATTGCGCCCCTAGGCCTGTTTGTTTGACTACACGTCCCAGGGACCTACCATTAACTGTGTAAGTCCTGTCCTGGTTTGCCTGACCAAAATGCAATGCCTTGCAATTATCTAAATTAAATTACACCTGCCACTCTTCAGCCCATTGGCCCAGCTGATCAAAATTCTGTTGTATTCTGAGATAACGTTCTTCACTGTACAGTACAACATCAATTTAGCTGTCATCTGCAAACTTAATAACCATGCTCCCTATGTTCTCATCCAAATTGTTTACATACGTCACAAACAATAGTGGACCCAGCACCAATCCCTGCGGAACCCCTCTGGACACAGGCTTCCCCTCCAAAAAACAACCTTCTGCCACCATCCTGTTTCCTCCCATCAAGCCAATTTTGTATCCAGTTGGCGAACGTTCCCTGAATCTTACGTGATCTAACTTTTGTTCAGACATGTTATGGCACACTTCTGTGGTAGATGGGACTTGAACCACATGCCATGCTCCAGAGGAGGTGATGCTACCACTGCATTACAAGAGCCTTCTCCCATCAGTTAGTGCTGAAGAGGTCCATTGATAACATGTGATGAATCTAATTAGTTAAAGTGGAATAGAGTTCTTTGTTCGACCAACCAATTAAATGTATTTCCAGTGTCACGAAAACATGTTTGATCAGAGTTTTCATAAAGGAATTTGAAACGCACCTGAGAGAGAATTTGCAGAGCTAAATGGAACAGACCAAGGAGTCTGTTGTCAACTGATTGAATTATTCTTGCAGAGAGCCAGCATGGATACAGTGAGCCAAATGGCCTTCTCCTGTCCATAACCTTTTATTACTGTTTGCTTAAAGAGGATCAAGGTGTACAACACTGCATGGCAATAGAGACCCGCTCTCATAAAATAGATAAGACATTTGCCAGATTTGAATCTGCATCTGTATCTAAGAATTTTGTTACATATCTTAATAGATTCCTTCCTCTGCTTAATCTCATCTTTGGAATGGAACGGTTAAATCAACTCCCTTTTCTTGATGCTCAAATTGAGAAATCTGCTAATGAGCTTTCCAGTACAATCTGCTGCACCTGGTCACTGGTCAATATATGTTTGATACCTTTTGGTTTTGAATGTTGCAGGATCAGTTATATCTGCAACCTTGTGAATTGGGCCCTCGCTAGCTGCTCACCAAGTAAACTTGATGCCTCAGTAGGGCTTTTCAAAATTACCTCATGGAATAATGGCTGCCCCAATCAAATTACTGCTGACTGCATATCATATAACTTGTGGAAGGGATTGAGGCCCTGGTGGTGCTTAGCCTACATTGGATTATGCTGGAAAAGAGACTGAATCTGAAATTGGTGCAAAAGATGACGTTTGCAGATTTCATGCTGCTACTTCAAAGAAAACACATGGATGGTCTGTCCTGACAAATTGCCACCATCAGTTCAAAAAGACATGCTGACCATCACACAAAAATAATGTGGTAGATGAATTTTGGCACTGGCATGATGCCAGGTATATAGGACATTTGTCTCAACAAGTGGTGGATTTTGCTGGGCCAGTGAGCTGACCATATCACAGTGCCATAGTGCTAATGTCACTGGACTAGTAACTTACTATCCCAGGCTAATATCCTGGGATAATAGGTTTGAATTCTATCATAGTAGAAGGTAAAATTTGAATTCCATAAAATGCATGAATGAAAAAAGGTAGCCCAAATGTAACTTTTAGAATAGAATAGAATATCCATTATTGCCACGTGTTCTCAAGTACAGAAGGCCAGGAGAACAGTGAAACGTTTACAATGTTGCCTTTTATGGCGCCATCTTAGGTACAAAATATCTAGATACAAGTTTTAGATATTAAAAGAGGAATATAAAATAAAAAGTAGTTGCATTACTTTAGCGATTCATAGTATCAGTTTGAAATATGACATAGTTAAACAGGTAGATATTACTGTCAGATAAACAAATTACAAATAAACATTACATTGTGCTAGCTGAGTGCAGGGGCTTCCACATGTGGTCAGACCCCAGTCCAACAACTAACCCCACACCAGTTCTCAGCGGCTCCAAGGTAAGTTTCCTGTAGGACTTGATTTTCTCCACACTGGCCTACGCTCCAGGAGTCGATATCCCCTGCACTGGCCTCTATCTGAGTATTTAATGTCCTCCAGGGGAGGAAAACTGCCATTCATAACTGGTCCAGCCTAATTTTTTTAAAACTTCCTCATGGATGTGGGCATCGCTGCGCTGGCCCAGTATCTATTGTCCATGTCCATCCTGAGTTGTTTCGAGAAGGTGATGGTGAATTGCAGTCTCTGAATTCCAAACATTTGGCCCAAAGAAACTGAAGGAACAACAATATATTTCCAAGTCATGATAGTGAGTAACTTGGAGGCGAATTTGTAGATGGTGGTGTTTCCATGTATCTTGTACCCTTTTAGATGGTTTGTGGTTTTTGGCTTGAAAGGTATTGCTTAAGAAGCTTTGCTGAGTTACTCACTGCAGGATTCCTATTCTGACCTGCTCTTGCAGGCACTATATTTGTATGATTGGTCTAGCTTAGTTTCTGGTCGTTGGCACCCTCCAGAATATTCATAGTAGGGGCATCAGCGATGAATGTGATGACTGTTGAATGTGGTTAGATTGGCTCTTAAAGGAGATGGTCATTGCCTGGCATTTGTGTTGCATGAATGTCACTTGACACATTTCAGATCAAGCATAGATATTTATCCAAGTCTTGCTGCGTTTGGACATGGACTCCTACAGTATCTGAGGAATCACAAATGATGTTGAACATTGTGCAATCATCAGCAAACACCCCCACTCTGACTCTATGACAGAGGGAAGGTGGTTGATGAAGCAACTGAAAATGTTTAGGTCTAGGACACCACCCTGAGGAACTCCTGTAGAGATGTCCTGGAGCCAGCTGACCGATCTCCAACAACCCACAATCCCTTTTTTTTTGTGTCCGGTATGACTCCAACCGGCAGAGACTTTTTCCCATGATTCCCTTTGACTTCAGTTTTGCCTGGACTCCTTGATGTCAAATGCAATCAAATGTGACCTTTGATGTTAAGGGCTGTCACTCTGACCTCACTTCTGGAATTCAGCACTTTTGTACATGTTTAAACCAAGGCTGTAATGAAGTCAGGAGCTGAGTGGCCCTGGCAGAACTCAAACTGTGCTTCACTGAGCAGGTGCAGCTTGGTAGCACCATTTTTTTTGCATTTTCCATCACGTTACTGGTGATTGAGATTAGACTCATGGGATGGTAATTAGCTGGATTGGATTTGTCCTGCTTTTTGTGTACAGGACATAGTTGGACAATTTTCCACATTATCGTGTGGATGCCAGTGTTACAACTGTACTGGAAGAGCTTGGCTAGGGCAATGGCAAATTCTGGAGCACTGGTATTCTGTATTATTGCCAAAATTTGTGACGGTCCATTGCCTTTACAGTATCCTGTGCCTTCAACCGTTTCTGGATATCACATAGAATAAATCAAATTAGCTGAAGACTTATGGATGCCGACAACATGGATCATCAAACCAACACTTATGGCTAAAGATTGTTACGACTGCTTCTGCCAGTTTGCACTGATGTGTCTTCCGTCATTGACGATGGGGATATTTATGGAGCCTCTTTCTCCAGTGAGTTGTTTATTTGTCCACCACTTGGATGTGACAGGATTGCAAAGCTTAAATCTGATCTATTGGTTGTGGAATCACTTAGTTCTGTCTGTCACTTGTTGCTCGTGCTGATAGGCATGCATATTGTCTTATTTTAGCTTCACCAGGTCGACTGCTCAATTTTTGGCATGCCCGGTTCTGCCCCTGGCATGTCCTCTGCCACTCTCTATTGAACCAGTGTTGATACAAAGGGCTGATGGTAATGGTTGAGTAGATATATCTGGACTACGATTCTGCTGTTGCTGACAGCCTACAGTGCCTCATGGATATCCAGTCTTGAGTTCCTAGATCTGGCCAATGTTTGCCTCATTTAGTGTGACAATGGTGCCACACAACACAATGTTCTACTTGTGAAGGTGGGACTTCATCTCCACAAGGACTGTGCAATGGTCACTCTTACAGATATATTGGTGCTAGTCTGTGTCTGTGGCAGGAAATGAGGTAACCAATAAGAGGGAGAAACAAACTTGATCTCATCCTCACCAGCCTACCTGTCGCATATGCATCTGATCCTCATGATAAGAATAATCACTTGCCTCTGAACATGAACAATCTGCAAAGGTGAAAGTATATTGTGATATTTGTCATGTCAGTTGTTGAAGAAGAAATTGAGGTGGCAGATGAATTTCATAATAGAAAAAAGGCTGTGACAAAAGAGTATCAGAGATAATGGGAACTGCAGATGCTGGAGATTCCAAGATAATAAAATGTGAGGCTGGATGAACACAGCAGGCCAAGCAGCATCTCAGGAGCACAAAAGCTGACGTTTCGGGCCTAGACCCTTCATCAGATGAAGGGTCTAGGCCCGAAACGTCAGCTTTTGTGCTCCTGAGATGCTGCTTGGCCTGCTGTGTTCATCCAGCCTCACATTTTATTATCTGTGACAAAAGAGTAGATGTTGCTAAAGGATTAAGGCAATCACAGCAACTAGTTTCTAAGCAACATTTGAACCAGTGATCTGTAAAACCTAAGAACAGAGGTAATTTGGCTCAGGATGTATGGGATGGAATGAAGATTCTACATGCAACAGGTGAGGCAATTGAACAGAAATCAAGATTGACTTCAGAAGTAATCCCAGCTTTGGAAATCAACACAGATAGTATTTCAAGTGAACTGAAATAACATTTATTTCCCTTTGCAGAATTTGGGGTTAAATATATAAAAAAGTGACATTTGAGGCAAAGAAAACGTGCACAAAAAGTTAACTGAATGATGGTACTCATCAAATGGAGCCAGTATGTGGAGCATTATTTGTTGCAGAGTATTCTGCAAGTGGCAATTGTAGGACAAGATCCGAAAAGGCCAGCATGTGAGAAGAGAGACAGTGAAAGAATAAGATTTGTGAAGAGGATAAGGTCTTGGAAATTAGCTGAATTACAGGGCTGATGAAGGATAAGAGAAGGTTGATTGGATCTGAGGTAATTAAGAATATCCAAAGGTCTAGCATGAATGCAGATCTGATCATTAGAATGGGAGGTGCAGACTCAGTGTTGATGGTGAGTACTCAGTCATCAAGAATCATGATTTCAGTAGCTCAGTAGTTGATTTATGTTTATGTATTTAGTGCTTCTGTATAACAGATGGTTAAGGTGAAAAATATGAATTCTGTGAAATTAGCAGAAATATTTTTAGAAGCAAGAGTTATGAGTCAAGCTGTTAACACTTAGAGTTAACACAAATAGCAGGTACTTTGGAGTGAAAATATGCACTTGTACCTTACATGTTGGAACAGAAGATTATTGAAGGAAAGCAGCCAGAGTTCAAATTTGGTTTCGTTGTGGCATAATAAATAGGGGCAATCATTCAAAGATGCTAATAAACCTAACCGAAGCTCAAGGAGATGCAAGTAATAGTATTGGAAATGGTATCGGATGCAGCAAATATCGATCCTTGTGTCTCAGAAGCTGCTATGGGTATACACTGGTACACTACTTTGTTGCAGTATAATAACGTACATGCATAAAATTGTGCTATGACTACATGTCAGACTCATTTATACTTGAATATAATGGATTTAAAAATTAAGAGTGAGAAATTGGTTTTTGTATTGGATTTTTTAGGCAATTGAGTGTCCTTTGTAATTGCAAAATGATTACTGCTGCATGATTCTATACTTGTATTGCAAACTGTGTCGCATGCCACCTTGTTACAGGAGTTAGTACAGGCGCACACCATCAGCAGGTCATGGTGTACCTGACACTAATTTCAAAACCGGGCTCCATTCAATGTGACATTCATCAGTACTATTTCAAGACCATTGTCAGGGGTCAGTGTAGTATCTTTGTAGTATCTAGTGCCTCCAGCCATTTCTTGATTCACATGGAGTGAATGAAATTTGCTGAAAACTGGCATCTGTGATGCTCATGATCTCTGGAGGTGGCTGAATTGGATCATCCATTCAGCATTTGTAGCTGGTTGTAAATGCTTCAACCTTATCTTTTGCACTGACGCTTTGCCGAGTCTGTAGGTAGATTTAAGTCACCCGTGATTACTGTAACAACCTTCGTGCATGCATTTCTAATTTCCTAATGATGTCTCCTACTTACCCTATCTTCTGGACACTGATAGACAACTCCCAGTAATGTTTCCACCCCTGTTGCTTCATAGCTCCATCCAGACAGTTACTATATCTATATTTCCTGCCCTAATATCCTTTCTCACTATTGTACTGATTTCGTCTTTCACTAGTAATGTCATCCCACTTCCCTTTCCTTTTTTCCTTGTCTCTCCTAAAGATTGAATAAGCTCGGATTTAATTTTGCAGCATTCTTCACTGTACAGACATGTCCCTGCAATCACAAACTTTTTGTACCCGTTTACAACAATTTTTGCTGACATTAGTTCAATAGTCTTATTTTGAAAACTCCATGCATTCAGATATAGTGCTTTTTATCTTAATGACATTTTTATGCTTTTTATTTGTATTCCATTCCTATTTTCTGATAGCCCTTGCTCTCTCTGTCTCCCTCTTTTGCATTTTTTTTCTATCTTTCATTTCCATCTATGCTTCGCATGCTCTTGTCTCCCTGCTCGGGTTGTCATTGCCCTGCAACTCCACTTACTCCCCACTATACTAGTGAATGTTTTATATGAAAATATTGATTCTAGTCCTGTTGGGATTCAATCATTCAGCTTACACAGAACCCATGTTTCCCAGAATTAGTTCCTATGCCTCCAGAATCTAAATCCCTCCCTTCCATACTCCCTTATGACAAATTTTCACCTAGCTTGTTCTTCTATTCCTGATCTCATTAGCACGTGGTGCTATGAGTAATCCTTCAAGTTACTATGTTTTAATTTAATCCTAGCTCCCTATATTCTGTTTGCAGGATCTCATCTCTCTTTTATCATCGTCATTGGTACTGACATGGACCATGATTTCGCAATGTTCTCCTTCCAACCTGAGAATGTTCTGCAGCTGCATAGTGACATTTTTAACCTAGCAGCAGAGAGGCGACATACAATCCAGGGCTGTCAAGGCTGGGTTGTTGAACATTTTTGATGCTGAGATCGACAGATTTTTAATCAGTGAGGGTATCAACAGTAATGGGGAAAAGACAGCTAGGTGGATTTAAGGATTATCAGATTAGTCAGGATCTCATTACATGGCGAAGCAGACTGTATCAGTTGAATGGTCGACTACTACTTCCAAGTCTTTGGCCTTGGTAGCATGAATGTGGCTGTTGCAGCAATCCCCTGAAAAGCTATCTTTCCCAGTAAATAGAAGCCCAGTTCAAGAGGGAGGTGGCCCCAGTTGACTTCTACACCAACTGCCTGGTGTTATTACTCTGTGCCTGGTGTTTACCCTTTCAGCCTGTGGGTATACCTTGAATTACATGTTATCCACTAAAGTCTTGGTCGTAAGGACAGTTCAGTGGATCCAGAGCCATTTCCAGAGCTGAAACATGGATTTCTAGTGACTGTCACTGGAGACTATTCCTGTATAAATGGTCAGTTTGAAGTCTGGAAGTGTCCCCGAATTTCCACATCACACAGGAGCAATTCACCTGGCTAAGCTGCTATGTTCTGATGTAGTCTTAAATTGATCTTCCCATTTACTTCTCCAAGTTTATAAAGGATATGAAATATATACCAGGACCTCATCATAATCCTCAAGTGTTGAATGGCATAAATCTAAACTAAAGGTTATTCTTCACTTGAATGAATGGACGGTAGAAATACCCAACTAGATTTGATTACCAAGACTACAGTTGTCCCACTTAATTATATTTCTTCTACAATGTCACTCTTAAATACTTTCAAAATCCACCCCTATTGTGCGGCCATTCATTTCCTGGCCTCCTTCACGTTTATCCACATTATAACGCATCGGCCATGTATTTGCCCCCTCAGCTTGTCCAAACCACGCTGAAGCATCTCTGAATCCCGCTCATAGCTCTCCTTCCCACCCAGTTTTATGTTATCTGAGAATTTAGCAAATGGACTTGGATGAAGGGATTTTCATGAAGTGAGATTGGATCAGTTGGGACTATATTCATTTTAGAAGAATGAGGGAAGGAACTCGAAGAAACCTATGAAGTTCTAACCGAATTAGATGGGGTAAATGCAGGAAGAATATTCCTGATTAATCAGAGAGTCCAGAACCAGGGGGTCATAGTTTAAGGATAGACTATTTAGGGCTGAAATAAGGAGAAATTTCTTTACCCGGTAAGCCTATGGAATTTTCTGCCACAGAAAGTGGTTGAGGCCAAAACATGGAATGTTTTCAAGGAAGAGTTAGATGTGGTTCTTGGTGCTTAAGAGGTCAAATGGTTTGGGGAGAAAATGAGAGCAGGGTACTGAGTGGAATAATCAGCCATAATCATATTGAATGGTGGAGCAGACTGGAATGTCCAATTGGTCTACTCCTGTTCCTTTATTTTGTGCTGTTTTGTGTGAAGGTGAGTTGTTAATTTTGCTAATTAAACAAAGTAGGAAAGTAAATTGTGAAGAAGGCAAAAAAAAACTATGAACGCGATAGCTTAAGTGAATGGGCAAAATTTTGGTAAACGAAGCACAATGTGGGAAAATGGGAAATTGTCCCTTTTGGCAGGAAGAATAACAAAAAAGCATGTATCTAAACAATGAGAGATTGCAGAGCCCAGAAGAATGAGGGAAGGAACTCCTAGAAACCTATGAAGTTCTAACAGAATTAGATGGGGTAAATGCATCTGTGTGTCCTAGAGTATGAATTGCGAAAGGTTGGTTAGTGTACAGATACAACAAGTAATAATGAAAATGAATAGAATGTTGTTGTTTAGTGTGAGGGGAATTGATTATGATTCAGTTATACTGGCATTTGTGAGACCATGATAACAAGAACTGCAGATGCTGGAGTCAGAGATTAAAAAAAGTGTGGAGCTGGAGGAATATAGCAGGCCAGGCAGCATCAGAGGAACAGGACGGTTTTGGTTCGGGACGTGTCAGCTTTCCGCTTCCCCTGATGTTGCCTGACCTGCGGTGTTTCTTCAGGTCCACACTTTTTTTATATTTGTGAGCCCATGTTGAGAGCACAGTGAACAGTATTGGTCTACTTATTTAAGGAAGGATGTAAATGTATTTGAAGCAGTTCAGAGAAGATTTACTAGACTAATATCTCTAATAGGCTAGTTTTCTTACAAAGAAAGATTGAACAGGCTAAGGTTGTATCTGCTGGAGTTTAGAAGTGTGAGAGGTGACTTGATTGAAGCATAGAAGATCTTGATGGTCTAGGTGGATGTGCAAAGGGTGTTTCCTTGTGGAAGAATCTAGAACTCATGGTATCTGTTTGCAAATATGGCGTTGCATGTTTAAAGACATCAGATGTGTAGATTTTTTTTAATCATAAAAGATCATGAATTTGTGAAACTCATTTCCTCAAAATATAGTGGAAGCAGAATACTTAGATTTTTTAAGGCACAGGTTCGTACATTATATTATGATGATATTATTGAGTGGTATAACAGACTGAGTGGCCTGCATCATGTAATTCATATGCAAATCATACTCAATTTTATAATGTGCAGTTGATGTTATTTTCTTGCTCTAATAATTTTCAACAGATTTAATCTTCAAGTTTTCAATTTTAGATAGCACAGATCCATTTGAGTATCCTTTATGAAATACCTAATGAATTAAGTGATAAAATGTTTCTGTGTTGAAACACTTAAGATTTAACGTGTTACATTTGATGATTAGATGCCTCATTCAGTTACATATGTGAAAGATCTCGGTGGTTTATTGCTTTATTTCTACTTTGTAAGGTTACAGATATTGCTGATGCCATGATACTGAAGCAGCTTTTTGAAAACCTGTTTCAAAATGGTGTTGTTGTTGTTGCCACGTCCAATAGACCACCTGAAGGTAAGACCAGTAAGAAATGGATTAAATGTGATGCTGATCATTTTGGCAGTGTAGTCTCTCTCTGGTTGAGCATTGTTGCACACATTAACAACTCCATTGATCATGCTTTTTAAATCCATAGTAGTTGATGAGACGCGAGCTGTTGGTCAGACGAGTTAGAGAGGTTGGGACAGAAAATGGGGGTGGAGGGGAGCAATGTGTGGCATTGTAGTAGGTTCATTCTAGAAGTTAATTGCAAAAGTGTAATTCTGGAGGTTGGCAGTGCAATTTCCATTTATTCCTTGACAATGGAATGCAGAAATGAAGATGGGTAAGAGTAGCCTGAATGATTCATACTGTTTGAAGGAGAAAAGAAATTCACTTTGACACTCGTTTAACCTTCCTAAATGTTGTCACATAACTATCAGCTTAACTTGTTGCTTTAGGGCAATTGAAATTGCAACCTTTTCTACTTACTTGCCTTTTTCAAGTTAATATTTGGGTCACTATTTATATCTTTAGCTAATTTTTAATGAATCCAAGAGTTTTTCCTGCTCTGTACTGAGATAAACTTTACACTTAAATGCATTTGTGTGTGCTGGAAAAAAAAACTAAATCAGGTTAAGTCTTCATCAAGCTTTTATTGTACTCCAAAACCTGCAGTAATATTTTCTTGATCAGTAATCTTTTATGCTTCTGTTGAGAGTACCCCAGGCAGACTCGCATAATGAATAGCATTCAGGAGCTGTCAAGCCTTCCTCCCACATATAAACCTTATCCAACCTTGGTGAACAAGTTTCATAAAATTTTGGCAACATAATATAATTTATGGATGTAAAGATTCAAGAATAAGTTTAATTCTATGGGAGATATAGTTGTGGAAATCTTTATCTATCCTAATTATTGACATATCTGACCTGTGATAGAATCAGGGGTTAGCATTCCAGGGGTGGCCCCAGTGAAGATAGTGAGCCTGACCTTAGTTTTTTTTTTAGTAAAGCTTTTGCAGGAATTTAAGACCTGTAGGCTTTGCTTTCTGAATGTTATTAATGGCTTATAACTTTATCGCCATAATTTGGTCCTGAAGGAGGCTGTATATTTTAAGCTATATAATTTGGCTTCTATTATTGACTATATTTACAGGGTCATAGAATTGTACAAAACAGAAACAGACTCTTCGGTCCACCTGGTCCATGCTAAACAGATATCCTAAATTAATCCAGTCCTGTTTGGCCCATATCCTTCTCAACTGTTCCTATTCATGTACCCATCCAGATAACTTCTAAATGTTGTAATTGTACCAGCCTCCACCACTTTCTCTGGCAGCTCATTCCATACAGACACCACCCTCTACCTGAAGACGTTGCCCCTTAAGTCCCTTTTAAATCTTTCCCCTCTTAAATTAAACCTTTGCCGTTGAGTTTGGACTCCCCTACCCTGGGCAAAAGACCTTGTCTATTTACCTTGTCCATGCGCCTCATGATTTTTTTTAAACCACGATAAGGTCATCCCCTGTCCTCTAATGTTGGAGGGAAAATACAAGAACAAGGAACAAAGAAATTACAGCACAGGAACAGGCCCTTCGGCTCTCCAAGCCTACACCGATTCAGATCCTCCAGCTAAACCAGTTGCCTATTTTCTAAGGATCTCTATCCCTCTGCTCCCTGTCATTCATATATCTGTCTAGATACGTCTTAAATGACGCTATCGGGCCCGCCTCTACCACCTCCGCTGGCAATGCGTTCCAGGCACCCACCACCCTCTGCGTAAAGAACTTCCCACGCATATCTCCCTTACATTTTTCCCCTCTCACCTTGAAATCTCAACCCTAGTAATTGAGTCCTTCATTCTAGGGAAAAAGCTTCTTGCTATCCACCCTGTCTATATCCCTCATGATTTTGTAGACCTCAATCAGGTCAACCTCCATCTTTCTAATGTAAATAATCCTAATCTACTCAATCTCTTTTCATAGCTAGCAATGTCCAAACCAGGCAACATCCTGGTGAACCTCCTCTGCACCCTCTCCAAAGCATCCACATCCTTTTAGTGATGTGGTGACCAGAACTGTACGCAGTATTCCAAATGTAGTCGAACCATAGTCCTATACAACTGTAACATGACCTGCCAACTCTTGTAATCAGTACCTTGTCCGATGAATGAAAGCATGCCATATGCCTTCTTGACCACACTATCAACCTTCATTGCCACCTTCAGGGTACAATGGACCTAAACACCCAGATCTCTCTGTGCATCACATTTCACCATATAGTTTACTCTTGAATTAAATCTTCCAAAATGCATCACCATGCATTTGCCTGGATTGAACTCCATCTGCCATTTCTCCACCCAACTCTCCAATCTATCTATATTCTGCTGCATTCTCCGACAGTCCCCTTCACTATCTGCTACTCCACCAATCTTGGTGTCATCTGCAAACTTGCTAATCAGACCATCTATACCTTCCTCCAGATCATTTGTGTATACCACAAACAACAGTGGTCCCAACCCGGATCCCTATGGAACACCGCTGGTCACAGTTCTCCATTTTGAGAAACTCCCTTCCACTACAACGCTCTGTCTCCTGTTGCCCAGCCAGTTCTCAGTCCATCTAGATAGTACGCTCTGGACCCCACTTTCTCCATCAGCCTACCGTGGGGAACCTTATCAGACAACTTACTGAAGTCCATGTATATGACATTTACAGCCCTTCCCTCGTCTATCAACTTTGTCACTTCCTCAAAAAATTTTATCAAGTCGTTAAGATATGACCTCCCCTGCACAAAACCATGCTGCCTATCACTAATAAGCCCATTTTCTTTCAAATGTAAATAGACCATATCCCTTAGTATCTTCTCCAGCAGCTTCCCCAACATTGACGTCAGGCTCACCGGTCCATAATTACCTGGACTATCCTTGCTATCTTTCTTAAACAAGGGACAACATTAGCAATTCTCCAGTCTTCCGGGACCTCACCCATGCTCAAGGATGCTGCAAAGATATCTGTTAAGGCCCCAGCTATTTCCTCTCTTGCTGCCCACAGTAATCTCGGATAGATCCCATCCAGACTTAGGGACTTGTCGACCCTAATGCCTTTTAGAATATCCAACACTCCCCACCCCCCCCCCCCCCCCCCCCACCCCCCGGCCGCCTTATACCAACTTGACCGGGAATAATCAAACCTCAACCCTAACCTCAACATCTGCCATGTCCCTCTCCTCAGTGAATACCGATGCAAAATACTTATTAAGAATCTCACTCATTTTCTCTGACTCCTCACATAACTTCCCTGCTTTGCCCTCAAGTGGGCCAACCCTTTCTCTAGTTACCCTCTAGCTTCTTACGTTTGAATAAAAGGCTTTGGGATTTTCCTTAACCCTGTTTGCTGAAGATATTTCATGACCCCTTTTAGCCGCCTTAATTCCTCGTTTCAGATTGGTCCTACTTTCCCAATTATTCTTCCAAAGCTTCATATGTTTTCAGTCACCTAGACCTTATTTATGCTTCCTTTTTCCTCATTGCTAGTCTCACAATTTCACCTGTGATCCATGGTTCCCTAATCTTGTCCTTTCTATTCCTAATTGTCACAGAGACATCTCTGTCCTGCACTCTAATCAACCTCTCTCTAAAAGCCTCCTACATATCAAATATGGATTTACCCTCAAACAGCTCCTCCCAATCCACATTCCCCAGCTCCTGTCGAATTTTGCTATAGTTGGCCTTCCCCCAATTTAGCAGTCTTCCTTTAGGACCACCCTTGCCTTTGTCCATCAGTATTCCAAGACTTATGGAATTGTGATCACTATTCCCAAAGTAATCCCCTACTGAAACTTCAGCCATCTGGCCGGGCTCATTCCCCAACACCAGGCCCAGTATGGCCTCTTCCTGAGTTGGACTATTTGCATATTGTTCTAGAAAACCCTCCTGGATGCCCCTTACAAATTCTGCTCCATCTAAACCCCGAACACTAAATGAATCCCAGTCAATGTTGGGAAAATTAAAATCTCCCACCACCACCACCCTGTTGCTCCTACACCTTTCCATAATCTGTCTACATATTTGTATCTCTATCTCACGCATCTGTTGGGAGGCCTGTAGTACAGCCCCAACATTGTTACCGCACCCTTCCTATTTCTGAGCTCTGCCCATATTGCCTCACTGCTCGAGTCCTCCACAGTGCCCTCCTTCAACACAGCTGTGATATCCTCTTCGACCAGTAATGCAACTCCTCCACCCCTTTTACCTCCCTCTCTATCCTGCCTGAAGCATCAATGTCCTGTGATATTTAGTTGTCAATTTAGTTGTCTCTTCCCTCAACCATGTCTCCGTAATAGCAATAACATCATACTCCCAGGTACTAATCCAAGCCGTAAGTTCATCTGCCTTATCTACTACACTTGTTGCATTAAAATAAATGCACCTCAGACCACCTGTCCCTTTGCGTTCGTTATCTGCTCCCTGCCTACTCTTCCCCTTAGTCACACTCACTTCATAATCTAGTTCCTTACAGGCTTTAGTTACAATCTCCTTACTGTCCACTAACCACCTCATTTGGTTCCCATCCCCCTGCTACATTAGTTTAAACCCTCCCCAACAGTGTTAGCAAAAGCAGCCCCTAGGACATTGGTTCCAGTCCTGCCCTGGTGTGGACTGTCCCATTTGTAATAGTTCCACCTCCCCCAGAACCAGTCCCAATGCCCCAAAAATCTGAACCCCTCGCTCCTGCACCATTTGTCAAGGCACTCATTTATCTTGCCTTTTCTTTCATTTTCACTCTAACTATCATGTGGCACGGGTAGCAATCCTGAGATTACTACCTCTGAGGTCCTACTTTTTAATTTGGCTCCTAACTCTCTAAATTCTGCTGGTAGGACCTCATCCTGTTTTCTTTTTACGTATATCATTGGTGCCTATATGCACCACGACAGCTGGCTATTCACCCTCCCCCTTCAGAATGTCCTGCAGTCAATCTGAGACATCCCTGACCCGTACACCTGGGAGGCAACATACCATTCGGGAGAATAAGATAATAAAATGTGAGGCTGGATGAACACAGCAGGCCAAGCAGCATCTCAGGAGCACAAAAGCTGACGTTTCGGGCCTAGACCCTTCATCAGAGAGGGGGATGGGGAGAGGGAACTGGAATAAATAGGGAGAGAGGGGGAGGCGGACCGAAGATGGAGAGTAAAGAAGATAGGTGGAGAGAGTATAGGTGGGGTGGTAGGGAGGGGATAGGTCAGTCCAGGGAAGACGGACAGGTCAAGGAGGTGGGATGAGGTTAGTAGGTAGATGGGGGTGCGGCTTGGGGTGGGAGGAAGGGATGGGTGAGAGGAAGAACCGGTTAGGGAGGCAGAGACAGGTTGGACTGGTTTTGGGATGCAGTGGGTGGGGGGGGGGAAGAGCTGGGCTGGTTGTGTGGTGCAGTGGGGGGAGGGGACGAACTGGGCTGGTTTAGGGATGCGGTGGGGGAAGGGGAGATTTTGAAACTGGTGAAGTCCACATTGATACCATTAGGCTGCAGGGTTCCCAGGTGGAACATGAGTTGCTGTTCCTGCAACCTTCGGGTGGCATCATTGTGGCAGTGCAGGAGGCCCATGATGGACATGTCATCTAGAGAAAGGGAGGGGGAGTGGAAATGGTTTGCGACTGGGAGGTGCAGTTGTTTGTTGCGAGCTGAGCGGAGGTGTTCTGCAAAGCGGTCTCCAAGCCTCCGCTTGGTTTCCCCAATGTAGAGGAAGCTGCACCGGGTACAACGGATGCAGTATACCACATTGGCAGATGTGCAGGTGAACCTCAGCTTAATGTGGAATGTCATCTTGGGGCCTGGGATAGGGGTGAGGGAGGAGGTGTGGGGGCAAGTGTAGCATTTCCTGCGGTTGCAGGGGAAGGTGCCGGGTGAGGTGTCGGGAGTCTCTTTTTCGACCTCAGAACCGCCTACGTACTCCCCTTACATTTGAATCCCCTATGACTATAGCCTTTCCACTTTTTTCCTGACCTTCAGTACAGCAGAGCCAGCCAGGGTTGCATGAGCCTGGCTACTGCTGCCTTCTCTTGGTGAGCCATCTCCCTCAACAGTATCCAAAAAGTTGAACGTGCTATCCACAACTTCCTCAGCATCGCGGATGCTCCAAAGTGAGTCCATCTGCAGCTCCAGAGCCATCATGCGGTGTAACAAGAGCAGCAGCTGGACACCATTCTTGCACGTCTCAGTGTCAGGGACATCGGCTGTGTCCCTAAGCTCCCACATTGAGCAGAAAGAGCATAACATGGGTCTGGGATCTCCTGCCATTTTTACTTTTATGCTTAACTTAGTCCTACTATAATATCAAATACTATTTAAATGAAATGAAAAATGTTTGTACCAAATCACTCCACTTACCAGCACACAATTTTAAAAAAAGAAAAAGAAAAACACTTTTCTTATCAACCAGAGACTTTTTTTTTGATCAGAGGAGGGAGGGTGGGGGGGGGGGGGGGGGGGGGGGGGGCGGGTGGGGAGATACAACACGTGTAGTGTCTCGGGTTTAGCCACTGCCCAAATATATCGCTCAACTTCCGAGAGCTCAATTCGACCGGTCCTGCAAAGCTTCGCTGCTGAAATGAGGAACTTACCTCCCAGCAGGCCCCTGTTCCTCGCTCTCACTGCTCCCACTGCTGCTGCTGCAATAAATGGAGGCCACTAATTGCACGAGGTAAGTTTTTAAACTGGGAAACATACCTCCCGGCAGACCCCTGGTCCTCGCTGTCGCTGCTTAATAGCCCCCAAACTGTTCAACCGCTCCCTGTAGCTCAAACCCTATTTCGCAATGAAGTTTCAAAAATGTACAGGTTCATTACTGGATTTGAGGTTGCAGTGATAAGATCGTGTCTGCTTCCAGATTGCAGCCACCCTTGTGTCTGGCTTAATTCTGCTGTGCATGTTCCAATCTCATTTGCTATACAGCATTGTTCATGGGACCTTCAATTCTGCAGCTTCTGCCACCTAGCATTGCCATTCAGTCTGTTTTTCTGGAGCTTGATGACTTCATTGTTAGCTTACAGTTGATTGAGCGTTGACAGTCCTTCAGTACACTATTTAAAGTACCTGTTAATCATATGAGATCGACAGTGAATCTTGGTTGGCTACTGCTTCATAGTATGGATCATTGCAGCTGATCCTGTTACTCTGGCACAGAGCCATTTTGAGCAGGATGTGCTGGGTAACAATTGAGACAGAACCTATTTCTGTTCCTTGTAATATTTCTTAAATGGTGAATTCTACAGCATTGTAAAAACACAAAGTACCATTTAATTTTAGTGAAACTAGCAAATGGTTATATCCATGAAAATTTACTGGCTAGAATTTTCTTCCTTTTTCTTTGACACTTTATAACTCTTCTTGCGAGGATGGGCATTCCTTGGTGACATGTTGCCTGCAAATGCTGGTTACCATCTTTGTCACTCCAAAATGACTATTCTTCAAAAGTAAGTATGGCAGGATGTATGTCTTCACTGGATAGAACAGGTGAGAACAATACTATCCTCATCAGACATTCATGTACAGGTTCTTTCTCCCATTCTGCTCTACCTTCCTATTTCCCCCAGTCCAGCCACCCACTCGCCTCTCATTCCCAAAATAATGGCACTGGGATCAATCACACTCAGACTGAGATTAATAAAGCATGAGCTCAGCAATAAATATTAAACCAGGGCCTGAGCATGTTTCAGTTCTGGTTCAGTTTTTCTAACCATGTGAGATTGTGGAATGGTTAGGGGTAGGCCCGAATAAAACATTCAAGTGGCATTAATGGTCCATACTTCTGAGCTACTTTGTCATTTAGATCAATTATGATACTTCAGTAAAATGTGATGATAGTAGTGAGTTAACCTGATTCTTGCCACTAAGCCAGTTTTTAAAGAATTCGAACACTCTGTGCTAAAGAGACAGATGTACCAACAACTATTCATGCATACCTGTAAATGTATATTAACCATGAAAGTTGTCTCTTACATACAACTTGAATCTGTTTATCATAATTTATTTTAAAAGTGTTCTGCTGGACTATCCCACTTATTTGAGTAGTGGCAGCACCAGGCATTTACATGGTCCTTGTGTAAAAACAAACCTTTTATCTCTCTTTCAAAGTTAACTTGTGTCACAAGTCTACATTGTAGACACTTCTACTTCAGATGGTCTGGACTTTGTGCTCATGTTCACATAATAACTGTCACTGATCAATAAAATGAACTTGCTGTACTGCTCAAGCAGGAATCAATTTTGTGTCTTTGGTCTTGTTATTATCTGCTATTGTTGGGGGGATGTGTTTGCCAAAGTAAAAAAAGAAATGCTATTATCAAGCTAAGTAGCAAAGCTAATACCAATTTTCTCTTTCAGACCTCTATAAAAGTGGGCTTCAGAGGGCTAACTTTGTGCCATTCATTGCTGTCCTGAAGGTAAAGGAAGTCATGTTTTGATGTTTTTCTCTCTGACTGTAATATTGATAATCAGGGTTTACACAGGTTCCTTTGATCTTGCCTTCAAGGAGAATGCAGCTAATAATTACTCCACCAATGCTGATAATGGAATTGCTATTCGAAAAGCAGAATCGAACAATGACAGGTTCTTAGATTTTTGAGTGGGCACACTGCAACTGGATAGCTTGTGTTTTTTCCTTAACTCTGTGATTGCCACAGGCAGTTTTGAAAAAAGAAATGTGCAAGGGTATTTTGTGGAGGAATCTTGCAGGTGTGATGTTAAGGAGAGAAAAAAATGTACTTGTGTAGACAACATCTGAATGGAGTTTTGAATCAGTGTGTACACTGCTTAAGTACATTAATTATGTTCCAACCATTGTTGAGAGACCTATTCTTTTAAACACAGACTTTGTAGTGGGTTTGGCATGATTATTAGGGAAGTGGTTAAACTTCTAGACAGCTTACTGGACTTATGTGATTGTTCCTGTTAAGGCAGGATTTTAATCTCTGAATAGTGAAGAGAAATTGAATTTTGGGTTTTTTTTTGTTGTCTTAGGCACAACTCTAAGTTTAACATTTTTTGTTTTTGAAAGAACATTTGTAGCTTCTCACAGTTTGATTCTTAGTCATTCTGTATACAAAATGTTACACTTTATTTGTTACATTTTATAGAAGAAGCTGCAAGCCAGCAGAAAGACTATGGATGCGGGTTGGTGTCTGAAAGTTTCCTGACACCATATCTGACAACCATGTTTATAATACATTTTTCAGCAATCTTTTTCATACTAAGACACAAAAAAATCATTGCTTCTATCGCACATATTCAGCTCATTCTCCTCATCGTTTACTTGAATGATTTCTACTTAGGAATTGGAGGGCCATTGTCAAAAGCCGTTGATGATGTCTGTTTGGTTGATATTGCTAACATTGTGAAAGACAGCATCAAGATGCACAAAGATAAATGGTTTTAGAGTGATTAAGATCATAAGGTGGTAGAGGAGAAGGATTTAGACTATTCAGCCCATCGAGTCTGTTCTGCCATTCAATCACGGCTGATATGTTTCTCAACCTTATTCTACCTTCTCCCCATAACCCCATTAGATGACATCAACTTTTGTGAGGCAAATTATGATACATAATGAGAATTAAGGAGACTATTTTTTTGGTGGAAGATTAGAATCCAGATTGGGTAAAGCAATAGAGAGAACACAGATACATCAACCACTGAAAGTAGTAATGCAGGATAAGGCCATCCAAATTGAAGCTTTCATTTCTGGAGGTTCAAAGCTCAAAAGAAAGAAGGTAATGCTCAGTTGAAGTAGAATCAAGGTGAGATCATGTGCAATACTGAGTGGTTTTGTTATCAATATCACAAAAAGGGATATTGAAACAGGGGAGTGGAATAAAGATGTGCAAAGATGTTACCAGAATTGAAAAGCAGAAGGGATGAAACTAGTCAAGTAGAGGTGTAGCATTAGTATCACTGGACTAGTAATCCAGAGACCCATGCTAAAGCTCTGGGAGCATTGGTGTGAATCCAGCCATTTTGTGAAATTCAAATTCAATTAATAAAGCTTGAACTGAAATCTAGTTTCATGGTGATCATGGAACCTGTGTTGATTGTGGTAAAATCCGGTTTAATAATGTCCTTTTAAGGAAGAAGTATCTGCTACCAGGCCTGGCCACCATAACACTGTAGGTGTCTCTTAACAGCCCTCTGAAATGGCTGAGCAAGCCACCAGTTATAGCAGACAGCTACAAAGTGTTATACTAGACTACCAAGGCAGTGGAAATAACAGTAGCACACTCAACTCTGTTGGCCCTGTAAAGTCCTTGCTAACCTTTGCCAAAATTGGGAGAGCTACCCCATTAGACAAGCAGACCAATGCCTGTAATATTCATACCCTACAGACCAAGTCCCAGATGCCACCATCACTATCCACCAGAAGTTTTGGCACAGTGGTATACAGTTGCGTGGGAATGGCTATCGGAGTCCTCAATATTGATTCTGGACACCATGCAGTTTCATTTCATCAGATGAAATATGGGTAAGAAAACATTCTTAGCCAATGAATTAGTTCTCCTCCATGTTGAGCAACATCTGGAGGGCAAACAAGGGCACAAAATACTGTGGATGAGGGACAGCAGTGTTCATGACCAAGAATGGTTCGTTAGCGCCATTGCCAACAGTTGGCCAAGACCAATGGGCACAGTTCCTAGACTGGCTCTGTGTCAGATGTTGAGTGAACCATCTTCAGCTGCTTCTGCAGTGAACTTCCCTCCATCTTAAGATCAGAAATTAAGATCGTCACTGATGATTGCATGATGTTCAACATCATTTGTGACTCCACAGATACTGAAGCAGCCCATGTTCAAATGCAGCAAGACCAAGACAATATCCGGCCTTGGCTAACATGTGGCAAGTAATATGCATGCCATTACCATCTTCAACAAGAATGAAACTAACCATCCCTTGACATTCAATGTCATTGCCATTATTGAATCAACATTCTGGTGATTACCATTGACCAGAAACTTAACTGAACTAGCCATACAAATACTGTGACTATGAGAGAAGATCAAAAGCTAGGAATACCACACCAATAACTCACTTCCTGACTCCCCAGATCGTGTCCACCATCTATAAGGCATAAGTCAGGAGTGTGAACATAGAACATTACAGCACAATACAGGCCCTTCGGCCCTCGATGTTGTGCCGACCTGTCATACCGATCTCAAGCCCATCTAACCTACACTATAACATGTACGTCCATATGCTTGTCCAATGACTACTGAAATGTACCTAAAGTTGGCGAATCTACTACCGTTGCGGGCAAAGCGTTCCATTCCCTTACTACTCTCCGAGTAAAGAAACTACCTCTGACATCTGTCCTATATCTTTCACCCCTCAATTTAAAGCTATGCCCCCTTGTGCTTGCCGTCACCATCCTAGGAAAAAGGCTCTCCCTGTCCACCCTATCTAACCCTCTGATTATTTTATATGTTTCAGTCAAGTCACCTCTCAACCTCCCTTCTCTCTGATGAAAACAGCCTCAAGTCCCTCAGCCTTTCCTCATAAGACCTTCCCTCCATACCAGGCAACATCCTAGTAAATCTCCTCTGCACCCTTTCCAAAGCTTCCACATCCTTCTTATAATGCGGTGACCAGAACTGTACACAATACTCCAAGTGCGGCCGCACCAGAGTTTTGTACAGCTGCAGCATAACCTCTTGGTTCTGGAACTCGATCCCTCTATTAATAATAGCTAAAACACTGTATGCCTTCTTAACAGCCCTGTCAACCTGGGTGGCAACTTTCAATGATCTGTGTACATGGACACTGAGATCTCTCTGCTCATCTACGCTGCTAAGAATCTTATCATTAGCCCAGTACTTTACCTCCTGGTTACTCCTACCAAAGTGCATCACCTCACACTTGTCTGCATTAAACTCCATTTGCCACCTCTCAGCCCAGCTCTGCAGCTTATCTATGTCTCTCTGCAACCTACAGCATCCTTTGTCACTATCCACAACTCCACCGACCTTAGTGTCGTCTGCAAATTTACTAACCCATCCTTCTACGCCCTCATCCAGGTCATTTATAAAAATGACAAACAGCAGTGGACCCAACACCGACCCTTGCGGTACACCACTAGTATCTGTTCTCCAGGATGAACATTTCCCATCAACTACCACCCTCTGTCTTCTTTAAGCAAGCCAATTTCCGATCCAAACTGCAATATCTCCCACAATTCCATTCCTCCGCATTTTGTACAATAGCCTATTGTGGGGAACCTTATCGAACGCCTTGCTGAAATCCATATACACCACATCAACCGGTTTACTCTCATCTACCTGTTTGGTCACCTTCTCAAAGAGTATGTTGGAATACTCCCCATGTGCCTGGATGAGTGCAGCTCCAACAATAATCAAGAAGCTTGACATCACCCAGGACAAAGCAGCGTACTTGTTTGGCATTGCATCGCAAGCATCCATCCGCCACCGATACACTGCACAGCAGTGTGTACTATCTATAAGGTGCACTGCAGAAATTCACCAAGGATCATCCTCAGACAGAACCTTCCAAACCCTCAAGTGCCAGGCAATGATTGCTTCCAGTGCATAAAACCCAACCATCTTTGCTTGACATTCAATGGCATTATCATTGCTGAACATCCACTCTCAATATCCTGGAAGTTATAATTGTCTAGAAGCTGAATTGACCACTATATAAATACTTTGGCTATGAGAATGGGTCAGATGCTGGGAATTCTCTGGTAAGTAAATCAACTTGACTGCTCAAAATCTGTCGACAGACATGAGGCGTATAATAGAACAGTGCCCCCACCCAACCGCATTTAACTGGATGAGTGAGTTTGAACAACCATGAAAAGCAGCACAGGATAGGATGTCAGCAAATGAAGGGCAAGTCCCTCCTATGTATTACACTAAAAGGCTTCTTGTAGTATGGCACTGAGTAAATGGTGAGATACAGCCTGTGAGCATTGTCAGCAATGGATTGTCAAGAATAAACTCCCAAAGAGGGGAGACACATCAAACAGGTGTCCTCCTTTCACCTAGAGTTTCAGTGTTCTATTCCTGTACATCTTTCACTCGGTTCCATAAAATACAAAACCTGTCCAAGGAAATGTTGAAACCTAAGATTAAAACCTTTTGTGATATTGAAACAACAATACAGTAAAAGCCAGCATGCTTATTTCATCCCCTGCCCCAAATTGTATCTATCACAATCTGTTTAGTGGAAAGTAAAATCAGTGTGTCACAATCTTGTTCATTTTTACGGTATATTTTTGTACATCTGAAATAAACAGCCTGCCTGTATCCTTTATAAGGAATCTATCATACATACGATTTTTAAAAAGCTGCAGGAGTCTTGCATCAATTTGAAAAACTTAAATTTGGTTGAAATGGACCAATCAATCTCCCAGGGTGTAATTTTAAAAAATGAGACAAAAGTGAAATAACCGTAACAATAAATTAAAATCAAGAACACTAAATGTTCCTGTCTTTCAGTTGATCCTTTTATTAATCAGTAAAGGCAAAACATTCAAAATTATAAATATTTCTCTCTATGACTCACATCCTAAGTTACCAAATCAAGCAACTAACTTGATAGTATGACGTAATTTCGGAATTCACAACATATTGGTCTTACTGTGGATAGCTAGGACTGAAACTTTGATCATGTGACCGCTGTGATTCCGTTACCGTCGTGAACAAACATAACCATTGCGTTGTACGGGAGAACACTGACCTCTGTTGTCATTTGTTGAGCTTTAAAACATTTAATTTTGTAAAAGGTCGTTCCCAATAGATAATATGAGCCATACTGTTCACATAGCACTTAGCTAATGGACACTGAGATTTTTACACAATTTTTCCTTGCAGGCTTCTTAATAGATAGATTGATGCTTCTTAGTACTTTTGCTACTTGAATATCTCTGTTCCATTAACAAGCATCATTCCAATAGCAAATGGCGTGAGCAATTAACCATCCTCTTAGAGTCATCTGCCTGGAAGCTTAAATTGAGTTGTCAGATTGCAGCCTTATAAGACTTTGACCCTACAACAGCCTTTTATAAGCTACAATGACCCAAAGACCAACCTGTGAGGTCAGTACTGTGACCTTTGTGCGGCTGTCACCTGAGCTGAGTACTGGGGTTAATCTGCTGCCGACATATTTGCTTATCAATTGACTTTGCAGTGCAGAGTCTGTCCACTGATGTCAATTTAATTCTTAGCTGTTCATGACAAGTTCTGTGTCTTTGCCACATTTTTTGCATCAATTTTTAAAAATATGCCTTTGCTCCTCACTTTTAAAAGTATGTAAGACTTAGTTGGTAATGCACAATTAGGCCCATATCAACAGTGTATTCTTTAAGTTTCTAGTGAAGGTCTTGCTATAACCAAGCCTTGCCCACTAACTCCCATTCTAGTTGAAAGGATCGGGGCCCATAATGAAACTAATAAATTTCCTCTGTTTTTGGTGTACTGATGTAATGCCGAATCAAGTTTTCTGTTTTTAATCCCAGGGCAATTAGTATAGTCATTGGGATTTTTAAGTTCTTTGTTACAGGCCACCTCGGAGGTCTGCAGAGAAGAACCCTAATCCAATAAACGTCTCATTTAGATCATGAAAAGAAAGACTAAGGAGAAGCCCCACAGGAGAGGTCGTTTCCACTGCCTCTAAGCAGCAACACTATGGGGAACTGTCAAATTAACCAGGAGGTCCCCATATTTAACATGCATTTTCTGTTGAAACTAATAATAGAATAATTATTTAATGCAGGTAGAACCTTTATAACAGGCCATAAAAGAAATAATAATTGTCCTCCAAAGAACTTGCCATTATGTTAGCTGTCTTGCAAAAGGCATGGGGGAGGGTGTGAGAAATGCAAGTAATAAATAGCTCTGGCTGAAGTTGGTCACAGAAAAAAGAATTGATAATTAGATGTAATTAGGGTGTATGAATCGTTGTCTTCTGTTTTGGGAATGAATAAATTTGGAAGAAAAAACCCTTGTGGTGAAAATGCTTTGATGTAAGAAGAGTAGTTGTGGCTTGGCAGCATAAAGGCAGTGTTTTATACTTTTTGCATAATAGCTGTAACACAGAAATGGTGAAAGGACTATAGCCCCCTATTTGCTTTAGACCAAGTGCTTTGAGGTTGGTTGATTCTTTTCAAACAAAAAGCATCAAAAGTTTTCAGCTGTTGGTAATGAGGAGTAGACCTCAACACAGCTGAAGGAGTGAGTTATCTCTAGTTTCTCCCTCTGGATTGAACAATAACAGATCAAAAAAATTGAACTCGCGTCTTAATAATGATTGAGGCGCAAGGTAGAGTTTGTAGGTTGGAAAAGTGTTATAACTTGACTTTTTACAGGCTGTGGTGTTGCATGTAGTAAAGCAGCATGCAAATATGACTTATAAAAGAAAGTACAAGTGCTGTTCACAGATGTAAACCTGTTCCTGTTTTGTTGCTGATGGTGGGTTGGACATTCTCGCTGGAGATGATGATTTTATTGCAAAAAAAAACAAATGCACATCACGCTGCTATTTTGGCTTCTTCCTGAGTGATCACTGTGTATAAAATGGAAAATAACTACAGAGGGTTGTTCCAGCACTGTTTAGAATTGGTTCCTTGTGCAAACATAGCAACTGAGAACTACTAATTCTTCCCCTGGTTTTACTAATTTGCTGTTGTTTCTGTTCATGTTTTGCCTATCAACGACAAGGGAATAAAGGTTTGTTACAGGACTTCTAGAAGGAACTGTGTTTCAAATTTACAGCAATATGTTCGATTTTAAAAGCTTGTAGATTGACATATCTGTTTCAAAATTAATAAGATAATTAAACTGTAAAGGTTTCTTCAGTATTGCGCAACGACAGTCAGCCTATTTTGTTTTATCATTGAACCCTCTGATCCTATATTCAGCTTGGTTACAGATTAAAGCTGAAAAGTTTCTGGGGAAAAGGCATTCAATTAAGCCCAAATGAGGTAAAAAGTTGGATGCTAGATTAAACTGATTTTCTCTCTGTCCGTTGTGGTGTTGGTTTATAATTTCAGTACATTTTAACATTCAAAGGAAGTGCTTTCAAAATGGGGTTTAATTTCTTATAATGCCACACTTGTTTGTTGTTCCCATGTGTATGCATAATCTACTAGAGGTGTTTAAGATGATGAGCTAATTGATAGGAAACTATTTTTTTCTGGCGTGGGTGTCAAGGGCATAACCTCAAAGTTAGAGCTAAGCTATTCAGTGGCGATGTTGGGAGTACTTCTTCACATAGGGGTTGTAGAAATGTGGAACTCTGTCCCCCAAAAACCAGTTGTGGCTGGGTGTTAATTGAAAATTGCAAAACTGAGATTAAAGTGCTCTAGCCTAACATAAATGTCGTGGATTTAAGATGATCTAATTGCTTGGGGAACAAGTTTAAAGGAATGATTTGCTCTTGATTCAATATTCCTCAATGTGTGAAAATAGAAAATACTTGTAAAGCAAAAGCACTGCATCCATGCTTAAAAAAAGACTTGAGCTAATTAGAAACAAGTTTTCAAGTGCAGGAGAAGAGTGGTTATGGGTATTTGTTGCCAATGATAAAATCTTTGTATTGTTTCACTCAGACCTGCCCTAATGGAATCATCATATCTTTTCGTGGATTTTTCTTCTCAGTCGCTTGTGTGTGTTTTAGTGTTTCAATCTTGATTCTCAGCCTTTGGCTCAGATTTTATTGTGATAGATGTTGTTAAATGCCCTACCATAGGTTAAGACTTAGCCATGTACCACAGGGGCAGGCAATGGCCTAGTGATATTATCGCTGGACTGTTAATCCAGAGACCCAGATAACGTTGTGAGGACCTGGGTTTAAATCCAGCTGCAGCACATGGTGTAATTTGAATTCAATAAAATATTTGGAATTATGAATCTAATGATGACCTTGAATCCATTGTTGATTGTTGGAAAAACCCATCTGGATCACTAATGTCCTTTTGGGGAAGGAAACTGCCATCCTTGCCTAGTCTGGCATACATGTGACTCCAGACACACATCAATGTGACTGACTGACTCTGAATTGCCCTCTGGGCAATAAATGCTGTCTAGCAGCGACACCCTCATCCCATTAATGAATAAAGGAAAAAAACTTTGGTGGTTTTATGTGGCAAGAAGTGCAAGTGTGAGCTGATAATGTTCAAAATGAATGCATCTTTTCCATCTATGGTCTGTTCTTGTTTTGTTTGTGCCCTTTCCACACCAATTCTGTGTATATATTGCTTCCAGGTTTGATTTCTGACCTGTCCTTCATTTCCCCCACACATTACTAAATTCATCTAATCTTAAGGTTTGCCCCACACAGGACCACCTGCCCCACACCGCGCCCCCCCCCCCCCACCAAGCCCCTTCAATTACCCTCTTGACAAGTTTCACCAGTTCCCTGTGCTACAGCAAAATGATTTCAAGATGGTCTCTTCACCTTCAATGCCATTTAAGCTGCACCTACCACTGAAAGGGTTTCACAGTGACAGACCATTTCAGCAAGGTTGGAAAGATGTTGAAAATGGGGGAAGAAATGTTTCCAGTAAAATTCCATTTTACAAAGTGGAAAATAATTACAATATTAAGTCGTGTGACTAGAAGATGCTCCCTCTCATCCCTGCCTCCTCGATCGGACTCAACCTATCCATCATCTCTCCCACCTGTCCGCCCCTCCCACTCATTGACCAATGCTCACCACTCCCTAGCTGCACTCACAGATCACCATCCCACCTATCTTCCCCAGCCCCACCCCTCCTCTATTTATTTCTGACATCTCTTCCCCCTCCCCATTACTGAAGAAGGGTCCTGACCTGAAACACCAGCTTTCCTGCTCCTCTGATGCTGCCTGGCCTGCTGTGTTCTTTCAACTCCATACTGTGTTATTGCTATTCCATTTTATGCATGTGAACAAGGAACAAAGAAAATTACAGCACAAGAACAGGCCCTTTGGCCCTCCAAGCTTGAGCCAATCCAGATCCTCTATCTTAGCCTGTCGCCTATTTTCCAAGGATCTGTATCCTCTGTTCCCTGCCCATTAATGTATCTGTCTAGATATATGTGTTAAAACAAAAAAAATTGAAGCTGACACTTCTTTTAAGCAGACAAGCCACTGCTTTGATTATTACTGAATCTACTATCGAAAGAAATAGTGAGAAAGGTTTCAGAATCGAGATCTGAAGTAAACAAAAATTAATTGAATTACAACTTAGCAAAAGACGTAAAGCTAAAAGCATTTTAATAAGGAAAATCTATCGAGATTTTTATTGTATCTCAGTTGTAGGATGTGGAATGCCTCTTCAGAAGTCAGGTTGGAAGCAGATTTCCTTATCGCCTTTTTAAAAAGAAAATAGATATATATTTAAAAAAGTAAAAAGTTGCTTAAAAGAAAGAATGATTGGAATGGGCAGTTTTAGATAACCCACAAAGATGTGCTAGGCTGAATAGTTTCTGACAGTTGTTTTGAGGAACCTTAATAGAATACTAAATTACATCACTTCTTAAAAAGCTGAACTATATAACATACTTCTAAAGTGAATCCATCTCAAACTCACCAGATTATGGCATTTTGGAACTTGTAGCTTGAGATTTTGTATCTGAAAACAAAGACAGTGCGGGTGTACTGAGAAAGCATTGCAGTGCCTCACTTAAATGGGATTATATGTATTCATGTCTCATGCAGGGTTCTAGTAGTTGACTTGGCAATCTTCATTTATGCATTTTGAGCACTTCACTATGCAATTATGAATGATTCAAAGAATCAGTCCTTAACAACCTAAATTTTAAAGGCTGATTAGGACAAGGATTGATAGTATAGTAGGGCAGAACTTGTTGCAGCATCATTTCTGGAATCATTATTAATCATTTCTGGTCAGAAATGTTTTTGTATGTTGCTGACTGTCTTCAACTATGGCATTTAACCCTTGGGCTACCAATCATCACATTTTGTTTTATTTAATCACCACGTAACTAAACTTGGTATGCAAGAGCTCTGAATTGTTAGTCTGGGTAGCCTCATTTAAGAAGAATACTAATGTAGATTGCTTGAAAATCACTATACCTGTTTACATGTTTTTCTTCCAGCTGCTATGAAAACCAATCTGGTCAATATCATCCAGTGAAGTTACTGAATTTCCTTCCTGTATACTTTTAGCACCTTTGCATGAGAATGACTGACTCTTCTCTAGGATTAAAAAAAATAGTAAAAGGGAAATACTGTGGATTATGGAAATCTGAAATGAAAAACAAAGTGCTGAAGGTATTCAGTAGGTCTGACAACATCTGCAAAGTGAGAATTAGTGTTGTCGTTTTGAGTCCAGTATGAATCTTCTGAATTCTTTTTGCTGGACATTTGCTTTGCGGAATTTGATCAAAGAGTACCCACTAAGGTTCAAGAGATCCATTATGCCATGTTTCTTAGCTGGTAAAAGCCCAGTATGATGACGTATTTGGTAGATGCATTCCTGTGTGATTGACATTGTGTTGAGCATGAACTGGCATTCTTGAACGCACTGCATGGACAGACCTTGTATTTGAATGGAGCTGAACATTAACTGCTGGCATAAGCCTGCTGATTTAGAAGAATTTCTACGGAGCTACTAAGAAGCCAATAGTAAAAGTGATGCAACATACATTTTTGTGTTCGTTGTTTGTCTTAACTCATCCTTCGTGCAGCAGAAAGTAGTAAATAATGTACAACTGTCTTGTATTTTAATATTCTCCGAAAGGAGCTGTGCGTGGAAACATGAACATGTCACAATAGTTATGACCATCCATAAGATAGCTAACTGAAGCCCAAAACAGGCCAAATTTCTGTTGATTGCTACAGTTGGACCAGTAACTATAAAAATAGTCAGATTTTCTTGGTTACAAAGGTGTATAACAAGAGTTTTACCTCGAGCCGCAACCTGGAAAACTGTAAGTGGTCAGCAAGGTGCAAAGGTTTTGTGATATATGCCAGAAGTTTTCAGAACTTGCTTTATCTTGTTCATAACATCACCAGAAAGTTCCTTATTCATGTCATGCAAACTACAGCTTTGTTCTCTTTATTGCCTTTGCACGTATGCCTAACCTTTTGTCCTTTTGCAGCGCAGAAACTTCCATGATCTAGAGTCTCAATAGGTTGCAAAGATACATCAGAGATGAAAGATTGCATCATTGAAAATCACTATAATGCCTGTCAAGAACCCTGACAGCGTGAATAAAAGTAATTCAGGACAATTATTTCCAATTATAGAGGGTAAATGAAAGACGGGAATGAAGCCACAGTATCTTTATCTTTTTTAAAAAAACATAATACTGCAATACAGCAGATCAAGTTGAGAAATCTAAAAATATGATTTAGTCTTAATCCCTGTGTACCATAGAGCTTATTTTTTTTCCTTTGTACATCTCTCTGTCATTTATTAACAATTGCTTGTCCTGTGAATAACTCTTTGCAAACTTTTAAAATAAACTGTGTGAATAATTTTTTGCCATGAGGCATTGGATCCTTTAGCACATGGCAATACTGGGAAATGGGTGTAAAGATGTACCTCACTATAGATATGAACCACGTTTTAAATCTAAGACACATGTTTTGGATTTCAAACTTTGAAGGAAAAATACTTCTAAGGAAATTATGCCCTTTTCTGCCTTTTCCCCCAACTCCTGCCCTGGAAGCAGATTGATAAATCATTAAGACTATCTCTTCCTTGAGGAAATAGATTCAGATTACACCAGTAAAAGTGAAGCTTTGGGAAATCCATTTTGTCACATCTCTTGGCTGGTAAAGGCCTAGTTGATAATGTATTTGGTCAGTGCATTCCTATGTGTTTACCTTTGTATTGAACATGAATTGGCATTCTTGAATACACTGAATGGCAAACCTTGTATTTGAATGGAGCTGAACACTTAACTGCTGGCAGTAGCTTTCTGTAAGCATGCTGATCCTTGCTCAGTTTACTAATGGTATAGGAATTTTTTTAAACAATGGAAATTATTAGTTAAAGTGCTTCAGTACATTCCCATTTTTCCTATTGACATTACCCCATATGAAGAAACAACAAAACTCAATCAAAAACCTTATCTTTGAAATTATTACAAACATTAGATGATGATGACAACATCAACAATAAAGATCTGATCAAATCAATAGTCGTTTATTAAAATCGGTAGTTTATTTCAGTAATAATCTAATGTAGACTTGAGTAAAGGTATTTCTTTCCCTCTTTGGCAAAATATGTTTTACTACTTAAAAATTCAGCTGTAAAGAATTTTCATTGTTGAAGTTTTTTTGTATCTGTTCCTCTTTGGTTATTAGTGAAAGTCACATGGGGAAAGTAGGGTTTACAGCTTTTGTGATTCTATACTGCTTCTACTAGCTACTTTTGGCTGTTGTACTTGAGACAACGTTTGGAAGTAAATCCTGGTTCCCTTTACCCCTGAAAAAGTAGCTGTGCTTGACCAGCTATCAGAGTGAATTGATGGTGTGCTTGGGGATTAACAGAGAACTTGTTTTGTTGTGTACCCTCAATGTAATCTACCGAGACTTTGAAAAGAGACAGAAAGGTATTTGAAGATAATAAAATGTGAGGCTGGATGAACACAGCAGGCCAAGCAGCATCTCAGGAGCACAAAAGCTGACGTTTCGGGCCTAGACCCTTCATCAGAGAGGGGGATGGGGGGAGGGAACTGGAATAAATAGGGAGAGAGGGGGAGGCGGACCGAAGATGGAGAGTAAAGAAGATAGGTGGAGAGGGTGTAGGTGGGGAGGTAGGGAGGGGATAGGTCAGTCCAGGGAAGACGGACAGGTCAAGGAGGTGGGATGAGGTTAGTAGGTAGCTGGGGGTGCGGCTTGGGGTGGGAGGAAGGGATGGGTGAGAGGAAGAACCGGTTAGGGAGGCAGAGACAGGTTGGACTGGTTTTGGGATGCAGTGGGTGGGGGGGGAAGAGCTGGGCTGGTTGTGTGGTGCAGTGGGGGGAGGGGACGAACTGGGCTGGTTTAGGGATGCAGTAGGGGAAGGGGAGATTTTGAAACTGGTGAAGTCCACATTGATACCATATGGCTGCAGGGTTCCCAGGCGGAATATGAGTTGCTGTTCCTGCAACCTTCGGGTGGCATCATTGTGGCAGTGCAGGAGGCCCATGATGGACATGTCATCAAGAGAATGGGAGGGGGAGTGGAAATGGTTTGCGACTGGGAGGTGCAGTTGTTTGTTGCGAACTGAGCGGAGGTGTTCTGCAAAGCGGTCCCCAAGCCTCCGGAGGCTTGGGGACCGCTTTGCAGAACACCTCCGCTCAGGTCGCAACAAACAACTGCACCTCCCAGTCGCAAACCATTTCCACTCCCCCTCCCATTCTCTTGATGACATGTCCATCATGGGCCTCCTGCACTGCCACAATGATGCCACCCGAAGGTTGCAGGAACAGCAACTCATATTCCGCCTGGAAACCCTGCAGCCATATGGTATCAATGTGGACTTCACCAGTTTCAAAATCTCCCCTTCCCCTACTGCATCCCTAAACCAGCCCAGTTCGTCCCCTCCCCCCACTGCACCACACAACCAGCCCAGCTCTTCCCCCCCACCCACTGCATCCCAAAACCAGTCCAACCTGTCTCTGCCTCCCTAACCGGTTCTTCCTCTCACCCATCCCTTCCTCCCACCCCAAGCCGCACCCCCAGCTACCTACTAACCTCATCCCACCTCCTTGACCTGTCCGTCTTCCCTGGACTGACCTATCCCCTCCCTACCTCCCCACCTACACCCTCTCCACCTATCTTCTTTACTCTCCATCTTCGGTCCGCCTCCCCCTCTCTCCCTATTTATTCCAGAACCCTCCCCCCATCCCCCTCTCTGATGAAGGGTCTAGGCCCGAAACGTCAGCTTTTGTGCTCCTGAGATGCTGCTTGGCCTGCTGTGTTCATCCAGCCTCACATTTTATTATCTTGGAATCTCCAGCATCTGCAGTTCCCATTATCTCAGAAAGGTATTTGAGATGTGTGCTAACTGCAAAACACTTTTTTAAAAAGGTTTGTTTAATAAAAGTGAATTGAAACAATGCAACTTATTTTTGTACTTGTTTGCCTTAACTTGTCCTTTGTGGAGCAGAAAATAAATGATGTGCACTATATTGTATTTTAATAATCTCATAGCTTTTCTCAGATTTTACCAAATGTATCGGAATAACCATTTCTGCTTAAGGACTCAGGAAGACCTCTCGATTTTGAACTTAGAAGTTTGATAAATTACTGTTTAAGAAAAAGTGACTATCGTGATTGTAACAAGTTCAGCCAGGAGGACGTCATAGAAAATGAGTTCCCTGATTAACAGTCACAATCAGATCCAATCAGGGAGACCTGGCTGACAGATAAAAACAGAAGTGTCAGACATCCTAACAGTCTTGGGAGTTGATTCAATTAACTTGTACCAACAAGGACTTTTCTCTGTAACTAAAGGATGTTTTGATGATGGAGGTACCAGCCTCTGTGGTGTTATTTCAGCGGCAACAAGATTAAAGCATGTCATGAAAACCACACTGAAACGATTGTTTTTGGGTTGGGGTAAACATTGCTTACATCAGGTCATATTTTGAGAAGCAGAGCATGCTCAGTCCTGCTGTAAAAAACTGGGCCCAGTAAGTGCAAATAATGTGTTTATTTTCTGGGTAAATAACATGGGGGTAGATGAAAATCAACAAGTAATTCTCCTGACAGCTTGTGGAGCCACACCGTTTTCAGTTATTATGAGCTGAACTTTCCCTGAACCACTGGATACTAAAACTTTTCAAGAGTTAACGGATTTAGTTAAGAAATATTACGACTCCAAGCCTCCTGTAATGCTGAGGCGCTATTGGTTTTACTCAGCAATTCAAGAACCAGGGAACCCATGCTGGGATTTTTGACTAGGTTAAGAGACAGAGGCATCTGACTTTTTGGTTTAACCCTTTAATGAGGTGCTGAGTGACTGGTATGTAGGATTAATGACATAACCATGCAAAAGTACCAACTAGCTGAAGCCCAAATGAACTTCAGATAGGCTGTACAACTGGTTTTATCATTGGAATTGCATTTTGGTAATACAAACAAGGACAATAATTGTACAAGTTATGGTAGTGTTGTAGAACAGATAGACCTAGGGGTTCAGGTATATCATTTTTTGAAATTTGTGTCACAGTTAGACAGGGTGGTTAAGAAAGCTGTTAGCATGCTTGCCTTCATTGCTCAGGCCTTTGAGCATAGGAGTTGGGATGTCATGTTGAGGTTGTACAGGATGTTGCTGAGGCCTCTTCTGTAATACTTTGTGCAGTTCTGGTTGCCATGTTATAAGAAAGATATGATTAAACAGCAAAGGTTCAGAACAGATTTACCATGATTTTGCTGAGAATGGGGTTTTGAGTTACAAAAATAGGCTGGGACTTTTTTTACATAAGAGGTTGAGGGATGACCTTTATAGAGGTTTATAAAATCATGAGGTATAGATAGGGTGAATGACAAGGGTCTTTTAAGGTGGGCATATTCTTGAGGCAAAAGGAGAAAGATTTAAAAAGAACATGAGAAGTAACTTTTAAATAACGGTTAGTGTGTTGAATGAACTGCTAGAGAAAATGGTGGATGCAGATGCAGTTACAAAGTTTAAAAGACAGTTGGATAAGTTCATGAATAGGAAAATTCTGGAGGGATATGTACCAAGTGCAGGCAGGTGGGACTAGTTTAGTATGGGAAAATAGTTGGCATGGACTGGTTAGACAGAAATGTCTGTTTCCATGTTCTGACTCCGAGTGTCAAATTTTGCAACAATTTATTCCACAGGAGATGAAGTTTGCTAATTGGTCAGCAAGTTGACTCTGAATAGCTAAGATATTGTCATAGAGAGAGAATCAGGGGACCTTGGGTTCCTGTGTTTCTGGGTAATTCAAATATAGGTCAGGCATGAACACATTCTCTTCGTTTGAAAAGAATGATTGCTGCTTATCAATAAATGTCACTTCTCAAGTGCCGTTGAGCCATTTTGGCTGGTTATTTTAAATTTGTTAGTGGAGCAATAAATGCACACGGGATTGTTCAGTAAATCCTACCCAATCATTGAATTGCTTCAAATCGTAGGCATTTTATTTGGGCTTTGCAAGTATGTGTTCATTGAGCACGGTTTTTAATCTGTCTATTATGAACAGCCAGAGGAACATGTCTTAATTTGATCTACCAGTTGTTGGGATGTATAGCTTAGGTACCTGACATTGCTCCAGAATTGAAATTCCAACATGACATTGCTTCATTACGTGGTAGGCAGAACATGCTTTTGTACTGTAACATTGTGAAACAATGTGCTTAAACTGTGATTAGATTTTTGAAATACTTTGCCTTTCCAGGATAATTTGAGGTAGACTGTACACTTGTAGGGTTTGAAAGCAGTGGGCTTTTGTTCATTTGAGAGTTTGCATGATACACCGTGAGAAATGATATGATCAAGGTAGCCATGATCCCACAAGCTAGCTTTGATGTTCTCTCTTTCAATAAGATTGGTCTTATCAACATCCAATAGGGCTGTAATGCTTTTTACTAATGCAGATCAAATCATTATTTTTGTTCTGCAAAAAATGAAAGTACTGGAATTTATGTCTCCTGTTAGAAAATGGAGAGACCGATGCTGGATTGCTTACCAGCAGCAAAGTGAATCATCACAGACACCACCCCCATCCACTCTGTTACATTCCATATACTGTAGTTTGAATATCCTGCAATCGTTTTGACAGCTACTGACAAAATGTGCATAAGTGTGGAGGTAGATGAGTGAGAGGTTAGGTTATCAGGTAGATGACAGGTAAATGAGGCAGGCAGAGTGCTGGTGGATGGGTGGGTGCTGGGATGTTAGATAAGTGGGTGAGTGCGAGTTCTGATGGATTTGGGAATCTGGTAGGTCTTGGGGAGGGATAATGGGAACTGCAGATGCTGGAGAATTCCAAGATAATAAAATGTGACGCTGGATGAACACAGCAGGCCAAGCAGCATCTCAGGAGCACAAAAGCTGACGTTTCGGGCCTAGACCCTTCATCAGAGAGGGGGATGGGGAGAGGGTTCTGGAATAAATAGGGAGAGAGGGTGAGGCGGACCGAAGATGGAGAGAAAAGAAGATAGGTGGAGAGTGTGTAGGTGGGGAGGTAGGGAGGGGATAGGTCAGTCCAGGGAAGACGGACAGGTCAAGGAGGTGTGATGAGGTTAGTAGGTAGCTGGGGGTGCGGCTTGGGGTGGGAGGAAGGGATGGGTGAGAGGAAGAACCAGTTGGGGAGGCAGAGACAGGTTGGACTGGTTTTGGGATGCAGTGGGTGGGGGGGGGAAGAGCTGGGCTGGTTGTGTGGTGCAGTGGGGGGAGGGGACAAACTGGGCTGTTTTAGGGATGCAGTAGGGGAAGGGGAGATTTTGAAACTGGTGAAGTCCACATTGATACCATATGGCTGCAGGGTTCCCAGGCAGAATATGAGTTGCTGTTCCTGCAACCTTCGGGTGGCATCATTGTGGCAGTGCAGGAGGCCCATGATGGACATGTCATCTAGATAATGGGAGGGGGAGTGGAAATGGTTTGTGACTGGGAGGTGCAGTTGTTTGTTGCGAACTGAGCGGAGGTATTCTGCAAAGCGGTCCCCAAGCCTCCGCTTGGTTTCCCCAATGTAGAGGAAGCTGCACCGGGTACAGTGGATGCAGTATACCACATTGGCAGATGTGCAGGTGAACCTCTGCTTAATGTGGAATGTCATCTTGGGGCCTGGGATAGGGGTGAGGGAGGAGGTGTGGGGGCAAGTGTAGCATTTCCTGCGGTTGCAGGGGAAGGTGCCGGGTGTGGTGGGGTTGGAGGGCAGTGTGGAGCGAACAAGGGAGTCACGGAGAGAGTGGTCTGTCCGGAAAGCAGACAGGGGTGGGGATGGAAAAATGTCTTGGGTGGTGGGGTCGGATTGTAAATGGCGGAAGTGTCGGAGGATGATGCGTTGTATCCGGAGGTTGGTAGGGTGGTGTGTGAGAACGAGGGGGATCCTCTTAGGGCGGTTGTGGCGTGGGCGGGGTGTGAGGGATGTGTTGCGGGAAATACGGGAGACGCGGTCAAGGGCGTTCTCGATCACTGTGGGGGGAAAATTGCGGTCCTTAAAGAACTTGGACATCTGGGATGTGCGGGAGTGGAATGTCTTATCGTGGGAGCAGATGCGGCGGAATTGGGAATAGGGGATGGAATTTTTGCAGGAGGGTGGGTGGGATGAGGTGTATTCTAGGTAGCTGTGGGAGTCGGTGGGCTTGAAATGGACATCAGTTACAAGCTGGTTGGCTTGAAATGGACATCAGTTACAAGCTGGTTAGGTCTTGGGGAGGAGTGGTTTTGGATGTCAGGTGAGACACGTTCAGTTTGCATGGACTGTCAGGGTCAGAATGGGGGCTGACAGGTCAATTGTGGTTAGGTTTGGTGGTTGTCAGGTTAGGAGGGCATGGCTGGAGTTTCATTGCTCTGTTTCAGAGTGTGTATGGTCGTGGGGGCTATAGTAAGTTTGTAATTGTATAGCATTCCCTGGTTAATTCTACAGTTTGAGTGAGTCGGAACCCTCCAAAATGTCAGAATCTAGTCAACTTTTTCAGAGGATTCCAGATTTAGATGAATTGCCCTGAGGAAATTTGAACTTGCCAGGTAATTCCCAGTGTCAGCTGGATCAGGATTTCTGCATGGTTCTGACCTGCAACTCCAAACTATCCTGCAGAATAAAATACTGTCTATCTAACCTTTGGAATTTCTGGGCCATTTGTGCCTTTTCCATGTTATTCTATGGCTACATGTAATATCTTGACATATCGACAAAACACACTACTTGATGATATAAATAACGTTACAGCTCATACTCTTGCATTCAGGATTAATATGAGGTAAATAGAAGTTAATAGATACTAACTGTAGTTTCAAATGGACAATGTTCATACTTAAGAATGCATTCCAAACAATTAATATTGTTCTGATGAATAGAAAAGGTTAATATGGCATCAAAAGCTTTCAGTTATTTTTGTTTGAAAATGTACAGTTCAGTTCTCAGTTTTATTTTGTTGCATTGTTGTGTTTTTTTTTGCAGAAATATTGTGAAGCCATCCAACTGAATTCTGAAGTTGACTACAGGAAAAGACAGCTTCCTGGAGCAGGGAAGCTTTATTATCTGTAAGCTTAAGAAAAAATTCTAGACAGTCTATTGCATGGTGACATGCATCTGGAGTGAACTATGATTATCCACCAGAATGTAAAGACCCTCATTGGAATTCAATGAGGAAAAACTGACAAATAACTAAGAATCTTATGCTTCTGGTACAGTGCCACAATATCTCAGAGCAAGAATGGAAATGGCCTCAACACAGCTAATGGAAAACTTGTCAATCATGTTACTCAAAATATGAAGTGAAATAGAATGAGAAGCATAATGGATATCAGAATAAAAGTATGATATCAGCCTAATGAAAATGCTGGTGGATAATCAGGAAGTGATTTAATGGTTGCACTTTTCAATTTTCTGTTCTACACTGAAGTTGTGTGTACGTATCTATCATGAGCTGAGTAATAGTGACCAAGCAATGACTTCATGAAAATAAGCATGAGCACAGTCTCACCAGATTGAAAGCAGTTTCTATAAGTGGATGTTTCCTCTACCACTGTACCTTTACAGTAACCCTCAGTGAACTGCATGACCCAAATGTGCAAAAGTTTCCCACGTGCCTAGTAAGTGCAGATGTGGTGTCTGGAATGACCCTTGGCTCAATTCATTATGTTCCTGGGTATCATGAGGCCATTGCCAAACCTGTTTGAACATAGAAACAGGAAAAGGCCGTTTTGCTACTTGAACCTGTTTTCTGATTCAATTCAATCATGCTAATCTGTAACCTCGCTTGTGAATGTATATCCTCCACCAATTGGAAGGATAATAGAAAGTAGCAGATATATAGGAACACCTTCCATGTTGCACACCACCTGCTATGATCAAATATGAGAGTGCCTATTTTATGTTATGGCCTGATGGGGACCAGTAACTTTTTTTTTAAGTAGACAAAGATTGGGTTCCCATGTGCTCAGTTAAAGAAAAAAGGCACAAAGTTCCACAGTTTTGAACAAACAAACATTACTGTGTAAAGTTAGAAAAGTAGGATAATATACTACATATGACAACTTATACTCTCAGGAGAGTATACTATATATTTCATCTTACACTCACAGCAGAACAAACTTCAAACTAACTAGTGTGCGGAAGTGACGGGATTATATGGTAAAATACAGGGAAACAACAAAGTAATGGAACAGGGCAACAATTCGGGTAATAATTACCAGTCTCTGACGGGGAGGGGCATAATATGTAAAAGTGTATCAGCAGATAAGATCAGAGATTGTAAAAATGGTCAAAAAACAGAATTTAGGGGCCTATATCACAATGTATGCAGCAATTATAACATCATAAGACATGAATTGTTAACATAAATGTGTGACCTGTTTCGGTGTTGTCAAAACATGGAGGGTCTAGGCCCGAAACGTCAGCTTTTGTGCTCCTGAGATGCTGCTTGGCCTGCTGTGTTCATCCAGCCTCACATTTTATTATCTTGGAATTCTCCAGCATCTGCAGTTCCCATTATCTCTGAAAATTGACCATGGTTGAGTTTTGAACATGGAACATTATTTGACATATTGGAACAAAGCTAGAAAAGATGGTAGAGTTATTCTGTTAATTGAGGATTTAAACCATTTGTTTAGTATTGAGACTTAAACTTAACCTGAAAGATCAAGATGTAGGAGCTATTTGTGTAGTGATTTTTGTGTTAAATTAAAGGTAAAAGCTCACTTGTGGCAGTTCCTATGTTCCCTAATAGTAGGTATGCTGTAAGCCAGAGCATGCAGGATTGAGTAAATAAGTCATGTAAGAAGTGCACTGCAGTAATCACTGGTGACTTTAATCTATGCATACATTGGAAAAATAAGATTGACAAAGATAGCCTGAAAAATCAGTTCATAGAATATCTTTGGCACAGTTATTTTATAGCAGTGCATTCTAGAGTGAATTAGAAGAGCAGGCTATCCCAAACCTGGTAATGTGCAATGGGACGAGGTTAATCAGTAACCCCGTGATAAAGGGGTTTCTGGTCACAGTGATCACAACATGATAGAATTTAATGTTCAGTTCGAATGGAAGAAGCATTGGCTATGACCTTAACCTAAATAAGGGTAATTATGAGGGTAAGAGGGAATTTTCTGAAGAAGAATCCTGACCTGAAACGTCAACTTTACTGCTCTTCTGACGCTGCCTGGTCTGCTGTGTTCCTCCAGCTCCACATTGTTTTCTGTAACAATGAGGGTATGAAGTCAGACCTGGCTTAGGTAAACGGGGAAATTACATTTAAAAATAGGTTGGTAGAGTTTCAGTTGCAGACATCTGAGAAGATAGTTGAAAATGTAAGTAATTGTGAGGTTATCCATTTTGGACAGAGTAATGATAGATCAGGTATGAAGCTCTAAGTCATAGTGGTATGATGTTATATACAGTGGATGTTCAAAGTGACTTGAGGGTTCAGGTCCCCAGGTCTCCAAAATGCCACGGAAATGTGAAGAAATAAGCATGAAAGTTAATGGAATGCTAGCCTTTATACCTAGAGGACTGGAGGATAAGGACGCAGAAGGTATGGTGCAGTTATTCGAAACCCTGGTTAGACCCTATTTGGAGTACTGAGAGTAGATCTGGACATCAAATCTTAGAAATGATATATTGGCCTTGGAGAGAGAATGTAAGATTACAAGAATAATACCTGTACTTTAGAGAAGAAGTTATGAGGAGACTTTATACAAGTTAGGCATGTTTCTTCTAGAATTTAGAAGGGGAAGGCATGATCTCATTGAAGTCTTTAAGATATTTGCAGGAAAATGCAGGGTAGTTGAAAATCGACCTTTTTCACTGGTTGAGGATTTTAGAGCTGGGGGTAGTTTAAAAATTAGGTTGGACCATTTCAGAGAGAAATTAGGAAGCACTTGTAAACACGAAGGATGGTTAGAGATTTAGAACTCTTGTGCCACATGCAGTAGTAAATGCTGGGTTAATTGAGATAGGTTTTTTTTTGTTAAGCAAAGCTATTAACAGATATAGGCAAAATGCAGGTATATGGAGTTTGGCCATAGATCAACCATGATCACATTGAATGGTGTAACAGGCTTGGTAAGCTGAATGGCCCATTCCTGTTCCAGTGTTCCTGTGATAACAAGGTGTAGAGCTGGATGAACACAGCAGGCCAAGCAGCATCATAGGAGCAGGAATGCTGATGTTTCGGGCCTAGACACCCTTCTTGTGTTCCTCTAACCCTTAAAGATTTATCCCGCTGAGAAAGGAAGACCTATGGAAACGATATGTCATCTATGGGTAGGTAAGGAAGTTACAGGTAGTGTTAAATGGAAAGAAACATTACGAATCTACAAAGATTATGTCAGAATACGGTGAACACTTGAAAACCAGCAAAAAATGACTAAACAGATAATGAAGATGAAGAAAGCAGAGTTTGAAAGAAAGCTAGCTGTAATAAAACATCAGATAATCTGGCTTTTTACAAGTATTTGAATAGGAAAAGACTAATTAAAACTAGTGTTGGTCCTCTAGAATGCAAGTCTGGAAAATTGGTAAGAGAAGACAAAGAAATTTGGAGATTTTATCAGGGATTTTGTGTTTTTTTTCATGGAAGTAGGCTTAGAAAGCTTCTCAAAGATGATTGAAGATCAAGAGGTCATAGGGAAGGATGAACTTAAAACAAGTACCCTGATAAACAGGGAAAGGATGCTATGAAATTTGTTGGACCTAAAGCTGAGAAATCCTCAGGACGAGATGGCCAGCATCCTTGGGTCCTAGAAGAGGCGGTTGCAGAGTTTGTAAATGCACTGGTTATAGTCTTCCAATGTTTCTTAGATTCTGGATGGGATGTAATGGAAACCAGCAAATATAGCACTTTCACTCAAGAAAGGAAGGAGGCTGAAAGCAGGAATCGATAGGACAGTTGGCCTATTACCTGTTACGGGGAAGGTTTTATAATACATTATTAAGGGGATCATAGCAGTACACTTCGAAAATCACAATGTGATTAGGCATAGACAATGTTGCTTTGTGAAAGAATTTACTGATAATGCAACATAAATGGTGGATAGAGGGGAACCAGTGATCTGGTATACTTGGTTTTCTAAAAAGCATTTGATGAGATGCCATAGATTGCTGCAGAAGATAAATGCACATGTTGGAGGTAATATAATTCTAATAGAAATAACTGAGGAAGAAAGGGACTTTGATGGACAAGTCACAGGTGCTTGCAGGTGTCAACTCAATAGATTAGACTGGTTAAGAAGGCACACGGATGCTTGTCTTCATTAGCTGGGACATAGAATGTAGGAGCGATGAAGCCTTGTCACAACTTTATAAAACATCGGTTAGGCCACAGATGGAGTACTGTATGCAGTTCTGGTCACCACACTATCAAAAGGAAATGATTGCACTGGAGAGGATACAGAGGAGATTCACCAGTTTGTTGCGTGTGATGGAAAGTCTCTGTTGTGAGGAGAGACTGGATGGGCTGGGTTTGATTTCCTCAGAGCAGAGGAGGCTGAGGGGCAATCTGATTCAGGGGTGCAAAATTTATGAGAAGCGTAGACAGAGTAGATCGTGAGAATCTGTTCCTCGGCAGATGTATCTAAGACTGGGGATATAAGTGTAAGGACAGGAGTAAGTGGTTTAGGGTGGTAGAAATATGGAACGTGTTCCTGAGAGAATAATAGAGTCAAGTACTCTCCCAACATTTAAGAAGTATCTGAATGAGCACTTAAAATGCCAGGGCACAATAGGCTACGGATCAAGTGCAAGTAAATGGGATTAGTGTGGTTTGGTATTTGTGGTCAGCATAGACATGGTGGGCCGAGGGGGGACCAGTATCTATGCTATGTGATTATGACTCTTTCACTTTAAATTTGGAGTGCAATTAAAAAACATACATGTGAGATTTTGGCAGTTATTACAAAGAGACACTGAATGTAAAATCAAATAAATTACTATAAATACCTATTTTGTTGGAGCTTTTCATCTTGCACTCATAAAGACCATTCACAACAAATACAAATGTAAAGGGGGAAACAAAAAAGCATTTTATACTTCATGAGAGGAGACTGGCCAGCAAGTAGACATTGGTAGAGGTATTCCCATGGATATTCCGGCAATTAGATGAATAAGTAGGTTTGTCTCAATGACTAAACCAGGCAGTTTGTTTTTATGATTTGTCAAGTTTAGTTTGAAATAGCTATCACCTGTTTTGTTGAGTTGGAGTGGGCAAGATGTTAATGTGCTGTTTCTGTCTGCGAAGGTGTCTGCCTGGTGTAAAAATGAAACAAAATTTGGCAGTTAATTGTCAGACATTATCTATCTGATGCAATGTCCATGAAAATGCCTCTACAAATCAGAGTAATTTACCAACTAATCAGTGCTCTCTTATTCAGTATAAACGTTGTTTTCTCATTACATTGATGTATCTTGTGAATTATCCTGATGAGTGCAAGACAAAAGACTTCAACAGAATGTTCAAGTTTGTATTACTAAATGGCAAATAAGTTGTTAAGTTTATGCAGAGTGTTGACTAAGTGACAGTTGAAATATTGTGCGATTACAGTTGCTATTGCAGATGAAATGATATTGCAGTCATGGGAGCTAATACTTCAAATTGTTAGATTATTGTCAGGAGTGTCTAAAGCTATCAATGTTTTTCCCCATAGGAAGACATAATGTAAAGGGGAAATCTAGTGGAGGATATCATGTTTGAGAGGTTAAATAATGGAAGATTATTTCCATTGATTGACGACCTAGTAATAAGGGGACAGATTAACCATCATCATTCAAAAAATGAAGAGATAGATTAGAAGTTTTTTCAATAGTTATTTGAAAATTAAATGGTTCCTTTTTAAGACAGACACCAAATCATCTATTAGAAGTGAATTGAATACATATTTGAAAAGCAAAGAGGTAAGTAAATATGAATAAAGAGCAAGGAAATGGAATTAAAATAGGTAGTCCCTGTTCAAGAACTGAAGTTGAGAGCAACACTGGTCTTAGGGTTCCTCCTAAGTTATAATTTTATGTTCTTACGTTACTGTTAATTTTCCTGCATAAATGGTGTAAAGCAAGACACCCCAGGCTATTTTAGGATTCCTTTTAACTGCTGTGGTCAACCATGTTAAAACAGATTTGATATTTACTTAAAGCAGATGGTAATATATATACCCAGTTATATCCATCCAATCTGAAGATAATGCATAGCCTTTTCTCAATTTACCATGTGAGCCATGTACTACCTACTTGTCATTAGCTTGTAAAAAACCTAAACTAATGTGTCAACTGCTGAGCTGATCTGGCACAATGAGCCGAATATCATAACGAGAGCACAACTCTAACTGTTACAGACTATTTTGGATGAATACGTATTTTAGAATCCTTAAAGTCTTATTTACAATTTTCAGTTCTATCAGGAACTGAAAGAGACATGTGGAATAGAGTCCATCTATATGATGGTATATTTCTTTGATGACTAACATGTAAGCTGGAAAAATTAGGCCAAAAGTGTGCATGCTGTTTTAAGAAAATTATGTGCAGGATTGAATAATGAATATCCCAAACTGCTGAAGCACAACAATATGAAAAGCACCAAAATCATTGTTATATGGGTGTAGTTGTAGTGGACCAGACATCACATATACATAAATGTTTCACAAAGATGAAATCTGATTGCTGATGACTGAGAAAAATGAATTGATGGTCAGTGGAAATATTTTAGGACTAATATTAAAGTTTTAAAGAATGTGACATTCACGTAGACAGTGATATAGTGCTAATATTACTGGATTAGAAATTCAGAGAACCAGGCTGGTGCTGCATAGATAAAAACTGAAAGAACTGTGGATGCTGTAAATCAGGCACAAAAACAAAGTTGTTGGAAAAGTTCAGCAGGTCTGGCAGCATCTGCGAAGGAAAAAATTAGAGTTAACATTCTGGGTCCAGAACATTCTGAGGAAGGGTCACCGGACCTAAAACATTAACTCTGATGTTTTCTTCACAGATGCTGCCAGACCTGCTTTTCCAGCAACTTTGTTTTGTCATTGTTATTAGTGCTGTATAAAAATGGGTTCAAGTCCCAATACAGTAGCTGGTGAAATTTAATAAAACCAATCGACTAATAAATCAGAAATGTGAAGCTAGCTTCAGGAATGGTGACTATGACAATTGCTATCAGTTGTTAGAAAAGAAAATGATCAGATTCATTCATGTCCTTTAGGGAAGGAAAGATGCTTCCCGTACCAGCTCTGGCCTGCATGTGATTCCAGACCCATAGCAATGTAATTTATTCTTAATTGCCTTATGAAGTGGTCCAACAAGGCACTCAGTTCAAGGGCAATTAGGAGTGGGCAATAAATGCTGCTTATGCCCACTTGCCATCTGCACATTATTTTTAAAAGTCATCTAGAAACTGGATAAGTTAACCAAAGGCCTTTGAAGCCTTAAAAAAATGGCTGTAACAATGAGGGTCATCATATTAAAGTGAACCACTGACATGAGTCTGGGTGTTCTTTGTTATGAAGTGGCAAATAGGTCAAATTCAGACTAAAGACACAATTTATTCAATAAACTAACTGCGCAAAAATACTTTTAACTAATATCAAAGCTTTTTAAATCCCATCAATTTCATTCTGACTCACTCTGGCAAAGATATTATTTCATTTCACTTTTCATCTCAGTTGGAACTTCTGGTTTCAGAATTATTCCTCCACAACCATGTCTGCTAATGTAGCATATAGGTGGTTATGTATTTGCTGCTCTCTGATGAAGAATCACCTGGAATCTGATGATTTTGGCATCAGGACCTTTAATCTGAGCAATCTTAGTCCTCTTAATACACCAGTAAGCTGTGGATCTGAAATCTTAGTTGAATCAGGGTTTGATTTGGCCTACTTGAGCGCATGTGTACACATTGCATTTCTGATCATATGTTCATCAAGTTCTGACTGGTAACCAGACCATTTACTCCTAGTGCATTTGCTCCTGGTGTCGTCTTCATGTTGGATTAGACTCATAGAGTCATACCTTTCATTTTGTCACCTATTTTTCACTAACATTGAATTCTTTCACTGTAGCAATTGCTTAATGAGTTCTCAAGTCAGATCAATTTAAGCTTGAAATCAGTTTTCTGCTTCATTAGTTTTTGTCAGAAGACTCATTTCTCTTTGTCGTTTGGTGCAAAGTGTTTGGCACACACTATTTGGGCCTATCTCAAACTCCCTTGCATCTTTGCATCTCAGCCTTATTGTCTGATCAATCCATTGCACCTGGTTAGCAGTAATACATGCATTTTTAGGCTAAAATGTTGAGGCTAACACTCTCGCTTATGTTGTGGCTGAAAAGGGGTTTGATACTGAACATGCAAAAGTTTGTATTTTAGGACCTGAGAAATAGGGTTGTCTTGTATACTGGCTTGATTTGTACACTACAATCTATGGTAACCTAGAAATCTGACAAGTATAGCACCGTTAAGTGCCAACAGTAGAACTAAAATAGTTGACAATTGGTATGTCACACATTACTGTTAGTACAAGTCATAAATTGAGATGTAGCGTTCCTTCTGTAAACACTGCTGACTTAGTCTTGCCAATGTTTGCATGTTCTGATCAGGTTTGAGAGAAGTTTTTTTTTGTAGCCTATTAGTAAGTTTTTTTTTTATATGGTTTTATGTTTAGCTATCAGGACAAATTTTAATGGTTGACTTCAGATATTTATTTGCTACTAAAAATGAAGCACAAAGAAGAGCTTTTCTGAAGGGTCTAGGCCTGAAATGTCAGCTTTTGTGCTCCTCTGATGCTGCTTGGCCTGCTGTGTTCATCCAGCTCAACACTTTATTATCTCTTAATTTCTAAATGTGATATGATTGAAAAACAAAACGTACTTCTGGAAATATTCACAATGGGTTAATTACCCTTTAGGTTTTTTTGTAAGAGTAAAATAGTCATTTGAAAACTATTTTTTTTAGTTACTGTCACAACGAATTTACATGGTAAATGGATACCAGAAGTATTTTTAAAAGAAAACGAGGACTTGCACATGTTTTGCTTTTGTGATCTAGAAGTGAGTTTTCTATTTGCTGAAGCAACAGATCATCAGAAATAAGACTACAGCAACCTTTAATCTTCCAATATTTTTCTAAACTGCTTCAAGAGTAACTTAATGAAGTTGCATTTCAAATATGCAATGAACAAGTGTTGCATAATAAAATATGAATATCTATTATTCAAATTTGAAGCTTAACGCAATTCTCCCAATCCAATCGGCAGGAAAATAACATGTTTTAACAGTGAATACTCAAACACCGTGAACAATTTCCTATCCGTCATTCTGTTGTTGAAATGAGCTACTTTAAACATGGGGTCAAAAGTCACCGTCTGCTTCCTCAATTACAAAGGAAATAAAGCAATTTAAAATTCATGACAGTTTACGGAAAAAAAGTATGTAATTTTGACATCTGTTCCAAAGAAAAGAAATGGTATACAAGCTACTCCGCTTACAATTTTTTTGTTTTCTTTAATTTCTTTGGAACTGACTGCTAAACAGAAAGAAACAATTCCTCTTAAAATCACATTTGTTTTTGTCACTTCCCATTCACAGTGTACTGGTATCACTTGTGTGATTTTCCTGACTACCCATCTAATGGACATTTCTACTCCAAAACCTTAGTGACATTAATGAAATTTTTAAAAAGTGTCCTACGTTTGTGTTCAACAATGCTCCCAAATTATGTGAATTATTCTGTACATTTCACCTATCGTCTCTCTTCTTTCTGTAACTATGAATGAACTTATGTTAATACATTGCCTATCATAAGCTCACCATGTCTCAATTTTTTTCACTTTTGTAATGTAAGAAACTACATTAAATAAAGGACATATTAACTGGCCTAGGAAGTCAGGATTTCTTGGAGTCTATCAGCAGTAAGGAATTAAATTGTGCTTTCTCCCCTTCCTTACAATATTTTTTCTTTGAAAACACTTCAAAATTTTTTATCCATATTAAGTGTATTTTAATTATTCATTAATGAAGGAAAAAAGTTCCATTTGAAAATTGTCAGATGTCATCGCGCCCTAGTGAGCTGTAAATACAAGCAGAATTCCATCAAATTTACATGTTTACTCTGTAATAATTATAGTTCATTATAGCGGTGATGTCAGAGACCGAACCCTCAAAAGTGGAGGATTGGAAACTTAACTTTCCTGAACATTTGCTCAGTAGAAATATTAGGCAAGGGAGAAAAGGAGAGGAGAGACCTGGTGGTATTGTTCAAAGAAACAGTTAACAGTATGACAAAAGAATGATGTAATTGATGGACTAAAGATGGCTTAAAATGGACTCTATTTGATTAAACTTACTACTTGGTATATACCATAATTCACCAAATAATGATGTGGATGGAAGATCAATTTGACAAAAGATACAAGAAACATGCAGTACTGATAACTGGTATCTTCAGTTATTCTAATATAGTTTGGGAAAGTAATCTTGTAATTGCAAAGTACTGGAGGAATCCTGAAATATGCACAAGAGAGTTTACTTAATCTGTGTGTTTCCAAACCAATGAAAATAGGAACCATTGCTAGATCTGTCTGTCAGTGATGATTTGAATCAAATGGAGTATGTTTCCATCGGCAAGGATTTGACAGCAGTGGTTATGACTATTCTAAATATGTGTCATTGACTTGTGTGGATTGAGCAATATAACTAGGGTGAAGGATACAGACGTGGTTTCCTGTTCATTTCCTTGTGTGTGCTTGAAGGGAACTGTTCTGAACCTAATGATATGAAAAAGGACAAGAAGCAAACAATCACATAAAGGCATTAACTGGAGGAATGCTAATTTCAGTGAATTAAACAGCATCTCTGCCCAAGCTTTTGTAACAAAATTGGGAAGTAGAACAGTAATCAGCCTTCAAAGTGGAGATTATTCAGGTATAAAATTAGCATGTTGAAAGCTAGATCTACCTGGAAGATTAAAAAGAAAGACATTTAAAACAAAAATAAAAGGAGAATTATTAAAAAACACATATACAGTAGAGAACCAAAGCTGCATACAGAAAGCACACAACAGTAAAGGTAGCGAAGAAAAGTGAGAAAATGAGAAAACATTGCCAACTAATATAAGGGTGAACCTTAAACATTTACAAACATGGGTTTAATAAAAGAGAAAAACGTAGTGTGGAGCCAATTAGGGACCAGGAAGGAGTTTTCTTTTTCATGGGATGTGGCATAACTGGCTCAGTGAGAATTTATTGTCTGTTTTGGTTGCTCTTGAGAACGTGATGAGAAGCCTTCTTGAACTGTTGCAGTTCCATGATACAGGTACACCACATTACTCAGGAGGCAGAAAGCATGGATGAATATTAAATTAGTACCTTGCATCTGTTGTCAAAACAAGATGCTGCCAATTTTGTTATCAAGGAGAATGTAGTAACCACATCAGAGGTTACAATCTCAGAAGTAAACTGGTTTAGGTACTTTGGGCTTAGATAAGTAATCTCTTTACTCAAAGGGTTGTGAATCTTTAGAATTCTCTTTCCCAGAGAACTGGGAGTATCCAGTTATTAAGTGCATTCAAGGTAGAACTCTAGATTTTTGGATGATAGAAGAATCAAGGATTTTGGGGTTACTATGGGATGGTAGAGTTGAGACAGGAAAATTAATCATCCTTTTGAACATCAGAGCGGGTTGAATAGCTTAGTGTTCCTAATTCGTATGTTTCCATGTTTGTACATTAGATAGAAGGCTAATGAATTTTAAGAGGTGCTTAAAAGTACCTTTTGACAGTACTTGGAAGGTACTGAAGGAAGAAGGGCTTAAATTTCAGATGGTTGAGTTATAATTTTCCAATTGTCCTGAAATATGGAAATGCTGACAGATGACTGGACTATTGTAAATAATTACACCCCTGCTCAGAAATGTGGAGAGAAATGAATCAAGCAACAAGTCAGTCTTGGGGGTGGTGGTGGGGGTAACTTTTAAAGACAATACTCTGGGATAAAATTATTTGCCATCTGAAAATTGCTGATAAATGAGAGTCAGAATGAATTTGTTAAAAGAAAATAATGTTAAATTAACTTGATTTTACTAAAGTAACAGGTGGTTCAAAGGAGCAGTGTGGTTGATGTTTTGTATAAGGACCTTCAAAGGTGTTTATCAAACTATCACATAGGCTTGTGGCTGTAGTAGTTTATAATGGTTATGTGACCTGGATTAATAATCTGAAGATGTAAGTTCGGCTCTCTCCAATGTAGTTTGTGAATTTGGATTCAGTTAATGAAATAAATCTGGAATGAAAAGATGATATCTGTAAGGGCTTCCATAGTCATAAGATTGTCAAGAAAGGCAAACTGATTTATTTACTGTCCTTTTTTATAGAAAGAAATTTGCATCCCATCTGTTAATGGGATTGACCTTCGACTGCCCAGTGAAATACCACTTCGACACATCAACAGATAGCAAAAGAATAACAACTTTTTTTAATCATTCATTCACGGGATATGAGTATTGTTGAGTAGGCCAACATTTATTGTCTATCCTGAATTGCCCAGAGGGCAATTAAGAGTAACACACATTGCTGCAGGTCTGGTGCCACACGGAAGCCAGACTAGATAAGGATGGCAGTTTCCTTCCCGAAAGGGTATTAGTGAATCAGATGAGTTTTTATGACAATTAACAGTGTTTACATTGTCACCATTAGGCTAGTTTTCTATTCCAGATTTTTTTTATTGAATTCAAATTTCACAACTGCCATTGTAGGATTCAAACCCATGTCCATAGACCTTTTGCCTGGTGTTTTAGATTACTAGACGAGTGAAAATACTGCAGTGCCACCTGAATGTTGACCATGACCTTGGTCCTGTCTATCCTGCAAAATTCTCTTGCAAACAACTGGGTAGATGCGAAAGCTTTCTCATGAACATAGCCATATACTCAGAACCACACCTATCCTTCAGACTTCTTCTCTACCATCCCTAGGTTCTCCCATAGCATTGACAGGATAGATCCACTGTGGCTAGTATACAGTTTAGAGGAACTTACTATGAGATTTCTCAATACTTGACTCTAGATCTTATCAAACCTCATGGCATCAGCTCATACATGAGCTTAGAAATTTCCTGGCAATTACCACTTATTTCTCTCCAAGCTCATGAATCTGTGATCTCCCTGTTGAATTTCAATTGTGTGAGGTAATAAGGATCGCAGAGATACTGCGCGTTCTCTGTATGGTAACATCATCTTTAATGAAGTATTAATTTAGACCTCAGCCATGTCCCCTGTCCACATAGTGATGTAAGTGCACCTGCATCAGTTGCCACTGCAGCGGTTCAATAGGTTGGTTCACTACTACCTTCCCAAGGATAATTAGGGGGGTTTCAACAAATGCCATGCTAGAGGTGTTATCTTCACAGGTTAAATTATCATTGACATAATTGACAGAGGAAAGGTTATACAGACGTGTTGAGGGTTAATCTGCCCAAAATTGGCAGAAGAAACTTATAGACTTATGTGGGATATTTCTGTTTAAAGTTTATATTGCTTTAGTTAAGTTTCTCCATCTGATAAAATAAATTTCCTCACAGGCTGCATTTTAGCTGTATTCAGGACAGGGGATCTTGAGCATAAATCCATTCCCCATCTTGTTGGGACTGAAATACGTCAACAACTCAGCTAACTTTTTTTCTGTATTTATAACTTCAGATTTTAATAAAATGAAGGATAATACCTCCTAACACAATAGCAATTTATGTTTAGAAGGGGACATGATGGTACATGATGGCTGAAACAACCATTTATTATAGCAAACCAAACAAAAGTTCAAGATCACTGAAAAATGTCTGCATTCATTAAAGCTATTTGAGCAATTTCAGAATTAATTTTACTTGTCATCAGCAAATTTCAAAGTGTTTTTATTTTACATTGTTTTGTTAATACTTCAAGATTGTCAGACATCTCTATAAAATGGTATTTTCCATACAGTCGTTCTGCTGTTTGAATGATTGGCTGGAAAATGTTGAGTTTGCTCCTTTAAACAGAATTATTATAGTTTTGTTTGAAGTTGTGTGCAAAAGACATTTTTCATGTTCTGTGAAGGTTACTCAGGCTTATTGTAACTTTGAAATCTATTTCTTAAATAAGAAATATCTGTTGGAAAACGCTTTCACAATTTTTCAATGCCTTGTTTTTCAATTTCGGTCCACAACAGTGGAAATGTTTTCCTGTGAGTTACAGTCGATGATGGTGTGGCAGAACTCTCTGCATGATTAGAATTGTTAATGATGAGTTGGAATTCATGGTATTGTGTGTTTCTTTAAGAACACACAGCAGGAGATCCATAGATGGTCACAATGCTTATAACGTAGAAAATGTGAATAATGTTCTACTACAGTAACTGATGTTAAGAGGTTTCTTTATATGTAGCTGATTTCTTTAGTCCTTGGTGCTGGAAATCCACTGTCTAATGGGCAACCCTAAACTAAACGGTTGGAAAGGTTAAGGCACAATGCTGCATTGCACATAGAACATTGGAAAATACTGAACAGTGAAACACAGGAGAACATGAGCAGTACAATAGTTTTTTAGCATATTTCTGAAAATGTACATCACAAAAGTTGTTTGTAGAAAACTTCCAAAGAGAATATTCTGATTCTTAGAACCAAACATACACAAAGTATGTATATCATTTTCACCAATCTACTCATTTAAAAATCTTGCAGAAATATACTTTGTATCTAAGTGCAAATGGTAATAGTGTATGCCGAGTAGATTAATATTTATTTTCAATATGCAAAAGAGTTTGATATTCGTGATGTATTTTATAGGACTAAGACTCTCAGCTGGTGTGTGTGTGTGTGTGTGTGTGTGTGTGTGTGTGTGTGTTTCAAAATGTATTCCCTAATTCTGATTTTTATTTGTTTACAAACATTCAAAGCAGTTTTCAACTTTGTAGGATAACCTTGTCACTTTTTTTTTGCAAGTATGTTGTACAAAAACATTAATGAAGAATGCTTTCTGTTCATAAAACATGTACCAACAATATAGGAAAAAATTAAAATATAGTATCTGAGTTAAGTGACATGGGCTAGATAAAACAGAACCCTGCAAACTGTCTCCAACTAAGGATTGCAATATCATTCCAGCCAAGCTTGGGAATAATAGTTCTATAAAAAGATGAGGCAGTATAGTCTAACATTTTTGTGTGTGTGTGTGTGTGTGTGTGTTTTTGTCTGAGACTGTTAGTGACATTGGGGTTAATTTTACATTGTCAGCAGACATGAATTAAATGAATAAAACCTCGTCAAAACATGAATATATCAGCTTCGTTTTCATGGATGCAAATTCTATCTATTGCAAGCTCCAGTTATTTGAACACTGAATTATCAGTTATGATGAATTGAGCTGATCATAATTCAGATGATTTTAGAAATAATAAAGCAGCTATATTGATGTAATGTGGAAACTTCAGGGCCAAGGAGGATTATCATGATTTGTGTTAATATACGAAAATGCGGTTAAAATTTGATGCTCAAAATTCATGGGTCAAAGAGAGAAGACATTGGTTTTACTGCAAAGTAACTTACCTCTGATGATAGACATTGGATGAAACCTATTAGTGTCTTCTCACAAAGTTAGCCAAGCCCAAAGGTGGATTGGAGAGAAGGTGATAGCTAAAGAATGACAAGTTAATGTTCAGTGCCCAGGATTAATATAATTTGGCCTAATTGGGAAGAAGGCAATGCCAAGCCTCGTTTTATGAAATTAAATATGGCAGGTCAGTAATGCAAACATTGGGAACATTAGGAAATAATGATCGTAGTATAATTAGGCTCAATATGGAAATGTAAAAGTACAGGGAACTGAAAAGGTTAAAAGCTCCTGACTGGGAAAAAGGTCAATTCAACGAGATGTAAAAGAAAGTAGCCAGATAACTTAGAAAGGAGATGTTAAATGAAGCAGTGAACATGGGAAACTTTTAAAGAAAACTGATTAAGGTATAGATCAGACATGGTCACACAAGATATAATGAGGATGCAGCAAAGATAGGGGTTCTTTGTATAAATAGTTAAATTTAAGGGAGACCTTAAGAAGAGATTATGATAAATTTGGCCTATAGTACAAAAGAAAATTTAGCCAACTACAGATTAAGAACATAGAACAATACAGCGCAAACAGGCCCTTCGGCCCTCGATGTTGTGCCAACCTGTGAACTAATCTAAGCCCGTCCCCCTACACTAACCCATCATCATCCATATGCTTATCCAAGGACTGTTTAAATGCCCCTAATGTGGCTGAGTTAACTACATTGGCAGGCAGGGCATTCCATGCCCTTACCACTCTGAGTAAGAAGCCAATGAAGATTAGAAAATGTAAAAGGGTGACTGGCAACAAAGATAAAGTGAAATTGTGAAGGATTTTACAAACTTGTTGTCTGACAGAAGAGAAAAAGAATAAAAAAACTTGATAAATTTCAAAATCAAAAATGCATTTATTATTGTGTTGCTACCAATGGCACCGAATAGAATCCAGTAAATCAAGAGGCTCAAACTACAGGATTAATTGTGAATAACTCCATTAGAACTGCATTATCATGCTGCTTTGGTGTAGTTTCACTAACACCTGCACCAGTGCATTTAGATTGATATTGCCTGCTTTGTCTTCAGGTCAGTTTACTCATTGACACACTTTGTCAGATTTTACTTGTTTCTCAACCATATATATACTTTATTAAAGTTTCAATATGTCTCGAGTACAGTAACATAGAATAGAGTGTGCTTAAAGACTACGGATTTTCTAGCACCACAATGAAGTTTGAACAGTTTATGAAGGAATTAACACCCTTCATTATTTTGTAACCCATTTGAGTATTTATTGTTTCAGTTAAAGCAAAAATTATACTAAACAAATGTTACAATAGTTTGAAGCAAAGCTGACCTAAGTTTTTAACAATATAGCAACATGTTTCCATCACTTAATGATATTGCACTGGTATTGCTCAACTGAAGTCAATGGAAGAACAATTTCTTTCCATTCAGCACCTTTAATGTAGAAAATTTCTCAAGGCATTTCAGAAGTGGAAAACTAAGTACTGGTTCTTATTTTAAATATTTTAACAATTTTAATTAATAATAAATTAAAGCCCATTTCAGATTGATGATCATCATAAGCATAAATTGCTCTTTGTTTTTTGTGCAATTTAAATGTAGAAACCAAAAGAGTTTTGCGAATCAAACCCAGATCAATTTCCATTTATCATCTACTTTGGTTATTTCTCAACCCATGACAGTTATTTCAAACTTCACTATTTTGTAAATAATAATGCAGCTCCTAAGAGCTTGAGTCATTACTTGATTTCTGATTTGATATCCGTATGCATTCACTCATAATATTTTATAAGCTTAACTGTAGCATGCACTCTCAACACACTGCTTTAATTTGACTTTTATAACAAGCTACTTAGCCATATTTAGTCTGAATGATGTACCATCTCAGTACATTTTCAAAAGCTGTTTCTTCAGAAGAATGACTGATCTGTTCTCTTGCTCTTGTTTTGCATGCAAGAGAAACCCATGGTCCTTTCTTCTCATTGTATACACATAGCATTAATGGATTTGGTTCGCTTGTATTGCCTCATTACTGGCTTAGGTTTCAATCACAGAAGTCTTTCAGTGTATGCAAATAAGATAGAATCATCTACCTGAGAGTTAATATTCCAAGCTTTAAAGTGTATTATAAATCTAATGTTTGTATTTAGAGCATAACATCCTGTTCTTTTTTGATGGGCAAAAAGCTAAGCGAGCCTGGGCAGCTGTTTGATGTTGGCTTCAAGTGTTATTAATTTCATATTCCATTATTCTTTTCACTGTAGCACAAGTGAAGCTGATGTGGAGGCTGTCGTGGATAAGCTATTTGATGAGCTGGCTCAGAAACAAAATGATAGTACGTAAGTTAATTTCTCTTGAAAGAGAATACATTTAGAACACAATGCCCAATCTCCACTGACCAATTAGTAAGTTCCATTGCTGTATATGGGTTGATGCCACATTCAAGTGGTTGTCATTGTATCAGTATTTTGTCTAATTTCTGTGTTGAATCATGTGCTATTATTCATCAAACCATGCATTTCCAAGGTATAAGAGATGAATTTTATAGTAATTATCCAGACAAGGCTGATTCTTTGTTCATGTTTCCATAGTAACACGACCAAGGATTTTGAAAGTGCAAGGCAGAGAACTGAGACTGAGCAAAGCTTGCGGAACCCTAGCAGACTGCACATTTGAAGAGCTGTGCGATAAAGTAAGTACAGTCGCTTCAGCCAAGGAGATGTGCTTTACTATATGTGTAAAGTACGTTTCTTGAGCCAAGTGCTTTTCATCCTTAAGATAAAACATTGCTCCCTTTGCATTTTTATAGCGTAATTTATTTTCTTAACGGGGAATGTGAAGAAGATACTAATTTTTTACAATTGAAAAGAACTGACGTGCACAATAGGGCCGGTGGACTGACTTATAGTTAAACAATTGCATTTAGCTATAATTAAAAAATCAAACAAAATATATCCTATGATTTTGCACACCCAGGAAGCTTGAATAGGGAGGTAGTTCATGGCCCTTTTTTCACTCCTGCACGCCCCCCCAGTTCCTGACTGTCCAACTTTGAAGAAATTTAAACTTGCTCTGAACTTTGTTTCTGGATGAAATTTAACATAACTTGTACACTGAATAACACAGTTCAAGAGTTACAAACATAGGGCCTTCAATATACTCTCCTTTACTTGGTTGCCAAAGATGTAAAAGATCAGTCAGGTCATTGTTTATGGAGTTCCCTTGTATTTAAATATGTTTGTATAGTCTTAAAGATGATGAAAACGCTTTTCTGAGGGTCATTATTATGAGTTCATTACACAGTTGAGAGGAAATTGAAATACTGCATCTTAATTTGATAGATATGAATCTGTGTTACTATCTTACTTGTGATCTGATCTGTGTTCAGCAAGACACTTGTTTTCCCTACTGTTATCAGTATGTAGAATTGAATATTGGAAAACTTCAAAACAAGGAGTATGAGCAAGCTGACAGGAGTGATCAGGAGAGTGACCGAAAGTTTGACATTTCAGTAAGTCTTGATGGGATTTTTAGAGGTTGAAAAATCAAAATATTTATGTGGAGTATTTCAACTCCACTGATTCAGACCCCTCCCACTGCAGAACATATGGTCTCTGCCAGAAAGACTACCTCCCCCACCCTTTTGCATTTCTCTCCAGAAGGGTCACCTATGAACAGACAATGTTATCCATGAATTTATTGTGGATTATTGCAATACCATCATGGCCTTTATGGAAACTTGACTGAGGGATAAATGACACCATCGCGGAAGCCAACCTCCCATCCAAGGATTCCATGTACAATTCCCGTTGCCGCAGAAAGGCTGCCAACATCATCAAAGACTCCTCTGACCCTTGTAATACTCTCTTCCAACCTTTTCCATCAGGCAGAAGGTACAAAAGTTCCAACACATGCACCAGAAGTTTCAAAAACAGGATCTTTCCTGCTGTTGTTAGACTGATGAATGGACCCCTCAAACTTTAAAAAATGTTGATCTTGTATTTGTGCACCCCATGTGCAGCTGTACCCTCGTATGCCTCCCTCTGTACATTGTACTTAGGTACATGTGACTACAATAAATCAAATCAAACCCTTCCCCTTAATGAAGTTTCTCTACATCTTCCAATACTTGCCCTTTCTAGACAGTGAAGGTGTGGTGCTGACCAGCAGATCATAAGTAAATCTGATTCTGAACTCCATTGGCACTTTCTCCTCCACCCCTCACGCTTCTATTTCAAAATTAACATTCTGCGCCGCTGTTCCAATACTTGCTGACAGACCTGTTCAAATGGCTGCCTTATATGCTGAAATTGACTGAATTTCTGTAGCTGCTGCTTTACTGCAACTGATTCAATTACAATATTATTCATTATACAGAGTTACTGGATGATGATGCCATTAAGCTGCTCTGGAAGGAGAAAACCATCAATATGGTGTCCAAACATACTAAAGTAATTCTGCCATCAGGATACTTTCTAGTTTTTTTTTTCCACTGCATTATGGCAGATTAATAAATAAACATTTTGCTGAAATGTCATGACTGATGTAAAAGCACCTTCAGAGTCAGAGCACCTTCTGTATTTTGTTAGCAACATCTCTCTGACTATAATGACTAATGCAACCAAACAAAAGATTCAACTTCCTACTGAACAGTGCAGACTTTGTTCATGCGATAACATGCTAAGTCTGGAATTGAAGTGATGTTGATGGAGCATGCATTAAATCATTCCATTTTTGGAACAAAAAAAGTGCTGAGGGCAAAACAAAAGGTATGGTGTAAACAGCTCTGATGCACTAACTGAAGTGGGCTGCTGATGAAAAGCTGAAGCTAGTTGCGTTGCATTTTACTACTTTGACACATTGGCTTCATAAAGAAAGTAAGCTTTTAGCCATAATGAGAATTGCACTTAAAGCTTTGTATGAGTTGTTTCTGCCTTTATGGTGGAACCTGTATGAGGGGTACTTTTCCTGCAATGAAAATTTAGATTCAGAAGATTTAAGTCCACCTGCTAAGTAAAAGAAAAAAAATGCTCTTTGTTATTTGCTATAAAACTGAACAAAGTCATGGACCTCATGGCTGTTGGTTTTTATTGTATTCTTCAATAGCCCATTCCTTATAGGTCAGATGGTATCCATTAAATAAAGGAAGACTGGTATTTACTGGACCAGCCACGTAAACATTGTGACTATAAGCGCAGGTCAGGAGTTGGAAATTCTGTGATGTGTAATGTAACCCCTCACTCCCCAAAACCTTTCCACCATCTACAAGGCACAAATCAAGAATGTCATGGATACTGTCCACTTACCTGAATGAGTGCAGCTCATTCAAGAAACATTCAAGAAACTCAACACCATCCATGATTAGCATCTCATTCAGCATTTTAAACATTCACCTCCATCAGCAGCAATGACAGAAGTGTGTACCATCCATAAAATACACTCCAGGAAGATGCCAAGCTCTCTTAGACAACACCTTCCAAACCCATTACCTCTACCACCTGGTCAGAAGGGCAATAAATGTTGGAGAATACCGCTGTCTACAAGTTCCCCAAACAATACAATATCCTGACTTAGAACTATGTCGCTATCACTGGGTCAAAGTTCTGGAACTCTCTTCCTGTCAATTGTGAATGTACATACACTCCATGGTTTGCAAAGGTTCAAGAAGGCACCTCACCGAAACCACTTCAAGAGCAATTTGCAGTGAGTGACAAATGCTGATAAAGCAGTAATGCCCAAATCCTGTAAAGATACATAATAATTTATGAAGTTATTCACAACCTTCAGGTTTCCAAAGCACTTTCCACCTAATGAAGTACTTTTTGAAGCAAAGTTACTATTATAGCCATGAAACACAGCAGCCTATTATGTACAGAAATATTCCACAAAGAGTCATGTCATATTGACCACGTAACGTATTTCAATGATTTGGTTGAGTACTAAATATTGACCAGGACACCAGGGAGAACTTAACTGCTCCTTTTGAGAATTGTGCGATGAGATCTTTTACATGCAGCACAGAGAGCAGACAGAGTCTCCATTTGATGTCTGCTCTGTAAGACTGCACCTTCAGCATGTATTAGAATAACATTTATTGTTTTGTATAATATGCAAAGTTTTACATCCTGTGTCAGCTTTTGTTGTTCATTTCAAACTGCTTCTGATCACACTTGTATCATGTCTGCCTTCAATATGCCTGGGTGCCACAGCTTTCTGTCTCAGTTTAAACATATGTTTTCAGTCATTTTATTAGCTGATTCAGCTTTCTCTTATATGCTCAATCCTGCTTTACATAATGAGCCCGTGTGATCAAGACTACCTTTTGTCAAAGAATTTTACAGTACAGAAGGATTTTGTTGTGATTTTGTTGGTCTGTGAAGAAGTCTCCATTTCTTAAAAATAATGAAACTGTTTATTTGCTTTAAAAAATATTGTGGATTTTGCATCCACTGTAGTTTCTAGAAGGACAATCCTTTTTCCAGCCACCCTCCATGTTAAGGAAGTTCTTTTTAACCTCTCCTTTTGGTCTTTTTCTGACAGTATTGAATTTAAGACTTCTAATTGCTGAGTCATCAGCCAGTGGAAAAATGTCTTTTCCTGATTTTATGTTTAAATGTTTGAATACTATTATCGGATTTTCCTTTTACCTTCTTTGTTCTAAAGCAGGCCAGATTTCTAAAAGAAATCATTTTTCTCTCCTATTGCCTCATCGCTACAGCTTTATATTTGTGCCATCACAAATATAACCTCTGGATTTTACTGGCTCAGTACAGCAAGTGGCATACTGTACTTCATTGCTTGTAAATTCAGTTTGTACATCCTTCGTAAAATTAGTGTGGCCTCTGTTCTAACTAACTCACAGCACTGAACTCACCCATCTATCCTGCCTCATCTAATCAATTTTGCTCTTTCACAATTTAAAACTTTTAGTTATATATTTCCCAAAATGTAATTAATTAATTAATCGCTTTATTTTACCTGTAGTTTTTTTCTACCCGAATCCCCTTCTATTTTATAACGAATACACCACGAACCCCTCTCACCTTCAGAAAGGCTGCTTTTATTTAATTAATTTGGGGAATATTCATATTCCGAGAGTGACGTTCATGTGTTTCCTAGGGAGATGATCATTGGCTTAGAGTGGCAGGAATTTGCATTTCAATTTACTTTAGTCCACAGAGGATTGATAAATCTAATATTTGTGAGTAATGCTGCCTTCACCCTCACTCCACCCCCAATCTAGAAGGCCAACTTAGTTTAATTGTAAATGAAGGTTATCCTCAGTCGGTAACTTTTAAGATTAATTACCACTGAAATTTATTTTGTCAAGTTGATGACTAATTTGCTTATTTAACTTTAAATTCCAGAAACTTTTTTTTAAAAATTATATAGCTACCAAAGACTCTTTTATACATAATTTTGCTAATGCTTGCTTAGAGTTATTGATTGCAAGTTGCTGATCTCTTCCTCTTCTGTACTTGCACATAACAGGACAACCACTCTCCATGCTCTCAAGACACTATCTCTTCCCCCTGCCACCCCTCAAATTCCACCAAACGTTCCAAGCCTGAGCACCCCCTTTCACCTAATTCCATTCCCTGAACTCCTAGCCAATGCTGCAGCACCCTCTGACAAATATTGTAAAACCCATGAGCTGCCACCACTTTTTCTAGACTGCTGACATGCCTTTTCAAAATCTTCAGACCTGACAGCATTTCACCCACAGCAGCAAATCCTGACATTGTTCTTCTGCTTCCATCATGCAACTGCATTCAATGCCACCAAATGCTATACTCATTCCACCCCCCTCCCAAGCCAAATACAGTTACAACTGGCTTACTGTTGATAATGTAGAGAGATTCTTTTCCATATTTTCTACATCCATTGCATCTCACTGCAGATATGCATCTGTGATATTTTCAACTGTGACAAGAGCCGTCCTTATCAGAACTCTGAAGGGTCTCTTTCTGTGCTGCATGACTCTCTGACTGTACTGTTTCATCTCCAACTCTGGTGTCAAAAACTTACAATTGATCACTAACTGACGTCCAGAATTTACAAACAATGAAGTACAGTATGTCACTTGCTGTACTGCCCTAGTAAAATACAGAGGTTATATTCAAAGAACAACAAGAACTAGTTACCTTTAACAAAATGCTTTATATTAAAGTTGTGAAACAAAATGTAACACTGAATGATGTAATGAAATATTAAACCTGTGACAAAAGCTTTGTCAATGCTTTGTTTTAAAGAGCATCTTAAAGAAAGGAGGAATGAGCGAAGCATGTAAAGGAATGATTATAGGATGGAAATTCAAAAACTTATTGATAGTACAGCTGAAGGAAATTTATAGAGATTTTTGAATAGGTGAAGCCAGTGACAAGTTTGAAAATGATGATGAGAATTTCAGCTTGAGATGGGGAGGTAGTTGAGTGCGATTTGGTATGAGTAAGCATATGAATTCCAGGGGATTGAATAATATCCAATTTGCAGATGGTACAGTATGAGTGATTGCCTAAGACTTCAATAGAATAATCAAGCCTGGAGGTAGAGTCGTAGAGATGTACAGCACAGAAAAAGACCCTTTAGACCAAGTTGTCCAAGCCGAACAGACATCCTAGATAAATCTACTCCCGTTTGCCAGCATTTGGCCCATGCCACTCTAAGCTCTTCCTATTCATATACCCATCCAGGTGCCTTTTAAATGTTCTAATTGTGCCAGCCTTCACCTCTTCCTTTGGTAGCTCATTCCATGCACATAGAACATAGAACACAGCATGGGACCTTCGGCCATCAATGTTGCGCTGACCTGTGAAACCAAACTGAAGCCCATCTAACCTACACTATTCCACTATTATCCATATGTTTATCCAATGACCATTTAAATGCCCTTAAACTTGGCGAGTCTACTATTGTTGCAGGCAGGGTACTCCACGCCCTTACTACTCTCTGAGTAAAGAACCTACCTCTGACTTCTGTCCTATATCTATCACCCCTCAATTTCAGGCTACGTCCCCTCGTGCAAGCCATCTCCATCAGAGGAAAAAGGTTCTCACTGTCCACCATATCTAATCCTCTGATCATCTTGTATGTCTCTATTAGGTCACCTCTTAACCTTCTTCTCTCTAATGAAAGCAGCCTCAAGTCCCTCAGCCTTTCCTCTTAATAAATCTCCTCTGCACCCTTTCCAATGCTTCCCCATCCTTCCTCTAATGTGGCGACTAGAACTGTACGCAATACTCCAAGTGTTGCCACCCCAGAGTTTTGTACACGTGCAACATGACCTCATGGCTCTGAAACTCAAACCCTCTACCAATAAAACCTAACACGCCGTACGCCTTTTTAACAACCCTATCAACCTGGATGAAAACTTTCAGCGATCTATGCACTTTGACACCGAGATCTCTCTGCTCATCTGCACTACCAAGAATCTTTCCATTAGCCCAGTACTCTGTATTCCTGTTACTCCTTCCAAATTGAATCCCCTCTCACTTTTCTGCATCAAACTCTATTTGCTACCTCTCAGCCCATCTCTGCAGCTTATCTATGTCCTTCTGTAACCTGCAACATCCTTCCGCACTAACCATTACTCCACCGACTTTAGTGTCATCTGCAAATTTACTGACCCATCCTTCTACACCCTCATCCAGGTCATTTATAAAAATGACAAACAGCAGTGGCCCCAAAACAGATCCTTGCGGCACACGACTAGTAACTCCAGCACGCACCACACTCTGTGTGAAAAGGTTGCCCGGTAGACCCCTTTTAAATATTTCCCCTCTCATCTTAAACCTACACCCTCTAGTTTTGGACTCCCCCCACCCTGTGGAAAAGACCTTATCTATTTACCTTGTCTATGCCCCTCATGATGTTATAAGGTCACATCTCAGCATCCAACACTCAAGGGAAAATACCCCAGCATATTCAGCCTCTCCCTACAGCTCAAACTCTCCAACCCTGGCAACATCCTTGTAAATCTTTTCTGAACCCTTTCAAGTTTCACAACATCCTTCCTATAGCAGAAAGACCAGAATTGCACGCAGTATTCCAATAATGGCCTCACCAATGTCCTGTACAGCCGCAGCATGACCTCCTGACTCCTTTGCTCAATACACTGACCAACAAGGCAAGCATACCAAACTCCTCCTTCACTGTCCTATCTACCTGCAACTCCACTTTCAAGGAACTATGAACCTACACTCCAAGGTCTCTTTGTTCAGCAACATTCCCCAAGACCTTACAATTAACTGTACAAGTCCTGCCCTGATTTGCCTTTCCAAAATGCAGCACCTTACATTTATCCAAATTAAACTACATCTATCATTCCTCAGCCCATTGGCCCAGCTGATCAAGATGCCATTGTACTGTGAGGTTACATTCAATGTTCACATCCCAATCATTTATACAAATGACAAAACGTAGTGCACCCAGCACCGATCCTTGTGGCGCACCGCTGTTCCCAGGCCTCCAGTCTGAAAAGTGACCCTCCAACCACACGGTCTGTCTTATACCTTCAAGCCAAATATAGAGTGAATCAGCGGGTGGCTGAGAGTCATCTGGAAATTTTGCGAGACCTTGCCCCAGTCATCACGACTGTACAGCAGGTCAGCGAGAACCTGATGTCAAGGTGTGGTTAAAAAGTCGGGCCTCAAGGGTAGTGATCTCTGGATTACTCCCAGTGTAACGTGCCAATGAGGATAGAAATAGAAAGATAGACCAGATGAATATGTGCATGAGGAGCTGGTGTGGGGCCAGGTTTTTGAGTGTTTGGATTATTGAGATCTCTTCTGGGGTGGAGGTAACCTGTACAAGTGGGATGGGCTGCATTTGAACCAGAGGGAGTCCAATATCCTTGAGGGGAGATTTGCTAATGTTACCCAAGAGGGTTTAAGCTTGTTTGGCAGGGGAATGGGACTCTGAATTAGAGAGGGGCCATCGAGAAGTCAGGGGAAAATACATTACTCATTGAAAGCAAGTTTACTATTCAGGATAGCCAGGGGCACAGTAAAGGAAGGGGAAAGATTTCTGGTTTAAAGTGCATTTATTTCATTGCACGAGGCCTGAGTGATAAGGGAGATGAGCTCTGAGCGTGGATTGGCTCTGGGGTCTGAGATATTGTAGCCAAAACAGAAGCATGGCTGAGAGAAGGGCAGGTCTGGCAGCTCAATGTTCCAGGATACTGAAGCTACAGATGTGACAGAAGTACAAATAAGTCAGGAAGTAAGACACAACAACACATTCAACATAACATCCATATTCAAGGAACTATGAACCTGCACTCTAAGGTCTCTTTGTTTGGCAACAATCCCCAAGACCTTACCATTAACTATATAAGTCCTGCCCTGATTTGCCTTTTGATGACAGTGTCCTGTGGGGCTCTCCTGTACAGTTTTGATAACAACAGTGCTTAGAGAAGATATTCTTAAGGGGACATCAAATGAAGCCATATGGTTAGAACTTAGAAACAAGAAGGGGATGGTCACTCTGTTGGGACTGTATTATAGACCCCCAAATAGCCAGCAGGTTGTAGAGGAGCAGATGTGGAAAGTGATTGCAGATACCTGTCGGAATAACAGAGTAGTATTGGTTGGAGAGTTTGATTTTCCTGTATTGACTGGGCTGCCCATAGTGCAAGAGGCCCGGATGGAGTAGAATTTGTCAAATGTGCCTAAAAAGCTTCCTAAATCAATATGTAGAGGGCCCTAATTAGGAGGGTGCAACATTGGACCTCCTCTTGGGAAACAATGTCAGGCAAGTGGTTGAAGTGTCAGTGGGAGAGCCCTTGGGCCCAGTGACCATAACTCTCTTAGCTTTAATATACTTACAGGAAAAGATAGAACAGGTCCACAGGTTAAGGTGCTAAACTGGAGCAAGGCTAATTTTGGAGCCATTAGGCAGGATTTGCAGTGTTGATTAGATGAGTCTGTTTGAAGGAAAAGGAACGACTGGCAATGGGAGGCTTTCAAAAGTGTGATATCAAGAGTCCTGGAACAGTATCCCTGTTAGGGTGAAGGGAAAAGCTGGCAGGTTTAGGGATCCCTGGCTGACGAATCGTATTGAGGCTCGGTCAGGAAAAAGAAGGCGTACATTGGGTTTAAGCAATCCGGCTCGAGTGAATCCCTAAATGACTACAAAAAGTGTAGGAGTATACCAAGAGGGAAAGGGGGTATGAGATGGATCTGGCAGATAAGGTTAAAGATAATCCCAAGAGGTTCTATAGTGCTGACTGAGGATAGGATCATGGATGCTAAGGAAATAAGGAAAACAAGTGAGGATGTTTTGGACAGCATTCATATTACCAGAGAGGAGGCGTTTGCAGCCTTAGGTTGCATTACAGTGGATAAATCCCCTGGGCCTGATCATATTCATCCTTGGATGTTATGGGAGGCTGAGGAAGAAATTGCAGAGGTACTCGTGGAGATTTTTGCTTCACCTTCAGCCACTGGTGAAGTCCCAGAAGACTGGATGGTGGCTAATGTTGTTCCACTGTTTAAGAAAGGTAGCAAAGACAAGCCAGAGAACTGTGCCAGTGAGCCTGACAACAGTAATAGGTAAGTTATTGGAGAAGATACTGAGGGACAGGATCAACCAATGTTTGCATAGCCAAAGTCTGATTAGGGATAGTCAGCATGGATTTGTGTGCAGTAACTCATGTCTGACAAATTTTTCAGAGTTTTTTGAAGAGGTAACCAAGAAGATGAACGAAAGTCGTGCAGTGGCCGTTCTCTACGTAGACTTTAGTAAGGTTCCACGTGGCAGGCTAGCCATGAAGTTTAATCGCATGGGATCCAGGGAGAGCTAGCTAATTGGATTCAAAATTGGGCTCGATGGTAGGAAGCAGAGGGTGATGGTTGAAGGTTGTTTCTCAGACTGGAGGTCTGTGACTGGTGGTGTGCCACAGGGGTCAGTGCTTTGTTATTTGTTATTTACATAAATGATCTAGATGTGAATGTTTAAGGCATGATTAGTAAGTTTGTGGGTATTAGTTAGGAGGTATTGTTGATAGCGAGGAAGGTTATCAGAAATTACAGAGGGATCTTGATCAGAAGGGGAAGTGGGCTGAGGATTGGCAAATGCAATTCAATACAGATAAGTGTGATGTGTTGCACTTTGGAAAGTCAAACCAAGGCAGGACTTATACAGTAAATGGGGACACCCTGTGGAACAGAGGGACCTAGGAGTGCAAGTACAAAGTTCATTTAATCGGCATTACAGATGGACAGGATAGTCAAGAAGGCACTTAGCATGCTGGTCTTCATTGGTCGAGACATTGAGTATAAGAGTTTGGACATTATGTTACAATTGTATAAGTCATTGGTGAGGCTGCATTTGAAATATTGTGTACAGTTTTGGTCACTCTGATGTGGGAAAACATAGTTAAAGTGGAAAGTGTATAAAGAAGATTTACAAGGATGTTGCCAGGACTAATACACCTGAGTTATAGGGAGAGGTTGGTCAGGATAGGACCTTATTCCTTGGAATGTACGAGAATGAGGGATGACCTTATTGAGAAATCATGAGTGGCAGAGATAGGATGAGTGCATATAGTCTTTTTTCGCCAGGGATGGGGAATTGAAAATTAGACGGCATAGGTTTAACCTGACAGGGAAATTTTTAAGAAGGATCTGAGGGGCAGTTTCTTCACATAGCGAGTGGTGGATATATGGAATGGGCTGCCAGACAAAGCATTTGAGGCAATAATAACAACATTTAAAAAACATTTGGATAGGTATATGGATGGGAAGGAATTCAAGGGATATGGACCAAATGTGGTCAATTGGAACTATTTGAGAAGGCAGCATGGACTAGTCAAGGCCAAAGGCCTCTTTCCATGCTGTATTACTCTATGTCTCTGATCTGTAGAGGGTGTCGGATGCATTTGGGTCCTTGGAATATGCATAATAACAGCATTGAAAACAGTCTGATTCAACTTCAAACAGTTGCTAGGAAAAGGGATGATGTCAATAGCTAGAGCGTGGAGTTGGCAGTGGAGACTGAAAGCAATGGCTTCACTCTTCCAAATATTCAATTGGAGGAAATTTCTGCACCTGAGACAGAGGAGGGGTTAAAAGAGGTGAAGGTGAGATAGATAGAACAAGGGCCTTCAGTGTGCAGATAGAATCTAATGGCTTGATTTTAGATAATGTCATCGAGAGGTACCATGTAGACGAGAAGTAAGAGGCGAAAAGGATAAATTCCTGGGACAAAAGACAGCATAACAGTGCAGGAACAAGAAGAAAAGGAATTGCAGGTGATTCTCTTTCTGTGACTGAATAGATCAGAATGAAACCAGTCAAGTCCACCGTTGTCATGCTGTATGGGGCTGGAAAAGTGCTGGAGAAAATTTTGTGGTCAACTGTGTCCAATATTGTGTACAGGACAAGGACGGTGGGTACTTTTGTCTCAATCACAATGAATGTAATTTGTACCTTTTGTTAGGAACCAGTACGTTGAAGGGTGCAGAGGGATTCAAACACGGTCTTTTTTTTTGAAAAAACACAGCAACAAAGAACTGCAGATGCTGAACAAAATCAGAAATTGATGGAGAAACTCAGCAGGCTTGGCGGTATCTGTAGACAGAAAGCAGTTTTGGGTCTTCAGAACACTAATAAGCACTGGAGACCAAGCCCAACAATGTTTGAACGGGTCCCTCCTGATTTAGTGATGAATAGTTAATTTCGCAAAAATTGTGACATTGACTTCAGTAAGTTATTTGTGGAGTTGTAACAATGAAAGCTGCTAGATAACAGCATCCACCCAAGTGCCTCCGTGATGGAAATTCGTCAAAATAATATGGATTTTTTGTTTGAGAAGTTAGTTACCCAAATTAGGTACTATTCAGTTTATGCAGATACTATCCAATTTATTTCCTCCCAAGGATCATTTAAGCAATGACCTTAAAGGGACAAATCAGGTTAAATATAACGGCAGTAAAAACTGAAAATGCTGCAGAAACTAAGGAAGTCTGGTAGCATCTGTGGAGAGGGCAACAGAGTTAATGTTCCGAATCCAAAGAATCTTTAGAACTTCTGATTTGAAACACTAACTCTGTTTCTCTTCTCGTAGATGCTGCCAGATTTGCATGCTTTCTCCAGTATTTTCTGTTTCTATTTCAGATTACCAGCATCAGTATGAACAGCGGAATACCACAATAGGGTTTCAGATGATCAAAATGAAAGCCACAGAAAATCTGCTCAGATCACTAAATATTGGATATGTTTAGTATTATTGATGTGCTTGCAATTTAATAGTTGTGTTGTGAGCTTTCTGAAATTCAAATACTCTTGTATCATATCTTAAATTAATTTTATCAAATTGTCACCCATTTATTTTCTGTCCTTTGCCGCCATGTCAATCCAAGATAGTATTCAGACAGATCACCTAATACAGTTGCATTTTTAGCCATTATATCAGAGAGTACTGTGACTTCACCACACTCCCATTGCGTGTAGGAAGATAAACAATGGCTGCATTCTGAGTTTCAAATGTTTCTTTATTTGTCTCATCCTGTCTCCTTTTGTCTTGCACTGTTACTTCTGTTGGGTAACCTTGTTCACAATGTAATCATATTCCAGCTCATTCAGAATTTTTGCTCCCCTTTCCCTGATTGTGATGTCATCTGTAATATCTTTTTCATTCTGTCTGAAAGGCAATGCCTGAAACTTCTCATCACATTTCTCTGACTTAGAGTATTTCCAGCATATTCTTTACTCATTTCAGATTTCCAGTATCTGTAGTAGTTACTTTCAGTGCTCCTGAGGAGTGTTTTTTTTGGTCTGCTGAGATGCAGAATTCAAAAGTGGATTGTTCACTCCAATGGGGTCTGTCCTTTCAACCCTGGGATATGTCTTTGAGTCCAGTTCAGGGTGATGGTGCTATCTGCTGTGTATAAATGAAATTGATTTGAACAGCTTTAATGTGGTTCCCAATCGGTTTGGTTACTGATTCTGATGCATTGTGTTCACCAAATGATCACTTGATTCAACTGCCACACCCAGGTGTAAATAGTCTTTTTGTTGCCAAATGTACAGTTTTTTTTATAACTGATAAACATGTTCAAAGAAACCAAAATGAATTCTAATATTTTTCTTTAGGGTTGCTCATGGCTGTATCCAGAATATTGGTTGTTCATTTATGGACATTCTAGGACAAGCATGGTGCATTGGCTGCTCTATTTGGCTCCAATGTGAAAACTTGTCAAATCAAATTGAGATTGAGTTGAATAAATGCCGAAGGAGTATGGAGAAAACATACAGGTGTAATGACACTGACGTTAAAACAGAATAGAAGCATCCGTTTATCCCAGGTCAGGGGGTAGGAATGTGCAGATTATGGGATCATACTCAAAGTTGCTGGAAAATCTCAGCAGTCTGGCAGCATCTGTGAAGAAAAAAAAACAGAGTTAATGTTTTCAGGTCCAGTGACCGTTCCTCAGAGCAGAACAAGACCCGAAACATTAACTCTGCTTTTCCCTTCACAGACGCTGCCAGACCTGCTGAGCTTTTCCAGCAACTTTGTTTTTGTTACGGATTTACAACATCCGCAGTTCTTTTGGTTTTTAGGGATATCATACTGTTCTGTTTCATATCTTTATTTCGTTTCAATAACGGGACTTACTGTTGAAGATAAAACAAAAGTAAAGCTGCAGCCAACAAGCACCAGAATGACAGCTCATTTTAAAATCTGGCTCTACTTTAAATTCCAGCCTCTTGGAGCAAGTGACTACCTGGAAATGACTAAACACTTTGACACTGTATTCATTCGGAATATACCAACGCTGACTTTGGCAAAGAAGACTCAAGCACGACGCTTCATCACTCTCATTGATGCCTTTTATGATCACAAGGTTGGATTTGCTTAGATCACGCTAGATCTTTTGATGAAAGATCATAATGTGTTTCATCTTTGCACCTACGGAATTAAATATTTTCGTTCACACTTGCGTTTGTTAAATGTGCTTCATAGCATTGTACAACACTGAAGATTCAGTTCGTTTAGTCTGCACCTGCTCCTTTTCCACTCCTTGGCTTTTTCCTGACTTTCAGGTGCTAGCTCCATACTCTGACTTTCCCAGCAATTTCCTGTCTAGCAACCCTTTGAACAACACTCATTCCCGTCTCTCCAAGCACATTTTAATGGCTGAACAGTCAACTCTTATCCTAAAGCCCTCTTGTAACCAGACTTCATCGTCACCCTCCTTTAATATCATCCTTCCCTTTTCACCATACAGTTAACAGACCTTCACACTTCTCTGTCCCTTGCAGAAAAACAAGTGCATAACTTGGCAACTGTGAGTTGGCAAGGGCATAACATGTGGTGCCCCTCCAATGGCTCTTTTATCAATCCCTGGCAATGTATGTCTTGTTCAGGAGGCTACAGATGTCAATGACAACTTGCCATAAAAGTATGAATCTGGATCATTGGTGCTCAGAAATTAACAGCTCACCACCTTCTCAAGGGAAACTAGGGATGGGCAATAAATGCTGACCCAACCAGCAATGTTCACAAATCATGATTGAATACAAAAAAAAAACATGTTGAGGGAACAGCCTGTAAACCCTTTGTTTAGATCTCACCTCCTTCCAGCTGAATAGCAATCCATGCCCATTTCCTCTGTCCTATGGAGGTACGTGGCTGAGGAGAAGGCAGCTGGTACTAAGTGGTATTCTGCTCTTGCCTTCTCCCCAGAGATGGGACATGCAAATGCTGTACTGAAGGCTGGCAGGAGGAGAGAGCACCTGAAGGCGAGTCAAGTGATGGATGAAATGTCTTTCCAGGAAGTTAGCAGTCACTTATAAGTCATGCTAATACTGAGAGAAGAGGTTTTTGGAAAAAAATCTTTTCGCTAGATCTAGGTCTGAACAAAGCTATACTGAAGGAGCTCTTCCCACTTTGCTTTTGCTTTGGTGACCATGAAAGTTGTGGAAAGGTTGAGACACTCATGTCTTGGCTTAGAAATCCAGAGCTGAAGATTATAGTTATTCTTTTTCATTATCTTAATTATTTACCCAATCATAGAGGATGTGGGCCCCAATTTTGATTCCAACATATATTTCAGGGAATTTAATTCCAGACATGAAAACCCATCTCGCACATCTTCATGCCTTAGAACAAGTCCCCAGTCGTGGTGGGAGCAGTCAGACAAGTGTTCTGTGAACAGATACATCTAGCAGAGAAAATCAATTAAATATGTCAGAAACACAATTTCAAATTAAAATTTTTGATGAGCTGATTGAGGATGTAATCTCAACCCTGGTCATTTACAGTCGTTAAGACTCACACATGTGAAGACCTTGCTCCAATTGCATGATGTGACCAAGACAGTTAACTAACAGCTTATGTATGCAAATAGAAGTGTATGAAAGTTTTTAAGATACCTCCCAAATTTCACATTGAACCATTCAAATTCTTGTTCTTGCATTTTGTGATTTCAATCCAAATCCCTTGAATGAAGTCCATCTTTTTAGCACAAATTCGGGTAACAGTTCTATAAAATAACTGATTGTAAAAGCTGCAATTATTGTTACCTGTTCCCTGAAAAAACATTTTTTGTCATTAGTGTGGTCACTAATCTGGCCTGCTGACACTGATCATTTTACACTACACAAAAAATTGCTCATGGAACAATATACTGTATATTCGTTTATATATAATTTTTAGAGTATGTTATATGATCTTACAATATGAACCACTGCTGTTGATAGTGAAGAAGTAGGGGGCCATAGTCTTATGAATGTTTCATAATGAACTCCTGATGAGAACAAAGACTTAGTTTGAGGCGATGGTCCATTCATTTGTCATGATCCATCATGTGCTGTTCACGTTTCCAAAATATGAGTAAACTTTGTGTTAAAATTTAATGCAGCCTTTCCAGTTTTGTTAAGTTATAAAGCATGTGAATTTTCTTACTTTCTAAAAGGTCAGGGTTGTTTGCTCAGCTGCAGTGCCATTGGAGAGAATATTTGTTCAGAAGGATCACGACAGTCATGAAGATGATGCCAGAGTCTTCATAGATGACCTAGGATTGGAACAGGTGAGTTGTATTTTATTTCCCTCTCCTGGATCTCTGCATGTTATTGTTCTGGTTCTGTCATGGGCAGGCAATTGGCCTCCATTGGCATTCAGCCTCTTGATATAAGACTGTTAAGGTCAGAAGCCCAGCCCATTACTTGCTCTGTGTTCCTGCTTCACAAAAGTTGTGTAGTCTGGGAAAATCCACTTACTAATATAATTGGGTCAGAAAATGGTGGCAGTCACATTAAAAAACAAGCTTTTGAATACTGATTTACGTTTTGGTTGTAACGTGGTTTTGTCATTACTTTCATACATGGTCTAAAATTTAATTAAAGATACACCAGATAATTTGCCAAATTGAGCAGACAGAATATGGCACTTTGTATTTTATTCGAAGAGGAAACATGTAAAATTGCCAGAAAAGGCAGCAAACCCAAGGACTGAGATGTTTATTTTGGAAGGGAAAACCAAAGAACAGTATTATTTGAATGGAGATTATTTGAAAAGCTGCAACATCATTGGACTTGGGGATACTTGGGCATGAAGCACAGAAAGTGACCAGACAGATACAGCAAGTAATCAGGATGGCTAATGGAAAGTTGGCCCTTATTTCAAGGGAGTTGGAGGAGGGAATTCTTAGTGAAACTGTACAAGGTGCTGGTGAGAGCATGTAGGGAGTTCTATGAGCAGCTTTAGTCCCATTATTTAAGAAAAGATATTATTTAATTGGAGGCAGTTCAGAGCAGGTTCACTGGAATAAATGGATTGTTTTATGAGCAAAGGTTAAACAAGTTGGCAGCCTACTCATTGGAGTTTGGAAGGTGATCTGATTGAAACTTGTAGGATTCGAAAGGGCCTTGACAAGGTAAATGCGAAGAGGATGTTTCCCCTCAAGAGAGAGTCTAGGACTAGAGGGCACAGCCTCGAAATAAAGGGGTGCTAATTTAAGACTGAGATAAGAAGGAATTTATTCTGTCAGTGGATCAAAAACCTTTGGAACTTTTTGAAGAGAATGCGGGCGTATAGTGTTGAGATAGAGCCATTTAAATGCTTCATTTTGCTGTTGTCAGTGTTTTCCTCACACCAAGGGGAAGGCCCACACCTATCAGAATGCCTGGAAGATTTAACTGTGTGACAAGTGGGAGGAGAGTCCTTCTTTACAGGGCCCTTAGGCCCATTGGAGGCAACAACAACCTTTGTCCCCACGCAGTCCCCTCACTACAACACTCGACCTAAGTTACACATAGTTCAGCCTTCTTATTGGCAACTTAGTGTATTACATATACATCAATATGGTAAACTTTGTCAAGACTAGAAACATTATGATGGATATTAAAGGAGTAAAATCATTCTCATGGTGTTTAGGCCATTATCTGCATTGCTGCTCTTAATCCATTGACATTAACATGTTATCAACTTGTCAAATTCACGACTATGAAATGATAATGTGTGTTGCAATTGCAGAACTACATTTGATTCCTGAATGGCTGTGATCTTCATGGCACAAAAATTGCTGTTGAATAATTTTGACCCAATTGCTTTTATTTCTTCATAGACTAAAGTGGAAGACCTTTCAATATTTTCTGGAGCAGAAGAAATCTTCGCATTTCAGCGCACAGTCTCACGGCTCACAGAAATGCAGACTGAGCAGTACTGGAATGATGGAGACAGGGGAAAGAAGGACTCTGCTGAGTGAAAGCAAATATAAATCTATGAAACAAATTCAGCAACAGATCAAATTTTAACTTAATTTAAGAACTGATGTGTAATCATACTTCATTTGTTCACTCTTCACTCTAAGGACCATTGATATTCTTCAGTACAGTGGTTTCAAGATTTGCTGGGCCCAAACTGCCAGTGTTCAATGGTTTTGACATTATGGGTAATCTAAGCACAATGTTATCTATCCACTACTTCCTGATTCATTTCTTCATGCTGCACTTCTTTATCTTGGTATTATTTCCATGTTCTGAAACTTTGATCTCACATCAAGGCTGCTCCTAGAAACATGGTAAGAAGTCATGGAACAAGAAAAAAGACACGACCACTCCTTCCACAGATTATGCACTATTGTGGGCTTTATTCCATTAATTTAACATCCTTGGGAAGTTTTACATGGATATTTTGGGCATTTGTATATTTAAACTCCAGAAATAAAACAGTTTTATTGCAGTCTTCAGGGAACCTTTTCTCTCTGTTTGATGGTCGTGGTGAATGGGAGGCAGCGATAGAAAGTTAATTAATATTATAACACCCGTATATAAAACTCAGTTTGACATGCAGAGATCTACAGGGGACACAGGGAGATATCTCTGTCCCTCAGTGTTACTATCAAAAGCATTGAGCAAATATGGATATGAACAAGTAGCTCAGCAGCTAAGGAAGACTGAAGATTAATTTTCTGAAAAATCAGCAGCATTGATTGATGAAAGAGACACCCAGAAAAGAGGGATGATAAGATCAGAAAAGAAGAGGAACACAAATACAGTATAATGGGACTCCAGCAGCAGGGAGTCACAGTGAGGAAAGGCTTTAAGCAGAGGCTCAGTTGTACAAAAACCTCCCAGTATATGTAGCAAGTGAGAGCAGCTAGAGCAGTTGAATGAACCCTGTTTGGAAAGAAAAGGGTATCACTGGGGGAAGGAGGGCTCATGGGAAGAGCAGCCAAACAAAGGATTTCTCAATGCAATGTAAATCACAGGCTATTCCATACCTGTACCTCTGTACCTGTAAATATCTCTGTTTAACCTTAATCTTCCTCCATATTTACAATGACCTGATACCTGTGGAATAAAGAATCCTTGCTTCATGATCTTTGAGCCATTCGTGTGTGTTCAAAACTCCTGTTACAGCTGACCTCCTGTGTTCCTTCAATGCCAAATAATCTACGGAATATAAATGGGTTTTAGAATCCTTATTTATATATGCAAAATGTCTTCCCTCAATCAAGCATGGGCATTACATTCTGAGTTTTTTTGGCTTTCACCAATTTTGCTGGTGAGGCATTGTCAGGAAGGCTGTATTGTGAAATATGAGCACTGCAAGATTGAAATACTGAACTAAATTTTACTCCTTTTAATATTTCTAGAATATTCCAATTCCTAGATTGTTAGGGCTAATTATAATTATAGACTACCACTCTACTATTAACCAATTGATGAGTGGCATGGAGAAACAGTATGGAAAATCTTTAACTAAGTTAAGTATAGAGTGAATTTATAAATGAAGGGATTAAGAAGAAGTAAACATCATTGCCTGAATAGTAAGGAATTCATATGTATATTCATTCTTTATATTTCAGGCAAGTTTTATGCAAATTATGTTACTTTTAATTGTTACTTTTAATTGATTCATAAATCTTTGACTGGGGATTTTCTCCTGTTTTGATGAGTTTACTACTTGTGTTCACCTTTCTGTCCACCCTGTCAGCCTCCCTGCTAGTTACTAAGGAAAAGTAATTATTCGATACTTCTGCCGTTTTGCTGTAAGTTTCTGTCAGTTTACTAGTGAGTGTCTCGGTGCCCTATCTGAATCCTGTTTTGTTGTTGTTGAAATGCCTGTAGAATATTTCCCTTTTTTTTTAATCCATCAAAAGTTAATTTTATGATTCCTGATTATTTTCCTTGTTTGTTTTTCTTCTTTACTCACCATTTTTAAATTTCCATTTTGTCATTTCCTTTACTTACGTAATTAAGAGACCTTTCATTTAGTTTGAGTCTGCGTTATTTCTTTATTCATACATGGATTTTCATTCATAATGCTCTTGTTTTTAGAGGAATGCATTTGTCATGAACACTATTAAACATCATGTTCAATATGACTTTACGCAGAGAGTTGTGAGAGCATGGAATGCGTTGCCAGCAGCAGTTGTGGAAGCAAGGTCATTGGGGTCATTTAAGAGACTGCTGGACATGTATATGGTCACAGAAATTTGAGGGTGCATACATGAGGATCAATGGTCGGCACAACATTGTGGGCTGAAGGGCCTGTTCTGTGCTGTACTGTTCTATGTTCTATGTTCTATATTTTCCACTGTTCCACTGTCTCTGTGCTTGTCAATATTTTTCTCCTTTATTTTGCCTAATTCCATTGTCTTGTTCAAATCTATTTTTTGTCTTGTATCTTTTTCAATCATTACCATAAACCTTATTAAGTTGTGATCATCATTTCCCAAATATCATGTTTACCTCTCCTATCCATTTTGATTCACTTTTGACTGTTAAATGCCCAAGTGATTGCTCTTGGCATTTTTTTTTTGCATACTAGGTAAGAAAGTCCTCCTGTACACTGTACAATAATATTAATTTCTTGCCAGTTTATTTGAGTAGTTGAAATCTCCCTTTTGTTTTGAAAATATTTCTTAATTCCTTTACACTTCCATGTGGTTTGTAAAATGCCCCTCGTGTGTGATCAATCCCTTCTTCACCCACATATTTTCAGCTTCTAACTGCCACCTCAGTCTTCACCCAACTAAAGAAGAAAATATTTGAAGATCGGGACCTCAAATCCATGGCTTAATTTAAGTTTACTGGGAAGCAGTATTACATTTCAGAAGCTCGAAGAACCAAGGACAGACAAGGATATGCCGCTTTGTTATGTTCCATCAGTCTTTGACACCTACAGCCTACATGTCTGGCATCATACTGGAATCAAAATTCATATACTAATTTATTCGTTTGTATGATAGGTGTGACGGGTTTTGACTGTTTGTAACAAGCAAGGCATTTGTGCCCAACCAGAATCACATGAAAATTCACAGCACCAGTTTCTAGCATTCAATGTGGTTCTGCAATTGGACATTTGCCAATACCAAAAGGTCAGTTTCCATGCTGTGTGACTCTATGACTCTAATACTGAGTGTGCAAAGATTTATGCTGACAACTAAGATTGTTGATCAGGGTCAAAGAGTGGCAGACTTGTGCGTGTGCTGAAAGGTATGTAAATAATGCAGAGGATCCTGTTTTTTGTAGACAGTGAGAACAAGTACACACTCTGACTGTTTTAACATAACAGAATGGTTTATGACCGCTTGCTGCTTCTCAAGGCAATGTCTTCCCCAATCACCCTGCCAAATTTAAAATAAAAGTCAAAGCCTGACTGTTAACTGTTATTATCATTAAATGATGCACTCTCCATGGAAATGCATCTGCCAATCTGAGTCCAAATTGCTAACCAGTCAGCACTCTCGTGCAGTATAAACATTTTACCCTTCAATTCATTGAATTGAAAATGGTCCTGATAACTGCAAGATGAAAAACTTCAACAAAATAAGCCTTTTTTTATCTGCAATACTCAAGCTCTGTACTAATGAACAACCATTTGTATACTAATATTTGGTGACTAATAAACCGGAATATCTAGATACCTTTGTATATCAGAATTCTGTCATTGTTCTTACTTAAGAAATACTCTACTTTTTGATTCTTCCTGTCAAAGAGAGTGACTTTACATTTGTCCAGATTATAATCAATCTGCCAAATTTTTGCTAACTCAAAAGGCTGTGAGGCTCAGTGGTTAGCACTGCAGCCTCACAGCGCCAGGGACCCGGGTTCGATTCCAGCCTCGGGCAACTTTGTGTGGAGTTTGCACATTCTCCCCGTGTATGTGTGAGTTTCTTCCGGGTGCTCCGGAGGATCCAAATATCCAATCCAAAGATGTGCAGGCTAGGTGGATTGGCCATGCTAAATTGTCCCATAGTGTTCAAGGGTGTGTGGGTTATAGGGGGATGGGTCTGGGTGGGATGCTTCAAGGGGCGGTGTGGACTTGTTGGGCTGAAGAGCCTGTTTCCACACTTGGGAATCTAATCTAATCTAATCAAATTATCTACATCTGCAAAGTTTTCACATCTTGACAACATGTATTCCTCTGTCTTTGAGTCATATGCCAATTTAGCTACCCTGCCTTTGATCCACACATCTAAGTTGTTGATATAAATTGTAAAGAGCGGAAAGCCCAACACAACCATTGCAGGACTCCACTGGTCACACCCTTTCAACAAGAGAGATGCATTTATGAATACTTTGTTTGCCAGACAACCAAACTTGTATCCATGCTCACATTACTCCTAGACCCTGAACTCCTCCTTTACATGTTAACTTTTTATATGGCACCTTATCAGGTGCCTTCAGGAGATCCAAATGCAGTATGCTGACAATGCTTTGACAAAAGCATGCTGGCGCTTCCAATTAACAGTGTCCAGCAATAACTCCTTAATAAACAATTCCAACCCCTTCCCATGACAGGCATCAGACTAACTGGCTTACAGATTCCTTCTGCCTCCATCCTTTCTTGAATAGAGGAGTGATATGTGGTTGGCACAAAGGCTCAGTGCTGTCTCACAGAGCCCGGGACCTGGTTCGATTCCAGCCTCAGAGATTATCTGTGCAGAGTTTGCATATTTTCTCCGTATATCTGTGAGTTTCCTCCAGCTGCTCTGATTTCCTACAACAGTCCAAAGATGTGCAAGTTAAGTGGAATGGCCATGGTAAATTGTTTGCAGTGCCCAAGGATGTGCAGGCTAGGTGGATTAGCCATGGGAAATGCAGGTTTTCGAGGGATAGGATAAACGGTGGGTTTGGGTGGGATGCTCTTCAAACAGTCAGTATAGATTCAATGGGCTGAATAGCTGGCTTCCACACAGTAGGTATTCTATGATTTGCTTCTTACTAATTTGATGGAAGTTTTCCATGATCCAATTTGGAAAAGTTGATGCCAATATATCTAAATCTTGTTGGTCACTTTTTTTAAGACCTTAGGATGAAGTCCATTAATACCAGGAGACTCAGTACCCACAGCTCACCCAGTAGCTGATGTCAGACAAATAATCTGATATCAACTACTGTTACATGATACACCTGGATATTAATGATGTGGAAATCAATGGTGTGTTTTAAATAAACCTTTGAGGAATGACTTGTAGTTGAGAAAAAGAAGGGGGCCAAGGTAAGATGTTTGAGGGGTACAGAGGAAATGATGTGGAAGACAGAAGAGAAACATTTGAGGTTGATTTTCTGGCTATAATTGGAAATGTAAGAATGGAAGAGAGCAATTGCAGTCCACCTAGCTGGATGCCAGTGAAAATGTGATGGAGAAGAATGGTGTGGATGGTCACGTCAAAGATTGCAGACAGGCTGAGAAAGAGAATAAGGCATAATCTACTTTTGTCATAGTGGGATATGATTTGTAATAGTTATGGGTAGTTTAGTGGTAATACAGATGCCAGGTTGTCAATTGACCTAATTGATGCCCTTAAATGGGCAATTAATGAACACTTAATGTCCGTTTCCCACCTAACTTCAATTTTATGGTGGGGGTGGGGGGGGGGGTGGAATGTAGTGGTGTGGGGAAGGACTTTGAATCTACCGGAATTCCCAGTCCCATCTTCTGCAGCTGGTGTTGCTAAAGCTCTTAAGCTTCCAGCCAAATACATTGCCGGCAACTCTCTGAAATGGAGCTTCCTCCCAAATGAGTAGTGCAAGTCCCATTTCCAGCGAATTCACAACCGTTAACTGGCTGTGAAGTATCTGGTATCAATGGGAATGTGTTACTCACTGACTCTGCAGGTGGTGGGCTGGGAAACCCCATCATTTGGAAATTCCTACCTACGAGTTCAAATCCTATCAAGACACCTGGAATTTAAGTTCACTTAATAAGTCAGGAATAAAATTCCAGTCTCATTCATTATTAAATTTACAGATTATCATAAAAACCAGTCAAATTCACTAATGTTCTTTACACGGTGATGGTGTTTAATCGTGGCTGTATGAGGAGCTCTTGTGAAGTCACTATCTCTGGATTAGGAGGCCTGTTTTCAAGTCCCACTTGTTCCAACAATGTTTAATAACAGCTCTGAACAGGTTGATTAGAAAATATATATAAGCGGAGGTGTCATTACTTTGATATAGCAAAATCATTCATGTCCTTCTGCCAGAGAGGATTTCAGTCTGTGATTTTCTACAGATCCTATCAATTATAGGGCAAGACATTGTTGTAACCATTTCCTGCAAGGTACTTAACCCCCAAAAGTGTTAGCTTTACCAGAATTCAAAACATTTTCATTTTTGTTTGACTGTGAACATCTTCCTTGTTATTTCTGTGCCGTCCTGTGTCTATTTGTGATCGCTATATACGTGTCCTAACAAAATGGTAGCAATGATAGACTAGTAATAAGTGGAGTAGGGATGCCTGTGACCAGTGGCCCCGTGCAGAGCGGAGTGGCAGCCAGTGGTTAGACCCATGGAGGCCACCTGCACTGGTCTGCTGTGGAGAGTCTTGGGAGGTTTGACTTTTTAACTTGCTTCCTGTTTCTTTTCTGACCTATGATCACATTATGTAAAGCTATAACGTTACTTTTGTATTTCTTCATTTCTCTGTTCTGTAACTAAGGATTGTACCCAGGTATTGTGTACCTTCAATGGTGCTGTAGGTGGCAACTTATAAACTTTTCTTTTGAGTACATGACAATAAATTCAATTCAATTCAAGCGGTTGTCTTATGAGATAAGGTTGAACGAATCAGGTCTATACACATTGATAGCAGAATAATGAGGTGATCTTGTTGAGACATCTAAAATTCTGGTAGGTGCTGTGAGGATGTTTTAATTTATGGTGAGATTGAGAACTAGGGAGGTGAATGCCCAAACCAAGTTAGGATAGGATTCTGTGCGAATAGGAGATATGATCTGTGAGCATCAGACTAAACCAAGCTAACTTGCTAATTTCAGTTCGCAACAAACAACTGCACCTCCCAGTCGCAAACCATTTCCACTCCCCCTCCCATTCTTTAGATGACATGCCCATCATGGGCCTCCTGCAGTGCCACAATGATGCCACCCGAAGGTTGCAGGAACAGCAACTCATATTCCGCTTGGGAACCCTGCAGCCTAATGGTATCAATGTGGACTTCACCAGCTTCAAAATCTCCCCTTCCCCCATCGCATCCCTAAACCAGCCCAGTTCGTCCCTTCCCCCCACTGCACCACACAACCAGCCCAGCTCTTCCCCTCCACCCACTGCATCCCAAAACCAGTCCAACCTGTCTCCGCTTCCCTAACCTGTTCTTCCTCTCACCCATCCCTTCCTCCCACCCCAAGTCACACCCCCATCTCCTACCTACTAACCTCATCCCACCTCCTTGACCTGTCTGTCTTCCCTGGACTGACCTATCCCCTGCCTACCTCCCCATCTATACTGTCTCCACCTATCTTCTTTTCTCTCCATCTTCGGTCCGCCTCCCCCTCTCTCCCTATTTATTCCAGAATCCTCACCCCATCCCCCTCTCTGATGAAGGGTCTAGGCCCGAAACGTCAGCTTTTGTGCTCCTGAGATGCTGCTTGGCCTGCTGTGTTCATCCAGCCTCACATTTTATTATCTTGGATTCTCCAGCATCTGCAGTTCCCATTATCTCAAGCTAACTTGCAGCTTATTTGCTATGAAAAGTTTAGCATAAAATATGAAAAGTGTGTTTACTCAGAAAGAATTCAAATTCTGTGCTATTCGCAATTCGAGCACCAAAAACAAAATGAATTGCTGGAACTAAGCTAAATGGTTAAGGGCAATTATTCATATCTGAATAACCATCAGTGGCAATTTTGACTCCAAGCAGCTTCCTGTGAGTCCCGAAGAAGGGTAATACCCAAAATTTTGACTGCTCCTTTCCTAGAGATGCTTCCCAGCTTGTTGTGTTCTTCCAGCCTCCTGTTTGTCTACCTTGGATTCTTAATTTGTTTTGTCTTCGACTGACCTCTTCTCAGAATGGCACTAGTGTAATTCTTTGCAATGAAAAGTGGCCCCTTTAAAAATTACTAAGAAGAGATTTTGGACTGGAGGTCTGCCTATTTTACTCATTACGTACTATGCTGGCAAGCAGTCAATATAAACTTGAGATTAAAAGGACAAAAGCATTTGTTATATTTTGGATAACACTCATAAACTTTAGTAGATGCTGTTGCTATATACTCACTGTTCCATTTGAGAATAATTCGGTAGTAGATTCGCCAACTTTACTTACATTTAAGTCGCCATTGGATAAGCATATGGATGTACATAGAATAGTGTAAGTTAGATGGGCTTCAGATCAGTATGACAGGTCGACATAACATTGAGGGCCGAAGGGCCTGTACTGTGCTCTAATGTTCTAATAATACAAAGCAGCAGCAGGTCTGAAAGGTTGACCGCTGCAATGTGAATAGTCCTTCCATGGTCATAACTACTTTTAAACCATGTAACAATTTTGATAGCATCATACTCTGCAAGTTTTATGTGCTCCATAACTCATCTCATGAGAGGGAGGGGTACATTCACCTTTTAAATGCAAGTATTCTATGGGATGTTGACCTAGAAATCACTTGTTTGGACTCTCTGGGAGTTAGATTCAAACCAGTGGCAAGCATGTAACCTCAAAATCAGCCTTGCTGCCCTAAATTCCTAGCAAAGCAAGTTTTGCTAACAATTTTAGAGTTAAATACTATATTGCTGATTCTAAAAAATCGCAGGTTCTTAAAAAAAGTGTAAGTTTGCATTTGGAATTGAGTGAAAGCATTGTTAACATAATTGCAATAGTTTGTAGAAATATTCTAGTATTGATGAATGCATTAATTTGTTTGAAATTGTTTTTTGAGGTTTTGGAGCTCGGGTTGTGGGTGTTGAGTTTGGTTGGCTGGCCGAGCTGGTTTGTTGTTTCGCAGACGTTTTGTTACCGTGCTTGGTAACATTCTCTGTGCAGCCTCTGATGTAGCATTGGTGTGTTTTTCCACCTGATTTTTAAACTCTGGGGTCTGTTCAGATGGGTTGCTTCACTTCCGGTTTTCCTTCGTTGTGGAATGTATATGAGGTCGAGTTCAATGTGTTTATTAATAGCCTGTTTCATGGAGTGCCATGCTCCCAGGAATTCTCATGCTTGTCTCTGCCTAGCCTGTCCCAGGATCTTGGTGTTGTCCCAGTTGAAGTCATGGTTCTCCTTGTCCATGTGGATTGAGATGAGTGAGTATTGGTCGTGTCTTTTTGTAGCCAGTTGGTGCTCATGTACTCTTGTTGTTAGTTTCCTTCCTGTTTGTCTGATGTAGTGTTTCTCACAGTCTCTGCAGGGGATCTTGTAGATGACATTGGTCCTGTCCATGGCGGGGAGTGGGTCTTTAGTTCAGGTGTGCACTTGTCATAGGGTTGATGCAAAGACTGGAAAGGACTGCCCTTCTGCAAATCCAACCTAAGCTGTGGATACGCTGCATAGACAACACCTTTGTCATCATGAAACAAACCAAATTAGAAGAGACACACAAACTTATAAACAATACCCTCACTGGCATAAAATTCACCAGAGAGGGGGAGAAGACCAAACAGCTCCCATTCCTGGAGGTCATGGTAGAGCACAAGACAAATGGGGAACTCCAAACGAAAGTACATTGAAAAGCCACACACACTGACCAGGTACTGAACTTCAACAGTAACCATCCCAGCACACACAAATGAAGCTGTGTGTGAACACTATTTAAAAGGGCAACAACACACTGCAGCAACATGGAGCTATGCCAAGAGGAAGAAGACAATTTCTTCCAAGTGTTCAAGGATAATGGATATCCAAATAACTGGGTCAGGAGATGCCTACAAGAACAGCATCAGAACGATTCTATCAGAGATAGTAGGAGCTGCAGATGCTGGAGAATCTGAGATAACAAGGTGTAGAGCTGGATGAACACAGCAGCCCAAGCTGCATCCGGGGAGCAGGAAAGCTGACGTTTCTCTGAAGAAGGGTCTAGGCCTGAAACGTCAGCTTTCCTGCTCCTCTGATGCTGCTTGACCTACTGTGTTCATTCAGCTCTACACTTCGTTATTTCAGAAAGATTCTACACGTCTTGACATACTCATCACACTACCCTACATTGGGAACACGTCAGAATTCACCACAAGATTCCTACGATCGCCGGGCTTCAGAGTGGCACACAAGCCCACGTCAACCCTACAACAACTGCTCACCTGAACTAAAGACCCACTCCCCGCCATGGACAGGACCAATGTCATCTACAAGATCCCCTGCAGAGACTGTGAGAAGCACTACATCGTGCAAACAGGAAGGAAACTAACAACAAGAGCACATGAACACCAACTGGCTACAAAAAGACACAACCAACACTCACTCATCTCAATCCACATGGACAAGGAGAACCACGACTTCAACCAGGACAACACCAAGATCCTGGGACAGGCAGGCAGAGACAAGCATGAGAATTCCTGGGAGCATGGCACTCCACAAAGCATGCTACTAATAAACACATTGAACTCGACCCCATATACATTCCAAAAAAAACACCAGAAGTGAGGCAATCCATCTGAACAGACCCCAGAGTTTAAAAACCAGGTGGAAAAACACACGGACGCTTCATCGGAGGCTGCACTGAGGATGTTACCCTGCATGGTAACAAAACGTCTGTGAAATTGTTGTTGCTACCGTTTGAACCAATGTGCAAATCTATGGATTATCTCTTCATTAAAATGATTAATAGAGGATCTGTGTTCATAGAATTCCAACCCCACCTTCGTTGCTTTATTCTTACTTTTTACTCTGTTTGAATTCAAACATAATAGTTTTCTATTTTTCATTATGACACAGAAGCATGGTTCTAAGGAATTATCACTCTTTTGAAGCCTCATATCCAGTAATATTAGTACATGAGATAAATTATTATCTACTTAACTAGTTAGTTGATCGTGATGTGCCATTTATTGCATAATGGCTAATGATAAAAATTTGTGTGCTAAGATTTGAACATACACTCCTGGTGGGCATTAACAGGAAGGCAAGAATTCAAAAAGTGCCAAATCCAACCTGTCAAGTAGTGGTGAAATAAAATTGTTGTCTTCAGCATGCTCCTCCTGAGACATTTAAAGAGCATTTAGATTCTTCATCAATAAGTATTTTCCATTGTTCCTTCAACTATATATCTTTACTGATTTTAATTTGTTTTCATTTTCTTTAAATTGTTAACTTTCAATGCAAGGTCAAGCTCTCATAATGAAATCCCTTGAATGCATTCAACTCATGAAAATATATGTAGATTAATTGAATGTGGTAGTTAAACTAGGCTATTTAACAGTAAACTGAAAACTTAATAATTGCCTTCCTTGACAATTTGAAAGGTGTTATACAATTTAACATTTACATGAGGAACAAAGATGTGTATGCCACTCCAGTTTAACCAGTCTTTAACCAAGATGGTGTCGTAACCTATCCAGACAGGCTGTTTAAAATAGCTATAATCCTGAGATTCCTTACCTGAAGGGATTTCGTTATTACTGATGACTAAACAAATTAGGGCTTTATTCGTTAGAATTTAAAAGAATGAAGTGTAATCTTATTGAAATGTACAATATTCTAACGGGTTTGACGATGTACATGTTGAGAAAATGTTTCCATAAGTGGGGTAGTCTCAGACTAGGTCAGATAATTACAGAATAAGGGAAGAATTATTTAAAACTGAGATACGTGGGGATGTCTTCTCTCAGAGTGTAATGAATATCTCCACCTCACAGAGCTGTGGAGGCTGGATCTTTGAAAGTATGCAAAGAGGAGGTAGATAGATGGTTGAAATATCTTGCGAGTTGAAGCTGGCATGAAAGAGGAGATGGAGTTGGGGGCAGATCAGCCATGATCGTGAACAAAAACAGAAGTTGGTGGAAAAGCTCAGCAGGTCTGGCAGCATCTGTGAAGAAAAATCAGAGTTAACATTTTGGATACAGTGACTCTTCCACACAACTTCCTCAGTCATAATCTTATTGTGTATGACGAGACAGACATGAGGTGAATGTCCTACACCTGCTCCTATTTCTTAGGTTCACTCATAGTCTTTAGTTTGTGCAGAATTTGACAGCAATTTTTGACCACACACCATGTACCCAAAAGAATGTCAAGTTGTAACTAAGAGTTCGATTGGGATGCCCAGCAAGACTGACCAGTGAGAATTGCAACAATGTGGCCTTTTCCCTCTGGGGTACCCATATTAACAAAGTCATGCACGGCACTTCTCCATATGTATCATCTTCATGCTTTCCCCCAGGTTTGGACAATCTCTGTGATAATAAGAATAAGTGAATAAATTAATATTAAAATGCTTCATTCTCTTTGTGATATCACTCCTCTGAGAACCTCCTAGTACTCCTGGTTTGGAAGACTCTGCACCGGCTAATTGACTTTGTAGTCTTTTCAAACACCCTGCAGCTATCTGCAGTGATAGGGTTTGCAATCTGAAGTCATGATTGCCAGATTCATTGATAGTATTGTGTCATTTGGGCAAAATCCTGTAAATCTTTAGAGAATTGTGTCCAAACTAGAAGTGAGCTGCTTAAAGCAATCTTGTTTGAATGCCATCTGTTGTCAAAGAGTATAACTCATTTTTAGCCTTATAGTTGATTTAAATGGTTGATGGTGCTACGATGGAGAATTCTTTTCTGATGTTTTTATCTGTAGAAAAATTAAAATATTACCTTAACTGTAGGATATAGTCACTATGATATGAAAATAGACTTTGGGACATTTTGAAAGTTTTCAATTGGCTTTGCAAATAGTTGAACATTACCTGAGGTTCAGCAATGTCACCATAAAGGGACTGTTAATTATTGGTATACTATGCAATCGCATCAGTTATGCAAGAACTGCATTATCATGTCATTTGTGTGGATATTGTGTAAAAAAGGCCACATCCAGTTCTATTTTCCCCCTTCAAATAGGAAGAAAAAAAATACTTTTTCAGAAATAAGAGTCCGTCCATGACTTAAGTGTAATCATATTTCATAAATGTATTTCGTCGAAGCGAGTTGTCTTGAACTCATTTCGGCCAACACTTCTGAGCTTTGAAACACCAGGGGCTGAAAATGACTGTAGGAGTTGTATGTCGATTCCCAAACTGGAGAAGTAATATTGGGGAAGGCACTGAAAAGGAAATTGGAGATAAAAGTAATAGAGATATGGTTGTAATTATTAATGATGTCAATTTGCATGCAGTGTGGGTGAATCAAATATGTAGCAATATCCTACAGGAGGAATTCTTGGAGTGTATGATGGCTACTGAGAGCAAAGAAATGGTGGAAGTGTTAAACAGATAGTATACATCAGTTTTTATGATGGAAGGTGCTTCAAACATCCCATTTATACTAAATAATACAGGGGAGGATTAAGTACCATCACCATCACTGGAGAAGTAATATTAGTCAAACTAATGGGGCTAAAGGCGTACAAATCCCCTGGCCTTGATGGTTCGCATCCTACAATCCTAAAAGAGGTAGCTACAGAGGCAGTGGGAATGTTAGTTGTAATTTTCCAAATATCCTTGGATTCTGGAGAAGTACTAGATGATTGGCAGTTTTCTAATGTGACACCCAGATTCAAAAAGAGAGGGAGGAAATAAGTGGGTAAACTATAAGCTGATTAGCCTAACATGTATTGTTGGTTAACAAATATTGTTGGAAAAGTATTGGCATCAATTATTAAGGAGGTAATAGCAGAAAATTTGGAAAATCATAATCCAGTAAAGCAGAATCAGCAGGGCTTCTTGAAAGGGAAATCATGTCTGACTAATTTATTTGAATTTTTTTGACGAAGACTCAACTGGAGTAGACAGAAGGGAACATATAGATGTATTGTATTTGGGCTTCCAGATGACTGTTCAACAAAGTAACTCACAAAAGGTTAGGACATAATATAAAAGCACATGGTGATCAGAGATAATGGGAACTGCAGATGCTGGAGAATCCGAGATAACAAAGTTTTGTGCTCCTAAGATGCTGCTTGGCCTGCTGTGTTCATCCAGCTCCACACTTTGTTATAAAAGCATGTGGTGTTGGTGGTAATATATTGGCATGAATAGAAAATAGTGAGAGGGGATGTAGGGTTCTTTTTCAGGTTGGGGACCTGTGACCAGTGGCATTCCATAGGGATCAGTGCAGGCACCCAATTGTTCGCAATATATACCAATAAGGAGGGGACCGATAGTACTGTTTGCAACTTTGTAGACAACATAAAAATAGTTGGAATGGCAGGTTGCAAGAGGGATACAGTTTACAGAGAGATATTGATAGTTTAAGTAAGTGGACAAAAAGTTGAAAAATGGAGTACAATGTGGGGAAATGTGAAGCTGTTCATTTTGGAAGGAGAAAGAAAAGAACAGTATTGTTTGATTGGAGAAAAACTGCAGAAAACCGCAACTCATTGGAGGTACTAATGCATGAAACACAGAAGGCTAACACTCAGGTGCAGCAGGCAATGAAGAAGGCTAATGGAATGTTGATCCTTAATTCAATGGGGTGTTGGAGTGTAAGAGTAGGGAAATCTTACTGCAGCTGCACAAGGTGCTGGTGGCACATATCTGGAGTACTGTGAGCAATTTTGGGTTGCTTTATTTATGAAAAGATATTATGTCATTGGAGGCAGTTCAGAGGAGGCTCAATTAGATGGGACAATGGCCCAAGCAATGGCAGATGCAGTTCAAATCAGATAAATGTGAGGTGTGGCATTTTGATATGGCAAACCAGGGTAGGACTTACACAGTTAATGGTAGTGACGTGGGAAGTAATGCCAAATAAAGGGAACTAGGGGTAAAGTTGTATAGTTCCTTGAAAGTAGAGTTGCAAGATGGTAACAAGGCATTTGGCATACTCCCCTTTAATGTTATAAATTAAATGGGTGGGTATATGAAAGGGAAGGGTTTAGAAGGAAATGTGCCAAATGCTGGCAAATGGAAGTATTTGATTGGGATGTCTGGTCGGGGTGTGGACAAGTTAGACTGAAGGATCTGTTTCCATGCTGTATGACTCTATGACTTTATTTATTTACTATTAACAGGAATTCATTTCTAGAACTAATAACATCGCATGAGGTCTAGTACTAATTAGTTGATGGGTTTGATGTCAAATTAATTAGGTAGATTATTTATTTATGTATATCAGATATTGAATGTATTTTGAATCCCTTTAATGTTGGTATCCCAACTTAGTTTGTTTTATGCACTTCGATCTAATTAATGACACAGATTATTTTTCATTTATTTATGTGTGCTAGATAGTTATTTTATGCAATTTTTATCCCTTTAATGTTGGTATCCATGAGTTAGTTTATTTTATCCAGATAATTACACTATTTATATAGTTACTCATTTAACTCTTTATTTTGATTTGATAGTTATAATTAGAAGATGTACAATAAATTAGAGGCTTAGTTTAAATCCCTCCAATTCTTCAGCTCCTCCCTCTGCGTGTCACTTTTTCAGACTTTTCCTTGTAGTTGTTTTAATCCCCATTACTGCGATTTTTCCTTGGTCTTTTCAAAAACTACTCATTTCTGATTCCAAAGTGGAATCATATATAGCATATTCTGTACTGTATAATGTTTGTTATAACAAAATGCTGCTTTTATTAATAACTGGTTGTTTGTCTTTTATTTCACGTGCAAATTAGAGGTTGAATTCAATAAAGATGAACACAAATCAGTTTGGTTCAGTACACCTTTGGATAAACAACTAAGAAATGCAATATTTTGAAGTTTTGTGTTACATCAATTTATTGAAGTACTTTGTACAATCTTGGCATTTAAAGCAATTATGTGGCATTTGCAATTCGACAACTGACTCATAAAGCTTTCACGCAAGGGAAGCATAGTCATCACAGATCATTGGTTAAAGCTTTCTAATTTGTGTGCTTGTAAATCTCCTACTGAAGATTAATGCAAACACTTGTTTAGTCTTTTATTGAATGAAAGGTAACATCTATGACAAGTTAGCCAAATGTAGACAATAGGACATTAATGATCACTGGTGCATTATTTTGATACTGTACTCCATGTTCTGGACTGTTGAGGTAATCAGTGCACAAAATTTAAGTCAAGAGGTGTTCAGTTTACGTTAATAAGAAATATAGTCAGAGTGATAACTGAATGGGAAATGTAAATTAACTGGCAGCTGCAGTTTGCCTCATGCTATATATGGGTTTGACGATTTTAATATGTTCACAGTGCAGACAATATTTGTATTCCCTTCACTCATGAATAATTTTAAAAGTCTTTAAAATCCTATTTGCACTTGGATGTGAAGTGACAAATCGTGCATTTTAAATTTCCCGTGTATACCATGCAATTTTTTGAACTCTTGTTTTTGTGTGTGACAATGAGAAATACAATTTTTACTCCAAGTATTTTAAATTAAATTTTGAAGTGCAACACATCCTTCTTATTTCATATAATTTTTACTGGAACTTATTTTTAAAGCCTCACTTTCATCAAAAGTGGAACTAGTTAATATTTAGCTGAGAGTTGCTAAAATCTGCACTGCTAACTGTTACCTAATGATACTCTGCGACTAGGGACATGATTATTCTCTCAACAGTTCTGATCTTTCTATATACTAGGCGGTGTTGTTTTGCCTGAAACAGAAAACAAAAATATTATTTCCATTGCCAAGATGGTCAATTAAAAAACTTCTCTATGTCAGGTTTAAAACAAAAAAATCTGTCAACCAATTAATTGTTTCTTATCAAAATAACATTTATTCAAGGAAAATGCAATAACTGGTTAATATATGCAGTCAGTAATGTCAAAATACAAATATCTATCCCTCTAAATAACCCACACACATACTCACACATTTTAGTAAAAGATTAAAGCAGATTTCTCTCTGCAAAGGTTCACATTTTAAAGAAAAGAAGTTTTTGGTCATTAAGTTTGTTCCTGAAGGCAAATGGAAAAGACATAGATATTGCAAACTCAAATAATCTGGCATGCATGATTAATCACTAAACATAGGTGGTTATCTCTGGAATCTTAGCAGACACAACTTGCTCTAGGAATACAATATTCTGAAGTTCTCCTACAAGAACAAACAGGTTTTACCCTGAAGTCAACCAGCATTCTTTTGAGAAATGGGAGAGATTGGTGGGCAGCCCTTCCTTTCAGGTTTCTTTTCTCCAACATCACAGAAAAAAATAGCCAAGGACAACTAAAGACATAAGGGGCAGCATTAAAACAAAAGAAAGGGCTTAGAAAGTGCAAAAACAGCACACCACCTGCCAAGAAAGGGCTGCAAATCAGCTTCTCAGAGCCACTGAAAGGACTAAAGGAAGAAATTTACAAGCAACATCAAAATCCCTAAGAATAAATTGTACAGTTGCGTAAACAGAAAACAGTTGATCAAAAGCAATGTTGGACCACTAAAGCCTAAAAGTGAGGATATTATCAATGACAACAGGGAAGTGGCAGAAATGTTGAATAATTACTTTGCCTCAGTATTTACAGTAGAATAGGACGATAGCTTGCTGGAAGAACTGAAGAAATTAATAGTGGATTGTGGACAGGGCCTGAATGAAATTAATGTAAATAAATATCAATAATGAGAAAATTAATGAAATTAAAGAGCAACAAATCCCCAGAATTGATGGTTTCCATTGGAGGGTATTAAAGGAAGTAAAGGAGACACCCCACCTATAATCTTGCAGAGTTCCTCAATATAGGAGTTGTCCCTGTGAATTGGAAAATTGCACGTCACTCTGCTCTTTAAGGAGGGTAAAAGAGGAAAATCAGGGAATTACAGACTAGTCAGTTTAACATTTGTGGAAATTGTGGGAGTCTATAATCGAGGATGGGGAAACTGAATATCTCAAATTTTCAGTTAATCAGACATGCCAGCATGGATTCATGATCGGTAAGTCGTGGCTGACAAGCATCACTGAAATTTTTGAAGAGGTGGCTGAGGAAAATTTCCAAGAGGCATTTGATAATGTCCCACATAAAAGACTGTTAACTAAAGCAGAGATCCATGGAGTTGAAGGCAAAATACTGATATGGCTGTGAAATTGGTTGAATGGCAGCTGACAGAAAATAAGGAGAATGGGTAGGTTCTCAAACTGGCAGGATACGACCAGAGGCGTAGCACACGAATGTGTTTTAGGGCCTCAATTATTTGCATTATTTATTAACAACTTGAATAATGGAACAGGAAGTCAGAGAATCCAAATTTTTCTTATGACAGAAAAGCAGTATTGTAGACAGTGTAGATCATAGCATTGTGTAGTGTGGCATTATCCCCTTGCTACGTGGGACAGATCGAACAAACCTAGTAAGTCAAAAGTGGGTATCCCTAAGGTGCCGTACGCCATCAAAACTAGTAGATTCACACTCCAACACAGTCTGCAACCTCATAGCTTGGTATATCCCCCACACAACCATTACCATCAAGCCAGAGGTCCATCCTCACTCAAGGGCGAGTGCAGGAACAGCACTGGGCATACCTAAAAATAAGGTGTCAACATTGTTAAGCTACAAAACAGGACCATTTGCATGCCAAACAACATTTTCAGCAAGTGACAGAGCTAGATGATCCCACAACCAACAGATGAGATCTAAGCTTTGCAGTCCTGCCACATCTAATTGTGAATACTGGTGGACAATTAAACAACTCACTGGTATAGGAGAGCCTGCAAAAATTCCCATCATCAATGATAAGAGAGCCCAGCACATCAGTACAAAAGATAAGGCTGAAGCACTTACTGCAATATTCAGCCAGAGGTCTCAAGTAGGTGATCCATTATTCCCTCCTCTAGTGGTTTCCAGCACCATAGATGCCAGTCTTTAAACAATTTGAATCACTTCACATAATATCAAGAAATAGTTGGAGGCACTGGACTCTGCAAAGCCTGTAGGTGCTGACTCCAGAACTTGTCGCTCCTCTAGCCACTAGCATATATCCAACAATGTAGAAAGTCGTTCGGATGGGTTTGCATTTCAAAAGCAGGAGAAATCCAACCCAGCGAATTACCACCCCATCAGTCTCCTCTCAGTCATCAGTAAAGTGATGGAAGGTGTCATCAACAGTGTTATCAAGCAGCACCTGCTCAGCAATCACCTGCTCGGTGACGCCCAGTTTGGGTTCCACCAGGGCCACTCAGTTTCTGACCTCATTACAGCCTTGGTTCAAACATGGACAAAAGAGCTAAATTCCAGAGGTGAGGTGAGAATGACAGCCCTTGACATCAAAGCCATATTCAACCAAGTGTGGCATCAAGGGGTCCTAGCAAAACTAGTATCCGTAGGATTCAGGGGTTTAATTCTCCACTGCGTGGCATCATACCTGGGGTATAGGAAGATGATTGTGGTGGATTAAAGTCAGTCATCTCAGCTCCAAGACATCTCTGCAGGAGTTCTTTGGGGTACTGTTCTATGCCGTAGCTGCTTCATCAATGACTTTCTCTCTTTTCTAAGGTCAGAATTGGGAATGTGCAATCATCGGCAAACAATGTTCAGCACCATTCATGACACATAATGTCATACAGCACAGAAGCAGACCCTTTCATCCAACCTGTTTATCGTGACTAAGTTTCCCAAACACAACTGGTCCATATCTCTCTAAACCTTTCCTAATCACATGCCTATCCAAATGTCTTTTAAATGTTGCGACTGTACTCACCTCTACCACTTCCTTTGGTAGCTCGTTCCAAAAGGAGCCAACGCTGTGTGAAAAAATTGCCCCTCGGATCCCTTTCAAATCTTCCTCCTCTCACCTTAAAACTCCCCTACACTGCAAAAAAGATCTTTGCTATTCACCTTATCAATGCCCTGATGATTTTATAAAGCTTCACAAGGTAACCCCTCAACTTTCTACATTCCAGTAAAAAAATCCTCAAACCCTTGCCACGACATCCTGCAAAATCTTTTCTGGACCCCCTTCAATTTAATAATACCCTTCCTGTAGCAGAGCAACTAGAACTGCACATAGTATTCTAGACAAGGCCTCACCAACATCCTGTATAACCACAGCATGACGTCCCAACTCCTGTAGTCAACGGTCTGTGCATTGAGATCAAGTGTGCAAGCACCTTCGTAATCACCCTATATTCCTGTGAGGCTACTTTCAAGGAACTATGAATCTGAACCCCTAGGTCTCTCTGTTCAACTGATAACACTGTCCAGGGCCCAACTAATAATTGAGTAAGTCTAGCCCTTGTTTGTCTTATCAAAATGCAACAGCTCCCATTTATCTAAATTAAACTCTATCTGCTCCTCCTCAGAAATTGAAGCAGCCCATGTTCAAATGCAACAAGATCAGAAAAATATTCAGGCTTGGGCTGACAAGAGCAAGTAACATTCATGCCACATTCATACCATACAAATGCCAGGCAACAGTCATCTCCAATAACAGATTATCTTACCACTGCCCCTTGACATTCAATAGTGTTACCATCACTGAATTCCCTACTGTCAACATCCTGGAGATTATCATTGATCAGAAAATCAACTGGACTGACCATATAAACACAGTGGCTATGAGAACAGGTCAGAAGCTAAGAATGCTTTGGTGAGTAACTTAACTCCTGGCCACTAAAAGCCTGTCCATTGTTCAGGAGCTACAAGTCAGGAGTGTGATAAAATTCTCCCGAATTGTCCAATTGGGTGCAGATTCAACAACACTCAAGAAGTTTGACACTATCCAGGACAAACAGCCCACTTAACTGGCATCAAATCCACAAATATCCACTCTGTCCACAACCAATACTCAATAACAGCAATGCCATTGGAGTGACCAGGACCAGACAGCATAGTCATAGAGTCATACAGCACAGAAACAGATCCTTCAGTCCAACAAATCCATGCCGAATATAGTTCCAAACTAAACTAGTCCCACCTGCCTGCTCCTGGTCCAAATCCCTCCAAACCTTACCTCTTCATATATCCATTCCGATGTCTTTTAAACATTGTAAATGTACCTGCCTACACCACTTCATCAGGAAGTTAATTCCACACACGAACCACCCTCTGTGTAAAATATTTGCCTTATGTCTTTTTAAAATCTCTCTCCTTTCACCTTAAAAATGTGCCCCCAGTCTTGAAATTCCCATCTTAGGGAAAAGACAACTGCCACCAACTCTATCCGTACATCTCGTCATTTTGTAAACTTCTATCAGGTTGCCTCTCAACCTCCTACTCTCCAGTGAAAGAAGTCCTAGCCTACCCAGCCCTTCCCTTCTAACTAAAACCTTCCATACCTCACGATATCCTAGTAAAACTCTTCTGAAACCTCTCTAGCTTGATAATACCCTTGGGCGACCAGAACTGGACACAGTATTCCAGAAGAGGGTTCAACATAACATCCCAACTCCTATACTCAAAGGACTGAGCGATGAAGACAAGTGTGCCAAACTTTTTAACCATCCTCTCTGTATGTGATGCAAACTTTAAAGAATTATGTAGATGCACGCCTGGGTTCCTCCATTCCACAACACTACCCAAAGCCCTACCATTAAGTGTATAAGCCGTACCTTTGTTTGTTGTATCAAAATGCAATATCTCACATTTATCCAGATTGAACGCTATCTGCCATTTTTTAACCCATTGATCCATTTGATCAAGATCCCTTTGTAATCTTAGAAAACCTTCTTCACTGTCTACAATGCCACCAATTTTGATGTCATCTGCAAACTTACCAACAATGCCTTCTATATTCTCATCCAATTCATTTATATAAATGACAAACAAAAGAGGACCCAAAACTGATCTGTGTGCAACACCGCTGGTCGCAGACCTCCAGTTCAAAAAGCAGTCCTCCACCATTACTCTCTGTATCCAGCTGTTTAGTCAATTATGTATCAAATTGGCAAGTTCACGCTGAATCCCATGTGACCTAACTTAATAATTAGTCTACCATGCAGAACCTTGTCCGTGGCTTTACTAAAATCCAAATAAACAATGTTTACTGCTCTGCCATCAACAACCTTTTTGGTAACTTTATCAAAAAATCTCAATTGAGTTTGTGAGACACGATTTTCCTTGCACAAAACCACGCCTACTATCCCTAATCAATTTTTGCCTTTCTAAATGTCCATGAATCCTATATTTTATAATCACCTCAAATAATTTACCCACAACCAAAGCCTATTGTTCCCTGATTCTCCTTACAGTCTTTCTTAAACAAAGGTACAACATTAACTCTCCTCCAGTCATCAGGCACCACACCTGTAGTTATAGATGATGCAAAAATTTCTGAGGGGTATCATAATTTCCTCCCTTACTTCCCACAATATTTTGGATGCTTTAGGTAGAATAAATCTAATTTGATCAATTTAAGACTGAGTCAAGGGGAGTTTTCTTCTCTCAGAGGGTTGTGAGTCTTTAGAAATCAGTTCTCACAGAGAGTTGTCGGGGCAGAGTCTTTGTGTATGTTTAAGGCAGATGTAGACACTTGAACGGCAGGGGAATCTGGGTTATGAGGAAAAGACATTAAAGTTGGATCAGTCGTGATTTTATTGAATGGCATGGCAGGCTTGAACGGCCAAAGGGCCTACTCCTGTTCCTTTTTCTTATGGTTTTAAAAGGTTCCCTTTTTCGGACGGCCCACAAGTCAATTTAAGAAAACAGAAATTATAGAGGAACCAGATATAATTGTTACTTTGAAGACTTAGTTTCAAGCCAAAATTATTTATGTACTTAAAGAGGAAGAAGCATGGGACAAAAACAGGGAAGTGACACTGGTTGGACAGTCATTTCTTGCAAGTATATATAAGTTTGAATTTTTCCCACATCTATTGAGAGTCATAGAATCATACAGCATGGAAATAGACTCTTTGGTCTAACCAGTTCATGACAACCATAACCCCAAACTAAACTAGTCCCACCTGCTTGTGTTTGGCTCATATCCCTCCAAACATTTCTTATTCATGTACTTATCCAAATGTCTCATAAACATTGTAACTATACCTGCATCCACCACTTCCCCTCAAAGTTCATTCCACACACAAATCACTGTGTAAAAAAAAGTCTCCCCCGTGTCTTTTTAAAATCTTTCTCCCCTCACCTTAAAAATATGCCCCTCGTCTTAAAATCCCTCAATGTAGGGAAAAGACAACTGCCTTTTACCTTATCTATACCCCTCATGATTTTATAAACTTCTAAGAGGCCACACCCCAGCCTCCTATGCTCCAGTGAAAAGAGTCCACATCTAGCTTTTGGTCAATAGCCATGCTGTACCTTGGTAGAAGTTTTTAATTTTCTGGCCCAGAGGTAGGAAAACCACAGCTGCCAGTACATGAGCTCTTACTGTGTGCCTTATACAAATTTTCTGTTCTCCAAATGAAGGCAACTCATTTCCAAATGGCAGTGTTGAAATGGGGGAAATCAAACTTTCCTGATAAATGGCCATATCATTATTATTAACTTGACATTTTCTTTCCGATCCTGTGTTTAATTTTCATTCTCTTTCTATGATCAGATACGACCGAGCCATTGCAAGAAAGTGGTGATCTTTTTGAGAATCCTGGAGAAATGGTGTCACCAGTCATTTTGTAGCTGTTTCAAGCCTATTGATTTTCAACACGATCTACATTACAGACCAATGTGAGTAATATCCACAAAGCTACTATTTGTATTGGCCCAGGTTCGGGTGTCAGTAACATCTCAAGTCTAAAGCCAAGGAAGTTTTCATACGAAACAAAATAAAGATCCGGGGATGCTGTAAATCTGAAACAAAAATAGAACCTGCTGGAGAAACTGAGTAGAGGGTCTGGCAGCATCTGTAGAGAGAGAAAGCAAAAGAGTCATCGGACCCAAAACGTTAATGCTATTTTTCTCTCTCTACAGATGATGCCAGACCTGCTGAATTTCTCCAGCAATTTCTGTTTTTCGGCCAGTTTTCATACCTTTGTGAACTGAAGACAAAAAATTTGTTGCTCCCTTTCCAGAGATTTTGGTTTAAACTTCTGTATCATTTTTTTCTCTCTCTTTGGCACAGAAGATAATGGTAACTGTTTGATTCCAATATGAAATGTTTGTGAATATTCCAAAGAAAAATAATCAGCTGGAACTAGGTACTGAAATCATTTTTTTTGAAAAACAAGGAATGCGAACAGAATGTACAAAACCCACCATCAGATCAGCTGTTTGTTTTTAATGCAATTTATGCTCACTATTTAAGAGCCCGGCAGGTCTTCTAACTATCAATAGCAAGCGATAATCCTCAAACAATGACCGCAATTAAATGTACAGAAAAGATACTCCCCCTACAAGTGTCAGACAGTGATCCCTGAACTGACAAGAAAATAACTACTTACATGAGAATGTTGTGTTAAAAAGATGACAATAGCCTTGATTTGATGACAAATAGGGTGCATTATCAGTTGGAGATAAATAGACCTCTATTGAAAGTAGGACTTTCAGCAGATTTGCTTTTAGCAGTTTTGACACTGTCTACAAGGCCAACAAAAGAAATGCCATCTCAGAATTTTTTAACATAAATATACATAAAGATTTTTAAAATGCACTCCATCTTATGAATTGTAGTTTATTCAATTCAGGCTGTACTAAGTGGCCGTGCTTATTTCAATTCCTTGCTGAGTTGATTTTCTGTTAATTTCTGAGGTAATAGTGTAACCTTCCAGTTTGCATAACCAGTGATACTTCTCTGTACTGTTCAGTTAGATAAATTGTTTTCGCTCAGTGTCATGTCATGTTTGGCAAAACCAGGAATTATCAATGTAGTCAGGGTAACCTCCTTTTTCCACTGATTGAATTAAGCCAATTCAGAGCATACTAAGGGCACAGGAGTACAGATAAAATTCAGCAGATACTGGAAATTTGAATCAGAAACAGGAGGTGCTTGAGAAACTCAGCAGATTTTCCAGCACCTGTGGAGAGGAAGTAGAAGGGTCACAACGTTAGCTCTGCTTCCTCTCCACAGATGCTGCCAGACCTACCAAGTTTCTCCAGTATTTTCTGTTTTCATTGTAGGAATATAAGCAGGTTCTGCAGCAAAGTGCTGAAGTCCAAATGCCTGTGTTACCTGCCCAGTGCCAGAGTTAGGTATATCTGCTCAGGGCTGGAAGGGGACCTGTAGAAGGAGGGGAAGGATTCAGCTGTGGTGGGCCATGTAGGTGCAAGTCATACCTAAAACTCAGATGGTCCTGCATGAAAAGTGAGGACCTGGACTCTCAATTCAAAAAGGGAGGGGGACAACAAAAGACAACTATAGGGTAGTGAGTTTAACAACTGCCGTTAGGAAACTGTTAAGAGTTGATGATAATGCTTGCAATAGAGTAATAGAAATATGTAATTGACCAGATTTTCTAATGGGCCGACAGTGGTTATTTCAGTGGGGATCCTCCAGTATCCCGAATAACAGCACACTCCAAAGGATTTGCCTGAGAAATTGAACGTTCTGCTAAGCAATTCCCTCATGTCTGGAATCTTCCAAAATCTTCAGGATTATCAGAGGGTTCTAATGAAATTAAGTGACATTGTCTCCATCTTTGGTGACCATCTTAGCACAGACATCTATTTCAAACCACAGCTACCTTGACTACACCTCCTCTCATCCATCCTCCTGCAAGAATGTGATCCCCTACTCTCAATTCCTCCTCCTCCGCTGCATCTGCTCCCAAGATGGACTGTACCACTCCTGGACATCCCAGATGTCCTCCTACTTCAAGGTCTGCAACACTCCCCCCTCCATTGATTGAAACACCCTCAAACGCACCTTTTGCATTTTCCACACATCTGCCCTCAAACCCCTCCTCCCCAATAAAAATAAAGACACAGTCCCCCGGTCTTCACATACTACCCCACCAATCACCACATCCAGTGCATCATCCTCTGCCACCTACAATCCGACCCCACCACCAAAGCGATATTTCCTGCCCCATCCTTATCAGCCTTTCATAGAGACCACTTGCTGTGTGACTCACTCGTCCACTCCACACTCCCCACCAACCCCGGTACCTTTCCCTGCAACTGCAGGAGGTGCTACACCTGCCCTTATACCCCCCGCCTCACCTCCATCCAAGGACCTCGGCAAACTTTCCATGTCCAACAGGGGTTCACCTATACATCCTCCAACCCAGTCTACTGTGCCCATTACTCCAGATGTGGCCTCCTCTACATCAGTGAGACCAAATGTACATTTGGTGACAGATTTGCAGAGCACCCGCGCTCTGTACGCAATAATCGATAATAACTTCCGGTTACCAACCATTTCAACACTCTGTCCCAATCACTGGGTGACAGGTCCATCCAAGGTGTGCTCCAGTGTCAGAATCATGCCACTCACAACCTGGAGAAACAGCACCTCATGTTCTGCCTCAGGAGTATACAGCCTGATGGCCTAAACATAGAATTTTCCAACTTTAAAATCTCCCCATCCCTGGCCTCATCCCATGTCCAAATCTCCCTCTCATCCCTGTCTCCTTGACCTTACACAACCTGTCCATCATCTTCCCCACCTATCCACCCCACCCTTCCCACTGACCAATCCCCACCACCCTCTTCGTGCATCCATCTCAGCCACACCCCTCTTTCCTCTATTTCCCAGCTCCCTTCCCCCACTCCCAAGTCCCTGTGTAGGGTCCAGACATGAAATGTCAATTCTCCTGCTCCTCTGATGCTGCCTGACCTGCTGTGTTCCTCCAGCTCCACACCATATTGATTAAGTGGAATAGTTACTCAGAAAAGATAGACTATTGAACGCATAGTCGAATTCCTGAGTAAACATTAAAGTGACCTGAGACTTTACTCATCCATCCCACTCCAACTAAACCTCTCCTTGATCCCTCACACCCCTGCAACTCTGGTCTGACTCCTGTTACTATCCACCTGCCAGACCTGTTCCCCCTCCAGACCAAATGCTCTTGCTGCTGTACCTGACTCAATACTCCATCCCCACTGTCACCAGACATGACTTTTTCACCTTCTGAATAACTGTTATTACTGGGATGTTCTTATATACTCTGTTCTGAAGACAGAAACAAAATATTCGTTAATTTCATCCATCAAATCTAACTTCACCATCCTGATTAACTTTTTAATTATTCTTGGTTGTTCTTTGCATTCTGATCAATCATCTGACCGGCCATGCATCTTTATACAGTTATGTTTATGTCAAAATGTGAAAAAGTATCAAAAAGGAATGAAGTTGGGCAGATCACTTATTATCAACCTAGGCACCAAAAGTGATTATGGCAAACACAATCCTGGCAACACTGCAAAGTCCTATTACCAACACCTGGAAGCTAGTGCTAAAGTTGGAAGATATGTCTCACAGACTAGTCAAGCAACAGCCTGTCTTAGTCATATGGACAGAATTATACCTTACAGACAATGAGACCCAGGCAATACAATCACCATACCTGGACGTGTTCTGTACTACCGGCGGGACAAATCCAGCAGAGGTGTTGACACAGTGGCATACAGTCTGGAGACCATCCTTAATTTTGACTCTGGCCATATGAAACTTTCTGGCATCAGATCAGACATGTACCATCCTTCCTTGGCTAATGAATCAGTAATCATCCATGTTGAACAACACTTGGAGGAAGCACTGAGGGTGGCAAAGGTGCAGAATGTAGTCTGGGTGAGGGACTTCATTGTTGGCAATGCCACTACTGATTAAGCCAGTCGAATTGTAAATAATACAGCTGCTACACTAGTTTTACAGCAGGTAGTGAGGCAACCCAAAAGAGGGAAAAACATACTTGTCCTCATCCTTACCAATCTGCCGGCTGCATCAGTCCATGTCAGTATCAGTAACAGTGACCACTACACAATCCTTGTGAAGACAAAGTCATATCCATCATATTGTGTGATACTTTCGCAGTGCTACATGGGATAGATTTCCAGCAAGCTAGTACGTCCAGACTAGGCATCTATGAGGTGCTTTAAGCCATCAAAAGAAGCAGAATTGTACAATCTGCAACCTCATGACCTGACATATACGCCACTCTACCCCAAACAAGCCAAGGAATCAGCCCTGGTTCAATGTAGAATGCAGGAGGGCATGCCAGGAACAGCGCCATACATTCCTCCTGATGTTCCCGGCATCACAGATGCCAATCTTCAGCAGTTCCGAGGAAGGGTCACCGGACCTGAAATATTAACTCTGATTTCTCTTCGCAGATGCTGCCAGAAATGCTGAGCTTTTCCAGAAACTTTTGTTTTTGTTTCTGATCTTTAGCCATTTCGAATCACTCCATGTAATACCAATAAACAGCTGAAGGCATTAGGCACTGCAAAGGCTATGAGCCATGACACCATCCTGGCAATAGTACAAAGACTTGTGCTCCAGAACTTCCACTCCCCTAGCCAAACTGTTCAAGTATAGTTATAACACTAGCACCCAATATAGAAAATTGCCCAAGTATGTCCTGTACATAAAAGGCAGTACAAATCCAACCTGACAGCTGCTGTAAGGAGATAGCCTAGACCCCAACTTTTATATTTATTTAAGTGTAAGGTATGTTCCAGATGTGATTCGATCAGTCAACCACAAGGCTTTAATCAAAGCACATTTTATTTTTATAAAATTGTTGAAATACAAAATGAAAGATTTGGCATAAGTTTATTGAAATACCTTTCAAGATAATATATTATTCCACCACTGATTACCAACTGTTCCAGTATAAGCAGCATCCCATGAACACAGCCTTTGGTAAAAATGCAATTCAGCGAAACATGTTGTCTCTCTCTTCAGAAGAAAGAAACAATCTGTCCCACTTGATTTTTAAGAGAAAACCTCACTGTCTAAGACTTCACTCCAGCAGCCAGCAGAAACCTTTTAACAAACTGAAAGCAAAATTAAAAGTCCTCCTGGATCTGTGTGAGCACTGACCCTGCCCACTCATTATTCTTTTGTATTATTTTAAAAAACACACAGGGAAAACGCAAAAGCTGTTACCAACTGCCTGCCATTTCAGCCCTACTGTGGCAACACTCCTCTGCAAGAGAAACAGCACAGAACACCTCTCTTAAAGGCACAGTCCTCCTGTCAAACTAACAAAGCTACACCACCTCCTTTTCCTTTATGTCTATCCTTCCAAAACACCAAGTACCCTTGGATATTCAATTCCCAAACATGGTGCTCTTGCAACAGTAATGTCTAATAATTGCCACAAAATCATACCCATTCACTTTTATTTACACACTGAACTCAATTTTATTTCAAAAGCTTTGTGAATTTAGAGACAAGGCCTCTAAGTTTATTCTATTATCGAACTTGCCTACTCTTGGAAAATTTCATGGTGCAATATGACTTTCACACATCTATTCCTTCCTTTAGTTTTCTGGTATCACCACTCACCTACTCTGCTACCTTTTCCTTTAACTTTGATTTTCTAATTTTCCAGCAACTAAAATCTCCTAACTACTATTTCATTTAAAGCCCTAACCATAGCCCTGGTTATGCAATTTGCCAAGAGTCTTGTGCCAGAAAAAGATTGTGGAAAATAAAAGCTCATGATTTGAGGTAAATGTATCAGCATGAATAGAAGATTATCTTTCTGGCAGAAAACAGAGTATGCATTAATAATACATTGTGCCTGATTGGCATGATGTGACGAGTGGAGCCCCATAAAGTTCAATGTTGGAGCCTCAAATTTTAATAATGCAATGACTTAGATCAGTGGAGTCGAGGCTTGATTGTTAAATTCACAGACAACACTATGGTAGGTAAGATAGTACCTTGTGAATAAGATATGAGGAGGTTGCAAGTGGGTATGGATAGGCTAAATCAGCAAATATGTGGCAAATGGAATACAATGTGAATAAATGTGAAGTTGTTCAGTTTGAAAGGAAGAGTTAACCAGTAGAGTGCTACTTCAATGGAGAACTGACTGCAGAATTCCAAGGTCAAAAGGAATTTAGGTGTTCTAGTGCAAGTTAATACAGGCTGTCCCGAGGATGTAAACAGCTTCCATACTGGATTCTGTTCACAACTGGCAAGTCAGAGCTAATTTCAGGAGAATATAAAGGATCTGTTTACAAATACAGAAAATGTCAGGTCTTCAAAATTACACCCTGTGTAAAATCACATTTGTAAGTTCAGGTTTTTGTAAGTTGGACATTGGTAAATTGAGGCCTCTCTGTAAGTACAGTACATAATCAAGGTGGCTAATGTGACATCAGGTTTATTATCAAAAGAACTGAATGTAAAACTAGGGACGCTGTGATTCAATTATTCAGCGCATTGGTGAGACTACATCTCAAATGGTTTCCTCATTTTGGCTTCGTTATTTGAAGAAGTAAATACGCTGGAACGTGTTCAGTGGAGGACACTAGATTGATAGGTGATGGTTATCTTAAGATGATAGTTTGGACAAGCTGAGCTTGTTTCCACTGGAGAGAGATGATAGAAACTGCAGATGCAGGAGAATCTGAGATAACAAAGTGTAGAGCTGGATGAACGCAGCAGGCCAAGCAGCATCTTATGAGCACAAAAGCTGACGTTTAAGGCCTAGACCGTTCACAGAAGTGGGGGAGGGGAAGAGGGTTCTGAAATAAATAGGGAGTGGGGGGAAGGCAGATCGAAGATGGATATAGGACAAGATAAGTGGAGAGGAGACAGACAAGCTAAAGAGGCGGGGATGGAGCCAGTAAAGGTGAGTGTAGGTGGGGAGGTAGGGAGGGGATAGGTCAGTCCAGGGAAGATGGACAGGTCAAGGGCGCAGGATGAGGTTGGTAGGTAGGAAATGGGGGTGCGGCTTGAGGTGGAAGGAAGGACAGTTTAGGGAGGCGGGGACAAGCTGGGCTGGTTTTGGGATTCGGTGGGGGGAGGGGAGATTTTGAAGCTTGTGAAATCCACATTGATACCATTGGGCTGCAGGGTTCCCAAGCAGAATATGAGTTGCTATTCCTGCAACCTTCGGGTGGCATCATTTTGGCACTGCAGGAGGCCCAGGATGGATATGTCGTCTGAGGAATGGGATGGGGAGTTGAAATGGTTCGCAACTGGGAGGTGCAGCTGTTTATTGTGAACCGAGCGTAGGTGTTCTGCAAAGCGGTCCTCAAGCCTCCGCTTGGTTTCCCCAATGTAGAGGAAGCCACACTGGGTACAGCGGATGCAGTATACCACATTGGCAGATGTGCAGGAGAACCTCTGCTTGATGTGGAAAGTCTTCTTGGGGCCTGGGATGGGGGTGAGGGAGGTGTGGGGGGCAGGTGTAGCACTTCCTGCGGTTGCAGGGGAAGGTGCCGGGTGTGGTGGGTCTGGAGGGGAGTGTGGAGCGGACAAGGGAATCACAGAGAGAGTGGTCTCTCCGGAAGGCAGACAAGGGTGGGGAAGGAAAAGCCTCTTTGGTGGTGGGGTCGGACTGCAGATGGCGGAAGAGTCAGAGGATGATGCGTCAGATCCGGAGGTTGGTGGGGTGGTAGTTGAGGATGAGGGGGATTCTGTTTTGGTTGTTACTGCGGGGACGGGGTGTGAGGGATGAGTTGCGGGAAATGCAGGCGACATGGACGAGGGCGTTCTTGACCACTGTGGGGTGTGGGGGGACGTTGCGGTCCTTGAAAAACAAGGACATCTGAGATGTATGGCTAGGAAGTGCATCAAAGCTTATTAGCGATTGGTGACAATGTAGAGTTCATAACTTAAACCGATCAGACACCATCTTATTGAATGATGGACCAGGCACAAGGTCCAAATAATCTATTTCAGCTCCTATTTCATATGTTTGAAGGTGCAGACCAAAACAAAAATCAATTCATTCAAGTATTATCCCACAATACTTGTCACACCAATCTATTAAAATTCATGTACATAAGTTGCTAGCTTTGAAACAATGTCCCTGATATGAAAGGACCTGTAATGGGGAGCTACTGTATCCTTTATTTTCTCTAATTTGATTATTTTAAGTAGCAAAATAAATGTTTAATCTTTTTCATTAGGCGCAACTTTATTCTTATAATTCGATTTGCATGGGGAAGGCAACTTTTCTAGTATGACCGAAATATAGTTTGAATATTCTGAGAGAAGCCTGCAATATAAACATTAGATTCATCATTAATGTTCATGCTTATTTAAAAGAGTGAATTGTCTTGATAGCACAAGTCCCAGTACAGGAGGCAGGGTTGTATTAACTTGGAATACAACACGTTTCTTTTGTTTATATCTGTTAAAAATATTGTGACCATATTCTGATTGAAATGCTAATTTTTATTGAAATGTAAAATGTCGAGTGGATCAAGTTCTTGCGCTTGGAGAAAAAAGGAATGCGTAAATTCAGTGCATACTGTCACATGTCTTTGAATTTTCTCCACTGGGGCTAGCCTTCACGACCAAACCAGCCCGGTGGGTTCAATGTCTCCCTCTGCTGGCTGTGTGCATGTTACTGAAATGAATTTGAACAGTCACTTTCTTAGAGGTATGGACGCATGAGAAATTAGAATGAGAGTAAGTCATTTAACGTCTCGAGTCTGTGCTGCCATTCTGCTCTTCGCCTCAATTCTACTTACTTGCATTAAAACAAAGAACTGTGGTGCTGGAAATCTGAAACAAAAAAACAGAAATTGCTGACGAAACCAAGCAGTACTGGCAGCATCTGTGGATTGATGTTCCAAGTCCAATGATCCTTCTTCAGAACTGGGTGTACAGCCCCCACTAATGTTTTTTGCTCATTGGTGTTTCCCAGTTCTACCTGTTCTGTTTTAGCATCTGATCTAATACCCTTCCTCACTACTGTGTTAATTTCTTCTCTAACCAACAATGCAACTCCATCACTTTTTCCCTATACTCATTTCTGGTCACCTTCTGGACATGTCTTTACAATTCCAGCTATATCATACCATTTTTCATTTACTTGTGTAATTAATTCATTCAGTTTATTGTGAATGTTCCAAAGTCCCAAAGCCTTAAGGCTTGTCTTTCCAACATTACTTGTCTCATTCCCATTATTTTTCATTGCAGCCCTGTTTGATCCTAGCCCCGACTTCTTAAGTCTCTTGTTGTTGTTCTTGATTCCCCTTCCTCTGATGCTCTGCATAGGTTCCCAATCCCCTGTGTTTAAAGCCTGCCCAACCACTTTAGCAAATACTCCCCCAAGACATCAATCTCAGGCAGTTTGGGTCAGGATTCTTCTTCAGAAATGTTAACTTTCCTGCTCCTCTGATGCTGCCTAGCCTGCTGTGTTCCTCCAGCTCCACACTGTGTTATATCAGGCAACACACCACCCTGGAGTCTTGTGTTTTTAGGTCACAGAAATGCCCGTATATTGCCCTTACAATTAAATCCACCATAACTATTGCATTTCCGCACTTTCTGCTCCTCCTCTGTGCAGCAGAACCAACCATGGGGCAATTAATTTGGCTGTTGCAGTTTTCTCCCGAGCAACCATTCTCCCTAACAGTATCCAAAGTGGCATACCTCTTCACATGGGAATAGCCACAGGAGATTCCTGCACTGCCTGCCCTGTCCATTACTCTGTCTGGTGGTCACTATTCCCTTCCTGCCAATGGACTCTTAACCCACAGTATGACCTGCTTTCTATACATGCTATCCTTGATTCACTCAGCTTCATGGCTGCTCCACAATGTACCCAGCTGCCACTCCAGGTCTAAACCCTAGGCTCCAGGAGCTGCAGCTGGAGACACTTCCTATGCACATGCTGGTCACGGGCACTGGAAATGGACCTAGTTTTACTGATCTTACTGCAATTATTTACAATCTGCTATTGGATTTGTGCAACTGGCTTGCACTTCTTACATTGGAAGAACGTCCACTATGTCAAGCATCCCATGACTCTACTTGTTGTTCCATCTCCCACAGTAGCAAGGACAATATTGAACTGTCATTTATGATGCGATACGAATATTGACTGCTTACATCAGTAAAAACTTGTTCTGTTTCTGATATTCCCCACAATGGAATATAGCAACTGTCACCAATAGATTCAGCCACAGCAGGGGTCATCATCACTGTAAGCTTTGCCAATGTGGAATGCTCCTACCAGGTGCAAGGTTCAATAAACTGTATAAATGTTTCGCTAAAGCTCCATAGAATAACGTGGAAGACTTCAATAGCAGGGAATACTCACATTCCACCAATGCACAGATCCCTGTGACCATCAATGCCACATATTAATATTCTGCACAAGGTATGCAATGATATCAATATCCATGAGAATACCTATGTGTTTGCTTCATTTCAAGGACCAGATTCTTTACAGGATAATGACTGGAAGACAAGGGCTACCAACTGCAACCATGGCTGAAGACTCCATTACTCCATTCTCTGACTGAAGCCAAACATAGAGAAAATCACATGTCCATCATGGGCCTCCTGCAGTGCCAAAATGATGCCACCCGGAGGTTGCAAGAACAGCAACTCATATTCCGCTTGGGAACCCTGCAGCCCAATGGTATCAATGTGGACTTCACAAGCTTCAAAATCTCCCCTTCCCCCACTGCATCCCAAAACCAGACCAGTCCTTCCCCTCCCCCCACTGCATCCCAAAACCAGCCCAGCCCGTCTCCGCTTCCCTAACCTGTTCTTCCTCTCACCCATCCCCTCCTCCCACCTCAAGCTGCACCTCCATTTCCTACCTACTACCTCATCCCGCCTCCTTGACCTGTCCGTCTTCCCCGGACTGACCTATCCCCTCCCTACCTCTCCACCTATCTTCTTTTCTCTCCTTCTTCGGTCCGCCTCCCCCTCTCTCCCTATTTATTCCAGAGCCCTCTCCCCATCCTCCTCTCTGATGAAGGGTCTAGGCCCGAATTGTCAGCTTTTGTGCTCCTGAGATGTTGCTTGGCCTGCTGTGTTCATCCAACTTCACACTTTGTTATCTTATAGAAAAAATGAATCTCATTCTTCCACCAGGGACATTATACAGCAATAAAGAACATCAGTAAAGTAGTGGAAGGTGCCACCAACAGTGCTATTTTGCAGCACCTGCTCAGCAATAACCTGCTCAGTGACACCCAGTTTGTGTTCTGCCTGGGCCACTCAGCTCCTGACCTCATTACAGCTTTAAAACGCAAAAGAATGGCGGATGCTATAAATCAGGAACAAAAACAGAAGTTGCTGGCAAAGCTCTGAGGAAGGGCTGCCAGACCCAAAACGTTAACTCTGATTATTTTCTTTACAGATGCTGCCAGACCTGCTGAGCTTTTCCAGCAACTTCTGTTTTTGCTCCTCATTACAGCCTTGGTTCAAACATGGACATAAGAGCTGAATTCCGAGGTGAGGTGAGAGTGTCAACCCTTGACATCAAGGCTGCATTTGATAGAGTGTGGCATCAAGGAGCCCAAACAAAACTGGAATCAATAAGTATCAGGGGCAAACTCTCCGGTGGTTGGTGTCATACCTGACACTTAGGAAGATGGTTGTGGTTGTGGGAGATTTTCCAGGACATCACTGTAGGAGTTTCTCAGGGTATTATCCTAGGCCCAACCATCTTCAGCTGCTTCATCAAGGACCTTCTCTCCATCATAAGGACAGAATTGACGATTTTCGCCAATAATTGCACCATGTTTAGCACCATTTACAACACCTCAGATACTGAAGCAGTTTTTGTTCAAACGCAGCACGATCTGGACAATATTCAGGCTTGGACTGACAAGTAGCAAGTGACATTCACACTATACAAATACCAGGCTATGACCATCACCAATAAGAGACAATCTAACTACCCACCCCTTGACATTCAATGGTGTTGCTATCATTGAATCCCTCCACTATCAACATCCTGAGGGTTACCATTGAACAGAAACTCAACTGGACTCACCACATTAACAGAGTGGCTATAATGTTGCAGCTGTACGAAACTCTGGTGCGGCCGCACTTGGAGTATTGTGTACAGTTCTGGTCACCGCATTATAGGAAGGATGCGGAAGCATTGGAAAGGGTACAGAGGAGATTTACCAGGATGTTGCCTGGTATGGAGGGAAGGTCTTATGAGGAAAGGCTGAGGGACTTGAGGCTGTTTTCGTTAGAGAGAAGAAGATTAAGAGGTGACCTAATAGAGACATACAAAATGATCAGAGGATTAGATAGGATGGACAGTGAGAGCCTTTTTCCTCAGATGGAGATGGCTAGCACGAGGGGACATAGCTTTAAATTGAGTGGTGATAGATATAGGACAGATGTCAGAGGTAGGTTCTTTACTCAGAGCGTAGTGAGGGTATGGAATGCCCTGCCTGCAACAGTAGCAGACTCGCCAAGTTTAAGGGCATTTAAATGGTCATTGGATAAACATATGGATACTAATGGAATAGAGTAGGTTAGATGGGCTTCAGTTTGGTTTCACAGGTCGGCGCAACATCGAGGGCCGAAGGGCCTATACTCCGCTGTAGAGCTCTATGTTCTATGTGCTATAAGAGCAGGTGAGAGGCTAGGAATACTATGGAGAGTAACTCATGTCCTGACTCCTCAAGGCACAAGTCAAGAGTGTAATAGAACACCTCCCACTTGTCTGGATGAGTGCAGCCCCAACAACGCTCAAGAGGCTTGACACCATCCAAGACAAAGCAGCCTGTTTGATTGGCACTACATCCACAAGCATTCACTCCCTCCACCACCAATGCTCAGTAGCAGCAGTATTGTACTACTTACGAGATGCACTACAGAAATTCACTAAAGATCCTTAGACAGCCCCATAGAGAGGCCACTTCCATGTAGAATGACACGGGCAGGAGATATATGGGAATACCACCATCTTCAAGATTCCCTCCAAGGCACACACCATCCTGACTTAGAAATATATCACTAATTCTTCACTGTTGCTGGGTCAAAAACCTGGAATTCCCTCCCTAATGGCTTTGTGGGCAACCTACAGCAGGTGGGTTGCAATGGTTTAAGAAGGCAGCTCATCACCACCTTCTCAGGGGCTAGTAGAATCTGGCAATAAAATGCTGGCCCAGCCAATGATGCCCACATCCCACAAATGAAGAGAACAAAAAGACAGTAGGCCTCCTTCTGACTCTTGGTTAGGTCCAGTTTTGGGAGTGGGGGGTCTTGCAGCACAACGAGTGAGAGCACTGGAGAAGGTACAGAGGAGATTTCTCAGGATGTTGCTTTGGCTGCAGTATTTTCATTAAGAAGAGAGTTTGGTTGGACAGGAATTGTTTTCTTTGAAGCAGAAGAGATGGGGGGGGGGGGCATAATTGAGATGTATAAAATTGAGAGGGGCTTAGACAAGGTAGACTGGAAAAAAAATTCCCCTTGGTGGAGGCATCAAAGACCAGAGGGCATAGATGTAAAATAGCAGGTGGTTTTGAGGGGTTGTGAGGAAATTTTTTTTATCAACCAGAGGGTGGTAAGAATCTAAAAGTCACTGCAAATGTATACTTGCGATGGCAAGGCCGACACAGCTATGGGGCTGAGTGCTGAGTAATGAGATTAGAATATTCAGGCGCTTGCTTTTGACTGGAGCAGACTGCAGACTCGATGGGCTGATTATTCTGTGTTGTAGACATCCATGACCCAAAACCCCAGCATGCTGTACTCTGCACAACTGAAGCAGGCAAAGAGGGAATGTGATGGATGCTGAAGAGCTGGGAGGGCAGTAGCAGTCTTCAGGAAGAAAATGAGGATGAGCAGGAGGAATATCAACCATGTAGCTTGACTCTCATAGCTGCAGTTTCTATGACAGTTGATGAGATGGGTGATGATGGCTGGTGTAGGACGGAGGGCTTCAGATGAGTAGATAGTTAGGGAATCGACAGGAGATTTTGTGGTCAGGATCGGGATTCCCGGAAGGTATGTTGCCTCCCTGGTGCCAGGGTCCGGGACGTCTCCGATCGGGTGTATAAGGTTCTAAAAGGGGAGGGCGAACAGCCAGAAATCGTGTTACATATTGGCACTAATGATATAGCCAGAAATAGGATTGAGGATAGAAAAAGTGATTTCAGGGAGTTAGGATGGAAGCTGCAGAACAGGACGAACAGAGTAGTGTTCTCTAGTTTACTACCGGTGCCACGAGATAGCGAGGCGAGGAACAGGGAGCGGGCGCAGCTTAACACGTGGCTACGCAGCTGGTGTAGGAGGGAGGGCTTCAGATATGTAGATAATTGGGATGCCTTCTGGGGAAGGTGGGACCTGTACAAGAAGGACGGGTTGCATCTGAACTGGAAGGGGACCAATGTCCTGGGTGGAAGGTTTGCTCGTGTAGTTCGAGAGGGTTTAAACTAGTGGAAACCTGAGCTGTATACCGGAGGTGAGAGTTGATGCAGGTGAGGCAGTAGCAAGAGGTAGACCAGCTAGTGGGAAGGATTTTCCTGGGAAGGAACAAAGGGATCGGTTAAAGTGTGTTTGCTTTAATGCAAGGAGTATCAGGAATAAAAGTGATGAACTTAGAGCATGGATCAGTACCTGGTGCTATGATGTTGTGGCCATAACAGAGACATGGGTTTCTCATGGGCAGGAATGGTTGCTGGATGTTCCAGGGTTTAGAACATTTAAAAAGAATAGGGAGGGGGGAAAAAGAGGAGGGGGGTGTAGCACTACTAATCAGAGAGGGTATCACAGCTACAGAAGCTTCCATTGTCGAGGAAGATCTGCCTACCGAGTCAGTATGGGTGGAAATTAGGAACAGCAAGGGAATAGTCACCTCGTTAGGGGTTTACTACAGGCCCCCCAATAGAAGCAGGGAGATTGAAGAAAGCATAGGTCGACAGATTTTGGAAAAGTGTGGACGCAGTAGGGTTGTTGTAATGGGTGACTTTAACTTTCCTAATATTGATTGGAACCTCCTTCGAGCAGAAGATTTGAATGGAACTGTTTTTGTAAGGTGTGTTCAGGAGGGTTTCCTAACGCAGTATGTTGACAGGCCGACGAGGGGAGAGGCCATTCTAGACTTGGTGCTCGGAAACGAGACGGGGCAGGTATCAGATCTTGTGGTGGGAGAGCATTTTGGTGATAGTGACCATAACTGCCTCACATTCTACATAGCTCTGGAGAAGGAGAGGATTAGGCAAAATGGGAGGATATTTAATTGGGGAAGAGGAAACTATGACGCGATTAGACATGAGTTAGGAAGCATGGACTGGGAGCAATTGTTCCATGGTAAGGGAACTATAGACATGTGGAGACTGTTTAAGGAACAGTTGTTGCGAGTGATGAGTAAATATGTCCCTCTGAGACAGGCAAGAAGGGGTAAGATAAAGGAACCTTGGATGACGAGAGCGGTGGAGCTTCTTGTGAAAAGGAAGAAGGTAGCTTACATAAGGTGGAGGAAGCTAGGGTCAAGTTCAGCGAGAGAGGATTACACGCAGGCAAGGAAGGAGCTCAAAAATGGTCTGAGGAGAGCCAGGAGGGGGCACGAGAAAGGCTTGGCAGAAGGAATCAGGGAAAACACAAAGGCATTTTACACTTATGTGAGGAATAAGAGAATGGTCAAAGAAAGAGTAGGGCCGATCAGGGATAGCATAGGGAACTTGTGTGGGGAGTCTGAGGAGGTAGGGGAAGCCCTTAATGAGTTTTTTGCTTCTGTCTTTACGAAAGAAACGAACTTTGTAGTGAATGAAACCTTTGAAGAGCAGGTGTGCATGCTGGAATGGATAGAGATAGAGGAAGCTGATGTGCTGAAAATTTTGTCAAACATTAAGATTGACAAGTCACCAGGCCCGGACCAGATTTGTCCTCGGCTGCTTTGGGAAGCGAGAAATGCAATTGCATCGCCACTTGCGAGGATCTTTGCATCCTCACTCTCCACTGGAGTCGTACCTGAGGACTGGAGAGAGGCAAATGTAACTCCTCTCTTCAAGAAAGGAAATAGAGAAATCCCCGGCAATTACAGACCAGTAAGTCTCAAGTCTGTCGTCTGCAAGGTGTTAGAAAGGATTCTGAGGGATAGGATTTATGACCATCTGGAAGAGCATGGCTTGATCAAATGCAGTCAACACGGCTTTGTGAGGGGCAGGTCATGCCTCACAAACCTTATCGAGTTCTTTGAGGATGTGACTAGAAAAGTTGATGAGGATCAAGCTGTGGATGTGGTGTATATGGACTTCAGTAAGGCATTTGATAAGGTTCCCCATGGTAGGCTCATTCAGAAGGTCAGGAGGAATGGGATACAGGGGAACTTAGCTGCCTGGATACAGAATTGGCTGGCCAACAGAAGACAGCGAGTGGTAGTAGAAGGAAAATATTCTGCCTGGAAGTCAGTGGTGAGTGGGGTTCCACAGGGCTCGGTCCTTGGGCCTCTACTGTTTGTAATTTTTATTAATGACTTGGATGAGGGAATTGAAGGATGGGTCAGCAAGTTTGCAGACAACACAAAAGTTGGAGGTGTCGTTGACAGTATAGAGGGCTGTTGTAGGCTGCAGTGGGACATTGACAGGATGCAGAGATGGGCTGAGAGGTGGCAGATGGAGTTCAACCTGGATAAATGCGAGGTGATGCATTTTGGAAGGTCGAATTTGAAAGCTGAGTACAGGATTAAGGATAGGATTCTTGGCAGTGTGGAGGAACAGAGGGATCTTGGTGTGTAAATACATAGATCCCTTAAAATGGCCACCCAAGTGGACAGGGTTGTTAAGAAAGCATATGGTGTTTTGGCTTTCATTAACAGGGGGATTGAGTTTAAGACTCATGAGATCTTGTTGCAGCTCTATAAAACTTTGGTTAGACCGCACTTGGAATACTGCGTCCAGTTCTGGTCGCTCTATTATAGGAAAGATGTGGATGCTTTGGAGAGGGTTCAGAGGAGGTTTACCAGGATGCTGCCTGGACTGGAGGGCTTATCTTATGAAGAGAGGTTGACTGAGCTCGGTCTCTTTTCTTTGGAGAAAAGGAGGAGGAGAGGGGACCTAATTGAGGTATACAAGAGAATGAGAGGCATAGATAGAGTTGATAGCCAGAGACTATTTCCCAGGGCAGAAATGGCTAACAAGAGGGGTCATAGTTTTAAGCTGGTTGGAGGAAAGTATAGAGGGGATGTCAGAGGTGAGTTCTTTACACAGAGAGTTGTGAGAGCATGGAATGCGTTGCCAGCAGCAGTTGTGGAAGCAAGGTCATTGGGGTCATTTAAGAGACTGCTGGACATGCATATGGTCACAGAAATTTGAGGGTGCATACATGAGGATCAATGGTCGGCACAACATTGTGGGCTGAAGGGCTTGTTCTGTGCTGTACTGTTCTATGTTCTATGTTCACAAATGTGAGCTCGTATTTGCAATATCATTAAAATACGCAAAATTTGCTCACATTATTTGCAAAAGTAATAATTTGCTATGTACCCTCAGAAATCCTTTTTTTTTCATTTCTCTCCCACAGGAGAGAAATGGACGGGCAGCTCTGAACTGGCAGTACTTCACCCGGTGCACGTCAGAGCTTTCAGTAAGGCACCCAGCAGCAGGAATGCTGGACAGTTCCCACAGTGGCAAGTACCTCCACCTTGGCTAAATACACAGGAGAGAGTGAGATATCAAAGTGTGGAGCTGGATGAACACAGCAGGCCAAGCAGCATCTTAGGAGCACAAAAGCTGACATTTTGGGCCTAGACCCTTCATCAGAAAAGGGGGAGGGAGAGAGGTTTCTGAAATAAATAGGGAGAGAGGGGCAGGTGGTTTGAAGATGGATAGAGGAGAAGATAGGTGGACAGGAGAGTATAGGTGGGGAGGTAGGGAGGGGATATGTCAGTCTGGGGAGGACGGACAGGTCAAGGGAGCGGGATGAGGTTAGTAGATAGGAAATGGATGTGCGACTTGAGGTGGAAGGAGGAGATAGGTGAGAGGAAGAACAGGTTAGGGATGCAGAGATGAGCTGTGTTGGTTTTGGGATGCAGTGAGGGGAGGGGAGATTTTGAAGCTTGTGAAATCCACATTGATACCATTGGGCTGCAGGGTTCCCAAGCGGAATATGAGTTGCTGTTCCTGCAACCTTTGGGTGGCATCATTTTGGCACTGCAGGAAGCCCAGGATGGACATGTCTTCTAAGGAATGTGAGGGGGAGTTAAAATGGTTTGTGACTGGGAGGTGCAGATGTTTATTGCGAACCAAGTGTAAGTGTTCTGCAAAGCAGTCTCCACCTCAAACCGCACCTCCATTTCCTACCTACTAACCTCATCCCGCCTCCTTGACCAGTCCATCATCCTGGACTGATATATCCCCTCCCTACCTTCCCACTCCACTTATCTTCTCCTCTATCCATCTTTGATCCACCTCCCCCTCTCTCCCTATTTATTTCAGAACCCTCTCCCCCTCCCCCTTTTCTGATGAAGGGTCTTGGCCCGAAACGTCAGGTTTTGTGCTCTTAAGATGCTGCTTGGCCTGCTGTGTTCATCCAGCTCCACACTTTGTTATATCAGGTTCTCCAGCATCTGCAGTTCCCATTATCTCTGATACAAGAGAGAGTGAATGGCTGCCATAGAGGAGCATGGTACATACATAACAGGGTGAGCATTATTGAACTACCTGAAATAATCTGCTCAAGCTCATTAATGTTATTGCTGTTTATTTAATTAGCTGTTATTTGGTAAAGTTCTAAATTTGTTCCCATGATCAGAAATTTTTATTTTGTTGCACTCTGACATGCACTTGTTCCAAGTTGATTCATCTTTCATTTGTTTGTCTAAGCAAAATAGAAGCAATGCTGATGGCTGTCAAGGATGGGTCATTAAGTACAGTTGTAATCTGGAAAGGGTATCATGAGTTATCGGGAGAATGCAGGAAAGTGGAGTTGAAGATTATCAGGTTTGCCGTGATAGAAACATAGCAACATAAAAAAAAAGAAGCCAGGGTAGTCCTTTCAGCCCTTCAAGCCTGCTCCACCTATTCAATATGATCATGGTTGATCATCCAACTCAGTACCTGTTCCCAATTTCTCACCATTCCCTGTGATCCCTTTAGCCCCAAGAACAATATCTAACTCCTTCTTGAAAACATTCAATGTTTTGTCTTCAACTGCTTTCTGTCGCAGAGAATTCCACAGACTCACCACTCTCCTTATCTCAGTCCTAAAGGCCTACCCCATCCCTTTAGACTTCTAACCCTGTGCCTCTATGTCTCAGAGCAGTTGCAGGACAATTTGGAGACGGAGGCCATACTACCAGTGGTCGTGGTATATGTTGGCACTAACAGCCTAGGTAAAAAAAAAGATGAGATCCTAAAAGCAGAACATAGAGGACTAGGAAGAAAGTTGAAATGTAGGTCCTCAAATAGTTATCTCAGGATTACTACCAGTGCCACGAGCAATGCAGAGTAGAAATAGCAGGATATATAGGATGAATACATGGCTTAAAAGATGGTGTGAGGGGACCGTTTCAGATTCGTGGGGCATTGGCACCAGTTCTGTGGGAGGTGGGACCTGTATAAACAGATGGGTTAGACCTGGGCAGGAGTGGGACTGATGTCCTTGTGGGCATTGGGAGGAGGGTACTTGGTGAAGTGGTTGGAGAATGTTCTAAACTAATGTGGCAGGTAGATGGCAACCAGAAGAGTAGGGCAGTAGATGCAGAAATTGAGGGAGATGTAGAAACCAGGGGCAAACACTACTAAAAACAGGCAGGTGAAACACTGATGAAAAGAGCTGGGGAGGTGGTCTGACATGCATGTGTTTCAATGCAAGAAATATAACAGGTATGATAGATTGTTGTTTAGTACTTGGAATTATGACATTATTGCAATTACAGAAACTTGCCTGAAAGATAGACAGTCCTGAATGTCCCAGGATTTTGAAGTTTCATGTGGGATGAAAAGGGATATAAAAGGGGTGGGGATTTGCACTACCAGTAAAGGAGTATCTCACAGCTGTACTAAGGGAGGATACATCAGGGGACTTGTGCAGTGAGGCAATATGTGTTGAACTCAGGGATAGGAAAGGTTTGGCCCACTTAAGGACAAAGGAGGGAATGTATGTCTGTAGCCAGAAGAGATAGGTAAAGTCTTAAATGAATACAACGCTGGCCATATTCTACAGGCCTCCCAAAAGCCAGCAGGAGATAGAGACAAGAACACAGACAGATGTTAGAAAGATCTAAAAACAGCAGGGTTGTTGTGGTGGGTGATTTTAACTTCCCCTACATTGACTGGGACTCACTTTGTGCGAGGGGCTTGGACTGAGTGGAATTTGTCAGGACTATTGAGCAGAGTTTCTTGACACAGTATGTAATCAGTCCTACCAGAGAAATAGTGGATCTAGTTTTGGGAAATGATCCTGGCTAGGTCAATGAAGTTTCAGGGGGAAGCATCTCAGGAGTAGTAATCGTAATACCATGACTTTTAAGTTACCCATGGATAGGGCTAACAGCAGTCTGCGGGTGAAGGTGTTCAACTGGGGAAAGGTGAACTACAACAATATTAAGCAGGAACTGGAGAATGTTGACTTGGAGGTGGGTATTTGAGGATAAATCGACATCAGACATTTGGGAGCATTTCAAACGGCGGTTGTTAAGAATTCAGGAGTGGCATATACCTGCAAGAATGAAGGGTAGGTACTGCCAGTTAGGTGAACCTTTCATGACCAGGTATTTTATGACCTTGGTCAAAAAGAAAAAGGAAGCATACATAAGGTCCAGGAGGATGGGAACTGAGAACGCCTTTGAAGTATGTAAGGAAAGTGGGAAAAAAATTAAGCAAGGAATTAGAAGGGTTAAGAGGGGTCATGAAAAGTCGATAGCAAACTGGATTATGGAGAATCCAAAGGCTTTTACATGTTTATAAAAATCAAGAGGGTAGCCAGGGAGAGGTTTGGCCCACTTAAGGACAAAGGAGGGAATGTATGTCTGTAGCCAGAAGAGATAGGTAAAGTCTTAAATGAATACTTTGTATTCATTTCACCAAAGAGATGGAATTGGTGGAGGATCATGTCAGGGAAGGCAGTGTCGAATTTCTAAGCCAAGTGCTATTAAAAAGGTAATAAAATGTGAGGCTGGATGAACACAGCAGGCCAAGCAGCATCTCAGGAGCACAATGAGATGCTGCTTGGCCTGCTGTGTTCATCCAGCCTCACATTTTATTATCTTGGAATCTCCAGCATCTGCAGTTCCCATTATCTCTGATGCTATTAAAAAGGCTTGGGGTGTTGGACGTCTTAAAAAGAACTAAAATGGATAAGTCCCCAGGTCCTGATGAATATTGATGGGGGCAAGAGAACAGATTGTTGGTGCATTGACAGAGATTTTTGTATCCTCCTTGGAAGTCTCAAAGGACTGGAGAATAGCTAATGTTGCATTGGTTAAAAAAGGTAAAAGGGATAATCTAGGAAATTACAGGCCTGTCAGCCTCATGTCAACGGTAGAGAAATCATTGGAAAAGATTCTCAGAGACAAGACCTATAGGCATTTAGAAACAAATTGGCTGATTAACGATAAACAGCATGGTTTTATGCGAGGGAGTTCATGCCTCTCTAACTTGAGCGAGTTTTTTGAGGAGATGAAGAAGATGAATGATGAGGGAAAAGTGGTTGATGTTATCTGCATAGCCTTCAGTAAGGCCTTTAACAAGGTCCTTCATGGCAGACTAGTACAAAACGTGAAGTCATATGGTATCAGGATTGAGCTGGCAAGATAGATACAGAACTGACTGACTCATAGGAGACAGAGCGTAGTGGTGGAATGGTGTTTTTTGGAATGGAGGGTAGTGATTAGTGGTGTTCCACACAGATCAGTGCTGGGATCTCTGCTGTTCGAACCTGTATAAATGATTTGAAGGAAAATGTAGCCGCTCTAATTAGTAAGTTTACCAATGTTACAAAGATTGGTGGAGTTGCCAATTATGAGGAGGATTGTCAGAGGATCCAGCAGAATATGTCAGTTGGAGAAATGGGCAGAAAAATGGCAGATGAAGCTTAATCCAGACAAATGTGAAGTGGTGCATTTTGGAAGGTCAAGTACAGGTGGAAATTATACAGTGAATGGCAGAACCCTTAGAAGTACTGTTTTGCAGAAAGATCTGAGTGTGCAGGTCTACAGATCACTGAAGGTGACAGCACAGGTAGGTAAGGTAGCAAAAACGGCTTATGGCATGCTTGCTTTCATTGGAAGGGACATTGAGTATAAGGATAGACAAGTTATGCTGCGGCTTTATAGAACTTCAGTTAGACTACATTTGGAATTTTGCATACAGTTCTCGTCACCACGCTACCAGAAGTGATAGTTTGGAGAGAATACAGAAAAGGTTTACCAGGATCCTGCCTGGTATGGGGGATTTTAGCTATGAAGAAAGTTTGGACAGACTGGGATAACAAGGTGTCGAGCTGGATGAACACAGAAGGCCAAGCAGGATCAGAGGAACAGGAAAGCTGACGTTTTGGGTCTGGGCCCTTCTTCAGAAATAAGGGATAGACGAGGTTTGGTGTCACTGGAACGTAGGAGGTTGAGGGATAACCTGATAGAAGTTCATAAGGCTGTGAATTGCATGGCTAGAATGTAAATTATGAGGCTTTTTCTAAGGGTGGAGAAGTCAATTACTAGAGGACACAGGTTCAAGGTGGGAGGGGGTAAAGTTTAAAAGAGATGTGTGAGGCCAGTTTTTCACAAAAAGGTGATGAGTGCCTGGTACATGCTGTCAGAGGAGTTGGTGGAAGCAGACACAATCGCAACATTCAAGAAGCACCTGGATGAATACATGAAAAGGAAAGGAATAGAGGGATACAGACCCTGTAAGTTTTAATATGAAAGGGCAAAATGTATTGGTGCAGGCTTGTAGGGTTGAAGGGCCTTTTCCTGTTCTGAATTATTCTGTGTTCTTTGTTCTTACCTGTTGCTGATCTCCCTGATCATTGGGAGCATCCTTCCTGCATTTACACAATCTAGTCTTGTTAGAATTTTAGATTTCTATAAGTAAACCCCCACAATTATCTAAAATCCAGTAAATATAATCCTAATTGATCCAGTCTCTCTTCATAAATCAGTCCCACCGTCCCAGGAATCAGTCTAGTAAATCTTTGTTGCACAGTCAGTGTAGCCAGAACATCCTTCAGCCAAGTTTCATGGCACCTGCAAAAATGGAGATATTACATTTGGTTCCCTTGTCTAAATTATTAATATATATTGTGAACAGCTGGCGTAAGCACTGATCCCTGCGGTACCCCACTTGTTGCCGTCTGCCTGCCACTTGGAAAAAAACCTGTTTATTCCTACTGTTTGTTTCCTGTCTGCCAACTAGTTCTCTATCCGTGTCAGTCAGTGCTGAGGTCTCTGCTGTTCATAATCTGTATAAATGATTTGAAGGAAAATGTAGCCGCTCTAATTAGTAAGTTTACCAATGTTACAAAGATTGGTGGAGTTGCCATTTATGAGGAGGTTTGTCAGAGAATTCAGCAGAATACGTCAGTTGGAGAAATGGGCAGAAAAATGGCAGATGAAGCTTAATCCAGACAAATGTGAGGTGGTGCATTTTGGAAGGTCAAGTACAGGTGGAAATTATACAGTGAATGGCAGAACCCTTAGAAGTACTGTTTTGCAGAAAGATCTGAGTGTGCAGGTCTACAGATCACTGAACGTGACAGCACAGGTAGGTAAGGTAGCAAAAACGGCTTATTGGCATGCTTGCATTCATTGGAAGGGACATTGAGTATAAGGATAGACAAGTTATGCTGCGGCTTTATAGAATTTCAGTTAGACCTCATTTAGAATTTTGCATACAGTTCTCATCACCACACTACCACCCTTCCAATCCCGTGCACTGTAATGATCTGATTAAAAGCCAGACTAGACTTGATGGGAAGAATGGCCTACCTTTGCTTCAAAATTTTATCATTTATTTTACTCAAAATCTGAGATAGTCTTGCTAATGGTATTTAGTCAGGATTCTACAAGTATCGTCTAAAACCAAGGTTATATTGGACCTGTGAAGGGAGGGATTTTAATGCTGGGGAATACATTTTCCAAATGGGAATCTAGTTAGTGGTGTTGACAGCTGGAAATGTTGCAACTGAGCAATGACAGAAAAATGTTGTTTTAGAAAATTTAGGGAAGTTCTGGAAATAGGCACGCTGCAGTTGGTATAGTTGTACCTGTCCTCCCTGATTGTGAGCCTTCATGTCAGAGGGCATGGACAACGAAAGAAAATTTCAAAGCTACCCATCCACTAGAAGGGCTGTATACTCACTAAGTACTGGTCTACTCACAAGACAAATGCAGAGCCAATGGACACATCTACAGAATCTTTCCAGGGATCTGTCAACAATATCTATTCCCCTGGCAATCTTTGCCAACAATCCCCCACTCTTTCCTAAACACAAGTAGGTATCCCACCAGAGATAATGGGAACTGCAGATGCTGGAGATTCCAAGATAATAAAATGTGAGGCTGGATGAACACAGCAGGCCAAGCAGCATCTCAGTATCCCACCATCAGGATTTCCAGCTTCTCTTTAAAAATCAATGTGTCTCTAATGGGTGTCATTAAATTGACAATAATGTAGCCTTCAATCCCTCTGCCTAACAAATATTGGAATCACAGTCCAAGATTACCAGCACAATTCTAGCTGTTACACTGCTGTTGAAGGTTGTTGTATCTCTAACCACATCTCAGATGAGCAGCCCCCATTGCTGTAGGTTAAGCTTATCTTTTCTCACAGGAACCATCTTTATCTGCGTGATTTTCTAACTTTGTATGAAATTCTGAGCAACTTGTGGTTACAGGTTCCGGTATAAGTTGGGTTTATTAAATCTCTTAAGTTTTATCTTTACTTTAAAACTTTGTGGGTAGTTTAGAAAGGAAACTTATTTCATTGATCTCAAGGCAAATCTAAAATAATAACAATGAACAGAATCATGGTATATATACAGTGCAGGAAGAGACCATTTGGTCCATCATACTTATGCTGAGGGAGTAATCTACCCAGTACTATTCTGCCTTCTCTTTGTAGCCTGGCAAATGCTTTCTTTTCAAATAAACCTGCTGCATTTCCCTATCCTGCGACATGAGTCTGCAACCTTACACCGAGATATCAAAGATTTTTTTTAACATTGTCGTGAAAGTATGCAGAAGGATTGCTCCACAGTTCATTTCAGTCTAACATATCATGCAGTGGTTAGATTGTTATATCTTTGAATTAGCACTTGAATTAATCTCTAGTGTTGCAGACCCAGTATCTTCCAGAATATGGCATTTTGAGTTAAGGTTGTTGAAGGAAAGGACAATGGCATCCCCTAGAGGCCATAAAACAAAAGACAGCTAAAATATCCAATATAATAACCACACAATAGGAACTGCACTTTTTGAAAGATTAGAAACAGTTAACAGTAAAGAGAACAATGTTAAGTTTTTCCTCATTAGCAATTTTTAAAAAGTCCTCATGTTAGATAATAACTATGCTCCAACTAGTACTTAGGAGTGTCCAAATGTAGAAAATCTAATTATTCTGTTTGGTTTGTTTGATAGTTCCTGATATTCCACAATTTCTGAAGCTGTTTAATAAGGTGTCTATGATTCCTCTAAGCTGACCTTTGTGAAAAGGCAAACTTTTTCAAGAATATTTAACTTCAAATGGTGTTAAAAATTTTCTTGTCACATTAACTGAGGCTAAAAACAAAAATACTGTAAATACGTACAAGGGGAAAGAAGGTAAGTCATATTAATTCTCTGAAGTAGTTTTTGTAAAGCAACATGTCAAAAAGATCTGCTCATCCTAAAACTGGAATGTAATTCATAGACTTGAAGATTTAGCTTTGGAATTTGCTTTGTACATAACAGGATTGAGCACATACATTTTAAAGGTAAGAGCTGGGAAATTTGTTAAGTAATATGGATAAAACTATATTTTATTAGACTACTTAATTTTTTAAATTAGTGGATTGCTTCAGAGTTTTAAACGTCAATTGTTTCCCCCACTCCATCCCAATACTAGATGATATTAAAGTAATAGGATGGGCATGTCAACTACAATAAGCTTGCGAAAGAAACCATACTAAGAACAAAACAGAACAAGAGGTCAGAGAACAGCATGGTAGAAAGTTCTGTTAACATTGTCTTTTGGCTTCAGAAGTGCAGTATTGAAGTGGCTGTCAGCCACACTCCCACATGGTGCAAAATCTGCACCCACCGTACCCACACCTCTCCCCCACCAACCTTCGCCCTCTTCCAGGAAAAATAAATTTTCAGTCATCACACAGACTATCTGTGATGTAAATTGAGTTGTTCTATTTGTTAAAGCATTAACATCAGACTATCTTAACATTGGTTTATAGGTTGCTTTCAGAATAAACTAGGCTTGAGTCTACATTGAAGTATTAATGTAAGAAATGTATTTAAAATATTGTTAAAATAGCCCTGTATACTTGAACAAATAAACATTGAAGTTCCAAAATAGTCATTGGACTTGAAACAATAACTCTGTTTCTCTCATTACAGATGCTGCCAGAACTGCTGAGTTTCTCCAGCAAATTCTGTTTATACAATAGATAAACAAAATAGTTTCCAGCCAGCATTATAACAGCAGTCAGTATTGAGTGAACATATTTATTCTCTGACCAATCTCTTTTGCTGGAAATTTAAACCTATACTGAATTTTTTGGAAAAATAATCACATCTATAATTTTGCTCATTCATATTAGTCACCTGTTTATTCTCCTGATAAAAAAAAAAGTTAATTTATTAATGTTCAATGGATTGTTTTAGGCTGGATGGCAGTTAGTCAAGTTTACAGAATTATTCTTTGTTTCTTCCTTCCAATCTTTATCCTATTAAAAATACCTATCTGTTTTTATATAAAGGCCATTTGAAAATATATTAATTCCGATGCTGAATCAAAGGAATTGATAACATGAGAAAAGCATTTTTGGATCTAACCCTATTCATAGTTTTCTAATTCAGAAAGGTTATGTGCTAGCTGGATCTTGGAATTGTTTTTATCCACACAAAACGCTTCCTGGCTTACCTTCTGCAGTTCCCACACTAGCTGCTGTGTTTCCTGGCTCAGCTTCAGACTTTCCTTGCCACCTTCATGGTCACAATAAAAGAGACCCTTGCAGTCTGTGAGAAACGCACCATAAAAATAAGGCAACACAGGAATAAAGGAGTATGGAATGAGAAAAAAAGGTCACTTAGCCTATTGAGCCCAATGCTTCCAAAAGACCACTTACATTTTAAATTAATTAATTTTTGTGAGTCAATTCCATGTGATTATTACTCTTCAGAGAGAAAAAGAAAATCATATCTCTGGTCCTGCCATGGCTTATCAGTTTTGTATTTGACCTCTGGTTCTTTGCAGTTTGTTGTATGATCTAGGATTCATCTTGGCTCTATTCTGGCATTCTAACCCCCTCCAATAATGGATTTATAAGAAGTTAATGAAGCTAATTCCCTTCTAACTTAAGGTCATCAGTAGAGGTCAGTTGGCTCAGTTGACTGGGATGTAGAGCAGATTAATGTCAACAGCAATAGGTTCAATCCCCCTTCCAGCCTAACCCCTTACCTTCCTCCTTTTTAGGTAGTGAACCCTAAAATAGTGTCACTCAATGTGGGCTTCTCTGTATTGGTCCTTGCCAATGCTGAGCGAGATACGGCAGCATTTTGTCATTGTCATCTGCAAATGAATGACCAGGAGTCATTCCTGTGCTTACTGCCTGCCATTGGTGTATGTTGTAAAGATTTATAAATTAATACTCAACCTAGGGTACCACATTATCAACACACCTTCCTTGGCTATCAGATCCTGGAGTGGGACTTGAACCCAGAGCTTCTGGGTCAGAGTGGTACACACTGCATCACGAGAGCTCAGCCTTGTTGTTCTACCATATTAAAAAAAACACAGCATTCCGCCAAGGTTCAGCAAATAATCACCACAGACCTGCATTGAGGCAGAGTATTGAAACTGTAGCAGCACGTTTTTAGAAGATGAACATTTATGTCAGGTATGTAGACAACAAAGAGAAAGATTCTCAAGTATCACCATCGGGTGAGGTTGAATAATGGATTGGCGCTACTTGTCTAAGAGCTCAGTAAATGTTGCTGGCTAATCATGATAGGAGAGGCACAACTCACAGATATAACTATTCAGTCAGTGGATGTACCACAGCAAACTTTACTAACAGGACATGGGGAAGTAGTAAATTAATAAAAACAGACTCACCAGGAAACTTCTGGCTGAAACATCAAAACTATGTACTCCCCATTTCATCTAAATGAATTTCTCCCTCATTTTCCAACTCAGGTAACTTCTAACATTTAAATCACTTCTACAATTGCAATTCTGAAGGAAAAATAACTAACTAAATCCATTGACTTAGATGTAAGATTCCCCACATTAGAAACAGCTATTAGACTGCTTGAGAGGAAGATTCACATTGAGTAAAAGCGTAAACTGGATAACTGCTTACAAAAACACTTTGTACCAGAGCAAAATGAACAAGAATCTGGAACCTCAGGTCATTCACCCCACAATCAAAATCTGGAAATGTGTTAAAGGTAGTTAGTCTCCATTTATAAATACAGAATGTGTAATTATGTTTGTGTTCAGATCAGAATGGACCCAGAATGAACATAGTGAGTTAGCCATGTCGTCAATCCATTAATTGTCGTTGCACGCTACTGGCAGCAGAAGAGAGAATCACCTCTCAGAGGTTAATTTTCTGAAAGTAGAATGAATGAGATTATTGGGCAGACAACTTTGCCCTCAGCCTAACAGAGCAATGATCCTCCAGCTATTGACTGAGACTACAAAATAATTGAATGACAGTGATTTTGTTTTGAAAGAAAGAAAAGTTATTCATAAAAAACAAATGTAAGAGGAACAAAAGGCTTTTAAAAAAACATTTCTGAGTTGACTTTACATTTTATTGAATGGACTGTGAACTATTTTTTCCACAGGAATATGCAGGAAAACCTGTTGCTCAGAGTCTCAAACTGAGTCAGTTTCACCCTCTGTTGTCTCCTGTAGCTGTAGCACTGTGTTTTTCCATATTTAATTCTCTTTTATGCTCTTCTTAATAACTCCACATGAAAGGTTTCTTTCCCCATACAAATTAAAGTAAAATGCTGTGCAGTGTGAATATTAAATTGTTAATATTTTGATACTTCATCCAAATTATTACCACAAATAATGATTTGATTGTATATTAATTTGCATTTTTGTTACTCAATAAGTCAATGATACATGGGAAAAATAGTTGAACAGAAAAGGTTATTTTTGATCTGGCATCAATGTATAGTATTAAGCTTTGTTTCCAGTTTGATATGTGCCATGTTAATTTCTCTGAAAAGACAACAACAATTTGTATTTATATAGTGCTCTTAACATAATAAATTGTCCTATCACACTGCTCAGAACATTAGAAAACAAAAGCTGCCACTGAGTCAAACGAGGAGAAATTAAGGCAAGTCCAATGATTGGTTAAAGGTGATGCACTTTTAGGAGGAAAGCAAAAGGCAGGGAGGTTTAGGAAGGAATTCCAGAACTTAGGGCCTGGGCAGCTTAAGGTACAGCTAGCAATGGTCCAGCAAATAAAATCAAGGATACTCAAATGGTCAAAATTTGAAGAGCAAAGTTATCTTAAGTTGTGCAAGTGGAACAGATTAGAGATAGAGAGGTGAGGGGTTCCTGGTGCCGACAGTCACGCGCATGCTCCAAACCCAGTCCAACGGCTTGATCACAGTCAGTCATTTGCACAGACCAATCATAATCAGGGGAGATGCCCAACCACAGCCTGGGGACTGAGTAATACTTAGTCTTGTAAGCCCAACAGAAGAAGTCAGAGGAATCACATGTCTTCAGTCAAGAATCTGCAAAGACAGTAGCCAGGGGTCTAGTCAGTCATGTTTAGGGACTTCTTGTCAAAGTCAGTAAGAGGACTGGGATGAACACAGTCCATTGATTGCATTGATTGTTGAGTGGACCACAGGGGCAAAGGTGGGGGCTCATAGTTCAAAAGGAGGTGGGGGTATTGAGACTGGGGGATTGGGGAAGCAAAGGCACGTAATGACTGGGGACAAAGCCAGTGACCTGGTGATGGACAGGAGTCTCAAGTTACAAGAGGCACAGCACAGGAAAGCATTGTAAGCGATGGAAGAGGGGTTATTAATGGTGACAACCACTGGGGGAGTGTAGAGGATCAGGTGGAGCATCATTAAAGGTGTAATGTCAGGGTGCAGAGGGAGTCAGTTGGAGGCAAAATTCAATGTAGTGGGTTTTTGCATTGGGGAGATGTATCATGAGATTTGAATACATAATCGACCCAATAATCATGAAGCAGGGATTCTTGATTCCACTAGCATCAGGTCGTTACAAAGAGGAAGGGAAATTAAGGATAAACAAGGAACTATTCATACGATACACATTGAAGGACTGTGTAGGTTACGTTAGGTTGAGGAATTCCTTAATCTGTGTCCTGTCCATTCCCATCAGCCCTGGTGTTGTGACCCTGTGTATGAGCCTGTTAATAATAATGCACATCTCACTTGTGCTAAGTGTGTGGTCCACACTACACTGTAGGGTCTGTGCCAGCAGGACCAGAACACTCTCTGTATTACTCTGCTCATTCCTGTGACCTTGGGCACCTTGAAGGAAACAGTTGTAGATGCTGAGCACAAGCAAGCCCAAATGCATGCTAATTCTAAATTGGCACTGAAACACAAAGGTCACTGGCACATTCTCCAAATAGGTGGAATGAGGCCTCACAAAACTCTATCTTTGGAAAACCAGCAAGGCATGCAATAAATTAGCTAGTGTGGGATTGAAAAACTGCTGTACTGCCAGATGCTCAACAAACATTGACATCACAAAACAAAATAAAGAACTGCAGATGCTGAGGATCTGAAACAAAGGCAGAAATTGCTGGAGAAAATTAGCACATCTGGCAGCATCCATGGAGAAAAATAGAGTTAATGTTTCAAAGGGTCACCTGCATAGGGTGTTCTGCACAGCAGCATGTGCACCTCCTCAGCCTGGCCTACTGAGGACAGCATCCATGCAGTGCCTGAGCAATGGCACTTCCTTGGCTCTTTGAGGAAATGAGGCATCTGGAGGGAGTTTGAAGGGCATCATTCCCCTCTTGTTCGGCCATTGCTGTACTGTGTGCATTGCTAGTTTGATAGTGAGAATATTCAAGCATGTATCCAGCAGCTACTGTGTATTATGCTGGGCCTGGGTTTCTGTAGTACCATTATTCCTTCAAGGAAACATGCCAGAGCAATGATAGCAGACAGCTGGATGCCATGACACAGCAGCCACCTGTGAGGACAGAGTCATCATCTGCAGAGATGGTGCTTAAATTGGAGTTGGAGATGGTTCTCAAGGTGGAGTTGTGAGTGCAGTTGGAGTAGGCAAACTCCACTCTTGGACAGCGTGAAGACCTACAGTGGATAACAAAAAGAATTAGCTCTGCATGTGTTATGCACAATCTCATTTCTCAACAATGTTTCAGGTGTTTGTCCTGTATGTCCACTTAACAGCAGCTGACAGGAGGTATCTTCACTAGATTCCTAAAGAGACTCTGGTCTCTCCTTCAGTGCACATTCAGTCCTGGTCCACCCCAGTAAGCTCAGCAGCCTCCTCCCGACAGGGGCTGAAGATTCAAGTATCAGATGGCTCTGCCTCAGTTATATAGAGCTCTCTCCAATGATGACCTTTTTTGTTCTTGCAGACAGAAGGATTGAATGTCTTCCTGACAGATACACAAAAATGTTATGAGTGCACACAGCTCCTAAGCCCTCTCTGGGCCAGGTAGTTGACAACCACATTGATTACAGGTTCCATCTGGCATCACGGCTTGAAACCCAAATTCCCTTCTGACAATCCTGCGCATTTGCACATTTGCTTAATTTACTTTTCATTCTTCAGTCATGACACACGGACACTTAACCATTGCTGATGCAGCAGTTTATTCTTGCTTTTTTTGGCCCTGCACCCAAGGGCCTGCTGTTGCTGATTCGTATAGCAGCCTTTGTTCAGGTCACCTCGGTCAGGTGGGAGGACTTGCTGTCAACCCAGGTAAACAGAAGCTCCTGCCTTTCTCAGATATCTGGGGGAGAAAGTGCAGCAACTCTGGGCTAGTCTGCACGTTGACATAGGAGGGATTTATGATTGACAGCTGGAGAGGACATGCTAGTAGTTGCAGTTCCCGAAAGCCACTCAGACAGTTCAAGTGAAATTCTTGGTTTGGGAATAAATGCCTATTTGAATACCCTTTGCAAGTAGCACTCCACCCCTTTGGCCCCATTGAAATAACAGCGCATGTGTTGACTTCCTGTCTGCTCCCATCGCAGTACATACCACTTTCATTTAAAATCACATGATGCTACTCCATTTCAATTTTGAAATGGAAACAGATCAAGGTGTTATTTATATAAAATAATGATCAACAATCTGAGTGACTGATGGGCTGTTCAAGACAGAAGATACTTAGTGCTCAGATATTAAGTAGAATAAAAGCCTTTTTCCATTAATGCAGAAGTAGGTCCACTCTCAATGCGTTCTCTAGCAGGAGGTTCCTGTTTGTCAAGAATACCCCTCATATTGAAACTTGTGCTAATTTATTTGCATCAACCCATTGTGCACTTTTAATTTAAAAAAAATTAGGCTGAATCTAGTTTACTCAGCATGTCTGGCAGCATCCCATTGCAGCATCAGCTCTTTCACCAAATCAATCCTCCTGCCTTCTTCCTTCATAAAACTTTCCTTTTCTTCTTGCTCTCACTCTTCCCACTTTCACTTGCTTAAAAACTGTCATTTCTCTAACGTTTCCTAGACCTGATGGCAGGGCATTGCTTTGAAACATTAGGTAGAATCTTCCTGGCCCTTTCGAAGCAGGCTTGAAGATGGGATCAGAAGAAAATTTGAATCCAGGGGTGCTTTGTCAGCAACCTGATACCTACTCAGTCTTGCTGGAGGTGGGTCATCAAAGAGAGTAACTAACTACCTGGCAGCATCAAGTTACCTAAGAGCATAGAACACTACAGTGCAGTACAGGCCCTTCGGCCGTCGACGTTGCGCCGACCTGTGAAACCAAACTGAGGCCCATCTAACCTACACTATTCCATTATCATCCATATGTTTATCCAATGACAATTTAAATGCCCTCAAACTTGGCGAGTCTACTCCTGTTGCAGGCAGGGCATTCCATACCCTTACTACGCTCTGAGTAAAGAACCTACCTCTGACATCTGTCCTATATCTATCACCCCTCAATTTAAAGCTATGTCCCCTTGTGCAAGCCATCTCCATCCGAGGGAAAAGGCTCTCACTGTCCACCCTATCTAATCCTCTGATCATCTTGTATGTCTCTATTAGGTCACCTCTTAACCTTCTTCTCTCTAACGAAAACAGCCTTTCCTTTTAATAAATCTCCTCTGCACCCTTTCCAATGCTCCCACATCCTTCCTATAATGCGGCGACCAGAACTGTACGCAATACTCCAAGTGCGGCCGCACCAGAGTTTTGTATAGCTGCAACAATGGCATCATGGCTCCAAAACTCTACCAACAAAACGCCTTCTTAACAACCCTATCAAACTGGGTGGCAACTTTCAGGGATCTATGTACATGGACACCGAGATATCTCTGCTCATCCACACCACCAAGAGTCTTACCATTAGTCCAGTACTCTGTATTCCTGTTACTCCTTCCAAAGTGAATCACCTCACACTTTTCCGCATTAAACTCCATTTAACACCTCTCAGCCCATCTCTGCAGCTTATCTATGTCCCTCTGTAACCTACAACATCCTTCCGCACTGTCCACTCCTCCACCGACTTTACTGTCATCTGCAAATTTACTAACCCATCCTTCTATGCCCTCATCCAGGTCATTTATAAAAATGACAAACAGCAGTGGCCCCAAAACAGATCCTTGCGGTACACCAATAGTAACTGAACTCCAGGATGAACATTTTCCATCAACCACCACCTCTGTCTTCTTCCAGCTAGCCAATTTTTGATCCAAACCACTAAATCACCCTCCATCCCATGCCTCCGTATTTTATGCAATAGCCTACTGTGGGGAACCTTATCAAATGCTTTACTGAAATCTATATACACCACATCAGCCACTTTACCCTCATCCACCTGTTTGGTCACCTTCTCAAAGAACTCAATAAGGTTTGTAAGGCACGACCTACCCTTCACAAAACCGTGTTGACTATCCATAATCAATTTATTCCCTTCTAGATGATTATGAATCCTATCTCTTATAATCCTTTCCAACAATTTACCTACAACTGAAGTAAGGCTCACTGGTCTGTAATTACCAGGATTGTCCCTCCTCCCCTTCTTGAACAAGGGGACAACATTTGCTATCCTCCAGTTTTCTGGCACTATTCATGACGATAATGACAACATAAAGATCAAAGCCAAAGGCTCTGCAATCTCCTCCCTTGCTTCCCAGAGAATCCTAGGATATATCCCATCCGGCCCAGTGGACTGATCTATTTTCACACCTTCCAGAATTGCTAACACTTCCTCCTTGTGAGCCTCAATCCCGTCTAGTCTAATAGCCCGTATCTCAGTATTCTCCTCGACAACATTGTCTTTTTCTTGTGTAAATACTGATGAAAAACATTTATTTAGCTCCTCTCCTATCTCTTTGGACTCCACGCACAACTTTCCACAACTGTCCTTGACTGGACCTACTCTTACTCTAGTCATTCTTTTATTCCTGACATACCTATAAAAAGCTTTAAGGTTTTCCTTGATCCTACCTGCCAAAGACTTCTCATGTTCCCTCCTGGCTCTTCTTAGCTCTCTCTTTAGGTCCTTCCTGGCTAACTTGTAATTCTCAAGTGCCCTAACTGAGCCTTCACACCTCATCTTTACATAAGCCTCCCTCTTCTTCTTGACAAGAGTTTCAACTTCTTAAGTAAACCACAGTTCCCTTGCTTGACCACTTCCTACCTGCCTGAAAGGTACATGCTTATCAAGGACACACATTAGCTGTTCCTTGAACAAGCTCCAAATTTTGATTGTGCCCAACCCCTGCAGTTTCCTTCTCCAGCCTACGCATCCTAAATCTTGCCTAATCACCTCATAATTGCCTTTCCCCCAGCGAAAACTCTTGCCTTGCGGTATACATCTATCCTTTTCCATCGCTAAAGTAAACGTCACTGAACTGTGGTCACTATCACCAAAGTGCACACCTACCTCCAAATCTAACACCTGGCCGGGCTCATTACCCAGAACCAAATCCAAAGTGGCCTCATCTCTTGTTGGCCTATCTACATACTGTGTCAGGAAACCCTCCTGCACACATTGGACAAAAATTGACCCATCTAACGTACTCAACCTATAGCGTTTCCAGTCAATATTTGGAAAGTTAAAATCCTCCATAACAACTACCCTGTTACCTTCGACCCTATCCAGAATCATCTTGGCAATCCTTTCCTCTACATATCTGGAACTTTTCGGAGGCCTATAGAAAACTCCCAACAGGGTGACCTCTCCTGTCTTGTTTCTAACCTCAGCCCATACTACCTCAGTAGACGAGTCCTCATCAAACATCCTTTCTGCCACCATAATACTGTCCTTGACTAATAATGCCACACCTCCCCCGATCTTACAGAAACATCTAAACCTGGAACCTGCAACAACCATTCCTGTCCCTGCTCTATCCATGTCTCGAGATGGCCACAGCATCGAAGCCCCAGGTACCAATCCATGCTGCAAGTTCACCCACCTTATTCCGGATGCTCCTGGCGTTGAAGTGAACACACTTCAAACCACCTACCTGCCTGCCGGTACACTCCAATGGCCTTGAAACCCTATTTATGACTTCTCTACTCTCAACCTCCTGGACACTGGAACTACAATTCAGGTTCCCATTCCCCTGCTGAATTAGTTTAAACTTTCCCGAAGAGCAATAGCAAACATTGTGCCCCCACCCAGGATATCGGTACCCCTCTGGTTCAGGTGTAGACCATTCCTTTTGTAGAGGTCCCACCTACCCCAAAATGAACCCCAATTATCCAGGTATCTGAATCCTTCCCTACTGCACCATCCCTGCAGCCACATGTTCAACTGCTCTCGCTCCCTATTCCTCACCTCGCTAGCACATGGCATGGGTAACAAACCAGAGAAAACAACTCTGTTTGTTCTAGCTCTAAGCTTCCACCCTAGCTCCCTGAACTTCTGCCTCACGTTCCCATCCCGTTTCCTACCAATGTCGTTGGTGCCTACGTGGACCACGACTTGGGGCTGCTCCCCCTCCCCTTAAGGATGCCGAAAACACGATCTGAGATGTCACGGACCCTGGGACCTGGGAGGCAACACACCAACCACGTCTCTTTCATTCCCATAGAATCTCCTATCTGTCCCCCTAACTATGGAGACCCCAATGACTAATGCTCTCCTCCCCTCCCACCTTCCCTTCTGAGCAACAGGGACAGATTCTGCGCCAGAGACCTGTACCTCATGGCTTACCCCTTGAAAGTCATCTCCCCCAACAGTATCCAAAATGGTATACTTGTTCATGACGGGAATGGCCACAGGTGACCCCTGCACTGTCTGCCTGTTCGCTTTCCGTCCCCTGACTCTAACCCATCTCGCCTTTTCCTGTTCCTGAGGTGTGACCACCTCCCTGTAACTCCTCTCAATTACCCCCTCAGCCTTCCAAATGCTCCGAAGTTCATCCAGATCCAGCTCCAGCTCCAGTTCCCTAACGCGGTTTCCGAGGAGCTGGAGTTGGGTGCACTTCCCGCAGATGAAGTCAGTGGGGTCACTAGTAGTGACTCTTACCTCCCCCATTCTACAGGAGGAGCATGCAACTGCCCAAATATATTACCTCACTTACCTTCCTGTCGGCACTCTGACTTGTGTTGCAGCCGCTGAAAACAAAAGGGCCGCTGCTGCAGAAACTGGCCAGAACTCCCAAAGGACCACTAACAATCCCCTATCCTCATTCCCCACCCACCTTACTGTAGGAGCAGGGCTCAATGTGTTTCCCCTCCACTGATGTCATCTGACAGCCATAGCCACAGTTTAATTTTTAAACTGTAAACATCTCTTCAGTCGGCACCCCTGGACAGGCTGGGACCCTTTCTTTCCCTGGTGAGTAGGAGGCTGAGGGGTAACCTTACAGAGGTTTACAAAATCATGAGGGGCAGACATAACGTGAAAAACCAAGGTCCTTTCGCCAGGGTAGGGAGTCCAAACCTAGAGGCATGGGTTTAAAGTAAGAGGCAAAGATTTAAAAGGGACTTGAGGGGGCAACATTTTCATGGAGAGGGTGGTGCGTGTATGGAACGAGCTGCCACAGGAAGTGGAAGAGGCGAGTATGATTACAACATTTAAAAGACATTTGGATAGGTACATGGAAAGGAAACGTTTAGAGGGATACGGATCAAATACAGGCAAATGTAACTAGTTTAGTTTGGGAAGTGTGATCAGCATAGACAAGTTGAACCAAAGGGTCTCTTCCTGTGCTATACGACTCTACGATTCTATGACTACCTTTGCAGTTCCTATCCTGCGGCAGCAGAACCTAGTAGGACTCCTGTCCTTCCATGGCACCTGGGCCTTGGAACAAACCTACTCTTCTTACTGAGTGGGTTCTCACCTTTTGGGGACACATTGCTGCAAGTGCAGAGTTGGGACCCAGCAATAGTGCCACCACATGATTATTTTTACAGGATATAAAATTCTACCCAGTAACCCTGTTTGTCTCTTTGCAGATCTGTTGAGTGTTTGTAGTATGTTCTGTTTTTGTTTCCAAATTTGAGCATCCGTTATATATTGCCTTTAAATTAAGAATAATTTCCAGATAGAAGTTTAAATGTGGAGAGAATTTTTCATCAATTAGTTTAACTGATAGTTTTCCAATCAAAAATGTTCCCAAACAAAATACAAGAAACAAGATACAAATTAATCATGTATATATGCTAATATAATCAAACAACAATTTTCCATATTGATGAAATTGTAATGGCGTAGACATTTAAATGGTTATAAAGTACATCATCATGTATAAAAGGTAATCAGTTCATCAGGAAATTGTGCATTTAACTGTTTGGTGCAGTTTTCTTGTATGCAATTATGAGTTGCACATGAATTTCCTTACTAAATTAATATCGCATTTTTCTTTCATTTAATTTACACCTGCAAATATGTGCATGTGTAAGAAACTGGAGGGCTCTGGGAACTCAGAGAGAGAAAAACTCATTTCTCAGACGGTTATTTGGCAGATGGTATTATCTATCCCAAGCAAACTACCTGGCAAACATTCAACACAAGAGTAAGTTTATTTTTAAAATCGTTCATGGGACATGTGTGTCGTGGTAGGTATTTATTATCCATCCATAATTATCCATAAGGCAGTTAAGAGTCAGTCACATTGCTGTGGGTCTCGAGTCACACGTAGGCCAGACTGGACAAGGGCAGCAGATTTCCTTCCCTCTTAGGGCATTAGTGAACTGGATGGGTTTTTAATAACAATCAGCAGTGCCTTCATGATTTCCATCAGGCTAGGTTTTTATTCCAGATTCTTATTTAGTTCATATTGCATCATCTACCAAGTTGCCAAAATATGACCAAGTTTAGGGGTTTCAGATTTCTGACTCAGTGACATTATCACGACACCACTGCCTCCTCATTTTTGAAGGAGCCAACATTCAGTAACAAGAAACATGGCTCAGAATCAACTGTGTATTGACAGTGCATTGACAGTGCATAACGGTGAAAAAGCAAATGTGTCTACAACAATTATGATTACTCTTGCTGTTAGCGTTATAGTTACGCTCTTAAATTGAAAAGTGCCTACGTATTACCTCAATGACAACAGGAACGAAGCACTGCTCAGACTTTCTGCACCTATTTAAAAGAAAAACTTACTCCCCTGTCAAGAGAAAGCAATCTGGTAATTTCTTGAACTTCAGCAACAAAGTAGGCGTTCCGGTTTCTCAGGAGACATAGAATGTTCAGCATTCATCTGTGTCACCTAAAACTATAGATAACCCAACTTGCCACAGAATCAGGGAATTGTTACCATGCGGAAGGAGGCTATTCGACTTATTCTGTCTAACTGATTCGATTACCTAGTGCAAATCTCCTATCTTTTTCTCCATTTTCCTGCACACTGTTTCCAATGAAATATTCATCCAATACTCTTTTGAGTGCCTCAACTGAACTTGCCTCACCACAATTCCAGGCAGTGCCTTCCGTACTTTAACTACTCGGTGTGCGAATTTTTTTTTCTCACATCATTCTTGCTTTATTTGCATACCACTTTAAATCTATGCTCTCTAGTTTTTTGTTTACTTTTATGAGCAGGAACAGCTTCTCCCCATCTATTCTATCCAGCCTACTCATGTTTTGGACAACCTCTGTCAAATCTCCCCTCAGCCTTCTCTTTAAGGAGAACACTCTACAACTTCTTCAATCTATCCTCTTAACAGAAGTTTCTCATTCCTGGAACCTTTCTTGTAAATCGGTTCTGCACTAGCTCCATTATAGGAACAATGTAATACAATGTGGTATCCAGAACTGGTGTACACAATACTCCAGTTGTTGTCTAACAAGTGTCTTGCACAAGTTTAACTTAGCTTCTTGCTCTTGTTCACTGCGGTCCTGTTAATAAAATCTTTACTAATTGCTCTTTCCACTTATCCTGTGACCTTTAACAGTCTGTGCACATAAACACTGCACTTGCACTCTCTTTAGAATTGTACCCTCTATTTCACCTTATCTTCAGTGTTCTTGTGACTAAATTGTATCATCTCACACTTCTCTGCGTTGAACTTCATGTGCCACCCACCCACCCACTCCACCAACTTATCAATGTCCTTTTGGCGTTCCATACTGTCCTCTTCAGAGTTCACAATTCTTCCAAGGATAGTATCATCCTCAACTTTGAATATGCCAACCAGACACCATGATCCAGAACATTAGTATATGTATCAGGAAAAGCAAGGCTCCCAATACCGACCCCTTGAGAAATCCACTGTAAGTCTTTCTTGAGCCTGAAAGATATCCAGCGAACATTATTCTGTTTCTTATCGCTCAGCCAATTTTGTATCTAGGTTTCTCCTGTTTCTTTTTTACCATGACCTGTAACTTTCCTCACACATCTATTGTGTGGCACTGTATCGAATGCCTTCTGGAAATCAATGTATACCCACATTCATAGCATTACCCTCATAAGCCTTTTCTGTTACATCCTCAAAACCACCAGCATGTTAGTTAAACACAACCTCCCCTTTGGAAATTTGTGCTGGCTCTTCCTAATGAACCCTCCTCTTTCCGTTTAGTGACCCATCCTGGGATTTTTACAATTCCTATTTAACAGATAAATCATGAAAGTATAGTTTTTGGTTGCTCATATTTTTTTTTGATGTAAAGAGGTTAGGGTATTTCACATTTTCTTTGTCTTTAGTAGGCAATCCAGTGACACATACCAATTTTACAAAAGTAAATTGTACACCTAAAATTGGTAATGGTGGTTTGCAACTAACCTATGATTTTCCTTGCTTTTGTTACAAGAAAATGTCTGAAGCTCTACAAAGTACATCTTCCCAACATTGCAGTTTAAAATTACAGACTTACAATGACCATGTGATAAATGTTGGGACTGTTGTCACCCTGTGGCACTTTTGTACCTGTAGTATCTATAAAAACTGCAATCAAAACTATTCACAAACAGACAAATTATACTCCAACTTCCAAAATACCTCCAGATTGGAAAAACAGCTTTCCTCAACTTTTCACAGCTCAATCTTCGGTATGGTAAAAAAAGGAACTTGCAATGGATCTGTTCTGGCTGATCAAGTCACTATTCTCATTTAAACCCATCCGTATTCCCTAATTTTTATTTGACATTCTGTGATGAGTGAAATGGGGAGTCAGTTAACTGTATGGTTGGTTTGCAATGCAGAGGGACACTAAGAATGGGTTCAATTTCCACACCATCTTAGGGCTACCAGGAAGTACTCTCCTTCTCAACCGCTCCCTTCACCTGAGGCACAGTGACCCCAAGGTTAAACCACCCTCTGTTATCTCTTTCTATAATGAGATAGCAGCCCTATGTTGATTTTATGAGTGAAATATTATGCTACTTGCTTTGGACTCTGTTCATTGCATGCAATGATTCTTCAAACTGATTGGTTTCAAACATTGTGTGCTCCTGAGATGCTGCTGGGCCTGCTGTGTTCATCCAGCCTCACATTTTATTATCTTGGATTCTGCAGCATCTGCAGTTCCCATTATCATTGTTGTTACTTGTCTTGTTTGTAGATGTCCATTAGAGGGCAGCATACTGGGAAGGACACCAAATTAAGGTAAAGTCACCGTAGTCTCACTCTTTCTTTAGAGAGAGAAAACAGGTAGTGATTTAATCTAGTAGTTACAACACCTCCTATGAGAGGCAAAGAATGTGGGACCTTCATCATTATCTCAGCAGGTACACGTACAGGAACAGGAACTGAACCCACCCTGTTGATTTCACTCTGCATAAGTGAACCAACCGTCCAGCTTAATAGAGATCAGAGATAATGGGAACTGCAGATGCTGGAGATTCCAAGATAATAAAATGTGAGGCTGGATGAACACAGCAGGCCAAGCAGCATCTCAGGAGCACAAAAGCTGACGTTTCGGGCCTAGACCCTTCATCAGAGTCCAGCTTACGGAGAGTCAGGAGATGAATTACTTGCTGTGGATTTTTCCATCTTCTGACCTGGTCTTGTAGCCACACTATTTATCTGGCTGGTTCAGTATAGATTCTGGTCAATATTAACCACAGAATGTTGATAGTGGAGGATTGAGTGATGATAACACCATTGAATGTGAAGGCGAGATGATTAGATTCTGTCATGGAGATGGTCATTGCCTGGCAGTTCTGTGCCATGAATGTTACTTGCCACTTGCAAACCTGGATGTTGTCCATGTCTTACTGCATTTGGGCATGGGCTTCTTTGGTACCTGAGGAATTGAATGGTGATGTAAATTGCACAATTACCTTCAAACAAACATACTTCTGACCTTTTGATTGAAAGGCCATTGAGGAAGCAGCTGAAGATGGTTGGGCCAAGGACACTAACCTGAGGAACTCCTACACGGATATCATGGTGCTGAGATGACAGAACCCCACCAACCACACCATCTTCTGCTGTCCAGGCATGACTCAACTAATGGGGAGTTTTCTCTTGGTTTCTACTGACTTCAATTTTGCTAGAGCTCTTTGATATACGTGGTTAAATACAGCTTGATTTCAAGGTTTAATGCTGACTAATATATTAAAGCACCACCAGAGATGTGTCATATTTGATCCTGAGATGAGCTTCCAACCAAACATCCATTTTTTCACTAAAACTGCCAATTTCCAACTTCCCCGCATAGCCCAACTTCATTCCTGCCTCGGCAAATCTGAAATTAAGCTGAAACATACATTTGTGCTTAATGTTTGCTCTAGACGCTACTATTTCAACAGGCTATCCTCTAATCTTGAGTGCATCCAAAACTCTATTATTTTTCCCTCATTCACTCTACGCATATTCACCTGTCACTATCTCTGTATTCTCCTCCAGCCCCACAACCCTCAAGAGATCTGTGTAAATCTAATTGTGGCCTCTAGAGCATTCCTGATCAAAAATAGTGTCATGGAGTCAAAGAATTATGCAGCAGGGAAACAGATCCATGCCCACCAGATATCCTAAATAAATCTAGTCCTGTTTTCCAGCATTCTATCACTCTAAACCCTTCCTATTCATATACCCATCCAAATGCTTTTAAATGTTGTAATTGTACTAGCCTCCACCACTTCCTCTGGCAACTTGTGCCATACACGCATGACCCTTTTCATGAAAAGTTTGCCCTTGAGGTCCCTTTTAAATCTTTTCCTCTCCCATACCACTTATGCCTTAGTTTTAGACTCCCCCACTCTACGAAAAAGACCATGGCCATTCAACCTATCCCGCTATAATAATAAAGTGTGAAGCTGGATGAACATAGCAGGCCAAGCAGCATCTCAGGAGCACAAAAGCTGACGTTTAAGGCCTAGACCCTCTCTGATGAAGGGTCTAGGCCCGAAACGTCAGCTTTTGTGCTCCTGAGATGCTGCTTGGCCTGCTGTGTTCATCCAGCTTCACACTTTATTATCTTGGATTCTCCAGCATCTGCAGTTCCCATTATCTCTTTCAACCTATCCCGCTCATGATTTTATAAACCTCAAAAAGTCACCCCTCAGCCTCCGATGCTTCAGGGAAAACAACTCCAGTCTATTCAGCCTCTCCCTATAACGCAACCCTTCCAACCCTGGCAACATTCTTGTAAATTTTTTCTGAACCCTTTAAAATTTCACAACATCCTGTGGCAGAGCAACCAGAACTGAATGCCATATTCTAAAAGTGGCCTAACCGATGTTCTGTACAGTCGCAACATGACCTCCCAACTCCTATATTTAATGCACTGACCAATAAAGGCAAGCATACCAAACACCTTCTTCACTATTCTATCTACCTGGAGCTCCACTTTCAAGGATCTACGTACCTGCACTCCAAGATCTCTTTGTTCAGCAACACTCCCCAGGACCTTACCATAAAGTGTCTATATCCTCTGCTGATTTGCCTTTCCAAAATGCAGCACCTCACATTTATCCAAATTAAACTCCATCTGATATTCCTCAGCCTATTGCCTTTCTGATCAAGATCCCGTTATACTCTGAGATAACCTGCTTTGCTGTCCACTACACCTCCAATTTTGGTATCATCTGCAAACTTAACAACCATACCTCCGATGTTCACATCCAAATCATTTATATAAATGACAAAAAGCTGTAGAGCCAGCACCAATCCTTGTGGCACACTGCCACAAAAGCAAAGTATGAAAAGTAACCCTCCACCCTCTGCTTCTACCTTTCAGCCAATTCTACATGCAAATATCTAGTTCTCCCTCTATTCCATGTAATCTAACTTTGCTAACCAGTTTACCCTGAGGAACCTTGTTGAACATCTTACTGAAGTCCATATAGATTATGTCCACCGCTCTACCCTCGTTATTCCTCTTAGCTACTTCTTTAAAAAACTCAATGAAATCAGTGAGACATGATTCCCCATGCAAAAAGCCATGTTGACTATCCCTAATCAGTCCTTGCCTTTCCAAGCACATGCAAACCCTGCCCCTCAGGATTGCCTCCAGTAACTTGCCCACAACTGATGTCAGGCTGACCAGTCTATGGTTCCCTGGTTTTTCTTTACTGCCTTTCTCACATAATGGCACCACATTCGCCAACCTCTAGTATTCTAGCACCTCACTTGTGGCTATCGATGATATAAAGATCTCAGCAAGAGGCCCAGCAAACACTTCCCTCGCTTCCTGTAGCATTCTAGGGTACACCTGATCAGGTCCCAGGGATTTACGCATTTTAAGACATCTGGCACCTCCTCCTCTGTCATGTGGACATTTTTAAAAGATGTCACTATTTATTTCCCCACATTCTATACTTTGCATATGCATGTCCAAAGTAAACACTGATGCAAAATACAAGTTTAGTATCTTCCCCATCTCGTGCGATTCCACACATAGGCAGCCTTGCTGATCTTTAGGGGTCCCTATTCTCTCCCTTGTCACTCTTTTGTCCTTAATGTATTTGTAGCATCCCTTTTGATTCTCCTTAACCCTATTTCCAAAAGCTATCTATTGTCCCCTTTTTGCCCTCCTGATTTCCTTCTGAAGTATATTCCTACTGCCTTTATATCTTCTCGGGATTCGTTCAATCTCTGCTATCAATACCTGACATATGCTTCCATCTTTTTCTTGACCAAAACCTCAATTTCTCTTGTCATCCAGCATTCCTAACATCTACCAGCCTTGTTCTTCACCCAAACAGGAACATACTGTATCTGAGCTCTCGTTAACTCATCTTTGAAGAATTCCATTTTCCAGCTGTCTCTTTACCTGCAAATATTCACCCATAATCAACTTTTGAAAGTTTTTGCCTAATACTGTCAACATTGGCCTTCCTCCAATTTAGAACTATGGGATTTTGTTTATCCTTTCCCATCATTATTTTATAACTGATAGAATTGTGATCATTGGCCCTGAAGTGCTCCCTGAGTGACATCTCAGTCACCTGCCCTGCCTTATTTCCCAAAAGTAGGTCAAGTTTTGCATATTCTGTAGTAGGTCCATCCACGTACTGAATCAGAAAATTCTCTTGTACACACTTAACAAATTTCTCTTCATCTAAGCCCTTAACACAATGGCAGTCCTAGTCTATATTTGGAAGGTTAAAATCCCCCGTGACCACACTATTATTCCAATAGATAACTGAGATCTCCTTACAAATTTGTTACTCAATTTCCCGCTGACTGTTGGGGGAAGGTAAAACCTCAGTAAGGTTTCTTATTTCTCGGTTCCACCCTTATAACTTCCCTGAACATATTCCCAGAAGTATCCTCCATAAGTACAGCCATAATGTTGTCCCTAATCAAAAATGCCACTCCCCCTTCTCTCTTACCCCCCTTTCTATCCTTTGTATAGCTCCTAAATCCTGGAACGTAAAGCTGCCAGTCCTGTCTATCACAGATCCAGATCTCTGTCATCACTGTGATATCCCAGTCGCATTTTCCCAACCATGCCATCAGTTCATCTGCTTTACCTGTTAGGTGTAGGTGTCTTGCATTTGAAGAAATGCAGTTTAATTTATCAGTCCTTCGTCATTCTCTGCTTTGTTCCTGCCTGCCCTGACTGTTTGCCTTGCTCCTTTTCTCCACTTCACCAGTTTCAGACTCTCTTTCCTCACTATCTCCCTGGGTCCCACACCCATTCCCACCTCCCTTACTAATTTAAATCCTCCTGAGCAGCGTTCACAAATCTCCCAGGCAGTATATTAGACCCCTTCCAACTCAGGTGCAATCTGTCCTTCTCGTACAGATTGTTTCAACCCCAGAAGAGATTTCAATATTCCAAAAATGTGAATCCTTCTTCCCACGCACCAGCTCTTCAGCCACACATCTATCTGCTCTATCCTCCTACTCTTATTCTCACTAGCTCATGGCACGGGGAGTAATCCAGATATTACTACCCTCGGGGACCTCTAACATTTACCCGAATTTAAGGATGATTCGGCCCACAGTTTTAGGGGAGACCCTCTCTGATGAAGGGTCTAGGCCCGAAACATCATCTTTTGTGCTCCTGAGATGCTGCTGGGCCTGCTGTGTTCATCCAGCCTCACATTTTATTATCTTGGATTCTCCAGCATCTGCAGTTCCCATTATCACTGATACTTCGGGTAGCGATAGCTGCTAGCCCCTGGGGTGGTGTTAAGTTATGTCGTTGGGTTTGCTGCCGCTTTAAGAGAACAGGTCATGGGACCCAGAGGGGCGGAGCTTTGGTCCAGGCTAGAACGTGCAGTGGAGGTGTCTGTGTAGTCAATAGAGTGTTCTTGTTAAGATTTAACATTTGTCTACCTGGTGTATAATTTCTGGTTCCAAAGGAAGCACCAATGTAGCAACTGTCTGCTGCTGTAATGCACCAACCTGACATTCAGGATCATTGATGGAGCCAGGCTACAAGTGTATAGTGGTGAGAGGGTTGGAGACTTACAGAGGAGCAAGACAGGCTCACAGAGTCCATTCCACTTGATGCTGAATCTTTCAAAAATACCATCCCATGCCAGGAGCCCACAAGCAGCTGCAGACTTAGGGAGTTTACCAAGATACCACCTGACACCTCACCAATGGCAAGATGTCATTTAAATTGGAATTGGATTGTTAATTTAAGGGCCACAACTAGCAGTAAGGAAGGAGGGTCCTTCACAACTAGCCTCGCCACTCCTGATTTAATCAAGGGGAGGGTCTCCACGTTCCAATCTAATTAAATATACTCCCTGGTACTAAGTTCACTGAGGAAAAAGCATTAAATTTGACCCCTTTTCCACCATTTTTTGCCCTAATTCCCGGTGTTGAAATGAATGTTTCATTTAGGGCTTTGATGGAGATTGTGTGTGCAAGCAAGGTATTTTCTAGCAAAATTAGTGAAGTTGCCTAAGACTGTGGGCTGAATCATCCTTAAATTCGGGTAAATGTTAACTTAAGGGAGTTCCACTGGAAGCTTTTTCTGAGCTCGTGCAAGTTTTCTCATGCTTTGCTCATCTTGTGAGTACCCGCTCTCATGCCAAACCCTTGCACTACCTTGTGCTCACACGCGGTAGAAATACTTATCGTTGCCAGAGCTTTCCAGGTTTCCTGGCACTGCCAAGTCGAGCTGTGGATAGGAGGTCCCATCTCCTTCCTCATGACTACCAGAGGGGACCATGATAACAGTCCCTGCCAGCCTAGCCTGAAGTTACTTGGTTGCATGCATCTTCTCTGAATTGCTCTCTCACAGCCTACCAGATTACTAACCCTTCCTCACCATCTTTCCTCCACCTACAGGGGCATTAGCAGTTGTGCCAGCCACTGACAGCTCACTTAATATCAGAGAAGTCCAAGATAAATATTATGGTTGCCCAATATTCACATGCTCACCACCAACAAGGAGAAAAAACTTGTTTTAGCAAGGTTCACATCTGGAATTTTATGACTAAAGATGCCTTTAACTTCTCATGTGTAAGTGCCTCATTAATTGCCCCTGTAACTGTAAAAAATAAACACTTGTCCAGACACTGCCTCCCTCACCTCCATCCAGGGCCCTAAACAGTCCTTCCAGGTGAGACAGAGCTTCATGTGCATCTCCTCCAATCTAGTCTATTGTATCCAGTGTTCCAGATGTAGCCTTCTCAAACATAGTTTAGGTGACCATTTTGCTGAGCATCTTCGCCTGGCATGTAATGGCCAGCCTAACTTCCCGATCACTGCCCATTTCAACTGCCCCACCAACTCCTCCTCCAACATGTCTGTCCTTAACCTCCTCCAGTGTTGCAGTGACTCAGAATGCAGATTTGAAGAACAACACCTTATCTTCTGCCTGGGCACTCTTCAGTCCGGAGGATTATCCATCCCATCGACCAACCAAGTCATATTTTCTACCAATGTCCATCTATCACCACCATTCTACTACACCCCCTCCCTTTATCTGCAGCTTCCCCGACCCCCACATCCAGTCCTGAAGAAGAGTAATCCACAAAACATTGACTTCCCCTTTCCTCCAGATGCTGCCTGGCTTGCTGTGTTCTTCCAACCTCCTGTTTGTCTACCTTGTATTCCAGCAACTGCAGTTTTTTTTATGTCTCTAGCCAACAGTACAGTTAGGGAGGTGACAATTGTTTACATGCTATGATGAGGGAATGGTTTTATCTGGATGGATAGTCTGTGATGGGTTGAATGGCATTTTCACCTCTTTATTGTAATCTGTTTGCAGAAGCACTGAGGACACATATTTAATTCGCTCAGAGATAGTAAAAACTGCCAATGCTGGAGTCTGAGATAACACAGTGTGGAGCTGGAGGAACACAGCAGGCCAGGCAGCATCAGAGGAGCAGGAAAACTGATGTTTTGGGTCAGGAGACTTCTGAAGAAGTCAGCTTTCCTGCTCCTCTGATGCTGTCTGGCCTGCTGTGTTCCTCCAACTCCACACTGTGTTATCTTATTTAATCCACTTGCCCTGTTGAAGCTTGTGGAACTGTCGATATGATTAAGTTCTCACAAGGTGGCATAAGCGAGCTGTATTTGGAATTATTTTTAGGTTTGTGCAACAAGAGGTGAAGGCTGAAAATGTGTACATAAGTGTTGTTTTCTATCTATATTTATTGCATTAATTTCATTTATTTCATCCTTAATAGCAAGGTAGTTGTAGAACACAGTTGAAAGTATGGTCCTGGTCCTGACTGGGGTGAATTTTGTGAGGGACATGGAAGGAATTCTCTGGTTCACTATGTGACATTTTGTCTCCATAGTAAGGAACTTTCCTTTTCTCAGGCAGTTCCCATTTTCTGAAAGCTGTTCTGCTATCATGGGACTACTCCAGAAAAGGCCATAGGAGCACTAAGTTTAGTGGGAAATGTAGAGGAGGTGCTGTGATACCTGGGCAAGGGGGCACCTGATTCAGACAGGTTCAGCTATTCCTCAGTGGTAGGTGGTTTGAAACGGATGAGGCAAGATGGTCACATATCCATGCGGTCTGATACCAGGGGAGGGATATTGCTAAATTCAGTATAAGGAGGGATTAGGTGGGACATCTGATACTGGGATAAGTAAGGGCAATGATCCTTAGATTGGGGGGAGGGACAGTAGGGTGTGTGGTTCAAGGGTTTCAGGGTGATCTTAAGGGGACACCAGAGGTTGTTGATCTTGGGAATGAGGTTGAAGAAGTGGATTGTCTGAGACTAAGGAGTGGTCTCCAATCTGGAGGAAGGGGACAGTGAAGATTTTTTTTTAATCTGGAAGACAAGTGTGTGAGCCAGGTTTGGGGTTTGGTGGGCACAGAAACAGGTCAACTTGACGGGTAGTATTCTGATTGACTTCTCCTGGCTCACATGTATTATACTCTTCCACCAAGCTTTCCTTTCACTGCAGGTTTCTGAAACCCCAGAAAACCTGGAAGAGACATTAAATATGAAGCACGCAGGTTTATTTTAATATTCCATTTAACAAGACTGCCCCTCCATTCTCTGCCTGTTAAAATTACTCCCATGAAACCACTGCTGGTAATTTTCAGTTTGTGCAAAAGATATTGTGCCAATAGTTTTGAAATTCCTTTTGGAAAACATCTACATGAAATAACAGCTATAGGGAAATTACAACTGATGGCTCAGCAAACTCTTGTGTTATTGGATCATCGGGGCAGGACTAGGACAGTCAGCCCCATTACCATTCAAATAGATTACAGTTGATCAGTATCTCAATGTCTCAGGTAATCACATCAGTGAACTACTTAACTGCATGTTTCACATCTGACTCACTGTGCACAAAGTTTTGATTTTAGCTGAATGTAACCTGCCGAGTGAGAACTTCTGATCCTGCTGGTCCCACTAAGTAAAAGATTTTTGTGTATACTGAAGGGTTGTTGCCCACAATTTTTGTTTAACATGACATCTGTTTGGTAGCATTAAATATTATCAAAGTCCTAATACTATGGATTCTGATTTGCATGTGTAAATGAGTTTTGACCCCTAGTTGAGGAAGTGCCTTGGTCATCTTAAGTTGGTTGAGGCAGTATCATAATGCAGCAGTCAAACCAAAAAAGATGTTCTGTATATCACACAAATGAATTTTGTAGTTTATGAATTTCAGGTTAACAGTGATGCAGATATATGGGCCATATGACCCTTAGGCTGACAAATTGAAGCAAACAGCATATCCCTTTAGTTGTTCATAAAAAGCAAGATTTTGAGTAAATTCAACCAGCCCATACTTGTAAAAACCCAACAAACAACATTCGATGTGATTCCACAATTGGGCAACATTTGCTGGATAATTCTGAATGTGCGAAGAATTATACTATCAACCAAGCATTTTCAATCCATTGGAAATGTGGCAAACTTGCATATATTGGAAACTACATACGTTATACACAGGTCCTATATGTCACAAACTAAAAGAATGCTTGTGTTCATTTCAACTGTACAAAATAGGTGACAAACATTCACTGGTTCATTTCTCAGAGCAACTGAGCAATCAGATTCAACCGATCTGGTCTGAAATTTTCAAAAGAAGCCTGGCAGTTAATTGCCAGTTATCATCGCTATAGTAACTCAACTACCAAACAGTGTTCACTTGCCAATCAATCAGAATACTTCTTTCATACAGGATAAACATTGGTTTTGCCTTACACTGGCACTCCTATGGATTATCCTCATGAATGCAAGATGAAAAACTTCAATAAAATGTGTCTTTTTTCAGCAGTACTCGAGTTCCATATCACCAAATGACTGTAAATAACAATAAATATAATTTAATGAGCTGGAAAGTACAGGTGTATATTATGTTTAATGTATTTTTTCATTGTGTAATAAACAAATATATTACTATGAAAATCACTCCTTTTTTACATGGTGCACATTTCTTGAGAAGTGATGAGCTACATGTGCATATCTTTTTCCAAGTTGGATAAACATGTTAGTAGAGGCATTAGTAACCATTCAGGATTAAAATACCATAGCCTAGATTTTACACTGCTTGATGCCCATTCTACTGGCATAACTCTGACAGCTATTTGTGCTGAACTTTGCTTTGCAACTTGGCCTCTGAGAGCATTGCACCCAGCACTGTCAGAAGCTTCCATTTCAAAATGGGCTTTTCATACCAAAATTAAATTGAAGATTTCCTGAAGCTTGGGCATGCAGGATATTTGATCTAAATCATTTCCCTTTAAAATGGTGCTCAAGATTGCTTGGAACAGGTAAGCACTGTATGTGGAAAAGACTCCCAACATAAGTGAATTTTTACATGTTTTTCAGCTTTCACTTTTTCTCAGTTTTTGTTTGTCTTATTGCTATTGGCACTTATGTTGGCAAAAGTGATTTTAAATATTCTTTAGCCTCCATCATCAATATTACCTCATCTGCACCCAACCCTCCACGTGCATCCAATTCGTTTGGATGAAGGAGACCTACACTGCAATGCCAGGCAGATCAAATATATAAGAGTTGATTTCTCCCATGTTCACCAGACAATAATCCCACCATTATAGATAGAGGACCAGCTTTGACTTTAAGTATGAGCTGGTTTTCTGTGGATGATGTTTGGTCATACCAAAACTCACCTGTGACAGCAAATGGAGTGCCTAAGGTACTCTAACCACCTGGATTTTATTTAAGTGGAGCTAGGTGACTTCCTAATTCTTCAAACTGGTTGTTTTAAGCTGTCACAAATGTGGCAGACCATTCTTCAGGGATCAGCAGTGGAGACCAAAGATTTTCTTATGGGATCTAAGAACCACTGTCTCTTTCAAGAAATAAGAGTTTGACTTTCAAACTTTCCTTTTACAGGCCACTTCTGACCCCATTGCACTACCGGGTACTTTAACCTGGGCTGGTTGAAATATCTGTTCAGAGATGTTATTGCGCACATTTGGAGCATACGGGACTTGAAACCAGGCCTCCTGGCACAGAGGCAGGGACACTACCATAATGTTACAAGTGTCCTCCCTGTTGCACTTCTGCATGGGGGTAATTCATTGCCTTTTGTTGCTCAAATGAATAGGAAAGATGTTGTTAAATTTGAGAAGGTTAGAAAAGATTTACAAGGATACTGCCAGGTTTAGAGAGTTTGATTTCTAGGGAGAGGTTGAATAGGCTGGGGATTTTTTTCTCTGGAGCATCACAGGCTGAGGGGTGACTTTACAGAGATCTATAAAATCATGAAGGGCATAGATAGGGTGAATAGCCAAGGTCTTTTTCCTGCGGTGGGGGAGCCCAAAACAAGAGGGCCTAGGTTTAAGGTGAGAGGGGAAAGATTTGAAAGGAACCTGAGGGGCAACTTTCACGTAGAGGGAAGTGTGCATAATAGAATAAGCTGCCAGAGAAAGTGGTGGAGGCTGGTACAATCACAACATTTAAAAGGCATCTGTATGGTTACATGAATTGGAAGAGTTTCGAGGGATATGGACCAAATGCTGGCAAATATAACGAGTTCAGATTGGGATGTCTGGTCGACATGGACGAGTTGGACCGAAGGATCTGTTTCAGTGCTGTATGACTCTATAAATTCAGTAATTCCTTCTGATGGCAGCATCAGGACACAATCTGTATTTGCTAAAAAGGATCCCAATGGCTTTGAGATAACAAGGTGTAGAGCTGGATGAACACAGCAGGCCAACCAGCATCACAGGAGCAGGAAGGCTTGACGTTTCGGGCCTCGACCCTTCTCCAGAAATGGCTTTGGGAAGCTACTCTTACTTCTTGTTCAATAACATGAATTAAAATATGAGAGGCCAGTTTATGATAACTTCAGAAAGAGAAGAAGGGTCCGGATCTGAAACATCAGCTTTCCCACTCCTCTGAAGCTGCTTGGCCTGCTGCGTTGATCCAAATCTACACCTTGTTATCTCAGATTCTCCAGCATCAGTAGTTCCTACTATCTTTGTAATTGTCTAATTGTTTGCCTCTGTGTGATATTCCCCTATGAGACAATTGACAAGTGATTTAGAGAGTGTGTTTAGAGAGGATCTAGGAAAGGACAACTAGACTGTGTGGCCCAGTGGTTAAACAGTGACTAGGGTGAGAGAAAGGAAGTGTATGTGCAAAGGAGTGTCAGCCATGCCAATTAGGTACCATGCGCAACGTGGCTTTGTGGTTGATGTGCCACTACATTGCAAATGAAGGTCAATGCCAGACTGCCCAATACTTATCTGATTGTAAAACAGCCTTTTAAACATAGTGCAATCACCAGGCATGCTGGTATTTTGGTGGATATCTGGTAAAGTGGTGAGTTTTTCAAAGGGTGCTGAATCATAGAATGTGGTTAGAAACAGGAACAGTGGTGTCAGAGGGTCTGGTTAGATAGTTAATGATGGGTTTGGTAACATATAATGGAAGACCTCGCTATAACCCACGAAGACAAACCCTCTGTGAAACACGATGAAACTCACGCTTAACCAAAAAACTTGTAAGGTTCAACCCATAAGCGTAGTATGTAATAATATTTTGGAACTCCATGCATTCACCACATCACACAACTTCAGCAATTCAGAAAGAAGGGCCAGTATCATTTTTTAAGAAAAACTTCGGGTTGGGACAATAAATGCTGTTCTTGCCAGCGACATCCATGCCCTGAGAAACATTTCCACTGCATGAGTGGCAATATGAATAGCATAGCAATAAGTGTCCTGAGGCAGCATTGCACAGAAGATACTATTGTTGTTGAAATTTTTGTCTGTTTGTAGAACTTTCCTGGACCGTAATTCCTGTTACATTATGCTCTGGGCCTGCACTAAAACATTATTAAATCAGTTTTCCATCAGTTAAAGTGTGCAGTGAATCATTTTAAACATTTTTGAGTGGGGAATTGAATTTTCTATATTTCCTACAAGGAGGAGGAGTGAATAGAGGAGTCCAGTTTGAAGGGGTTTAGAGCTAAGCATCATAAAAATGTTTATTTCGAATGAGTTAACATTTTAAATGGTTTACAGAAATGAAACATCTTATTCAGATTTCTCTGCTCATCCATGCATCAAAATATTATGCATCTACCCAGTGGGTACTAGGAATTTACTATCAGCTACTGCCTGAAAACCTGCTGTCCACTGGAATGTAAAACTCAACAGTGAAGCTGACCACTCACTTAATTTTTTTTGTAACCACAGAATATTTCGAGCCTTGGGTGGGTCATTGGTCAAGCTTCTGCTCATCTTTGTTTGAAGAAGACTACTGGTGTTCTGCTAGATTGTCTTCACTGTCTGTCTTCTTTTCAATGGATTCTGCAAACAGAGGATAAACAGTTTGATTCTATACACTGTCACTCACCTGCCAGTGAGAATACATTCTAGTCTTCACACTGTAAGTAACTGCATTATGTCTGACCACGTTATCATTTAGTGCTCAAAATAGAATTTGTTCCATTTCCCAGAGCTAATATCATTCATCTTGATAAGCAGAAGTGCTACAACATCTTTTATTTTGGATCAGTGATCACTTTAGCCCTGTCCCATTTTCTGCCCTTGTTTCTCATGACTAACAATGGCACCTGGATCAAATAGATCGGAACGGAATTAAAATGCTCATTTTCAAACAAAGAACACTAGCATTACCATTTTTCAACTTTCTGGCCTGCTAGAAATTATATCTAGATCGTGCACACACGAGGGTGGGAATGGTTGTTACAGAAAGAGGGTTGAACGGGCATGAAGGAATTTGAAAACAAGAAATGAGAATTTTTAAGATTAGAGCATTGTCTCAGAGGTTTGGAAGAACAAAATAATGACAACTTTAGAATTCTCGGCAACCTTAGAATTCTCGACTGAAAATTCAAACTCTTGTCACCATTAGCTGGTATTTATGCAGCATTATTTACAGGCTTGTGTGAATAAGTTTGGCATCCAAGCACAATATAGGTCAACTATGAAATCAACTCTCACATTTTCCCAAAACTAATATGTACAGACCTACTGGAGTCTGCAACACTGAATTATTTTATCTGCACATATGAGGAGTTGATGGGAATAAGCTGCCAAAATGAGAGGAAAAATTATTATACACTTTATTTCTACCAGAGTAATGGCTATCCTTCTGAGGAAAAGCAAGCTTGATGATAACAATTATTGTTGTTCAGTATTGTATAATACTTTCACAAAACACAGTCACTAACTGTGGAAAGCTGGAAGAAATGTTTCCTAGATAATAAAATGTGAGGCTGGATGAACACAGCAGGCCAAGCAGCATCTCAGGAGCCCATCCTTTCAATTTGGCAACCCATGCTTCTATCACAGCATTCTGAACTTCCATAAAGAATCACTGGCCTGTCGATTTTGGTCATGGTGGTCTCTACTGTCAATGTCCATTAATCCAGTCCTTTGGTAAGGTGTTATATATTCCTAGCTGCTCATCAGTAGTACTTTTTTACTTAGGTCACCATGCTCTGCATGCTATCCAGTGTATACTCCTCTGGCTAACTCTCTAATTGCTCAAATGAATGTGGCCAGATTTTTCTAAGTGTGGACTAGAGAATGTTAGGTGGTGACTAACATGCCACGCCCACTAGTGGAATAACCCACCCCTTTGCCCACAAATCAGTTTGCTAAGAGCTGACAGATGCATGACAGTGAGAAACTCTTCCTAACCAGGTGTCAACACTGGCAATCAGTAACACTAGCACCTGTTAGGCAATCAGAGGCTGGCACCTTCTGGGCCTTAAAGTACATCAGTTGAAGCCCAGTTATTTGAGGATCCAGTGACAAGTAGCTAAGTTTTTTTTCCTGTTTTAATCACAGGATGAGCATCATGCAGAAAGGGAGGTAGTGGGGTACAGAAGCAAGAACAGGAGGGTGGCTTTCAAAGGCCACCCTTCCCAGGACTTCCATTCAAGCCTCCGGCTGATCCCACATTAGGCAATTGGAGACCCCCCAACAAATCTGGCAGACACTTATCCAGAGTTTCCCAGTTGAGAATCTAGCCACTTTTCTTACTGAGGAGACAGGTAGTTGGCAGGTTCTTAAATGATCATTAATTGACCACTTAAGAACCTCAGTTGTTGGCACATAACAACATTGTCACAATTCTTCACCTGATACAGGGTGTGCTGCTTCTATACTTGAAGCCTTCTTACTCTTCCAGTTCCATTTTTATTTAGTCCCTTCCCTCTCACCTAATATCTCCTTATTTTTGATGGTTTGCATTGCCCATGATGGGCTTTGCTTGTAAATATTTAGGTGATTACTGGTGGTAGTTAGTGTTTAAAAAAAGGATAAAGTAAACCTCCATGACCTATGCTTGTAAATATTTAATTGCCTATACAGATGATTATATATGGTGATTACTGGTCAAAGGAAAGAAAAATTTTTTAAAAGTCACTGGTTTTGGTGATGGAAAAGTCACTCAGCTGTGTGTGATAGCACTTCTGGATATAAAAGAGAAACAGATAAGAAAAAGAAAAAAAACTAGAGCTTTCAATGGTTTTTCTCCCAGGTGTGTGCAGATTTGATAAAGTACCAGGTAAAAAGTTATTGGACAATTTAAGAGCTTTTGGCATTGGGGTAATGTATTAGTATAGATTGAGGATTGGGTAACAAACAGATGACAGAAAGTCAGGATATATGGGTCTTTTTGAGGAACTTTTTAAATTCACCCACATTATGTGGGCTTCACAACTGAGCTAATATATATTGTTCATCCCTAGTTGCCCTTAAGGATCTGGTGAACAGCCTTCTTTAACCACTGCAGTCCATTTAGCACAGGTATGCCTTCAATGCCATTGGGAAGGGAGTTCCAGGAGTATGACCCAGTGACCCATAAACAATTTTCAAGTCTGGATGGTGAATAGGTTTGAATGGAAGCTGTGGATGGTGCTGCTGGAGTCTCGTGTCCTTGTCCTTCTTGATGGTACTGACCGTGGATTGGTGAATTTCTGCAGTGCATATTGTAAATGGTACACACTGCTGCTACTGAGCATTGGAGATGGAGGTTGTGGATGCTTGTAGGTGTGGTGCCAATCCCTGTGGGCTGTTTTGACCCAGATGGTGTGAGGTTTCTTGAGTTTTGTTAGATCTGCATTCATCCAGACAAGTGAGGAATATTCTATCACATTCCTGACTTGTACCTTGCAGATGGTGGACAAGCTCTGGGCAGTCAGAGGGTGCATTACTTGCTGCAAAGTTCATTGCCTTTGAACTGCTGTATGGCCACAATACTTACATGATTAGTCCAGATGAGTTTCTGGTCAATGGTAATCTCCAAGATATTGTTAGTGGGTGATATAGCTATAGTAATGCCATTGGAATGTTAAAGAGTGATTGTTTGATTTTCTTCTGTTGAAGGTCATCATTGGCTGGCACTTCTGTCATGCAAATGTTACCTACTACACTCTTTTTTTCTGTGGCACTTGATGCTAGATCAGTTGTTAGTTTTAAAGCTGCGATTGTTAAATGTTTGTTAAGCAGATATGGGCCAAAGGCAGGTATATGAAGTTAGACCACCAACTACCCATGATCTCATTGAATGGTGAAACAGTCTTGAGGGCCTGAATGGCCTATTCCTGTTCCTATGTTCTTTTCAGCACAAGCCTGGATATTGTCTAGGCCTTGCTGAATATGGGCATGGACTGCTTCAGTATTTGGTTGCGAAAGGTGATGATCATTGTGCAATCATCAGTGAACATCCCTACTTCTGACCTTATGATGGAGCAGCTGAAGATGGTTGTGCATAGGGCATTATCCTAAGGAGACCCTACTGAGAATCCTATTGCTGAGATAACTGACCTATAATCACCATAATCTTCCCTTGTGGCAGGTATATTCTAAATAAAAGGGAGTTTTCCTGATTCTCATTGACTACAGTTTAGCTGGAACTCCTTGATGCCATACTCAGTCAAATATGGCCATGATGTCAAGTGTATTCATCTCATCTCACCTCTGGAATTCAGCTCTTTTGTCCATGTTTGGAAAATATAACTAATGAAGCAGCACAGGTATCAGGCCTACACGATTAATTATTTAGTACTTACATTAATAACTTGGAATAGGGAGCAGAGTGAAATGTATTCAAATTTTCTGATCATAAAGGGCATTTTTGAAGAAGAAAAAGAATCTGCAAGAGGATAATAGTTAAGCTTAAAGAATGAGTGGAAAAAGACTTGGCAGGAGGAATTTCATGGGAAAGCATGAAGTCATGCACTTTGCTGGGAGGAATCAAAAGGCAGACTATTATTTAAATAGGTAGAAACTCAAAAAATGCTGAACACTGGGAACTGAGTTTTCTTGTGCATAAAACATGAAAAGTTAGCATGCAAGTGGAGCAAGTAATTAAGAAGGTAAATGGAATTTTTGTTGGGGGCTGGAACTTAAAATAGGGAAGTCTTGTTACAACTATGCAGGGTGCACCTGATCCCCAAATTTAAGAAATGGTATACTGACATTGGAGGCAGTTCAAAAGAAATTCCCTAGGCTGATTATTGGGATGAAACAGTTGACTTAACAAATACAGCTAAACAGGTTTAGCTTTTATTCATTCAACTTTAGAAGAATGAGGGCTAGATGTTGAGAAGTTGTTTTCACAGTGGGGGAATCTCAATCTCGGGAACACAGTTACAGAACAGGGTAAATTCATTTAAAACTGACTTTCAAATGAATTTCTTTTCTCAGGAGGTAGTGAATATCTGGAATTCTCAACCCCACAGAGTTGCAGAGGCTAGATCACTGATTAAAAGAAATTAAATGGGTCCTCGGTGATTTTTGAAATACTGCAGAGTTAAGGGCTGGTACCAAAGAAGAGTTGAGGCCTGGAACAGATCAGGCATTATTTTAAGGAATGGTGGCATAGGTTTAAGGATATTATTATCTTTCTCCTGTTCCTACTTCATATGCTGTCCCTCACAGAGTAAAAGGCCAAAGGTTTGGACAACTAAAACCCTGTCTCTTTCTTGTGTGATAATCTCTCTTGCCCTTGAAAAAAATCAAAAATTGTATATCTATTAATCAGCCTCTGAAGATAGCGAAAGGGGGAAAAAAGAATTTTAGAAGGAAGCAGGATAGTAAACTTGCAGGATCATAGGGATCGAATGGGGGAATGGTACTAGCTGGGAATTCCAATGTCTCAAAACATAGAGAAAGAAAAATTGCCTTATCTTTCTTAATTGGGTGACTCTTAACTATTAAACTAATCTCTGGTTTTAGATTTTCCTAAAAGAAAAACATCCTCACCTCCTCACCCATCCTGTAATCTCCACGTTCCCCTCCCCCCGTATTACGACCTTATATATTTCAATCATATTGCCTCTTACTCTTCCAAACTCATACAAATCTAGCTGGTCCAACTTTTACTCATAAAACAAACTGTTTATTCTGGGAGATGCCAGTTTGTAAATTCAGCCCTACAATTCTGAATGAAAATTACTTTGGGTTAACATCACAGGCAGTAATACCCAGGTATGCTCTCACAGATAATGTTGGATGTGAAGGAAGTCACTCATCATTCAAATTATTGCATTTAGGACCTGAAATTTGGCAAAATTTAACAATACTCGTTGGATTTTTGATGCAAGGGAGCATGTAACTTATAACACAGATAACAAAGTGTGAAGCTGGATGAACATAGCAGGCCAAGCAACATCTTAGGAGCACAAAAGCTGACATTTCAGGCCTAGACTCTTCATCAGAGAGGGTGATGGGGAGAGGGTTCTGAAATAAATAGGGAGAGGTGGAGGCGGACCGAAGATGGATAGAGGAGAAGATAGGTGAAGAGGAGAGTATAGGTGGGGAGATAGGGAGGGGATAGGTCAGGCCGGGGAGGACCCACAGGTCAAGGAGGCGGGATGAGGTTAGTAGGTGGGAAATGGAGGTCCGCCTGAGGTGGGAGGAGGGGATAGGTGAGAGGAAGAACAGGTTAGGGAGGTGGGGACGAGCTGGGCTGTTTTTGGGATGCAGTGGGGGAAGGGGAGATTTTGAAGCTTGTGAAGTCCACATTGATACCATTGGCCTGCGGGGTTCTCAAGCAGAATATGAGTTACTGCTCCTGCAACCTTCGGATGGCATCATTGTGGCACTGCGGGAGGCCCAGGATGGACATGTCGTCTAAGGAATGGAAGGGGGAGTTAAAGTAGTTCACGACTGGGAGGTGCAGTTGTTTATTGTGAACCGAGTGGAGGTGTTCTGCAAAGTGGTCCCCAAGCCTCTGCTTGGTTTGCTCGATGTAGAGGAGGCCACAACAAGTACAGAGGATGCAGTATGCCACATTGGCAGATGTGCAGGTGAAGATCTGCTTGATGTGGAAAGTCTTCTTGGGGCCTGGGATGGGGGTGAGGGAGGAGGTGTAGGGGCAAGTGTATCTCTTCCTGCAGTTGCAGGGGAAGGTGCCAGGTCTGGTGGGGTTTGAGGGGAGTGTGGATCGGACAAGGGAGTCCCGGAGAGAGTGGTCTCTCCAGAAGGCAGACAGGGCTGGGATGGAAAAATGTCTTGGGTGGTGGGGTCGGATTGTAGATGGCGGAAGTGTCGGAGGATGATGCATTGTATTCAGAGGTTGGTGGGGTGGTATGTGAGGACGAAGGGGATTCTCTTTGTGTGGTTATTGCTGGGGTGGGGTGTGAGGGATGTGTTGCGGGAAACGCGGAAAACACGGTTGAGGGCGTTCTCGACCACTGCAGGGGGGAAGTTGCGGTCCTGGAAGAACATGGACATCTGGGATGTGCGGGAGTGGAATGCCTCATCCTGGGAGCAGATGTGGCGGAGGCGAAGGAATTGGGATGGGGGATGGAATTTTTGCAGGAGGGTGGGTGGGAGGAGGTGTATTCTAGGTAGCTGTGGGAGTCAGTGGGCTTGAAATGGACATCAGTTTCTAGCTGGTTGCCTGAGATGGAGACAGAGTGGTCCAGGAAGGTGAGGGATGTGTTGGAAATGGCCCAGGTGAACTTGAGGTTGGGGTGGAAGGTGTTGGTGAAGTGGATCAACTCTTTGAGCTCCTCTTGGGAGCAAGAGGCGGTGCCGATACGGTCATCAATGTAACGGAGGAAGAGGTGGGGTTTGGGGCCAGTGTAGGTGCAGAAGAGGGACTGTTCCACGTAACCTACAAAGAGGCAGGCATAGCTTGGGCCCATGCGGGTACCCATGGCCACCCCCTTTGTGTGCAGGAAGCGGGAGGAATCGAAAGAGAAGTTGTTGAGGGTGAGGACGAGTTCGGCTAGGGGGATGAGGGTGTCAGTGGAGGGGGACTGGTCGGGCCTGCGGGACAGGAAGAAGTGGAGGGCCTTGAGGCCATCTGCGTGAGGAATGCAGGTATCTAGGGACTGGATGTCGATGGTGAAAATGAGGTGTTGGGGACCAGGGAATTGGAAGTTCTGGAGGAGGTGGAGGGCCTGGGTGGTGTCACGGACGTAAGTGGGGAGTTCCTGGACCGAGGGGGAGAAAATGGAGTCCAGATGGGTGGAGATGAGTTCAGTGGGGCAGGAGCAGGCGGAGACAATGGGTCATTCAGGGCAGGCGGGTTTGTGGATTTTGGGAAGGAGATAGAACCAGGCAGTGCAGGGTTGGAGAAATGATAAGGTTGGAGGCTGTGGGTGGGAGGTCTCCTGAGGTGATGAGGTCATGGATAGTGTTGAAGATGATGGTTTGGTGCTCGGGGGTGGGGTCATGATGAAGGGGGTGGTAGGAGGAGGTGTCGGAGAGTTGGCGTTTGGCCTCAGCAATGTAGAGGTCAGTACGCCATACTACATCTGCGCCTCCCTTGTCTGCAGGTTTGATGGTGAGGTTGGGATTGGAGCAGAGGGAGCGGAGGACTGCACATCCTGCAGGGGAGAGGTTGGAGTGGGGGAGAGGGGTGGAGAGTTTGAGGCCGTTAATGTCTCGACAGCAGTTGGAGATGAAGAGGTCGAGGCAGAGTAGGAGGCCTGGGGGTGGTGTCCAGGAGGAGGGGGTGTGTTGGAGGCGGGAGAAGGGTTCGGTGGAGGGAGGGTTAGGCTCATGGTTAAAGAAGTAAGCATGGAGGCGAAGGTGGAGGAAAAACTGCTCTATGTCCAAACGTGACTGGTATTTGTTGATGTGTGGGTGGACAGGGACAAAGGTGAGCCCCTTGCTAAGGACTGACCATACATCTTCCGTCAGTGGGACATCTGGGGGGATGGTGAAGATTCGGCAGGGCTCCGTATGGCTGTCCTCTCTGGGGTTGCTGGCTGTGGAGGTTGTGGGTGGGGTTCTGTCATGGTCAGCTGTGGGCAGGGTTCTGTCAACGGTGGGCGGAGTTCTGCTGGCAATGGGCGGGGTTCCAGTTGCATCAGCATCTGTGGTGGGTGGAGTTCCGTCAGCGGTGGGCTTCACCTGCACATCTGCCAATGTGGTATACTGTATCCACTGTACCAGTTGTGGCTTCCTCTACATTGGGGAAACCAAGCGGAGGCTTGGGGACCACTTTGCAGAACACCTCCGCTCGGTTCGCAATAAACAACTGCACCTCCCAATCACGAACCATTTTAACTCCCCCTCCCATTCCTTCGACATCATGTCCATCCTGGGCCTCCTGCAGTGCCACAATGATGCCACCCGAAGGTTGCAGGAGCAGCAACTCATATTCTGCTTGGGAACCCTGCAGCCCAATAGTATCAATGTGGACTTCACAAGCTTCAAAATCTCCCCTTCCCCCGCTACATCACAAAACCAGCCCAGCTTGCCCCCTCCCCCCACTGCATCCCAAAACTAGCCCAGCTCATCCCCACCTCCCTAACCTGTTCTTCCTCTCACCTATCCCCTCCTCCCACCTGAAGCCGCACCTCCATTTTCCACTTACTAATCTCATCCCACCTCCTTGACCTGTCCGTCCTCCCCGGACTGACCTATCCCCTCCCTACCTCCCCATCTATACTCTCCTCTCCACCTATCTTCTCCTCTATCCATGATAACAAAGTGTGGGGCTGGATGAACACAGCAGGCCAAGCAGCATCTCAGGAGCACAAAAGCTGACATTTCGGGCCTTTCTCCTCTATCCATCTTCAGTCCGCCTCCCCGTCTCCCTATTTATTTCAGAACCCTCTTCCCATCCCCCTCTCTAATGAAGGGTCTAGGCCCGAAGCGTCAGCTTTTGTGCTCCGAAGATGCTGCTTGGCCTGCTGTGTTCATGCAGCTTCACACTTTGTTATCTCGGATTCTCCAGCATCTGCAGTTCCCATTATCTCTGTAACTTATAACATGCCTGGTTACAGATTTAGAAAGCATTTTTTATTCCACAGAACTTGAGAGTGTCTGTGGAATTAGCAACATGTAGGTGTTATGCTCCTGATGCTTCCTTAATATGCCATTTTTACATTGCATTTTCTTTTGCAAAATGCAGTTTGAGGGGAATTCCCAATGGAAAATCCACGTGATCTATCTGAAACGGGAGAGAAAAGACAGCAGTGTAATGAATTGGCAACTGCAAAAGAAAACATAAAAATAATAGATTAAAAAAGGTTTTAACTAGATCTGCTGGTGTTGAATCAAGGCATTACAAATTCTCTGTATTCTTGCTGCTGTCAACCCTGGATATTTAGTTTACATGACCAGTGAATTGATTCAGAACAAATTAAATAGAAAAACATAAACTGGAACATATGACGTTTTACGGCTTTGTTTGCATGTTGACACCTCTACAACTGGATGTTGGGCATTTGCGAATTAAGGTTGAGTGGGGGAGTAGGGTGAGAGGAATCGATCATAAATTACATTAAAAAATGTGGCGGATACCACAGTGGACGGAAACCTGGCTAAAATAACTAATCTACTTATTGCTGGTGCACACCCAATACGTACCACACAATTGAGGCATAAGATGTATCAAAGTCCTTCATAGCGTGACCTTGATTGAAAACTAACATTTGAAGCGTAAGCCTACACCATACCACTCGACACTGCATATTAGAACTCAAAATATACTGCAATACTTTTGTATTTTAGGCGCCAGTTTAAAAATTATTTTATGGTGTATTGGACGTTTGTTAACGAGTTATTGCGAGCTCGTTCACAGTGTAAAATTCAGACCAATTGTAAACCAATTATTGAAGAGAAAGGCTCACCGTAAAATAACGCATTTTAGTTTTGAGCCAAATAGGATGTGCGAAAATTCATTAGAAAATATGGAGCCATTTTATCCATTCACTTCCAGGTATGATGTAATCAGGAGATTATCCTGTCTGCGTTTTACCTATCCTGCTTGTTTTTTATATATAAAGAACTATGTTTTGAATTTTTAGTACATGTATAGCCGTGCGACATTAAAATCTCCTTGATTCGAATTAACTTTCTTCCTCCTTTGTTTGCATAGTCAGGCTTCTGGAGAGACATCGCAATGTAGGTCAAATTACATAGCAACGCATGTGCAGTGCACAATCCATTGAAATGTTATCATGTGTTTTACAGTCACCCTAATGGATCATAATAGATTGCAGATTGAACTACAAGCAGTTCTTTACAGTAGATCAATTTAGATTAAACTCATCCCCTTTAAAGTTAAAGTAATATGTTGATGATTTAAATGTTGAAGCGAAATACCATCGAACACGTGATGTCCACAATGTTCTTTGTGAAGATTAAAACAGATGGTTAGGTATGTGGGTTGCTGTGCTCACCACGAGAAGTGCAGCTATAGTATTATCATGGCGAGCGGCGGATCAAGCCTTCCCCCCACACCCACATAAATCCATCAGAACACCACCATATGAACGTTCAGATTAATAACATTCCCTTTCTTTCGCATTTCCGGCTATCTCCTTCAGGTTTATGAAATACGCTGCGAAAACAAATTCCTATCTTGCACTCCAGTTGACCTCAAACTACGTTGGTTTCACATTTCTGTAGAGAAGGAAAGCAAAGCTCGATTTTATGCAGGACACAGCGCCAGAGAAGGGTTGACAACATCTCACACGTGCTGCGATGACACATTGAAAATAATGCAGCATGGCTGCAGCACGCCTCGAACTGACAGTATTGAGGACAGCAAGTCACCAGCAACGACAGCTCACGGCCGTCCTGCTTTCCAGATGGACATCACCACAAACACACATGCTAACAAAAAACAGGCAGCAAAAAAACCACAAGTAAATGAAGTAAAACCGCAAACCCTCCCCCACCCCATTCCTATCCACGTGCACTGAGGATGGGATTTAATTATTAAATTTTGTCTTCACGGTGTTGTTGCTTTTATACATCCCTTTCTCCAAAACACACATTTAAAGCTCAGAATTTGTGAGGGGTTTCAGCCAATGGGTATGAGTATTCGGTCTGAGTGGCATACACACTGGACCATTAGATAGCTGGATAGGCATGGTCCCGCCCCCTCCTCACCAAGGAATGACGCAACGTGTTTCACCTCGTCAACCTAACCTGGCAATGGGCGGCGACTCCGTGAAGCAAATGATCGACGGCTCGCAGTTCGACCAATCAAGCGCGTGGAATCTCCTTCCTCCCCGCATCCACAATGCTGGCTGGTGGGAGAATACGCTGACGTGAACATTAGTCGATCCAATGTGCAGGCGGGAGAGGAGGAATTGGGCTGGACGAAGACGATAGTAAAGCTGGGTTACGCTCTCGGCGTCGCTTAACTTTGTTTCGTTTGGTCCGCCCCTATCACCCGTCCACGAAGGGTGAAAAAAAGAGCGAAGGAATATGACCGAGTGGCTGTGCGAGCGCCTCTCTCCTGTCAAAAAGTGGTCGACATCGATCGTGCACCGAGCGGGAATCCTGTTGTCGCCTGCCGATTAACTGCCGGCGATTCTAGAGCGTCCGTGTCCCGGAGTGACGGCGCGAGGCCAACTGCCGGTGCGCGAGAGCGAGGAGGGGGTGGGAGGCAGGCGTGTGGGAGATCCGATAAAACCTTCATCCCCGCTCTGATTCCTCCTCCCCCTTCCATTTAACACCCTCCCTTCCCAACTTCATTCCCCTTTAGTAATCCAGGTTTGGGAAAGACTGGACAATGATGGGGGTGGGTTTTCTTTTAAAAAACAGGGGGTGACACTGACACCTCCTTTCTCTTCACTGTCCGCCACAGCCCCGCCGCCCACCAAAACAAGCGGGTTCGAAAGGCTGAGAAGATGGCAGCGGCGGTCCTGTGAGAGTGCAGAGTGAAGCGGCGGATGTTTCCTCCGTTCCCTTTTCCGTATATCAACAGCATTTGAGCCTGGCGCAGTCCGAGTTTGTAAAACCCCGCTATTTCTCCCCCTTCCCCCCCCCCCCAACACACATCATGGCTCCGAGTCATCGGGTACAGTTTTAGTGGTATTCTGCGAGTTCGGCCCTGAAGTGAAACGAAACCGGGCGTCCCAGCCCCGAGCCTTTTTCCTATCGCTCCGTCCACACAGCTTCATCTGAGTGTCCCCATCATGACCGAAGGGGCCGCTCCCGCCACGGCCGGCACCCCCCTGGACATCGACATCGACCCGGACTTCGAACCACAGAGCCGGCCCCGCTCCTGCACTTGGCCCCTGCCCCGTCCAGATTTGCCCGCCTCCTCTTCCCCAGGCAAGAGCGAGCCGTCCGACGCTGCTCAGATGATCCCTGAGGAGGAAGAAGTGGATGAAGAGGATGAGGAGCCGGGCCCCTTGCTCGGCTCCGTTGCCGCGGGAGAGCCAGAGCCCGAGCCGCCTGGAGGAGACGCTTTGAAGAAGCAGCAGCAGGCGGCGGGGCTGAGCGGTCCCCGAGGCTCTCGCTCGCCGTCCTCGGCTCACTCTCCCGGAGGAGGCGGCGGCCTCAGTGCAGGTGGAGGCGTCGGACCCCAACAGCGGAAAGCCTCGTCCCGCAGGAACGCTTGGGGCAACATGTCGTACGCGGATCTGATCACGAAAGCTATCGAGAGCTCCCCAGACAAGAGACTAACTTTGTCGCAGATCTACGACTGGATGGTCCGCTCCGTGCCCTACTTCAAGGATAAGGGAGACAGCAACAGTTCGGCCGGCTGGAAGGTAGATCTCTCGTAACTTATAGCCTTACACTCACCCGTTTGTACACAGCTCGGCAGTGTTCGAGCTGTATTCTTGTGTTTCGCAATCTGGTCGCTTTAGGGATTTAAAAAAAAACCCAACGCAGATCTAGTGATCGAATACTTTGAGATTGGTTCTTGAAGTAACTGTAAATGAGGTTTCAACCGGGGATAACTTGTTGCCACCGCACCCGCTATTTGGTTGGAAACTTCAACCGCGAGTTGAGGTGCTGTCTCTACTGCTTTCGTATATGCTTGGGAATATTTTACTTTTTAATCCAATGTGCTTAGTATTTGTAATTGGATAGCTTGCATTGGCTCATGAGTACAGAGCGAAGTAACGTGCGTTTATTTACAGTATGTTGCTTCAACGACGTCGGGGCGTCTCAGTATTTTACAATCAACGAAGGATTTTTAATGTGTTATCAACTGTCGGAGAACACAGGTCCTATAGTTAATAAAGTGTGAAGCTGGATGAATACAGCAGGCCAAGCAGCATCTCCAGGTCCTATAGGTTTGTGGTAGTCTGTTGTTTCTACCGTTACTGGAAACGATGCTACGGTTTGCAGTATTTTGTCTTTGGTCATATTTGTTCTTTCATTTCTCATCTAAAAAGGTAGCAACACAAACGAAGTATTATTCCCTCAGCATTTGGGCTGTTGTGGTGCAGTGCTAGTATTTGAGCTAGGAGGCCTAGGTTCAAGTCTCGCCTGTTCCAGAGGTGTGTAATAACATCTCTGAACAAGCTAAGTAGAAAATAATTGTTTCTGCTCTGTGTGTGAGAGACCTCTTGATAAACTCAGTCTTAAGACTTGGAGGTAAATGTCATATCACTGAATTGTTTAAGGACTCCTAAACTAAAGCATTTATTCATCCATAAGATGTGGGTATTACTGCCAAAGCCAGCATTAATTGCTCCCCTCTAATTGTCCTTGTGATGGTGGTGAGCTGCTACCTTGAATAAACTGAGCAGCTTACTCACTTAAGTTGCAGACATGTACTTATCTCTGAGTCAAGAGGTCCAAGTTCAAGTCCCACCTGCTTGAAATGTCTGTCATTACCTGAACAGGTTGTTTTACTTAAATTAAGTACGGATACTCATTTAGATCATTCAGAGGGCAGTCAAGAGTGGACAAGGTTAGTGCAAGTTTTGAAGTCAAATAAAAAGACCAGCTGAAATTAGATTTCCTTTCCTAAAAAGCTCTACTTTTTTTTAAAAGTAAAGATTTCACAAAGGTTTATTATCTTAAAGTTTTTTTTTAAAAATCACATTTGAGATTTCAATTTGTGGTCAGTGGTTCACTTAGTTCTGACCTCCAGAATTACTAGTACAGTAACATAATGTTTTTGGTTGATGCGGGGAGAGGTCTTGAAAAACCTGGCAGTGTCCCTTGGTTATTCTAGCATTCTGCTAGCTAACTAACATCAACATGACTGGAGGTGGATAGATATGCCTTGAGCTAAAAATATGTACCCAGAGCTTCCTTCACATCTGCAACAAGGCCATTTTTGATGTCTTATTTTACTGTGAACTTTGTTTATTATGAAAACTGAATGTTTAGTTTGAGGTGCAGAAGCAAACTTTGTTTAACCAGGGCCCCTCTTATTAATCTGATATCTGTACCTCTACTACTATGTAACTAAACTGTAATATACTATGTTCACTGAAGAAGTTTTATAGATGTCCTTGGATTAGTATTAATTATCAATCATAGTTTTGAATCTTGTAATCATAATGTATGGACCAGAGCATCAGAAGAAAGGTAAATGGCAAGATGGAGAATAACCGAGAAACATTCTCCACTTTAAATAACTTAAGCTTGTGATGGCTAACTGTTGCTGAGTTAGTCTCATGAGAATTTTGAGACTAGGGAGCAAACAAGTGCTAAAAATCTGACAGTGGTTACGTTTATGATTTCAAATGCCAACTGCATTTGGAGGGAATGCTGTTGCACATTTCAATGAAGGTAATAAATTTTCCTCCGGCCAATAGGCTGCGAAAGCCACATCAATTGTATCTGTCTGGTGCAAGAAGCATTTCAATACAGCAGTTTTTAAAATACACTGATATTTGAATGAAACATGATTAGAATGTAGCTCTGTGCATGGGCACACAGTAGGAAGTACTGCATGTAGCCATTTATATTGCTATCTGATGTGTGGATATGTTAACACTTTTAATGTTTCAAATATGCATATCTACTTTTGTAGATAAGGTATCGATACTTGTTCAACTTGCATGCTGAACTGGCATCAATTTTACCTACAGAATTAGTATTGAAGTGGCAGTGAATGTGAGATGTGGATGTTGCTGGCCGGGCTCCCATTCCTAGTTCTTGGAGGATATGGTAAACTTCCTTTTTTTGAACTGTCGCAGTTTGTTTGAAGGTAGAACTAAATATTGTTGGAGCAAATTCCATGTTTTTGACAGTCACTGAAGGAACAATATTTGTAGGTCCAAATCTGGATTGAGTGATTTGGCATGGTGAGCATGTATTTGCTCACTTCTCAGTAGTTTTGGTCATGAGTTTGGAGATTGTTGTCATAAGTACCTTTGTTAAATTTCTGTAGTGCATGTTTGGTATACATTACTACAATGGTGGAGGAAATGAAAATTTCATGTGGTACTAGTCAAGCGGGCTGCTTTGTCGTGGATGATGTCAACTACCTTCACTGCTCGAAGTTGTACTCATCCAAGCAAGTGGGAGTATTCCAACACACTCCCAACTTGTGTTTTGTAGATGATGACGATTTTCTTTGCTAAAAGATTGCTAACCATAAGCCTGTTTTAGTAGTCAGTGTTTATTACTGATCCAGTTCAGATTTTGTCAGTGGTGACCCCCATGGTGTTGCTGGGGAATTCAGTGGTTATGCCACTTAATCCCATTGTGACTTTAAAAACTGACAGAACTGCGGATGCTGTAAATCAAACAAAAACAGAAGTTGCTTAGAAAAGCTCAGCAGTCTGGCAGCATCTGTGAAGGAGAAAACAGTTAACGTTTTGGGCCTGGTGACCCTTCCTCACTGGACCCAAAACATTAACTCTGTTTTCTCCTTCTCAGATGCTGCCAGACCTGCTGAGCTCTTCCAGCAACTTTTTTTTTAATCCTATTTGTGAGCCCCAAACTGGATATTGTCCCCCTCTGCTGCATACAGATGCAAACTGTTTCAGTACTTGAGGCGTTGTGAATTCTAGTGAACATTCCCCATGTATGATCTGATGAACGGGGGTGGGGGGGGGCAGGGGGAGAAGAGAGGAAAGTGTCTCTGTCCATGCATTGAAGATAGTTAGGCTTAGGGCACTACTTGAGGATCGCCTGCAGAGGTACCGTGAAGCTGAGATGATTGACATCTGGCAACAGCAATCATCTCCCTTTGTGCCAGAAATGACTCTGGACGAGCACAGTTACTATGATTCCTGACTTTTGGTCAATTTTGCTGAAGATTCTTGATGTCACATTGAAATCAAGGTTGTGTTTAACAAAGGCAGTCACTTTTGCCTCCCCTCCTTTGTCCATATTTAAAGCAAGAATGTTGCCAGTGTACCTCCACCACTGAGGATGGAGATATTTATGGAGCTTGCTTCCCAGTGAGTTTGTTTTGATTTTGACATACATTGGTGTATGTAACTTGTGTGTTCTTTTCGCTAAGTTGGCTACTTGCTTTGGGATCTTCAGGACTTTAAAATTACTTGATTCTCTAGGATTTTTCAGTTACGGATAGCACTGACCATTGAAGCTAATCCTCTCCTCTCTTTTTTTTAAAATAATGAAAAGTGCTGAATGCTTAACAAGTCTCCTTGACCTTTTTGGTCATTTGGCACGATTGCTCTTGCAACATCCTTTCCACCTGTCATACAGCTGGGTGGAATTGTCCTTGCCTGGTTCCATTCTTTATCACATTGATGCCAGGAAGTCATTTTACTGTGTTCTCTGCCTGTTCCATTGCCATTATCTTTGGTATATCCAAGAATTTAACCTTGGTCCAATCCTAATTCTCACCAAGACGTCTCCACTTAGTGACATTAGCTAAAGGCATAGCATTAGTATTCACTTACATGCTGACAACTCTCACTCTACCTCAGCAACACCTCTATTGACTCCTGATATCAAGTTATCACACTGCTTATCTGATGTCCAATATTGGCCAAGCAGAAACTTTCCATGATAGAAAATTGGGAAGACTGAAGCCATTGATTGCCACTTTCCATTTTCCCACTGGCTGCATTCGCCTCCCTGACAACATTTGTCAGACTGCTTGGAATCTTTGTTACGCAAGACACTAGGATAAGCTCTGACCTCATTTGTGTCATCACCGTACACTATTCCAATGCACCACTGACTGGTCTGTATCCTCAAAACTTAGTCATTTAGAATTCTGCCCACATCTTAACACTCTCCTGTATAATCCCATGTGTTTGACCAGTGTTGTTTCTTAAGCTGCACAGCTGCCTGAAAGTCCCTTGCATACCAGTTGGCATGTCAATGCATTAGCCTCTAATGTAGCTGTGATCTACATTGGCTCCCAATCAAGAAAATGTAACTTTTAAAATATTCATGTTTTCTAAATACTTGGCCTTGCCAATCTCTACCTCCAGATTTGTCTCCATCTCGAAGACTGAGATTTGTGCTCTCTTGTTCTGGCCTTTTGAAATCAGAAATATAACCAGCAAACTGGTGTATCTTCAGTTGCCTCAGCTCCAAGCTCACCAGACCCCTCTGCACTGTTTACTTCGGTTCTTTTGACTATGGTGTTGGTCAGCTCACCTGTCTCATGACACTTTTTTTTGCAAATATTAATTTTTTTAATACTCCTGTATGAATTCAACTTTTTTTGGTGTTCATTCCAAGCATTCTGTCAACTGCCATAATTTACGGATTGTGTAGTAGGAATGCTGCTTTCTAGGAGTCTCTAATGTCGGATGGTATAGATTCTTCAACTGAGTAAGCAGACTAAATTTAGTTCTAATAATGAGCGGAGATTTTACTAGATGTTTGGGAAGATTGTATTTATAAAATTTTAATCATTTGCGAGACAATAGAAAAACATTGTAAAGCATTTCAGAAACAAGGATTTTAATATCATGACCAATTAGGTGTAATTGGAAGGGATAGTTTCACTTAGCCAGCAGTAAGTTCTGAAGAGAACATTGAAAGAGAATGGTTTAGTTTGGTCTGTTTCTGCTTAAATTTCAGTAGAGATCGTGGAAATGGTTTGCAGGCAAATCAAAGGAATCAATTAGTACTATGTAGTGTTAAGGCCTTGGGATGGGGATGGGCAATCAAGTTTGAACTCTTGTTTAAAATGTTTGGAAACCAGTCTAGACTACACAGGACAGTAATGGATGAATAGCAAGTGACTGGAATCAGACAGGGTGAGGAAAAGCTTGGGAGCTTGACAAGACAATGGTAGAGATGCATTAGAAGATGGAATTTGTGCAAAGCGTTGGTAGGGGTGGTGGTTTTGAAGAGCAAGAAGGGCTGTGTCTGCGAGGAAGCAGCTTATGAGTAAAGTGGATGAAAGATGAGAATAGGGTTAAATGAGCAGTGATAATCCACTTGAGCAGAAAGAAAGCAAGAGTGGAGGTGGTGTTAGGATGAGAATGGCCTTTAATTTAGTTTAGCGATTTTTTTGCAGAAAGAATTGTTGTGAATGTGCAATGGTCAAATCCTTCCTAATCTATCAAGAGACGGGATGGGCAGTATATGCTGACCAGCTAGTGATGCCCGCATCCCATAAATGAAGTCAAAAAATAGACAGGGAGCTAATCAGAGATAATGGGAACAGCAGATGCTGGAGAATTTGATAACGAACAGTGTAGAGCTGGATGAACACAGCAGGCCAAGCAGCATGTTAGGAGTACAAAAGCTGATGTTTCGGGCCTCTACCCTTTTCTTTCATCTCGGAATAGTATTGTGGGCTGATGTATCAAGAAGGCAGGTGAATCTAATATAGTTGTCAAATGTTTTGAGCTGATATCTGTTGGACTTCTGAAATCAAAGGTGGAAACTGTACCTGAAGTGCTACTGAATTGGGAACAGATTTACTTGAGAACAAGGATCTTGCAAAGACTTATGGAAGTGTTTGAATAAGTTACTGCTGAAGAAAAGGGGAAATGGAGTACTGAAAAATAAGCAAATTCAGTTGAATTGTGGTTAAATAATTTGAAGGGGATATAGTATATTTGCATGATGTGAAGGCAATTTGTGAACTAAAGTTATGAAGAATGCAACCAGAGAATTTGCTTTACAAAGTCACAGTAAATTATATAGTTGAGGGAATAGCAATGAATAAGGGGATTAGAGACCTAGACAGTTCATGATGGAAGTCATTTTCGAGGGAACGAGTTACAGTATCAAACCAAAACACAAACTAAGAGCATATGAGTAAGCATTTGACAGTAAATGTGTCGGTGATATCTAGACAGATAAGAGCTTAAAGGAAGAGAGATGCCAAAGTGAACGTGGACCTCTTAGAATAATGTTGGGGTCATAATAAGGGAGACCAGGAAATGGCAGAGGAGTTGAATAAGTAGTTTGCATCAGTCAACAAAGGGCAGAAAGAGGATAGGAAATAACTGTTATTCGAGTGAAAATGTGCTGGTGTACGAAGGAACTAAAGACTGACAAATTGCCTGGCCTTGATCGGATGCATCCTAGGATTTTGAAAAGAGTAGTTACAGACAGTCAATGCGCTGATAGTAATCTTGCAAGAATCCTTAGCTTCTGGACCAGGCCTAGATATTTGACAAACTGCCAATGCAGCACCTTTTTTTTATTTAGAAGGTTAACCGTAGTTAGCTTAATGTCTGCAATTGGAAAAACAATAGTTTATTCTAAAGGGGATAACAAGATTTAGAGCTGGATGAACACAGCATCAGAGGAGCACAAAACCTGCCGTTTTGTGTCTGGACCGACCTTCAGAAATGGTCTAATCTAAAGGATGTAGAATGATTGGAAATGTGGAAAGTGAAGAAGCAGCGTCAGCATGACATCATGAAGGCGCAATAATGACAAAGTTATTAGAATTCCTTGAGCTAACAAGTGGGTTAGCTAAAGTGAAGGCGGTAGATGTGAATTTTTCAGGAAGTGTTTGATAAAGTGCCATGCATTAGGCTGCTGAAGATAAGAGGCCATGGTGTTGGAGATAGTATTAGCCTGGCTAGGGGACTGACTAATAGAAGACAGAGTTGGAGTAAGGAGGGGTGTTTTCAGGATAGCAACATAAGTTGTGTACAGCCATAGGGATCAGTGAGGCCACAATTGTGTCTGATAAATTTAGAGCTCAATAAGGAACATGAATGTATTCTCACCAAAATTTGTGGATGACATCAAAATAGGTGGAAAACAAGTGAAGAGGACAAAGCTTTCAGAGGAATGTAGGCAAGTAAGTGAGTGAGCAATAACACGTTCCCATGTCATATTTCATCTAGCATGTGAGATTATGCACTTTACAGGAAGAATAGAGGAGAAGAATATTAACTAAATGGAGAAAAACTGCAGAAAGCCGGGGGATTTGGGAGCCCTCATCCATGATCCTCTTAAAGTCAGCATACAAGTTTGGTTGGTAATGGGGATGTTAAATCGAATATTGGCCTAATATACCCAAGGTAATGGAGTATAAAGCTATGGAGGCCCTCATGCATAAATTGTAAAAAAAACTAGCCTCCAGTTCAGCAAATACTAGATAAGGCCAGTGGAATGTTGGATATTATTTCAAGGGAAATGGATTATGAAAGTAAGGACATCTTGCTACAATTGTAGCAAATGAAAAGAAGGTTCACTAAGTTGAATCCCAGATATGGAGGGGTTATCTGAAGGAATCAGTGGGCCTGTACCCATTGGAGTTCATAAAAATGAGATGACCATATTGAAATGTACAGCATTTACCTTTTATGGGAGAGTCCAGAGCAGAGGGAATGATTTTCAAAATAAGGGGTCATTCACATAAGACAGATGAGGTGGAATTTTGAGGGAATTAAGTCTCTGGAATTCATTCCACAGGTTTTTGAGTCTATCAGTAAGGGAACCAAAGGTTAAGGGGAAAAAGGCAGGAAATGCAATTGAAAATTATCAGATGAGCCATGATTGAATAGGCTGAATTTAATATTTTGCATTTTAATTGTAACTGAATTTTATTTATTATGATTTTTCTAAAAGGAGCTGATAATGTTCAAATTGTTATCTAGATTCTATATTGTGTGCTTCTCTCCATAAAGTGTTACAGGAGTCTAACCAATCTGAAGGAATATTTGCAGAAGAGCAAGGGGCTCTAGTGCCCTGGCAAACCAATATTTTACCAGTGACTCATGAATCGCACTGAAAATACAATTGGATCATCTCAGTTCATGGGGCCTCTGCCTTGTGTAAACTGGGCTTGATGTATTTCCCCATATTTAATCATTCACTCCCTCCCCCTCCACTGTCCAGTAGCAGCAGTGTGTACTATCTGCAAGGTGCACTGCAGAAGTTCACCAAAGACCCTCAGACAGCACCTTCCAAATCCACGACCATTTCCATCTAGAAAGATAAGGGCATCAGACATGTGGGAACACCACCACCTCCAAGTTTCCCTCCAAGCCACTCACCATCCTGACTTGGAAATACTTTGTCATTCCTTGACTGTCAATGGGTCCAAAAACCTGGAATTCCCTCCCTAATAGCATTGTGGGTCAGCCCACAGTAGGAGGTAGCAAGTTTTGAGAAGATTTGTAGCTCAGGTTGAGTTTCTGGATGTGAGTTTGCTCGCTGAGCTGGAAGGTTAGTTTTCAGATGTTTCATCACCATTCTAGGTAACATCATCAGTGAGTCTCCGATGAAGCGCTGGTGTTGTGTCCCGCTTTCTATTTATCTGTTTAGGTTTCCTTGGGTTGGTGATGTCATTTCCTGCATTGGTGATGTCAGTAGGAGGACTGCAGTGGTTCAAAAAGACAGCTCACCACCTTCACAAGGGCAGCCAGGGATAAGGAAGAAATGCTGGCCAGCCAGCCAGTGACGCCCACATCCCACAAATGAATTTTAAGTAAAGGAATTATACAGGTTATGCTTACAGGATGTCTCAACATTTTTAACAGCCTGAGATTGTGTAAACAACTGTAAAAATGCCAGCTTATTCTTTAGGACTCTCCATCTCCCCATCTCTCATCTGGGGCTCCTCTTCCCAAGCCTTTAGTTGCCCCTCCCTAAAGATTGTCTTAGATATCCTTCTACCATAGAAAAATGAAATGATAGAGAAACTCTGAGATAATAAAATGTGAGGCTGGATGAACACAGCAGGCCCAGCAGCATCTCGGGAGCACAAAAGTTCCCCCCACCGCATCCCAAAACCAGTCCATTTCGTCCCTCGTTCCCCCCCCCCCCGCCGCCCCCCCCCCCCCCCCCCCCGCCGCCCCACTGCCCCCCCCGCCGCCCCACTGCACCACACAACCAGCCCAGCTCTTCCCCTCCACCCACTGCATCCCAAAACCAGTCCAACCTGTCTCTGCCTCCCTAACCTGTTCTTCCTCTCACCCATCCCTTCCTCCCACCCCAAGCCGCACCTCCATCTCCTCCCTACTAACCTCATCCCACCTCCTTGACCTGTCCGTCTTCCCTGGACTGACCTATCCCCTCCCTACCTCCCCGCCTATGCTGTCCTCTCCACCTATCTTTTCTCTCCATCTTCGGTCCGCCTCTCCCTATTTATTCCAGAACCCTCACCCCATCCCCCTCTCTGATGAAGGGTCTAGGCCCGAAACGTCAAAAAGCTTTTGTGCTCCTGAGATGCTGCTTGGCCTGCTGTGTTCATCGAGCCTCACATTTTATTATCTTGGATTCTCCAGCATCTGCAGTTCCCATTATCACTGATAGAGAAACTCTATTGAGTGTGGACTCAATTATTTCTTTTTCTACACAAATGCTGTCAGGCCCATTGAGTTCTTTTTAATATCACTTGTGGGTTTGTTTTTCATGATTTTACTCTCTCCCATTTGTCAATGCTGTCTTTTGCTTTGATTGGAGAAAAAAATTCATGAATATGCATTCCCAAGAGTTGTTTAATTTGCATAAATTATTTGAAATAGGATTAACCCGATGCAGTGTACTGTTTCCACATCTTTCTTGATGTGGAAGAATTGAATGCTTAACAAAACATAACTTTTACTTGTGTAAAATTTCAAATTGACTGTGACTGTGGTCAGAGCTGTGTGTTTGTGGCTCGCTGCAGGGTTTAAGACCTGTTAACTTCACTGTGGACTAGATAAGGGGCTGTGATAAATGCAGTATTTAGACAGATATAATTGTGGGTTCAGTTAGAGTAGGTAATGTAATCTGTATTTTTATAATAATGCTGAGGATTTGAAATGCAGTTCGCAAACTGCAAGTATTTGGAATTTTGCAAAACCTTGGATATGTAGCCAAATGTTGGTCTTGGGAGGTTCAGCCATAAAATATCATCAGTTGAAATCCCAGCTTTATCTTAAACATTTGCTATGAACTTATTTAAATAGAGGAAGCATTTATTATGCTACAAAACCTGAAATACCACTGCCATGGAAAAACTTGATTCTTGGTCAGCAGGTTTTGTTCATTGAAGGTAAATATGGAATGTTGAAGTACTATTTGTTTGAAAACTTTTGTATTTGTCAGAAAACAACAATTAGAATTTTGGAAGCACTAGGCTACCAGCTCTGAAATCTGTTTAAAAATACAGATTGATGCCTTTAGCTCAGCCTGCTGATTTATTGGTTGTCCAGTAGGGCTGAATGGCCAAAATGTTGCATTTCAAAGCTAAATCATTTTTGAGAAGATGAAGTACACTCTCACCATACATCCAGAGAACTGAATCTGAGTCTGGAGGGCAGCAGAGACCCACCCATCACTTGCCAATGCTTGCCAACTATTTATGGTGCAAATCTGGAACATGTTGGAATATTTCTGACTTGCCAGGAAGAATCAGCTTCAACAACATTCGAAGCTCAATGCTATCCAGAGCAAGGGAGTCTGCTCGACTTTTGGCTTTAACAGTCAGTCTCCACATAGTGGTGGCATTATGTTCCACTGACCAGACGCTGCAAAAATCTTGTCAGATCGCCTTTTGACAGTGCCTTCCAAAATCTGTGACCTCTACCCCCTAGTAAGGCAAGGACATATTAGAACACCACCAACATTACAAGTTCCCTTCAACTCAAAGCTGTCCTGATGACTGTGAACTACGTTGCCTTATGGTATTCTGGAACTCCTCCCTGGGGCAGGTGGTGGCCTAGTGGTATAATCACTGGATTGTTAATCTAGAGACCCAGAAAACATTCTGGGGTCCTGAGTCTGAATCCTTACAGTAGATGGTGGAATTTGAATTCAGAATATCTGGAGCTAAGAATCTAATGATGACCATGCATCTATAAGGGGCAGCACGGTGGCTCGGTGCTTCACAGCACCAGCAACCTGAGTTTGATTCCAGGTTTGGGCAACTGTCTGTGTGGAGTTTGCATATGTCTGTGTGGGCTTCCTCTGGGTGCTCTGGTTTCCTCCCACAGTCCTAAGATGTGCAAGCTAGGTGGAATGGCTATGCTAATTTGCCTATAGTGCCCAGGGATGTTTAGGTTGGGCGGGTTAGACATGGGAAATATGAGGGTAGGGGAGTGAGTGGATGGGATACTGTTCAGAGGGGTAGTGTGGGCTTGTTAGGCCGAATGGCTTGTTTCCACACTGTGTAGGGGTCCTATGATTCTATGATTTTTATGTTGAGGATCTGTATCACCATAACCATTCAGCAGTTTAAGGTGCTCACTGCCTTTTGGAGGGCGATTTAGAAATGGGCAATAAATTTTAACAAAATTCCCAGTTTTTAATCTTTTTGGACAGTGATATGACATTTGATAACCCTCCCAGACTTCTGACAGCCTAGGTGTTTTGAAGAGGTATGAAAGATTATTGCCAGTATCTCTGCCCTTTTTTTTTAAACCCAGCAACTAAAGATGTATCCCATCTGACAGGGAGATTTGTTAGAGTCACTTGGAAGGATTGAAACTTTGGGGTGCAGAAGGGGTGACATCTGGGTATAGCAGCTTTAGGGATTACATTCTGGCTACATACAGGGCATGCTCCCTAGAAAGTTACTTGAGTGGAACTGAGAAATAAGAAAGGAGAGATCATCTTATTGGGATTGTACTATAGATTTCCCCCAAAAGTCACTGGGATATTGAGAAGCAAATTTGTAAGGAAATATCTTATCTGTAAGAATGATACGGTAATTTATTGTAGGAGATTTAACTTACCAAACATAGACTAGGGCAAATTAGGGCAGGATATGTACACTTTTTTTAATGGCAAGGTTCTGGAGAGTGTTGCTAAACAGAGAACTTGGAGTGCTGGTTCATAGCTCCTTGAAAATGGATTTGTAGGTAGATAGGACAGAAAAGGAGGAGTTTGGTATGCTTACCTGTATTGATCAGTGCTTTTAGTATAGGAGTTGGGTCACAGTGTAACTGTAGAGGCCATTGGTTAGGGCACTTTGGAATACTGCATTCAATTCTGGTATCTTTGCTTGAGAAACTTGAAAGGGTTCAGAAAAGACTTACAAGGATGTTGCCAGGTTTGGAGGGTTTGAGCTTATAGGGAGAGGCTGAATAGGCTTGAACTATTGTCTCTGGAGTTTTGGAGACTGAGGGATGACCTTTATAAAGGTTTATAAAATCATAAGGGGCAAAGACAGGGTGAATAGTCAGATGTTTTCTCCAAGTTAAGAGAGTCCAAAACTTGAGGGAATAAGCTAATGTGAGGGGAAAATTTTAAAAGGCACCAAAGGGGCAGCTTATTCAAACAGAGGGTGGTGTGTGTATGGAATGAACTGCCAGAGGAACTGGTGGAGAATGGTACAATTACAACGTTTAGAAGGACATGGGCCAAATGCTGGCAAATGGGACAAGAATAATTTAGGATATCCAGTGAGCATGGATGAATTGGGCCAAAGGGTCTGTTTCCCTGCTGCTTGCACCTCTACAACTCTAACTAGGTGTTTTTCTTTCTATCTTGACTGCCAGATTTTTAAATACCTCTTGAATTAAAATGACTATCCAATTTCTCAACTACTTTTGACTCCAGTCCAAGTGTCTTGCTCCTGCCATTCAAGTACCACAGAGGAGAATACAACTTTGCTAGTAAGCTGTCATTTGTGGGACTTTTGGTCTTTAGGGCCTTGGTCAGCTTCTCCAGAGGTAATGGCTGGCTCAGCCTCTCCTGCATGCTGTCCTCTAAAATCTCCATGATAGAGCACAGGAATGTTTTGGGAGACTTCAGTGAGCTTCAAGTTATACACTCTAGCATAAAAAGGATTTACTGATCCTCAGGATGTCAGACTGAGATGATGATACCAAGCCACTGCCTTCCTTCAGGCTGCTTGTTACAGAGCTATCTCTCTTTCTTTACTTTTACGGTAGAAGAAATGCAAACATGTTTCATCCTTTTCTGTGGAATGGACTTTGGACTGGAAGAATATCTTTGCCTTGGAGGCCAAGAGTGAAGTTTGCTGGCTATTTGCCACCTGGAGATCCTCTGCGACATTGACCCCCATTGTCTGCAGCAGGAGTAGGTTTTGCATACTATGGCGTTTTGACAGTTTTCCCCCATGTTGCTGAAGGATAAAGAACATGTGGTTTTGCCTTAACTGTATTTCCCACTGGTCTGCTGGAGCCTTTGAGATTTTACAGTTCTCCAGGCTGTGTAATCCCTTTTTGGGTGCCTATGCTCTGGGGTCAGCAGTTTCACATTCAGCTTCATGTTCCCTTGCCATCCAGCTGGTCATCCTGTAGATGATAGCTGGCTATCAGGTCATAATGATCAGAGGAACGCTGGCTTGATGTCGGTGTATCTGACCAAGAATGTTTAGGACTCCAGGAAATCTGCCCTTCAGTGGGTGGACATGTCTGGCCATGCAAAGGTGCTGAAGACAGCTCACAGCTTGGCTCACTGACCTATAATTTCCTGTCTTCAGCTGCTTTCCCTCCTTAACAACAGATTTTACATATGCAATTTTCCAGCCCTTTGGGACCCCCTCTGGCTCCAGTGATTCCTGAAAAATCACCAATCTGCTTCCACAATCCCCTTCAGACCCCTGGGATGTAACCTAATATGGTCTGAGATTTTAAACGCTTTTGGGTCTCTTTTTTTTTCAGTTACCCAGCATCACTTCCTTAGTGATGGCCACTGTACCTACAATGTGACATCCCAACTCCTGTCCTCAATGGTCTGAGCAATGAAGGCAAGCATGCTAAATGCCTTTTTAACCACCCAGTCTACCTGTGAGACAAATGTAAAGGAATTATGTACGTGAGTTCGGAGGTCTCTGTTCTACACACTTCCTAGGACCCTCCCGTTAACTGTATAAGTCCTCCCCTTGTTTGTTTTACCAGAATGTAATACCCTGCATTCAAATAAATTAAACTCCATCTGCCACTCCTCAGCCCATTGACCGAGTTGGTCAAGCTGTCTTTGTAATCTTAGATAACTTTGCTGTCCATTATACCACCAATTTTGGTGTTATCTGCAAATCTACTAACCAAGTCTCGTTTTAAGTCATTTACATAAATGACGACAAAGCATATCCAACCCAGTTGAACATTGCTGGTCCTGGGCCTCTAGTCTGAAATACAACTCTTCAACATCACCCTCAGTCTCCTACTGTCAAGGTACCCTGAATCCCATGTTATCTAACTTTACTAATTAACCTAACAAGCAGAAAGTTATCAATGGTTTTACTAAAGCCTTGTGTATATTTCTGAATTTTTTTAGAACAAGTATCTGTATTTTGGTGTTGGGTTGCCTTGTTCACACCAGGAAAAGGCCTTTTATAATTTAATGCAAGCCCTATATTGGAATGTTTATTTTCAAGTAATATTGAATTTGTGTGATTTTTAACTTGTGTTATCTGAACATAGTTAATTTTGTTATTTATGCAGGAAACCTCATGTTTTCTTTTCACAAACTCCTGCACCTTCAAAATAGCAATGAACTGTACTTCTACTTTGCGGAAGGCTGAAGGTTGGCAGAAACTGATAGCATTGGGGTGAAAGAATAAAAGCATCACTGCTTTGAATTGTGGGCCATTTCTTAGGGTGAAACATCTGGTGAAGTTCAATGTTCTTACCATTTTAGCGACTGAGGGATTACTGATGACTTCAAAATCTCTAGAGAAGCATACTTGCACCGAGGAATTGTACAAGAGTAGGGAAATTTGAAAATAGACACCTTAAGTCTTTGTATCAGAATGTGTGAAGCATTCAGGATAAAATTGAGGTAACAGTGTGGATAGCAAGGAATTGTATGATTTGCTGGCGATTAGCGATGTGGGGAGACCAAGTTTGAGAATTGAAAATTATCGGGTACTCGGTGTTTCAAAGTGCTAGGCAGGAAGTGAAAAGAAGTGGTGTAGATTTGAGTTCAGACTAGACTCTATACCAGTTAGAACCATAAAATAAATCATCATAAATGCGGAAAGAGGCTGCGCGGCCTAATTGAGTCTGCACTGACTTTCTGAATAGCATACCGGTCACACACCCAGCCTACCCTGTCTCCATAACCCTGCATTTACCATGGCTAATTCACCTAAACCACAATTTTTTTGGACTGTGGGAGGAAACCAGAGCACCCAGCAGGAATCCGTGTCGACACTGGGAGAGCAGCTTGTTAAAGGAAGAGACCAACACTAGTCAGAAATGATATAGGCACTGGAGACCAAAATGTACAGACAGTCTGGGTAGAAATAAGAAATAGTAAGGGAAAGAAGTCCCCAGTGAGAGTAATCTATCGGTCCCCAAACAGTAGGGTCATAGTATAAACTAGGAAACGCTGCAGGGTTGGAAGAAAAGTACACAATATTCAGATTTTTAACATGGACATAACTTAAATTAATCAAATTTTCAAGGATATATTTGAACGAGAGTTGAATATGTTAAAGATTGTTCCAAGAAACAATGTTGGGGAACCAACCAAGGAACAAGCTATTCTGGATTTGGTGTTGTGGGATTAAGGAATTCTTTAGTTAAAGAACCAGGTAGTGACTATTAAACTCAGTTTGTGGAGTACCATACTTGTTCCACAGTCAGTCAAAGACAATGACTTGGGCATGAAGACTGAACGGGAAGACTAAAAGTTAGGACAGTTGCTGAGCAGTAACAGATGTTCAAGGAGATATTTAATTCCTCTTAATTAAAATACATCTCAGAAGAAGAAATATTCTGGGAAGGGAAAAAGCATCAAAGGCTAGGCGAAGAACTTAAAGACAAGTTTTTGTTTTTATTATGGGAAAGGCCAGGCTGGAAGGCTGGGAAAGTCTCGTTCCTTGCTTTCTTATCAAAGTGACTGAAGTAATAAGAGCAATGGTTATTTTGAAAGATGACTAAGTATTATAAAAGCATAGTTAAACTTTAATAAAAGAATAGTTTAAAGTGAATATTGGTTCCCTGAAGAATGACATTGGGGCATTTATAGTGGTGAACACAACTGGTAGAGGCATCAAATCGATATTCTGCATCAGTTTTCATGGCTGTTACCACCCCAATCATAACAGGTTAAGCAGAAGTTATAGAAAGGGGGAAAATGGAACAATCACCATGACTGGGTGGGGGGCAGGGAAGAAGTACTGAGCAAACCATTGGAATTGAAGGCAGATGAATTACCAGACTCTGGCTTACATCCTGGGCTGTTAAGGAAAGTGGCAAAAAAGATGGTGGACATACTGGTTATATTCCCAAACACACTGAATGCTGGAAATGTTCCAGCAGATCACATGCTAATATAACTCCCATACTCCAAAGGAGGTAAGCAGAAGGTAGGAAACATTAGACCAGTTAATTTAAGACCATAAGACATAGGAGTAGAAATTAGGTCATTTGGTCCATCAAGTCAGCTCTGCTGTTCCGCCGTGGCTGATACATTCTTCAACCCCATTCTCATGCTTTCTTCCTGTAACCCTTGATAATCAAGAACCTATCTATCTCAGCCTTGAGTATACTCAACCTGTCCTCCACAGCCTTCTGTGACAGTGAGTTCCATAGAATCACCACTCTGGCTGAAGAAGTTTCTCCTTATCTCCGTTCTAAAAGGCCTTCCCTTTACTCGAAGGATGTGCCCTAGTCTCTCCTGACAATGGAAGCATCTTCCCAATATCTGCTCTGTCCACGCCATCCAGTATTCTGTAAGTTTCAATAAGATTCTGCCCAATCCTTCTAAACTCCAATGAGTATAGTTTGAGTCCTCAAACATTTCTCCTATGTTAAGCTTTTCATTCCTGAGACTATTCTCATGAACCTCCTCTGAACCTGCTCCAGAATAGTACATCCTCCCTGAGATATGGGGCCCAAAACTGCACACAATACTCCAAATGTGGCCTGTCCTGAACCTTCTAAAAGCCTCAATAGCACATCCCTGCTTTTACATTCAAGTCCTCTCAAAATAAATGCCAGCATTGCATTTGCCTTCCTGACTACTGTCTCAACCTGCAAGTTTGCCTTAAGAATCCTGGACTAGAACTCCCAAGTCTCTTTGCACTTCAGTCTTCTGAATGTTTTCTTTGCCCATTCAGAAAATAGTCCATGCCATTATTCTTACCAAAGTACATGACCTCACTTTCCCACATTGTACTACATCTGCCACTTCTTTGTCACTCTGCTAACCTGTCCAAATCATTCTGCAGCCTCCCCACTTCCTCAATACTGCCTGTCCCTCCACCTACCTTTGTATCATCTACAAACTTAGCCAGAATGCTCACTGTTCCTTCATCTAGATCATTGTTTTAAGTGAAAAGTTGTGGTCCCAACACTGACTCTTGTGGAACACCACTTGTCACCAGCAGCCATCCTGAGAAAAGACCCTTTTATCCCCACTCTCTGCTTTCTGCCAGACAGCCAATCTTCTATACATGCTAGCACCTTACCTCTAACACCACAGGCCCTTATCCTACTCGGCAGCCTCCTGTGCGGCACCTTGTCAAAGGCTTCTTGAAGTCCAGGTAGATGATATCTATTGACTCTCCTGCTCTTTACTTCCTCAAAGAATTCTAGCAAATTTGTCAGGCGTGACCTCCCTTTGAAACCATGCTGACTTTGCCCAATTTTACCATACACTTCCAAGTATTCAGAAATCTTATCCTTCACAATGGACTCCAAAATCTTACCTGTGAGCAAGGTTAGGCTAATCAGCCTGTACTTTTCCATCTTTTGCCTTACTCCTTTTTAAACAGGGGTGTCACAATAACTATTTTCCAGTCCTCTGGGACCCTCCCTGACTGTAGCGATCTTTGAAAGATTACTGCTTATGCTTCCGCTGTCTCTCCACCTGTCTCCTTGAGTACTCTGGGGTATAGCCCATCTGCTCAAGGTGATTATCCACTTTCAGCCCAATCGGTTTTACTAGCACCTTTTTTCCTTTGATACCCACCACACTCCGCTGTGTCTCCTGACTCTTGAATTTTTGAGAGATTACTCATGTCTTCTGCTGTGAAGTAATTATTCAGTTCCCCAGCCATTTCCTTGCTCCCCACCACTATCTCTCAGCATCATTTTCCAGTAGTCCAACGTCCACTTCTGCCTCTCTTGCCTTTTAGATATCTAAAGAAACTCTTAGTCTTTTATATTACTGACTAGCCTAGCTTCCTATTTAATCTTTTCTCTCCTATCTTTTTTTTTTTGCCCTCTGGTCTTTGTAAGCTTCCCAGTCCTCTGGTTTTCCACTGTCCTGCGCCACATTGTTGTTTTTTGTTTTTATGCTATCCCTGACTTCCTTAGTCAGCCATGGTGGCCTCATGTTCCCTGTACCATGCTGCTTTTTCCTAGGGGTGTTTTTTAAAAATTTATTTGCTGCATCTCCAAAATTACTCCCCGAAACTCCTGTCATTGCTGTTCCATTATTTTTCTTGCTAGGCTCCACTTCCAGTTAATTCTGCTCTGCTCCTCCCTCATATCTCTGGTTGCCATTATTCAGCTGTAATACCATTACCTCTGTTTCTATCCTCTCCCTCTCAAACTTCAGAGTAAATTCAACCATGTTATAATCACTGCCTCCTAAGGATTCCTTTACCTTAAGCTCCCTTTATCAAGTCTGCCTCATTGTATAACTCTAAATCCAGTATTGCCTGTTCCCTTGTGGACTCCACCACAAGCTGCTCCAAAAGGCCCTCTCAAACATTCCACAAACTCCTTTTCTTGCAATCTACTACCAGGATGCTTTTTCCCTGTCCACCCTGCATATTGACGTCCCCGTGATGCCTACCACGTCATACCTGCCGATTTCGATCTGCACCACAAACTCATTTACCTTTTATTCTTTATACTGCATGCATTCAGAACACCTTCAGTCCTGTATTAACCCTCTTTCTTCTCATTATTGTTCTTTTTTTTTCCAGTGTTTGATTGCTAGCCTTTTCCAAACTCTATCCTAGTTTGTCTGCTGGAGACTTTAATAACCTATGTTTTTTTATTTCCCTGTCATTTCTTTCATATTTTTCCACATAGTTGAATCCACTACTACAGATGGTAACCTGCTGTTTGTTTCCCATTGGTGCAAGTTTAACAACTCTTTACACCCCCCCCCCCCCCCGACCCCAATCCTGTTGACCAGCCCGCTTACCCCTTTCGCTAGAACATTGAATCCCAGCTCGATTCAGGTGGAAACTGTCCTAGTGGTACAGATCCCTGCTGTTCCAGTACTGATGCCACTGCCCTCTTTCCTGCACCATACTTTCAGCCACATGTTTACTTCCCTTATTCTTATTCCCCTATGCTGATTAGTACTTGGCTTGGGCAGTAATCAGGAGATTATAACCCTTGAGGACCCGTTCTTTAATTTGGCTCCTAGCTCCTGATAAACCCTGAACAGATCCTCTTTCCTTGCCTTGCCTATGTTTGCTCCAGTGTGGGCCACAACTGGTGCATCCGCTTCCTGTTCCAATATTCTTTTAGGCCAGTCGGAGATATCCCTTACCCTGGCACTGAGCAGGCAACACTGCATGCAAGACTCTCGATCCTGCTTACAAAGGATACTCTCTTTCTCCTAATTATAGAAGCCCTTACAATGACCACCTGTCTTTTTGCTCATCCCTCTTGAATGGCCTTCCGTAACACGGTGCAGTGGTCAGTTGGCTTATCCTCCCTGCAGCCCTTTTCCTCACCCACAAAGGGAGCAAGTACCTTGTACCTATTAGACAAGGTCAAGAGCTGAGGCTCCTTTGTTCTTGACTGCAGAATCCCTATAACTGTCTCAGTTACAGCCACACCCTGCTGTCCCTGGCCATTGACCAATCTGAAGTACTTAACCTACCAGGTGTGACTGCCTCCTGAAACAAAGCATCTGGGTACTTCTCCCCCTCCCAGATGTGCTGCAGAGTTTGAAGCTCATCAGCTCTGAGCCAAAGTTCCTCGAGCTACCAACAGTTGCTGCAGATGTGGTCACGGCGGTTCACAATGGGATCAGCCAGTTCCCACATACAGCTGCAACACATCACCTGCCCAGCCATTTCTACCTAGTTAATTGCTTCATTAATTTATATCATGTATTATCATGAGTTAATTAAATTTGTTGATACTACCTACTTTCCTGGGTTCTTTTTCAAATTTAGTGTAGAATTTCTTCCAGCCACTCAGGCCACACCCTCCCTGTGATGTCATTCCAATTTTTTTTGCAGCTAGTGCTCCGAGCTCTGGCACTCTGCACTCACCTCTGCTCTGCTGCTCCTCCCTCTGACAGCTTCCTTCCGAACAAAAGGAAAAAATGCCTTTTTGATCCTCCACACAGCCTTATTTTTCCCCATTGGAAGAGGATGGGTAGGCGACACTACATGTGTAATGTCTTGGGTTTAGCTACTGCCTGAATCTGATTTCACCTTCCCAGCAGTCCCCTCACTCTCTCCTGACTCCCACCACTCAAATTGTCATTGACAAGTTATTAGATTCTGTTCTAACTTTCCAAAATGTCCTGTTCCGAAATAGATTCTATCAGTCAGCATGGATTGAGGTAAATTGTGTTTAACCAATTTCCTTGAGTTCTTCAAAGATGGAACAAGAAAGATAGATAATGGAGAACCTGTAGGTGTAGTATAAAGTCACAGGGGGTTCAGGGTAATTTGTGACCTTGGATGGAGGATTGGCTAGTTAACAGCGCAGAGATGGGAATCAAAAGGCTTTTTGGGCTGGATGTGACTAGTGGGGTGTCACAGGGTTTGATACTCCTGAAGCCCTGCAATGATTTACACTTTGTATTAATGACTTTGCAGAGATCCAAGGTACAATAGCTGAATTTGCAGATAACTGTGTGCAATTGGGCAAGTAAATTGCAATGAAGGAGAATGAAATTTACAAACAGATATGGATAGATTAGCTGAATGCACAAAGATTTGGCAGATGATGCTTAATGTGGATAAGAGTGAAGCTATCCATTTTGTCTGAAGAATAGGTGACTTTTTATCTAAAATGGAGACAAACTTCAGGATGCTTCAGTGCAAAGGGTTGAGTGGTGTTGTCCATGAATAGCAGTAAACTATTCTGCAAGTTCAAGAAGTAATGAGGAAGGCAAATGGAATTTTGGCATTTTGTTCCTTAAGGAGCAGTGTATAGAAGTAGGGAAATGTTGCTGCAGTCGTACAAGGCATTAGTGAAACATTCTTGGAGTTTTACATGCAATTTTGGTTCCCTTACTTGGAGGCATGTAGTTGCAAGGGAGAAAGTTCCGAGAAGATTCACTAGACTGATTCCAGGTGTCAGCGATTTCTCTTGTGAAGAGAGATTGAGCAGTTTAGAAGAATGAAATTTAATTGAGTATGTAAGATTGACACAGTCGATGTGGAGTGGGTAATTTCCTGTGTGGATTAATGTAGAATGCAAGGTTTAGGATACAACATCGCAGAGTTAAAACTTATAAGGAGTGATTACTTCTATCAAAAGTCTTCAATCGGTGGAATTCATTACCCCAGAGTGCAGTGGATACTGGGACATTGAGTCAATTTGCAGAGATGGACAGATTTTCAATTTAGTATTGATTGAAGTGTTATAGACAGACAAAGCTGAGGCTAAAATGAGATGACCTATGATCATGTCGATAGATGGAGTGGGTTCCATGGGCTGAAGTGCCTACTCCTATTCCTAATTATTCTTGGGTTTGGAGACAGGTTTGCAATGTGGAGCCTGTCTTTATATATGACCCAATGGGCCTACTGTAAATGCTATGTAACAAATGTTCTCCAAATTTGAAATGCCTTGTCGAGTCAGCCATACAACATAAAAACAGGCCATGGATTTATTTTTCTTCCTTCCTTTCATGCCTTCTCATTTGATTAAATGATATTTTGATACTGGTTCATTGTGATTTACAGCAAACCCCAAAAGCAGTGAACAGACTGTCATGTGTACAAATAAGAGACCCTCTTTTTCAAGTGATAACTGATTTTTAGGAAAAATTTATACAAATACTTGGGAGCTTAAAATTGTTAATGCAGCCCAACTGAGCACAAGGACCACTTTTTTAAAATATGCTGTGGTTGAGGTGGTATTTTCTTAAAATTTAACAGCTTTGAAAAGAGGTGGCGATGTACTGGCTAACTGATTTTATGCAGGTGAAATTTTGGGTATTTCAGTGCCCTGCATAATATTGAATGTTTTATTAATAACTAATTGTCATGTTAAGGTAAAAGATTTGCTTTTTCCTGCATTGCTGTAAATCAACTACTTTAGCTATACCCTCATTTTATATAGATAATCCCCTGGCCCATTCTTATGAGTTACCATAGCTTGCTTTCTGCTGAATCCAGAGAATGCCACATGCCTCTTTACTGTGGCTAGTAAATGAAAGTAGTGTTGTTTTTGCATCTTATTTGTGAAATAAACTGTAAATTTTTTAAAAATGGGTGGTTAACTTTATTTTCCTGCATTGAAGTTAATTCAACTGAATGGTGAATTAATAAAAAGATGCATTTGACTGGAAAAGATACCTAATCTTTGGTTTTGCATTTCATATATTCTGAGAGGAAAGCTTTCCTTTTGATCATAATATAATGTGCTGTGCAGTTCTTGGGATGTCCTGGGAGTCCACATCCACATGGGATCTGCTGTGGATGGTCAGCTGAGCATTCCAGGTTTTTAAATGTCATTTCAGAAACACTCGTGGACCAGTATACAGTGGTGGCACTACAACCAAACATGGATCCAGTCACAGGCCATGTGATGAGGTTTTGGTTAGAAGCAGGCAATCTAAGCTCCAGGCAATAGATGTTCTGTTGTTAACAGGTTCTCACCAGTCATGTCTTGGTATTAAATTTTCAAGGAGCTGAGAATGCTGCTGGCTCAGTGTTAGAGACAGAGGCAACCAAAGTTATCCCCTTGCGACTAAATTCTAGTGGTTGATTCTGATCCCATTTAGCCTCAACCAAGTAGAAACTAAATAAAATTCACAAGCCAATTTGAATTTGTGCTGTGCTTATTGATGGATAAGATTTGTAAATACTGCTATTTGCAGTAATATGATGCAGCTGAAATTTTTTTAGTTTTTTGGCAACATATATTTTGTTTAATTTTGCGAGAAATGTATGTTAAACATGCAACTTTGTATGTTAATGCCTTGCATCATTTCTGGCATTGAAATAAAGTCAGCATGTATAAGGTCTAATTCTGTGACTAGCAATCTGCATTTTTTTACATCTCTAACTCTAGGGCAGATGGGACTTGGAAAGCTTGTGATTTTAGAGTGCTGCTCCTTTGTCTAGTGAAGCAATTTTTTAAATAAACCTATTGGATTATAACCTGGTATTCAGACTTCTGATTTTGTCCATCACAGTCCAACACTGGCATCACCGCATCAATGATCAGCCATACACCAGCATAAAAACTTTCTACATCAAAGCTGAGCCATTTGTGGCAGTCAGTTTTAGGCTGGTCCTTTTTTTAGTGTCTCGCATTTTCCCACAATAAGTGGGAAAGCAGATATTGTCACCAGTTTTCAGAATTTCACAAGCTGGTTACATTGCATCTGTTGATATCTGGATCATGCATTGCCATTGCCTCCCCCCCCCCCCCCCCCCTGCAAAAAAAACCTCTTGTATACTTGGTGATGGGTAAAAGAAGAAGCGTGTAAGTAAAGGCCAGCTTATGCTGAAAGTTAAATGCTGGTATATTGACAGTATGGAGTCTTGAGCCACAAGAGATATGTCTGCTGACTTACCTTTAATTTCCAAGCCTGTTTAGGTAGTATAAGCATTATATCCAAGGCTGGACTCCATGGTTTTTGATGTTGTCTCCCTGAGCTGCCTTCAACTAGGCATTCTTTAGTGAGAGCAGCAGCTTCCATCATCCTGATGCGAAGGAAGAGAACACTGACTCTCTTGAGACTTCTTTTTAAAAAATAGTTTGCATCACTATCTTAAATGGAACTTTTTTCTGAAATTGTAACACCTAGACAGTTTCTCCTATTCTCTCAGCTTCTACTGTGCCAAGCCCTGTGAGAAATCTTTCTTCTTTCGAAAAGATCATCTCTCTTCCAGTTAATATAGGCCCAGTATACTTTAAACCTTTCTGATACATCACCTCCTTCATCCTTGGTGAGGCTTGTGAAATGTGAACTCATTCCAACAGAAGTATATCCTTTTAGGAAAACTCTATTGTACACTACTCCAGGTACAGTCTATGCAATGTGCTGTATAGATGGAATAAGACTTCAGTACACTTTTACACTCTACCCCCATGAAATATGGCCCAACGTTCTGTTTACTTTCCTAATTTGCTAAACTTAAGTGGTAGGATATTTTTCCTTTTTGATTCGTGTGCAAGATCACGTATATGGCAGAATTCTGTGCAGTCTTTGTTTTTCTATTCTTACCAAAGTGGGCATCTTTTATATCCGGGGAAAAGGTGCATAGTGGTAACGTTGCCGGATATCTAATCCAGAGGACCAGGTTAATACTCTGGGGCGTGGGTTTAAATCCTGCCGGTGACACTTAAACTATCAGTTAGAATCATTACAGTGTGAAAAGAGCACATTTTGGCCAATTGAGTCTGTACTGACCCTCCAAAGAGTATCCCACTCAGACACAGCCCCACCCCATCTCCATAACCCTCAATTCTTTTGAAAATCCTTGTTCACTAATTGTATTTGGAAGAAAATTTTGCAATCCTTACTTGATCTTGAGTCTCACAGACCAGGTAAGATTGTACCAGCAAACCACTCAGCTAGAGTGCAAGTAGGATGGTTAACACAAGTTGACACTCTAAACATTTATGCCTGCTCATTTAACTTTTATCAGTATCCTTCTCTCAATTTATTTTCCTGTATCTACAATGCAAGTTGGGGTGTTTTGCTGCAAGGGCTGTTGTATTGTTTGGTTAAACACGATTTAGTTCATAAGTGCTATGAAAACGTTAACCACACCTCTTTGACATACTAAATTTCTTCTGACCTTCAGTCTGGTAGAACTAGAAATCCTGCAGCCTAAATTAATATGTAACAGTAATGTCTGCTTGCAATTTATACAAATTTTCTTTTTTATTTACATGCACAACTTAATTTTCAAGGATAATAGGAACTGCAGATGCTAGAGAATCTGAGATAACAAGGTGTAGAGCTGGATGAACACAGTAGGCCAAGCAGCATCAGAGGAGCAGGAAGGCTGATGTTTCGGGCCTAGACTCCTCTTCAGAAATGGGGAGGGGAAGGAGATTCTGAAAAATAGAGAGGGGGAGGCGGCTCGAAGATGGATAGAGGATAAGATAGGCAGAGAGGGGACACAGTTCAAAGAGGCAAGGTTGGAGCCAGTAAAAGTGTGTAGGTGGGGAGTTAAGGAGGGGATAGATCAGACCGCTCAAGGAGACGGGATGAGGCTAGTAGGTAGGAGATGGGGATGGGGCTTGAGGTGGGAGGAAGGAAGGACAGGTTTCGGGAGGTGGGGCCAAGCTGGGCTGGTTTTTGGGATGCGGTAGGGGGAGGGGAGATTTTGAAGCTTGTGAAGTCCACATTGATAGCATTGGGCTGCAGGGTTCCCAAGTGGAATATGAGGTGCAGTTCCTGCAACCTTTGGGTGCCATCATTGTGGCACTACAGGAGGCACAGGATAGACATGTCATCTAAGGAATGGGAGGGGGAGTTGTTTTAGTGCGATCCGAACGTAGGTGTTCTGCAAAGTGGTCCTACGCCTACACTCTCCTTTTACTGGCTCCACCCCTGCCTCTTTGGCCTGTCTGTCTTCTCTCCACCTATCTTCTTTTTTAACCATCCTCTCTCTCGCGCGCGCTCTCGCCCTCTATTTATTTCAGAATCCCCTTCCCTTCCTTCCTTCCCTCCCTTCCCCATTTCTGAAGAAGGGTCTAGTCCTGAAACACCAGCTTTTGCGCTCCCCTGCTGCTTGGCCTGCTGTGAGCAGACAAGGTTGAAGATGACAGAAAAATATTCAGTTGATTTGATCAATTCTTTGCCTTCTAGTGACGGTTCTGCATTCAGAGTTATTAAGCTGGAATAAATGCAAATATCAACTTTGGAATATTCCATAGAATCCCTTCAGTGTCAAAATAATAGGCCCTCTGACTCAAGTTCCCACCCAGACTCCTTCCCCCTAATCTACACATCCTTAAACTACAGGCAATTTAGCATGGCCAATTCACCTAACCCGCACTTCTTTAGACGGTGGGGAGGAAACTGGAGCACCCAGAGGAAACCTGTTTGCTTTGTTTCTTTGTTTAAAAACTGAACAGTTTATTCCCTTCCATTCAAGTCTTTTCTAAAAAGTATTTTTCAAGGAGACAACTGCCATATTTGGCAGTTGACTAGTGCCAATTTTTTTACAACATACCTGCTTTTTCCATCTTCTAAATCTGGCATTAATTAGAAGGCATAGCGATTAAGGGCAATCCAGATGTCTTCTGAAGAGTCACAGGACCTGAAATATTAACTCTGCTTTCTATCAGCAAACACTGCCAGAGCTGTTAAGTTTTCCTAGTACCTTCTGTTTTTGTTTGATTCCAGCATCCATTTGTTTTTTTTCTCTTGATATTCTTACTACAAAACCAGGTCAAGGCATGTTGTTATCTCTTAATGCTCAACTTATTCTGAGACTAGAATAAAGGTAGATTGCCAGAAAAAGCTGTGTCTTGGTTATTTATGTTTCTTAAACTAATTAAGTTTGACTCCATCATTTTGATAATCATTGCTATTGTTAAGGCTTTTCATTGTGCACATTTCCATTTAGAGCATAATGCAAAATGTTGCAGTTTTGATTTGTATAAATTTGTTGGAGGATGTAGAAGGAACTTAAATGTGCTGTCATTAGAAAGATGCTGAGGGAGTCAGATGAGCTATGAAGCTATCAAGTTCAATGCATCAAACTCCAGAAATGAGTGTGAGTTGCTTAAAAACTCTAAGGCTGCAGCATTTTGGACATCAGAAATGGAGCATGGAGGCTGAAACAGTATAAAACAGTGGCTAGGCTACATTTCTAAAATGTTGCATATAACTTCAAGCAGCCTAAGTAATATGAAATTCACAGAATGCACATGGCTAACTTTCTGGGGAATACCTATGAGAATCTGTATTAAAGGAGCTGTTGTAACACATGGGGGAGAAACCTAGTTTAGTCCTTTGTTTACTTTCTAAATTAAATAATTAGTCAATATTTTTAGTGACTAAATCTCTCTAAAACCCACTAGCCATTGATTTGATGCTGCAACAAGCGTCCCTTTTTATTACTTTCTGCTGTCCTGATCACATTGTGATTTTTTTCAGGTACAACCTTTGGCTGAATTAAAAGTTTGCCAAATATAAAGTGTATGACATCCATGCCCCTGCCACTGTTCCAATTACAAATAACGTTTGCATGCAAGTGACCTTCTCTAACAAGAGATCTAATCATCTCTCCTTCACATTCAATAGTGTTACTATCATGGAATCTTTCACTGTCAACATTCTGGGAATTACCATTGACAAGATCAATTAGAACAGTCATATTAATTCTGTAGCTGCAAGAGCAGTTTAAAATTGGAATTGTGCAGTGAGTAACTCTCCTCCAATCTCCCCGATCCCTATCTACCGTCTACAAGGCTCAAGTCAAGGGTGTGATGAATGGAGTACAATGACACTCCAAGCTGCATGCTATTTAGGGCAAAACAGTTCTTGGCAACCCATTCATAACTTTAAATGTTCACTCCCTCCGCCTGAGGCTATAACATGTGCAATCTAAAAACTGCAGTGCAGTAACTCACCAACGTTCTTTCATATCCCTTTTTCCAATCCATACCTTCTGCCAGAAAAAAATTGCAAACATGTAGGAACACTACAATCTGCAAGTACCCTCCAAGCCAAATGCTAAATCATTATTCCTTCACTTTCACTGTCACTGTCAAAATTCTGGAACTCATTTTCCAGCAGCACACTCTGATTTCTCCACCTGGATTATGATGGTACAAGGATTTCATTCAACAGTAGAGCTCACTAAGAGTTGCCTAGTGTTGGCATCGTCTTGAATCCAGGCATCTCGCCACCTGCTTGGAACAGAATATACCAGGATAATCAGCAAACCCACATTTCACGAGGAAATTACCTTTAATTTTAAACTTAATTGTATCAAAATATGAAATGTCCCAAGTCATGGTCACAAGTGTAGAGCTGCTTTCTTGGCCATTTCTACGTCAGCGATATGTACCACTTCGTTTCTATTCTCTGAACTTGCAGTAGCAGATAATGGGAATTTAGGCAAGGAGTTTTCAAACCTCATGCTGCACTGTCAAGAGCCAAACTCCTCCTCCCTGAAACAATCCAAGAACCGGTTCAAACTCTGCCCGTGCCGCAGCGCCCCCCCCCCCCCCGCCACTGCCGGCATCATGTTCCCTTCCGGGCTTCTTGTCACCACTTCCCAGGCACTGAGTTCTTTAATGGCAAAATATCTTCTATCTGGTTGTAAGTGCTTCTTTACCTTGGTGTTGAAGAATTTATGGAATCATTTTGATTAAGAACCAACCTGCAATTAACTTTCAGGCCTGGCCTCAAAAATAGCTTGCTTCTCTTTTGTTATTTTAATACAAGATGCTGCTCACTGTCCAAAGATCATCTTCAGTTCCATGAAGGTCTCAGTTAATTTCTTTTATCAGTTTTGATTTGGAGCATAAAATAAACAAAAAAAATGGCAAGCGTTTTAATAGTACCGCTTTGATCAAGTGGATTAAATCGATGTGGAAAATGCAAGGCACGTTCTCCAGAATGATTCCAAAGATGGGGAACTGTAAGAGGAGCACATTGAGATATCAGCACCAATGTGGTCTTAGCAAACTGACCAAAATTCTGATTTCCTCTTGTCAATTCTCCCTCCCAAATATTAATTACTTTAATCCAGTCCCTTCACCTTCCAAATAGTGATGTCTTGAACATTTTTAGCAACAACCATTCCCCTTTGCTTTGGCCCGGAGTAGCCCTTACTCAGTGCAGTCTCCATGATATTGTCATGCCAAGAAATAAATTTTCTGAAATTACCAACATGTTGGTGCTGTTGACTTTGTCTGTATAAATGCAAACATTTACAAATCATGTGCATAGAAATTGTTTTCTCAAGAAATCGTTCCAACAGATCAATGTTAGTGCTCCTGGGATGCTGCTTGGCCTGCTGTGTTCATCCAGCTTCACACTTTTGTCTTGTGTTCGGTACTAAATGTGATGACTATACCACAGTGTTCTGTAGGTTGCTGCTAACTGATTAAATGCACCAGGGATGGAAAATGTAAAATGCTAATAACACTTCTAAAATGCTCATATGCTGAGTATAAGTTGAGCGATGAATCTGTCTTTTGGTGCAGAAGACAGATTCAGTGTCAGGGCAAAGTAATATTTCAGCCAACATGTTGCCATAAAAGGCACATAATAGCTTTTAAATAGTTGTTGGGAGGAGTGATTATTTATCCATTTAACTTAGAAATTATGCTCTTTGATCATAAGGGATTTGGGGGAAGCGTAGGTCTCTGTGGTGTAATTGTCCCTGAGCATCCCTATTTCTGACTTTTATATTGGAAGGAATGTCGTTGAGGCATCAATTGAAATTATGCACAAAATTTATGCTTTAGAGTCATAGAGCTGTACAGTATGAAAACTGACCCTTTGGTGCAACTCTTCCAATTTCCAATTTTGTTGTACAAGCTTAAATTCCACTCCATCCAAGTCCTTAACACTATACAGCAGTCCAAGATTATATTTGGAAAGTTAAAATCCTTTACCATAACCACCTTATTATTCCTACAGATAACTGAAATCTGCTTACAAATTTGTTTCTCAATTTCCTGCTGACTATTTGAGGCTCTATAGTACAATCCCAATGAGATGATTATTCTGTTTTATCCAAATAACTTCCCAATAGCCTTTATCAAGGATGTTACCAAGGTTGGAGGTTTGAACTATAGGGAGAGGGTGAATAGGCTGGGGTTAGTTTCCCTAGAAAGTTGGAGACTGAGGGTTGACCTTTATAGATGTTTGTAAAATCATGAGGGGCATGGATAGGGTAAATAGCCAAGGTCTTTTTCCTGTGTTGGTAGGAGTCAAAAACAAGAGCATAGGTTTAAGGTGAGGGAGGAGTAGATTTAAAAGGGACCTCATGGGAAGTCTTTTCATGCAGAGAGTAGTGCATGTATGGAACAAGCTGCCAGCGGAAGTAGCAGAGGCTGGTACAGTTACAACATTTTAAAAGGCTGGTTATATGAATAGGAAGTGTTTAAAGGGATACAGGCCAAATGCTGGTAAATGGGACCAGATTTAAGATATCTGATCAGCATGGAAGTGTTGGACCGAAGGGACTGTTTCCATGCACCATACCTCTATGACTCTAAATCTCTTCTGAATCTCTTCAAGTTTCAGAACACCTTTCTCTAGTAGAGAGGCCAGAATTGCACACAGTATTCCAAAAGTGGCCTAACCAATGTCCTGTACAGCCGCAATATAACCTCTGAACTAAAGGCAAACATACTAAACGCTGCCTTCACTACCCTGTCTACCAGCGACCTCACTTTCAAAGAGCAAGAACCTGCACTCCAAAGTGTCAGAAACCTTACCATTTAAGTGTATAAGCCCAGCCTTGCTTTGCCTTACCAAAATGTTTCCCTAGCTTCCTATAGAATTCTGATCAGGTCTTGGGGATTTATCCACCTTTGTGTTTTAAGACATCCAGCACCACCACCTCTGTAATATAGACATTTTTTAAGAGGAAGCCATTTATTTCCCCATGTTCTCCATCTTGCATATCATTGTCCACAGTAAATAGTGATGCCAAATACTCGTTTAGTATCTCTCTCTATCTGCTGTTCCACACAGGGGTGGCCTTCTCTTTCCCACCAATGCCCCTCTGGCTTCACATGCAGATTGCTCCCTTGGTCCTTAATAAGTTTTAGTCTTTTCTCTGGATATTTCTTTCTCCTTCTTGCAAAATATCTTGGGACTCTCCCTAATTTTGCCTGCCAGCATTTTCTCATGCCCTTTTCTTGTTCCCCTGATTGTTTTCTTGAATTCACTCCTGTACTTCCTATAATTCTCTTGTGGCATTTTATTTTGTTCCTTTTGTATTCAGTTGGACTAGCTTTATTGTCATGTACTCAAATGAGTATAGTGAGAAGTTTCTAAGTTGCCACTTACAGCACCAACTTAAGTACGTGGGTGCAGATTCTTCAGCACAAGCTCTTACACAGTCAAAAATTAAAAAAAAAGAAATGTTAAGTTCAGCATCGTAGATCATAGGAATAAGTTAGACAATAGAGAAACTAAATGTTCAGAACAACAGTCCTTCCAATCCAGTTGGCACCAGGCTTTGACTCCAGACTGCTGGGCTTCACCTCAAGTCTAGGAGACTCCTCTAGAATGACCTTGTAAGTCTATACTGTGACCACACTGGCCTGAAAAACCACCATGAGCTGTCAAAACACAGCCACACCAAGGCCAGGAGTTCAGGATGTTGCTGAGGAGAGAGGGGATTGGGGGGAAGAAAAAAACAGATGTGTTCTGGCTGAAGCATCCCACTGCCATCTTGAATAAGTATGCCTCTTGTATGTCTGTCTTTTCCTTTTTATCCAGGGCCGTATATTCCTCAACTTTTGTTGTTCTCTGGGCTTGTTGCTCCTAGATTTCATCCTGAAGAGAACATGTTGAGCCTGTACTCCACGGTACCTTTTCAAATCTTCCCCCACTGTTCCATCATTAGCTATACCCAGTCTACTTCAGCCAGATCTTGCCTTATTTTAATGAAATCTTCCCTATCCCAGTCCAGAACCCTTCTTTTGTTTTTTGCAGACCATCGTTCTTCCTTTCCATAACTAACTTCAAATGTGATGTTTTAAAGATGGAGGTAACAGTTTTAGGAAGAAGTGAAGGTGATCAATAACTCATCCTGGGGTCAAATGTAACATTAACATTACAAGCAAGTTGGTAACAGACTAAATCTGAACCTAATAGACTTGCTGTGGAGCATGTGAGATTCAAACAGAGGTATACGGATGGGATTATCGCTAGCCCTAAGTGATAAATCAGCCTTCACCTACTTTAAATCTCTTTTTAGAAAATATATACAAATAGTTATATATTTTAAACTTACTTAGGATGGCTGATACCATAGTGGCTGTCCCTAAAGAGATCAATGCCAAAGATCTAAAAGAACAGACCGTGAAGGCGACTGGGAAGAAAGAGAAACGGTAGTGAAGACATGCCAACAAATAGAACAGAGGAAGAGAGTGGAAATGAGCACAGATGAGAATGCAGAGGAAGTAGAGGAGGAAGATGCTGGGGGTGAAGGTGAAGAAGAGGATGATGAGGAAGAGGGTGCTGAGGAAGAAAAAGATACAGATGGCCATGTAGTGAAATGTCTGGCTGAGGGGTAGGGTGAAGTTGAAAAGAAAATGCAAAGTCAGAAAATGGAGAGTTGACAGACCCAAGGCAAAAACTTAAATATTGTGCTTTTTTAAAAATATACACTTGCTGTGTTTGGGTTTTATAATGTACTGTATAACTGGAATATTTGTTTATGAAATTATTTATAATATGGTCTTTGTACAACACATTTGTAATGGGTTTGAATGCCCTAATAAATATTTTTCAGGTCTATTTTGAAATCAGTTTACAACTTGGAATTGTACATTTTACAAGCACATACATTTAGATAAGACAATTTCCAGTGATTGGTCTGGTATTACAGTTGACTGATCATGTTCTAATTTCCAGGAAAAAAACTTCCCTTTTATCTCTTTTGTCAATGATGTTTAGGATACAGCTTCTTACGCAATGAAAGCCAAAGATATAGGTCTTGTTGGCAGGCCAGGGGGTTGGGGGCAAATAAACCTAGTCTTCTATTCTGTACAAAAATATAACAAAAATTTTAACATTCTTCAAACTCCACAATTTGTCACTGAATATTGTTTGAGGTGCAACAACAAATCTTCCAGCAAAAAATTGACAGGCTCAATTTGTAAATTTATTTTTGAACTCATTGTATACTTGTCCTTAAAACCCTGTATGTGCTTCTAAAAAAAAATGATTAAGTAGCATCATTTCTTTCCATATCAAACAATGTTAAATTAAGTTTGTGCTTGACCACTACTTTATATATTCTGTTTAAATACAATACAATAGTCTTTTGGGTTTACAAGGAATTTAAAAGAAAGAAAAAAGAAGTGGCATGGTAGCTCAGTGGCTAGCACTGCTGCCTCATGGCACCATGGACCTGGATTCAATTCCAGCCTCCGGCAACTGTCTCAGTGGAGTTTGCTTCTGGGTGCTCCAGTTTCCTCCCAGAGTCCAAAGATGCGTGGCTAAGGTAGATTGGCCATGCTAAAATTGCCCATAGTGTCCAGGAGATGTAGGTTAGGTGGATTGATCATGAGAAATGCAGGGTTGCAGGGATAGGGTATGGGGTGAGTCTGGTTGGGATGCTGTTTGGAGGGTCAATGTGGACTTGAAGGGTTTCTGATTATAAGGATGAAGTAGACCTTGAATGAAACTTGTATCAGGACCAAAATACATTGATTTCAGTCTTTCTGATATTCAGTTGGGGGAAATTCCTTTTCTGTCAGTGAATGCCTGACTGATGAGACTCGTCCACTTTTATTAAGCTTAGAGTAGTAATGATGAAGTAGAGCTCAATGTTTTGCTTTAAAACGTGCCAAAAATACTGCTTTGAGGTAACTTTAAATGGTAGAATGTTGAGAAATATGAAGAGCTAAGGAAAAGTCCTTACGGGATATAATGTTATTGTGTGGGAGGTGAAAGAGAATCTGTTGTGAAAAGTAATTAGCTCTGAAATGGCTAAAAGTGGAACAGCTGACTAATTCCATGCAGCTGAACTACAGTTGGACTGATAGTGTAGTCTAGGTTTACAAATTATTATTTCCTAGTTAGTTTGTGGGACATTTTCCGCTAATTTGGTTGAAGTGTCAGCCACAAATTGTCACTTGTGCATTCCAGTGGAAAAGGCAAGCCATGTGAGGAAGAATAATCACAGTGAGAGGGGTAACCGGGGAACTGAAGGATGGGAGAAGAATGAGTTTAGAGCAGACATGTCAGTGTTTGTTTTGGATAGACTTTAAAAATCAACAAGTCCTGGTAAATTATGATTTCTGAATATACTGACTGAAAGTTTTAAAAATGTTCTTTGTCACATGAACTTACTGACCCAAATATATGAACTATTTTTCAGTGTTTCCATTGTGTAAACCATGTGTATAAAGTGAAATTCTCCAAACTTCTAACTAGAAGGTATAATTTCATACAAGAGATCTGTGAAGCATTTGCTATGAAATCAGTATCTTCACTGCAACAATATTGCTTTAGGTATAGAACTTTATAACTATTCTTTCCCTGAAGTTTTTAAAAACTGGATTATAAATTTGCATTCTGAAAGATAATTACGTGAAGAGATTTGTGCAAAACATGCCTAGGAATGTATTTTTATATAAAAATATTTATCTTTTGGCCTAGGAATTGTTTATTGCCAGTGACTATGCAAGTATTATTGAGTAGTTTTCTCCTGAATTGAGAAACATAAACATAGAAAGGAAGAACAGGGCATTCAGCTCTTCGTGCCTGCCCTGTCATTCAATACGATCAAAAATCCAACTCAGTACCTTGGATAACAACTAATCATATGTCACAGAGTCCTCGTTCAGGATTCAATTTTATGAAAACATTTGTAAGGGCTTCTCCCTTGAGTCTGAGCTTGTGTAGTGATATTAAAGTTTGACTAACTGTTGGTGCTCTCCAGATTCGACCATTCTTTTAAAATAATTGCATTGGTTCAAGAAAGCAGCTCACTGCCACCTGCTTGAGTAATTGGAGTTAGGCAAACAATGCTTGTATAGCCAGTAGCATTTGTATCCGGTGAACAATCGTTTTTTTCTTTTTAAAATAAGGTCACCTGACAAAAAGTAGGAGCAGAGATTTGCCACTCTTTATCTGGGCTTTAACATTTTTTCTCTCCTCAGATACTACCAGATGTGCTGAGTGTCTCAAGCAGTTATTGCAATGTTGAAAGTCTGAAATAAAAACAGATTTTTTCTTCTCTTCGAAATGAAAGGCTTATTTCTCTGTGGTGGAGGGTTTTTAATAGTCGACCGCATAACTATGAATCCGGAGTCATATTTAAATATATGGCACATGTTCTTAATGGCCATCAGTGAATCAATCTCATGGTCACCGTGAATTCCAGATGAGTTCAGTGAATTTAATTTCAGCAACTACAGTTTACCTAGTGCCACTGTCTGTGCTTCTGCCTGTAGCCCTGCAACATCTTTTTTGTCAGGTAATGATCCACTTCTGTCTTGAACAATACAGTGAACCTATCTCCTGCATGTTCTCAGGCTGTGTTCCTGACCCAAACTACTGTTCGTATTGAAAGATTTTCTATAGTGTCAGCTTTTGCTGCTTTATCAACAAACCTAAACATGTGCCCTTTTGTTCTCTCTCCATTAACTAGTGTGAAATTTCAACCTGTATCTGCTCTGTTGAGATCCCTCGTGATTTCAGAAATGTCCTTTGAATCTTCTTTTGGCCAGAAATGAATCCCACCACCTTCAAGCTCTCTATGTAACAGAAATTCCACATGCCTGGACCGAGCTGTTGAAACTTATCTCACGAATGCCTCCACAACTTTGTTAAAGTTTTTAGCTGCCCAGAAATGAGCCCAATGCATCAACTGAGTTGTAACCAGTGTTCAATGCAAGTATTGAAAAGGGATTTCAGAATTTTTACTCAGTAAAAATGAGGGAATGACTATTCTATTTCCAAGTCTGATTGCCGTGTGGCTTGGAGAGAAAATTGGTGGTGGTGGTAATGCCATATGTCTGCTGTTTTTGTCCTTCTAAGTGGCAGAGCTTATGGGTTGAAAAATGCAGTTGTAGGAGCTTTAGTGGATTGCTGCAGCACATCTTGTGAATAGTATGTACTGCTACCACTGTGCAGCAGTCATGGAGAGAAGTAGATGTAGTAGGTGGTTGGGTGCCAATGAAGTGGGCTGTTTTGTACTCTAATGTGGAGTTTCTTGAATGTTTTTGGAGCTGCACTTATCAGGCAGGTAGAAATATTCTGTCATACTACTGATTTTGGGTCTTGTAAATGGTGAACATAGTTAAGAGTTGAGTTGCTTGCTGAAGAATTCCAACCTGTGACTACCTGTTGCAGAAGCTTAGTTCCTGGTCAGTAGTGGTATCTTCCAGAACGTTAATAGTAGGGACTCAGGTGGTAATCTTAAGTGGAGATGGTTTGATTTTGTTTTTTGAAGTGATCACTACCTGGCACTTGTGTGGCATGAATGCTCTTGACATATAGTCTGAGTGTTTATTGAGGTCTTGCAGCGTGTGGATACAGACTGTTTCATCATCTGAGGAGTTCTTGAATGCTGCCACACACAATGGAATCATCAGCAAACATCCCCACTTCTGATCTTACAAGAAGTGAAGGTATGAGGGATGAAGCAGCTAAAAAAGATAGATAGTTGCGCCTAGGATGCTACCTTGAGGAACTTCAGCACCGATGTGCTGGAACTGTCATGATTGACCTCCAGTAACCATGACTACCATGTTTTTTGTGATAGGTATATATATTAAGTCAGTGAACAATTTTGCTGTCTGATTTTTTTTTTTTGACTCCACTTTTGTTAGAGCTTGTTGATGTTAGGCTTTGAAACATGCTACCTTGATATGAAGGGGAGTCAATCTTGTCCAGCGTTATCTCTCTTGCCCATATTTGAACCGTTGCTATGAAATGATCAGCTGAGTGACCCTGGCAAAACCTGAAATATCAACAAGTGAGTTATTTGTGAATATTTCTGCTGCAAATACTTCAGCCTTGTCTTTTGTACTAATGTGCTAGATTCCCTTAATTTTGAGGATAGAGATATTTGTAGAGCAGCTGTCTTTTTTAATTGTTTTCCACTGTTTGTGGCGGGATAGAACGGGCCTTCAGACCTTCAATTCGATCTATTGGCAGTGGAATTGTTTGGCTTTGTCTGTTGCTTGTTTGACATGCTAGTAGGCTTGTGCTGTAGCATCACCAGGTTGACACTTCATTTTCAAACATGCCTGTTACATGGTATGCCCTCATTCACTTATCATAGAACAGGGCTTAGTTCCCTAGGTTGATGGTAATTGTAGAATGGCATAGTTTAGTACCATGCAGAATGATGGCAGATGTTCACAGTGTGAACATGGTGCTTCACCTCATGGAGTATGTGGTGGTTACTCCTCCAATACTGTCATGGATGGATAAGTCTGGAACAGGTAGATTGATGAAGATGATATAAAGCAAGTTTTTCCCTTTTTTTTGGTTCCCACATCACTTGCTGCAAATCCAGTCTAAAAGTTTGCTGTTTTGGATACAAACATCTCAGGATTTGTGCTTACAAGCCAGTTTTAGCGAACATTGAAATCCTACACTTGGAGTACACCCTGCACTCTTTCAACCCACCATACCTCTTCCAGTTAGTGTTCAAAGTGGAATAGTATTGATCCAGCAGCTGATCACCCCGCTCCATCCCCCTACTCCCACCTATCCACCGTGGGACCTGGGTGTTGCTGGCTAGCTAGCATTTATTGCCATTGAGAAGGTGGCAGTGAGCTGCCTTTTTCAACTGCTGCAGTCTTTGCACTGTATGTAAACCCACAATACCCTTAGTGAGGGAATTCCAGGATTTTGACCCAGTAACAGTGAAGGAACAGTGATTATTTCCAAGTCAGGATGGTGAGTGCTTGGAGGGAACCTTGGTGGTTTCCCTTGCATCTTTTGCCCTTGTCCTTCTAGTTAGAAGTGGTTGTGGGTTTGGAAGGTGCAATCTAAGGACTTTTGGTGAACTTCTGTAGTGCATCTTATAAATAGCACTTATTGCTATTAATTGTATATCTATCGGTCTGTGTAGGGGAAGTGGATGTTTGTGGGCATGGTGTCGATCAAACTGGCTGCTTTGTCTTGGGTTCTGTCAAGCTTCTTGAATGTTGCTCGAGCTGCACTCCTCCAGGCACATGGGGAGTATTCCATCACACTCCTGACTTGTGCCTTATACATGGTGGATAGGTTTTGGGGAGTCAGGAGGTGAGTTACTCACGCAGTATTCCAAAGCCTCTGACCTGCTCTTGGAGTAATGGTATTTATATGGTGAGTCCAGTTCTGTTTCTGGTCAATGGATGTTGAAAGTTGAAGATTCATTGATGATAACACCATTGAATGTCAAAGGGTAGAGGTAAGATTGTCTCTTTGTGGAAGCGGTCATTGCCCGGCATTTGTGTGGCCATTTGTCAGCCCAAGCCTGAATATTGTCCAATCTTGTTGCATTTGAACATGGACTGCTTCATATCTGAGGCGTTGTATGATTCTCTGCAAACATCCCCACTTCTGAATTTATGGCAAAGGATGGTCATTGATGAAACAGCTGAAGATGGTTGGGCCCAGGATACTAACCTTAGGAACTTATGCAGAGATATCCTAGAGGTGAGTTGGCTGATCTTCAGCAACTGCAGCCATTTTTTTTGGGCTAGGTGAGACTCCAAACTATGGAGAGTTTTCCCACCCATTCCTATTGCTTCCAGTTTGGCTAGGGCTGCTTGGTGTCACGCTCTGTTTAATGCAGTCTTGTTGTCAAGGGCTGTCACTCTTAGCTTTCCTCTGGCATTCACCACTGTGTCCATTTGTCCTTGGAGGTTCCATTTTGGAAACAAGGCTGTAATGAGATCGAGAGCTGAGTGGCTCTAGAGGAACAAAAGCTGGGTGGCAGTGACCAGGCTATTGTTGAGCAGGTGCTGCTTGATAGCACTGTTGATTGCACCTTCCATAACATTTTAATGATGATGTAGAGTAGATTGATGTAGGCAGTATTTGGTCACTTTGGACTTGTCCTGCTTTTTGTGTACAATCCTCAGTAGTTTTCTACTTCATGAATATGCTAGTGTTGTAGCTGTACTGGGGGAGCAACAGATTTTGGAGCACAAGTCTTTAGTACTATTGCCACAGTGTTGTCAGGGCCCCACTGCCTTAGCAATATCTAGTACTTCCAACCACTTGACATCATGTGGAAAGAATCAAACTAACTGGAGACCAGAACCTTTGGAGACCACTGGAAGAAACTACAATGGATTCTCCACTTGGCTGAAGATTGCACCAAATGCTTTAACCTTGTCTTTTACTCTGCTTTGGTCTCTTCCGTATTTGAGGATGGAGATATTTGTGGATCCATTGAGTCGTTTAATTGTCCACCACCCATTCAAGACTGGCTGTGGCAGCAATGCAAACTTTAAATCCGATCCACTAATTGTAGGATTGCTTATTTCTATCACTTGCTGCTTATGCTGTTCAGCATGCAAGTAGTCATGTTTGATACCTTCATAAGTTCACATCTCCACTTTTTTTGTATGCCTGGTGCTGCTCTTGCATGCTGTCCTACACACTCTCAGTTGATCCAGACTTGAGACACTGGCTAGATGGTAACAGTTGAGTAGGGGATATGCTAGGCCACGAGGTTGCAGATTGTTCTGGTGTACAATGCTGCTGTTGATGGCCCACAGTGCTTCCTGGATGCCCAGTTTGAGTTGCTACACACAAAAACAGAAAATTCTGGAAAAACGCTGGTCTGGCAGTATCGTTGGAGAGAGAGAGAGAGCAAAGTTAATGTTTTGAATCCAAAAAACCTTCAGGGTAATCCGCAGATCTTGCCAAACCTGCTGAGTTTTTCCAGAAGTTGATTTTTGTTTCCATTTTCCGGCATCTGCAGTGCTTTGGTGTTTTTTTGCAGCCGCTGGAAGTTGCACAGGTATGTCCAATTTACTGATAGTATTGGAAGTTAGTCTCAATAGGAAGACGGGACTTTATTTCTGCGGGGACTGTGAGGTGGTCACTCTTACTCTTTGTAGAATGGACAGATGCATCTGCAGATTGGTAAGGATGAAGTCAGAAATGATTTGTGGGCAAGGGAGTTGGCAGAAATGTTCCCAGTAGAGATCCGTTGAGTGACAGCAGCTTCCAGAAGTAGAATTTTTCCAGTACCATCTGACCATGTAGCTTTGAGATCAGAAATTACTAGAGAAAGTCAGCCGGTCTGGCAGCATCTGTGGAGAGAAAGCAGAGTCAATCTTTTAGTTCCATGTTCTGAGGAAGGATCACCAGACCCGAAACGTTAACTCTGTTTTCTCCTTCTCAGGTGCTGCCAGACCTGCTGAGCTTTTCCAGCAACTTTGTTTTTGTTCCTGATTTACAGCATCCACGGTTCTTTTGGTTTCTGGTCCAGTGTCCATTCTTCAGACTTCTGTTAGACTGAGTGTTCAGACCAGTTATTTCTGTTTTTATTTCCAATTTCCAGCATCTGCAGTTCTTACAGACAGTCGCCCGAGGCTGGAATTGAACCCGGGTCTCTGGCACTGTGAGGCTGCTGCTAACCACTGAGCCACCGTGCCATTGTCTGTTCTAATGAGAAATTGGAAAAGCTTAAACTGAATACACAGTTCATAAATGGAGCTAGTTCTCCCTATTTTTCAGCTGATGGCCCATACTTGAGACCCCGTTGAGGTCAAGCCCACAATAGTGGTTGAGATAAGACATCCGGAGATATGGTTAGGGTGCAACGGACATACACCCAAACAGATTGTCTTCAGCAGAACTGTCTGTGTGGAGTTTGCACGTTCTCCCCATGTCTGCGTGGGTTTCCTCCCACACACCAACGATGTGCAAACTAGGTGGATCGGCCATGCTAAATTGCCTGTAGTGTTCAGGAGTGTGTGGCTTATAGGGGAATGTGTCGGGGTGGTGTGGACTTGTTGGGCCAAAGGGCCTGTTTCCACACTGTAGGGAATCTAATCTAATCTAAACTTAGTGATCACATTGGTTAGCAGTTGATGGTAATTAACAGAAGTCTCATGTCCATGTTTAACCTGATACCATGTGACCTTCATGGGGTTAGGGCTCAATGTTGAGAACCTTTCTAGAGTCATGACAGCTCAATTTTTTCACCACTTCTGGTGTCTGGGCCAATGCTGGGTACTCCTACTTTCAATCTGTGCTGGTTATATACAATTGAGAAAGGAGTCCCATGTTGGCCAGATCAAATTCTAATTCACGCTCCCAGGTCATTGGTTTGGAATATGAGTCTGGTGAAACTTCCATGACAGTGCATTTTCTTTCTGCTTTCGCATGCTGGGAATTTCAACTGCTGCAGAGTTAACTGGGATAACTTGCTATCAAAGGTACAGAACTCTTTTAGCATTTGAACACTTTTATTGGCCCTGCAACACTGACTGAAGAAAGAGAAGGGATAACCCTGAAATAAAAAGAAAGTACTGGATAAACTCGGCAGGTTTCTCTGTGGAGAGAAAAACAAGGTTAATATTTTTAGTTTGATGTAATTCTTTTATTTTCAGAATCAATGTCCTCCTTTAGGACTATCCTGTACTTGATTTTAGGGTATGAATCTGACCTGGTGGAAGGGAAATCAGTCAGTGTTTTAGTGGTAGTGATAGTACTTTAGTTAGATTTATAGCTTTTGCTGAGGAAAGACCTCCAGTGTGGCAAATACATGCTTAAAAGCTGAAGTTGTGGAATTGAAGTGCAGACTCTTACAAAAAAAAATACATTTTGTCATGTGGAATGGAATGTTCCCTTTTTGAATTCCAAATAATGCCAAACTGGTACGGAGGCTACTGAAAAGTTGTCGTCATAGACCTTTACTCATCCATAACGACTTGGCATGTTATCAAATTTTGATTTATGGCATGTGAAGTTTTTAAATGTTTCAATTATTTGTGCTAAATGCAAACAAGGTTGAGATTCCAGGTTTACCAGCTTGATTAAATCAAATTCTAGCTATGATGATGTATCATGAAAACATGTTTGGATTGTAATACAGAATGAGTGATAAAAGCTGAATTAAGACAGATTTAAATACTGCTGCAAGTACTCAATGAAAATGTATTTCAAACATTTGATGAGGCAAGTTTTTGAGAAGAGGGCAGGAGTAGAGGTCATAGATAGTGGCAGAGAGAGACGTGCTGGCAACCTTTTGTCTTGCAGTCAATAGAATGCATGCAGAAAATGAAATTTCAAATGTGGTAATTATACTGCATTGCATCTTTTGATAGTTTATGGTATATTAGTAGTATTATTACAGTATTACAGTATTATAGTATTATTACTTGGTATTTACTCGTGCATTCACTGCCTAGGCCTATCTCTAATTGCCATTGAGAAGGCATTGGTTGTCTTGAGCCACTGCAGTCTGTTTTGTGTTGAATTTCAAGATTTGATGAACTTACATTTCTGTATAACTCGAAAGGGAACTTGCAGGTGGCGGTGTTCTCATGCCACCGTGGCTGTTGACCTTCGAGGTGTTATTGCAGATATGGAACTATCTCGGACGCTTTCGTGAATTTCTGTGATGCATCTTGTGTAAGGTACACACTGCTACTGTGTCAATGGTGGAGGGAGTGAATGGCACTATATCTGCAAACAGTCAAGTGGTCTGCTTTTTTCTGGATGGTGTCAAGCTTCATGAGCTGCACAGATGTAGGCATGTGGAGAATTTTGCATCACACTCCTGACTTGTGCCTAATAGATAGTGGACAGGTTTCAGGAGTTGAATAACGTGCAGCAAGATTCTTAGTTTCTGATCACCTCTTATAGCAATAGATTTTATATGGCTAGCCCTGTTCAGATTTCTGGTCAATGGTAAACCCCAGGATGATGATAATGGGGGATTCAATGATGGCAATATAATTGAATCTCGGAGCAGTGGTTAGATTTTGTCTTGTTTGGAAGTTCTGCAAATGTCACTTGCCACTTTTCATCCCTGACCTGGATTTGTCCAGGAGTAGTTAGATTTGGAAATGGACAGCTTCTTCAGTTTTAAGCATTAGACCAGTCCACTTAAAATTAATGAGCATTGTACTTTAATTAAATTGTAAAATTAGCAAATGAACCCTAATATTCCTACATTTACCCACATAAGGACACATATACTTTCTGAAGAGAACTCCCAGATCTTAAAGTAACTTGGCATGATTTGGAATAATTAATGTTTATTAACATTAAGTGGGATACCTGGAGGAAGGTAACTTTCTCAAGCTTTGTCAATTTGCCAAGCTTTCTCAATTTTCAATACTTCCCCTTTGGGATGGTTATTAAATTGTACAAATATGAAACATAATTTGTGGAACTCGCCAACTTTACCACAGAAGACAAGTTATCAGGGAAATACTCCTTATCTTAGTTTGCATTAAAGAAGTGTCATAAGTTATAAATCACTTCAGAACGATCAGGTTGGTGTTTTACTGCAAAATTAATAGTTTCATGGTCACCATTTGTTAGACTAGCTTTCAATTCCAGCTTTATTAATTCAATTTGAATTCTACTAGTTTCCATGATTGATTTGAACCCTGTGACCCCAGAGCATTGGCTTTAGTCCTGGCCCTTGCATTAGTACTTCAGTGATATTTGCATTAGATTGCATTCACCCCTGGGGAAAGAGAAATTGGAGATATGAAGAGAAGTGAAAGCAGTCTAGAAACATTGATCATTTTGATCACTAAGTATTTGATTACCATTCATTATGTTAGCCTTGGATACATACTAGCTAACATTTTGCAAATTCATATGCAGTTCTGATTTGTAATAGTATACACTAAAATTACAGGATTTCATTTGAATGTGATTCTGCCTCCATTGTGAAAAACAGCATAATGTACTGGCAAGAACTAATTTTGTTGATAGGAGAAATTGGAAGTGATGAAATATAAATATAGTACACTGGTTTTATTTTGCCTTCTTTCTTTTTGTATCGCTATAAAGTAACACACAATGTACTAGTCATTATCATGCTAATGAAATGTATTGGTGTGGAATTTCTATAATGTGATATGTTTTTACTTAAGTAAAATCAGTTGGAGAATTTGCTGTGTTGGCCATACAGTTGTGGTAGTTTCAGCATTCAGATGCCTGGAAAGAAGTCTTGGATTTATAACATGCCTTTCGTGATCTTAGTTTGCCTCAAACTTTACAGACAATGAAATAGTTTTGAAATCTTTTGAAATTGTTTTAAAAGTTTGCATTATCGCCAAATTATTTTGAAGCACAAAGCCAGCACAACTGTTGGCGTAAATACTTCTATTCTGAAATTATTCAAACAGTATGTAACTGTTACAACAATTAATTCTAGCAAGACTTTGTTTTGGAAAAGTTTATCCTTTCCAGAAATTTGTAAGTTTGATTTTGCAGAACTTGCATTTTTATTTTTAAAGTGAGTAGTTTCCTTGTTACATTACAGAAAGATAAATTGATACCATATGTTAGTCTAAAACAAAAAAGCGACTGTTTCTGGTTGAATGAGTTGCAGCTGGTGCCTGGGTTTATGGAGGTGGGGGAGCGGGGGGGAGGGAACCTCCAAACATTAAGGACCGTTTTGACAAACTTGGAGATAAAATTTTAAAAACACTCTCAAAATGTATGCAATACATATCCTTTGTACCAAAAAGAACAAATTTGGCACTCTTTTTAAATTGGCAATTTGTGTGCCATTCTCAAGTTTAGATGTCTTTATTGGTGTGCATGATTTTGATTAAACATGGTTCTTGGAGAATGCTTGAGGTTTAAGCAGTGAATAAAATATGCATCGCAGTTGACTATTGAAGTCTGAACTACTAGCACTCTTGTTTATTTTGTCTATGTAAAGCTGCTGGTAATAGTTTTGCTATCAGAATTTTTAAGTAACCTACTCTATCACTTACTTCAGTTTAAACTTCTGGTTTCCGCATACTGTGAAAATTTGTTTCAAAGGATTTTGCTCACTAATATTTATTGGCTGAAGCAATTTAGATTATCTTTAGGCATCCTTCCATTGTCGTTCCGACATAGCAAATTTTGCAGAAATCAAGTACATTCTATGCATTTCAAGTCTTCAAACAAGAAAACGGCCGAATGGAGCAGGTAACTTCCACTGGATTAATAACCATATAATCTGATGTATTAAATTTAATTTGTTGAAAAGGTCTGTCAAACTTGGTTCCTTTTATGGAGTAGTTAAGTATAGCCCTAATATGTTAGCACCGGAACACAAGTCAGAACAAGGTAGCGCAGTATGTGTCATAATTATTCCCCGTTCTCAGAATAAATCTGGGGTAAAGAGATGATAGTGAACACAAGTGCTGTAACCAATCACTGATGTCCGAGTCTAAACTTTCCGGTCTCCTAATAACAAGTGCATTAACATGCTCAAAAATATCGATAATATTGTTGTTTACTTCAGAAACATTTGGTTTACAGTTGACACAAGTCTAAGTAAGTTCAGTGGCATTTTATTCAAAATATTAACTTCTCAAACAATATACAATATATGAAATATAGCTCACATTCGCCTGCTAGGATCCCTGAAGAAGGTTAATACCTGTAACGTTGACAGTTCCTTTCCTCCAGATGCTGCCTCGCCTGCTGTGTTCTTCCAGCCTCCTGTCATCTACCTTGGATTCTAGCATGTGTAGATTTTTTTTTTCTTGGCTCAACTCTTGACTGTTATGAGCAATATAGTGATGGATTTCAAACCTCATTCTTGCATGTTTATTTGTAAAACATAATATCAGTTCCTTTTTACAGCTGTAAACCTCAGGCTGCAATATTATTCAAGAATAGTCAAGGGCTATGGGGAGAGTGCAAGGAAGTGGAGTTGAAATGCTCATCAGCCATGATTTAAATGGCGGAGTGGACTTGATGGGCCGAATGGCCTTACTTCCCCTCCTATGTCTTATTGTGACTATTCCATAAGATCATAATTTGGCATGTGGATTTTGAGTCTGGCAATCGGGAAAAGAGAGCAGAGTTCAAAGTACACCGGTCATTTTGCTGAGACTGAGATTAGTACTGCACATGATGATAATGGGAACTGCAGATGCTGGAGAATCCAAGATAATAAAATGTGAGGCTGGATGAACACAGCAGGCCCAGCAGCATCTCAGGAGCACAAAAGCTGACGTTTCGGGCCTAGACCCTTCTTCAGAGAGGGGGATGGGGGGGGTCTAGGCCTGAAACGTCAGCTTTTGTGCTCCTGAGATGCTGCTGGGCCTGCTGTGTTCATCCAGCCTCACATTTTATTATCTTAGTACTGCACATGTTCCATTATCTCCCAAATTCTTGGTGTACCACAAGCTTCTTTCTTTTATTCACTTAGTGTGATCAGTCAAGTGCCATACAAATCATCGTTGAGGTCTTGACTATTTAGGGTGGGGAGTTCAAAACTAGGGAGTATATTTTTAAGGTGAGAGGAGAAAGTTTTAAAAAGGATGTGAGGAGAAACTTTGTTTGCACAATGGTTCGTGTATGGAATGAACTGCCAGAGGCAATGGTGGATGTTGGTACAGTTACAACATTTAAAAGATATTTGGATAAATACATGAATAGGAAAGGTTTCAATGAATATGGGCCAAATGCAGGCAAGTGGGGCTAGTTTAGTTTGGTAAAGTGGTCTGCATGGACCAGTTGAACCTCAGGGTTTGTTTCCATGCTGGGTGAATCTATGACTCTATTATGACTTTAACTTGGATGAGGGAATTGAATGTATGGCTGCTAAATTTGCTGATCTCACATATGTGGGTGAGAAAATATGTTGGGAAGAGGATATAAGAAAGCTGCAAAAGAATATAGATAAATTCAATGGGTAGGCAAAAGCTTGGCGAAAGGAGTAATTGTGAACTTGTCAACTTTTGGGCAGAATAGAAAAGCAATGTAATATTTAAATGGAAAGAGATTGCTATACTCAAAGACATAGTTTCTTTCACTGAGTTGATGATCCTCCAGGCATAGCTGATGTTTGTCTCAGTGTGTGGCCAACCCATACAGCACAGAGATCTAAACTACATAGCTGCTCAGGAGATATACCTGCTTCGTCTTCTCTCATAGAGCAATAGAGGTAATGTCGCCATAGTCCTTCCAGACTTATTATTACTTTTCCATTAGAGACACAGCTGGTGGATAGGTTAACCTGAAAGTCACCACATTTCTGGCAACAGGAAAAGTCGAGGAGGAGAGTCCTTCATGATAACCTAAACCAATGTGGAAATTGAATCTGTACTCAAAAACAGAAGTTGCTGGAAAAGCTCAGCAGGTCTGGCAGCATCTGTGAAGAAAAAATTGGAGTTAACGTTTCTAGTCCGGTGACCCTTCCTCAGTTCTGAGTAAGACAAAACATTAACTCTGCTTTTTTTCTTCACAGGTGCTGCCAGACCTGCTGAACTTTTCCAGCAACTTCTGTTTTCTTTCCTGATTTACAGCATCTGCAGTTTTCAGTTTTTATTGAATTCATGGTGTTGGTTTTACTCTGTATTGCAGACTAGCCATGCAGCTAACTTAAGTTGACTTTAATCCTTCCCTGGAACTCTGACCCTTGATTGCGCACGTCTGACTTTTTAAAAGCTTCCCAAATTTCTGTTCGTTTCCAATTTCGGGGATCATGCATCAGCAATCACTCCTTTTTAATCTTTGATTCTTTCTTCCCTATTCTACTTTTATTGCCTTTAGGTATTTTCTACATGTTGTAATGTATTTTACAATGTGATACTGCGCCCGAAGAGCATGAAGAAAATAATGTGAAATGTACAAGAACTGCCAGTGTGAAACCATGACATTTATGATAATTTGCCCTCAAGGGAGTTTTTTTTATTTAAAACACAACAATTCATGAAATTTCCCTGTTTTAATCAACAGTTTATGCTTTTAAGAAAAATTCGTCATACTGTCGTTGTACTGTGCAAGTAACTTGTTTTTACTTTCCGTTTTCAGAATTCAATCCGCCACAACCTTTCACTGCACAGCAGATTTATCAGGGTGCAGAATGAAGGTACAGGCAAAAGTTCATGGTGGATGATCAATCCAGATGGTGGAAAAGGTGGAAAATCTCCACGACGGCGTGCTGTTTCTATGGACAATAGCAACAAATATGTAAAAAGCAGGGGAAGAGCAGCGAAAAAAAAGGCAGCTCTGCAAGCTGCACAAGAGGTTAATGCTGAAAGCCCATCACAGCACGCAAAATGGCCTGGTAGCCCAACGTCCCGAAGTAGCGATGAATTTGACGCATGGACAGACTTTCGTTCTCGTACAAACTCAAATGCTAGTACTTTGAGTGGGCGTCTTTCCCCTATAATAGCTAATCCTGAACTAGATCATGTGCAAGATGATGATGCTGCACCATTGTCTCCCATGCTGTACTCCAGTCCATCAAGCGTTTCCCCTCCTGCAAGTAAACCATGTTCTGTTGAGCTGCCTAGGTTGACTGACATGACTGGAACTATGAACCTAAATGATGGATTGGCAGAACACCTGATGGATGATTTACTGGATAATATTAGCCTGGGTCCTACTCAGCAGTCATCACCAGGGGGCCTTGTGCAAAGGAGCTCAAGTTTTACCTATGGCTCAAAGAGTTCTAGTTTGGGCTCCACAAACAATTTCAGTAATTCCATATTTGAGCCACCTGCTTTGAATTCATTACGTCAGACTCCCATGCAAACCATTCAGGAAAACAAGCAAGCTACCTTTTCTTCCATCTCTCGTTTTGGCAGCCAAACTTTGCAAGATCTTCTTGCATCTGATTCTTTAAGTCACAGTGATGTCATGATGACCCAGACCGATCCTCTGATGTCACAGGCGAGTTCAGCAGTGTCTTTACAAAATTCACATAGAAATCTGCTTCACAATGATCCAATGATGTCATCCTTCCCCACCCAATCTAATGCAGCAAATCATAATCTGCTACATCGCCAGTCTCCACCTCAGAGTTCTGCACTTAGCGGTGATAGTGCCTTGTCAAACTCCATGAATCATGTACCTTTACCAACAGACTCGAACACAAACTCTGGTAAGCATCAGCTTCAATCATCTGCCAATCAGTCTATGCAAATAGGATTGTCCGACACATTGTCTGGCCCTCCATCATATCCTGGTAGTATGATTCTTCCTGCAATGGGTCAAGATAAGTTCCCTAGTGATCTGGACTTGGATATGTTTAATGGAAGTTTAGACTGTGATGTGGAATCCATCATTCGCAATGAACTCATGGATGCAGATGGGTTAGACTTTAACTTTGATTCTCTTATATCCGCCCAGAATGTTGTGAACCTGAATGTGGGAACCTTCACTGGTGCTAAACAAACATCGACACAGAGTTGGGTTCCAGGTTGAAATTGCCTTATAATGGCGGAAGCAGGTCAGTAAGAATATTGTTTCTGTATTGCGACATCTACATTTAATGTATAATGACATTGAGTGGTTTAATATGAATGTACTGGACCACTTTATTAAAGCATAACAAATATGAATTTAAAAATGTAAGTGTTTCTAAGACCTGAAAATTTTAAAGCTACAATTTGATTTATATCTTTTGGGGCCAAAGTTAACTGGGGTCACTATTCCAAAGTCTGATTTCCTTTTTAAATATGACACAAACTGGACTGAAAGAGTCCTAAGTTAAGACAGATGGATGCATTAAAAAGTGCGTGATAACTCTGGTTTAGAAAATAATCCTGTGACAACAATGGATGGAGCAGAGCTCTTGAATGTGACATTAATACATTGTAATTTTCTATGGTGTCTGCAAATGTTAGTTTTAATGGACCAGATTTTGCAGTTGATGGCATGCAAAGTAACAGTGCCTCCACAAATCTATAAGAATACTGTAAAGTTGTAGTGATCTTTTGTGTTATGGATGCAGCTTAAATCTGGTGCCAAGTCAAGGGAAATTTAATACATGCAAGTAGTAGTCATGTCAGTAAATAGGCTCAGCAGTCAACTAAATTTAATGACTCCTGCACCAAAGTAGAACGCTAAATGCATTGAATCCCTTTAGTTTTACCTTAAGTGAGTGAAACAAATGCATGATGATTATATTCAGGTAAAAGGTAACATAAAGATAATTTATTTTAGAAGTGTGGTTTATTAATCATATTGGAAGCGTTTGACATTCTCTGCAGGTAGTAACTTTTTGCTGGTTTAAAGTTTTTTTTTCAGTGCTTATAAAGTTGATATGGCAATCAAAAACCGAATTACATCTCTCAGTAAGATTTGTACTATTTCCAGGGGCTTTACACTGATCTTGATCAGGGGCTTTAGCAATGGAAATAACATTGACTAGCCTTTCTGTTCTTGCAATGTGTGTATTGATTTCACTGCTGGTGGGGGGTGGGGGAGCAAGACAGAGAGAGAGATGGGAGTGATGTCCTAAGCATTGCACTCTCAAGAGGCTTTGCAGAATCCATGGTGACAGCTTTTCAATTTACAGGCTATTCTGTGCATGGGTGGAGGCCAGAAATTGTCAGTTTCAGTGCAGTCATGACAAATGCTGACAATATCGCCCTCATTTCTGTTATAATGTTTTGAGAATCAAATCCAGATTTGGATCTCTATCTGTTTCACCTCTCTCTCCCACTTGCTTGTTAGCCATTGCAAGCTATTATACACTTTGCTACTGATGTGCACACAGCCTATTAAGTTGTAAGGTTTTCAGCATTGATCCAATGGTCAGAAAATGACCTCTGGCTCCAAAGATTATCGAATTACTTAGCTTTGAATGATTTGATTTGTTCTGTTAGGTGCATCAATAAATTGATTATTTTATGGAAAATGTGGCCTTTTGCAAATCTAGAATCACTACACTTCCCATGATTTATCTGATCGTTAGTTCCTTAAAAATTTGAAGTTGATGAGAATCTTCCTGGCTGAATTTGTGGTCTGCTGTTTACTTTTTTGCTTCATGTAAGATAATCCTTGTTTGGCCATAGGATTTTACAAAATTGTAATTAAATTAAAGTGTCTGTAATTACTTGTCTGTTCTGTCATCCTCTTTTGACTGCAAAATGAAATGGCATCATGTTAAATTTGTTGAGATTTAAAGTTTTCGTATATCTCGGCGATATTGTCAGGTGCTATTGAATAAAGACCTGAAATGTTCACTAAATGCCAATTTAAAAATTGAAGATTTGTGGATCTTTCGTTGATTTGCTTGTGCCATAGGATGTAGTGGTATAGCTGTTCTTAATAGGAAAACGCCTTTTGGTGGAAAAGACAAATTTTCATGTCATAAATGGTGTCTGGTATTCAAACTATTCAATTTACAAGTTAGGAATTAAAATGTTTGAAACATTTTAAGTTTCTATGTTCTAAATAATTAGTAGTGCCTTGCTTGCAAAATTAACCTGTCATCAGAATTATATGCTGAATAGCAAAGCTTGCTTTTAAAGGTCAAACTTGGCATCCTCTTTCAAATCATAGGAAGATGAATTGCTGTTTTTAATCTCCAGGGAACTCAGAAGGTCCCACAGAAATGTAGAGAACTAGTTCTTCCTATAAATGGCTCATGACATCTTTTATTTTGCATTGTGTGTGCCATCGGAGACTCCACTGACTATCCATGTTTCAAGATCAGTGTAAACAACATCAGTTTAAACAGTGTTCATGTAGTTTCTGGTGGAGCAGGCAATATATTTATTGCAGCCAAATGTTTGAAGTCATTTATACGTATTAATAATAAAATGGCAATATTTCAGTTTGTGTTGAAGCTGTTAAAGGTAATATGAAATGAATGGTTCAGTGTCTGCTTTTCCAGTTTACAGTCTTGTTTTAGAACTTAATTTTGTAAGTTTTGCCTGTTTATTTCCCTCATAATTCCCAACAGCATCTCTACTTCAGATTTTACTAACATTCCAAATTATTGATTTCTACAGACCCCTCCTAAACTACATTATATAGTCTGCCTCTTGCCAGCCCTAATCACAGAAAATAAGTTGTTGAACATCTGTTATCTTCAAGCTGACTTTCCAAATCGTGATCCTTGTGTGCTTTCTTGCAAGTTTGTTATTTTTAAAAAAAAGATGTTTTTCAGAATTGGACTTCTGACCTGCTCCTGTAGCCACAGTGTTCATGGTTTGGTCAGTGGTTGCACCCAGGATATTGATTGGGATGATGTCCAGTGATGTTCTGCAATCATCTGCAGACTTTGTTAGAGGACAAGCCGTTGATGAAGCAGCTGAAGTTTTTTGGGCCAAGGACACTGCCTTGAGCAATTCCTGCAGTGACTGGGGAGGTGGTGGCATGCAGGTATTGCTACATGACTAGCAATCCACAGACTAATGCTCTTTGACGTAGATTTGTATCTGTCCATGGAAGATATAGAAATTTGAATTCAACATTTTTTCGAAAAAATCTGAAATTTAAAATAAAAGACTTACCTAATGACAACCGTACAACCACTGTCAATTGTCATACAAACCTATCTAGTTCAGGAAATCTGTCATCCTCACCTGATCTGCCCTGCATGTAATGCCAGGCCCACAGTGACTGAGTCTGAACATTTAGCAATGGGCAATAAACACTAGCCAAGCCAGCGGTGCCCACATCCCTTCAATAATAATGGATTTTTTTTTAAAAATTGGCCTGAAACAGCAGAACTATATTCCTTTGTCCTGTGCAAAACTTCAACCAATTTGAGCTATTTTACTCTAATTCCGATTGACTTCAATTCTGCTAAGATTGCTTGATGTCACAGCCAAATACTGCCTGGATGCCAAGGGTGTCTCTGTTACCTCACTCTGGAGTTAATCTGTTTTTGTCCATATTTGCACTATGTTTAATGATGTCTGGAGCTGAGTTGCCTTGGTACTGAAATTGAACATGAGAAGACACATTATTGTGAAGCGTACGCTGATTGATAGCACAGTTGACAACTGTTTCCATCACTTTTAGTGTAGGCTATTGGGGCAATATGTGGCCAAATTGAATTTGTCTTTCTTTCATGGTTGTATACAAGATGCATTTGTGCAATTTCCCACTTTGACATGTTGGTGCCAGTGTTTGTAAAAGAAGCTTGGCTGAAGGTGCAGCTAGTTCTAGAGCACAAGTCTTTGGTAGGATCCAGATTTGTCAGGTCCTTTAACTTTGCAGGAAAGGTGCTTTCACCTGTTTTGCCACCTTGTAGAGTACATCTAGTTGACTGAAGACTGTCATTTGTGATGCTGAGGACCTAAAAGTGTTTTTGCTTTTTCTAATATCCTGATACTGTTAGCTTCTAATTTCTGATAATGAAATTATCATCATCTGTTATCATTCGGGGATAGGAAAGCTAGTCCAAGAATTAAAAAGACATGCTTCTTTGTCTGCCAGTGACTCTGAAATATTTACAAAGCCTCCATTTGGAAGCTCTTGAGCTCCAATTGGGAGTCAGCACCATAGAGACTAGTGTGTTTTAAATGCATGGTTACCCTTTAATTTCATAAGTAACTTGTCACTTTGGGGCAATTTAGTCCAGATAATCTGAGACTCACCACTGAGAGACCTTCTAACCTGGTAACTAGGTGCAGTTCTGTGCACTGAGATTTGCTGCCCTTCAAACAAGAAAAAATGTTGCAGTTCCTAGCAGCTCTGTACCTGATTCAATCTAGTCTACATATTCACTGTTCACAGTGTGGTCCATTCTACATTAGGGAAATGAAATGCAGACTAGGTGGCTGCTTTGCAGAACCCCTACATTCTATCCACTTAAAAATGACTCCAAGCTTCCAGTTGCCCGTCACTTCAACACACCATGTTCCTAGGCCAACTTTTCTGTTGCAGGCCTGCTGTAGTCTTTCAGTAAGCCTCAGCTTGAAGAACATCATCTCATTTTCTGCTTGGGGAACCTGAAGCCTCTAGGACTCAACATAGAGTTTCAACGAACTTCAGACTCTTTATGTCTTTCCATGCTTTTTATCCAAACCCCACACCCTTGTTCTGTCATGGTTGTTTTCAGCACAGCCTATCCACTCTGTCCTAATCTCTGCTTTCTTTATCATTTATTCAGTTTCTCTTCTGTCCTGGCTTACTAGTTATAATCCCTTCATTTGCCTACAGCATTTGTGTCTCGCGCTGTAGCACACATGTTCACGCTATCTGCTCACTTCTTTTTCTCTCCCCACCCCCATGGTCAAAACCTCATCTTCACCAGCCGGGAAGAGATAGAATTTATGCTGTCAGCTCCGATGAATCACCGGACATGAAACAAACTTTGCTTTCAGCCCACAGATGCTGCCAGATCTGCTGAGTTTCGCCAGCAATTCCTGTTTTGGTTTCAGATCTCCATCTGCAGTTCTTTGTTTCATTAGTGTTCCTGGTGGTGCTGAAGATGTCCAGTGCAAATGCTGTTTATTTTGAAACTGTTTACTATTTTAGAGTTTTTAGTCCTGAATAAAATGGATCCTTGATTTCACAAATAATACAACTATTAATCATGACCCATTCCTTGAATTGTTTTGAATAAACCTCTTGCATTGTGACTCAATTACTTCTTTGCTCTAGCCTAGGAATAATAGTCTTTAGTTGTATATCAATGATGGCATTTAGGTGCATTGGCCTCTGGGCTCCATCTCCTCAGCCGTAGATATTAGGTAATGTGATACAGCACAATCAGCATTCTTAAATATTGTTGTGCCTTCAAGATCATGTGGTGTGTCAATTGTCCAGTGAATCAAATCCCCTCTCTTTCAGTTCATATTCATCAAAATAACTGCCAGAGCTGTTGCCATGCTCAGAAACTACATTCAGCGCTGGTCAATTATGAAAGGTTGTAAACATTCATGGTTGTTCCATTCATGGACAGCAAACCACCAAATCTTTTCTATATTCAATAATCAGTCAGAATGAGAATCTATATATATTAATATGTTGTTACTTGACCTTCCTTTAATAGGAATTGCAGCACATAAGCTGAAAACGTTTTACATATATTGGAAGGATAACCTCCTTTTACTCATTTTTCCTTTCTCCCACTTTGGTGAGGAGGCCAAAATGGCACCACTCAACTTTCTGACACATGTAGTATTTATTCTTGTCCCACCCCTCAAATTAATTTGGCTTACTGACAGTTGGTTTCTGCTATTTTTTAAGTCTCTCAATTGTCCTTTATTAAACAAATAAAGGCAGATGACCTTCGTTACTATCCTTGAGTTCGGATGATAAGACTTGATTGTAAGTTTGATTGATCCTTCAGTTTTTCTAAATGAGTGCAATGGCCTATCTGGAAAACGTTTGGCTGCAAATGTACTTTCATTTATGGTAAACCTGGTAGTTTTTGTTTTTCTTTTGCTGGAAATGTTCAACTTCAAACTCGGTTAATTTGTAAATGTTGTTGTGATAGAAATATGAGATTTACATTGAGTGCACAAGCATCTAATCTTCACCACCCCCCCCCCCCCCCCCCGGGTTAATATGTGTTTCATTAGAAGTGGTAAGCCTGGGTTAGCTTTAGCTGAGGAGCTCCTAGGCAGTAGTTGCTATAGTCCTCAATAAAACATTACTGACAAGATATATTAAAACACAGAAAATAGAAACGGGAGTAGGCCATTTGGCCATTCGAGCCGGCTCTACTATTCGTTATGACCGTGGCTGATTATCTGACTCCTGCTTGAAATCATCCCATGTTTTGGCATTGACTATTTTCAATGGTAAGGAATTCAACAGGCTCACCACTCTCTGGGTGAAGAAGTTCCTCTTTGTGTGCTGAGAATGTGATGCCTGGTTTGTACTCTCCCATCATTGGGGACATCCTTTCTGTAGCTACACTGTCTAAACCTGATAGAATTTAGGAACAAAGTTCCTGGAAAAACTCAGCAAGTCTGGCAGCATCTGTGGAGGAGGAAAAGAAGAGCTAACGCTTCGGGTCCAGTGAGCCTTCCTCAGAACTGATGGTGGCTGGGAAAACGTCAGTATATATGCAGAAAATAGGGAGGTGGGTGGGGTAGGGCATAAACGACAGCATCGAGCTGGAAGAGAGAGAAAGACAGTTGGACAGACAAAGGAGTTGCAAATGATCAGGCTGGGAGGGTGAATAGTTGTTAATGAGGACTGTTAGTGACTAACAATAGGGGGTATTGTTGTGGCAGACTGTGGTAACAAGGCCTAGTGTGTGGGGTGGGGGCTGGGACATGGGGGAGTTTAGGCCCTAAAATTATTGAACTCAATATTAAGTCCGGAGGGCTGTAGGATCCCCAAGTGGAAAATGAGGTGTTGTTCCTCCAGCTTGCGCTGGGCTTCATTGGAACACTGTAGCAAGCCGGAGACACAGGTATTGGCCAGGGAGCAAGGTGGTGCGTTGAAGTGGCAGACAACAGGTAGGTCAGGGTCTTTTTTGCGAGCAGACCATAGATGTTCTGCAATGCGTTCACCAAGTCTGTGCTTCATTTTCCCCAATGTAAAGGAGACCACATTGTGAACAGCAAATGCAGTAGTCTAGATTTTTGGAAGGGCAGGTGAAGTGTTGCTTCACCTGGAACTTTATGTTTGGGCCCCTGGATACTGGGAAGGGAGGAAGTAAATGCGCAGGTGTTGCACCTTCGCCGGTTACAGGGGAAGGTGCTGTAGGGCTGTGGGGAGGTGTTGGGGGTGAAGGAGGTATGGACCAGGATGTCCCGGAGGGACCAGTCCTTGTGGAAGGTGGACAAGGGAGGGAGGGGAATGTGTCTGGTGGTGGCATCCTGCTTGGTCCATACCTCCTTCACCCCCAACAGGATACCATAAATAGTAGTGAGACGATGACTATATCTATTTGCATGTTTAGCAAGCAATAAATATTAGGTAAGAGGCCAGAGAGAACTCCTGCACACATCATCTAATCGTACTATGAGATCTTTTGCATAAGTCTGAGTATGAATGCAGCTGTGTTTTAATAGCTCATCCACAAGATATCTCTTAATATCCTTTAGAATTCCCAAAGTATTGTACCAAACTGTCAGTCTGTATTCAGATCCTCAAGTCTCTGGATTAATGCAAGAATGTTACTGCAAGCCTAAAGTCTCCACACAGGCTATGCACAGTTAAGTGATCTTCAAGTTACTGGGCAGGAAAATTTGAGAGGGTTATCTGTTTAAATCTGCAATACATGCCAAAGTCTCCATTACTTGCAACTAAAGTATTATGTAAATTAAACCATGAATTAATTTTTACAGTTGAGTTCATGTATATTTATATTCCTTTGTTAGCAGAATCTAAATTAGCTAAATTCAACATGGATAACACCAACTCCCTCATTATTTAGAAGAGTTTTGGATGTTTGTCATGACTTATCTGAAATATTTTAGTCATTCCAAAATTAAATTGCATATTGTCATCAGTGAATTCCTGCTGAATTGACTAAAGATGCATATGACTTTATTTTGGAGAAGCTGGAGGGTAAGAAATAAGTTTGAGCTCTTATTGACATTATTCTTTTTCTCCCTTTCCTCTAGGTTAGTGAACTGGAAACTTTTGCCAAATCTGCTGTCAAGATAATATGAATTTGATTATAGTAAATTTATTCGACAGCTGTAAATCTGACATTTCATCTGCAAAGGCGATAGTTCTTGGAATTGCATATCAATACGAAAGATGTAAACCAGAAGAATGCGAAGTCGAGTCAAAATGAATCCTGAACTGTCTGAAAAGGAAATTGTTGTAAAGTTTCCCCTGTGTCCCATGATCTTTAACCCTGTATAAATTGCTGGTTGGTACGGGTAGGTGCATACTGTAAGTTTTAGTATTTCCTGTCTGAGATCAGCATCTGCCCATGGCTCCCACTGTATAGCTATCATTGAAGTATTGATGGAATGGGATTGATGAACAGTGTCATCAAAGGTATGAATCTTGATGAGGAAATTAACACACATACTTACAGAATAAAACAAGACAAATTAGCATCATCAGAATGCCGGAAGACTGATTATACAGATGAAGGTTTTTATCCTTGTTAATCTGCTAGTCTGCAGTTGATTAACAAGTATTTTTAAGTAACTTGAAATGCATGAGCTTAATAGTATAAGTTGAAGTGTGACTTTGAGTGAACCTTTACAATTTATGGCCCTACATTGTTTGGTCTTTTATAATAGTGTCAAGGAACCCAGTTTAGTGGTTGTGTTTCAACATTACATTTAACTGGGAATAATATTGCTTGTAAATCTTTGCTTAACTTTACAGACTAATCTTTTGAATAAATCTTTATCGTGAGAGTAAAGTAGTTGGAAGAAAGAGGAGAGATTTTCATATGTTTACAAATTATCTTGTTCTGAAGCAATCTTTGCGTGAATTGAGATTTGAAACGTATTCACAAGATTGGAAAATTTGACCTATATACACATCCATCATTGTAGAGAACTTTCTAGGATGTGCATCTTTTTAAAGCAATTTTTAAAATTTTCTTTCTTACCATCGACTACAGATTTATCTGTTCTAAGGACAAATCATATCAGCAGATGACAAACTGCCTCCCTTCTGAACAGAGCCCTCATTTGGTCAACTGTAATGTAGTTTATTTTCTGTACATACATTTGCGCTCAAGTTGATTTGCATACTGCATTTCTCTATTGCATTTGTACATTTATTGAAAGTTTTGTGTATCTTTGATCATGATTTTGAACAGTTTCTATATAAATACAGACCAGCTCAGATTACATCAATTGATGCATATTTCTTCAAACTTGTGTAAGATTTTCTCTATACAAAAGGGTGATGCACATTTATATTTTATGGACAGAGACAAATCATCATTATGCATGACTATTTAGTAGGTAATTTAGATTGTCTCAGTTCATTGCATGAAATTCCAGGTTGTCACGCTCATTGATGTTAGTGCCCCTGGAGAGCTAGCAGTGAAACAAAACATGATGGAATATTGTTGTATAACTTGGCTGTCTCGTTTTAAATGGATACCAGATTTTTCATCATGCAATTAACTATTCTATTTGTAGAATGATAGCATATCAATTATGGTCACTGAATTATTTTCATCAAATGTAAATGAGTTTAAGATAGTATATTCATTCCAGCTGTTTCTGTTCAGCATTTTCACTTAAAGTTGTAATATTTAAGTAATTTCTAAATCAGTATTGGGAAATTTCTGCATAAATCAGTTTTCTTAAATTTGCATGGTAAAATAGCAATTAAACTGCTTATGTTCCTGATATACTATGTTTCGATCTTACTAAAACTGAATCAAACACTTAGTTCTCACCTAGGCTATAAAAGTTGACAAATCTCAGGCTAGCATCTCAGGATATGGAGAGAAGGTTCTGCAGGGATCTACAGTAATTCACATTCACACAATTTCTTTATGATATAAGTATAATTGTGGAAGTGACAGACCACTGAGGGTGTGAAATAAAAATACTTCCACTTTAAACCCTTGCAAAATCAAGCTAATTTTAAATGTACTTCATTGTAATCAGACCTTTTAAAACTCATGTATCCTGTTTACTGTTCTGTGCAAGATTAAATTTAATGGCCAAATTACTACTATAGCTCTGTAACATGGCTCACATCAGCTATCACCTGCCTCTTGGTTAAATATATTTGGTTTGATATACTGTCTAGGAAACTGCAACAGTTCAAGTTTCTGACTCAGGCCATACAATATTTTATTTTTATGTCCACCCTTCAGTCAATTCAGCCTGTGTATGTTATTCAGATTTTATGGTTTTTAGCATTGGTTAAAATTGTGCAGTGAATGCCCCATGTCTTGTTTTTACAATACATACTTTGGGTTGCAAGAAGCCTGTAAAACCACTTTATATTGAACAAAGGTATATAGTGTAATGAGACAGTTGAATATACTATCTTCTCCTCTTATACCCCCAAACCCAAAATAAAATGTTAGTTTTAACAGGAAAAGAATGGTTCTTTTGAACTGCAGGTTTTTAATTGCATAAATTATTCGTATGTAATGCCCTGTGTATTTCATTAATCTGTGCTCTAAGAGAAGAGTGCGCATGTAAAATAAAGCTTGATAACACTATTGAATTGGACTTGGTCCCTAATAGCAGTCATTTCATATTCACATTCAATTCATAGCTTATTCTAAATGGTAGACCATAAGAATTATTGCACGACACATTATCATTTTACATTAATCAATAGTTCCAGTTGAACACTCAGTTCGGTAAAGCTGTCCCTATTTGAATAACATGATTTTCTTTTTGATTTTTTTCATCTTTCCTGAGTCTGTGCTTCCTGTCTATACCTAATCTGTGCACTAGAGGAACTGCAACTTGTATTTTACTTGCATTGTTTGAAGAAACCTTTTCTTTTTGAATGAAGTGAAATTCCAGGTTTCTCCAAGCATTTTCTTCTTAACTTCAACCTCGTCCTGGAAGTCTGATGAATTTGTTCCTGCACTCTTTCAAATGGTTCAAATGACTTTCTCTAAGGGGTTACTCAGAATTCCCACAAACAGTTCTTGTGTAAATGTTTCATAATGTGTAAATATGATAGATTAGAAAGGATTTGCAAGAAGAAAAATGCCTCAAATATTCTTTGTCTGTAAGCTCCAAGAATTCTTAACCCAGCCTGTAAAATATATTCTAGAATGACTTGTAGGATCTAGCTTTGTAAAACGTTTTTGTAACTTAAAAGATCAAAAAAGAAAAGCCTTAATTCGAACAAAATTACAAAACATTGCACGCGTTAGGAAATCATAGCTCATATTTACATATAGTGAGAAATTGTTCCAAATTTTATAACTGAGTTTCATAGAACATAGAACATTACAGCACAGTACAGGCCCTTTGGCCCTCGATGTTGTGCCGACCTGTCATACCGATCTCAAGCCCATCTAACCTACACTATTCCATGTACGTCCATATGCTTATCCAATGACAACTTAAATGTACCTAAAGTTGGCGAATCTACTACTGTTGCAGGCAAAGCGTTCCATTCCCTTACTACTCTCTGCGTAAAGAAACTATCTCTGACATCTGTCCTATATCTTTCACCCCTCAATTTAAAGCTATGCCCCCTTGTGCTCGCCATCACCACCCTAGGAAAAAGGCTCTCCCTGTCCACCCTATCTAACCCTCTGATTATTTTATATGTTTCAATCAAGTCACCTCTCAACTTCCCTTCTCTCTAATGAAAACAGCCTCAAGTCCCTCAGCCTTTCCTCATAAGACCTTCCCTCCATACCAGGCAACATCCTAGTAAATCTCCTCTGCACCCTTTCCAAAGCTTCCACATCCTTCTTATAATGCGGTGACCAGAACTGTACGCAATACTCCAAGTGCGGCCACACCAGAGTTTTGTACAGCTGCCTCTTCGTTCCGGAACTCGATCCCTCTATTAATAAAAGCTAAAACATTGTATGCCTTCTTTACAGCCCTGTCAACCTGGGTGACAACTTTCAAGGATCTGTGTACATGGACACCAAGATCTCTCTGCTCATCTACACTACCAAGAATCTTACCATTAGCCCAGTACTTTGCCTTCCGGTTACTCCTACCAAAGTGCATCACCTCACACTTGTCTGCATTAAACTCCATTTGCCACCTCTCAGCCCAGCTCTGCAGCTTATCTATGTCTCTCAGCAACCTACAGCATCCTTCGTCACTATCCACAACTCCATCAACCTTAGTGTTGTCTGCAAACTTACTAACCCATCCTTCTACGCCCTCGTCCAGATCATTTATAAAAATGACAAACAGCAGTGGACCCAACACCCCCAACCCTTGCGGTACACCACTAGTAACTGGTCTCCAGGATGAACATTTCCCATCAACTACCACCCTCTGTCCTCTTTCAGCAAGCCAATTTCCGATCCAAACTGCTATATCTCCCACAATTCCATTCCTCTGCATTTTGTACAATAGCCTACTGTGGGGAACCTTATCGAACGCCTTGCTGAAATCCATATACACCACATCAACCGATTTACTGTCATCTACCTGTTTGGTCACCTCAAAGAACTCAAGGTTTGTGAGGCAAGACCTTCCCTTCACAAAACCGTGCTGACTATCCCTAATCAATTTATTCTTTTCTAGATGATTATAAATCCTATCCCTTTATAACCATTTCAAACACTTGACCAACAACTGAGGTAAGGTTCACTGGTCTGTAATTACCAGGGTTGTCTCTACTCCCCTTCTTGAACAGGGGAACCACATTTGCTGTCCTCCAGTCATCTGGCACTATTTCTGTAGACAATGACGAGTTAAAGATCAATGCCAAAGGCTCGGCAATCTCCTCCCTGGCTTCCCAGAGGATCCTAGAATAAATCCCATCCTGCCCAGGAGACTTATCTATCTTCACCCTCTGTAGGATTTCTAATACCTCTTCCTTGTTTCATACTTGAGTCTCATTGATTCCATGAAGGAATCTAGTGTTGGGTTGTGAAACTGTAATTTTTATTTTTTTAAAATATTTTAAGGACTCCTACATCATGAACGCTCAACATGTAAGGTTATGAGGCATCATTATCCCTGTACTACCAATTGCCAAGAAAATCTCCATCAGTGAGAAACTGCTGTTTAGTTATGAGGACCTGAGGTTTGTGATTAGAAAATAAGAATTATTCATTTTTTCAGAATTTTAATAGGATTCAAATGTCAAAAGTGTTTATGAAGACAAGAGCTGAAAAGGTTGCTTTGATTTGGACAGCCTTGACTGAAGGATAATGTCCACAAGAGAATGAACAACATTCCAGTCATTTGCTAGTACCCAGCCAAAGTAAGGCAATCCTAAGGCATTTTGGGGAAGGCTTATGTCCTTTGATAAGAAAAGCCTGAAAATTTATAATGTAGCTATTTGGATTTATAACATGATTCATGACATTGTTTCATTGTTGACATCAGTTGCCTGAACATTTTTGCTGCTAAAGGTTAATGACTCAGCATCTCAGCATCAGAATTTTTAAGTCTGACAAAGCAAAAAAAGCTTGTCTTTATTAAGAGCTAATGCTGCTCTTCCTATCAAATTACTGAACATTAACTTAAAGATAATCTGTGCATAGTTGTTGAAGTCATTCTTGGTTACTTTAATTTGAAAAAACAGATCTGGCATGGCAGGGTAAGTCTAATTTATTAGCGATGAATAGGTTGCCTTGATAAGTTGGTCAGCATTATCCAAGGACTACTGCAGTTATTTTAACACCCTTAAATGGTCTTAGGAATTTCAGGATATTGAACCAGCAATGACAGACAAATCAGTGTGCTGGAAGACAAAGGTTTGGCAATATCTGTGAAGAGAAAATCATAGTAAATATTTTGAGTCCAAAGACCCTTCATCGGAAACATGATAAACTCTGATTTAGCTCCATGTCAGAATGGTGTCTGATTTGAATGTGTTGGTATTCTCATGGCTTTGCTGCTATTATGGTAATATAGATTGCTGGAGAGAGTGGTGAAATCGAATGAGCCCTGAATACCTGCACAGTAATCTTTAGATTTTGAATGCTCTCAACCCCAAGTCTAGAATGGGGTACCACATTGAATCTTGTAAAGTATCACCCCTCCATTTGCAAACTCTTGCAAAGATCCTGACTTATAGCATCTGCAGTCCTTTTGGTTTTTATTTAATTTTCTAATCAATTGCATTTCACAAAAGTAAATAAGAATCCTGGCAATAGTACGTTGTCGATTAAAGTGATAACAAAATCTTCTCCTGATCAGCAACTGTAAGACACAAATGTTACTCAGGACTCCTCAGCCCAAACCTGCATGTGGGTAGAGTTTAGGTTAGCTGTTTGCTGAATGTGGAATCCTTCATTTTCAAAAGGAATTGTTTTAAAACTAAACACTGGAATTGTCGTGGACATTCTGCACTCCCTGCCTTTGTCAGAGGGAAGGTAATTTGAAGCATGAGAAGGGGATAAGTAATTAAACCCCTTAAAACTGCTGAAATGCTCCTGCATTTAATTAAATCTTGGTTTATCTGTATTTAACTCTATTTAACTGTCTCAAGATACCCTGAAAGCCTCAATTGTTCCAGCATCTACAGGCCGCCTTTTTTGAGTGGAGAGATCCAGATTTGTCTACCTTTTTGGGAAAAATGCTTTCCCATTACACCCCAAAAATTACATCCCTTGTTCAAAAATTAATATTTTAACTTCTCACTGACATTATCTCTCTGTCCTTCAGGGAGCTGGAGGGAATGCAAAGTATTGAAGTACAGAATGGTTTCTTGAATCACAGCGGTGATGTCTTGCATCTGTGATAATGGGACTTCAACTTCATTCTCTGTATCATTCTTTAATTATTTTCAGTCTGTTCGTCATTAACTTTTCAGACCAACCTATGTAGACAATTGGTTTATGGGAAAACTCAACATGTTGGCAGGTGCCAAATACAATAGACAAGTAATTAAAATTCATAACCCTAGTTATTGACAATCATTAAAATAAAACTGAAGTATAAAACAAAAGGTTTACACAATTATGAATATTTTGATGTACAAACACTATGTTAAAATACAGATCCCCTTCATTTACAAAATAAAAGTAGGGTGTACTGCCTTATTATCAGGTTGAGTTCATAAATTCTTATACATTTACATACTATATTATCAAATGATACTCAAAGGTGGTTTATTCTCATCATTTAAAGCCATTGCATTGTTTGCTTTCCTACGTTAAGCTTCTGCTAAAGGACCAGATTAAGAAAACGTTTAATTAAATAAAGATCAAGCATGATGTTTGCATATGTGAAATCTTTTGCTCTTACTCCTTTCCTCTCTTGTTTTAACTGGTCCTCAACTTCGATTTTCTTGCACAGCACTCATAGTTGCTAAGGTTTGAAACAGTTTAGGAAAGACCTGGAGAATTTTTTTTCATGGGTATCGCACGCTGGCCAGCATTTATTGTCCACCCCTAGTTGCCCTTCAGAAAGTGGTGGTGAGCAGCCTTCTTGAGCTGCTGCTGTCTTCGTGCTTTAGGTTGATCCTTAGGAAGGGAGTTCCAGGATTTTTTTGACCCAGTGACAATGAAGATACTGTGATGTATTTCCAAGCTAGGATGATGAGTAACTTGGATTGCAGTTGGTGGTGACGTATCTGCTTCCCTTGACCTTCTAAATGGAAGTGGTCATAGGTTTGAAAGGTGCTCTCTAAGGATCATTGAATTTCTTCAATGCATCTTGTAAATAGCAGCAGTGTGTGCTGTTGAGTGTCAGTGGTGGATGGACTGGATGTTTGTGGATGTGCTGTCAGTTTTTCCTGGATGATGTCAAGTTTCTTGAATGCTGTTGGAGCTGCAGTAATCCAGGCAAATGGGGAGAATTCCATCATGTTCCTGACTTGTGCTTTGTAGATGATGGATAAGTTTTACGGACTCGTGAGCTGGATCCCAAACTAGGCATCGCTGAGTGGGTGCTGCTTTATAGCATTGCTGTTGACACTTCCCATCGTTTTACTGATGATCTAGAGTAGACTGGGCAGTAACTGGCAGGGTTGAATTTGTCCTGCTTTTTTTGTGTACAGGACATATCTGGCAACCTTCCATATTGTCAAGTAGATGCCAGTATTATAACTGTATTGGAACAGCTTAGCTAGGGGAATGGCAAGTCTGGAGCTCAAGTCTTCAGTACTGTTGCTAACAATGACTGAATATTGTCAGGGCTCATAGCCTGTGGAGTATCTGATGTCCCCAGATATTTCTTGGTATCACCGTTGAGTGAATCGAATTGATTGAAGACTGGCATCTGTGATGCTGGGAACCACTATAGGAGGCAGTGATAATCATCCATGTGGCACTTCTGGTTTCTCCCATTGTCCTCTAGATGGCAATGATCATGGATTTCAAAGGTGCTATCTAGACAGCCTTAGTGAATTTCTGTAGTGTATACAGCAGCTATCTGCTGATGTTGGTGTGTGAAAGAGTGAATGTTTGTAGATGTGCCAATAAAGATGGCAGTTTTGTCCTGGATGGTGTCAAGCTCCTCAAGTGGTACTGGAGCTGCAGTCAATTAGGCAAAGTGGGGAATACGCCATCAGAAACCTGACTTGTGTCCGTGAGGTGGTGGACAGGCTTTGCAGAGTTAGGAAGTGAGGTACTTGCCGTATTCTTAGCCTCTGACCTGCTATTGAAGTCACTGTTCAATTTTGGTCAATGATAACCTTAAGGATGTTGATAGTTGGCGGAGTTCAGTGATGGTTACACCATTGAACATCAAGAGATGATAGTTAGATTCTGTTATTGGAGATGATCATTGGTGCAGATTTTACTTGCCACTTTTCAGCCCGAGCTTGGCTATTGTCCAGATCTTGCAGCATTTGATCATGGACGGTTTCAGTCTCTGAGAATCCATGAATAGTGCCTAACATTGTGTACTTATTGGCAAACATTCCCATTTTTTGTCCTTGTGATGGAGGGAAGGCCGTTGAAGCAGCTGAAGATGGTTGAGCCTAGAACACTACCTTGAAGATCTCCTGCAGAGATGTCCTGGAGCTGAGGTGACTTGACCTCCAAAAATCACGATGCCAATGGAATAACATGTTATTTCCAGTTATTTGGTTTGGCTCCAGCACCAGCTTGTTTAATTTTTTTGCAATTATCTGTCAAGCTCAATTAATCAGTTTATAGGTCATCCTTTCAATTGTGATTCAGCTGTTGACACTTTTACTCACATGTCTGACAGTCTTGATCACCTGCAGTGACTTCTTACTTGGCCTGTCAAAATTCCACTCAGACCATTTGTATGATCTTTTGATCTCTGAATGTAAATTCTGTGCCCATGTGCCTCTCGTTACTTCATCTGATGAAGGGGAAGCACTTTGAAAGCTTGTGATTCCAAATAAACCAGTTGTCTCCAACCTGTCATCGTGTGACAACTGACCATGCCCAGCAATCATGACCATCTTCCTTTGTGTTAAATATGACTCCAAGCAGTGGCGAATTTTCTCCTTGATTTCTATTAATTCCAGTTTTGCTAGGACTCTTTCTCACCTTGTCAAATCTAGCGTTCGTTTCAAGGGCTGTTGCTCTCTCTTCACGTAGGTCGCATTAGCAAAGAAAGCAAATGTGCTTAGCTCGAAGTGATTTTGCAAATGTTGAACTAAGTCTTAGATTTTTCAGGTCAGACTGAGCCCAGTAGGTTTCCATTATGAAATCTGATCTCTCAAATATAGCACTGGAAAATCTTGCAAAATTGGATACACTGTGCATGGGCTGTTGTAAATTAAACAAGAGTATGATAGATTCATCTACATTTAAATTGCTTTATAAACAGATCCTGTGAACAAGATTTTGCTATAGAATGGTTTTGGCTAATGGCCCCTGTGAATGCTGAGCAAGTGCAGTCTCCTCATTTTGTTAGACTGGTGCCCCTATTAATAACAGATATTACTTCCTTCATACAAAGCAGAGCTTACCCATTTGGGAAAGTGATCATGCTCTCTGGCTTGGATGTCAAAGCCAAAGGCAAGTTGCATAAGATTTGCTGAAGAGATCACTTTAGTTTTGGCTGGGAAAATGAAAAGCAATCAAGGCTGTTTGCTTGTTCCATTTAAGAGCAGGACTGGGCCGTATGCCCCCTCACGTTTGCTCCATCATTCAATCCTAATCTCATTGAATAAATAGTGGTGATGAAACAGGGACAGGTGTAGGCAATGAAGCTCTTTAGTCTGTTTTGCCTCTCAAAAGGATGCTCTTGTGATGCCGTGGTAGTATCCCGACCTCTAAGCCAGGAGGCCCGGGTTCAAGTCCCACCGTTCCAGAGGTGTGTGAAGACATTTCTGAACTGGTTGATTAGAAACTCTGCTCTGCCTTCACTGAGATGATTCCTCTGTCTCACAATCTATCATCAGGTCAGTTGTTAATTGTAAATCCTTCAATTATGTCAAAAACCTAATTACTACCATTTGCCCATTGAAGTGGTCTGTGACTTCACTCCTGTGATTCTGGCTTGAATTTATTTTGCTATGTCTGATCCTAGAACCTGCAACCAAGAGGTTTCTTTTTCCTTTTTCAAACTTCACCTCCCCACTCCATCCCACCACCATCTTGCGCCTCCAAGAGATTCTTTCAATAGATTGCAGCGAGGTAGCTACTCTGCAACTTCAAAACTCTGAGCCGGACTCAGGTTGTCTATAAATGATTTAGCACCAGGTTCCCCATGGACATGCTGTGTGTTTACAGCAGAGAGATGTGCCCATGCAGCCAAACTCTATTTTGTTTAAATACATTTATGGGATGCAGGGCGTCACTAGCTGGACAACATTTATTACCTGTCCTATGTTGCCCTTGAGAAGGTGGTGGTGAGCTGCCTTCATGAACTACTGCAGTCCACCTGGGTTGACCTACGATGCCATTAGGAGAGAATTCCAGGATTCTGACCCAGCAACAGTGAAGAAATTGTGATATATTTTCAAGTCAGATTGATGAGTTGTTTGGAGGGCAACTTGAAGGTGGTGGTGTTCCCATGTATCTCCTGCTCTGAAGTCAGCAGCACCAACCAGAATCAGCTGTCCCAGGCCAACCAGTAATCTGCAGTTCTAGGATATTACTATGTTTAGGCGGAATTCTGACTTCGAGGCATTCAGTCATCATCACACAAATAGTAGCTTCACACCATTGGCTCGTCAGCCAAGCACTTACACCAAATGTCTGTGAAAACAAGAACTGCAGATGCTGGAGTTAGAGTCAATACATGTGGAGCTGGAGGAACACAGCAGGTCAGGCAGCATAAGAGGAGCAGGAAAGTCGATGTTTCAGGTTTACACCTTTCATCAGGATTATTGAAGGGCTTTAACCTGAAACGTCGACTTTCCTGCTTCTCTGATGCTGCCTGCCCTGCCACACCAAATATTTGAACCTGCAATTTGTCTTGTACTAAGCAGGATAACTATTGCATCAACACATCAGTAGGGTAAAATTAACTTGTCTCACGAAGGTCAGTCTTTTTGGACTGTTATACTTTAATCAGTAGAGAGACGCTCACAATCATGTTACAAACAGAGGTTGAGGATCTTTTTCCTGTGACAGCTAAGTACTGAGCCACCATGCTGCCTATTTAGAAAGGCTTTATTTTTGTAGTAGTGGTTATACTTAGATTTTACTGAGGAAATCCTGGATTAAGCGAAAGTCAGTATCATTAAAATGTATTTAATACTCATAATACAACATGGAATAAAGTTAATGTAAAGGAATAGTTTTAAGCCATGACAGCACCCCTCACTTGAGTGGAATTTGTGACCTATAAAATGAGAGAAGTCATGAACCCTACCAGTGACCTATACAATCACGTGTAGGAATTGCTGGCAGTTGCAGGAACGTGAGCTCTTGAATTTCAAAAATCAAGACAGTGGTTGGAGTCAGTGTGGCACATCGGTGAGACTAAGAACTATATGGAAAGGACATTCAGAGAGATAGTAAAACTGCAGCTTAAAAGCCTGGGGCCAGAAAAGGACTTTGTGACTTTCAGGCAGTCCCAAAAAAAAAATAGATTTGACAGCAACAGCCTAGATTGCTCATGCACTATTTTGGAAGCAGGTGAGTATACTGGTCCTCAAGACAGTGCAGTTATAGCCAACTATGACACAATAAAGAGTTTGGGTATACAAAAAAGGGATAAAGAAGAAAGAAGCAATAGTAATAGGGGATTCATTAGTTACGGGAAAAGACAGGCCTCTGGATGACAGACTGGTGTGTTGTCTCTCTGGTATCAGCTTCAAGAATATTACAGAGCAGCTGTTGGATATACCTTTTGAGGAAGAATGAACAGCCAGAAGTCATGATCCAAATGGGTACAAATGACCTGGGTAGGAAGGGGGAATGTGGTCCTGCAATCAGAATTTGGGAGTAGTCGAAAATTAGCCAACAGAATCTCAAATATCGTAATCTCCAGATTGCCCCTAGAGACACGTGCAAGTGAGTATGAAAATAGAAGTATTAAGGAGGGATAAGAGAGCTTTAGATTTCTGGGGCACAGGGAAAGATGGCACCTGCACAAGCCAGATGGGTTTCACCTGAACGGCCACAGAGCTGGGCTGAGTTACTTGTGTGGCATTTTGCTGATGCTGTGGGGAGGGAAAGCAGGGGTGTTGAAATGAAGATAATATCAGAGGAATATGAGGAAGCATAAAACACATAATGTAGCACTAATGTTTAAGAATAAAAAATAAATGTGAAGTTACAGTTAGGGAGAAAGAAATGTGGTGTAAAACAGGTTTAGTGTGCATGTGAGTGAAAACATGGAGTATAATAAACAAGTTGGGGAGTTAAAGCAGCAAATTGTCATGTGGAATTTTGATGTGGTGACAAGAGACCTGGTTCAGGGATGGGCAAGTCTTGATGTTAAATATTCCTGCAGGGTGTTCAGAAACATAGGAAAGGAGGGATGGCAGTAGTGGTTAGGGAAAGCATTTCGAAGTAAAAGAAAGAGGACAGAATCAAACTTGATAAAGCGAAGGAACAGAGGATGCAATTACATTGCTTGGTGGAGTTTCCAGACAAACTACTGGGAAGGATCTAAAAGATTAAGTCTACAGAGAAATGACAAAGGTGTCCAATATTATTGTGTGGGTATAACATGGGACTTTAGCTACCTTAATATAGACTAGGACAATAGTAGTATTAAGGGAGTAGAGGGGAAAACATTCCTGGAGTGTGCTCAGGTAAATTTTATCACAACAAGGTATCCAGTCCAATTAGAAAGGATTCAATGTTGGACCTGGTTCTTGGAAATTGGGCTAAGTAGGTCATGTTAATAGTGGGACATTTAGGAGATAACAGTCTTTCAATCATCAAGATATCATTTAGGATAGTGTTAGAAAAGGACAATAGGTAATCCTGAGTATGAGTAATTTACTGGAGTGTGTGAAACAACTTCAATGGGGCAAGAATTGACTTGAGCTAGATAGACTAGATTGAAAGAAAAAATACGGCTGATCAATGAGCTACCTCGAAAGAGAAGATGATTCAGCTGCTGAGATAGTAGGAACTGCCAATGCTGGAGAATCTGAGATAACAAGGTGTAGAGCTGGATGAATGCAGCAGGCCGAGCAGCATCGGAGAAGCAGGAAAGCTGACGTTTCAGGTCGAGACCCTTCTTCAAAAATCGACCTGAAACGTCAGCTTTCCTGCTCCTCTGATGCTGCTTGGCCTGCTGCGTTTATCCAGCTCTACATCTTGTTAGCTTGACAGCAGCTGAATCATAGATATCTTCCATGAAGGGGAAAGTAAGCAATTCCAGAGTTCTCTGGATGAAAAAAGTTACTAGCAATTCAAAGATAAACAGGAGTGCTTATGACAACATGTGAGGTGGAAAATATGATTGCGAACCAAGTGGAATACAGAAACTTCAGAACAGGAATCAAAAAAAGCTCATGCAAGAAGCAAAGAAGAATTATGAGAAAACACTAGTGGCCCTCCTAAAGAATCTTCGATAACTCTCGAGTAAAAGTGTGGGTTAGGAACCAAAAAAAGAGGATTTACACGTCAAGGCGCAAGAGCCATGTCTGGGGTATAAAATGAATATTTTGCACTTGTCTTCACACAGGAGGTAGATCCTACCCAGAAATTCTTTCACAGGTTAAGCATGTTGCTAGCTAGGCCATCGTTCATTGCCCATTGCCCATTGCCCATTACTTAATTGCCCAGAGAGCAGTTAAGAATCAACCACATTGTTAATGGTCTGGAGACACATGTAGACTACACCAGGTAAGGGTAGCAGTTTCCTTCCAAAAGGTCATTGGTGAACCAGATGGGGTTTTCTGACAATCAACAATGGATTTATGGTCGTCATTGAACTCTTAATTCCAGATTTTTAATGGATTAAAATTAAAAAAATTCAAACTCTGGTCCTTTGAACATTACCTGGCTCTCTGAATTAATAGTGCAGTGATAATATCACTAGACCATTGCTTCCCCCAAACAGTGACTGAAGGGGAAGGTCTTTCACTAGGAAGATTTCAAAAACAAAAAGAAGGAACTGTTGGATAGGCTATTAGTGCTTGAAGTTGACAAGGATGTAAAGCATTCAAGGATATTGAAGGAAATAAGAGTGAAAGTTACACGAGTACTGATCTTTAAGCTTTCAGTCTTCCCTCAACTCATGACTGAAGAATTGCTCACGTTATGCTTGCATTCGGAAAAAAAGGTTATAATGATAACAATTAAAAACCAATCATTTTGGCATTCAGTGGAGGGAAACTATCCTGAAACAATTATTTAGAATAGAATTATAGTCACAAGGAAAATGTTGGGTTGATTAAGATGAGTCAGCTTGGATTTCTTTGGGGGAAATAGTTTGACTAACTTGCAGGAACTAGTGGGCTGTTGATGGACCTTTGAAAGGCATTTAATACAATGCCACACAACACACTTGGTAAAAGTTATACCCTATGGAATAAAAGGGACAGTAGTAATATGGATAAGTAATAAAAAACAGTAATGATCAATAGATATTTTTGTGAGCTGGGGGAAGGGTGTAGTGCAGTTCTTCAGCAGTTTGTATTGGCACCCTTGCGTTTCCTGATGCATATTAAGGAATTGGATCTTGTTGTGCAGGCGACACTTTCCAAATTTGTGGATGATATAAAACTTGGAAACATTGTGAACTGTGAGGAATAGTTTAGAACTCCAGAAGTACTTACTCAAGTTGGTGGAGAGGGTAAATATCAATGCTGAGAAGCATGAGGTGATGCATTTTGGCAGAATGAACATGCGCAGACCAGAAAATTGTGGGCCAGTACTCAGGGTTTGCAAGAGCAGAGACTATCTTGAGTATATATGTATTACTGAAGATTTCAGGCCAGGTGGCAAGAGCAGCCAATAAAGCATTTGAGTATCCTGTACTACTTTAATAGAGGCATAGAATACAACAGCTAGAAGATCTGTGCTGAATTTATACAAGGCACTTGTTAGACCTCAACTGGAGTATTGTGTGCAGTTCTGGACACCACGCTATAGAAATTACGTGAATGTATTGGAGAGAGTGCAGAGATGAAATTTACAAAACTGGTTCTAGGGTTATAAAATTTCAGTTATGATGAGAGGTTGGGATTTTTCTTGAAGAGAAGCTGGCTAAGAGGAGATCTCAGAATAAGTTTTCAAAATTGAGAGATCTGTATAGAATCAATGGAGAGAAACTGGTTCTTATGTAAATGGATAGAGAAGAAGGCACAGATTTAAAGTTATTTACAAACCAAGCAAATGTCCTGTGAGAAAAATGGCAAATGTGACAAACAGACTACGTTTGCAATGCAATGCCTGAAATTGTGGTCAAGAGCAGATACACTTGAGGCCTTCTGTAGGGGATTAGATTATTACTATTCAAATAATGTATAAGTTTACAGGGAAAAAGACAGCAGAATGATTTCATGTCAATGTTCGTTGAATAGCTGGTGCAGATATGGTGGGCTAAAAGGCCTCCTGTACTGTCACACCTGTGTGATTCTTTGAAATTGGTAGATAGTGCCAATAAACTGGGCTGCTTTGTACTGGATAATATCAAGTATGTTGTGTTGATGGAGCCACATTCGCCCAATAAGTGGGGAGTATTTTATCGCACTCTTTGTGTCTTGTAGGTTTTTGAGAGGCAGGATAAGGAATCGCTGGTCTCAGAATTCCCAGTCTCTGACCAGTTCTTGTTGCTGATCCAGAATTTCAAAATGCTTACTGTGATGAAAACATTTGACTAAAACAAATTCTTTTCTGCCATTCCCTGGCTTTCCTGCAGCCATGCAAATTCTTCCTTTCCAGATATTCCCTCTTGAATGCCTTGATTGAACCCACCTCCATATTAATCCCAATTCTCAATCCATAAAAAGTTTTAACTGCTGTCTCCATTGCTTCTTTTGCTAGTAAGCTCAAATCCATGATCTCTTATTCTCTTGGGTACTTCAATTTCCGGTCAATGGTAACCCGCAGGATATTTATGGTGGCAGATTCAGTGATGGTATGCTGTTGAATGCCAAGTGGGGATGAACATTTTCTTATTGGAGATGATCATTCTTTGGCACTTGAGTTGAAAATACACATGTTAAGTGGCAAAGTAATGAATGTTCTTGGATTTACCCACTTAGTGACCTTTTTGACAGTTGTGCAAGTATTTAATTAATTCAAGTACACACATTAGCATGGCAATAAGACTTTGAATATAAACAAAGATAACATGGTGTGAAGCTGGATGAACACAGCAGGCCAACCAGCATCAGAGGAGCGGGAAAGTTTGACCTTTCGAGTCAGGACCCTTCTTCTGAAGAAGGGTCCCAACCTGAAACGTCAAACTTTCCCACTCCTCTAATGCTGCTTGGCCTGCTGTGATGATCCAGCTTCACACTGTGTTATCTCAGATTCTCCAGCATCAGCAGTTCCTATTATCTCTTGAATATAAACAATGTGATTTTATTGGATGTGGCTTTCTATCACATAATGAAATGAAGGGGACTCGTAAACAAATAGGAGAGGAAGCTGATAATTATCTCAGCAAAGCCAATTTTTTATTTAACACATTATCCTGCATGCACGTTGCAACCCTCCAGCCCTCCCCCCTTATTTCCCACCCAGCTCTGACTGCTAAATTGTCAATATTATGAAATCACAGCAGCCTAGCCACCTGGTTTCATCGTTCAACAAGGCTCAAGCTCCTACAAGCAGTGACACAGGCTCTCTGCCTTAAGATTCTGTAAATTGAGAAGAAGTAATGTCTTCAGTTTCAGATTCATAAAATTGCTAATAATCCTTCTTGAGAATAAGAAGAGAGTGAGTTGAAAAATAAATCCTGAGGAGCACTTGGGAAATGCGGTTGCTTTTAAAGATGCGCTTCTGTCTATAATGTCTAATGCTGATTAATACCATTCCAGTTCTTCATCCAGACACATGGAACGTTCACGGGGACCAGATTTGCTCCCCAGTATGCCAACAGTTTCATGCACAGGTTCGAACAAGACTTGTTTGCTGGACAGAACCTCCGACCAGTGCAATACACCAGGTACATTGACAACATTTTTTTTCCTTAGGTCTAATGACGAGGAATCACTGAAACAGCTAGGTAGGGATTTCAACAAGTTTCATCCCACCTTTAGACTTACCATGGAATTTAGAATCAGTCTCATTCTCGGGCACACACATCTCTATCAGGGATGGACACTTCAGTACCTCACTCTATCGCAAGCCCACAGATAACCTAGTGATGCTGTACTTCTCTAGCTTCCAACTGAAACATATTAAAACAGTCATCCCCTATGGACAAGCCCTATGCATACACAGAAACTGCTTGGATAAGGAGGAACAAGATGGACACCTGAAGCTGTTGGAGAACGCCCTCATGGGAACAGGATACAATCCTCAAATCATTAATCACCGATTCCAACGTACCACAGTGAAAAATCATCATGATGTCCTCAGAAGACAGACACGGGTGTGTCCTTTGTCATCCAGTACTTTCTTGGAGCAGAGAAACTATGCCATATTCTTTGTAGCCTTCAACACATTATCAATGACAATTTGCACTTTGCCAAGATCTTCCCCACGTCTCCACTTCTTGCCTTCAAACAACAGTCAAATCTTAAACAGACCATTGTCCACTGCAAACTACCCAGCCTTCAGTACAGCATTGACCACAACACAACCCTGTCATGGCAACTTCTACAAGATATATGAGATTATCAATGGATTCCACCATCACCACCCACCACATGCATGGCAGATACTCATGTGATTCAACCAACATTTTCTATGTCACATGCTGCAGGCAAGGATGCCCTGAGGCATGAGACATTGGCGAAACCATGCGAATGCTATGACAATGGATGAATGGACACTGCACAACAATCGCCAGACAGGAATGTTCCGTCCCAGTGGGTCACACTTCAGTGGTCAAGGACATTCAGCTTCAGATCTTTGGGTAAACGTAGTCCAGTGTGGACTTTGGGATACACAACTATGCAAGGTCGCTGAGCAGAGTCTGATAGCCAAGTTTGGTACCCATGAGGACGACCTTAATCAGGATCTTGGGTTCATGTCACACTACAAGTGACCCCACCACACTACTCTCTCTCACTGTCTCTTCTCCCCCACCCCCCTGCCCCCCACCACTCACTCTCTCACACACACACACACTCATTCTCTTCCTCATCGTTCACTCTCTCACACACACCCCCACATGTGAATCTATCGGGTGAATTTGTATTTGCAGATAGATTTTGTTTTGTTCAAAGAGCCCACATTTTGTAGACAGTCAGTTAATGTGGCATTTTATAAATTCCTACTTTAGAAATAAAACCAGTCTGACTCCAAACTAAAACACATACAGAATCTAAACAAGGTCTCACACCTAGTATGCATTCTCTAGTATGATAAAACCTTTAGTTCTCTCAGGCACTGTGACTAAAAAAGGAATTTGGGGATTTACATATACAATTAAAACCTTCTAACTGATTAAAGATTTAACTGCATCTTAGGTTTGTTTAATACATCTTTATCAGTGGTGTGAACCTTTGATCCTTTACTTATAAATTCTGTGTCTGATACTACCTCTGTCACTAACACCTGAAGAAAGACTGAGGCTCGGAAAGCCTGTGTTTTCAAATAAACCTTTTGACAATAACCTGGTATCAGAGATAATGGGAACTGCAGACACTGGAGAATCCGAGATAACAAAGTGTAGAGCTGGATAAACACAGCAAGCCAAACAGCATTTTACGAGCACAAAAGCTGACGTTTTGGGAAGGGTCTAGGCCTGAAACGTCAGCTTTTGTGCTCCTAAGATGCTGCTTGGCCTGCTGTGTTCATCCAGCTCTACACTTTGTTATCTTGGACAATAACCTGGGGTTGTGTGATTTCTGACATTATCCATGTAACACTCTACAATAAATAACATCAAAGCTCCTTTTAAAATGTCATTTTAAATGCCTTTAACTTGCATTTGAAAATTTCTCAAATTTATGCAGCATATAATACAGATATAATGGGATAATTGCATTCAAAATCTAGTGGGTTATCTGAGAATTTTCAGCTAAAAATAGGACATTTCCTTACTTAAAAAATAACAATTCATTAGTCAGTGCTCCAATGATCAGATTTGCAGTAAATTTTGTTATGAATTACAAGCTAATTTCCTGGCAATTCTAATGGATTCGAACCATAGATTTATTCCAGCAATATTTTCATCAAATTTTCTTCCAAAACAAATTTATTGCTACTTTGACTCAATGAGTCAATCATGCCAATTTCTATGGAACAATATTATGCAAAATCAGAGTTAAATGCAATCTATTCATGTTGTATGAAGGAATGGTACAAAGATTTTCCCTCTACCTTGACTGCATATTTTAATTTCTCACTATCAGATTAAGTATATTAGAACTTAATTGCTAGTTAGTTGATTCTCTGTTATAAACCCATCATTAGTACATTGGAAACTCCCATCAGGACCTTTGTTGAGGATTTGGGAGGTGCTGACTAATGATACATCGGCTGTACAAACTGAAACCCTTCCAAATAAAACAGTTGATAAGATCCAAACCAACTGACTTGATGCATTATACACTAAAATATGTTGCTTGGTATTGGTACTGCAGAATATGCAATGATGGTCAGTTGGAACGTACACTCAGCTAGTAGTGAGAACTTGAGGAAAAGAATCTAAGAGTGCACCATATGTGTCCCTTGTCCAGAACACTGATCTGTATAGCTGTCCTCATGTGAGGACTTTTCTGGCCTACCTCACTCAAAACTGAAAGCAGAAGTCTCTCTCCAGCCAACTCTACCCTCATTTCTCTGAGCCTTATTTATATTTAGCACCAGTTGTTTCTGACCCACGCTTCTCTGAAACTGAAAAATTCTGCCATGTTGTGACCATTGCTCTGTTAGGGATCTTCTGCTCTGAGATAATTTGCTGACACTTCCTCATTAAATATCACCAGCTACGAAACAGCCTGATCCCTGCTTAGATCCATAACATATCATTCTAGGAAACTATTCCAAAAGTTTTTCCTTATTTATCTTTACCAATATGATTTTCTCAGTCAACATGAAGATTAAAGTCCCCCCCCATGAATGTATTTCCTTTTTTTAATGTGTCCTCAATATCTCCTGATTTATTCTCTACTGTACAGAACAACTATTGTTGGGGGGGTGGGTTCTACAGACTACTCCTACAGTGACTACTTCCCTTTTTTTATTTCTTACCTCCACCTTACGTTCTACATCACTTGTCTCAAGATTACTTCTTGCTAACATACTTATTCCATCTCCTACTAACAAAGCTGCCCCACTACCCTTTTCTTTCTGTTATTCTTTTGAAAGGTCACATATTTGATTCCCACTTTGATGCCGTTGTAACCATCTCTCCACAATGGCTACAAGATCATACTTACTAACTTCTATTTGTGTCATTAATTTATTTATTTTGTTCCAAATAATATGCATAATTAACTAAAGAACCCCCTTCACCCTTTTTTCTGCTCTTTTTATTTGCTTGTACCCTCTGACCCTTCCTGGCCCACTCTACAAGGCAATTATTTTGATAAATAGTAGTAAAAACAAAGTTGCTGGGAAAGCTCAGCAGCTCTGGCAGCATCTGTGAAGGAAAAAACAAAGTTGACATAGAACATAGGACAGTACAGTACAGTACAGGCCCTTCGGCCCACGATGCTGTGCCGATCTATTATCCTTCTAAGATCAATCTACCCTGCATACCCTATATTTTACTATCCTACATGTGTCTATCCAAGAGTCGCTTAAAAGTCTCTAAAGTATCTGAATCCACTACCACCGCCGGCAGCGCATTCCACACACTGACCACTCTCTGTGTGAAGACTGACTACTCCCTTATACCTTCCTCCAATCACCTTAAAATTATGCCCCCTCATAATAGTCATTTCTGTGGGTGACCGGGCCCAAAATGTTAACTCTGATCTTTCCTTCAGAGATGCTGCCAGATCTGCAGAGTTTTTCCAGAAACTTTGTTTTTACTACTGATTTACAGCAGTCGCAGTTCTTTCGGTTTTTATTTACTATTTTGATAATCTTAGTCAACACAGACGTGTCCATTCGCTTTGTAAGCCTACGTGTCCTTCTACCTGAACTCCTCTCCTTCTAATCAGTTTAAAGTCCTCTCTTATAGATCTAGTTATTCAATTTGCCAGGACAGTTGTGCTAACATGGTTCACATGAAACCCGTCTGACCGAAACAGCTCCCTTCTACACTACTGCACCAATGTCCGATGAATAAAATCCATTCCTCACACCAAATTTTGTGAGTCATGAATTTAATTCCTTAACTTTATTTGCACTCTGCAAGTTTGCCTGTGGCTTGAGTAGTAATCATGAGCTTATTAGTTTAGTTTCTAACTGTACAAAACCTTTCTACAGAAACTCCTTTCCAGTCCTATCAATGTCATAGCATCAAGGTAGAAGATGACAAGTGGTTCCTTCCCTCCTATTCTGAGTTCCTCTGCAGCCCTGGGACAACGTCCTTTAATTTGGCTCTAGAAAGGCAACATAACATTCTTACTCGCACATACAGAAGAAGTTTCTATTCTCCACCCCTCGAACATTATGGTACTATTTCTTCCCCGCACTTGACTGACTCCCTGTACCAAGCAGTCAGTTCGCTCATCGTCCTTGCTATCCCCACACCCATCTGCGCAGCTTGCAAGGGCTGTTGGACTGCAGACTGCTGGATAATGGCACGGACCAAAGCTCATCAAAAGTTTCCTCTTTAGTCCTATACCTGCCTTACCTAGAATTGTTATCTACAAGGAAAGCTCCTCAAACAGCTGTTTCCACTGCATCCTGAAATCCACACTCAGTGCCATGCATTGGTACATGCACACACTTAAACTCTCCATCAATATAACCTCATTATCTCAAAGCTGTCCAGGTCCCCAGTTCCAGTTCATTCTTTGTCTCATTTGATGCTTTGACAAGAAACTTTTGTTTTTCCTTTTCAGGTGATAAGGAACACAAATACGCAAGGGTACTGATACCCTTTCAAATCTTTCTTCTCCTTTCCTGCTCTCTGATTTCATCCCTTCATATGATCCATTTCTTGCTGTGTATTTACTGTACTCTCTGACCCTCCTTTCACTGCTGAACCATATCTACCCATCAAAAGACAGCTTTATCCCTTTCTGTCCCCACCTCAATGAATTTTGAGCATGACATGACACTGAAGTCTTCTCCTGTCTTTTTCACCTCCTGGCCCACTTTGGACAGGGGTTTCCCTCCCTGCTACACAGACCCTTTCAGCTATCTCTAATACTTCCCTCTCCGTCTGACTCTTTACCTGTACTCAATTTCTTTGTTGAGAAGTGCCAATGTGACAATAATTACCTTAATTACTCTGCTCCCCTCACCTATTCCAACCTGTCTCCCTCTGATCTAGCTGCACCCTGTTCCTTCAGGTCCAGCCCCAATCTTGTTATCAAAGCTCTCGACATGGTGGGGTGGATGTCATCTGGCATGCAGATACCTAACTGACAGAGCAGAGAGCTAACTCTCAGCCACTTGCTTCTCTCTCCCCCCAGATCATGATTCCTCAGTTGAATATCAGGCTGCAATTTTTAGGACTGTCACTGACCACATTGTCTCTGGAAATCTCCTTTCTACAGGTTCCCATCTCACCGTCTGCTGACTCTGTAGGAACAACTTCTACTTTCTTCTCAAAATCTACAAACAGGACTGCCCCATCATTTCAGTGAGGTGGGAACAAGCTGAATCTAATCCTTATCTTGATTCTATTCTTCTCCCCCAACCTCCAGCTTTGTTCAGTATCTTCCTATTTACTTTCATGATTCTCTAGTTCAAGTTAGTTCCAGAATTTCCAGTTTTCTGGTCTGAGCCTCTTCCCCATTCACCACAGACACACAATCGCTCTACATGTCCATTACCCATCAAGATGGTTTGACAGTCCTCAGTGTCTGGCTTATAAAGAGGCTTGCACATTCTCCATTCACCAACACCTTTCTTCACCAGGCTGGCTCACTCTCAGTTTGAACAATTCCTCCTTGAAATCATATCATTTTCTCCCAGTTAAAGGTGTGGCCATGGGTACCCAGAAATGCTGTCTCTTTGTGGGGCATGTAGAATTCGTACTTTGGGGTCCTCACCCATAACTCTCTTCCTGATACATTGATTTCATTGATACTGCTTTCTGTCCTTGTTCGGAATTGGAAAAGTTCATTATTTTTGCTTCCAAATTCCATCTAACAATTGCTCTTGCATTCTCACTCTATCTCTCTGACTAGTTTTCTCTTGCGCTCTCTCTTAACCTTGGTCTCATTCTCTCACGTTCATCTGGTCAATCTCTGACAATTTCTTTCCCTTTCACTTCTTCTCCTTGACATCGTATTTCCAATTCTGAGGATAGGCCATTCAACTGTAAGACTTAAGATGGAGGTGACGAAGTAGCAGCATTTGGGTTACTAAGCCCAGGGTTCTTCCACTTCTGTCTGCTTTTCTTTTTCCTTCCTGTTACTTTTATTTTTTTTTCTTTAAAGTCTTTTCTCTTAACTTTTCACCTCAGTTGTGGCAGCATTGGTGAGAGTGAGACCTGTGCTGAATGGGAAATGAAAATGGTGGTGCAGGCCCAGGAAGCAGCAAGGATGAGTAAATGTAGAAGGAATTGGTATCTGTAGGTGGCAGCAGCAATGCCAGGATGAGGCAGACAAGGGTCTACCCCAACCCAAGGTCTCCCAGCAAGCGAGGGGCAGGTTCCAGGCTTAATCCTCCAGTCTCGACTCCTAGGCTGAGCTAAGGCTGTAGGGCCATGGCTAGGCCCAGCCGTTTGACAGCAGCAGCAGTGAGTTTGGTCCCAGCATAGGTCGCTGTGACATCAGTGGCGGCTGCAACAATGAGCTTGGCCCAGCATGAACTCTCAGTGGTAGTGCTATGGGGTGGAGGTGAGTTGGCGCCGGAGAGCAGTGTCTCTTTGTTCTAGTGGCCATGGTGTGGCAAAGCGTGGTTTCAGAAGTGTCGTTGGTTCAGCAGCGTGGACCTGAGGTACTTGCATGGATCATAACAACTGGATCCTTCCCTTCCCACTGCAGCTTAATCCCCAGCCCAGAGCAGATGTGTCAAACCTTAGCATTTCGCAGCTAACAGCCTTCTGGATTCTCAATCTTGGCGATGGAGAACTGTCTGCATATTTGTGACAACGTGACAGATGCATAGTCATTTTTAAATACCTTTATTTCAGAATTTTCAAAAACTGTATTCAAATTCCTAACTCCATTATGATAATTGAACTTGTATCTTCTAGTCTTTGTAAATTTTTGAATCACTAGTCCTGTGACATAGCCACCATACTGCCAATTAATTTTGGAATTGGACGTGAACTCACAAGCTTTCCAAAATAAAGCAAAAGTGCTATCAAATGAGTCTAATAGACCAATAACATCATTTTTGATTTGCAACGAAAACTATTTCTTTGCGTCAACTCTACCTCCTTCCTTGCTGTTACTTTGAGCTAAATACAACCTTGTTAAACTGTTCAACCCAGAATTACTTCAAAACCACAGCCATTCATCAGTGAGAACACCTTTTCCATCTTTATCCACATTATTCTCCTCACCTCAATTGTCAAAACATTTATCCATATACTTTATACTTCTTCATTCACTTCCCAGAATGCTGTCCTTGCCACATTTCCAACCACAACCCTCTGAGCTGTGCATTGCCCATTTTCTATTTTGCAGTGAGGCCCCTCTCACCATTCATATCCTTAATGGCAGAAACTGGCTTGGCAATGCCAACAAGTCAAGTTTAAAGCGTTCATCCTTATATACAGATCCCTCCCTAGCCGCATGTCAATCTGTTTCTGCAACATTTTATGCCTTGCAATGTTCCCTGCTCCAGTAATCTGACAGGCCCCTATGCACTTCCATCTGCAATCTCAAAGATGACCCTCTCACTCTCTTCCACTCTGCTCTTTGGAATTCTGCTGAAATTCTTTTCCCTCCCAACCTGTGCAATCTTTCTGAAAATAATGTCCTTTGCATTCTCTACAGCACTTGGCCCTTAGCTGTAAAGCAACATGGGATAGTTTTTGCATTAAAAGTCTAATTATAAACAAATGATTGAAAATATTACAATGGCTACTTTTGAGCTAAGACATACCTGTTTTTGTTACATTAACATACGATGTCTCAAAAGTTGCAGTGTTGCATTTTGATTACAAATCTATGAAATAAGTGCTAAGTTTAATCTACACATGCAACTTGAAACATGCTATAGCATAAGGAAGCTATTTGGCCTGTCATATGTGCCAAATCTTTAAGAGTCCCAATCCGTTCTTCTCTCTGTGGCCCCGTGAGCATACTCTCTATTGTTTATCCAATTTCCATTTGATAACTGGGATTGAATCTGTCTCTGTCATACTGAAGCAATGCATTCTCAATCCTCAACAGTCAATGAAAGAAAATCTTTCTATTGACTGTTTCATCACGTACCTTGTTATTTGTGCTTATTGGTTTGTGACTCTTTGTGGGAATTGTTACTCTATTTTTTCTGCCTCTTTCCCTCGTGATTTTGAGCACCTCTATTAAATTTTCTCTCAGCTTTCTCAATGGAGTACAACCTCAGCTTCTCTAATCTATCCACCCAGTGGAAGTCCCTCATCCCTGGAAAAGGTTCTCATCAATCTTTTCCACACCTTGTTTAAAGCCTTCATTTCCTTCCTAGAATAATCGTTGCACATGCTGTAGTTTCTAAAGTCCATGTTTATTCATGTTGACTGACGATTAAATGGCACCAGCATCTAAGATCATAACACCAGGCAAATTCTACAATTTAATATTTCTTTTCACTGTTGGTGGGAGCTTGAGTAATGGGAAGAGTCGAACAACTTCACTTTACTAAGGCCTTAGAACCATACAACAGGATGTTGACGGGAAACTCTAGGCTCCAGACAACTTTTATTTTAATTGACGGAACATTCATCTATATCTGGCAACTCACACTAACTCACACTTGTCTTTATTATTTGGTCTACACTGCAAAAATAAGTTTGAGCGCTTATTGCTTACAAAGAAATGATCAAAGAGGCTGATCAGGTACTGAGACGTATCTCAAGGACACAACAAGAAGCTAAAATGAATTATTTAATTCAATGTCAACACGGTGTGTGAAGCTGGATGAACACAACAGCCAAGCAGCATCAGAGGAGCAGGAAAGTTTGACGTTTCGGGTCGGTTCTTCAGAAGGGTCTTGACCCAAAACATCAAACTTTCCTGCTCCTCTGATGCTCCTTGGCCTGCTGTGTTCATCCAGCTTCACACTGTGTTATCTCAGATTCTCCAGCATCGGCAGTTCCTATTATCTCTATTTAATACAATGTGTTCATTTTTTAATTCTCGTGCAAATGGGATATCCTTCCATTTAAAATTTTTCTTTCCAACATTCTCTCTCCCTTTCCTGAAGGCATTATGTATTATTCCAGCTACGATGGTAGCAATTTGGCTCTTGGACAAAGTTGCCATTTTTATGTGCGAGGTTAAAGATTATGTTTTGATATGGTGGTTCTGTTGCAGACAAACATGATGCCGTTTTCACCCAAGGTTCACCAGAAGCACACAGTTTACAGCAGCAATCAGTGGATATGCCAATAGATTAACTTCCTTCTATTGCCTGGGCCGACCGACACCAAGCCTGAAGTAGACTGATATTCCTGGAATATACCTGATCTTCCTCTACTGTGCTTCATTCCACACCGGCCAAAGCCTCTGGGAGAAATCTGTACTCTACTTCAATAGAACAACAATGAGAATTCATTAAATGGAGTGATTCTGGGACTTAAAATTATTTCCATAATTTTAAGTAGAATTATAAGCATCATTCAGGTTTCCTGTGATCTTGATAAGAGTGAATTCACTTTAGGAATCAAACTGAATTGGTGTTGCGGTTGCTTGGCTCACTGAGCTGGTTCGTTGTTTTTCCACAGGCATTTCATTGCCCGCTGGGTAACATCATCAGTACTGCCTCCGATGAAGCGCTGTGATGTTTTCCCACCTGTTATTTAAACTCTGGTGTCCATTGAGCTGGATTAACTCACTTCCGGTTTTCCTTCACAGTGGAGTGTATATGGGATCGAGCTCTATGTGTTTGCTGATGGCTTTCTTCTTGGAGTACCAGGCTTCGAGGAATTCCCATGCTTGTCTCTGCTTTGCTTGTCCCAAGATCTTGGTGTCGTCCCAGTCAAATTAGTGTTGTCTACTCTGTTGTTGTCATTGTGATTGGTCAGTTTGGCTAGTTTGTCCTGAAGGGTTTGTCTTTTCCTGGCTCTTGCGGTCTGTTGACTGATGTCAATGGCTTGTCCTAGATCCGTTATCCAGTCTTGGTTGGTGGCTTCCAATTCAACTGGGACAACACCAAGATCCTGGGACAAGCAAAGCAGAGACAAGCACGGGAATTCCTAGAAGCCTGGTACTCCACTGAGAAAGCCATCAACAGGCATAAAGAGCTTGACTCTACATAGAGTCCTCTGCAAAGGAAAACCGGAAGTGAGGTAATTCAGTTCAACAGACTCCAGAGTTCAACTAACAGGCAGGAAAACACCACAGCGCTTCATCGGAGGCAGCACTGATGCCATTACCCAGCAGGGCAATGAAGCGTCTGCAGAAAAGCAGCAAACCAGCTCACCAAGCCAACCAACCACAAAATCCACAACCTAAGCAACAAATCTACTCTAAAACCTTAGAAACGGAATTAGTTTTAGCATGCACTATTTTGAAGAACGTTGATGGATTATTGTGCATATTTGTGTAGAAACTCTTCTATGTTCTCTTCGTCTTCAAAGTTGACTATTCCAATGTTCTCTAACTAGTTTCCCCATCCTCCACACTTCTGAGGTTTCAGTTTCTTGAAAACTGCTGCCTGTCACCATATTTCTACATTAACTGCAATCAGACAGGGCTCTCATTCTTATGGATTTACTTTAATCCTAGTCTTCCAATACCTCAAATTCAAAGTTCTAATTGCCATATTTTAAACGCCTTCAGGGCTTTACTCCTCCCTAACTTTGTAACCTCCTCTATCCCTAAAGTTAGCATTGCTTGGACATGTCGAAATGACATGGTTATGAAATGTTGAGAGGTCAGTCCTGGAGTTTGAGAGCAGGGCAGTGGAATTTGGGAAGAGCAAGGTTTTATATCCTTCCCAAAATGCTACACAAAATTAAAAAACTGGCTGATTTTACATTACTTTTATTTTATTCTTTTATCAATTTTGATTTGGAGCTATGAACAGTACTGTAATCATGTGTTAAAATTGAAAAAAACAAAATTGTGATTGTTTGTTTGTCAGGCCTGAAGGTTATTTGCAGATTGGTTCTTGAGCAAAAGGATTCCATAAACTCTTCAACACCAAGGGAAAGCAGTATGTTTAACCAGACAGAATATATTTGGCCATTAAAAGAAGCTAGTACCTGTAGTTGGTACGTGTAAGTCTGGGATGTACCAGAGTTACATAGAAGGAGGGCCAGAGTTTGAACTAGTTTTTTGGATTGTTTCTGGAAGAAAGACTTTCGCTATTGATGTTGCAGCATGAAGGTTTGAAAGACCTCTGCCTAACCTCACATTTCATGCTAAATGCCTTCACGCTACCTTGTCTACCTATGTGACGCTGCCTACAATGAACTACGTACTTGTACTCCTAGGTCCTGCTGTTCCACAACAGTCCTCAGGACCTCCCCATTTACTGTATAAGTCCAACCTTGGTTTGACTTTCCAAAGTGCAACACCTCACACTTATCTGTATTGAATTGCATTTGCCAGTCCTCAGCCCACTTCCCCATCTGATTGAGGTGCCTCTGTAATTGTTGTTAACCTTACTCGCTATCAATGATACCTCCTAATTTTGTATCATTTGCAAACTTATTCATGCTGTGTACAGTCACATCCAGATCATTTCTGTAAATAACAAAGGAACAATCTGGAGTTGCCAGACACCTGCTCTGAGATTCATGTCAGAAATTGTCGATATCTGATTTTTCTCCATCATGTGGGAGAATGGTGAGCTACATATCCATCAGGTGAAAATAGGCACGAGTGTCATGCCAATAGGCCTCTTACTGTTTACTAGCAAGATTTGTCTTCTTATTAAATCGTTGGAGGTAGGTGTCACTGGCTGGCCCAGCAACATGGTCCATCCCTAGTTGCCCTTGAGAAGGTAGTGGTCAGCTGACTTCTTGAATAGCTGCAGTCGATTTGATGCAGATAGACCCAGAGTGCCGTTAGGGCAGGAATTCCAAAATTTTGACCCAATTACACTGAATGAACTTAGGATGGTGAGTGACAGAGAGCTTGGCTGTTCCACATATCTGCTGCCTTTCAACTTCTCAGTGGTGGTGGTTGTGGGTTGAGAGGGTGTTCTGTATAAGGAGCCAGAATAAGGAGTCACCCATTTAAGATGATGAGGGTTTTTGTTTTCCTCAGAGGGCATTGAAACCATGAAATTCTATATTACAGAGTTCTGTCAGGACTGGGTCATAAAGTCACACCTTATGAATAGTCAAGGCTAAGATAGACAGATTTTTAATCAGTAAGGGAATCCAGTATTAGGGGCATAAGGAAGAAAAGTAGCGTTAAGGACTATCAGACAATCTCCTTGAATAGGGGAGCAGACTCAAACGGTCCAGTGGCTTACTTCTGTTCTTACATCTTATGGTCTGGTGAATTTCTGAAATGCATTTTATAAATGGTACAAACTGCTGCTGCTGTACTTTGGTGGTGGAGGGAGTGATTGTTTGTGGATGTGATGCCAACCAAATGGACTGTGTTGTCCTGGATGGTGTCAAGTTTCTTGAGTGTTGCTGGAGCTGCACTCATCTAGGCAAGTTGGGAGCATTCCATTACACTCCTGACTTATCTTGTAACTGGTAGATAGGCTTTGGCAAATTGGGAGTTGAGTTACTTGCTGCCTCTGGCCTACTTTTGTAGCCACATTATGTATATGGCTGGTCCAGTTTAATATCCAATCAATGGTAAGCCCCCCCACCCCCTGACAATGTTGATTGTAGGGAATTCAACAATGGTAATGCCATTAAATGTCAAGCAGCAATTGTTAGAATGCCTCTTGCTGGAGATTGTCATTGCCCTGCACTGGTGTGGCACAAGTATTACTTGCCACTTGTTAGTCCAAGCCTGAAAATTGTTCAGGTCTTGCTGCATTTGGGGATGGACTGTTTCATTATATGAAATGTTGCAAATGGTGCGGAACGCTCTGCCATTCTCATGTCACTGTTCAAAAACTTAGTCACAGAATTTGACTTTTTTGTCTCAACATTTTTGTTCTTCCAAATCCACCAAATATTGCCAACAGACTTGCCATTGCTCATTTTGTTCAGGAACTAGGAAGATTCTGCCTATGAACTTTTCTGAACAGTACAAAGAGATATTTACTTTCATCTGAATAAGCAGGCAGGAGTCACTGTGCAATTTCAACTGAAAGACCCTTGAAAATGCAATCTTCCTTCCATGTTGTATTTGAAGCACCATTCGTAGATTCTGTATTACATCTTAGAGTGGAGCTCATGTCCAAAAGCTTCTATCTCAGAGGGGAAGTGTGATCACTGAGGTAAACTGACACAGGTATTATACCTTCTGTGTGAATCGGGTATACCTGTATGTCTTCATGAAGACAAACAAAAGTGAGTAAGGACAAAACTTAAAATGAATCAAGTACTGTATGTGTTTGAAAATCTACAGCTGAATGCATCTAAGAAAACAGGAATAGTGTGTTCATATAAAAATATTAATTTTACAAAAATTTAAGATATTGCAAAATGTAAAATGCATTTGGAGAATGGATCATTTCTCAATGGCATGAATTGTGCTGGCGGGAGATAAATCCATTTGAAACATGAATCAGGAGAATGAATGTGAAAACAGTGCCGCTTTGGTGAAATGACAAGTATAATTGCAACTCAATTATTAATGGATCAACCTTTACTCAGATTATAATAAAGCAGATTAACCTGGCACTGACCTTCCTCACTGCTGGTTAATAAACTGAAATTGATTAACAGATGTCCTGGAGAATCATTAATCTGTGACTTGTAGTTTTGACTGGGCAGAACGCAAAACACTTTTGAATATATTAAATTGTGATTGTACAATCTGAAAGTAAATCTCAAACATGATGCCATACCTCAAGGTCTAATGCAAGTGAAAACTCATTAAAACCATTATTTACTTCGAGATCATGAGTTAAGCACTAAACGATTTACCTAAAGAAAAGGACCCAAGTGGAGTTGTTCCATAACATGATTTCGCAATTTTGCATTTATGAGGTAGTCTTGCATCAGAATCACCCTTAAAATAAAACTATTCCAGAGAATAATATTCCTTTTGGCATTTCTGTTCACTCCAACTGAATTTTATTTTGGTGTCACTTGTCTGGAAGTGTTATTGACCTCGCAATAAGCTGGATTCACAAAATATTCATGCTGCGTTTTAATGACCCTAAGTCCATTTGAAGGTTTAGTAATTGTTATTTAAGCAATAGTACACTTTTAAAATGACTCTAAGTGTGAAGTTTAATTTGATGGTGAATTTTAACTAGCATTTTTAAAAAAGAGCATAATCAATTTTTGAGTGTAGAACCAATTAAATTACATGAAGTGACATTTTTCAGTATTACTTCTTTTATATGCTACCATAAATCAGACTTTGACAATAGAAGGTTTTCCAGCAACTCACTTTGCATTTGTTAAGAAGCCAAGCATGACTTGTGCAGCAATGATTCTGGGCCAAATCATGTTCTAATAAAAAGGGACATAGTCAAGTGACTACAGATATCAGGAGTAACATTATTTATTTTGGCCTGGACACAGTGACAACATTCAAAACGTGACAAATGCATTGTTCCAGGAGGTTAGCAAGCTCATTCTTTTCTTCAGGAATGCAGGCAAATAAGCAGTCACACAACAAAAATGCTATTGATACTTCAAACGGTAGTGAAAGTTGTGTTTTGAATCTGTTCAAGGCAGAGTTAGATTTTTGATACATAAGTTAGTCCAGGACTATTAGGAACAAGTCAGGAATGTGCAGTTGAGACTCCAAACAGATCAACCGTGATCTCACTGAATGGCAAAGTAGGCTTGAAATGCCACGTTACCTATTCCTGCACTTACAGTCCGATGTTAGTTTACTAGAGAATTGGCTGTGACAGTGCATATCCATCTAAAGATGTGGCCATCATCAGCTAACCTAATTTATATAAACTATTAGGGGGACATCTAAGTTATTGAGTGATGGTAATGCCATTTAATGCCAAATGGCAATGATGAGATTCTCTATTTGGTGTGCTTACAAGGATAGCACACTGGAAGTCAAGCCCGGCTATTCCCAGAATTGTTATAAAAATGAAAGATTTTATATGAGTGTGCAAAATTCCCCAATTTATCTGTCTTTTAGACCCAAGTTGATAGAAAGCCCAGACCAGTTTTTTGCACTTAATAACTGGTTTTATAATCAGTAGATTCTAGATGCATAAACAGTTATGAACTGTCAACATATGAAACTCTAACCCCCTTATAAACTTTCTCCCTACACACACATACAGATGGATACATAAAATCAGTGTTCAGGGTAAAGGGAAAGATTGGGAAGGCAGATCAGTTGTCTCAGTCTCCAGATACTTGTGGAGATGCCTCCCCTCAATAGCTATTTAAATGACCACCACCATTCATGACAGGGTGTGGCAGGACTGCAGATCTGATCCAATAGTTGTGGCATCAATTATGTTATGTGGGACCTTGTCAAAACTTTTACTAAAATCTGTGTAGGCGACATCAAACACACTATCTGACACAGAAAATTCAATCAAGTTAGTCATGTGACCAGACTTAACAAATCCAAGTCATCTGCTCTTGATTCTGAGATAATGGGAACTGCAGATGCTGGACAATCCGAGATAACAAAGTGTGGAGCTGCATGAACACAGCAGGCCAAGCAGCATCTTAGGAGCACAAAAGCTGACGTTTTGGGCCTAGACCCTTCATCAGAAAACGGGGATGGGGAGAGGGGGAGGTGGATCGAAGGTGGATAGAGGAGAAGATTGGTGGAGAGGAGCCAGGCAAGTTAAAGGGGCGGGGATGGAGCCTGTAGAGGTGAATATAGGTGGGGAGGTAGGGAGGGGATAGGTCAGTCCGGGGAGGATGGACAGGTCAAGGGCGCAGGATGAGGTTAGGAGGGGGGGAATGGAGGTGCGGCGTGAGGTGGGGGGAGGGGATAGCTGAGAGGAAGAACAGGTTAGGCAGGCAGGGACGAGCTGGGCTGGTTTTGGGACACAGTGAGGGGAGGGGAGATTTTGAAGCTTGTGAAATCCACATTGATACCATTGGGCTACAGGGTTCCCAAGCGGAATATGAGTTGCTGTTCCTGCAACCTTCGGGTACCATCGATATGGCACTGCAGGAGGCCCAGGATGGACATGTCGTCTAAGGAATGCGAGGGGGAGTTAAAATGGTTCGCGACTGGGAGGTGCAGTTGTTTGTTGTGAGCTGAACGTAGGTGTTCTGCAAAGCGGTCCTCAAGCCTCCACTTGGTTTCCCCAATGTAGAGGAAGCCGCAACGGCTACAGCGGATGCAATATACCACATTGGCAGGTGAACATCTGCTTGATGTGGAAAGTCTTCTTGGGGCCTGGGGTGGGGGTGAGGGAGGAGGTGTGGGGGCAAGTGTAGCACTTCCTGCAGTTGCAGGGGAAACTGCCGGGTGTGGTGGGGTTGGATGGGAGTGTGGAGCCTTCAGTAAAGACCACTGTCTCCGGGACTCCCTTGTCTGCTCCAGGAGTAGCAGGAACAATGTATGCAGCAGTACCAGCTGCTTTCTCCTGTGCCACATGCCAATCAACAGATCAGAGGGAATGGATTCCAGAGAACAAGGTCACATGGACCATAAGAGCCTAACACCATAAGATGTAAGGGTGGATGTAGACAATTCAACCCATCAAGTCCACTTCGCCATCCAATGAGATCATCTCATCCATTAATCCTCAATTCCACTCTACTGCCTTAATTCCATAACATTTTAATCCCTAAATGATTAGGAATTTCTGTGTCTCAGCTTTGAATATACTTAGCAACACAGCCTTGACAGCCCTCTGCACTAAAGAATTCCACAGATTCACCAACTATGAGAGAAAAAAAATACTCATTTTTGTTTTAAATGGGCGACATGTTACTCTTAGAGTATGGCCTCTGATTTTGGCTTCACTCACAGTGGGAACAACCTCTTCACTTTCAGTTTGAGAATGAGAAAATTTGTTCAGAAAATACTATAAATAAGGATAATTACAAATGAATTGGGGCACAGCTACCTGGATTGGACGGGGAAGGGCATTAAGCAGCAAAAATAGGTTTGAGGAACATTGATAGACATTGAAGAAAATAATTCATAGCTCACAACAAAATGAATCCCAGAGAGAAAAGAGGTTTCTAGAAAGGAGATAAACCATGGACTTCCTCCAATGCTAGTACGGGGGTATACCTTTCCTTAGATAAGGGGACCAAAATTGTTCACTGTATTGCAGCTTTGGTCTGACTAATACATTGTGGAGTTGTAAGACTTTCCCATCTTTATATTTCATTCTCTTTGAAATAAAGGACAACAGTTCATTTGGGAGATACGCTTTAGGCTAGGCCCTCCCTTTCTTAGACAATAGATAATAGACTATAGATAGTAGGTGCAGGAGTGGGCCATTCAGCCCTTTGAGCCAGCACCACAATTCATTATGATCATGGCTCATCATCCACAATCAATATCCTGTTACTGCCTTATTCCCATAACCCTTGATTCCACTATCTGTAAGAGCTCTATCCATGTCTTTCTTGAAAGTATCCAGAGACTTGGCCTCCACTGCCTTCAGGGGCAGAGCATCCCATATAGCCATCACTCTCTGGGTGAAGAAGATTTTCCTCAACTCTGTTCTAAATGGCCTACTCCTTATTTTTAAACTGTGTCCTCTGGTTCTAGACTCACCCATCAGCGGACACATGCTTCCTGCCTCCGGAGAGTCCAATCCCTTAATAATCTTATATGTCTCAATCAGACCCCCTCTCATCCTTCTAAACTCAACTGTATACAAGCCCAGTCGCTCCAATCTTTCAACATATGATAGTCCCGCCATTCTGGGAATTAACCTCGTGAACCTATGCTGCACTCCCTCAACAGCAAGAATGTCTTAACTCAAATTTGGAGATCAAAACTGCACACATTACTCCAGTTGCGGTCTCACCAGGGCCTTGTACAGCTGCAGAAGGACCTATTTGCTCCTATACTCAATTCCTCTTGTTATGAAGGCCAGCATGCCATTAGCTTTCTTCACTGCCTGCTGCACCTGCATGCTTGCTTTCATTGACTGATGTACAAAAACACCCAGATCTTGTTGTACTTCCCCTTTACCTAACTTGACTCCATTTGAGATAGTAATCTGCCTTCCTGTCCTTGCCACCAAAGTGGATAACCTCACATCTATCCATAGAACATAGAACAGTACAGCGCAGAACAGGCCCTTTGGCCCTTGATGTTGTGCCGATCTGTGAACTAATCCAAGCCCATCCCCCTACACTATCCACATTAAACTGCATCTGCCATGCATCCGTCCACTCACCTAGCCTATCCAAGTCACCCTGTATTCTTATAACATCCTCCTCACATTTCACAATGCCACCCAGCTTTGTGTCATCAGCAAATTTGCTAATATTACTCTTAATGCCTTCATCTATATCATTAATGTACATTGTAAACAGCTGCGGTCCCAGCACTGAACCTTGCAGTACCCCACTGATCACCGCCTGCCATTCCGAAAGGGACCCGTTTATCACTACTCTTTGCTTCCTGTCAGCCAGCCAATTTTCAATCCAGTCAGTATTTTGCCCCCAATACCATGTGCCCTAATTTTTCTCACTAACTTCCTATGTGGGACTTTATCAAAGGCTTTCTGAAAGTCCAGGTACACTACATCCATTGGCTCTCCCTTGTCCATTTTCATACTTACATCCTCAAAAAATTCTAGAAGATTGGTCAAGCACAATTTCCCCTTCGTAAATCCATGCTGACTCTGACCTATCCTGTTACTGCTATCCAAATGAGTCGTAATTTCATCTTTTATAATTGACTCCAGCATCTTTCCCACCACTGACGTCAGGCTAACCGGTCTATTATTCCCTGTTTTCTCTCTCTCTCCTTTCTTGAAAAGTGGGACAACGTTAGCCACCCTCCAATCTGCAGGAACTGATCCTGAATCGATACAACATTGGAAAATGATTACCAATGTGTCCACGATTTCTAGAACCACCTCCTTAAGTACCCTGGGATGCAGACCATCAGGTCCCGGGGACTTATCAGCCTTCAGACCTAACAGTCTATCCAACACCATTTCCTGTCTAATATAAATTCCCTTCAGTTCATCCATTGCCCTAGGTCCTTCAGCCACTGTTATATCTGGGAGATTGCTTGTGTCTTCCCTAGTGAAGACAGATCCAAAGCACCTATTCAACTCTTCTGCCATTTCCTTGTTCCCCATAATAAATTCACCCGTTTCTGTCTTCAAGGGCCCAATTTTAGTCTTAACTTTTTTTTTCCTTTCACATACCTAAAAAAGCTTTTACAATCCTCCATTACATTTTTGGCCAGTTTTCCTTCGTACCTCAAGTTTTCCTCTGCGTATTGCCTTTTTAGTTATCTTCTGTTGCTCTTTAAAAGCTTCCCAGTCCTCCGGCTTCCCACTCATCTTTGCTATGTTATACTTCTTCTCTTTTACTTTTATACAGTCCCTAATATCCCTCGTCAGCCACGGCCTCCCCTTAGGATCTTTCTTCCTCTTTGGTATGAACTGATCCTGCACCTTCTGCATTATATCCAGAAATACCTGCCATTGTTGTTCCACTGCCATCCCTGCTCGGGTATTGTACCATTGAACTTTGGCCAGCTCCTCCCTCATAGCTCCATAGTTCCCTTTGTTCAACTGCAATACTGACATTTCCGATTCTCCCTTCTCCCTCGCAAATTGCAGATTAAAACTTATCATATTATGGTCACTACCTCCTAATGGCTCCTTTACTTTGAGGTCCCTGATCAAATCCGATTCGTTGCACAACACCAGATCCAGAATTGCCTCGTCCCTGGTAGGCTCCAGTACAAGCTGTTCTAAGAATCCATCTCGGAGACACTCCACAAACTCCCTTTCTTGGGGTCCAGTACCATCCTGATTCTCCCAGTCTACCCACATGTTGAAATCTTCCCTGACAACTGTAGTGATACCTTTGTGACAGGCCAATTTCAATTCCTGATTCAACTTACATCCTATATCCAGACTACTGTTTGGGGGCCTGTAGATAAATCCCATTAGGATCTTTCTACCCTTGGAATTTCTCAGCTCTATCCATACTGACTCTACATCTCCTGATTCTATGTCCCCCCTCACAAGGGACTGAATATCATTCCTCACCAACAGGGCCACCCCACCCCCTCTGCCCATCAGTCTGTCCTATCGATAGCATGTATAGCCTAGAATATTCATTTCCCAGGCTCTGTCCACTTGAAGCCATGTTTCAGTTATCCCCACAACATCGTACCTTCCAATTTCCAACTAAGCCTCAAGCTCATCCACCTTATTTCTGATGCTTCGTGCATTCATATATAATACTTTTAATTCATTACACCCCTCAACCTTCCTATCAATCCCTATTTCACTTGGCCATACTGTACGATCCCTTCTTGAGTTTTCTGCTCCATTGATTCTGTTATCTTTCTTAACTTCTCTTATTCTCACTTTCCCTTTAACTTCATTCTTAAATTTCCAGTTTGTCCCCTCCCCCCCACTACTTAGTTTAAACACACCTGTGTTGCAGTGGCAAACCTGCCTGCCAGAATGCTGGTCCCCCACTTAATAGGGTGCAACCCGTCCCTCTTTTATAATTTATCCTTACCCCAAAACATACCCCAGTGATCCAAGAATGTAAATCCTTGCTTCCTGCACCAGTTCCTCAGCCACACATTCAAGTCCATTATCTCCCTGTTCCTGCCCTCTCCAGCCTGAGGAACTGGAAGCAAACCGAAGATAACCACCCTGGAAGTCCTGCTTTTCAGTCTTCTTCAAGTTCTCTGAACTGCCGCTGTAGAATGTCCCTCCTCTTCTTCCCGACATCGTTTGTGTCGAAATGCACCACCACCTCTGGCTCTTCACCTTCGCCCTTGAAGATTCCCTGCACTCTGTTGGTGATGTTCTGGATCCTGGCACCAGGAAGGCAACACACCATCCTCAAATCCGGCCTGTTGCCGCAGAAACCCCTTTCAGTCCCTCTCACCATGGAGTCCCCTATTACCATGGCTCTGCATGATGTCTAACTCCTCGGCTCTGCCTCTATGCCAATTTTCAACTCGCAGACCTGTCTGCCTCTCGGACTGGCAATGTCATCTGTCTCAACAGTTTCCAAGAGAGTCAACCTGTTTACAAGAGGTACTTCCCCCGGGCTCTCTTGTACTGCAAGCATCTCTTCCTCCCTCATTGTCATCCCCCTTCTCTCTTCTGGTATCCTCGGTGTAACGACCTTGTTGAAGGTCCTGTCCAGAAAACTCTCGTTTTCTCGGCTGAGCCTGAGGTCATCTAGTTCTTGTAATATAGAGTCTATTCTTTTGACCAATCAACACTTGCAGACATGCAATAATTACACATTGGTTCACTCTACAAATCTCTTCTAATTTGACCATAAGATGGCTACCCTTCCATATACTAGATCACATAGCACTTAGTGAATTCACATACTTCGATCAGCCAGATGGGAGGGTTGGTGGCAGTTATTCTCAATTGTCATCTACATGGATTTTGCTGGGCAAGTGGGAGCATACTGCACGAGGCTTGAGTAGGATGAGATATGATTGTTAAGGTGGATGCTCCCGGGTAAGTTATTTTTCATGCTAAAGTTTAGATTATCCCTCTGATGCTGCCTTGGAATTCGAAAACTTAAAGCAAGTTGAAAATTCCAGTTAATAGAAACTGCCCGGGCGTAAAAAATAATGTCACCCTCACCCTACCAGACCAAAGGGCTGCTTGGTCATTAGAGAGACAGATGACTTAACCTGAGGGTCACTATGCCTTGGGTGATGGGAGAGGTTAATAATGTAACCTCAGCCAGCGTGGATATTGAACCCAAGTTGTTGGTATCACTCTGCTTTGTAAACCAGCTGTCCAGCCAACTGAGCTAATCATCATCTCCTGCCCCTACCTCCCCCTTCCATTTCACTCTTAACAGAAAGTGAAATAAAAATTGGGCAACTCTTACGGGGCTAAGTGAGATTGGAATTGAAAGAACAGATTCACTGTAAGTTCGTTTTTTTAAAAATTTTACCAAGGTTTGATCTGTGAAAATTTAAGAAAGTATCTTTATCAATCTGGAGGTGTTTCAGAAAGTGGAGTGTAGGTTTTTCTGTTAGAGGGTGAACAGTTTGATTGCAGTTTTTATAGAGACTGTAGTACCAGTGGTATGTACTGTGGTGATCCTCAAGTTCAACCACAACCAATAACCTCTCTCTAATGAAAGAGCAATCCTATAGTCTTGGTAGGATTATGGCAACTTTACTTTTACCTGCCTGGAAAGAGCAGTTATCTGTCAATCAAATACACTGAATAGATGTTGTTCACTGCAGTAGGAAGCTGATAGTACTTTCAAACTGTCACTTGAATTCATAATGTTACAATAAAAATGGGGATATGCAAATTTAAATAACCCAAATTACCAAATGAAATAGGAACAAGTTAATTGGCCCATCACGTTTGCTCCACCATTCACCTAAATCATGGCTGATAATCTATCTCAATGCTATTTTCTAACACTACGCATATATCTTTTGCAATCTTTAATACCTAGAAGTCTATCAATTTCTGTCTCAAGTATATGCGATGATTGAATCTGAACAGCTGTCTAAGAATTCTAAAGATCCATCATTCTGAGTGAAGAGATTTCTCTTCATCTCAGTCCTAAATGGCCTATCGCTTTGAGACTTAAGACATCTGAGACTGGTTCCAGCCAGTGGAAACATCCTACTGCATTTACCCTGTCAAGCCCTGTAATAATTTTGATTTTCAACAAGATCACCTCTCATTCATCTGAATTGTACAGAATATAGGCCTAACGTTCTCAACCTCTCCTCACAGCCAGGCCAAGGTTCAGTCTGGTCTACCTTTGTTTCACTCCCTCTGGGGAAAGTACACCCTTTCTTGGGTAAGGAGGCCAAAACTATGCACAATATTCCAATACACCACTAAAACTCTGTGCGGTTGCAGCGAGACCTGAAGTGACAGTGAAAAACGAGTGGTATTAGATTGGCTATTGTTATGTGTAGTGCCTGGTCATACCATTGCAATCAAATCAATTAAGTGTCAGGTGCTGCATACAATGGGTGTCTGCTACAACAATACTGCTTGCTTTTCTCCACCACTTGAGAAGACTTACTATACCTCAAGGTCAAACTAAATTGCAACGCTGATTTAATTATAACATGTACACCAAGCTCATGCATATACAGTACATCTTACATACCAGTTAACATTATTATCTTACTCTCCTCTTATTCAAATTGAATCACACCACACTGTATCACTGCAAAACTGATTAGAGGCATTTAAGTGCATGGTACTTATCTTAACAAATACACTTATTGTAGTATAGAAATAGTTTGGTTTCGTGATTAAATACCTTCCTTTTCAAACTTTAACCAACAGTTTCCCTGATGGCCAAAGATTGGGAGTAAAAGTCTGAATGTCAGTTACATGTTTGACCCGAAGATCTACTTGAATTGCAGAAAAGACATGCACCATTTCAAATGAGGAAATATGATGGTGCTTGTTGTGCAACAAAACCTGTCACACCAACTATATGCAAAGTCTTTCTGCAAAGGAGTTCCAAAGTTCTGGACTCAAAATGTTAACTCTGCTTTCCTTCTACTGTTGCTGCCAGAGCTATTTAGTTTTTCCAGCAATCTCTGGTTTTAAGTCTGATTTCCAGCATCCACAGTTCTCTGGATCACGAGCTTAATTTATTTTATCAAGTATGTAAATTACATTTTATTATTGCGTCTTGTTTTTTTTTATCTTGTTTTACGTTTGGATTCTGTGATTTAAATGAATGAATTACATGCACTTGAAGTAGCTAATTAATTCATTGGACTCAAAATGTTAACTCTGCTTTCTGCCCTGAGATCCTGCCAGATCTGCTGAGTTTCTCCAGCAATTTCTATCTTTGTTTAAGCAGATTTAGTGGTTGGAAAAACTAACTAGAAAGAAGGAAGCAAGGGCAGAAGAAATGGTAACAAAGAAAAGAAGGGTTTAAGAAAGAGGAGACAAAGGGTAAAAAAAAGCAAAGGGAGAAAGAGGACAAGGCAAAACAGATAGGTTCTTACACTCAGCCGGACCTCAGGCCTGGGAAACGGGAAACTGGGCAGAAAGTAAAATCTGAGATAATAAAATGTGAGGCTGGATGAACACAGCAAGCCCAGCAGCATCTCAGGAGCTCCTGAGATGCTGCTGGGCCTGCTGTGTTCATCCAGCCTCACATTTTATTATCTTGGATTCTCCAGCATCTGCAGTTCCCATTATCACAGAAAGTAAAATCCGGTCCTGCTGATCAAAGAAAATAGAAGAAAAGACTCAAGGGCTTTTCTGGGACTGGTCACCAATTGTTCTTTTAACAACAGCTCCTTAGGCTATTCATTGTGTGGTTATGGCAGATTTACACCTGATAAAATGATGCCTTGTGCCTTGGAATCAACTCTGGGATATGCATCTCCTGGTGTGACGCATATGCCCCACTCTGCCACAATAGTCCCTGCCACATTTGCTACAGAGGAAGACAGTTTGATGAGTTCAGGTGGTTTAACATCACCATGTAGTGCTTTGCCCATGGCAAGTGAGTATGCTAGGTTCTTCCTGTTGGTTTGACATCCATGTCTGTCATGACAAGCATGTTTTCTATGGTGCCTGGAACTTCATTGGTGACTGTGTTCTGTCTGAAGTTCAAGGTTTCAAAGTTTGCGGAAATAGTGGCATAGTGATAATGTCACTGGGCTGGTAAACCAGAGCCCCTTGCTAATGTACTGAGGACATGGATATGAATCTACCACAGCAGACGCTGAAATTTGAATTCAATAAAAATCTGGAATAAAATGCTAATCTAATGGTAACCAGTGTCAATTGTCATAAAAATCCAGCTGGTTCACTGATGTCCTTTAGGGAAGAAATTCTGCTGGTCCTTACCTGGTCTGGCCTACATTTGGCTCCAGTCCCATCGCAGTGTGGTTGACTTTCAACTGCACCCTGAGCAATTAGGGAGGGGTAATAAATGCTGGCCTAGACACTAACACACACATAAAATGAATGAATAAAAAGAAACAGAATTCTAACCAGTTCTTCAACGGTTTATTGCAATTGGTGATGGATCCCTCTACCTTCCTTTCACTAGAGCTATTTTCTTTGTCAATGGACGTGTTTTCTTCTTGATTCCTTCATCCTGTCCTTAACATTCCTTGTGTCATAGATCTTCTGGATATTCCAGCAGAGTCATTGAAACACCATCTAGCAGTTTGTTGGGCTTGATCATTTTGTAATTAATAAGAGTGAACTACAGGAGTTCAATGACAGGTTCAATCACAGCGAGGTTGACCTTGAGCCAGTTAGTATTTTTCCACTCTTGTTCCTATAGGCTGCAAATGGTGCTATCATAGATGCTGTCTTAAGGGTCTAGGCCTGAAACGTCAGCTTTTGTGCTCCTGAGATGCTGCCTGGCTTGCTGTGTTCATCCAGCTTCAATCTTTGTTATCTTGCTGTCTTGAAGAAGTTTGTTTTGCTTAGCATTATGTGTATAAATGTCAGAGGGTGCCTGTTCAATCAAGTTGCAGAATGATTAATTTTAAGCCGGGCAGCATGGTTGAAGGTAATAAGAGGAGGTCATTTCAGCTTAAAATCTTCAAAGGTTGCATCCTTACCTGAGTGTAGACCAGGAAGTGATCGGCAGCACAGTCTGTAGCTGTGAAGATTAAGAATGCTATCTGGTGACAACCAGATCCAGCCATATCAATGCCGGGTCTTGAATTTCTCTGCATCACCTGGTGGTGTGGGTTATTCTGAAAAAAATTGTTACACAAATATTGAGAGCAGCAAAGCTCAAGTAGTCTCTGTCTATTCTCATTTGTCTTTCGCAGACCATGATACTCAACACAGGAAGGCTGAACTCAATGATCTGCACTTATTCTTGCATTGAAATCCCCCGGTAGGTAGAAATATTCTGACTTTGGGATTCTTTGATTGTCACACTCCTCATAGAACCAGTTTTTCACCTCTGTAGTGGAGCATAGATACTAATAACGTTAACTGCCCTTGTTTGAGTTGAAAGAAGGATGGAGGGAGTTTGTTGGGAGTTGTTTTATCATGAGTAGTGAGGTTCATACAGGAAAGGCCACACCTTACTCACATGTTTCGTCTGAACTCTTCCTCTTTTTTTCTTCCTGTGATCGCCTCTTGGCAAGTCTACGTCAATGATCTTGATAGGCAGGATAATGTCCATTACAGTTATCATGCCCACATTATTGGCTATCAACAAGTCATCAATAAATCCCATGCACATGTTCCTATTCCAGCTTGTCAATTGAAGAGTTGGTACCTTCTTTCCTTATGTTTGTTTCAACTTGTTCTGCTATGACAGAGTCTCTATACCTGATGAGCAGAGATTTTGAGCTACCAATACACATTGAAAGAGATGAACCCTGAATGAGCAGCGTTTACTATCAAGAGCTACCCAGCTTGAGGTGTGTGGTAACTGACGTGGGCTATTGCCTTTGTTGCAGAAGATGCCAGAAAGATTACATACTCAGACCCAAGTCTGCATTTGGGCTCCAATATAGATTTTTAAAATTTGTCAGGATTTAATCCCTTGGCCTTTACCTCACCTGAGTATAAGGCACTGGAGCTATTCACCACAACTGGGAATTTGACTCATCAGTGTTAGGACAATCCACCTACTGGTGGGCCTGCACGCTGTATGTCAGACAGCTAAACATCCTCCAGGTTCCTTTGAAGTTTTAACCTGGGGCAGTGAAGGACCAAGCTTCTGTTGGTCGATGTTAGGAGACACAGCTGACAGCTTGTTGATGAACAGGCTGTGTGCTGACATGGAGGAATTACACATTTTGCTCTCTTTCTTACTGTGAGCCAGTGGGACAGGTGTGTGAGCGAGAAGCAAACTAGCAACATGGAAAAGCCATGCTAGATTCTTTATCACATTCTAGACAGATCAAATTGACCTGCTGGACACATAACAAGTCTCTGCATTGTACAAATGGGGGTAGACTCTGCCTATTTATCCTTTAAAGTTGCATGTGGAGTCCTAAGTTGGTGTCGTTCCTGTTTATATATTTGAGATATTTACACAAATGGCTTAAAATTAATGGTCACAGTTAAGCAGTGCTGCAAGCTAGGTACTATATTTAGCTCCTATTTTTAATAATTCAACCAGTTATTTTCAAATTTGAAAGTGTATATCATTTTTAAAAATCTTCACTTTGAAAGAGATGCTGAAAGCAAATTGCCTAATTTTAATTCTGTTGCAAATGCAAGTAATTTATTAATATTGCTAACTTCACATGTAATAATTTATTAATTCCCACTACGCACAATTGCCTTTATCTGTCATCCAGTTATATAGTTTCCACCCCATAGAATATAGCCCTTGTTATCAAATGGTTACATCCTGCCAGTTTACTTTAGTTACTTTGGCAATAATATTTGAATATGAATTTTATTTGATTTTCAATCTTCTTTCTCAAAACATTTTAATTTTAAAACCAATCCAAAATGTCTATTCGTATGTACTTAAGGATTATGTTCATAGATAATACTTGCAACCTTATCAGTTGTGCTCAATGCAAAGTAATTGAAGATAAAACAAAAGGACTGTGACTGTTTTGTCAGTGACTTTGCTTTCTATCCCGGCAACAGACAAGCTATTGGTCTCTAGAACCAATGCATGTCTTCAATGATTGGTTGAAATTTGTCTGCCAACTAGGCATGCAGAAAGTAAGGTACAATAGTTATTGGCTGATAAAGAAGGCGTCCAAGACGAATGAGAAGCTCTGTATCTAAGGGAATGAGTCATGTGAAGCTATTTTTGCCTGCTCAAAATATAGGAAGTGCTGTGCTTGCCTGAGCAGTACGTCAAACTGCTGAAGTTGAATAATATCATATGAAAGCGCTGTGTCTATCTGAATTATTCACAGCTCTGTGAGCAGCATCCAAGTATAGATGACCACAGGCTAAATATCCCATATGCTGTGGTAATTCAAAGTAGAATATTGTATTTAGAACAATGGATCCGTTGGATAAATGTGACCTATAATTCATTTATTTGATTTTTGTGATCTATATACTTGCAGTAGTATAAAAAGCCTGAAAATTTGCAGTATGAGAATGAAAAATAACAAAGAACAGTTGACTGAAAGGTGCACGTGACAGGGCTCTTAATCAGGCAATGATGTAATGCAAAGTTCTTATTAGTTTTGCAGCTTTATATGAGCCATAGATAATAGCGACAGCTAACTCTCTAAATCATGGAAACTCAAATTGTATGATGGCAATGTACACTGGAACAGAGTAAGCTTTAATGCAATTTCTGTAATTTAAATTGTTAACAAGAATTCTTCCTTAATATTTTAAAATCTTTAGTTTTTGATACACTACAGCATCTAATAATTACTCCTGTTGTTGCTTACAATAGAATGCAGCAACTCACTGAGCCCATTTGCAATTTTAAGCCATATTTATGGTATTATTTATTTTGTTAATCTATTGACTTGAATTTCTAAGTGTTATATCATGATTATCATTATTGGCTTTCCATCTGTTTCACATTACCTTTATACAATGTCCAGAATACGTGATTGAAAGTCAAAACATTAAAAAAATACCATAGGCTGAATCTTACTGGCATGACAGACATTTCATCACCAATGGGAGGTGAATAAATGTCAGCCAGCAGCATGACCCAGAGAGCCATATTCCCAGTGCTGACTAATTGAGTGGCCACTGCCAGGGCTGCTATCCAACTAAAAATGGCAGTCCTTCCCAAATAAGAGTGCTGGCACTTCAGCAACTGGGCCAGTAGTGGAGGCAGAAAGCAGCCTTTAATTTGTTACATAAGAACTAACTGGGCACCTGCAATTCTCAAATTTGAACCTCAGATGTTTGTTGTGAAATCTGCTGCAGCTTCAGCAATGGGTGAGGACTGTGTTGCAACTGGTTGTAAAGGGGATCGTAGAAACGTGGAATATGGGAGCAGGAGTAGACCGAGATAATAAAGTGTGAAGCTGCATGAACACAGCAGGCCCAGCAGCATCTCAGGAGCACAAAAGCTGACGTTTCGGGCCTAGACCCTTCATCAGAGAACTTGGCTTGCACAGCCATTCACTATGATTACGGCTGACCATTCAACTCAGTGGCTTTTTTCCCACTTTCTCCCGACTACCTTTGATCCCTTTAGCCCTAAGAGATAAACATAACACCTCCTTGAAAATGTTCAGTGTTCTGGCCTTAATTGCTTTCTGTGGCAGAGAATTCCACAGGCTCCCACTCTCTTGAAGAAGAAATTTCTCATCTCAGTTGTAAATAGCCTAACCCTTATAGTGTGATGCCTGGTACTGGACTTTCCATTCATTTGGAGCAACCTTCCTACATTTATCCTGTCTTGTCATGTTCAAATCTTGTAGGTTTTTTTATGGATCCCCTCTCATTCTTTTAAACTCCAGCGAATATAGTCCTCATCAATCCAGTCTCTTTGTATGTCAGTCCTGCCATTCCGGGAATTAGTCTGGTTAATGTTTGTTGCACTCCCTCCCTCCATAGCCACATCATTCTTCCTCAGATAAGGAGATCAAAACTGCACATAGTACTCCAGGTGTGGTCACACCAAGCCCCTCTACAATTGCAGCAAGATATCCTTGCTGCTGTACTCGAATTGCCATGTTATAAAGGCCTTCTTTACTGTCTGCTGCACCTACATGCCTCCTTTCAGTGACTGGCGTGCAAGACAACCAGGCCTCATTGTATTTCTTCTGTTTGCCAATCTGTTGTTATTCTGATAATAATATGGCATTAATATATACATTGTGAACAACTGGGATCCAAGTACTGATCCTTATGATATCACACTAGTTACTGTGCCACTTGGAAAAAGATCAATTACCATGACTTTTTTTCCCCTCATGATCCTACCAGACTGGAACTGTTCTCTGTTTGTTGTCTGCTGCTACGTAAGAGGTCACTGATGCCCACTTTGTAAGTCCACATTTCCCCTTTGCCAGATAGCAAGCAGAGTCAGCACATGGTTTTTCAATGATTTCAGGCTCCTCCATGTGTACATTGTCCTTGAATAGACATGTGAACTCTGAAATGCATTTCAACTGGAAAAGATTCCCCTCCTTCAATCTAGCTAACATGAGACCATTTACAGTGTCCTGTAGTGAACATAATTCCTTCATTCTGTGTGAGTCCACCTAGCCATCTGTGTTTGAACCATCGTGATAAACTAAAGGGTTGCTATTAGGTAACAAGGTTTATCTGCTGACCACACGGCTGACCATAAGTGGTTAGCACTGGAGTCAATTCCAGCCTTGGGGGTGACAGTCTGTCTGTGTGAAGTTTGCATCTTTTCAATCACATATCCCAAAATTGAAAATATCCTTTACGTGAAAAGCTGTTGGTCCCAAGAGTTATAGATAAAGGATATTCAGTCCAGCATCATCTATGCATGCATTTCTTTGTTTAACCAGAAGTGCAATATTAAAGGTACATCCTTAGTACTATATGATGTTCCATAGCCCCTAAAGGTACATCCTTAGTACTACATGATGTTCCATAGCCCCTAAAGGTACATCCTTAGTACTACATGATGTTCCATAGCCCCTAAAGGTACATCCTTAGTACTACATGATGTTCCATAGCCCCTAAAGGTACATCCTTAGTACTACATGATGTTCCATAGCCCCTAAAGGTACATCCTTAGTACTACATGATGTTCCATAGCCCTTAAAGGTACATCCTTAGTACTACATGATGTTCCATAGCCCCTAAAGGTACATCCTTAGTACTACATGATGTTCCATAGCCCAAGGTATGAATTGAACAGCTCCTGCACAATGTACAGACAATGGGTAAATTGCAGGTGATTGCTACTTCTGCACGCTCAGCTGTATCATTCCAGGTAGACGAAGATTGCTATTGTGTCACAATCACTAGAGGGATTAATTTGTTTTCCTACAGGATATAGTCAAGAGTGCTTGGAAAGCTAGGGTGAGGATTTGGACTGTAGACAGTAATGCTGAAACTTCACAAAGCGTGCAGCACATGCAAGTGTGCTTCAGCTTCAGTGCATGGATATCTGTGCAAGGGTGTTGCCCTTTGCAAGGTTTCACATCACTTGAATTTGAAACCTCACCCTCACAGGATGAAGACTTAACCCTTCCACTCAGGCGTGGTCACAGCCATTTTCATCTCCATTGCTCACTTGTTATTTACAGCATGTTGGAAGACAAAGTTCCAGCTGCCGCTTCACTTCTCCATGTTAATGAACCTCCAAACATAAACAACCATTAATTGGAAGCACTCCCTGCCTATCAAAAGGCTCAACACTTCCCCGAGTTCCTACCCAATCTACCTATCTGAGTCTACATCACAGACTTTACATCCTACCACCCAGCATCAGGTTTGTCAAGTGAACATGCCAGTCTGTTAGTTCACGATCTCTCTTGAAAACCAGGGTGCTGCTTACTGTTCCCAACTCCACAATGATCCCATTCCCACTTATCTAGAGCTACTTACCTGGACAGATCTAAATAATGAGTGACCAAACCCTTGACTGATCTCTGTACAGCTCCTCGATTGTGGTCCTGTTACTCCTGAAGACTAGTTGGATTGGACCCACAGGGCTGACTGTTGACCCACTCCCTAGACTGCAGAGGTATGGAGTCTTGTAATGATCTGACAACACCTGAGCATGCCCAAGTCCTTGGACTGATATCAGAGACTGGCCTTAATTTATTGTGCTGGGATCCTCTGACTGCAGGGTATCTGCCTGGACTTGACTCAAACTGCTCATCTTTGACTTTGAGACATGATCGTTTGCTTACAGCGCATGCAGTGCATTTGTTGCATAAGATGTTGGCATGTGCATGTGAAAGATTAATGTTGCATTGTACCATACAGCAAGATGTCCACTCTCTTGCTGTTCACATTCGTCCTACCCTGCTGTGTCTTCTTCTGGACTGTGGAGACTGCACTGACAGATGTTACAACCTCTCACCATATTGGTAGGACCTGGTGGCATGATGTCTTCTGACGGTTCTCTGGGAATGACAATGATCCTACTCTGTACCACTCGATTCACTTCCAAGTCCCTGTCTGCAAAGCAGGATACCAATTTCTCCTCCTCAGCTATGCCCAGGGACAACTTTGCAGGACCACTTTGGACCAAAGCCAGGATGGCATGTTGGCTCAGTGGTTAGCACTGCTGCCTCAGTGTCAGGGACCAGGGTTGTATTCCAGCTTCAGCCAACTGTCTGTATGGAGTTTTCACACTCTCCCTGTGTCTGCATGTGGTTTCTCCGGGTGCTCTGGTTTCTTCCACAGACCAAAGATGTGCAGGCCAGGTGGATTGGCCATGGGAAATGCAGGGTTACAGAGATAAGGTAGGGGATGGGTCTGAGTAGGATGCTGCTCAGAGGGTCATGGTGGACTTGATAAGTCGAATGGCTGCTTCCATATTGTAGGGATTCTATGATATCAACATTTGACTCCAGTCACAATGCTGCTTCGAATGTAGCACGAGCACCAGTGATGCTAGCATTTGCTGAGATACCCAGGCAGTGGTGAGTAGTTTTAGCTAAGGCCAAGTGGATAAATCCAGCTAGTACTGGATGAGAAGGACACCGTTACAGAATGGTAGGTTGTGAATGAAGTGAGTTGGGTATGATCACAGAAACACTTCACAAGACTCAACAAAAGGTACCATGCCAAAATATCGCAAGATTAAGTTTTTTTTATCATCAAGATGTGATAAGTTGTGTACCACAGGGATTGGTGCTAGGATTTCAACTATCTACAATTTTTGTAAATTACTTGAATGAAGAGACAGAAGGCATGACTGCCAAAATTGTTGATGACAGAGGTAGGTAGTGAAGTAAGTTGTGAAGAGGACACAAGGAGATTACAAAAATATATTGAAAGGTTAAATGAATGGGTGTACATGTGACAAATGGATTATAATGTGGGAAAATGTGGAATTGACCACTTTGGCAAGATAAAGTAGGATGTTAGGAGAATTACATATGACAAAAATTTGTTTCTATGATTTCAGCCTAATCACAGGCCAAAGATTCAGCAATTGGTAACTTAATGGTAGAGAGCACAATCTCCTCCATGGTAGTAAGGGTATGTAGTCAGTGTTCTGGTTAGCATTTTGTAAAACACCTTATCCTATGAGAGAGGGAAGTATGGTTGAAAAGTTACCATTGTGTGAGATATGTCAGACAGTGAGGTATGGATACAGACTTCCACAGTGCTAAGTTAGAGAGTGAAGTAAAACTGTGGATGCCATATTTGATCGAGATTGTTGTTAGGTGAGTGGTTAAAGCAGTGTCTGAGGCTACTGATGCAGTTGATAGGTTATGGCATTTGAAGATGCATTCAAGGATCTTGACTAATTTTTGTAGCACAACACTTAAAATAATTGGAATTGAATTTAAAATATTGTCTTCTCTGTGAATTTTTTAGAAAATTAATCATTTTACGAATGATTTTTGTAGCTTTAATAAACTTTCAATTCCTAAGGATAAAAGAAGTGTGTGAATTTTACAAGCACTTGGAACAAAAGCAAAATGATGTCAATTCTCTTTCAATCAAGGAAGCATTTTTGAATTTATGTGAAATGACCCAATTGCATCTGACAAATGTACACAGAATTTAATCCTTTTTGCTGACAGCTGTTCCTTTTACAGTTTTGGTAACAGCTTTAGTAATGCTGAATTTAAGTTTCTATATTGGGCATTATTAAATTTTAGGTTTCTAAATTGACAGAAGGAGATTATGAATGGCCAAATTGTGTCTTGGGGGATCTTAATTGCAGTCATAATAGATTTTATGTTTTCCTTTTAAATAAATGACCTGGGTTTCTAAGCTATGTGAATATTACTGGTATGATAAAGGATCCACTAGTTTTAATAATTTAAGATCTCAATTGGAGACATTGGTAGGCATCAAATGTCACAGCATGATGACAAAGATATCATGAAGGAGACTGAACATGTGTAAACATGAATAAAAGTAGACAGAACGTGGTATGGACCAAGCCAGCCAACCAAATGGCAACAATTGGGGATGTAATTCTCAAATTATTTTTTGTACTGCTATTCAAATACCGTAATATACTAAATAAAGTCATGACTGTTACAAATATGCATTCAAATTTAATATATTGAGCAGTCACTACAAATTTATTAGATGGGTAAAAGGTATTAACAGTTGTTGAAGATAAAAGTAAAGAAATACATATTGGAAGTAAGAATGGGAAAAGGAATATTCAGATATTAAACAGAGGAGCAAAGTGCTGCAGCTACACAATTCACCATAAGTGGTGACACAAGTAGCAAGAACTATTGAAGACAAATATAATTCTACATCTTTTTAGAGACACAGAGTAAAAGCAAGCAGGTCATGTTAAACTCATGCAAGATGTTATTAATGTCTCAGTTGAGTGCCACTAACAGGTTTATTCACCCCTTAATGTGAGAAAAAGTCCATAGAAAAGATTCACCAGGATGTAATTGGTTGTGGTGCGGTTATAATTATAACCAGATAGAGGTTTTCAACTTCACAGGAGGCAGGGGTTAACTACTTCTCATGTACACCTACTGATTACTCTGCTTATTTACAGGTAACGAAAAGGAAATTTGGGCACGGTGTAGAATGGGTGTCCAATTGATGGAGTCACAGAGATGTATAACATGGAAACAGATGCTTCAGTCCAACTTGTCCATACCGACCAGATACCCTAAATTCATCTAGCCCATTTGCCAGCATTTGGCCCATATACTTCTAAACCCTAGATAACAAAGTGTAGGGCTGGATGAACACAGCAGGCCAAGCAGCATCTTAGGAGCACAAAAGCTGACGTTTCAGGCCTGGACACTTCATCAGAAAAGGGGGATGGGGAGCGGGTTCTGAAATAAATAGGGAGAGAGGGGGAGGCGGATCGAAGGTGGATACAGGAGAAGATAGGTGGAGAGGAGACAGACAAGTTAAAGGGGCAGGGATGGGGCCTGTAGAGGTGAGTATAGGTGGGGGGACAGGAAGGGGATAGGTCAGTCCAGGGAGGACAGTCAGGTCAAGGGGGCAGGATGAAGTTAGGAGGTAGGAAATGGAGATGCGGCTTGAGGTGGGAAGAGGGGATAGGTGAGAGGAAGAACAGGTTAGGGAGGCAGGGATGAGCTGGACTGGTTTTGGGATGCTCTGGGGGAGGGGAGAGTTTGAAGCTTGTGAAGTCCACATTGATACCATTGGGCTGCAGGGTTCCCAAGCGGAATATGAGTTGCTGTTCCTGCAACCTTCAGGTGGCATCATTGTGGGACTGCAGGAGGCCCATGATGGACATGTTGTCTAAGGAATGCGAGGGGGAGTTAAAATGGTTCGCGACTGGGAGATGCAAACAAACATTTGCATTCCCATTATCTCTGCTTCTAAACCCTTCCTGTTTTTATACCCGTCCAGATGTCTTTTAAATGTTGTAATTGTACCAGCCTCCACCACTTCCTCCAGCAGTTCATTCCATATCTTTCCCTTCACCTTAAACCTAAGCCCACTAATTCTGAACTCCCCTATCCTGGGGAAAAGACCTTGACTATTCACCCGATGCATGCCTTCATGATTTTATAAGCCTCTATAAAGTCACCCCTCAGCCTCCGCTACTCCAGGGAACACAGCCCCAGCCTATTCAGCCTCTCCATATAGTTCAAACCCTCCAACCCTAGCAACATACTTGGTAAACTCAAATGTTCAGAAAAGATTGACAAATCTTTCCTATCTTTCCAGAATTGAATGCAGTATTCCAAAAGTGGCCTAACCAGTGTCCCGTACAGCTGTAACGTGACATTCCAATTCATATACTCGATGCGCTGACCAACAAAGGCAAACATACCAAACACCTTCATCACTGCAACTCCACTTTCAAGAAACTGTGAGCCTACACCTCAACGTCTCTTTGTTTGGCAACAATCCCCTGGAGTATATAAGTCCTGCCCTGATTTGCCCTACCAAAATGCAGCACCTTACGATTAAACTCCATCCGCCACTCCTTGGCCAATCTGATCAAGGTCCTGTTGTACTCTGAGGCAACCTTCCTCGCTGTCCACTACACCACCAATTGTTGGTGTCATCTGCAAACCTACTAACCCTAACTCCTATATCCGTCATCATCCAATTTTCTGTCCCCACTGAAATTAAAAATTACACACACAATCATTTAATTAAATGATCAGGTACTGGAATCTTTAATCACTGTATTTACACTTCATGGTTTTTCTTTGTTTTTGTAATCATTTGACAATTCAAGTTTATAATATTTATATAATTTTGTAATTATATTAATGGAAGGTTAGAAAAAAGCTTCATGCAGAGGATAGTTAAAATGTGGAATTCTTTGTTACAAACAACTGTTGAAGAGGTTCATATAACTCTTTCAAAAGGGAATTAGGTGGCTGCTTGAAAAATAAGTTGAAGAGGATAACATTCTAGGGCTATTGCGGAGAAAGAATCAGAGGTGACATCAAGGAAGTTTATTTTTAAAAGTGTTTGGAATTAGAATGCACAGCCTGAGAGCAGCTACGATAGTAGTTTTCAAAATAAACTGGATAAATATCTGAAGGAGAAAATATTATAGAGCAAAGGAACAAATTGTATAGCCTTTCAAGAAGTTTTTCAGGTAGATGATAGAGTCTACACTGAAATAAAACAAAATCATCTTTCTACACGAATCCCACTTTTCAAAATTTGGCCCAAAGTCTTGAATATTATGACATTTCAAGTGCTCATCTCCATACTTTTTAAAAGGTTGTGAGGTTTCCTGCCTCTACTGCATTCCCAGGCAGTGCATTCCAGATTCCTACCTCATTCTTGGTGAATTTGTTTATTTTCAATCAAATCTCAAAAACTGCCCTTCACCTTAAAATTATGCTCCCTCATTACTGAGCAAAGAACTAAGTGAAAAACTGCTTCTTATCCACCCTGTCCATGGCACTCATACACTTCAATCAGGTCTCCCCATATCCTTCTCTGCTTTAAAGAAAACAATCCAAGCCTGTGCAGCCTCTTCATAGCTAAAATGCTCCAGTGCAGGCAATATCTTAGAAAATCTCCCCTGCAATCGCATCCTTCCTATAGTGAAGTTGCCAGAACTACACACAGTACTCCAGCTGTGGCATAACCATTGTTTTGTTCAGCTCCGACATAATCTCCACCCTCTTATACCCTACGACATGGCTGATAAAAGCAAGTGTCCCAAATGTTGTCTTAACTACCCTATTAACCTGTCCTGTTGTCTCCAGCAATATGACCAAGGTAGGATTGAACACAAATACCAGTCTGTCAAAATTTCACCAATCTCTGCCTCAGGAGGCTGATGAGAATCTGCTCCACATCATTCCTGCTAATACAGGAATCAAAGCTAAATAGGCAGCTTAATGGATTAATTAACTAAATGGATAGTTTAACCAAATACAAGTTCAATATGATATTCTCAGATTTAAGTGCTACCCCAGCTAGGAATTTGAACATTCTACTTGCTTTCTTAATCGTCCATGGAAACTGAACAAATAGTTTTAATGATGTATCCTGATTTCCTTCCTTAATTATTACAACAACTGTTGTATCATTTCATGTGTCCACCATATTCAGCTTCTGCCTAAACTCATTATTTTGTACTTATCCATTTTAAATCCTCTCTGCCCATGATTAGATTTATTTAATTTATTGTTGTCACATATACCTAAGTACAGTGAAAAATCTTGTTTTCTGTGCAATACAGGCAAATCATAGGCTGCTCAGACAGAGTGAGGCATAAAAGTTTACAGCTGCACAAGGGTTGCACAGAGCAAGATCAGCAATTATTTGAGAGGTCTATTCAGCAGTCTAATATCATCAGGGAAAAAGCTGTTTTAGAACCTGTTGGTCCATCTGTTCAAGCTTCTATACCTTTTGCATGACAGAAGAGGGCATTACTGAGGTGGGAGGAGTCTCTGATGATGGTGGCAGCCTTACTGTGGCAACGAGCAGTGCAAATGGAGTCCATGGATAGGAAGTTGACTTCTGTGATGGTCTGGGCTGTGCACAATACCTTCCGTAGTTTCTTTCAGCCCTGGGCAGAGCAGTTGCTGTACCGGGCTATCATTCACAGTGCTTCTATAAAAGTTGGTGAGGGACCTTAAGGACTTTCCAGATTTCCTGGACCGCCTGAGGAAGAAGAGCTAGTGTTGTGCCTTCTTGACTGGTGCAGCTACGTGGGCAGTCCAGGACAGATTGTTGGTTGTCGTTACTGTGAGGAACTTGGCACTGTCCACCCTCTCAAACTCAGTTTCATTGATATAAATGGGGTATGTACTCCTCCTTTCTTTCAGAAGTCAGTGATCAGTTTCTTAGTTTTCCAAGTTTAAGAGATAGGTTATTTTCAGTGCACCATGACATCAAGCCCTCTGCCTCCCTTCTGTAGTTTGACTCATCATTGTTAGATATCCGTCCCACAACCATGGTGTCAGCAAAATTGTAGATGGCATTCATTTGGAACTTGGCAACACAGTTGTGGGTGTACAGGGAGTGCAGTAGGGGGCTGAGGACACATCCTGGGGGGACTCCAGTGTTGAGTGTTATTGTGGAGGAGGGGCAGTTACCTATTCTCACTGCTTGCGGTCAATGGGTTAGAAGGCTAAGGATCCATTTGCAGAGGGTGAACCGAGACCAAGGTCTCAGAATGTTAAAATCAGTCAGTGGGGGATAATGGTGTTAAAGGCAGAGCTGTAGTCAACAAGCAGGTGTCTGACATAGGTGTCTTTGTCATCCAGATGTTCCAGGGATGAATGCAGGACTATGGATACGGCACCTGCTGTAAATCTGGAATAATATCACTGGATCAGAAACCCGGAACACCCTTTCTAACAGCACAGTGGGTGTCCTGCAAAGGTTCAAGAAGTTGGCTTGCCACCATCTTCTAGATTTGCCAGAGATGTACATGTGTACCCACTAAGTTGGTAAAAAATAATTGTAAGATTTCTTTAAATAGATATAAATATTAATTAATATCAAATACATTTACATTACAAGTGCATAAAATTAATCTCTTACAGCAAGGATTTACACAATTTAACACACTAAGAAAATTAATTAGGGAAAAAAATACACCTGCCTCTTAGATTATCTTTCTTGCAAGCTTCTAATATTTCCTTATTTATACTGTGCCTCGCTGCGGTACCAATGTTTGGCACCTATAGATTACTCCTACCAGGTACATCTTCCCTTTGCTATTTCCTGTTTCTACTCAGATTGGTTCCATATTTTCATCTCTCATTACAACACTGATCCCTTCTTACACCAGCAAAGCTACACCACCTCATTTTCCTTTCAGTTCTTCCCTCCAAAATTCCTAGAAGCATGGCATTCCAACCGGAACTGCGTCAACAAACACATTGATTTGGAACCAATCTACCATCCTCTGAGAAAAAGAACAGGAAATGACATCACCAATGCAGGAAATGACATCACCAACCCAAGGAAACCTAAACAGATAAATAGAAAGCGGGCATAACACCAGCGCTTCATCGGAGGCTCACTGATGATGTTACCTAGAATGGTGACGAAATGTCTGGGAAGACGCTCTTTGGTCTGCCCGCAACTTGCTGGTCTGCCAGCTGAAAGAACTGACCCCGACCGAGTGTTGCAGACTGGCGCACTCCAAGGTCCAGGGCTACGTGCTGAGGGACGCGCTAAAGCTTGGGGCAGCCGCCGCCAAGGCGCGGTGGGGAAAGACCACCGTATGAGCCCCCTCATCCAGAAAAGGGAAAAGAATCCTATCTGGTAACTGGGCCCAGCTGGCGCCTTCCCCAACTGGTCAGGGGGCCAACTGGGACTGTGCGGGGTGACGACTGCCGGGGCGGTTTCTTTGCTTTGTTTTTTTTTCTCTGTTTTGTTTTTTTTTCCCTTTAGTTGGTGTACGTACCCCCGGGTAACCTGGAGTGGCTTGCATGACTGGGTAGGTGTATAAATGTTTTATTTTTTGTACATTCTATGAATAAAGTATATTTTTTCAAATTAAAAAAAAAGTGACGAAATGTCTGGGAACAAACCTTCCCACTCAGTGAACCAGCTTACATCCGGAACACAATAACGACCCACTCTTTTGTGGACCGAGAAGAGGAGAGCACGACTGTGTTGGAGGTGGAAGGAAGATGTCGCGTTGGCTGTGCACCCTTGCAACCGGTGGATCTTAATGCTGGCTTTGGCCTAATGCTGGTTCAGGGGAGCAGCCAACCTGCAACGATGGCTGCGGCGAGTGCTCGTGCCCCAGGTCAGGGGGTCCGGAACACCATCTGTGTTTCCGTAAAGAAGGTGGATGAAGGTGCACCTGTGGACCGCACCTTCTTCGTGAAGAGAGTCCTGTTGGACTGTTGCGGGTTCGCTGCTGCGGACACTTACTGCCTGCAGGATTTCCCCGGAGGAGGTTTTTACGATGTGACCTTCAGGAGTGCCAAGCTTTGCGAGCACTTCCTGGAGGTTTTCAAGGAGAAAGGAGGTGAGGGCCCCCTCTCTGTATTGACCGCTGTCCTGCTGTTTGTGATGCCGTTGCAGAGGAGCCGTATGGTGACTGTACACATGTACAACCCGCATGTGTCAGCAGTTGATGTCCTGACCTTCCTTGGAAGGTACGTGAAGGTGGAAGGGGACCTAACTGACATCATGGACCCCTTTGGCATCTGGACCAGCAAGAGGCAGGTCAAGGTGACACTGAGGATGGGCACGGACGGGAACGTCGGACACCCGCCGTCCAGCTTCGCGATCAGCGGGAGCAAAGGCTACCTGACCTATGCAGGGCAACCTAAAGTCTGCCATGCCTGTGGTAGGTCAGGTCACGTGGCGGCCGACTGCAAAGCCACCATCTGCAGGAACTGCAGGGAGGAGGGACGCCTTGCAAAGGATTGCCCACGAGAGAGAAGCTGCAACCTTTGCGGGGAAGCCGGCCACCTCTATAGGGCATGCCCACAGTGGGGGACTACCTACGCCCAGGTCGCCGGCAGGGGCAATGCGGGGCCAGCCCCCCCCGGAGGAGAGGAAGGCACCAGGGCCCAGCAAGGACCCCACTAATGTGCAGGAGGGCCAGGTCGTGCAGGAGGGCCCAGCCCCGCAGGACGGGCCCGAGGCCAGCAAAGCGCCCTGCAGGCTCCGCTCCCCTCCCGACAACCCGGAGTCGATGGAGGCGGCGACAGGCGACCCAGGGGAGTGGACGACGGTCCGGAAAGCGAGGAGGAAGGTGCGTCGGCGGGCCCAGGAACAGCAACCATCAGGCGGGAAGAGGCAGCTACAGGGGGGCTATAAGAGCTCCTCTGACGAGGGGGATTCGGACAGGGCCCGCCCGAAGCAGAAGTTAAAGATCTCCAGGGAGAAGGAAAGCAGCACCACGCTTCCAGGTGACGGGAAGCGTCCTGAGGCTCCCTCCAACACCCAGTCACGTGCCGCTGGGGCATTGGAGGGCCCCCCGGGACATCCAGGCGGGAAGGAGGGAACAGCACGTCCCCAGCCTGACCCAGAGCCGGACCCTCCTGCCTCTGTACCCCCAACGGGGGGATGCCACCCGGAAGGCAGCACGGACGGTTTCCTCAGCACGGAGAGCGTCCAGCAGTTACCCCGGGCAATGGGCATGAAGGGACAGATGGAGGGGCTGGACCTTGGACTTGGGGAGGGTACTGCGGTCACTGCCCACAATGGGGGTACGAGTTGTGAGCTTTAATGTGCGCAGCGTCAAGTCCACCGCAAGATGTGTATCCACGTTGGCCTACCTGACCACCATCAGGGCGGACCTCCTGTTTCTGCAGGAGTGCGGGATACCGCACCTCGGCAGGTACGGGAAATGGTCGGGCGCCTGGACCTGTGGGCCTTCGATCTGGTCGGGGGGTAACGACTGCCGCTCCTCGGGCCTGGCTATTCTGCTGCGGGGGCGCAACTTCACCATTTCTCAAGTTCAGGAGGTGGTGGGGGGGGGCGCCTCCTAGTGGCTGACGTCACCTACAGGAACGCTCCCCTGAGGCTGATCAACGTGTACACCTCAGCGGTACGGAGTGAGTGGTTGGCCGTCCTGCAGTGGCTTCCACCCCTGCTGGCCACGTCCAGGCCGGTCATCCTAGGCGGAGACCTCAACTGCATCATCGATGCAGATCCGGCATGGGGACAGCGGGTGGGGGGAGTCAACTGGACGTCACGTCCAGATTCCTGAAGGGCACCGTGAAGGACGCCAAGCTGCTCGATGTCTTCAGCACCCCTGCAGACGGAGCGCAGCGGAGATAACATGGTCGCGGCCAGACGGGTCTATCCGCTCAAGGATAGACTTCCTGTTTGTGTCACGGGCGTTCTTGGTCAGGTCCTCCGGCGTCAAGCTGGTGTTCTTCTCTGACCACTGCCTCCTGCTGGCCGACTGTCATTTACAGGATGGCCAGCAGGCCGGCAAAGGGATGTGGAAGCTCAACACGACTCTGTTGACCCCAGAGAACGTCGAGGAGCTTAAGAGGGAGTACGCTGGTTGGAGAACCGTGAAACCCCTCCTTGAGTCTCCAGGTGACTGGTAGGAGACGGTGAAGGAGAACATCAAGAGGTTCTTTGTCCTCAAGGGTGTTCGGAAGGTGAGAGAGAGGCGGGGAAAGCTGTCGCGACTCCAGAAAAGGGTGCAGAACCTGCTCCTTCTGCAGTTGATGGGGGTCGATGTCACGGAGGACCTCCACGAGGTGAGGGGGCAGCAAGCCTTGCTCTTCGCCGCGGAGGCCTCCAGGATAATCTTCCGGTCCAGGGTCCGCTCCGTGGAGTAGGATGAGACGTGCTCGCGTTTCTTCTTTCAGAAGGTGCACAAAGAGAGCTCTGTGCTTAGCCGACTGAAGGAGGACGACGGCTTGGTGACGTCGTCTTGGCCCGACATTTTGAGGATCAGCAGATCCTTCTATGCCGGACTGTACGACGCAAAGCCCACGGACAGCATGGCCTCCGACTCATTCCTGTCATCTATCATGGAGGTCTTAGACGACGATGCGAGAGAGTGGCTGGTCCGGCCGATATCCCTGGATGAGCTGACCAGAGCCCTCAAGTCCTTGGAGAGGAATAAGACTCCCGGGAGTGACGGCTTACCGGTCGAGCTGTATTCCGCTCTGTGGGACCTGGTCGGCCAGGACCTGTTGGAGGTGTACGATAGTGCGCTTCGGGCAGGGGAAATGTGCAAGTTCATGAGGAAGGGCATCAACACCCTCATTTACAAGAGGAAAGGGGAGAGGGAAGAAATTAAGAATTGGTGTCCCATTTCACTATTGAACGTGGACTACAAAATCCTGGCCAAGGTCATAGCCAACCGGATCAGGTCTGTCCTGGAGTCAGTGATTCACCCTGACCAAACCTGTGCTGTGCCGGGCAGGAAGATCGCTGAGAGCCTCGCGCTCATCAGGGATACGATCGCCTACGTGCAGGACAGGCGGGTGGACACCTGTCTCGTCAGCCTGGACCAGGAGAAGGCCTTCGACAGGGTCTCTCATGCATACATGAGGGGCGTCCTCTCCAAATTGGGGTTCGGGGAGGGCATCCGCAATTGGATCCGGCTGCTCTACACCAACATCATTAGCGCAGTCTCGATCAATGGGTGGGAATTGGACAGTTTTCCCGTCAGATCTGGAGTCAGGCAGGGCTGCCCGCTCTCTCCTGCCTTGTTCGTGTGCTGTGTGGAGCCCTTTGCCGCCTCCATCAGGAAGGACGTGAGCCTGAAGGGCGTGACTATCCCAGGCAGCGGAGGCCTTCATGTCAAGACCTCCCTGTACATGGACAATGTCGCCGTCTTCTGCACCAATCGTCGGTCGGTGAGTAGGCTGTTGGACATCTGCAGCCAGTTTGAACTGGCCTCGGGTGCCAAAGTCAATAGGGGTAAGAGTGAGGCCGTGTTCTTCGGGAACTGGGACGACCGCTCCTTCATCCCCTTCACCGTCAGGACAGGCTGCCTGAAGGTGCTGGGTGTTTGGTTCGGTGGAGATGGGGCGTGCACTAAGACTTGGGAGGAACGTATCACCAAACTGAAGCAGAAACTGGGCAGGTGGACGCTCCGGTCCCTCTACATCGCGGGTAAGAACCTGGTTGTCAGGTGCGAGGGGCTTTCGGTACTGTTGTATGTGGCGCAGGCCTGGCCTATTCCCTGGACCTGCGCCGCTGCAGTCACCCGGGCCATCTTCCACTTCATTTGGGGGTCGAGGATGGACCAGGTCCGCAGGGACACCATGTACAAAGACCTGGGAAAGGGCGTACCAAACACCACCCTCGCTACCTTTGTGTGCGGCTGCATCAAGCTGTGCGTAGATCCTCAGTACGCAAACACCAAGTGTCACTACTTACTGAGGTTCTACCTGTCCCCGGTGTTGCGAAGGATGGGCCTGGCCTCGTTGCCGCGGAACGCTCTGAGAAGTTGGACTGTCCCATACCACCTGTCCTTCGTGGAGAAATTTTTGAAGGGAAACACCTTTGACCACAAGGCCGTTAGCCAGTGGTCAGCACGTAGTATCCTCGAGACCCTTCGGGAAAAGGAGAGGGTGGATCCCGTCGTGTGGTTCCCCACGCAGACTGCCAAAGTCGTTTGGCAGAATGCCTCATCGCCAGAACTTTCAAACAAGCACAAGGACATTGCTTGGCTGGCGGTAAGAGGGGCTCTGCCAGTGAGATCCTTTATGCATGCCCGGAATCTCTGCGCCACCGCACGCTGCCCTTGAGGCGGCTGCGGGGGGGACGAGACTGTCGATCACCTCCTTCTGGAGTGTGCCTATGCGCAGGAGGTCTGGAGGGGGATGCAGTGGTATTTGTCGAGGTTCGTCCTGAGCAGCTCCGTGACATGGGACTCCGTGCTCTACGGGCTGTTTCCGGGGACGCACTCCGAGACCAACATCAACTGCGTCTGGAGGACTATCAATGCGGTGAAAGACGCTCTTTGGTCTGCCTGCAACTTGCTGGTCTGCCAGCTGAAAGAACTGACCCCAACCGAGCGTTGCAGACTGGCGTACTCCAAGGTCCAGGACTATGTGCTGAGGGACGCGCTGAAGCTTGGGGCAGCCGCCGCCAAGGTGCGGTGGGGAAAGACCACGGTATGAAACCCCTCGTCCAGAATAGAAAAAAGGGCCCTATCTGGTAACTGGGCACAGCTGACACCTTCCCCAACTGGTCAGGGGGCCAGTGAGGACTGTGCGGGGTGACGACTGCCGGGGTATTTTCTTTGCTTTGTTTCTTTTCCTTCTTTGTTTTGTTTTTGTCTTTAGTTGGTGTATGTACCCTCTGGGTAACCCGGAGCGACTTGCATGACTGGGTAGGTGTATAAATGTTTCATTTTTTTTGTACATTCCATGAATAAAGTTTTTTTTTATTTGAAAAAATATGTGACGAAACGTCTGAAAACTAACCTTCCAGCTCAGCGAGAAAACTCACATCCAGAAACTCAACCTGAGCAACAAATCTTCTCAAAACTCACTGGTATTATTGCAACTATACAAGGCATTGGTGAGACTGCACCTGGAGTATTGTACACAGTTTTGGTCCCCTTATGTGAGGAAGGATGTGGTGGCATTGGAGCCAGTTCAGAGGAAGTTCACTAGATTCATCCCAGAGATGATAGATTTGTTATATGCAGAGAGACTGAACAGTTTAGGCCTATACCGTCTGGAATTTAGAAGAATGAGGAGAAGTCAAATTGAGGTATTTGGGATGATAAAATGTACATCTATTAAAAAAAGATATGCAGCAGATGCTTCCTCTTGTGGGGCATTCTAGGACGAGAGGTCATAGTCTTAGGATAAGGGGTAGCAAGTTTAAAACAGAATTAAAGAGAAACTACTTCTCCCAAAGCGTTACGAATCCATGGAAATTGCTGCCCCAAAGTGCCGTGGAAGCTGGGACAGTGAGTAAATTTGAGGCGGAGTTAGACAGATTTTGAATTGGGAATGGTTTGTAGGGTTAGGGGGAGAAGGCAGGAAAATGGGCGTGAGGAATGCATTAGCCATAGTTGAGTGATGGAGCAGATTTCAATGGGCCATTTGGCCCAATTCTACCCCTATATTTTATGAAATTATGAACATGAAACTTCAAAGAAAAATGCAGAAATAATCTATATTGAGAAAAGATTTATTGACAAGACTGTGAATGGGAAGTAGTGATAACAAAGACCATGGAAGTATTTGTGAATAAAAGTCTTAAGATACTTGCCTTGGAAGATTATTTTAACCATTAATTGCTATCAGTACCAAAAGTAGTTCCACTAACAGAGTTAACTAAACAATAGTTTGGTACTTAGATCACGGCAGATCTGTAAATGACCTCAACTTATTAACTCTGCTCCAAATCCTTTGGTATCCAACCAATTCATAACATTTATGAATCTGACCTTCGAAAGCTCCAAGTATTCCAATAATCTTTGGCCTTCTAGTGGAAAATAATCCAGTTTGCGCCTCTTATTACAGCAAAAGTAAATAAAAAAACTCCCTTGATTTCACTGTTGAATGGTTCACATCTAATTTTGAAGTCACAACTTCCCCCACTTCTCCACAGGAAATAGTTTGTCTGTACACATGGCACAGAATCCCTCAACCTTGAGCACTCATGAGGATTTGTTACAGTGAAATCAAAAAATGCTGGAGTCACTCAAAACGTCTACCGAGAAAGCATAGCTCATGTTTGGACTGCAGTCATCCATCTCCAAAATTTTTCAAAGTGGCAAAGACAACCACAGGAGCAGCTAATCACATCAGTCATGTGACCATCCACACACGAGTTAGTGACATCACCGGACACGGCCGCGCATGCGTGTTGTCGAACACCCGAACGTTCGCCGCGTGACAGTTAGAGCAAGAAAACTCAACACCAGCCATTTCTATAGTACATATAATATATAGTATTATTTATCACACAGCCGATTCAACTGCAAACCCCGGGCTCGATGCCAAACTTCCAGATTCGAACATCGGAAGTTTCAGATTCCCAGAAACTCTGAAGCGCAAATTGAGTAAGTTCGTTTGGGGATGGGTATGGGTATGGGGGAGGCGCTCTGAGTGTGGAAAGAGCAGGGAATGAGGATTTTCCGCTGTCGGCGATCACTTCGGGAATATTAGAATCCGTTAGTCTGCGATGTCGATGTCTGTCAGGAGTGGAGAGGCTGACTTGATGGTGACTTTCTCGCCATTTTTCTGTGCTTGCCGGCTACATGTGGTCACTATGGAAACGAGGGCACCGTGCACCCTGGGAGATAAACAGTGGTTGTCGTGGCAACGAATAGGAAGTGGCGTAAGAGACAATAAGTTGTAGAGCTGGATGAGCACAGCAGGCCCAGCAGCATCAGAGGAGCCGGAAGGCTGATGTTTCGGGCCTAGACCGTTCGTCAGAAATGGGGAGGGGGTTCTGAAATAAATAGGGAGAGAGGGGAGGTGGATAGAGGAGAGGAGGCAGACCGGTCAAAGAGGTGGGGATGGAGCCAGTAAAGTGAGTGTAGGTGGTGAGTTAGGGAGAGGATTGGTCAGTCCAGGAAAGACGTACAGGTTAAGGGGCGGAATGAGGTTAGGAAGTGGGAGGTGGGTGTGGGGGAAGAGGGGATAAGTGGGAGGAAGGACAGTTAGGGAGGTGGGGACGAGCTGGGCTGGTTTTGGGATGTGGTAGGGGGAGGGCAGATTTTGAAGCTTGTGAAATCCACATTGATATACCATTGGGCTGCAGGGTTCCCAAGCAGAATATGAGTTGCTGTTCCTGCAACCTTCGGGTAGCATTGTTGTGGCACTGCAGGAGGCCCAGAATAGAAATGTCATCTGAGGAATGGGAGGGAGAGTTGAAATGGTTTGTGACTGGGAGTTGCAGTTGTTGAGTGCGAACCAAGCATAGGTGTTCCACAAAGCAGTCCCCAAGCACCACTTGGTTTCACCGATTGTAGAGGAGGGCACAACGGGAACAGTGGATGCAGTATACCACATAAGCCGATGAACATCTGCTTGATGAGGAAAGTCTTCTTGGAATTTGGATGTGCAGAGGTGGGAGGTGTAGCACTTCCTGCAGTTACAGGGAAAGTGCTGGGTCAGGTAGGGCTGGAGGGGAGTGTCGAGTGGACAAGGGAGTCACGGAGAGAGTGGTCCCTCCTGAAAGCAGATAAGGGTGGGGAGGGAAACATGTCTTTGGTAGTGGGGTCAGATAATGTTCTGAATGTAGACATTGTCAAGGTTGGGTCAAACTGGGAAGGCCTGAATGTGGACTGTAGCCCGTTGGGGATAATCTGGTTCCAATGGCATCTGTATTGAATGGCATGTTTATTATGTCTGGCTAATACAAAGTTTCTCCATTGCTCCCCTAGATTTCAAAATTTAATTGAAGTGAAACACTGCTAACCTTTTATCGGTGATGTTTTAATAAACTTTCTTAACTCTTCCATCGATGGTTACTCATTAAATTAATGCAAGTATTTTGTATACCGAATACAAGAGTTGACAAAAAAGATGAAGAATAAAGTATGATTTGTAGCCTCTCGGCTCTATTTCCCCAAACTGAGTAAAATTGTACTGAGAAAGAACAGTGCAGGACAGCAACAGGCCATACAGCCAAACAAGATGTCTATCTAAACTGAAAAAAAAATGCCTGTACACTATATATACCTGCTATTTCCTGCCTGTTCGTATGTGTCAAGATACCTTTTAAACATTGCAATTGTATGTGCCTCCACAGTGCACTTACCACCCCCTCTGCAACAAACCCCCTTCTCACATCTTTAAACTAAAGTGAAAAATATTTAAAGAACTGTAAATGCTGGAAATCAGAAATATTCTATTCTGAAGAAGGGTCACTGAACCCAATTGATTTCTGATTTCTCTCCAAAATTGCTGCCACACTTGCTGAGTTTTTCCAGCAATTTCTGTATTTGTTCCTTTTAAACTTACCAACTTTTGCCTTAAACTTATGACCCTGACTAATTGACATTCCCACCTTGGGTAAAAGAATTTAAATATCCATTCCATCGATGCCTCTCATAATTTGAATTAAATATAGTTAGCTTTATTGTCACGTGTACCCAAATGAGTACAGAGAAAAGTTTAAAAGTCCCCACTTCCAGCATCATCTTAGGTACAAAGGTGCCTAGGTCCACCTTCTTCAGTTACAAGATCTTAGGAAACAGAGAAATTAAAAAGGCCAGCATTGCTGAAAAAAAGTACAGAACTGTTTTCCAACCTCAACCACACTGGCACCTTGCCTTTAGTCCATGCCGGGTTTCACCTCGAGATCGTTTTGGAATCACCTCAAGACCAGGAGTCCATGCTGAGGTCATGCCTGGCTGGGAGACCGGCATGTCAGGTGGGGAGGATCCCACACCAGGAGGTAGCCATGGGGGTGGGGAAGTGGCTATGCCAAGCAGAGAGACAGTGACAGGAGGCTGCCACACCAGCTGAGAGCACCCCTCATCCTGTCTGTGCTGAGGCCAGGAGTCGAGCGGATGATGGGATAGAAGAAGAGAAAAAGATTGGGTGGAGTGGACGAGCTCCAGCTGAAGCATCCCACTCCACCACTGTCTCAGTCTGGAAGCATAATCGAAGTTTTTATTGTTTCTATCAGGTTGCCCTTTGTCCTTTGACATTCAAGTGAAAACAAACCAATTTTGTTCAATTTCTCCTCATAGCTAATACCCTTCCAACTGGGCAACATCTTGGTAAACTGTTTCTGTACCCTTTCCAAAGTCTGCACATCTTCTATGGTGTAGTGACCAGAGCTTTACATAATGTGGCTTAACTAAAGTTCTGTACAGCTGCAGCATGACTTGCCAATTTTTGTATTCAATGCCCCAAGCAATGAAGACGAGAACATTATATGCCTTCTAGGCCATCTTATCCACTTGTGTTGCCTCTTTCAGGGAACTGTGGACGTGAATGCTTAAATTCCTCTATATGTTGATGCTGCTAAGGGTTCTACCATTTTTTGTATACTTCCCTCTTACATGAGATCTCCCTCACATTTGTTTGGATTAAACTCGATGAACCAATTCTCCACCCAAGTCTCTAGCCTATCTATACCCTGCTGTATCCCCTGCCAATCCTCCTGACTATTCTCAGCCTCCCCAATTTTTGTGTCATCTGCAAATTTACTAATCAGGCCACCTATATTCTCCTCCAAATCATTTATATTTATATTGAAAACAGCAGGGCTCCGAGCACTGATTCCTGGGAATCACCACTGGTTACAGATCCCCACTCTAGAAAACACTCTTCCACTGCTACATTCTGTCTTCAGTGAGTAAGCCAGTTCTGTATTCACTTTACCATCTCACTGCAGATCCCATGTGACTTCACTTTTTGTATCAGCCTGCCATGAGTACCCTTGTCAAAGACCTTACTAAAGTCCGTATAGAAACCATCTACTGCTGTGTCCTCATCATTCATTCTGTCATTTTCTCAAAAAATGCGATCAAGTATTTCATATACAACCTTTCCCACACAAAATGTGTGTAAACCATATCCCTAAGAATCTTGTCCAATAATTTCCCTTCCACTGACATAAGGCTCATCAGTTTGCAATTTCTTGGATTACCTATGTAGCCCTTCTTAAACAAAGGAGCAACATTGGCTATTCTCCAATCCTCTGGGACTTCTCCTGTGACTAAAAAGGATACAAAGAATTCATACAGGGCCCCAGCAATTTCCTCACCTGCCTCTGTAGCATTCTGGGATCGATCCCATCAGGTCCTTGGGATGTGTCTACCTTAATCCTTTTCAAAACAACTTATTTTTTGGAACAAAAACAGAAGTTGCTAGAAAAATTCAGCATGTCTGGCAGTATCTGTGAAGAGAAAATCAGAGTTAATGTTTCGGTCTGGTGACCCTTCCTCAGAACTGATGGTAATTAGGAAAATGTCGGATTATATCATTTTTTTGTATTGACATACCCAAGAATATCAACATATCCCTAATGAAACTCAACATTCACTATGATATTCACAAAGGAGAAAGACAATATAAAGTATTTGATGCAAACTTTACTGGACTTCCCATGTAAATGTGACAGTCAAGAAGGCACACCACGTCTCTTCTTCCTCAGGTGGCTCAGGAAATTTGGTGTGTCCATAAGGATCCTCACCAGGTTCGACAGATACACCATTGAAAACATACTGTCCAGGCGCACAACGGCCTGGTAACTGTTCTGCCCTGGACAGTAAGAAACTACAGAAGGTGATGTGCACAGCCCAAACCATCACGGAAACTAATGTTCCATCCATGGGCTCTATTTACATGGCTCGCTGCTGTGGAAAGGCTGCCGACATCATCAAAGACCCATCACACCCTAGTAATGATCTCCTACAATCTCTTCCATCGGGCAGAAGCCTGAATACACTCACTGACAGGTTCAGGAACTGCTTCTTTCCAGCTGTTATTAGACTGGTGAATGGACTGTTTAGCCTCAAATAATGCTGATCACACTAATGTTGATCTCGCCTAGCACACACCACGTGCAATGCAACCTGAATGCCAATGTCTAAGTTTTTTTGATCTGTTCATCCTTGCTGACTATGATCTGTCTGTGCTGCTCATAAACAAACCTTTTCACTGTACTTTGGTACATGCAACAATAAATCAGTCAATCAATCAAAGACCTCACCTACTTCCTCTGGCTCCACACACAAATTCTCTCTTGTGCCCTTAAGTGGGCCTGCCCTTTCTCTAGATAATAAAATGTGAGGCTGGATGAACACAGCAGGCCAAGCAGCATCTCAGGAGCAATGCTGCTTGGCCTGCTGTGTTCATCCAGCCTCACATTTTATTATCTTGGAATCTCCAGCATCTGCAGTTCCCATTATCTCTGCCCTTTCTCTAGCTCCCTTTCTGTCCCTTATGTATGTATAAAATGCCTTGGGATTTTCCTTAATCAACATTTGATACTAATTTGTAGTGCTTCACGCAGAACAGTCAACAAGTAGGCAATGTACCTAGTTACTACTTAATGTCATTTTGCTTTAATTAAAATATTTCCAGGGTCCATATGGGATTGATGTAATGAAGCAGCTATCATGATGTAAAGGAATGAAAGCTGTGAGGATGACCTCAGATAATGTAAAGACGTAAGGATAGTTAAGTAAATTGGAAAATATGGTTGCAGATTTATGTGGCTAAGTGTGAGCATAGTTACTTTAGTAACAAAGTGCAAGATATTTAAATGTTGACATTCAGAGATGTTTGTGTGTATTCACACACCAATTAGGAAGGCAAATGTCATATTGGCTTGCAAGAGAATTGGAGTGGAAGAATAAAACATCTTGCTACAATTTATAGGGCTATGATGAAATTGTATCTGGAGTACAGTTTTGGACTCCATATTTAAGACAGGATATGCTTGCCTTGGAGGCAGTAGTAGAGTGGAGGGTGGCAAACACTGTGGCTGCAAGAGCACTTTGGAGGTTGGGCATTCTTTTGCAATGAGTTCACCACCTAACTCCCCAGAAGGCACAAGTCAGGAGTGTGATGGCATACTCTAAGAAGATTGGCATCCTTCCATCACAAACGTACGGTGTACAACCATATATGAGATGGACTCTGGCAACTCATCAAGGATACTTGATATATCTTTCAAACTCACAACATCTATCGCCTAGATAAGCACAGAACACATGTAAGAACACCACTACATGAAAGCTCTCCTATTTGCCCTCTAAGAGTTATAGTTTCCACGGCTAAAGGGGTCAAAGGGCACAAGAGAAAGTGGGAACAGCATGCTGAGTTGGATGATCAACCATGATCATATTGATTGGTAGAGGAGGCCTGAAGATCTGAATGGCCTACTGCTATTCTTATTTTCTATGTTCCTATTTTCTAAGCCATATATCGTCCCAACTCGAAATTATATTGCCATTCATTTACTGTTGTTGGGTTAGAATCTTGGAATTACCTGCTGAACTGTGCTGTCAGTGTAGCAACACCACGTGAGTGCAGTGGCTCAAGAAGATAGCCGATCATCAAATTCTGGGGGAAACTGTTGGGACGGACAGCAAATGTTGACCATGCCACTGACTGTCAAATCCCATGAAAGAATAAAACAAAAGGTTGCAAGATTTGTACCTAGGGTCAAAGAGTTAACCTATCATGAGTTGAGTAAAATTGGATATACTCTGTAGAATTTAGAAACATGCAAGCTGACCTTATTAAAATATACAAGGTTCTGAAAGGCTTGATAAGATTCCAAAATTGCTTGCCCTGACCGAAGTATTAGAATATGAGGACTCAGTCTCTGGTTAAAAGGTTGACCCTTTAATAAGTAATTTGCCATCAGTCATACCAGTGTTCCTGATATATCTTTTTCTTGCTCTGAGAATTCCTTCAACTAAAGAAAATAATTCACAATTCTCTATAAATATATATCCCAATGAGGAAGAAGAATTCTAGGCAGTGCATAAACTGACGGTGGTTAATCAAAGAATATAAGGATAGTATCAATTTGAAAGATAAAACATACCTGTGCAAGTGGATGACAAACCAGAAGATTAAAAAAATTTTAAAAGCCAGCAAGAGATAACGGATAAAGTAGGAAGTAGACTATGAAGGCAAACTAGCAAGTAATACAAGACAAGCATTAAAGAGTTTCTTTAAACATTAAAAAAAAACTGAGAGGTGTGTGTGAACATAGGGTCTTGGACAACAGGGCTGGGGAAAGAGAACCAGGAAATGGCGTTGAAGTTGAACAAATATCTTGCAGCTGTTCTCATGAGAGAGGACACTAACAACATTTTAAATATACTGGAAAATCAAAGGGCTAAAGTAAGGGAGGAAATAAATGTCGCACGTATCACTAGAGGAAATGTACTAGGAAAGTAAAGGAGCTAAAAGCCAATAAATCCACTGGATCTGATGGGTTGCATCCTAAGATTTAAAGAAACTCATTGAAGAGAGAATTGATTTAATGTAGTAGTCTACCAAGAATCATAAGATTCTGTAAAGTCCCAGAGGATTGGACAACTGTCAATGTAACAGAATATTTAAAAAGGGAGGGAGACAGAGGAAAAAAAAAGGGTGACTGTAGCCCAGTTAACCATTTCCCAATAATGTTTGTAATTGGGAAAATATAAAATATAATCCAGTAAAGTCTGCAAAGGTTCATGAGGGGAAAATAATGCCCAAGAAATGCTTGCCAGTTCTTTGAAAGGTAACATGTAGGATAGATGTAGGAGAACCAGTACAGAAAATACATAGATTTCCAAAGGTGTTTGATAAAGTGCCGCGCGTAAGGCTACTTGATAAGGTAAGATACGGTATTGGGCGTGGTGTACTGGCATGGATAGAAGATTAGCAAACTAGTAGAACACAGAGTTGAGATGAGGGGACATTTTAAGGATGGCAACCTGTAACTAGTGAAGTGCCACAGGAATCAGTGATGAGGCCACAATTATTTAAAGTAAGTTTGTAGATGACACAATTATTGAGAAGGCATGTAGTAAGGATGATGTAAAGAGTCTACAGGAAGATATAGATGAGTTAAGTTGGTGCAAAACTTAGCAGTTGAAATATAATGTGGGAAAATGTGAGGCTACGCATTTTGACAGGAAGAAGCTTAATAGATAATAGGGAAGACAAATGGCCTGTTGGCCTTCATATCAAAATAGGGAGGACTTGCTAAAGCTCTGGCTACAAGGCAGTAGTCAGACTATACTTAGAATATTGTGAACAGTTTTGGTCTCCTTTATCTAAGGAAAGAAATACTGACATTGGAGATAATCCAAAGACTATTCACCAGGGTGGGTATAAAGGGCTGTCCTTGGAAGGAAAGGTTAAGTGGGTTGGGCTTGTATTTATTGGTGTTTAGTAGAATGAAGGGAGATATAATTGAAAAATATGAAGTTCTAAGCAGCTTGACAACGTAGACGTGGAGAGGCAGTTACCCCTTGAAGGGGAGTCTAGAAGCAAAGGTTATAATCTCAGTAGGGGGTCTGTTAGTTAATTAAAGCCAGAGCTGAGGAGAAATTTCTGCTCTCAGGGTTGTGAAACTGTAGAATTCTTTATCCCAGTGGGCTGTTAAGACTGGACCATTAAGGCTGTTCAAGGCTTCATTAAGAAAATCAATGGTTATGAGGTCAAGGCGGGAAATTGAAGTTGAGGATTATCATATCACTTATGATCTCAGTGATGGAGCAGATTCAATGAGTTAAATTACCTACTTCTGTTCCTACTTCATATGATCCCTGTTTCACTTCTTGAAGCTCTATGTCATTGGTGTGGCCAGTAATTGTTGTTGTCTTTCAAATTTGCCACAAGATTCACATTGTGGATATTGGTAGAATGGAAGGTCAGACCATTCAGTCGATCAACCTCTCCCATTCTGGAGATAGAGAGAAGTGGCGAAAGCTGAGCTGTTAGCCAAATCCACAAGTTTAACATGGGAATGAATGTGTTTGTTAGTAAGGAGATTGTCACGATCAGCTTCGTTGTGGGCTAAGAGCTTGGGAAGGTAAGGTGGGTTGTGGGTGTTGCTGCTTGCAAGGAACTATGCAAAGGAAAGCACAGAAAAAGAATATGTAGACATCCAAAGGAAGATGGGCCTGGCAAGTTAGCAGCACTGTAGGAAGATAGAGAAATGTTGTAGGGTTGGGGTAGAGATTTATAGAACTAATTACCCCAGAGGAGAAATGAAAGAATGCATGATGGTGGGGTATTACTGGTCCAGGAGAGAGAATGGGAAACAAAGTGGACAAACAAACAAATTAGAAGTAAAGGCATAGTGGTATTGTCAGTGGATTAGTAGTCCAATTAATGGTTCAAAACCTACCATTGCAGATGGCAAAATTTGAATGCAATGAAATCTGTTATTAAAAGCTAAGCTAATGGCAATCATTTAACCACTGTTGGTTATTGTATGAACCCAGCTGATTCGCTAATGTGTTGGTCTGGTCTGCATGTGACTTCAGACTCCTGACACAGGACCACTTTCAAGCTAAACAACGAAGTCCGGTGCAATTGACAAGGGTAAGCAAACTCCCAACCAATGGATCAGACCTAAGGTCTGTCGTTCTGGCACAATCAAACACCTAACAGGAGGTGGAGGCTTCACCAACATCCCTATCCTCAGCTCATCATTACAAAAGAAAAAAGGAAAATCCTGCAAATGCTTGAAAACAAACACAGAAAATGCTGGACAAACTCAGCAGAACTGGCAGTATCTGTGAAAAAAGAAACAGATGTATGGTAATAAAATGTGAGGCTGGATGAACACAGCAGGCCAAGCAGCATCCCAGGAGCACAAAAACCGACGCTTCGGGCCTAGACCCTTCATCTGATGAAGGGTCTAGGCCCGAAGCGTCAGCTTTTGTGCTCCTGGGATGCTGCTTGGCCTGCTGTGTTCATCCAGCCTCACATTTTATTATCTTGGACTCTCCAGCATCTGCAGTTCCCATTATCTCTGATACAACAGATGTATGGCTCTTTTTTCAGAACTGAAAGAGGTTAGAAACTGTTTCATTGCGTACTTTGATGCCCTTCTTTCCATCGTAAAGTTAAAAATGCTGATGCTTATTTGTAATTGCACGAAGTTCAGCATTATTCATGACACTTCAGGGACTGAAGCAATCCAAGTGCATTTACAGCAAGACCAGGATAAAATTTTGGGCATGGGCTTGGGTGGCTATGTGGCAAATAACATTCATGTCACACAAGTGCCGGGCAATGACCATATCCAATAAGAGAAGCTACAGATCACCCTCTGAATCCCACTATCAATATCATGGGGGTTACCATTGACCAGAAACTGAACTAAATGAGTTGTATAAATACTGTGGCTTCAAGCGCAAGTTAGAAGCTAGGAATTCTGCAGTTAGTAACTCCCTTCGAGGCTCCCTAAAGTCTGTCTCTGCTCCCGTACAAAACACGTCAGGAATATGTTTGAATATTCCCCACTTGCTGGAAAAGAGCAGCTGTAACAATACTCTTAAACTTGACACCATCTAGCCTGCTTTGTCAGCATTATGTTCAACATTCACTACTTTCAACATCCACTATCTTAATTTCCAATGTACTGTGGCAGCAGTGAGTACTGTCGACAAGTACACTGCGGTAACTCACCAAGTTTCATCCAACAGCACCTTTCAAACCCAGGAATTCTATTAGCTGGCAAAAAGTAACAGATGCATAGAAACAACACCTTTTGTGAATTTTCTTCAGAGTCATACACTAATTTGGAATTATATCATATTCCTCCATTGTCACTGGGTCAATATTGCAGAACTTCCTTCTTATCAACATTGTCGGTATTCTACTCCCAAAGACTGCAGTAGTTCAAAGGTGATAGATTCTGGAACAACTTTTATAAAAATCCAAATTGCACACAGACAAGGAATTATCAACTGTCCTGCTGCTGGTTGTGTATTAGCAATTTTTAGTATACATTTATAGAGTGATAGAGCTGTGCAACATGGAAACAGATCCTTTGGCCCAACTTATCCATGCGATCAGATATTTTAAATTACTCTAGTCCCATTTTCTAGACTTGGCCCATACCCCCTAAACTCCTCCTATTCATGTACCCAGATGCCTTTTAAATATTGTAATTATAACAGCCTCCATTTCCTGTAGCAGCTCATTCCTTTCCTGACCTCTGTCTGTATGGAACGACTTGCCCCTTAGGCCCCTTTTATATCTTTCCTTCTCACCTTAAACCTATGCCCTTTAGTTTTCGACTCCCTACCCTGAGAAAAAGACCTCGACTATTCAGCCTATCTATGCCCTTTATGATTTTTATAAACCTCTATAAGGTCACACCAATAGCCTCTGATTCTCCAGGGAAAATAGCCCCAGCCTATTTAGCATCTCCCTATTAGCTCAAATCCTCCAACCCTAACAACATTTTTGTAATTCTTTTCTGTACCCTTTCCTAAAACAGGGAGACCAGAATTGAATGAAGTATTCCAAAAATAGCCTAACCCCCAATGTCCTGTATAGCTGCAGCATGACATCCCAACTCTTATACTCAATGCACTGACCAATAAAGGCAAGTATGCTAAGCGCCTTCTTCTCTAATCTGTCTACTCGCAGTTCCATCTTCAAGGAATTATGAGCCTGCAACCCAAGGTCTCCTTGTTTCTTAACTCTCCCAAGATCCTACTTTAAGTGTATAAGTCCTGCTCTGATTTGCCTTTCCAAAACTCAACAGCACACATTATCCAAATTAACCTCCTTCTGCCACTCCTCGGTAGTGATCAAAGTCCCTTGGTACTCTGAAATAATTTTCCTCACTGTCCACAACACCACCAATTTTGATGTCATCTGCAAGCTTACTAACCTTTGCACTGAAATTCACATACAAATTATTTATATAAATGACAAAAAGCAGTGGATCCAGCACCCATCCTTATGTTGCAGGCCATAGGCCTCCAGTCCGAAAAATAAGCCTGGAGCACCACCCTCCGTGTCCAACCTTCAAGCCAATTTTGTATTCAAATGGCTAGCTCTCCATGAATTCCATGTGATCTAACCTTGCTAACCAGTCTACCATGCGAAGCTTTGTCACACACCTTGCTGATGTCCATGTAGACTGGAGAATAGAAAAGGGACAATAGTAAAGAATGCAAAGCAAAAGAGAAAGGCCCCATATTGGGATAAAGTTCGGACACAAGACGGAGATTAAATTTCAAATGCTGTTTATAGTGTACAGAAGTGGAGTTTGCACGAATGAATATGGTAAAATTTATGAATGAGGATGCAGGAATAGTAATCCAAAGGTTAGGCCAGTGCTCTGGGATCACAGCCCCAATTCCTACTATGTCAGCTGGTGGAGTCAATTCATGAAATGTAGAATTGAAAATAGTTTCAGAATTAATTCACCATTACTGAAGCTATCATTAGTTGTCAGAAAAAGAAATTGGGTTCACTAATATCTTTTAAGTAAAAAAAACTGTCAACCTTTGGTTGTGAGTTTGCTCGCTGAGCTGGAAGGTTTTCAGACGTTTCATCACCATTCTAGGTAACATCACCAGTGAGCCACCGATGGAAACTAACCTTCCAGCTCAGTGAGCAAACTCACATCCAGAACCTCAACCTGAGCTACAAATCTTCTCAAAACTCGCTAACTGTCAACCTTATCTGGTTTGGTCTGCATGTGACTTCCGATCCATAGAATGTCGTTGACTCTTAATTGTCCTCTGCATTGAATTAGAAGCCACTTAGTTAAAGGTTAATTAGGGATGGGTAACAAATGTTAGCTTTCCCAGCATCACACATCCTATAAAAGAATTTTTTTTTAACAATTGTTGTGCTGAAATTGTTGCAGAAAGAAAGCTGGAATTAAAGTCAATCTAAGAACTAGAAATGGTGGTGAAATGTACTTTGGCTCAGAAAAGAGAATCAATCTTCAATCAGGAGTGGACAGTAGCTGCCAGTAAACCAGTCAAAGACTCAGCAAGGTACAATGAGGTTTGAGGTTGCTGCCTTGTCTGAACAGAAAGTTACTTTAAAATTTTAAGTAGATCATAGATGCAGCAGCTGAGTCACAACTATGATGTAGCACAGTGCAGAGTGTAGTCTTAATATCCAGAGATGTCTAGGAACTTGAAAGTCAAATTTGGGGTAATATTCCATGCACACTGAGTAATGCAACCTAATGGTTTTAGGTGGCAGATTAAGATAATAGTTAACTTGTAATTTGGACTAATGTGCACACTAATAAAGAGAGGACAATGTAAACATTATAAGAGAGGTAATTGAGGAAGAAAGGGCAAAGGTCGCTAGGGAAAGAAATGCGCAGTGATGAGCTCCTAAGGGTGCTGATTGCTCGGGGGCCATTTTCAAACCTATCTTTACCTAGAAACTGCTGTTAGCTCATTTATTACTTACAGATCTAAGAGCTCATGCAACCAGAGAGTTCAATTTTGCCAAGAAATGTAAAATAAGCTATAAGAAATATAAAACGAGCTGAATATAATGGATGTTAATTTTACTAGTCCCAGTTTGCCATGATCTCTAGTGCTGAAAGAAAAATGTAAGAAATGCTAATTTAAGAAATAATGAACTACCCCTGTGAAAATTTAATTCTTTTATCCAGTAATAAGTCAGAATGATTGATGGGTAAATTATAGACCTTGGCATAATTACAATTCTATCTTTCGGTCATATAGGTTGCTGCACTTAAAAAAATCTAGTTTGCTTTAAAGATTTTATTGCATGCTGACTTATCAGGAAAATTGCGCTCTTGGATAATATAAAACGTTCAGTATTTTCCACAGATTAATAAGTTTGATGGTATTTTATGTTTCTTTAAATAGTGTTTATTTATATCGTATTCTCATATGGAGAATTTCCAGAGCTGCTCATCTGTTATGGGAAAGATGCATTCAAGGACTAAAAAGACAGTAAAAGCTACCACTGTGATTGGATCTTCACCATCTCAACCGAAGACAAGTGCTGAGATCATTAGCGAGGCCCGTTCTTCACTGAGAAGTTTAAAGACTCAAAGACCATTTACTCCTAAAGATCATCAGAGGACGCTTTTTGCGTCTACTTCTTCCCGTGAACCTGATAATAGGCCTCCTTCTGCATTCAGGTAACAACATTAGTAATTTGGAAATATTCCCATGTACCCCTATAATGGTATAGATTCAGTGTATTACAGTTATAGGTTCATTTTATATGGCAACATTATTTTGGAGTTAAGTAGAGTATTTGTCAGGGATTAGTTTCAGTTTTATTTAAATTTTATTTTGGAAGTTTTGAGTTAACTGTCAATACAAATTAAGGAGGTCTTGTGATGCCATGACAGCATCCCTGGTTGTGAACCAGAGCTCAAGATTTACTCCTACTTGACAGCTTGTTGGCCAAGGAAACTGCACCCATAAATCTGCCAAATAAGTTGATTACCAGCTTAATTCCTTCCAATATATGCCAGTGGCAGATACTAAAAGAGGGAAAGATTCGTGGTCGGTCATATGCTGGAATGAAATTGTGGTCTCTGCCCAACGATCTACAGCTCTAGGCTACAAGATGTATGTAAAATTGCATATTGCCACTGCAACTCATCTATCTTGCAAAACTGGTTAGCTCAGTCTGCTGGACAGCCAGTTTGGATTAAAATAGTAACAATAGCAAGGAGTTTAATCCTTTTCTGGCTGGGATACATTTGAGATCATCCATGGCTTTCATGGTGGAGATCACAGTGCAATGGTTTGGACTTGTCTTCAGGCAGAGAACTGAAGGAATAACAAGCAAACACAACAAAACAAAATAAGAAAAAACAAATTATCCATTGCCTTCTATGCAACAAAGTACAGTAAAATTATGGTAAGTGGAATTCCAGGGGACCTGCCCATGAATTCATGTTAAACAGAGCTTCACAATAGCTGAGGAAGCTATTATGTAACCCAATTTGTATGCAAACGTGCTCTGTCAGAACAAAACAAATTATTACAATAGGTATGTGAAAAATGACTACTTTTCAATTTTATTCACACCTTGCAATGGGCTGACCTTGTTCTGTAAAAGGCACTGAAAAATGTTGAGTTAGCTCTAGAAAGACTTAGTAATCTTTTTTGGCTTGGTTTGCTGTCATTGGACAAGCAGGATGTGGTGCACCATGTTGGAAATGGAGTAAAACAGATTTTCCATGGTTTTTTTTGTTTACTGAAGTCTGTTGTGCATCAATTACTACAACCTACATTTAATTTAACTACTTATTAAGAAATCTTATAGACAATCAAATATTGAAACAATTATTTAAACTTTATTGCATGTAGCAACCAAAATAAGACCCCCTCGAACAAGTTTAGGCCTCAACCCAACTTATCTATTACCTGATTAATGGTGCAATTTAGTAATGATTCCAACCAACAGCATCTGTCTGTGCATGTCTATTGTTTGATCCTTGTGCATTATTGTTCTCCAGGGTTCTGAAGAATTTTGCTGAAGAATCCTGAAGTTGAATTCTTAGAGGATTTTCAATCTTGCTGATTGACATTACTTATGACAGTTCTATAGTCACCAAGTCTAGTTAGCCTCCTTATCAGGAATGAAGGCCAGTTGCTCTCAACCTAGCTTTTCTATTTCTTGTTACATTCAGTGTTAGCTGTCTGTTTGAAACGCAGCCTGTAACCCCTTAAATTTTTCCGTAGGCAACCTTAATGGCCCATTTGTCACACGTGAGCTAGTTACCAAGCAGATATCACCTCCATGCCCTCCACCTCTTCCAGAACTTCCAATTCCCTGGTCCCCAACACCTCATTTTCACCATCGACGTCCAGTCTCTATACACTTGCATTCCTCATGCAGATGGCCTCAAGGCCCTCCGCTTCTTCCTGTCCTGCAGGCCCGACCAGTCCCCCTCCACCGACACCCTCATCCGCCTAGCTGAACTCGTCCTCACCCTCAACAACTTCTCTTTCGATTCCTCCTACTTCCTACAGACTAAGGGGGTGGCCATGGGTACCCGCATGGGCCAAAGCTATGCCTGCCTCTTTGTAGGTTACATGGAACAGTCCCTCTTCTGCACCTACACTGGCCCCAACCCCCACCTCTTCCTCCGTTACATTGATGACTGTATCAGCACCGCCTCTTGCTCCCAAGAGGAGCTTGAACAGTTCATCCACTTCACCAACACCTTCCACCCGAACCTCAAGTTCACCTGGGCCATCTCCAACACATCCCTCATCTTCCTGGACCTCTCTGTCTCCATCTCAGGCAACCAGCTAGAAACTGATGCCCATTTCAAGCCCACCGACTCCCACAGCTACCTAGAATACACCTCCTCCCACTCACCCTCCTGAAAAAATTCCATCCCCTATTCCCAATTCCTTTGCCTCCGCTGCATCTGCTCCCAGGATGAGGCATTCCACTCCCGCACATCCCAGATGTCCATGTTCTTCAAGGACCGCAACTTCCCCTCCCGCAGTGGTCAAGAATGCCATCGACCGTGTCTCCCGCATTTCCTGCAACATATCCCTCACACCCCGCCCCCACAATAGCCTCCCTAAGAGAATCCCCTTCGTCCTCACATACCACCCCACCAACCTCCGGATACAACGCATCATCCTCCGACACTTCCACCATCTACAATCCGACCCCACCACCCAAGACATTTTTCCATCCCCACCCTTGTCTGCCTTCCGGAGAGACCACTTTCTTTGTGACTCCCTTGTCCGCTCCACGGTCCCCTCCAACCCCACCACACCGGGCACCTTCCCCTGCAACCGCAGGAAGTGCTACACTTGCCCCCACACCTCCTCCCTCACCCCCATCCCAGGCCCCAAGATGACTTTCCATATTAAGCAGACGTTCACCTGCACATCTGCCAATGTGGTATATTGTATCCACTGTACCCATTGTGGATTCCTCTACATAGGGGGAACCAAGTGGAGATTTGGGGACCGCTTTGTAGAACACCTCCACTTGGTTCGCAATAAACAATTGTACCTCCCAGTCGCAAACCATTTTAACTCCCCCTCCCATTCCTTAGAGGACATGTCCATCATTGGCCTCCTGTAGTGCCACAATGATGCCACTCGAAGGTTGCGGGAAGAGCAACTCATATTCCGCTTGGGAACCCTGCAGCCCAATGATATCAATGTGGGCTTCACAAGCTTCAAAATCTCCCCTTCCCCCACTGCATCCCAAAATCAGCCCAGCTCATTCCCCCCCCCACAGCATCCCAAAACCAGCCCAGCTCGTCCCCGCCTCCCTAACCTGTTCTTCCTCTCACCTATCCCTTCCTCCCACCTCAAGCCGCACCTCCATTTCCCACCTACTAACGTCATCCTGCCTCCTTGACCTGTCTGTCCTGCCCGGACTGACTTATGCCCTCCCCACCTGCCCTCCTATACTCTCCTCTCCACCTATCTTCTCCTCTGTCCATCTTCGGTCTGCCTCCCCCTCTCTCCCTATTTATTTCAGAACCCTCTCCCCATCCCCCTCTCTGATGAAGGGTCTTGGCCCAAAACGTCAGCTTTTGTGCTCCTAAGAAGCTGCTTGGCTGCTGTGATCATCCAGCTTCACACTAGGTTATCTTGGATTCTCCAGCATCTGCAGTTCCCGTTATCTCAGACATCACTTCCTGTCTCCCAGGAAACAGTTTTGTTTACTCCTTTTTCCATTGCTAATTGGCATGTTGCTTTTAATTCCTTTAAAACAGCTTGTCCGTGTCCTTTTCATCTCAGGAAACAGTTTATTTCAGAAACAGTTATTGCTGATTCTTTCAATCCATGAACAGTAGTTTACAGTATCACAGGTCCAAACTCCCATCACATCTCTATGCTTTTTGAGGTGTCTACTAGGGAAGTCGGCAGGTGAGTAGCTGGGCAGTCGTTGAGCTTGCTAGGGTCATCAGCTTCCTTTTGCTCCTTGGTTAAAGAACTATCTATGATGTGTAGTTTTTCATCTGTCAGTTATGTTGTGAAATGTTTAGCGTCATGACTTTTAATAACTTTTATTTTTAAGACTTTCTATGCCAGTTTCCTTTTGGTTAACAGAAAGAGACTCATTATTGTGTTGGTTGAGTTCACCTTGCTTCTTATAATTTTCAACATCTTTTACGACCATAGCCAGTTAAACCCAATGTAGTGGAAGCATTTGGCGATTGTAGCTACATCACCATCTTGCGTGCTTTCTTTATCATGAATATGCACTCAAAACAGTTTCAGAGATAGTAGGAACTGCAGATGCTGGAGAATCTGAGATAAGAAGGTGTAGAGCTGGATGAACACAGCAGGCCAAGCAACATCAGAGGAGCAGGAAAGCTGACATTTCGGGCCTAGATCCTTCTTCAGAAATGGGGGAGGGGAAGGGGATTCTGAAATAAATAGGGAGAGGGGGGAGGCGGATAGAAGATGGATAAGGAGAAGATAGATGGAGAGGAGACAGACAGGTCAAAGAGGTGGGGGTGAAGCTGGTAAAGGTGAGTGTAGGTGGGGAATTGGGGAGGGGATATGTCAGTCCAGGGAGGATGGATAGGTAAAGAGGGCGGGATGAGGCTAGTAGGTAGGAGATGGGGTGGGGCTTGAGGTGGGAGGAGGGGATAGGTGGGAGGAAGGACAGGTTAGGGAGGTGGGGACTTTGTAAGAATCCCCTACCCTTCCCCGTTTCTGAAGATGGGCCTAGGCCAAACTTCAGCTTTCCTGCTCCTCTGATGCTGCTTGGCCTGCTGTGTTCATTCAGCTCTACACCTTGTTATCTCGTGCACTCGAAACAGATGCCTTGACAGTTTGAGAAATCAGCTGCTGTCAATAGTTAGTTTTTAGATTCTTAATTGCCCTGAGAGAGAATCATATTGCACTCAAAAAATTTAGTTCTATTTCTCTGTGCACAGATGTTGTCAGACCTGCTGCGTTTCTCTCACAACATCTGTTTCAGCATTCTCCTCTCATTATTTGTTTTCCCTTTACTTTGGATGTTTTGGCTATCGCATAGATGAGTAATCATGGATTAATACTCAAAACTGTAATATGTAGATCTTTTGCTCCAAACAATTTGTTTGCTTGTATTTTACATTGCCTTTAAACCTAATACAGTAAAGGAGCTCAATATAAAGACAAACTTCTTGAAGTAATATATCTCATATTTTGTTTATGCAGTCTCCATTCTCGAAGCTTTGAAGGTAGTGACTCAAGACCCATATCAGGAGCACGTCTCACCCCTCTGGATCATGTAAGTAAATCAAAAGAAGGCAATGTCAACTTTCTTCAAATTGTTTTAAAGTAGAAATGGAATAAATGTGAGCAATGATATGGGCTTTATTCAGTTATGGAGTGGCATAATGTAGTATAAAGCTGTACTGACACATTTGGATCCACAGTTTGTACTAAGCTAAAAGGCAGTGGCTAAGATTACATGGGACCACAATGCAGAAACAGGCCACAAGCCTCCACCAGTCCATGTGGATGTGCATTCCTAACAATTTCCATCTTTCCTCGTCTTAACCTGTTTTCATAATTGCTATTCTCTTCTTCCTCACATGCTTGTTGAGCCTCACCTTAAATACATTGAAATGAATCATTTAGAGTCACAGAATCATACAACATGGAGACAGACCTTTCAGTCCAACTCATCCATGCTGACCAGGTTTCTCAAGCTAAACTTTCCCATTTTCCTGCATATCCCTCTAACCTTTCTTATTCATGTACCTGTCCAAGGATCATTGAAATGTTCTAACTGTACCTGCTTCTACCACTCCCTCTGCCTCTTCATTCTATGTACAAACCACACTTTGTTATCCCTTGTTGCTGTCTGTTTTGGATCCTTTATTATGCTATATCCCTGCTGTACTAACACTGTGTTCCTCTCCCTGCTGATCAAGTTTAAACTCTTTATGATAGCACTGGGAAATCTACCAGTATGGATGCTAGTTCCACACTAGTTAAGTGCAGACTGTTCCACTTGTACAGGTCCCACCTTCTGCAGAAATAGCCTCAGTGATACAAGAATTTACAACTCTCCCTCCTGCATCAACTCTTAAACCATGCATTTGTTTTCCCTGTTCTATTTCCATGCTCGCTAGTACTTTACAAGTTTTGCAGCCCTGCATTTTAATTTACTGCCTAGCTCCCAGAATTATTGATGCAAGACTTCATCTCATTTATGTTGTTTCCAATGTGTACCACAATATCTAACTTATCATCCTCTCCCTTCAGGCCAACCAAGGTACAATATACCTAATTTTCAGTTCTATCTCCAGAAATTAAACCTATTCGTTTTTAGACTTTACTAACCCATGGTTCAAGTTATTATAATTTATACTCTGAGATCCCTTTGTTCCTCTTCCCACTTAGGCTTTCACCTTTCAAATAATAAAGGACCTCTCTAAACTTCCTATTAAAATGTACCACTTCTCAAAAGATTTGGGTATGGAATATAGAAGGCATGGTTAGTAAGTTTGTGGATGACACCAAAATTGGCGGTATAGTGGACAGGGAAGAAGGTTATCTAAGATTACAAATAAATCTTGATCCATTGCGTCAATGGGCTGAGGTGTGGCAAATGAAATTTAATTTGGTTAAATGAGAGGTATTGCATTTTTGTAAGACAAACAAGGATGGGACTTATACATTTAATGGTAGGACCTTGATGGCGTAGAACAGAGACCTGGGGGTTCAGGTACATAATTCTTTGAAATTGCGTTGCAAGTAGACAGCGTGGTTGAGAAGGCATTTAGCATGCTTGCCTTCATTGCATAGACTTTTGAGTACAGAATTTGGGAAATCATGTTGTGCCAGACGTTGCTAAGGCCTCTTCTGGAATACTGTGCACAGTTCTGATCACCCTGCTATAGGTAGGATATTATTAAACTGGAGAGGGTTCAGAAAAGATTTACTAGGATGTTGCCAGGAATGGAGGATTTGAGTTATAAAAATAGGCTGGATTAGCTGCGACTTTTTTCATTGAGCATAGGAGGTTGAGGGGTGACCTTTTTTACAGAGATTTATAAAATCAGGAGGGGCATAGAATAAGTGAATCACAATGGTCTTTTCGTTAAGGTGGGGGAGTTCAAAAGTAGTGCGCATATTTTGAAGGTGAGAGGCGAAAGTTTTAAAAAGGACATGGGAGACAACATTTTTCATAGACAGTGGTTTGTATGCAGAATGAACTGCCAGAGGAAGTGGTGGATGTAGGAATGGTCACAATATTTAAAAGACATTTGGTAAGTATGTGAATAGGAAAAGTTTGGAGGGATATAGGCCAAACGTGAGCAAATGGTACTCATTTAGTTTGGAAACGTGGTTGGCATTGACTACTTGGACCAAAGGGTCAGTTTTGATGTTGTATAACGCTATGACTCTATTTACCTGTCCTAACTTGATTTTCTGATTATTTACCCATTCCTGCAAATTGTCTGCCTGTAATATGTTGTCATGTAATGACAATTTTCCTCAGTGGGTGAGTGTTGTTGGCCCCAATGCTCCTGTCTTAAATATGTCTGTCAATTCTCCTATCTTTGTAGCCAGGAATTGGGCCAATGGATTGGTCCCCACTTATGGACAGATACTGCAATGGTTTGCCATTGCCCTTTGCAGTTTAGCTGACCGGGAAACATGCCTGCTGTTGCTGCCTACCATTAGAATATTGGAAGGATTTACAGGCTGACAGTCAACATGACTGACCATGTTATAACCTTCTGCAGCCAACAAGATGTGGTATATGATTCAAACCCAGAGTTTGGGCACAGAGCCAGGCACACTATCCCTGTGCCACAAGACCTCCTTTTGAGTTAAATAAGGCAATATAAAACAGGATTTGTATCCCTAACTGCTTTGTATAAGGACAAGGACAATGTTTTTGATGTTCTCCATGACAGAATGTCATGTTGACACATGGGCCAAATTCATACCTTCATGATGAGTGGGCACTCAGGTGACGAGGTGGGGTATAAAAATTAAAAATCATTTAACGTGATTCCAACACAACCTGCTCTGTACGTGCTCATTGCTTTTATGGTAGCAGGATTATAATGTAGATGCGTGTTGGGTTAGGGTCTGGAGTTTTAAGCTATCTGGGGAAGATGTAGCTGGGGTGTGTGAGATGTTTATGGGGTCAGTTTAATAGTTAATCAGAAGGGAATGTTAATGGGGTTTACAAGTTGCCCATTGGAAAATTCAGTTTCCTGGATGATTCTTTTGGAGTATGTCATGATTAAGATTCTGCAAGGTCCCCATATGTAAATCCCATCTACACTGGCATTACAGCTTTCCAAAAAAAACCCATTCATGTGTTTTTAAACTTAAATGTTTTATCTTAGTTGAACACAAATTTCCAGTAAAATTAGTAAATTCACATTGACTGACCTCATAATAGGTTTGGTATGGGAAATAGAAAATATCACACTGACCAGCAATGGTTACTGTTCTGAAATTTGAAGAATTGAGCGTTAGTGGAGCAAACACGAATGTGGTCTTCTATGCATCCCAAAGTATTTCTTTACAACATTTGGCGTTGAATCAGAGAAAGGATGTATATTATCTAGATCTGACACTTCAAATATTGGAGAACACATACTAATATATAAATTTAATTAAGAGGTTTGCATGATCTAAGAATGAATGCTTTTCCGTTCTTTTTCTTTCGGTGACTTCTGTGCACAGAATTTCGCTGTTTAGTGGCGTTTAATGGGATTTTAAAATTTTGAAAGATTTTAATTGGTTTAAAATTCTTGTTTTCTCCCATAACAGAAACCAAAAATTCCTACCTCTCCTTCCAAAGATGAAGGACCTCCCATTCCAAAGCCCCCACTGGACCCAGTAGAGGTTAAGAGAGTAAGCAATGCTCGTGCACGACTATTTAAAGTAGCTTCTCAAGGAAGCCTGCTGCCTGACAAAGAAATTCATTTTGAAGAAAGTAAGTGGCTTCTCATTTTCTCCATGTCTGTCAATGTGTGTGTGCATAGTTCTTTGCTGAAATATTTTATCAAAGAGCTCGTTAATTAACAAATGATAGAACTTTGGTTTGAATTTGAATGTAGCTCAATATGAAACTAGAGACTTAAATAAAAACAAGGGCAATATGAAGGTATAAGATGTAGTGAATTGGACAAAATACATTTAAGAAGGTTTGGTGGTAGATATGCAACATTTAAATATTTAAAGAATTAATGCTTGGTTTTCAAAAAAACACTCCTTTAAAGCAAAAATGCTCACCCAGAAGATGGAGAAGACACGTCTGAAGAGAAGTTAAAGATACTATTAAATCAAAGGAAGAAGTTTGTGAAGTTTCTAAAAAAAAAATTGTAAGCCTGTGGATTGGGAAATTTTTAGAATTTAGAAAAGGAAGACCAATAAATTGGTAAGGAAAGAGAGATGATAAGATGAATGTAAAATAGTAAGAAACATAAAAAACATTGTAAATGCTTTTATAGGTATAAGAAATGTAAAGGCATAGCAAAGGCAAAGGTAAGTCAGTTGCAGACAGAGACAGGTGAATTGATAATAGGAATGGCAGAGCAGTTGCATAAGGACTTTATTTCTGATTTCACAGAGGAAGATTCAAGAGGTTGCCCTGAAATTATTAAGATCAAAGGATAATGAGAACATGGAACTAAAAGAAATTAGTACTTGTGAAATAAAAATAGTATTGGAGAAATTAATGGGCCTGAAATTTGACAAATTTCTGCAGACCAATGACCTTCACCCTAGAGTATTGAAAGATTAACAGAGATAGTGATTATATTGGTGATCATTTTCAAAATTCTAATGCTGCTTTCAGATAAGAGGGTTTCAAATGCAACCCACTGTTAAAGAAAGGCAGGAGAGAGAAAACGGGGGAACTACAGATCTAATGTTAGCACTAGGGAAAATACTAGAATCTATTATAAAGGATGTGATTATGGAAGATTTAGAAAATAATTGTTTAATTAGACAGAATCAACATGGATTTATGAAGGAGAAGACATATTATTGGCAGAGTTGATGAGCAGGACCAGTGGCTGTGGTGCATTTGGATTTTCAGAAGGGTTTCGATAAAGTCGCACACAAGAGGTTAGTAATCAAAATTTGAAGCATGTGAGTTTTGGGATCATATAGAAGGGATTGAGAATTGGTTAACAGGCAGAAAGTAGAGAGTCGGAATAAGTGGATCATTCTCAGGTTAGCAGACTTTGACCAGTGGGGTACAGCAAAGAAAAACATGAGCCCCAGCTGTTCACAATCTATCAATCATTTAAATGTGTGGGAAATTGTAATATATCCAAATTTGCAAATGATACAAAACATGGTAGAAATTTCAATAGTGAAGCAAATACAAAAAGGAATTTAGACAGGCCGAATGACTGGGAAAGATAGATGAAATATAGTGTGAATAAATGTGAAGTCTTCCACTTTGATAGGAAGAATGAAAATGTAGATATGTATTAAATGATGGGAGATTGGAAAGTGTTGATGTTCAAAGGGGTCTAGGTGTCCTTGTCCATTAGCGAGCAAGATTGCAACAAGCAATTTGGAAAGCAAAAAACATACGAGCATTTATCACAAGAGGATTTGAGTACCAGAGGAAAAAATAGTCATGCTTTAATTTCATAGAACACTGGCAAGATTACTCCTGGAGTACTAGGTGCTGTTTTGGTCCCCTTGCCAGGGGAAGGATATACTTGCCATAAAGGGAATATGGCAGAGGTTTACCAGACTGATGCCTAAGATGGTAGGACTGTCCTGTGAGGAGAAGTTGAACAGGTTGGGTCGGTATTTCTGGAGTTCAGAAGAGTGAAAAACAATCTTGGACAACCTTACAAAATTTATAAAGAGATAAAAGATATAGATGCAGAAAGGATATTTCCTCAGGCTTTTTTAGAACATAGAACATAGAAAAGTACTGCACAGTGCAGGCCGTTCGGCCCACATTGTTGTGTTGTGGAATAATCCTAATCCAAAAATAAAATAACCTAACCTACATTCCCCTCAATTCACTGCTGTCCGTGTGCATGTCCAGCAGTTGCTTAAATGTCACTAGTGACTCCGCTTCCACGACTACCACTGGTAAACTATTCCATGCGCTCACAACTCTCTGGGTGAAGAACCTCCCTCTGACGTCTCCTCTATACCTTCCTCCTAACGCCTTAAAACTGTGACCCCTCGTGGCAGTCAATCCTGCCCTGGGGAAAAGTCTCTGGCTATCGACTCTATCCATGCCTCTCATTACCTTTGTACACCTTGATCAGGTCACCTCGCTTCCTCCTTCTCTCCAGAGAGAAAAGTCCAAGCTCAGTCAACCTCTCCTCGTAAGACAAGCCCTCCAGTCCAGGCAGCATCCTGGTAAACCTCCTTTGCACCCTCTCCAAAGCCTCCACATCTTTATTATAATAGGGCGACCAGAACTGGACACAATACTCCAAGTGTGGTCTCACCAGGGTTTTGTAGAGCTACAGCATAACCTCATGGCTCTTAAACTCGATCCCCTGTTAATGAAAGCCAAAACACCATATGCTTTCTTAACACCCTTATCCACCTGGGTGGCAACTTTGAGAGAGCTATGCATTTGAACACCAAGATCCCGCTGTTCCTCCACACTGCCGAGAATCCTGCCTTTAATCCTATATTCAGCATTTAAGTTCGACCTTCCAAAATGCATCACTTCGCATTTATCCAGGTTGAACTCCATCTGCCATTTCTCACCCCAGCTCTGCATTCTGTCAATGTCTCGCTGAAGCCTGCAATAGCCCTCGATACTATCATCAGCACCTCCAACCTTTGTGTCATCAGCAAACATACTAACCCACCCCTCAACCTCCTCATCCAAGTCATTTATAAAAACGACAAAGAGCAGAGGCCCAAGAACCGAGCCCTGCAGGACACCACTCGGCACTGACCTCCAGGCAGAATACTTACCATCTACTACCACTCTCTGCCTCCTGTCAGCCAACCAATTCTGAATATAGACAGCGAAATCACCCTGTATCCCATACCTCCTGATTTTATGAATGAGCCTGCCATGGGGAACCTTATCAAATGCCTTGCTGAAGTCCATGTACACCACATCCACTGCTTGACGCTTGTCAACCTGTCTCGTGACTTCCTCAAAGAACTAGTGAATATAATTTTGTCCAGAACTAGTAAATATAATCTCAGAATAAAAGACAAGCTATTTAGGACTGAGGTATTAAGGAACATTTTCATTTAGAAGCTCAGACATAACGTAAGTTCAAAGCAGAAAGTAATAAATTTCTAATTATGACTGACATCAAGAGATGTAGAGGAATAGCACTCCATTCTCCACTTAGTACTTTGCAGCCTTCAGAACTCTACATTGAGTTCAGCAATTTCAGACCCTGACCTCTGTCATTTATTTGTGCCCCCAGCAGCCACACTGTGTCATATTGGCTTTGCTGTGCTTTGTACAATGACCCCCTTTTCTCCTTTTCACACATATTTTACATCCATTTTGTTCTTCTTAATACTATTAACAGTTTCTTTGTCTTTTGCTTTGGGCACCCTTCCCATCTGTTCCACCCAGTCCGCTTCCTCCTCTGTCAACTGTGTAAAAAACACAATTTTCCAGTCCTGGTAGTTCTCAAGAAGAATCAAACTTGAAATGTTAATTCTGCTTCTCTGTGCACAGATGTTTCTCCCGCATTTTCTGTTTTTATTTAAGGAAGATGAAGATCCTATGGAAATATGGTGTTGAGATAGAACATCAACTATGTTTTTGAATGGTAGATCAGGCTCAAGGGGCTGATCAGCCTATTCCTACTCCTATGCTTACTAACTATTTCATTTAACATTTGAGAAGTTATACATTGTCTCTTTATGTGTAGTGAGGTAAAGAGAAACAAAAAGCATGCTGAAGTACTCAATCAGTCTAGCAGTACCTGAGAAGATAGAAACTAATTAACAGCTGGAAAATAAGACATCGGGGCCTCATTTGCTGGCTGGAGAGGCAGTGACAAATCTATGGTAAAGATAACAAGGTGTGGACCTGGATGAGCACAGCCGGCCAAGCAGCAACAAAGAAGCAGAAAAGCTGACGTTTCGGGTCTGAACCCTTCTACAGAAATCATTTCTGAAGAAGGGTCCAGACCCAAAACATCAGCTTTCCTGCTCCTCTGTTGCTCCTTGGCCTGCTGTGTTCATCCAGCTCGACACCCTTGTTATCTCAGACTCCAGCACTGGCAGTTCCTACAAATCTATGGTGCCTCTTTTTTCAGAAAGGCCTGCAAATCACAAGCCAATCAGGCAGTGACAAGGCTCATGGCATGGGGGTAACATACACTGATATGGATAAACGATTGGACAAATAACTGGAAACAGTGTAACCAGCAATGGGTTATTTTCTATTTGGCAGTATCTAACAAGTGTGTGCTGGGGTCTCAACATCTTGCATGTTCTAAATGACTTCAAAGGTATGGTTGTTAAGTTTTCTGATGATAAAAATAAAAATAAATTTTAAAAAAAAGCTAGGATAAAATATGGAAGAAAACTAGCAGCACGAAATGTCAAAAATGATAGAAAAAGCTTCTATAGATATATAAGAGGGAAGAGAGTAGCTAATGTGAATGCTGGTTCTTTAGAAGATGAAATTGGAGAGTTAATAGTGGGGAACACTGAAATGGTAGCGATGATAAATCAATACTTTGGCTCAGTTTTCACGGTGGAGGACAATAGTCCGATTTCTATTGGAACAGGTGAGTCAGAGGAAATAGAGAGGGTAGAACTTAGAACAATCAACATTGATAAGGAAAAAATATTCAGCAAACTATTAGGATTGAAGGCAGACATGTTCCCCTGGCCTGTTGGCCTATATCCTAGAGTATTAAAGGAAGTGGCAGCAGAGATAATGGATACATTGATTACAATATTTCACAATCGTCTGGACACGGGAAAGGTTCCAGTGGATTGGAAAAATGTTATTGTAACACCCTTATTGCCTCCCTCCCTTTTTGAATATGTGGAAAATTACAAACTAGTTAGCTTAACATCTGTTACTGGGAAAGTGTTAGAATCACTTAATCAGGACATTTGGAAAGTCAAAATGCTATCTATCACAGTCAGCATGGTTTTATGAAGGGCGAATCATGTTTGACTAATTTGCTAGAGTTCTTTGAAGATGTAATAAACAAAGTGGATAATAGACAATAGACAATAGGTGCAGGAGTAGGCCATTCGGCCCTTCGAGCCAGCACCACCATTCATTATGATCATGGCTGATCATCCACAATCAGTATCCTGTTCCTGCCTTATCCCCATAACCCTTGATTCCACTATTTTTAAGACCTCTATCTATCTCTTTCTTGAAAGTATCCAGAGACTCGGCCTCCACTGCCTTCTGGGGCAGAGCATTCCATATATCCACCACTCTATGGGTGAAGAAGTTTCTCCTCAGCTCTGTTCTAAATGGCCAGCCCCTTATTTTTAAACTATGTCCTCTGGTTCTGGACTCCACCATCAACGGAAACATGCTTCCTGCCTCCAGAGTGTCCAATCCTTTAACTATCTTATACGTATCAATCAGATCCCCTCTCATCCTTCTAAACTCAAATGTATACAAGCCCAGTCGCTCCAATCTTTCAACATAGGATAGTCCCGCCATTCCAGGAATTGACCTCATGAACCTACGCTGCACTCTCTCAATAGCCGGAATGCCCTTCCTCAAATTTGGAGTCCAAAACTGCACACAATACTCCAGGTGCGGTCTCACCAGGGCCCTGTACAGCTACAGAAGGACATCTTTGCTCCTATACTCAATTCCTCTTGTCATGAAGGCCAGCATGCCATTAGCTTTCTTCACTGCCTGCTGCACCTGCATGCTTGCTTTCATTGACTGATGTACAAGAACACCCAGATCTTGTTGTACTTCCCCTTTACCTAACTTGACTCCATTTAGGTAGTAATCTGCCTTCCTGTTCTTGCCACCAAAGTGTATAACCGCACATTTATCCACATTAAACTGCATCTGCCATGCATCCGTCCACTCACCTAGCCTGTCCAAGTCACCCTGTATTCTCATAACATCTTCCTCACATTTCACCCTGCCACCCAGCTTTGGGATCCCGTAGATGTAATATATCTGGACTTCTGGAACGCGTTTAATAAAGTGCCACTCAAAAATTTAATTCAGAACGTTGGATCATATCGGATTAAGAGTAATTTGTTATCTTGGATATGTGACTGGTTGATGGACAGAAGACAGAGAGTCAAGATAAATGGGTTATTTTCTGGTGACAAGAAGTAACAAATGGGGTGCCACAGGTTTCAGTCTTTGGACCCCAGCTATTTACAATCTACCTTAATGACTTGGTTACAGGGATAGAAGGCTCTATAGCCAAATTTGCAGATGACACAAAAATATGTGGGATGGTAAATAGCAAAGAGGAAATAAGAACCTTAAAAATGGATATTGGTAGGTTAGAAGAGTGGGCCAAAATGTGGCAGATGGAGTTTAATGTGGATAAGTGTGAAGTCATGTATTTTGGTTGGAAAAATGGGAAGACAACCTACTATCTAAATGAGGAGAGACTTTGGGGTACTCAGGTGCAGATGGATCTGGGTGTCTTCGTTCATCAGTCACAGAAAACTAGCATGCAGTGACAGCGCAATAAAGAAAGTGAAAGGAATGTTGGCTTTCATAGCTAAAGGAACAGAGTATAAAAGTAAGGAAGTATTATTGCAACTATACAAGGCATTGGTGAGACTGCACCTGGAGTATTGTGCACAGTTTTGGTCCCCTTATTTGAGGAAGGATGTGGTGGCATTGGAGGCAGTTCAGAGGAGGTTCACTAGATTGATCCCAGAGATCAGAGGTTTGTTGTATGAAGAGAGATTGAACAGTGTTGGCCCATACTCTCTGGAATTCAGAACATTGAGGGGATATCAAATTGAGATATTTGGGATAATTCAAGGTGTGGATAAAATAGATGTAGAATGGATGCTCCCTCTTGTGGGGCATTCTAGGACGAGAGGTCATAGGTGCAGGATTTGGGGTAGCAAATCTAAAACATAATTGAGGAGAAACTACTTCTCCTGAGGGGTGGTGAATCTGTGGAAATCGCTACCCCAAAGTGCAGTGAATGCTGGGACAGTGAGTAAAGTTAAGGAGGAATTAGACAGATTTTTAATTGGTAACGGGTTGAAGGATTATGAGGAGAAAGCTGGAAAATGAGGATGAGGAGCATATCTGGCGTGATCGAATGGCAGAGCAGTCTTGATGGGTCAAATAGCCTAATTCTGCCCTGATATCTTGTGAACATATAAACTCAAATTGTGACGAAGACATACAGAGACTACAAATGTGTAGATAGGTTAAGTGGGTAGTCAAAGATCTGGCAAGTGGATTATAATGTTGGAAAATGTGAAATTCTCCACTTTGGCAGGAAGAATAAATGCATATTACCAGGGGAGGTGATGACTTAGTGGTATCATCGCTGGACTGTCAATCCAGAGACCCAGATAATATTCTAGGGACACGGGTTTGAATCCCGCCGTGGCAGATGGTGGAATTTGAATTCAATAAATATCTGAAATTAAGAATGTAACGATGACCATGAATCCATTGCCGTTTGTCAGAAAAACCCGCCTGGCTCACTAATGTCCTTTAGAGAAGGAAACCTCCACCCTTACCTGGTCTGGCCTACATGTGACTCCAGACCCACAGCAATGTGGTTGACTCTGAAATGCCTTCTGGGCAATTAGGGATGGGCAATAAATGCTGCCTGGCCAGCAACGCCCACATCCCGTGAATGAATAAAAAAAAACCTAGGGCTTTTCTCTTTCGAACAATGAGGGATGAGAGGTGACTTGATAGAGGTGTACAGAATGATCAGAGGTATCGATAGAGTGGACAGCCAGAGACTTTTTCCTACGGTGGAGGTAGCTATTACGAGGGGTATAGTTTTAAAGTAAGTGGAGGAAGATATAGGGGGAGATGTCAGAGGTAGGTTCTTTACTAAGACAGTATGGCGTGGAATGCATTGCTGGAGACAGTAGTGGAGTTGGCCTCATTAGTGGCGTTTAAGCGGCTAATAGACAGGTTTTTGGATGATACTATAAGTTTGGGGTGGAGGTTAGACAGATAGACCTTAGTTTTAGGGTAAAAGTTCGGCACAAAATCATGGGCCGAAGGGCCTTTACTGTGCTGTATTGTTCTATGCTGAGAGATTGCAGACCACTAAGATGAAGAGATTTGGGTTTTTCTAGTGCATGAATTTCAAAGCATTAAAATGCAGATAAAGAAACCTACCAGATTGTTATCATTTGTTGTGAGGGGAACTGAATGCAAAAGTAGGGAGATTATATTTCAGGTATTCATTGGTGAGACTGTATCTAGGCCACAGTGTATCGTACTGGTCTCCTTACTTCAAGAAGAATATAAGTGCAATGGAAGTAATTTGGAGAAGGTTTATTATACAAATAACTGAATTGGGCTTTTTGTCTTTTTAGGGAAGGTAGGACAGGTTAGGCTTGTATCTGATGGAGTTTAATAAAGTAAGTGGTGATTGATCGAAATACAGAAGATAATGAGGAATATTGATAGGATGCATGTAAAGGGGTTTTTGTTGATGGAGGATCTAGAACCAGAGGTCTTAAAAATAAGACTTGTGCACTAGATACAGAGATAAAGAGAATGTCTTTTTCTCTAAGAAAATCTTAAGTCTTTAGAACATAGTCTCAAAAAGCAGACTGTTCAATCATCCTTTTTTCTGGCTAATCTGGTGCTTCATGTTTTTAGGAGGGTTTCTCACCCTACCTTATCAAACTTGCCTCAATTATTTACTACTCATCTATGGCATCATTCATGTCTGGATTTTTATGATGTAGCATTTCTTGAACAAGTCGCCACTCGGTGGATATCTGCCCAAAGCAACCCTGGTGTCTGCACCATCTTTGAAATGCAGTGATACACCCAGATAAGAACTGCCTTTCCAAAGTTTCTTCATTTGCCATATACTGGGAATGCTACTAAATTTGACCTAAGTTACAATCAGTTCTGCTATTTTGATGTATCTTCCTACTGTGTTCATGTATTATAATGGTTGAATTTTTATTCCCATGCTGAAGTGAAGAGTGTACTTGATGAAATATACGCCATTATAAATAGCCTTGAGATGGAATATACCGACGCCTTGTTTACCGTAGTCCCTGACTTCAACCAGTCCAACTTCAAGAGTGTCCTGCCAAGATACACCAGAGTGTCAGTCCCACCAGAGGCCCAAACAGCGTGGACCACGGCTACACAACCATCAAAGACGCCTACTGCTCAATTCCCTGCCCACATTTTGGTAAATTAGACCATAAGGCTCTGCTCCTTCTTCTGGCATACAAGCAAAAACTGGTGCATGACGGTCTGGTACTGAAGGTCTACAGTGCTGGTCTGTGGTAACAGACAAGCTCAAACATGACTGCTTGGAGTTGCTGGGCTAGTCTAGAGTCAAGAACTCAACAGGCAACCTAAATGAATATGCAGCTACCATCACAGACTTCATTAGTAAGTGTATAGAGGACTGCATGCCAAGAGTGTTAATCTGAGTGTTCCCCACCCAGAGACCATGGATGAACCAGGAGATCCACTCCCTACTGAAGCCCAGGTCTGAGGCGTTCAAGTCCGGTGACCCTGACCTACACAGAAAATCTAGATACAATCTTCGCAAAGCCATTGGGATCCCACAAAACAATACCAGATTAAACTAGAGTCCCAGACTAACCACCCAAGCACTTGTCAACTGTGGCAAGGCTTACATGATATAACAGGCTTAAAAGTGAAGTCAAATAGAATCCCTGATGAACCCAATGCATTCTATGCTTATTAACAACAGAAGGTCACTGAAATCATGTCATCTACCCTGACAGCCTTGGATGTGCCTGTACCCACAGTCGCCACTGCAGACGTTAGATCAACCTATGTGAGGGTGAACCAATGGAAACAGACTGGCGCAGAAGGATTCCCTGGCTGTGCACTCAAATCCTGCATGGACCAGCTGGCGAGACTATTTGCAGACATTTTTTAACCTCTCTTACTATGATGTGAGGTTCCCACCTGCTTCAAGGAGACCACTATCTTCTTGGTGCCAAAGAAAAGTCAGGCAATATACCTTAATGACAACCACCTGATAGCTCTGACATCCATTATTATGAAATGCTTTGAGAAGTTAGTAATGGCACACATCAGCCCTTGCCTCCCAGATTGCTTTCATCCACTACAATTCGCCTACCGTCACAATTAGTCTATGGCAAATGCCCTCTCCCTGGCTGGTCCTAGACTTATCTCTGGAACAACTGGGTAAGAAGGACACCTACGTCAGCTCCTATTTATTGCCTTTAGCTCTGCCTTTATCACCAGAATTCTAATAAAATTTATCTCCAAACTTCAAGATCCAGAACTCTACACCCTGCTCTGCGACTAGATCCTTGACTTCTTAAAATGCAGACCGCAATTGGTAAGGATAGGCGACAACACTACCACAATAATCCTCAACCTTGGTGCCCCTGTGGCTGCGTACTCAGCCCCTTATTATACTCCTTGTACACTCATGACTGTGTGCCAAATTCAGCTCTAACTGCATTTACAAATTTGTTGATAACACCACTGTAGTGGGCCAGATCTCAAAAAACCAACAAGACTGGGCATAGGAAAGAGATAGACAGCCCAGTGGCATGGTGTAAAGACAACAATATCTCCCTCAATGTCAGAAAAATGAAAGAGCTGGTCATCAGCTTCAGGAAGTGGAATGGAGGACTTGTCTCTGTCTGCTTGAATGGTGCTGAGGTGGAGACAGTCAAGAGCTTCAAGTTCCTAAAGAGTAAATACCACCAACAATGTATCCTTGTAGATACTGGAAGTAGATACATTCAGGGCTCATTGAGTTTGGGTTTCAATTTCTAGTAATTTATAAACCTTCTTCCCAGCCAATCATGGGGAACTTGATTTGATTAGATTTGATTTATTATTATCTCATGTACTGAGATACAGTGAAGATATAGTTTTGTATGCTAACCAGACAAGTCATACCTTACGTAAGTACATCAAGGTAATAGAACTGAACGCAGAGTATAGTGTTACAGCTACAGAGAGGATGCAGAGAAAGATCATCTCTAATAAATCGTAGGTGCATTCATAAGTCTGATAAGTGGGGAAGAAACTGTTCTTGAATCTGTTGGTAGATATTTTCAAACATTTGTATCTTCTGCCTGATTGTTTATAGTCAGGAAAGCACACCAATGCCTCTACTTCTTCAGAAGGCAAGGAAACTCAGCATGCCCATAAAAGCTGTTACCATTTTTTATAGCTACGCCATAGAAAGCATTCTATCTGAATGCATTGCAACTTGGTATGGCAACTGCTTTACCCAAGACTGCAAGAAATTACAGAGAATTATGAACGCAGCTCAGCCCATCACTAAAATCAGCCTTCCTTCCATTGACTCCATCTACATTTTCAGCTGCCTCAGGAAAGCAGTCAACATAATCAAAGACTCCTCCCACCGTGGTTATAGTCTCCTCCATTGGGCCAAAGATGCAAAAGTTTGAAACACATACCAAGAGATTCAAGAACAGTTTCTTTTCCAAGGTTATCAGACTTGTGAATGAACCTCTGATCTATGAAAGGTGATCTTTCTCTTCATCTTCTCTAGCTGTAACACTATACAGTTACAGTGTACAGTATGCATTCTGTTCTGTTGCCGTGATGTACTTACGTAAGGTATGATTTGTATGGTTAGCACACAAAATAATACCTTTCACGTATCTCAGTACATGTGACAGTAATAGATCAAGTCTAATCAAATCAAATCAAGTCCCCTACAATTGTCTGGGCAGAAGCTACATAAATTACTAAAAAGTGAAGTCCAAACTCAATGAATCCTGAATGTAGCTACTTCCAGTTTTAGAATGGCAATTTTGATGGTATCCACACAGCTCATGCTGGAGAAGCAGAGCAGAGATTAAAATATTTAAATGAGGTTCAGCACTTTATATTTTCGCAAGTATTTGGATGTTACACTATGATTTGAGTTTCCTAAGGAATGAGACACTGGCAGTTGGAAGCAGAAATTGTCAGATCTCACAGGAAATTATGTTTCCGCTTTGGGCTGGAAGTTATGTAAGTAATTCTGCTGTTCCCTCAAGCACATCATCTCCTGAAATCTGTTGTATCGTGACACCTCTTCCTTCAGATTACCTCCACCCCACTGTAGCCTGGACAACTATAAAACCAGATACAATGCAAAAACATAACTAAAGGCTTTCTGCCATCCCATACAGCAAACCTCCTCTTCCCAAATATTTTCCTAGCCACTGACGTTCGCTGTACCCCTTTCTTGTATTTATGTCAATATTAGGGTCTGGGGGAGCTAGATTTTCAGAGTGAAGTTGATTCTGATTCTGCCAAATTGGAAAATTTCCCAACTTGATAATGAAATATGGTCCCTAGGTGTCAGATTGAGTTTTCAAGCCAAATTATACAGTGTTTGTGTTTGTCTTGCAGCGGTAAAGAGATTAAATTCAGATTCCTCTCTCAACATGAAAGACTTCTCACATGATGCTGATGAATTTGCCTTATCACATTTTAATACGAAAATCTTAACAAATAAGAGCCCAGAATCTGCTGGAGAGAAGATGAACCTACCTACTAGGATAAGGGAATATGTGGACTCTCTATCAAAACAGACTAGCCTTGGCAGGTACGTGCATGATCTAAATATTTAGATTTAAGTTACTGTTATTTACACAGCGCAAGCTAAACAGAGCATTTGGAAGTGAAATGATAATTTTGACCCAAATACAATTACATAATAAGCTGTTGATGAATTAATATCGCAAAGCTGTTTTGATTTAAAAGAATAATTCTGGACTTAGGCTCCTTGTTCCTATCAATAGTTGGCATGGTTCTTTTTTGCATATGAGTGGAGCCATTCTCAACATGACTTTGTTTCAAGCAACAGAAATGAGATCTGAAATTTCCTTTGGAGATGGGCCAGTGAGATGGGAAAGTTGTGAGAGAACATGCCAGGTATGCATCCTGATATCTTACCACTGCTGATCAGTTCTTACAGGGTGGCTACTGGAGCTGGCTGGCCCAATGTTCATTTTAGGCGATTAAGGTGTTATTAACAGTAATTTAATGTGGGAATTTTGTTGAAGGCAGATAGGGATAGAGAAGCTTCAGCAGCTTGCTAGCTGCAGTAACGCAAGAACACAAATAAAATGACTGCTGAGAAAAGACACATTTGTCAAAGCTAACAAAATGTAGAGCTGGATGAACACAGCAGGCCAAGCAGCATCTTAGGAGCACAAAAGCTATGTTTCGGTCCTAGACCCTTCATTAGAAAAAGCTTTGTCAAAGTTTTTCACTTTGTATTCATTAGAACAATTCATAAGAAATATCAATTTAAATGGAAAGCTATCATTTATACTGCATGAGAAGAGAGTGCTGATTTGTTTGCGAATCAACTTTGGGAGAGGCATTGTCATAGAGCGTGTATCCCTGAGGTGCTAGTACAGAATGCACTTTAACCTTTATGCCTCTGTCATTGTTTCCTTCAACAATGTCTGGGTCATGGTCAGAACAGCCTTGAACAAATGTCAAATTTTAGCAATTTGCTCCTCAACTCTTTCCTGGCTCAGCTCCACTTTGTACCATTAATGCTGATTCATAGTTAACTGCCAGACCTTGTTTAAATTTTAAACCAGGCATGTCAATTCTGATTGGTTATAACATTGCCCTGAGAAATGAACCATTTGTTGTCGCCATTTTACTAAGTTGAAACAGGTGCAGTGCATGCATGCTCTTTTTGTCTTCAAAACATAGGCCTCTGTAGTTATTATAAATAGGATATCCATTACTTGCCTTATACGATGAGGAGCAGCAGTTTGCAAGATTCCACAAGTGCCTCCAGCCAATCCTATGAATGGCCCTTAGTAAAAGCATTGAGCACAAAATTGTTGCTGAAGTGACTACATTTCAAAAATCTAAATTAGCTATAAAAGGCTCTGAGACGTCCACTGTTTGTGGAAAGCACCATATAAGGACAGATCATTTTTCTTTTGTATGTTCACTTGTGATTGTTCCACGTTGTGGGTGTACCTAAACTATGTAAACTGCAGCAGCCCATGAAATGTCTCGCCGCCACTTTCTCAAGGACAGTTAGGGATGTGCAATAAATACTGGCATAGCTAGAGATATCCACACCCTGTCAAAGAATGAGAAAAAACAATGTTTTTGAGATGATGTGGAGCAGTCTGCTGGCCTTCTGACTCTAGTGCACTACATGTCCATGAGGCTACTTTCTAAGTTGAGGGATCCTTGGGGTGCTAGTACAGAACGTACCTTAACCTTTATGCCTTTGTCATTGTTTTCTTCGACAATGTCAGGGTCTTGATCAGAACAGCCTTGAGCAAATGCTATCAATTTAGCAATTCGCTCCTCAACATTTTCATGGCTCAGCTCCACTCCCCTGCCATGGAGGAGCTCTCTGTAACCTGTCCATTGATCTTTGTATCTCTGAGCCATCTGTCCCCAGTGCCTGTCAAGGTTGGTTTAATGCATTGCTTGAAGGACTCTGCAAGTTTCCTGTTCTCTAAGCACCTGTTTCATTGATGGCCAATGAACCTCAGCATCTTTGTAGAATTAAGCTTTGCTGGGCATGCCATCATTATTCTGATGGAAAGTAGGCATAGTTGTCATTTGCCTCTGTCACCTACTCCCTTCTCACCAGTGGTGCCACCCGTTAGAACTATGCCTTATTCAATATGAGAGCATTTGCCCTAATGGAGATTGTGCTGCTTTGGACCGATTTGATACTGCATGTACACACATTGTTTCCTCCTTCAAGTCTCTGCTGACTCCAATAACATATGCTGTGCTTGTGGAATGGAAAGGAATGCTGTTAACAATGTCTCGATGCAACATGTCCTTTTTGTGCTCTTGAGTTTCATATGGCTCTGAGGCATGAAATGTGCTGTTGGTACTTTGGCAGCAGCCTCTTGAAGTTGGTTTAAAGTACTTGGATTTTGCTGCATCAAATATATTAATAGCAAGATTTATAAAATGTCAAGCTTGTGTTGGTAATTTCTGTTGAGTGTAGACATAGAAATTTCCAAGGTATATTATGTGAAATATAAAGATAAGGACAGAATGAATTCCTTTGAAATTGAGACTGAATATGCTGTCTTGTCTAAATATAATTAACTTCTATGCTTCAGAAACTCACATTTCCGTAAAAATAATAAATTGGAACTGTATAATTATTTTGCATTGATTATCTTTTTCTGTATATTTTGCTATTCTATGTTCAAGTATACCCTTGGGATCATTTGACAGTTGTGTCTGTGTAAGCTGTCAATTAATTATCATAAACATTTTAACACTATGGTGTGTATTATGTGTTATCATAACTTGGTGCCCCCATAATTTTGCACATGAAACTAACCAATTTCTTGTTCATAGTATCTGTGCAAAGCATCAAGTGGATACCAAGTAGTTTATCACATCTATGAAAGGGAAATGTAATGTATTTACAACAATCTCTTGCAAAGTATCAAAAAATCACTACATAGAATGAAACATTAACCAAGGTCTGGGAATAGGTTTCCACTCCCAACACAGTCCTAAGCACTGATAGCAGAGCTGTAGGGAGTTAATTTTAAAAAAGCTGTTTTTAAAGGATAAAAGCACAATGGGAAAAATTGGCTTTAAATTTATTTGTTATATGTAGTCTACAACTTGTCATTTTTATCCCTCCCTTAAAAGTTTCCTTCTTTAATGCAATGGCAAAATCAAAGCAAAAAATGCTATGAAAGTTATCACAAAGTGGTATCTGCATTTGATCCTCCAACTGTTGAGCAGTTAGTATTAGGTAATAAATACAGTTCGTTAAATTGAAAGAATATGTACATCACTGGGAAGTACTACTTGAGGCCATGGGTATTGAGGAGAGAAGAAGTCAAAGTAAAGGTACAGATATGCTGACACAAAAACATATCTTGAAAGGGTGTAGGGTCTAGAGGGTGATTGAGGAGTTGACCAGGGTGTCAGAGAAAACAGTTCTTTTGTAATGCAAAATAATGAGAGGGGAAAGTCTGTTTGATGGTAGCATTATGCCGGTATTTTGTTGAATACAGACGTTGGCGGGATTGGAGGTGAAGACAGTGACAACCTCATTATAGTTCTGGGAGGGAGAGGAAGGGGTGAGAACAGACATGTGGGAAGTGGTTTTCTCATAGTCAAGGGCCCTGGAAACCACTTTGGATAGGAATCCTTGGTTGAGAAAAAGAAGAAAAGACATATCAGAAGTACTGGCATAAAAAGTTGTGACATCTGAATCGATACTTAGAGACAGGAAAAACTAGAAGAATGGAATGAAATCTTTACAGGAAGTAAAATGGAAGGACGTTTAGTTGAAGTAACTATGGGAGTCAGTGGAGTTATAATGAATAAAAAAACTAGAAAAACTCAATGTTAGGCAACATCTGTGGAAATAAAACGCGTTAACGTTTCAGGTCAATGGCCTTGTAATGTTAACTCTGTTTCTCTACATAGATGCTCTTGATTGATGAGTTTTTCCAGCTCCTTTTTTCTTATTTCAAATTTATTGCACCTGCACTACGGTATATTACCTTAGGTAACAGTGAATATTTATTGATTAGCCTGTTCCAGAAATGGTGATAGAGAAATCAAGGAAAGGAAGAGATGAATTGGGCACAGATTTTGTGAAGGTGAGAGATGGGTTGGAATTAGAAACAAAGATATAAAAATTGCTCAAGTAATTTTAAAATAATTTTGGATCAAATTGTCATGATCACTGTCCAATTCTCTTTTCTGGCCACTGGTGAGGCATCAGGCAACTGCTCAGTATTTCATTACAGCAAATCACTGAGTAGGAACTCAGGACTGGGGGAATCAAACTCTGGGTTCATCAATCTATAGATCTTTGTTGTCATGCAAGTCCTTTTCCAAAGTTGGCATTAATTTTTCAAAAACTTATTTGTACTACATAGTATTTTGTATTACATTTATCGGGGTGCACAAGTTAGTCTTACTTTTGTAAGTATGCTTTACTAGGCTATCTTGGTGAAACAGAATCTAGTAATGTGACACACTAAACATGAATAAATTCTGATAAGAAAAATTAGTGTACTCATTTCTTACATTTAGGCCTGAGCGAAAAAGATAAGTTCAGTGCTTTTTCACATGGTGTTTAAAAAAAAGAACAGCAAGTGTGGACTTATTACAAGAGAAGTCTCTTCAATAGAGACAACTCATGCTTATTGTGTAATTCAATTAAAAATATTGAAGGGAAGGTGGACAAAGTTTTTTTAAAAAATGAAAACTTCAGTGGACTACTAACAAATAGAATGATTAATCTAATTATTCAAACTTGTGTAGTTCCTTCCTGAAAATTTGAGATATGTGGGGCAGAAGAATATGTTATCTCACATATCTTCTAATACCAATGTTTGAAGCGTTTTAAAAAATTGTAAACATATGTGAACAGCAGCAATGTGACTAAAAGATAATTCTTTCAGAGAATTTGAATAAATGTGCTGAACTTAATGGCTTTTAAATTCAGATCACTTTCCCAGTTACTGAAATTAGGCTTCTTCCAACTCTAAATTTGTTCTCAGATAGGAAGAACAGCTGATACTGGAGTCAGAGATAATACTGTGTGGAGCTAGAGGAACACAGCAAGCCAGGCAGCATCAGAGGAGTAGGAAAGTTGACCTTTCGGTTTGGGACCCTTCTTCAGAAATGGGGGAAGGGGAAGGGAGCTCCAAAATAAATAGAGAGAGGAGGGGTGGGGATGGGGAAGGTAGATGGGATGGTGATAGGTGAGCACAGGTAGGCAGTGGTGCAGATTGGTCAGGGAGGTGGGAGGAGCAGATAGGTGAGAGAAAAGATGGACAGGTTGTGTTAGGTCAAGGAGACAGGGATGAGAGGGAGGGTTGGTCATGGGATGAGGCTGTGCGTGGAGAGATTTTGAAGCTAGTAAAGTCCACATTTAGACCATTGGGTTGTAGGCTTCCAAGATGGAATACGAGGTGCTGCTCCTTCAGTTTCTGGGTGGCATCATTGTGACACTGGAGGCAGTCCAGGATGGACATGTTGCCCAGGGAGTGGGAGGGGGAGTTGAAATCGTTTGCAACAAGAAGGTGTTTTCGTTTGTCGCAAACAGAGCGCAGGTACTCTACAAAGCGCTCTCCGAGCCTTCGCTTGGTCTCACCGATGTAGAGGAGGCCACATTGGAATCAGTGGATGCAATAGACCACATTGGCGGATGTGCAGGTGAACCTCTGTCTGATGCGTTTCTCTTGTGTTTCCCGCATCTCTACCCTCACATCTCTTGCAATTCCCATACCTCTGGCCTCACATCCCCTCCCTGCAACAAAAACAAAGGCAGAATTCCCCTTGTCCTCACATATCACAGTACTAACCTCCATATTCAATATGTCATTTTCTGCCACTTCTGCCACCTGCAATTCAACCCCACAGCCAAAGATATAGTTCCTTCCCTACCCCATCAGCCTTTCGCAGGGACCACTCTCTCCATAACTCCCTTGGCCGCTCCACACTCTCCACTAGCCCCACCACCCCTGGTATCTTGCCCTGCAACCGCAGGGAGTGCTACGCCTGCTCCTACACCTCCCCCCTCACCTCCATCCATGGCACCAAACAAACCTTTCACATCAGACTGACGTTCTCCTGCACATCCGTCAATGTGGCCTATTGCATCCGCTGCTCCCAATTTGGCCTCCTGTACATCGGTGAGACCAAGCGGAGGCTTGGAGATCGCTTTGTAGAGCACCTGCGCTCTGTACGCGACAAACGACACCACCTTCCAGTCGTGAACTATTTCAACTCCCCCTCTCACAACGACTTCCTGAGCGACATGTCCATCCTGGGCCTCCTCCAGTGTCACAATGACGCCACCTGGAAACAGGAGGAGCAACACCTCATATTCCGCCTTGGGAGCCTACAACTCAATGGTCTATATGTAGACTTTATCAGTTTCAAAGTCTCCCCAACCCCGGCCTCATTCCCTGTCCAACCATTCTTCTCATCCCTGCCTCCTTGACCTGACACAACCTGTCCATCTTCTCTCCCACCTGTCTGCTTCTCCTACCTCATTGGCCAATCTCTACCACTGCCTACCTACACTCACCTATCACCATCACACTTACCTTCCCCAGCCCCATACCCCAACTCCCTGTTTAATTTGGAGCTCCCTTGACCCTCCCCCATTTCTGAAGAACGGTCCTGACCCAAAGCGTCAACTTTCCTCCTCCTCCGACACTGCCTGGTCTGCTGTGTTCCTCCAGCTCCACACGGTGTTATCCCTAAATTTGCACTGTTTGCTGTTTATCCTTTTTCCATACCTGCAGTGAACACAGTTATAATGTATTCACTCTTTCTGATATGCACACCTATCTTCACCAAAAGGAGTTTAGTTAAACCTGGAAATTCATAAGTATAATTATTTGCATTCTAGTCAAACGTTTGTTTCCTGTGTAAAATATGAAATTCATAGTGCATTTGAGATCTTTCCTCAAGATGCCAGCAATTGGAGCATTTTTAGACATAATAAGAATATCTGAAGAGCTGATCAAAGGCTGTTCATCTGCATCTTTAACAGCACATATGTCAACAATAACCATATAGAAATTGATTGATTGTCTTCCTGGAGAAGGGAAAATAATTAAATAATGAGTTTTAAAACTAACTTCGTATTTAAAAAATTACAATGAGTCATAAAATGGAATCGTCCAGTTTAGATATGATGAAGAAGAATGGTTGTAGTTAAATCATTCTGCTTTCATGGTGTGCAGTATGCCTTGGGCTGGCACAAATTTTCTTGTGCAATTTTCTGGCTTTCACCTCCATTCATCGTGGGGATGAGCTGTTACACACAAGTCATAGGGAACTGTGTGGCAGAAGTACTTAAGATCTTTTGGCTTACGTGCTTCAATCCACATTTAAAGCACATGACATCAGATGTGCACGCCAGGAACTACCTGTCACATTGAGGTTTTTGACCCTGACACAGTCGCACAGAAAAGGCAAATTTTCTTCCAAGACAGCGATCCAGATATAATGGTGGATGTGAAGTAGAGAGGACGGTAGCTCTTCTTGCTACTGCCTTCCAAAGTGGCCTCATCATCAGACCCAGCCAGCTCGAGCAGTATGATGGGTCATTGCTGTAGCCTGGGTGAGAAAAGACGCCGGAAGTTCAGAATGAAAATCAATAATCTCTGCTCTGCAAGTGCCACCATTTTTGTTCTGCTATCCCATACTCACAGGGGCAGCATTCACTCTAACTGTGCCATTACTCATGTATTCCACACATGGGCAAGATTCAGAGCTCATTGTTAAAAGCTTGAGGGTAAAACCAAGGTGTTTTTTTTTCTCAACATCAAGTATGTGATCTTTTTCATTCTCACCATATTAAAACAGAACCAAATTTCTACATGAGGCATTTCCAATGAGGTATCAGGGTCTGAGCTAGTTGGGGATGCAGGTGGAAATCTGGCTGTTACTTCCACTCAGACTTGGTACTCTTGACCTCAGCAGTGAAGATGGTGGCCTCTGGGAGAGCCAGACATTTCTCCACAGAGTTCATGGAGATGCTGACTGTACCTACAAGACACGAGAGAAGGCATTGTGGCTCATAATTAGAAGTGGAATGCAATTAATGGAACTCCAGTGGTGTTCATAAGAGAGTTACAATGGTATGAAGGGAGATACTTAGATAGCAGGAGTGGTCTCGGTCTTCTCATGTGAGGGAGAGTATTGTGTTCTCATAGCGAATAATAAGCCTGATATCAGGCATCCCTCCACCCATCCAGCCTTTTTGGACCCTGTTATGGGCTGTTTTCTTCTGGAATGAGAGAAAGGGAGGGATTTAGTGAGATGATAGTTGGTATCACAACTGTTAATGATTGTGTAACTGGTTGAAAGGTGATATGGTGGCCTGGCTGTGAGTATGCAGTGCAAAAGCTGTGCAGGGTTAGTGATGTGTGATGTTGGTGGACTGGACTGGGGGAGGAAGTGAGAGTAAGAGAAATGGTTACAGGTACTGGTGAGAATTGAAGAGCATAAGTTTTGACAGAAGCTGGATATAGTAGTGGATATTGAGTGAGTGTAAGGTAGCAAAGAGGAGTGTGGCATCCTGGAGAAAATTATTGACCTTCTTGCAGCACTACTGGCTACAATACTGTAACATGGGCACTATACTGACCCAGGTGGTGACCTTGGACCACGTTATGATATTCTGGTGTTGTGACCTTCTCTCACGGTCCTGATCCATTTATCATTTTTCTGACATTTTTCCCTTGGGATTCTCCAGCCTTGGATCAACCTTATACTGATTGCTTGACAGAATGGGAAAACCCTGCTCCATGGTCCTGATTTTTTCATCAGAGACAAAGGTGATGTCATTAAATGCTGCCTGCAAACCTTTAGATGGCTTTATTGGCCAAAGCCAATTTTAAAGTGGTGTATTCAGGAATTAAGCCAGCACCAGTCAGAGTGATCAATCATTCCAAAATGAAAGAATTCCAAAAGATTTAAATTATTATGCAAAGAGCGCCGGGACATACACGTGGGATGAAGATCAAAACCTAAACACCAGACTACAGCATTTCACTTCACCTCAAATCTGCATTTTGAAAATTTTCTTCTGAGGAATGAATCACCAAACTTGTAAAGTTAGTTTTACTCCTGACTGAACAAGCTTAACACTGTCATCAATCTTTACAATGAAAATATTGGCTTTGGAGATTTTCATCCCTGCAGGAGCGGTGATGGCCTACGGGTATTATTGCTAGACTATTCATCCAGAGACCCATGTAACATTCTGCGGACTGGGTTCGAGTCCTGCCACGGCAGATGGTGGAATTTGAATTCCATAAAATATCCGGAATTAAGAATCTAATAAAGACCATGAACCAATTGTTGATTGTCAGGAAAAACCCGCCTGGTTCACCAATGTCCTTCAGGGAAGGAAACTGCCATCCTTGATCTGGCCTAGATGTGACTCCAGACCCATAGCAATGTGGTTGACTCTCAATAACCCTCAGGGAAATTAGGGATGGGCAATAAATGCCGCCTAGCCAGTGACGCCCTCATCCTGTTAATGAATAAACAAAAAAAAATTGGCTCATCCATACAGGATAAGAGCTATTGTGATCAAATCATTTCTCATTGTGCGATATACAGTGTCATGAAAGGCACTAAGGTGATTGTCCCTGATCCTGAAAAGTTCCCAGCCTACCTCAGATCACTGTGGAAGGGTAAAGTATCTCAAATTTTTGAGCAACAGGTGAAGCTGTGCAGTAATAACATGAGTGGCTATTGCCACTAGTGACTATTAGGATGCTGCCATCAAGCCACAAAAATATTCTACCTATCGTACAATTAACTAACATGTTATGTGAATTTCAGTGCCAATGTGATGCCAAGTATGCATCGGAGATACCAAAACCAAGCAGATTGTATCAGAAAACAGGTTCCTTCGGCTGCCAGCAGTAACCAAAGTACTGACCATACCCAACCAACCAACCACAACAGTGTCCACCATTTGATGTGAGTCCTCAATTGGACATCATTTGCTGGATAATCCTGAATGTGCAAAGATTTATGTTGACAACGAATTTAGGATTGTCAGTCAGTTACTGTATATATTGTGTATATTGGATGCTAAATATATTAACACGCAGGCCTGTTCTTTGCTGACAGAAATAACGTGCACTCACTGTGTCTGTTTCAACTCAACAAAATAGGTGCAGCTATTCACCGTTAATTTCTCAGGACAATACCCTGACCAATCAGAGTTAACCTCCCTTGTTTAAAATCTAAACAAAGCCTGACTGTAAATTGGCAATCAGCATTAACTCTATGGCAATGCTGTTACCAACCAATAGTCTCCTGTCATTTGGCATGATCCCTTGAATTGATATTCTTGCAAAGTATCCTTAAAAATGCAAGATGAAAAGCTTTTCAAAATGTCTTTTCCTCAGTGAAGCTCAAGTTTTATACTACCAAATGACTTTTTTTACAATACTAATCCAGGCCTCCGATTTACTCGTCTAGTAGTATGATCACTATGCAATCTTAATCGCTGTTATATTTTCTTTATGTTTCTCCAGGATATTTTATTGGCACAACATCAGGTTGGCTTCCATGACAAATTAACCAGTGTGAACAGGTTGCTTTTATCTTTCATTCATCACTGGGTGGGCCAGCAACTATTCTTTTTTCCTGTTGGCCTTGAGAAAGTGGTGGTGAACTGCCTCCTTGAACCACTGCAGTCCATGTGTTGTGTGTAGACCCACAATAACGATAAGGGGGAATTTCCAAGATTTTCACTCAAATAACACAATAAAACTGTGATATATTTCCAACTTTAGATGGTGAGTGGCTTGAAGGTGATGTTAAAGGTGGTTTTCCAATGCATCTGATGCCTTATCCTTCCAGATGCGAGTGTTGATGTGTTTGAAATGTGATGGCAAAGGACCCTTAGTGGATCTTAGATGTGCATCTTGTAAATGAGTCACATTGTGGCTACTGAGCATCAGTGATGTAGGGATTGGATGCTTGTTGGTCTTTTGCCAATCAAGTGGGCTGCTTTGTCCCTAATGCTGTCAAGCCTCATGAGTGTTGCTGGAGGTGCACCCACTCAGGTAAATGGGGAGTATTGCAGTTGGTGGATAGGCTTTGAGGAGTCAGGAAGTGAATTTTCGCTGCAGGATTCTTAGCCCTCTAACCAGCTCTTTTCGCCACGGTACTTTATATGGCAAACAGTGTGGAGCTGGAGGAACACAGCAGGGCAGGCAGCATCAGAGGAGCAGGAAGGTTGATGTTTCTGGTCGGGACCCTTCTTCAGAAATGGTAACCCCCTGGGCTGTCTCTTTATTGGAGATTGATATTGCTTTGCATTTGGTAGTGTGAATGTTACTTGCCACTTTCCAACCCAAGTCTTGATATTGTCGAGATCTTCCTGCCTTTGGAATGGATTGCTTTAATATCTGAGGAGTCATGAATGGTGCTGAACATTGTGCATTCATTGGTGAACATTCCAACTTCTGACTTTATAATGAGGTAAGGTTGTTGATGAAGTAGCCAAGGATGATTAGGCTGAGGATACTACCCTCAGGAACCAAAGCAGAGATGTCATGGAGCTGAGATGACTGTCCCCCAATGACAACCATCTTCCTTTGTGCCAGGTATGACTCTGAGACAGAGTTCCCTCACCCTGCCTTCCCCCCCCCTCCGTTTCCCATTGATTCCCATTTTGTTGGGGCTACTTGATGGCACACTTGGTCAAATATGTAGTCATTCTCAGTTCATCTCTGGAATTCAACTCTTTTGTTTGATTCCATGATTGATTAAGACTGTAATAAGGTGAGAAGCTGAGTGGCCCTGAGTGGAACCCAAATGGGCATCAATGAGCAGGTTGTTGATGAGCAGGTGCTGCTTGTTAGCACTGTTGATAACACCTTCCATCACTTTACTGATGATTGAGAGTAGACTGATGGGGTGGCAATTGGTGCGGTCAGATTTCTCTTGCTTAATATATGCATGATATACCTGGACAATCTTCCGCACTGTTGGGTAGTCGATAGTAGCTGCACTGGAGCAGCTTGGCTAGGGTTGCAACACATTCTGGAGCACAGCTCTTCAGTTCTATTACCAAAATGTTCAGTGTAATTAAGACTGCGATAATTAGATTCTTGATTAGTAAGGGTCTCAAGGGTTATGAGGAGAAGGCAGGAGAACAGGTTTGAGAAACATAATGGCCAAGATCAAATGGCAGAGCAGAGCAAATGTGATGGGCCAAATAGCCTAATTCTGCTCCTATATATTGTTATGATCTTCAGCCTTACATTTGCTTTGTGGATTGCAATTTTTGTGAAGCCTCCTCCCCCAGTTAGTTGTTTGGTTGTCTACAACCAAAAACAACTGATATGGCAGGATTGCAGAGTTTAGAACTAATCCATTGGTTATGGAATTGCTTAGGTCTATCTATCACTTGCTGATTAAACTGTTTGGTATGAAAATAGCCTTGGTTTGTAGCTTCACTGATTTGACACCTCATTTTTAGGTGTGACTGGTGCTGTTCCTTTGGAGGTGGACATCCCTGAATCTGCATAACCTGTCTGCAGTCAAGGGACCAGGTTTACTGCAGGTTGTTGGTGCTGAAAGCCATTACAATGATTTTAGTTCCTCTGTCCCTCCAACTCTGAATCTGAGAACCATACTCTCTCCCCCACCTAACAGCACTTAACATTTCCCATAGTAATCCTTCTCCCTGGGAGTCTGGGGTATGTTGTAAAGGCATTGCTATGTTCTGGAATTGCCACCTTCTGACTGGAAGATCTGGTGGACTTTCTAACTTTCTCAGGCTCTGGGTTCTCTTATGGGATCTTTACTATTTTGGGAAGATCCTAGCTAAAGCTTATACTTATATGAGCTCATTCACTTAGAATTCCAGACGTATGATTGCTATTTTTTTGAAAGCCTGTTAAATAAATATCTTCTTTTGCTAACAGTTTTAATAAAATCACAGTGACTAAGTTGTGCTGGAGTCAATATTAGATTGTTCCAGGGCTAGAGAAGTCCGAAGGAAAAGGTTGCTAAAATTATAAGCATTCTCACAAAGAATAAATTTCCGATTTTACACTACTGCTTCTTCCTTCCTGAAAAAGAATTAAGTTCCTTTAATGGTTTGTCAATTGAGTCTCATAATCCTCAATTTACTAAGTAAGATATTGCAGCAGATGCTTTCCAGCCACATTTACAATGGGTATCCCTTTGGAACACGTCTTGAACCTGATATTCATCTGAATGTTTCTGATGTGTTCGCTATCTACACACATTACCAAATTAACTTTGAGATAATAAGATCTGCTGATGATGGAGTCTGAGATAACACAGTGTGGAGCTGGAGGAACACAGCAGTCCAGGCAGCATCAGAGGAGCAGGAAAGCTGATGTTTTGGCTCAGGACCCTTCTTCTTAAGAAGGGTCCCGACCCAAAACGTCAGCTTTCCTATTCTCTGATCCTGCCTGACCTGCTGTGTTCCTCCAGTTCCACACTGTGTTACCAAATTAACTTTGTTCTTTGTGGAGATTTTCTTGACTTTACAAAGACTAAATTATATTTATTTTGACTATCACAATGTCCAAATCATCTTAATGTTTCATCATTTCTACAGCCAAAATTACAATAGTGATTAATTGCACAATATTCAATAAAGCATAAGCTATGAATTCTGTATTATGGAATTGTCAAAAATCAGATGGCAATCTTTGTTTTTATTCTTATTAGACTTAAATTGTAATCCTTGTTTTACAAATACTTTTACGTATCTATTTCAGCAAACAGGCAAAACAAGAGAGTAGACCTTCCACCGCTCTTGGGAACACTGAAATTAACATAGAACAGAACAGAACAGGTATATTTTTAAATAGAATTTCTTGCCTTCTTTTTGAATACAATTTGCAACCTAAAATGGTGCATTTGGACTGAAATGGTAACCGTTTTAAAAGGCATGCTACTGTAGGAAAACTTAATACTTTCTCATTTGGTACAAAGGGAGTGAATTGTACACAGTTAAGTATAGCTCAGGCAAGAACAGAATAAAGCTTTCCTCGTTGGAAGATTCAACCATAACCTTAATCTTAATCGTACTGTGTCAGCTGTGTCTCAGTTGGTAGGACTGTTGCTTCTTTATTTGAAGATTGAGCTTTCACATCTCACTCTAGAGATATAAGCTCTAAAAACTATGTTGACATTTCAGTGCAGTACTAATGAAATGTAAACTAAGGTTCTGTCTGAGCAGGGAGTTATTCCTCAGTTATCTGCACTAAAACAGTTTTTCTGGCTATATGACACTATGATTTGTGAGCTCTTACAGTGTTTCTTAAACATTTACACTTTACCCCAAAAGTACTTTGTTTGGTGTAAAATGCTTTGGAATTTCCTGACGTTTTAATCCAGTTTTATTTCTTCTGTTTTCTTCTTTTCCTTCTCCCCTTCTTCACTTTTTTCTTTCTTATTTTAGTAGGAGTCTTAATTCTATGTGCAGGAAAGAGAACTTGGGAGGCAAAATTGAGCTCCATTTATTTGTGATCAAGCAGAGTCTTGAAGGTTTCAAATTGTGCATAGTGTATATGTTTCAGCCATGATGTGCGCTAGATGCCAGTTTGATAAAGAGCTAAACATGCACACTCTTAATCACCAAAAATATGATGATCTGACCTCAATTCTACATATTTTGGATGCTTTCTTTGTTGCTTCAAGTTTCAAAAATATGCAGGGAGTGGTACTACAAGTGCTGAATTACTTTTTCCTAACTCCAAGGACTTTGCACAAGCTCTTTGAAGACATGCATAAGCTAGTAGGTATTCCTCTTGCAATTTTGTTTGACTGTGAGAATTTAATACAGATATAAGTGATGTGAATAACAAAGAACTAGTGAACACTGATTAGACCTTAGCTAGCGTATGGTATACAGTTATGGGTGTTACACTTTGGGAAGGATGTGAACACATTGAAGAGAATGCAGAAAGAGTTCTCCAGGAATGAAAAATTTCATTTGTGATGATAAATTGTAGATATTGGGACTGCTTTATTCGAAACAAGAAAAAGAGGGGACTTGACAGGGTAAATGCTGAGAGGATATTTTCCCTCATGGGAGAGTCTAGGATCAGAGGACATGGTCTCAGAATAAATGGCTATCTATTTGAGACTGAAACAAGGACAAATTTCTTCTCTGAGGGTTATGAGTCTTTGGAACTCCTTACACAAAGAACTATGGGGCAGAGTCATTGCTGAGAGAGATTTACGACTGAGATAGATGGATTCTTATTAGTTGGGAGAATCAAGGGTTATGAAGAAAGGGCTGGAAAGTGGATGGAAGGAATTTTGGATCAGCCATAATTCTATTGAATGGTGAAGGAGGCTTGAGGGGCCAAACAGCCTTTTCCTATTTCTTATGGACTTATGGTCTTATTAAGGGTAAGAGGAGATTTGACAGAAATTTTCAAAATCATGAAGTGTCTAAATGGAACAGATAGGAGAAACTATTCCCATTCATTAAGGGATTGAGAACAAGAGAACACAGATTTGCAAAGAATCAAATATGATGCGATTAAAAAGTTCATGCAGTGAGTAGTTATGATTTGGAATGCACTGTCTGGAGGTGTGACAAAGGCATGTTCAGTCATGGCATTCAAGAGGACATTAGATAATTGTTTGAACAGAAACATAAAATGATCAAGAGCATGACGGCATAGATTTAAAGTGAGCTACTAAAGAAGTAAGGGTGAAGTGAAGAAAAACGTATCACATAGCGAGTAGTTACAGTATAAAATGTCCTGTCTGGAGGTATGGTGGAGGCAGGTTCAATTGAGGGATTCAAGTGGACATTGGATGATCATTTGGTTTCAAATAATGTGCAACAATGTGGGAGAAAGCAAGAGATTGATACGAGGTAATGATGTTTGTTTGAAGAGCCAACACAGCCATGATATGCTGAAAAGCCTCCTTCTGCACCATATGTACTGTTGCATGTTCCATGCTATGTATCATTCTGTGTTCTATGTAACACTTTGTGATTCTGTGATGACTATTAGATCCTCCTATTTTCATTGCAGATTACTCTTCAGCCCAGGCCCTTGCACCAGGCAAGTACAGCCATCTGTACTCACGCACTTTGCTACTCTCCCTCACAATACTGTCCCCTGCGACCATTACATTCCTTCTTACTGCACGCCCTTGAATAGCTTCCTTTACCATGGGTGAAATACTGAGTTTGCTCATCCATCCTGCAGCCCTTACTCTTGTGCAAAGAAGCTGAAAAAGATCTCAAACGTCTTGGATAGTTATAGACTGAGGCTTCTGCACTCTGGATCACCTTACCTGCCTCCCTTGCAATCGCACCATCCTGTTGACTGTACTTGATAAAGCTATCCTAAGGAGTGTGATTGCCTTCAGGAACAAAGTGTCCAGGTAACCTTTCCCCTCCCTGATGTGCCTCAGCAATTGCAGGTTGCAAAATTTCTATAAACGGAAGTGTTCACTGCGGATGTGTTTACTTTGGATCACATCAGCATCCAAAAGCACTCACATTTGGGTGCCGGCTCAGCAGTGAGTAATAGCGCACCAGATTGTGATATGTTTGACGCTGGTGGACCCACCAGCGCAGGACTTGGTGGAGGCACCAACTTTCAAGATGGCGGCAATGACAGGGCATCCTCTGATGGAACTGGGACATTGGGCTTTGACTACGGCAGTGTGTAGGACCAAATTGGTACTCCTGGCAGATCAATGGGAATGGTTATTGCATCAGTGGTAGCGTGGTAGGCTCATTGTGCCACTGCTGGCTGCAGAGCAGTAACAGCGATGGCAGCCCCAGAGTGGAATTCCTGGAATGGACTACGATGTGGGGGCATTGGTGGGCATGAAACCTGTTGTAGAGACCACCCCCCCCCCCGATGTGAAGTGGAGCACAAGGACAGAGGAAGAATTCTGTTTTAGTTATATTTTATTTATATCTTAATATCTTCTTTAACAGAAAATGGCTCTGAAGCGTGGAGACATATTATACTTTTCACTATTTATTTGTTAAATGCTAGGGGCAATATATTGTTCAATTCAATTAAATACATTCTGAAATAATAGGGCACTCCTTGCCTTATTTTAATATGTGCAAAGTAATTAATAATTTTTAATTAGGCTACACCTCCTAATAAGTTTTACATTACTGCTAAACTTTACAATGGTAATAAAACAACACAGTACTTACAGTACTGGAAAATGCATTGTTTCTAATAACTTTAGTTGTTGATTTACCTGCTCCTTCTGCAAAAAATTGGAATTCAAATGCTGGTGGCTGAAAAACAGAATGGAAGAAAAATGCTTCTGCTCTACCCTACACTGGGCATTCAGCACACTTTACAACTTCCAGCAGACCTTGCATATACCTTTCCCCAATACACTATATGTCTGGGTGTCGATAACATTGTAATGTTCAGCATGGGCAGTGGGACCTCAACACGGAGGGGCTGTGGGGCAATGTTGGGAACCTAAATTGTAACCGTGAATGCTGACACATTAAGGAGGAGGGGATGGAGGGCACGGAACAACAAGGATGACAAATTGAACCGTAGAATGCCTTCAGTGTGGAAGCAGGCAATTCAGCCCATCAAGTCCGCACTCACCCTCTGAGCAATATCCCACCCAGACCCAGCCTCCTATCCCATCCTTGTAATGCTGCAGTAACCATTTGTAACCTACACATCCCTAGACACTATGTTCAATTCAGCATGGCCAATCCACCTAACCTCCACATCTTTAACATCCTTCACCAAGAGGAAACACACACAGACATGGGGAGTATGTGCAAATTTCACACAGACAGTCATTCGTGGGTGGAATTGAACCTGGGGGCCTAGCACTGTGAGGCAGCAGTGCTAACCACTGAGCCACTGTGCAGCATCAGCAGCCAGATTCCTTCTCGGGGAAAGCACAGTACGAAACCCAATTCAATATCTCACCACTTCCTGACAATCTGACTGTCTCCTCCATGATGTCTCAATTGCTATTCAACATCTGTCATCTTCTTGAGCATAAGATCTTTTCTGGACATGCTGGAACCAATTCCCAGGTACTGATCTCATTAATAGTCAACTCCTGTTGTCTGTTTAAACGTAATGCTCTTCCCTGGTGATGAAGTGTCTGCAGAACCAATTAATTTGCAGGCCTGGCCTCTCAAACAAAAACTTGTTTGTCATTGAATCATTGAGGATGGAAACAGACACTTCAATCCAACTTGTCAATGCCGACCAAGTTTCCCAAACTAAACTAGTCCCACTAGTCTGTTTTCATTTTAACACAAGCCATTACCCACAATGCATTTTAGCACACTGTTCCCAGTTCACAGCTCCAAATTGAAACTGGTAAAAGAATAAAACAAAAATAATGAAAAATCAGTAAGAGCTCTAACATACTGCAGAAATTCACCATGGTTCCTTAGATATCATTTTCTAAACCCATGATTACTATTATCTTGAAGAGCAAGGCAGCAGATACCTGGGATCACCACCACTTGCAAATTCCCCTCTTCTTACCAATTTTTATTGATTCACCATTGACAGCATTCTACCTGGATGCATCTTAGCATAGTTTGGCAACTGCTGTTTCCCACAACATAAGTAACTGTAGAGAGTTGTGAACACAACCCAGTCCATCATGCAAATCAGCCTTTCGTCTCTTCACTCCATCTATACTTATCTCAGCCTCAGGAAAGCAAACAACAGATTCAGAGACTGCTTTGAGGTCAGCAAATGCTCCTGGTCTCTGGCAGTGCTTTGAATACCAGAGAGTGAGTGATAAGTGAGTAGGAAGTGCATTGCCTGAGAAGTATTTGAAGATTGTCAGCATAATATAGATGTGAGTTCTTCAGTATGGATCATGCATCTGATAGTGACTTAAGCATGTCTACATGACATTGATTTTCAGTTGCAGTGAGTAAGTGGTGTCCCTTAACCTAATAGAGCACAAGAGTTCAATCGTCCACTTTGTGCACTGGTGACAGCTCATGTGTGACCTTGTGACCCAGTGCCCAGGCCTGATAGGAGTGCATCTTTTGCTGGGATAGCCTGGAAAAAAGTGTTCTGTGAGACATTGATGAAGTAGGGACCTACCTTTTTGGTGCTTGTCTGTGGCATTGCTGGGTGGCAGATGTGGGAGGGCATTGTGTTGGAGTTTGGATGGGATTGATAACCATTGCCTGCTGTTGATTTCCTTGCTTGCAGCAAGTGAAACATTGACCAGGTGGCCTCTAAATATGGCACCATAATCTTTGCCCTGGAAGGTGCCAGTGGAAGCAAGAATGTCTGCTTCTTATCTGCATATGATTCATTGTTTAAGTCACCTTGGAACTTGCTTGCACATGAAACGAGCTGAAGTGCACATGATTGCACAAGAACGCTTGCTGTGAGCCATAGCGAATGTGACACCATATAAGACACCCATTGCTATATTTTAACTCCAAAATAGAAAAACCCAGCATGATATTTTTAAATATTGTGGTTAATGGGTAATAGATTAAAAGGCTAAAGCATGACAAAAAACAGTGCTAATTTAAGTCAGCAGTCCGAAAGATAACAAAATCACATCAAAGGAGTTTAAAAGTTTTAAGACTAATCTGAATTACTTGGAATACGTTTATTTGATTCTATTAAAGGATTTTTTTCCACTTCTTACAGCTTGCATGTTTTATTGTGAAATTTATAAAAATAGCTGCAAACAAAGAACCCATACGTGTTTAATGGAGATCCCTCCATTCAGCTTTCTCATAAACAAAATCAATATGATGAGGGCTAATTGTAAAACTCCTGAGATTGTCATAGTTTTAATCTTAAATGCAATAAAACACACAACCTTTGGTAATTTTGATAATTTATTGAAATTCCTTCCAAAAGGGGATTTTAAATATATATTTAAATTTAAATAAATAATTTTTGAAATGTTAATATGTAAAACATTTTGTAACCGTTGGTTTCCTGCTTTAATAAATTCCAGTCTAATATATCAGAATAATATGTTTGAATATATGGTCCAAAGATATGTAAAAGGTTCTGTGTTCAGCTTGAATTGTTATTGTTGCTAAGGCTGCAGAAATGATTTACCAAAAAAAGCAGCCAATCAAATGGACCTGCTTACTGACTCAGTGTTTCCTGAACAAGTTGTAACCATCAATATACATCAGTGTATAATCAAGCAGTGGTTTGTGCTTTTAAATGCCATTTAAATTTAATGTTTATCTTTCTGCCATATTATTTCTTCAACTGTGTACATTATTTTGCAATGTTAAAGTACATTATTTTGTTTTGTAAATGTACAGATATTGTTAAATGATATTCAGCCAAATTACATCTGTGGCTACTATTTTGTGTGTAGATATAAGTTGTCTATTTGTTATTTATTCTGATGGCATCTTCAAAATCCACAACCTCCACCACCTGAAAGTACAAGGTCAGAAATCACACAACGCCAGGTTATAGCCCAACAGGTTTATTTGAAAACACATCCTTTTGGAGCCCCAGTCCTCCTTCAGGTGTTGGTGAGAGATGTAATATTAGATGCAGAACTTATTCATAAAATAATCAAAGGTTCACACTGTTGATGCGGATGTACAAACTAAGCCTAACACGCTGTTAAATCTTTCATCAGTTAGAAGGTTTTAATTCATTAAAATGTGTATGCAAATCCTCAAATTTCTTTCAAGTCATGGTCCTGAGAGAACTGAAGGTTTTATCAGTGCAAAGAAGAGGTGTCATTTTAGGTCGGACAACGCATATTAGCGTGAGACCTTGTTTAGAATCCGTATGTGTTTTGACCTGGAGTCAGACTGGTTTATTTCTAAAGTAGGAATTTATAAAATACCATATTGACTGACTGAATGTCTATAAATTGTGTGCTTTTTGAGCAAAGTAAAATGTATCTGCATGTATATGAGAGAGAGAGAGAGAGAGAGGGTGATTTACAGATACATTGACACGCACGTATACATATTAATGAATTAAAACCTTCCAACTTATTAAAAATTTAACAGTATCTTAGGTTTATTTTGTACATCCGTATCAATGTGTGAACTTTTGACCCTTTACATAGAAAGTCTGTGACTGATACTACCTCTCACTAACACTGAAGAAGGACTGAGGCTCCTAAAGCCTCTGTTTTCAAATTAACCTGTTGGACTATAGCCTGGCATCGTGTGATTTCTGACTTCGTCCACCCCAGTCCAACACTGGCACCTCCATATCGTGGAAGTACAAGGGCAGCTAATGCATGAAAACACCACCTCTTGTAAGTTCCCCTCTCATCCACACATCATCCCAACTTAGAACTGCCTCTCTTTGAACTATATTGCTGTTTCTTCATTGCTTTATGATCAAGTTCCTAGAACTCTCTTCCTAAAAACACTGTTGCTGTACCTACACCCCAAAGACTGCGGCAATTCAAGAAGGCAGATGTCACCGGCTTATAAGGGGCAGTCGGGGATGGGCAACAAAGGTTGCCCTCATCCCATGAACAAATAAAAAAAACAACTAATAAGTGCCACTCTCTAGAAAACACAACTGCTTTAATAAGGATTGTTTTGACATGGACTGCCTCAGTTCAAGAAGACAGCTCACCACCACTTTCTGCATGGCAATTAGGGACAGTCAATAAATGCTGGCTCAGCCAGTGACACCTGTATCCCACAAGTGAATAAAAAGAGTATTTTTTTCAGAAACAAATGCACATTAATGTTTCGTATATTTTAGTTTAAGGGTGGAGGAGTAGGTGTAGATTATGCGTAGTAAAAAATAAAACTGTTAAGTGAAATGAAAAGAACAATGTATATGAATAGTTGTGTGAAGAATTGTGACTGAAGGAAGAAATTGCTTAAAATGTATAAGATTTGCTTACGCCCAGTAAGTAATGTCTTTCTGAATGTGAGATACAGGATTCAGACTAACTGTAATAACTAAACAAGAATCTTTTGAGAAGGTCTCAACTGGAGTGGCTGGAGGAGAACAAGTAACTGTGTTGTATTTGGATTTCCAGAAGGCATTCAACAAAGTACTTTATAAGATAAGATCCCACAGTGTTGGAGGTATATATTGGCATCTCTAGAGAATTGACTAATGGACAGCAAATGGCGGGTGGGGATAAGGAGTTCTTTTTTAGATAGGTGATCTGTGACCTTAGTGTAGTTCCAAAGTTACAGTGCTGGGACTGCAACTATTTATAATTTATGTTAAAGACTTGAAGAAAGGAAGTGAATCCTACTGTAGCTAAATTCACAGATGACACAAAAATAGATGGAAAGGCCGGTTATGGGTACAGATGCAAATAGTTTACAAGGATACACTAATAGGCTAGCTAAGTGTGCAAAAAGTTGGCAAATGGAGTATTACATGGGAAATGTTCATTTTGGAACGGAGAGTAAAAGAAGCATATTACTTAAATGGAAAAAACAACGCAGAAACTGCAATGCAAGGGAAGTTGGGATACTTGTGCACGAAACAGGAAAAGCATGCACACAGGCGCAGTAGTTAATCAGGAAGATGAATAGAATGGTAGCCCTTATTTCATGGAAGTTGGAGTACAAGTGCAGGGAAGTTTGACTGCAACTACACAAGGTGTTGGTGAGACAACATTTGGAGTACTGTGAGCAGTTTTGGTCACCTTATCTAAAAAATTTGTTGTTTCATTAGAGGCAGTTCACAGAATGTTCACTAGGATGATCACCAGTTCGGAAGGATTGTCTTATGAGCAAAGGTTAAACTGGTTGGGATTTGGAAGGATGAGAAGTAATCTTGTTGAAACATATGGGGTTCTTATGGGCTTGACATGATAAATATGAGAGAATATTTCCTCTCATGCAAGACTCTAAGAATAGAAGAGCAGAATTAAGGGGCACCAATTTAAATCTAAGATTAGGAAGAATTTCTTCTCTGAGAGTTGTGCATCTTTGGACTCTTCGTCACAAACAGATGTGGGGGCAGAGTCCCTCTGTATATTTAAGGCAGAGAGATAGATTCTTGATCAGTAGGGGAAGTTAAGGGTTATGGGGAAAGGACAAGAAAATGGATGTGAGGAGTGTCGGATTAGGCATGATCCCATTGAATAGCAGAGCTGGCTTGAGGGGCCAAATGGTGTACTCCTGTTCCTATTTCTTATGGTTTTAATAGATGATTATTCTAGGAAAGGAAGATTTAAAAAAACATAAAAAATGAATTTGTCCCATTTCACAGAGGCAAATAATGATAGTTCTATTTTAAAAAGATATTTTTGACCTCATAAGGAAGTTCACTAATATTGTTGACAATTGTTTAAACTAAATTGGCATGGGGTAGAAACCAGTATATAGAAATGAGATTGAGAGAAAATGAGCAAAGGTGAGACGGCAGAATAGTACTGAAAAAGGATGTAGTACTATTTTGGATAGGACTAGACCAAGAAGGACTATGAGGATTGCTAAGACAGGTTTTAGAATGCACCTATATAAGTACACAAAGTGTTGTGAATTATTTTGGTGAACTATAAGCACACTAGCCATGTGGGAAAATGATGTAATGGCAATAATCAAAATATTGCTAAAATTTGAAAACTAGGCATTTATTATTCACAGATACAAAGTGTTCAGAAAAGATGAGCGAGGGCAAAGGAGGTAGCATGGCTGGAGTGATTAGAAAAGACATTATGGGGACAGGAGATATCATTCAGGGATCAAGGTCAATGTAGTGAATTGTAGTGAATACAGAAGCAAGAAAGATCTGATCATTCTAAAGGAATTCAAATAACTGGAGAGTTGGAAGAGCAAAACTGCAGATAAAATCACAAAATATGCAAGAATTATGGAATAATATGGAAAAATGTGAGTTTATATACTTCTGCTAGAAGTATGGAGTAGTTCAATACTATTTGAACAGAAAAAGCTGCAGAATGCCACAAAAAGAGGGATTTGAGAATCCTCACCCCGAATCACAATCCAGTAATAGAACATAGAACATTGTGGCACAATACAGGCCCTTCGGCCAATGATATTGTGCTGAACTTTTACGCTAATCCTAAGGATTATCTAACCTACACCCCTACCTTACATAAATGATTTGGAGTTGGGGACTAAGTGCAGTGTGTCAAAATTTGTAGATGACACTAAGATGAGTGCTAGAGCAAAGTGTGCAGAAGACACTGAAAGTCTGCAGGGGGATAGAGATAGTCTAAGTGAGTGGGCAAAAGTCTGAAGCTGTGTCCATCCAGCTTCACACCGTGTTATCTCAGATTCTCCACATCGGCAGTTCCTAATACCTATATTTAGTGGTAGGATTTGAAATCTAGGAGACCAATTAGCCAATTGTTTCAGAGATAATCAATTGTTTGTCTTCTTGAGAGGTGCTATTAATCATCAGCAGTCATGTCTTGCCACAAGAATTTTTGTAATTGTCAAAATTACAATCCTACTGTCAATCCATAAGTAACTGAGAGTTATTCAGGTTTACATAGCATGGCAAACAGGTAACTCAATGGGTTGAATTTTACCGACAATCAGTTAAATGTCAATTTTTGGGAGCCTCATGGACAGTTTCCCTATGTGAGCTCTTGTGAATTATCTCTCATGATGAAGCACCACACATCTATAATGCAACTAGAACAACAAAGAACAAAGAAGATTACAGCACAGGAACAGGCCCTTCAGCCCTCCAAGCCTGCGCCGATCGAGATCCTCTGTCTAACCTGTCATCTATTTTCTAAGGGTCTGTGTCCATTTGCTCCCTGCCCATCCATGTACCTGTCCAGATATATCTTACAAGACTCTAACGTGTCTGTGTCTACCACCTCCGCTGGCAACACGTTCCAGGCACCCACCACATTCTGCTTAAAGAACTTTCCACACATATCTCACTTAAACTTTCCTCCTCTCACTTTGAACTCATTACCCCTAGTAATTGAGTCCCCGACTCTGGGAGAAAGCTTCTTGCTATCCATCCTGTCTATACCCCTCATGATTTTGTAAACCTCAATCAGGCCCCCCTCAATCTCCGTCTTTCTAATGAAAATAATCCTAATCTACTCAACCTCTCTTCATAGCTAGCACCCTCCATACCAGGCAACATCCTGGTGAACCTCCTCTGCACCCTCTCCAAAGCACCCACATCCTTTTGGTAATGTAGTGACCAGAACTGTACACAGTACTCTAACTGTGGCCGAACCAAAGTCTTACACAACTGTAACATGACCTGCCAACTCTTGTACTCAATACCCCGTCCAATGAAGGAAAGCATGCCGTATACCTTCTTGACCACCCTATTGACCTGCATTGCCACCTTCAGGGAACAATGGACCTGAACACCCAGATCTCATTGTTCATCAATTTTCCCTAGGACTTTTCCATTTACTGTATAGTTCGCCCTTGAATTAGATCTTCCAAAATGCACCACCTTGCATTTGCCCAGATTGAACTCCATCTGCCATTTATCTGCCCAACTCTCCAGTCTATCCATATTCTGCTGTAATTTCTGATGGTCCCCTTCACTATCTGCTACTCCACCAATCTTAGTGTCATCTCTCGAGCTGTCTTGTGCTTTCCAGCAGCCGCTGTACTCACCATTGCCAGGACCTTCCAGAATTCCTGTCACTGGTTCCACTTTTAAGCCCAGCTGCACATCAGATCAAATACTGCCAACCACTGATAGTCCTTCACAGTACGTGTCATGGGAAGTAAATGAAAATGAAAAGTCCTGAAGACACGTAGTAATACTTCATTGCAAATAGAATCTCACATTCACAAATATATGGCTACTTTACCTGAATGATCAACTGGAATAACAACTGAAACCACAAGAAATGAACCAACCCAGGCCACTGGTCATGCCAGCATGCTGTGTTAGAACCCTGTCTGAGAAGTGCTATTCTTTCCCTAAAGCCCTGTGTAGCACCACAGTTTGTCACTGTTCAAAGTGGCGCATCACATGTTGGAAATCTTTCAAACAGTTGAAAACATTGCCTTTTATTAAGCAACAAGAAAAGTGAAGAAAACATTGACAATAAAACTTACATTTGCTTCAGTGAATCAACAAGGGCTGCTTGCATTTGGAGTAAGAAATTTGCTATTAATTAAAATCACTTCACCCATCGCATCCATTTAAGTAGGTATCATGGTAAAGGTGATATTCTTCCTGCTGAATGTCTTCACCTTCCTCCTCAGAAAGCTGCTGCCACTCTCCAAGCTCTTCAACTTGCAAATTCTTCATATACAGGCGTTTTGGCAGCCATTGGAGCTTGCTCCTACTCCAGGCTTGCTGACAGTTTTGTTCCTCCTCAATTTCTCTGCATCTTGTTTGCACCCTGGCCACAGCAATACTAACCCCTGCTGTGGCTGGGTCCATTGGTTATGATTTCAATGAACCTATGGGAGGAATATCAGAAACAGACTAGGTGCTTTGTAACATGATCAGTCAGAATTTGCATCATATACCAATAATAATTTGTCAAAGTTCTTGGTACAATGGGATATGGAGCAGTTTTGAGAAGGAGTGCCTTGGAATGTCTCAACATGGACCTTTGACGTAGTAGTTTTCATTATGATGTATGCAATAAAGCCATTTCACAAAAAATACAGTGGGAGAAGGAATACGTGGTAAGATTACTGAAATTTTGTTGCTCCATCTTCCTCTTCATCTATTACAGCAGTATTTTATATAACAGTATGTTGGCAAAGCTTACATTTCAAGGTGAGAGGAAATCAGCTGTGTAGTCTTGTGCATCCTATGCGACTTGGATTGTGTTTGTGAATTGTGGCTCACAAAAAGCACTTCTAAGGTTGCATGCAATTACTTTGGTCTCACAGAGATGACTGTGATCAATTTCTAATGACTAATATCATGGTCAAGATTTCTTGAGCCTGGATTTATTTTTGACAAAGTTGGTCACTGCATGTGCTTCAAATGCGGAATTCTGTGGTTACAGATGTCTTAAACCAGTACTTTGTACGTGACTGATTGATGGATTTGCCCATTGAAGGATCTCACATCACTTTCAAGAGTCCACATCCGCAGACAGGAAGAAACCTGAGTGTGCCCACTCTATGTGGTGACAGCCATTTAAAATTTCCATTGTGCATTTGTCATTCACTTAGGGTGGAAGACAACACAGGTCATACACTCTGCAAACTGTACTGCAGACTCAGCTTGTTAATCTCGGTGACCATTCCAAACCTTCATGTTCCTTTCTTCCTTGCACTCCCTATTGACCCATAAATTTGGAATTTCCACACATTCCCACCCAGTCTTCATCTTTCAACACTACCCTCTTGACCGTGGGCTGATGGCTTAGTCATGCCAGCCATTGTCTGTTTCTGATCCCCATTGATGCCAGGTTGGTGGCAACACCTGATGATCCTGCCTCCAACAGTAATCTATGTCCTATAATGCAATATCATTTCCCACCCCTATGAGATGAACCAACGCCACAATTACAGTTTCTGCTGCATCCCGGCATGCTGCCTCCAATTCTTACAATTGACATTCCGAACTTGCCTACCATTGCAGTGGCCCCTGATAACGTGCCTTGACTTTCACTGAACAGACTCCCAGTCTAATCGTGGCCAGCCCCCAACCAACTTTGACAATCAAACCAATGAGTGACCAGATCCCTGACTGGAGCATACCTGGAGAGGTTAGGGAAAGCCAAGGTGGAGACCCAGATGAACAATTAATGAGCTGGAGCTGCTATATACCACCGCAATTGTCATCTTGGGAATTTCATGTAGATATTTAGTTTCTCTCTGCCAAGTGGAAAGCCAGCAAATCTCATTTAACTGAAGTATGATTAGGTAATAAAGATATGATCAAACATACAAAAGACTGCTTTATCAAGATTCTTGCCCTGTCATTAAAACCTTAAAAGCAGACTTTTACTTCTCAGTTGAGCATCTAATTTTTCCTTTTTCACTATATTTTCCCAACTGACTCGCCATTCCCATGTCATTCAGCGGTTGGGAAGATTCTGACCATATTACCATTGACTTGCATGATTAAGGGCAACTCTGACAACTGAACAATTTGATCTAGTGAGTAGGTGAACCATACTGATAAGAAAGATTGCAAGTTTAGCAAACAGTCTGTGCTCCAAAATGGATATTAGTCAGAGTGCCAGTAAGTAGCAAGACAACAACGTGGTGCATTTTATAGAAGAGAAAATCAACATGGGGGCCTGCCTGCCGTGATTGTACTGTTTTGGAGGTCATTCATGCCTAAAGTCCATACGAGCTCCTCAGGTATGGTTCAAATCAGACTTTAACATAATGCTTTTCACAGCCCCGTCCATCCCTCTAGGTTAAATTGCAACTCCAGCCTCAATATTGGACGAGCAATGCTTGTGAATAATGACCGTGATTCTTTGTTCATTCACGGGACAAGTGTGTTGCTGGCTATGCAGCATTTATTGTCCATCCCTAATTGCCCAGAGGGCAGTTAAAAGTCAACAACATTGCTGTGAGTCTGGAATCACATGTAGATCAGACCAGGTAAGAATGCAACTTTACTTCCTAAAAGGACATTAGTGAACCAGATGGGTTTTTCCCAACAATCGACAATGGATTCATGGTCATCATTAGACTCTTAATTCCAGATTTTTAAAAAATTAAATTCAAATTCCACCATCTGCCATGACAGAATTCAAACCTCGGACCCCAGAACCTAACCTGGGTCTCTGGATTAACAGTCCAATGATAATACCACTAGGCCATCTCATCCCCATGAAGAGATAGTCAACCAGGAGACAGTGGGGGAATGGTAATGTTAATGGACATTATTGGCCAAGGCTACTGCTGTGGGGTATGGGTTCAAATCCCACATAGCAGCTGGAAGAATTTAAGTTCAATTAATTAATAAATCTGGAAATAAAAGCTAGTCTTGGCGATGACAGCTATGAACTAACATTGATTGGTATAAAAGGCTAGCACTAAATCTTTTAGAGATAGAAACCTGTCGCTCTGTCCCAGTCTGACCTACAAGTTGCATCAGAACCGCAGCCTTCTGAAAAGCAACTGCCCGTTAGGAAGCCTCTCAGTTAGAGCAAAGACTGCAGCAACTCAAAAGTTGCCTCACCATTACCTTCTTAAGAGTAATTGGAGATGAGCAGCATATCTAAATTTTTCCATTGATGATCTGGCAGATTTTCTTGCTGGTGGGGATGGCAGATTAATCACCCTTAAATACACACCCCTTCAGTTAACAAATAAAGAGATAACTCCTATCTCAGGAAATTAATCTAAGCCAGATAAATCTACTCATTTGTATATTTTTGGGTTATTCTTTCAGAATCAAATGGTGAATCAAGGACATATGAAGATGAAACTGAGGAAGAAATTCTGTACTGGAATACAAAGATCCAGCCTCTTCTTGATAAAATTAAGTCTTTAAAAAATGGTGGGTAGTTTTATTTTTTAATTTGTAAGATTTTCTATTGATGGTCATTGCAAGCTACCTTCATTCTGTTTTACATAAAATCTACTTTTAGATGTAACATCTCTTGTACTTCCTGTTCCTGTGTAATAGCAGTGCAATAATATTGGCACCAAACTGGAAAGTGGGAGCATTGGGAAAATGAAAGAGGAGACTTGGATATGCACCAAACAAGCTAATGTTTCCTCACATTTCTTTATGCTGTGTGCAGATTGGTTATTGCATTTAATAGCCCTTTTAAGATTGCTGTTTGTACATATCTTAAAGGGAATGTTGGGTTATGGATGGCCTGTTGTTTCCTGCACACTATCTTCCAGATTACTGCTTGCTGTGTGTCTGCATAGCTCAAAGAGAACACTGTTCCTTAGTGCTACAGAGTGCTGCTGGTTGAGTGATAGGGATGCAGCACACTGACCAGCATGAGAGGATGATGTGTATGAGATGTCATGTGTAGATTCATTCACTGACTTTGACTCTATGTATAAGCTCATTAGACGTCTTCTGGTACTGCTGTCAGGTTCTCTAGTCTAAACTTCAGGAATTGACTTCTCCCTTTGGAGACTGATTCTAGAGGATCTCTTGGTTTACATACTGTGGCATATTTCCTCCTGGCCTTCAGTGCCATATAAATCAGTCTGGATTCTTTTCCATGTCCAGGTAATCATTTTTCAAGATATTACTAGTATACATATATATTTACAAACATAAATTGAGTGCAGGAATAGACACTTTGGATCTTTGAACCTGTTCTGCTATTTTCTAAGATCATAGCTGAGCTGAGTGTGAACTCAACTCCACTAACCTGTCTATCTGATTGTCTTGAAAAATTCAAGAGAACATTAGATGAATTTTTGAATAGAAATGCTATGCAGGGATTTGGGGGAAAATGAGATTGACCCCTGGTAATAGAATTGGTGCAGGGACAATGGGCCGAATAGTGTCCTTCTGCACCATAACAATCGGTGTTTCATTGAATGCAATTCAACCTGCCTGACACAACCAACATTTAAGATACATGCTAAGACATCCCCTTAAACCTTGTTCTGGACTGCTTCTAATACAAATGTATCATTTGTTAAGTAAGGAACTGCACAAAATGTTTCAGATGTTGTCTCACCCAGTCCTGCAAAATTGTAGCAGATATCTTTATACCGTATTCTCTTTCAATAAACAATAATATTCTTTTTACCCTCCTAATCCTTGCTTTACCTTCCTATACCTTCCTTGCTGTACCCACATTTTGTTTGTTATGATACATGTCCCAGGACATCCAGATCTCTGTACTAGATCAAATTGCTCACCTAAAAAATTGAATGAGTGTCCAGACAGGAAGACCACCCATTAACCTGCGCAAGTCGACAGCTTAAATTTCAGGTCCCCATCCTACACCGTCCCATCAGATTTACTGCTTCTTCCACACATCCGACCTACTAGTGGGCATTAAATTCTTCTCAATGTTGCCTGCATACCTGATGTGTACAAACCACCCAGGTAATATTGTGATTGGAAGAGCAGCACTGGAGGTCCAGATTCTTAATCTGCAATCATTTAAAATTTATGTCTTACCCACTTCTATCTAACTGGGTGTGGGCATATTGAGAACTGTGGCTTCTCCACCCAAAAAAAGTTGGGATGTTTGAATTTCTTGAACAATGGATTTCATTGTATCTGTTAATACAATGCTATTTTGTCACAGGTGTTTAACACAATCCATGTGTAGGCACTTTGAGGAATGCGTTCTTCTTTTAAAACCAGAGAGTTCGTTTTTTTGTTGAACAACAATGAGCGAGTAATGTTAATTGGTTCAGTTTTCTGCTTCATAAGTTTTTCTGCCTTTCAATTTAGCAAACCATAATGGTAATGTTAATTTTCATACCCATCAAATGGTTTGTGCCCATAACTAATGAACTAATGAACAAGAAGTTTTATTTTAGCTATAACAGGCAATTGTTGGAAATATTCACTTCCAGTTTTTGAAATAATTACTTGTAAATCCATGCTGTTAGAACCAAACCTTTTGAGTTTTAAAGACAAACATTTAGGCTAAATTGAAATTAGAGTTTAAAACTTGACATCTAGCTGAATTTGTTCACAATGATAGCATCATTTGGCTACTACCTAAGCTTTCCACTTTATATCCTCTACATCACAATGATTGCTAACTTCCAACTTCACTACATCATCAACCTCCACCACCACCTCCACCTTTACCTCAGCCAGCTATGTCTGAAAAACCCCTTCTATACCTCTACATTCATTGTTCCAATGCTGTTTAGGCCAGCCTCTCATTTTCTGCCTTCAACTCATACAGATCTCTGTTTTTATTGTTCTATTGTATGCCAAATTCTGTTCACCCAGCACCTTTGTCTTCACTAAGCTACATTATCTCCCAGTATCCAATGTATCAAATTTAATATTTTTAAATTCTCAATACTTAAACCCTCCATGATCTTGCACTTCCTACAAACTTCCATTCTCCTCCAAATCATTTATCTGGCTTAGGTATTTTGTTTAATCTGCCCACACCAAGGCCTTTGCCCCATTATTGGCCTAGTACCCACACCTCAATTATCTTAATTAACTCCTCTGCCTTTCCACTTCCCCTACTTCCTTTAAATCTCTGAAATCCCACCTCTTTGTCTGAACCTGTGTCTCTGCCTTAATTTTAAAATGGCTCATTTTCAAAAATATAAACAGTTTATTAATGTCATATGTCAGACTGGAAGCTTAGAGTATACGTTAAAGGCAAAATAACTGTCATTTGTAACTCGATCACTGTGTTCTGCTGGACCAACATTGTCTGTCATAGCTCTTGCTGTTAGAACATAGAATGGTTTGCTATTTAACAAAATAAAGATCGGTTCCAGGAATTAAGTAATTGCAAACATTGACTTCAAAATATAAGGAGAATTAAATATAGAGCCAATCATTCCTAATTGCAGAACATGAATGCAAAATAAAATTGTTTTGTTCTAATTAGGCAACGATGTAGAACATCTCTGCAAAGCATGTTCAAGCCTTTATCATGCGTTGCAGGAGGGGAACATGTTGGGGAAAATGTGTAAAAGAAGAGCTGTTCTTCTAAAAGCGTTGTATAGACTGGTGGATGTTGGCTCAGATCAGCTCAACATTCAGCTAGCTAAAATTATACTGGCGGTAAGTTTGATCTTTTTATAGAGTTCTGGAGCCGTGTTCCTAATCAAGGCTTTTAGGTTTTAGCAGCTGAAGTGTATTTCCATTTTTGACAGAATTGATGAGTCCAGGTTTTGTCAGTCAGCTGCATTAGCAATTTATTAGACTATTCTCATGAATCTGGCACATCAAGAATGAATTGACAGTATAAGTTAGAATATTTAATTAAATGGTGACAATGTAGAGAAAGTGATAAAAGGAAAGAGAAAGAAAGATGTAATTATTAAAGATAAAAAAGTTACCTACGTCTGTTAATTATTTGTAATTTCCAGCAATAATTAAAAGCTGAATGAATTAGACGTTTTAACACAATTATTCTTTCATGGGATATGGGTCTCATTGGCAGAGGCCAGCATTTTTTGTTCATCTGTAATTGCCCTTAAAGTAAATGGCTTACTTGGCCAATTCAGAGAACAGGTAATAGTCAGCCACATTGCTGTGGTATAGAGTCACATGTGGGCCAGCTCAGGTAAAAATTATTGAAGCCAGTTTTCAAATCCAGATTTAATGAATTGTGTTTAAATTCCACCAACTGCCTTAGTAGGATTTGAATTCATATCCACACAGCATTAATTTGGGCCTCTGGTTTACTAATCCCTTGACATCACCACTACACTATCCATTTCCCCTCATAATCCCTATCTCCTCCAAATAGACGAGAAAAAAATAATTTTCATTGCCAGACAGGTAGTTTAATAACCAGTAGCCTTATCATGGTATTATAAATTTGCTCATTTATAAATGGATTAGCAAGTGCTAACATTCCTGGCAAGCTCAGCAGTTATCAATCACTTTAAGTACAATAGCTTCATTATGTTCCACACAATTCAATAGAATCTTTCTAGCTGAAAGTATATTGAATATTCTAGAGAAGCAGGACAAGTTGGACGTGATTCCCATGTTTAGTTTCACATGTGCAGTCAACAGACTTATAATCTGATTTATTATTTGATAATGTTCGTGAGTGGAATGAACTTCCCGAGGAAATGGTATTTATAGGCCCAAGTACAACATTTAAAAGACATTTGGATAAGTACATGAATAGGAAAGGTTTGGAGGGCTATGGGCCAGAAGCAGGCAGGTGGGACTATTTCAGTTTGGAATGATGTTTGGCATGGATTGGTTGGATCAAAGGGTCTCTTTCCATGTGGTATGACTCTAAGACTCTGATAGCAAGGACTGATACTACTTTGTCAATCAAAAAATCTAGGATATTATTTTGTTAGTAAGTAAGTATATATCAAATTTATATTAAACATCAAAACTGACATAATTAATAAAAATATTATCATTAATTCAGCACATTACTGTTTAGTAGAAGCAAAAGCTGAATGTTCAGTGTTAACTCTGCTGCCAGACAGCTTGGGCCACTTTTTCTGATTGTACTTTTGATTGTCTACTGCATGTGCTCTGAAGTCTTTAATATGTGCTGATGCCCACAAACAATTTGTGATTGTGATGACATTATTAAAAACTTGTAATTGTTAACTTCAGGAATATTCATAGGGTATTACAATGAAAAATTTTATTTTTGTATTTAGTTGCCTTTTTGTCATTTCTTTTGTTTCTAGCTGAAAGTAAGTGGCAGAAATCTTCTTAACATCTGTAAATTGATGTTCAAAATTAGTAGGAGTGAGAATAATGATGTTCTATTCCAAACTGATAACATTTTGGGTAAGTTAAACTTCCTAAAAATATTAAAATTGTGAAATATTGAAAAATAGAAGTATTATGATGGAGTATGTCATACTGTAATGTTTCATAATATTGTTATACTATTGAATGCTATCAGTCATTTTGAAAAGTAGTCTCACATTAATTGTTTTTTTTAAGTTCATGGAACATTTGATGCAGCCTGTTCATCTTTCATTTTCAGTTATTTCTTTGTGTGGTTTAGTATCACCAGTGAACTTGTTTGAATAATGTGTAACAATATTGCAATTTGAACATGAACCAGCAACATAATTTGATATTTTCTCTTGTTAAAAATAATTCTAAGCCTCAATATTGCCATCAACCCTCAAAATCCTAATATCAAATACAATTTCAATATGTGTATTAGGGAGAATTTTGCAGTTTAAATGTATTTTAATTATCATAAAACTAGATATACAATAATTAATGCCGGGGGAATTTGTAAATCAGTAATAGAGCACAACAGCTCACTTTTACATTACAGCTTTAACATAGGAAAATATTCTAAAGCTCTTCACAGCCATTTTTTTTAACATAGAGACATTGGAATGGGTGATCAAAAGCTAGATCAAAGAGTGGGAATTTAGGAAAGTGAGGGAAGTGGAAAGGTTGAGACGTTTAGGGAGGAAAGTCTTGAAAACGTGGCCAAGGCAGTAGTCAAAGTTAAAAGTTAGGTGGCAGGGTCTGCTGCACTTTTAGGAAACTTACTGCAGTGAAGCAGACCAGTTCTGTTGAAGTTCCTGACAGATATTAACACTCAATTGGATTGAATGGATGGATTAAAAAGTGAGATTAAAGTCCTATGAGAACACTGTGGGTAAAAAGGATTAGAACCATTTGTTTGTATGGAAAATTAACTGACATAAACCGGTTATATCTTTTATGGTTATACTATATCAATATGTAATTATAGGGACTTTAACAGCACACTATACAATTAGGGATCCAATGACACTCCACCAAGGTTAAAGTGGTCAATGGCGAGAACTCTGAGGAAATTACAGGAGAATACATTCGTGTGGAGTAATGAACAGATTTCACACTATGCTGCACAGCTTGAATAAAACTGCCAAAAATGTAGAGACATCTGATTCTCCCATCCAATCCTAGCATTTAATCTGTGACACCAGCAGGGATTCTGGGATCTGTCAACTATGAAATCATCAAGCAGGCTGATTAGCTAATCAAACTGAAGGATTCTTATAGAAAGCAAACCAAGAATTAAAAACCACAGATTGAAATTTGCTTTTTATTCATTTTGCTTGTTCATGCTAACCAGAAAAATGTATATTAAATTGAACACTTAGTGTTCCAGTTATGGATAGTATTAAAAATAGTGAACTCTTTGGTGTAAGATCAATTGCGTTGTGTGGCACTATCATCCATGCTAAATGGGACAGATTCTGAACAGATCAAGCAATTCAAGACTGGAAATCCATGAGGCAGTGTGGGACATCAACAACAGCAGAATTGCACTTCAACATAATCTACAGCCCCATGGCCTGGCATATCTCCCACTCAACCATTACCACTAAGCCAGGAGGATCGACCCTGGTTCATTGGAGAGTAAAGGATGGCATGTCAGGAGCAGCACCAGGTTGTAGAAATGAGATGTCGACATGGTGAAGCTACCAGGCGGGGCCACTTGACATGCCAAACAGCACAAACAACACGTGATAGATAGCACTAAGGGATCCCACGACCAATGGATCAGATCTAACTTCTCCAGTCCTGTCACATCAGTCATGAATGGTGTTGGAGAATTAAACAGCTCACTGGAAGAGGAAGTGGCTGCACAAGTATCTCCAACCACAATAATGGAAGAGCCCAATACATCAATGCAAAAGATAAGGCTGAAGCATTCTCGGCAATCTTCAGCTAAAGGTGCTAAGCGGATGATCCATCTCAGGCCTGCTCCAGTGGGCCCAAGCATTACAGATACCAGTTTTCAACCAATTAAATTTACTCCACATGATATCAAAGAATTGTTGAACGTTCTGGATACTACAAAGGCTATGGGCCCTGACAACATTCCGGTAATAGTCCGGTCTCTTTTACTGAACATGCAAATCCACTATCCAAGATGCTCCAGTACAGTTACAACATTGGCTTCTACCTGACAATGTGAAAAATTACCCAGGTATGTCCTGTACACAGAAAGCAGGTCAAATCCAACCTGGCCAATTACTACCCCATCAGTTTCCTCTGGAAAATTAGTGAAGTAGCAGAGGGTGTCATGAACAGTGCAGTAAAGCAGCACCCGCTCAGAAATAATAACCTGCTTAGTGGTACCCAGTTTGGGTTCCACAGGACCAGTCAGCTGCTGACCTCATTACTGTCTTGGTTCGAAAAAGTGCTGAATTGGAAAGGTAGGGTGAGAGTGGCAGCCGTTGACATCAAGGCCACATTCAATTGAGAGTGGCATCAAGGAGCCCTAGCAAAATTGGAATCAATGGCTATCAGGAGGCAAACTCTCTGCTGGTTAAAGTCATACGCGGCACATAAGAAGATGGTTTTGATTATTGGAAGTTGGTAATCTCAATTGCAGGAGATTTCTACAGGAGTTCCTCAAGGCAGTGACCTACACCAACCATCTTTGGCTGCTTCATCAATGACCTTCCCTCCATCATAAGGCCAGAAGTGGGGATTTTCGCTGATGTTTGCACAATGTTCAGCATCATTCGTGACGCCCCAGATACTGAAGCAGTGCAAGTTCAAATTCAGCAGGATCTGGACAATATCCAGATACGTGATAAATAATAGTTGTGCCACACAAATGCTAGGCAATGACTATCTCCAATAACAGACAATCTAACCACTGCCCCTTGATATTCAATAGTGTTACCACTATTGAACACTGAATCGCCTACTATCAGCATCCTTGGGATTACCATCAGAAACTCAACTGGATATGCCACATAAACACAGTGGCTACAACATCAGATCAGAGGCTAGGAATATTGTGATAAGAAACTCATCTCCTGAATCCCCAGAGCTTGTCCACCATCTATAAGGCATGGTTCAGGTGTGTGGTGGAATAGATCCCACTTCCCCAGATGGGTATAGCTGCAACAATATTCAAGAAGCTTGCCATCCAGGATAAAGCAGCTTGCTTGGCTGGCACCACATTCACAATCGCCCTCTCCATCCACTACCAACGCTTTGAAGGAGCAGTATGTACTATCTACAAGATACACTGCTGAAGTTCATCAAATATCTTAGACAGCACCTTCCAGACCCATGACCACTTCCATATAGAAGGCAAATGGCAGCAGATGCATGGAAACGTTATCACAATAATAGTACTGAAGACTTGTGCTCCAGAATGTGCCACTCCAATATCCACTGGCATCTACCCAATAATACTGAAAATTGTCCAGATACATCCTGTACACAAAAAGCAGAACAAATCAAACTTGACCATTTACTGCCCCATCAGTCTACTGTCAATCATCAGTGAAGTGATGGAATGTGTCATCAACAGTGTTATCAAGCACTCACCTTCCTGACTTGGAAATATATCATCATTCCTTCACTGTCACTGGGTCAAAATCCTGAAATTCCCACCCAAAGGACTTTGTAGGTCAACCAACAACATGTGGACTGCAGCAGTTCAAAAAGTCAGTTCTTCACTACCTCTCAAAGGCAACTATGGGCAGGCGATAAATATTGGCCAGCCAGTGACACATATGTCCCACGAGTGAATTAAAAAAAAAGAAAAAGATAGTAACATTCTCTGGTGCTCATTCACACACATCAAAGAATAATGGTATCCTTTGATTCTCAGTGCTTTTGTGATGAGAAGGATTCTGGTCTGTTTAAAATTGAACTCGAGACTGACAAAAAAAATGTAATGGACAATGAGTGGGTGACTCTTAGGAAAGATATACTTTACATACAGGCTAAGTACATTCCAACAATAGTGAAAGATAAAGTCTCAAAAATCCCTGCCAAAATGGGCGTCTTGGAAAATAACAGTGATAGTGATCATGATGAAGCAAAAAACAAAGGTGTACGATGTGAATTCTTCAGAGTGAAACCTGGCAAAATAGAGTAGGTTGAGTGAACAGGTGAAGAGGAAAGTACATTTGGCAAAGAGAGATTGTAAAAATAGAATGGTGGTCAATGTGAAAGGGAACTGATAAATCTTCTGCCGGTGGGTAAGTAGTAGACAGGTACAAAGAGATGGGCTGAGTCCTATAAGGGAGAAAGAAGTAAAAGGCGCAGGCAAAGCTAGAGTACTTAATGGGTCTTTTGTATTGGTATTTACTGAGGAAGAAGAATCTGACCAAATGTCAGTAGAATCAGAGATAGCATAGACAATGGAGCATGTGAGAGTTGAAAGAAAGGAGGTGTTGCAAAGGCTGCTATGCCTAAAGGGACTAGGTAACCTGGTTTAGATTATTTGCATCCTAAGGTCCTAAAGAAAATAGGTGTGGAGGTAGCAGAAGGGCTTGCCTTAATCTTTGAATTTTCCATAGATATGGAGGAAGTGTTGGTGTCAGGACTGAAAATTGAACATGTGACATCCAATTTCAGAAAAGGGTGTCAGGACAGTTCTAGAAACTACATGCCAGTTGTATTAACAGTGGCTAAGGTATTGGAATCCTCAGTTAGAAAGATTGTAAGGAGAAACCAGAGAACAATGGACCTGCAAGTCTGACTTCGGTTGTGGGTAAATTGTTGGAGGTGATTATAGAAAATGGGAATTATGGACATTTGGAGACACAAAAATTAGTTAGGGATAGTCAGCCTGGTTTTGTGAGAGGAAAATTGTGTCTCACAAAGTTGATTGCACTTTTTGAGGAAGTTATCAATAAGGTTGTTGATGACAAAATAGTAGACATTGTTTATTTGGATTTTAGTAAAGCCTTTGACAAGGTTCCACATGGTAGACAATTCAATAAAGTTAGGTCATATGGGATTCAGGGTGAACTTGCCAGTTGGATACATAATTGACTGTATGGCAGGAGACAGAAAGCAACAATGAAGGGTTGCTTTTAGGACTAGAGCCCTGTGACCAGCGGTGTTCCACAGGCATCAGTTTGGGTCTTCTTTCGTTTGTCATTGATATAAATGATTTGGATGAGAATATAGAAGACATGGTTAGTAAGTTTGCAGATGACACCAATAGTGGTAGCATTGTCGACAGTGAAGAAGGTTTTTTAAGATTACAAAGCGTCAGATGGGTCAGTGGGCTGAAAAATAGCAGATGGAGTTCAATCTGGATAAATGTGAGATGTTGCATTTTGGTACAACAAACCAAGGTAGGGCTTATACAATTAATTTTAGGGCCTTGGGTAGTGTTGTGGAACAGAGGGACCTAGCTGTGCAGCTACATAATTCTTTAAAGTTTGCATCACATATAGACAGGATAGTTAAAAAGGGGTTTGGCATACTTGCCTTCATCGCTTAGTCATTTGAGTTTAGGAGTTGGGATAATATGTTGATTTTGTACAGGACATTGGTGAGGGCTGTTCTGGAATACTATATCCGCTTCTGGTGGCCCAGTTTCTAGTTAGGATATTATCAAGCTGGAGAGGGATCAGAAGAGATTTACCAGGATGTAGCTGGATGTTGAAGGTTTGGTGCCTAACCTGAACTTTATAAAGTGTCATTATGACGTTCCTGTTTTTGCAAGATTTGCCAAATAATATTTCAGTAATTCTATTTTCACTTTCTTTCAAATATATATTTTAAAATATTCAAAATAAATAATTCTAAGGACTCTAATATTTATTACACAGCTTGGAGGATACTTAGCCAAGAGCACCACGATATGCTATAACAAGTATATATTAGATTTTTGACTTATTTAAGACATTTGTGAAGAAAATATAAGTTAGATATTGGTTAAATAACTTTAATCATTTGTACCAATTTAATAAGATTAATAAAGAGTGTATTCTCTGCAGATTGCTTGATGGAGGTCTTCAGTTTTACAGATCCATTTGGTAACATTGATGCTTTTATATACTGTATGGGAACAATCAAGTTCCTTTCTGGAAATATGATTCTACTCAAAGACCTACTCAACAAAGGTTTAGTTGAGACTTTAGTGCGATTAATGAAGGAGATCAATGATTTCAACAGAACAAGTGACACATATCTTTGCAGCTCAGGACATTTGTTGGTTCAGGTCAGTATCATTGTGATGTTAATTTGTTATAAACACATGCTGTCATTTTTTGCAGTCTCTGCTCATGGTGTTTAATAATCATAAAATAAAGGGATATGAAAATATTCCTCAGATTTTCACCAAATGCAACACCCTCCATGCACTGCTTTTCTGAAATACCACTTAACCACCACAATCATCAAAATCTTTTTGTAACGTCTATGAAACCTGTCTCATCTTACATCATAATTCCAACTGTTTTGCATCATACTTTTCCCTATTTCATTACTAAATTTATTTATTCATAATTGTGTTTATAGCACGTATTTTTGTCTTCCATCACTTCTCAAACTTAACAATGTTTAGCGTATTTATGGATTACTAACAAACCTAGAAGGTGGGACATACCCAGGCCTTGAGCAGCATGGGCAATGCCAAGACATTTTGGAAAATATTGTGAGAATAGAAAAATCAGATTCATGATGTTGAGAAAATAAATTACTAATTTTTCCCTTAAAGTTTAAGCAGCAATTCTGGAATTCACTCATGAGCAACAACCATCTTATTTCCAAATACTTGCACCTCATTAATGGCTAATCTCAGCTGATTTCACTGCAGCTCCCCAATTTCCTGAGTAACTAGGCTTTGTCAAATCCCAACACGAAAGTTAGCTCACTATTTGCTTCTCCAAGCCTTATTCAGTTGCACCATCACCACAATTTCCCTGCAAGCTCCTTTGACACATCCTGTTCCATCTTTCCTCTATGCAACTGTGTACCGCTGAAATATAAGCCTCACCACATCATCTTGGCTGCTTTTGAAACAACTTTCACACCAGTTCAGCCATTCAGAACTTCACTTTGAAACTTATGGATACTGATGTCTTGCGTTCTTTTGTGAGATTGTTTTGGCTGCAGGGACACACACTTATGTCATGTGTCTTTAAAGGATGCCTCTTGCTTTCTTAGTGCTCACTTACTTGTGCTTGACTTTGGCCAGCTTCTGTTGGCTTCCATTGTATTTAGCGCACAGGATCGTCAGCTATAACATAAAAGCACCAGTTTCTCTGGCTTATATTTCTGTTTAGTGCAGACAAAGAGGCATGTAGGTTGTCACTATTCAGAGCATTGAACACTTCAGCAGGGAGTGGATATGTTGCTGTATGGCACCGTGCTACGTCAATCTCATACCTACATCGTGTGACAACAGCTTTTGCAGCAAACACAAAGTATGTGATTCAAGTTAATAGACATGTTTGAAAGTCAGAAGGGGCCAATCCTCGCTGGTCTGAAAGAAGTGTTTTAAAAACAGGATGTGGGTGCCACTGGCTGGGTCAGCATTTAATGGCCATCCCAGTTGCTCTTGAGAAATAGGTAGTGAGCTGCCTTCTTGAACTGCTGTAGTTTATGTGCTGTAGGTAGACTTACAATGCTGAAAGAGAGGGAATTCAAGGATTTCGACTCATCAAACTGAAGGAATGGCTGTACAATTCCAAGTCAGGATGGTGAGTGGCTTGAAAGGGAATTTGCAGGTGGTGGTATTCCCATGTATATGCTGGCCTTGTTCTTCTAGATGGTAGTGGTACTGCCTAAGGAGCCTTAGTGAATTGCTGCAGTGTATCTTGTATATAGTACACACTGCTGCTCCGAAGCATTTGTGGTGGAGAGAGTGGATATTTGTGCCTGTGGTGGTAATCAAGTGGGCTGCTTTGTCCTCAATCGTGTCAAGCTTCTTGAGTGTTGGAGTTGCACTCACCCAAGCATGTAGGAAATATTCCATCACAATCTGATTTATACCTTGAAGATGGTGGACAGACTTTGGGCAGTCAGGAGGTGAGCTATTTGTTGCAGGATTCCTAGCCTCTGAACGGCTTGCGTTTTTACTGTGTTTATGTGCCTAGTACAGTTCAGTTTCTGGTAACAATGGTAACACCCTAGGATTGATAGCGAGGGATTATGTATGGTGATACCATTGACTATCAGAGACGATGGTTAGGCTGCCTTTTATTAGAGATGTTCATTGCCTGGCAGTTCTGCGGCACAAGTGTGACTTGCCACTTTAAAGACCAAGCCCGGATATTATCCAGGTTTTGCTACATTTGAACACGGATTGCTTCAGTATCTGAGGAATCATGAATGATGCTGAATACTGTGTAATCTTCAGCGAACACTTCTGATCTTATGATGCAGAGAAGGACACTGAAGTAGCTGAAGATGGTTGGCCTAGGATATTACCCTGAAGGACTCTTGCAGAGAGTTGGAACCGAGATGACTGACCTCCAACCACCGTAAACGACTTCCTTTGTGTCAAGTATTACTCCAACCAATGAAAAGTTTTCCTCCTGGTTCCCATTGACTCTGGTTTTGGTCACCACCAGTGTCACACTCAGTCAAATGCAGCCTTGATTTCAAGGGCAGTCACTTTGACTCAACTATAGTCAGTCAGGGGGCTCCTGATCTTTGTCCAGGGACTTGGCTGACAGCAATCTGGGGATCAGTATCCTGGCAGTTGGAGGATTGGACCACAATCAATCCTACAGGTCTAGTATATCCAGTTTAAGGATAATATCAGACAGAGTGGTATGGAGATATCCATTTGGGGGCTGGATCAGTTTGGCTGTTGTCCCAAGTCAGTCTGGTGGTTTGGGTATTAATATTCTGTCTGGGGCGGTCTGTGCAATCCTGGTGAAAGTGCAAGTTTGGGGTTGAGGTTCATTCAACTATATTACTGAGAGATGATGAAAGGGGAAGTGCAGATAGAAATTGTTCAGATAGTGATCTCGTACAGCATAGGAAAAGACTGTAATCTGTGGTCGGACATTCACACAATTTACAGTCACCATAACCTCAGTATGAGGAAATTCAGTGGCCAATAAGAGCATGACTATTCTCAGAGCCATGGGCTCAGGGAGTAAAAGGGTAAAATTAACAGTGATATGAAGGAGCTGAATGAAAACAGATTATGCTGAAAGATCATCAGGGATAGGAACACTGCGGGAACATGATGGCTGGAGGGGATTCACTTTAGTCTCAGATAGAACCTGTACCTCACTGACAAGGAGAGAAAGCTGAAACCTTGCCATCTTCACAACAAACTCAATGCAAGTGCCATAAGGAGATAAAACAGCTGCCAATGCATACATATTGAGCAGAATAAGTTATTGTTTTTCTCTTCTGGGACAGAGAACAATGATTTGCATGTACAGCCCTGATTGTATTAATCATATATCATGCAATCTGTATCGTGACCATTACATACATTGTAATGTATGTAATACCTCGTCATATCAGATGTACAAAGCTATGCAGAATCATGCTAAAAGCCTCAGCTGCTTGGCCTTTTCTGCATTGTTTTTCATATCAGACACTGGAAGACAATGCATTGGAGCTGCTAAATTCCACACCCAATGAAGTATCAGATTGCATGCTCAGTGATGTTAAAGCAAGTTCTTTTTTGGAGGGGTTCTATTATAGTGGAGAACTGCCAGCATTTAATTCAACTCATGTTACATTGGTGCTTTGGAGCTGCAATATACATCTGTATAAGGTTATAGAGCACAGGGTTCCATCTTGTCACATGGCATTGGCCTCCTTGCATTGATAAAGCTTCCATAACACATTGCGTGAGGCTATCTTGTTATTTAATTTAGATTGATGTGAGTAATCAGTAATGCTATTTAAAGCATTTCTAACAGACTATGCATTCATTCATCTGAGATAGAACTAGTGTTTGGAGATTGCCTTGTGGGTTTGCTGACCATAAGACATTGCCATTAAAGAAGATAGCAAATAGAAGGAACCTCCAGTGCTGCTGCACCCTAGAGAGAGAAGTAGCAAGGGAAGATTCCCCCCAAGGTAGTGGAGGAAAATGACCTGATCGTGAATATACTAGCCTCATGATCTCTATTTTCTTGAAGCACAATGACTTGCAGACTAGATTCATGGAATCTTTACAGTATGGACACAGGCCATTCAGCCCATTGAGCTCACATTGACTCTCCAAAGAGCATCCCACGTCCCTACCCTATCCTCGTAACCCTGAATTTTCCATGGTAAATGCACCTAACCTGCGCATCTCTAGACAAAATGGGCACTTTAGCATAGCCAGTTCATCTAGCCTGCATGTCTTTGGACTGTGGGAGGAAAGCGGAGTATCTGGAGAAAACCTATCCAGACACTGGGAGAACTTGCAAACTTCATACAAATAGTCGCCCAAGGGTGGAATCAAACCCTGGTCTGTGGCACTGTGAGGCAGCAATGCTAACGACTGAACCACCATGCCACCCTAAGGAAGCCCCAATCATTATTACCAAACTGTATCTCTGGTTAGAGCAGGATTTGTACTCAGAAGGAATGGGTGGCCATCCCACCCAGAAGTTGTTAAGATAACAGTAATGCTGAATTTTTTATGCCAGTGAATATCTTCCAATCCTCTGTCCAAAAATACATCCGGCAAGACACATGACATTTTCCACAATTTGTACTAGTTTATATCCTTCCCAGTGATGAGGAAAGTTGAGCAGCCTGGACTGTGGAATTCTCCCACATTGCTGGCTTTTCCCAGATTCAGGGTGCTACTGATTGCATCATAGTGGTATAAATGCCCCTTATCATCAACGTGCAGAGTTCATCAACTGAGAAGGCTTCCACTGTATCCAGGTCATCTGTCACAGATTCTGGAGATGTGTGCATGATATCTTCAGACCTGCCATGTCAAATACATACAAGAATCTGTGCTGATTGGAGTTTACAAGAATGAGAGGTGACCTTATTGAAAAAAGAAGATTTGTAAGGGACTTTGTAGGGAAGGTGCAGAAAGGTTGTTTCCCGTTGCAGGACAGTCTAGGACCAGAGGTCAAAACCTAAGAGAAGGGTGTCTCCCATTTAAGACAGAAATAACGAGGAATTTCTTCTCAGTGCAATGTGAATCAGTGGCATAGAGGGCTATAGAGGCTGGATTATTAACTATATTCAAGACTAAGATAGACAGGTTTTTAATCAGTCAGGGGAGAGGGAAAGATGGAAAAGTGGAGTTGAGGATTATCATATCAGCAATGATCTCGTTCAAGGATGGAGCAGTCTCTGTGGGCTGATTGGCTTCTGCCTCTATACCTTCTGGACTTATGGAGATTTCTCTAGTCCCTGCTTACTTCCAAGGGCAATATAGGGATAGCAGTTGGGACACAAATGCTACCCCTCCATTTGTGACTGATGAAACTTTCCAAAACCCTCCAACTGACCCAGAATGGTGATATAATGCTGCCAGTGTTTTTACTGGGCCATAGTGGCACAAACTAGAAGCTTCCTTTAGATGAGGTTCAGATACTTGAGCTCTTCTGATAAGGTCTTGCAATAGCAACACAAAGGCTGTGTCACTTCATCTTGGCATGCTGTGCCGTTTATAACTGGAGCCCAAAGGGGGAATGTCCTGAATGTAGATTAAATGGGAGGTCAAGAATAATCCTCTGCAAATGAGGATGTGAACATGCACGAGTCCTTGATAGACCTATCTGGTGAGAGACTGGACAGAACCTTACTGAGACCCACGTCCAGGAGGAATGAACTGCCTTTCAACTTTCTTTTACACCTTAGTCACTCTATAGTATATATGGACCTATTTATTTCTGCACTCCATTGAACTTTTTAGTTGACAAATAAATGTTTTGTTATCCATATGATTCTATGCGTAGTATCTTCAGCTGATCTTACAAAAATAATTTGCACTTTACAGGCCCTTCTTATTGTTCAGGAGACAGTACAAGTCAGTGAAACTGGGCAGTAACATGATATAGCACTGATGTCAAATAAAAACCAAAAGAACTACAGATGCTGTAAATCAGGAACAAAAATAAATTTGCTGGAAAAATCCCAGTGGGTCTTGCAGCATCTGCAAAGATAAAAACAGAGCTAACGTTTTGGGTCCAGTGACCCTTCCTCAGAACTGATGGTAGCTGGGAAAACGTCAGTAGCCACGATCAGTTCTGAGAAAGGGTCACTGGACCCCAAACATCAACTCTGTTCTTTCCTTCGCCGATGCTGCCAGACCAGCTGAGCTTTTCCAGCAATTTTTTTTTGTTAGCCCTGATGTCATATGGTTTTGAAGGCTTCTGACAGCACATGGAATCTGAGTGCTGTGTAGTGGAGCTCTTCATGATTGGCAGCCAGTTGTGAGCAATTGTTCAGAATTTCCTTTTCACTCCTCCATCATCAGTTGGTCTTCAGTGTTTCAGAGTTTGCATAGAACAGTATGTTGTGCTGAAATGCTTGAGCATCCTGTGGGGAAGCATTTGATATGAGAGAGGCAACCCTTTGTGCAGCTTCTTTAAGCAGGCACTGAGCTATGCGTGAACATAGAGATGTGAATTTCCCATATACATTTGCCAGCCTTGAATGTTAGTATGTTCCTTTAATGGAAGCTGAAAGATAGAATGGGGGGATATACAGAATCATGTCTGATTGCATTCTCTCACTCATCGGGTGTAGATCAGCCCTGCTGGACAGCCCCTATCACAATCTGGGAACATTGCTTGTAGCCTCATTGTAGTGTCCATTTGACAGCAGCACTTTGATGGTCCAAGGCTCCCTGATGTCTGGTGCTATCTGCAGTCAAGGAGTTAGCTGTTTGTGAGAAACGGACAATGTTTGATAATTGTAACTGCTTTCATTCTGGGAATATCTAGAGAGGATGCTCACACCTTCCCCTAGGTCCTACAACTACAAAGAAACTAGAGCATATATTTCAGGAATGCCAGTGAACATTAATGTGTTGCAAAAGTGCTGGAATATTGGTAATGAAAAGTCACATGTGCCATCTATGTGCAGGAAAACATCTTTGTCTTCCTTGTCCTCCTATTATGTCTAAATGCAGTCCTGTGGCCCATAGTTGGAATGGAGGAAGCTAGCTGTTGAGGACGCAGCCTGAGAGAATATCCTACCTAGCTGGATGCTCACCGTCCTTGGCTTGGACCTGCAGGCATCAGCATCACAGGCTGTGCAGATATAAAGGGTCCTGGCAGTTCTGGCATGTCCTGAGAGGAAGGTTCTCAGGTGTTTTTGTGTAGCACCTCCTCTGTCTGGGGGCACAAACTGTCTCTATGTGATGAAGGCCCCCTGCAAAGATGTCAAGGTCAATCATCCCCCTTCTCTCCTTGCCATCAATGCTCAGTACCTATGGCTAGGTGATGGAGTGCCGACCTCTGCACATATCTAACATGAACCGAGTGTTGTGGACCTGGGTTTTCAGAACAAGCATTCAGACTTAATTAAGTTTGTCAACTGTCTCTGACAAACTTGCCAGCTATTGCTGAGACTGTCTGTACAGTTTCACAATATTAGTAATGGCTGAGACCGTTTGAAACATCTGCCTGAGGCTGAGCAAATGCCTGATCTCTGGCAATCCTCTGGCAGACCAGTGACCAGGAGCATTCCTGCCTCAACCAGCTGCAGAGATATGCCTGTGACATGCTCACTGATGACTGTGACTGGCTCAGATAGAATCTTACAGACAAAAAAAGCAGTGAGATGAAAGTCTCTGAACTGGTAGAGGGTGCTTCCTCCTCAGAGGTGGAAGTTGATGGCAGTGTTTCTGGCATTGGCTTCTATGTCATTGAGGCCACTGTGTCCCATATATTATCAGCATAGGAGAAAAGAGGGAATAAGTTGTGAAAAAAGAGTAAAGGTTTGTTCAGAATAAAAATAAGTATCTGGCATTAACAGGATACAGCACAGGGGGCCTCACTGGTTCTCTCATGGATATCTATGTTGTCACATAGGTGGTCACTGTCTTCTCCACTCAGCTCCAGCATGTTTTCCTCACATTGGATGAAGAACTTAATGTCCACCACTGCACTGTTGAACTCAGCCCTCTTGACCCAGTTAAATGACATTTATCCTGCAATAACACAAAGGCCTTCTTAAAATTTATTCCAAGATTCTTGGCTACCATAGGGGATGTAAGATTATCAAAGATATATAGGAATGTAGAGTTGAGGTTAAAATCAACCATGATCTCACTGAATGGTGGAGCGAGGTTGAAGGGCTGAGTGGCCTACTATTGTTCATTGTTCATATGGGAGGAATTGAGTACAACAGAAACAGATGGAAGAGCAGTTGGTAATGATGCAGGAGCAGGAAAGATAGTAAATTGTCCCCAGTGAGTGAGTAAAAAGCACAGAAGACAGGGAGGCTTCATAGTTTGGAAGATGAAGCAGGTGAGAGTTATTAAATTCCCATGCTACATGTAATAATGAGAACAGAAAGTGCTGGAGAAACTCAGCAAGTTTGGCAACATCTGTGGAGAATCAAGCAGAATTAAAATTTAAAGCCAAGAATGTCTCTTCTTTAGAACTGAAAGGAGCTAGAAAATATTTGATTTTAGGCTGTAGACAGAGGAGAGGAGAAAATGAGATAGATTGTGAGGGTGCCCAGAGCAAAGATAAAGAGAGTGCTAATGGTAGTAAAGGAGAGGCAGTACATGGGTGTAAAATGTTAGCTGAGATAAGGAAAAATGGGCCCACTCTGTTGAAAGCAGAGTCAACAAGACACAAACAAAACATGAGAAATAACAAGGTGTAGAGTTGGATGAACACAGCAGGCCAAACAGCATCATAGCAGCAGGAAGGCTGACGTTTCGGGCCTAGACCCTTCATCATGGGTCTAGGCCCGAAATGTCAGCCTTCCTGCTCCTATGATGCTGCTTGGCCTGCTGTGTTCATCCAACTCTACACCTTGTTATGTCGGATTTTCCAGCATCTGCAGTTCCTATTATCTCTGATACAAACAAAACATGGACAGGGAAGAATGGAGGAATATAAAGTTCAGAGGTCATACACTGAAGTTGTCGAACTCAATATTGAACCCTAGAGGCTCTAAAGTGCCTCAGTGGAGAATGAGGTGCTGTTCCTCCAGCTTGCATTGACCGAGGTGGTCTCCTTTACATTAGCAACATGAAATGCAGACTGGCTAATTGCTTTGCAGAGCATCTCCATTGTATCCATAGGAATTATCCCAACCTTTTAGCTGCTTTCTATTTCGATAGAAAGATCAATCTTGTTCACATGCTAACATTTCTGTCCTTGACTTGTCCTGGTGTTCCAGTGAAGTGGTGAATAAAGAATTTTCAGCTTGTGCTCTGTTACCTGCTACATCATCAAAATCAAGCTCCATAGAATTGAACATGGTCTCTAAATACTGAATTTCAGCTCTGAAATAAGTTGTAATTTTATTATTGCTTCACGCACTTACTGGATTGTTGGTTCTCTTTACAGCTCTTCTGTTCTTCTATAAGTCCCTGCAGCCCTGCAAAGTTTACTTTCTTCAAGTTCCTACTGTCTTCTTACAGGGCTTGGTGTCAAATCTTGTTTGATAGCAGCCCTTTGAAATGCCTTGGGTTGTATTATTATTTTGAATATGCAAATTGTTGTTACATTTTTGAGTTACTGTATAATCATTGCAGGATTATCATTTGTTCCTGTACCATGTAAATATTCATAACTATTATAAACCATATGAATCTACAAAAACCTGGAAATATCTGAGACCTAGTTGAAAATGCACACCAGGGAATATATGACTTGATTCAATTTAACGAAAGAATCCATCTGACTTTACAAATAACAACAATATCACTGGGAATTAAAATTAAGTTAATTCATCTATCCCTGCTGTGCTGTAGTTCAATGTTTATCTAGAACTTGTACGCCAAAAGTCTGTGGGTTGAAGTATTCAAGACTAGGACTGATTGATAAACATCCCACAGGAGATGGATTAAAAGCAGTTAAGGGTGAAGCTGTGGCACAGATCAATCATGATCCAGTTGACAGGTTTGAATGGGAGGACGGGTCCCACAAACTGAATATACTAGCATAATAGTCATAGCATAAACGTTTGCACAAAGCAGGGCTTTTGTGGTGCTGTGGTAATGTCCCTACCTCCACGCCAAGTGGTCTGCTTTCAAGCCCCATGTGCTACAGAAGAGTGTAATCGTGTCTCTGAACACGTTGATTTAAAAATAAATCTAAACCTCCAGAAAGTTAAGGGATTCTTGTCTTGAAAGTATGCATGCCCATTGTGAATTTCTGATTTGGGCTCTTGTGGTGCACTTGTACTGTCCCTAACTCTGGGCCAGAAGGCCTGGATATCCTACCTGCGTCAGAGGGTGTGTAATAACATCTCTGAACAAGTTGATTGGAAATAGATCTAAGACTTTGTACAGCATCACTGAGTTTTTTTGCAATATTTCTGACCATGAATTATGATCCAGTATCTGCATGAATCAATCATGAAATTACAATTAATTTCAGAACTGAAATTTGGTGTTAAGAGACCGTATTCGACCCAATGGAGCTTGAATTTGGTGACGTGGCAGATACAGAACATAAGCTGAAAATTGTTTATACACTACTTCAGTAATCATTTATAAAAGATATTCACTGTGAAGATGTGAACAAAGTAATTTATTTATCTCCCTATTTCCTTATTCAAGATGTAATTCTATTCCAATGTGTGGTATAATAGGGTTACTATAGGCCACCTAATGTTTATGTGGACAATTATCAGCCTAATGCTGATCTTTGATTATCGATAGCATAGTCTTACGCAGAAGTGCTTAACTAAAATAATGTATTGTATGCATTACATTTCTACTTCATGCTATATTCTTTGTTGTAGTTTCAATATACACTTTCATGTGGTGAGTGGCATTATTAGTTATCTCTAGGTTTTGTCATATAAATATGATTATTGTGAATTGTATACAGTTTTATTTTCTTGCTAAAATTATCATCATTTATTTAGTCCTTATTTTATTTAGGCAAGCCCGGTGGAGTGTAAAACATTTATTCATTTGTTATTACTTGTTTTACGCTACTACCCAAAACCAATTTCATGCACTCATCTTTAAAATTCTAACAATACTGTTAACTCTTTCCTTCCAACTCCTTCCTAGGGAAAACAATATCAAAAAGTCCAGGATCTTGTAAAATTTGATCTGATTTGATTTGGTTTATTATTGTCACATGTACCATGAAAAGTATTATTTTGCATGCAATCCAAACTTATTAAAAATCAGATAATTATTATATGTTGAGAGCAATTGGTGTATACATTCATAATTTGCCTAGATGCTTAGGCCCTGATTTTTGTTCCACACTCCATGAGCTTTAAAAATTGCCTCCTACCCCTCCCACTTTTGATTATGGGATGGGTTGGTGATAGGATAGGAATGAGTAATGGGCTAGATTGGAGTCTTCCAGTAGTCTGGGAAGAACTAAGTAAACTGCCAGTTCCCAAGGCAGAAGATCTGCCTCAGCGATCCAGCAAAGAACAAATTATGAAATGTTTCTCCAAACTTCACATCCCACACATCTCCAGGCCCCATCAATGTGAACGAATGTCATCTAGACTCCTGGGCACATCATACTCCTATATTTCTCTCATCTATTTTCATCATTTCTCATGACGCAATCATACTCCCTAAGCTAACTTTGTGCCTAATTCCACATACAACTCTTTTCCTCTCACCTACCGTACCAACTCACCTAGTATCTACAGTGACACATGCACTCAGAGGAACTAATAAAGTTCTGTTACATGATGTTCTATACTGCAGACTACACTATTAAGAAAAGCACTGTCATTCATTAAACAGACTTTAAGTGGTGATGACACTTCTTGACAAATGAACAATTTTTGACAGGTTAATGTCCCTTAACATTTCTTGACTGGTCAACACTGCATAAAACTCCTTGACACATTGACAGTTCTAGCAATTCTAAGCATTGTTCATGCACAATCTTCCCCACAGTTAACAAATCCAAAGAACATGTGACATACCTTCAATGATCCCTGACCCACACCTTCATCACTACTTCCAAAGGTTATAAAACTACCACCACCACACACCCCCCAAAGAAAAGGATTCCTGATCCTGGCACCAGCTAGGTGTCTTGAGACCTTACCCACAGGACTATCTCAGTTCTCCGAAGGGCTGGATATCCAAAAGAGATACACCGAGAATCGATCTGGACCCTGCATTATGGATTGCAAACACCAGCAACTCCAGAATCAGATTTCAGTGGAAGCCGCTGATCACTTAGCTAGCTAGCCACTCTGTGAAATATGCAATGAACTACAGTCTGCCCCCAGAAAAATGGGTACTGCAAGGTTCATAGGCACAACTTAGAATTTTGGACATCTTCAAGCATTTTTGCTTCGATAGCGAAGGTCTCTGTAAAGGCACTAGTCTGGGCCTTGGGAATGATTAGTATTGCTCCAAGCAACCAGTGGATGGTGCTCTTGCTGTGCATCAGCTAGTTTTAAAAATGTGAGCCCTGTAAACATACAGATAAAATTCTGCTGACCACATTTCTGCATTTGTTTAGAACTGGTTAGGTGAACAAAATAACTTTTACTGTAATCAGATACTGGCATTAATGTGCAACAGCTATAATTGCTGATCGTTGTAGGTGGCAATTTTTTTTTGATCCTCGCCTTTGTCAATTGAGCATTGACAGAGGAATTTCAATTTTCCTGGAGTGTATTTTGGAAAAGAAAACTTGTAAATAATGCCGAAAGATCTTTTAGACTCACCAAGGCACCAGATGCAGCCTCGGTTCAAAGTTTCAAACAAGACAACACTTTGAACTGTGCTGCACTCCCTCAGTACTACACTGGAGTGTCATCCTCAGGTACTGGAGTGAGACCTGCATCTCAAACCTGTGACTCTAGGCACAGCTGTTCCCATCTGGATCAAGGCTAACATGGTGTGAGCAATCCAGTATCTTGAACTAAAAAGTTTACAGGAGAGAAATGTATAAACTGAAGTACAAACAACAGATCTTACACCAAATACAAGGCTGAGATTTCAATCACTTTTAAATGCTTCCATGGAAGATTTAGTACAATGGGCTGACTGTTGCAGCAGATGAGATTCAAAGCCAAAAAGTGTGAAACATTTCAATTTGATTGGAAGAACATGGAGGGACAATATTAGAAGGTACAATTTTAAAGGGGGTGCAAAAGCAGAGGTACTTGGGTGGGTGTGTTGAGTATGCAGTTAAGGTGTGCAGTGTCCTAGGCTTTGTCAACAGGGGCATAAAGTACAGAGCAAGGAAATGAATGTTAACTGTTATAAAACACTGGTTTGACATCAACTGGAATACTACATCCATTTCTGGCTGTCATGCTTTATACATTGTACAGTAGATAACTAAGAATGGTTTTATACAACGGTAGTAGATTCGCCAACTTTAGGTACATTTAAGTCATCATTGGACAAGCATATGGACGTACATGGAATAGTGTAAGTTAGATGGGCTTGAGAGCGGTATGACAGGTCGGCAAAACATCGAGGGCCGAAGGGCCCGTACTATGCTGTAATGTTCTATGTTCTATGTTCTAAATTCACAGGCTTTTTTCTTTGTCTGATCAATGTTGCTACAAATTTTGATTTATCTACACAGAACTCTTTCAAATAATATATCTCAGGCATTGTAGATCCCAGATTTGCAAGAATCATCTCTATGACCTGAGGTTATCCGCTGTTCCTGATGTGGCCTCTACTATATCGGGGAAACCATACGGATGCTCAGAGACTGCTTTGTGGAGCACCTACGCTTGGTTTGTGACAAACGACAACACCTCCAAGTCATGAATCACTTCGATTCCCCCTCCCATTTCCTGGATGACATGTGCATCCTAGGCCTCCTCCAGCATCACAACAATGCCACCTGGAAACTGGAGGAACAGCACCTCATATTCTGCCTTGGAACCCTACAACCCAATGGTCTCAATGTGGACTTTACGAGCTTCAAATTCTCCCCAACCCGACCTCACCCCAAAACCAGCTCTCTGATCCTCACCTCCTTGACCTGTCCATCTTCTCTCCCACCTATCCGCTCCTCCCACCTCACTGACCAGCCCCCACCCCCACTTTCTACCTACGCTCACTATTACTAGCTTCATCCCCGCCTCCTTGACCTGTCTGTCTTCTCTCCCGCCTATCTGCTCCACTATCCACCTTCTATCACTGCGCCCCCTTTGTCTATTTGTTTCAGAGCCCCCTTCCCCTCCCCCATTTCTGAAGAATGGCCCAGACCCGAAACATCAGCTTTCTTGCTCCCCTGATGCTGCCAGGCCTGCTGCATTCCTCTGTTCCATATGTGTTATCTCTGACTCCAGCATCAGCAGTTACTACGATCTCCCATCCTGCTAATGATGCTCATAACCCAGGCACCAAGCACTTTTTTCTGAGTGAGGTTCATGGCACCTGGTCAGTCATGGCCCCTGTTTATATTTGTCATGCAATCATCTGTTCTACATGTTATTAATTATGCAAACAATCTCTATAGTGCCATCCCATGAAATCACTTCTTTAAAATTCATTAACGCGATAAGGGTATCACTGGCTAGTCAGCATTTATTTCCCATTCCCTAACTGCCTGGAGGGCAGTTGTGAGTCAGCGACATTGCTGTGGGTCTGGAGCTACATGCAGGCCAGACCAAGTAAGGATGGCAGTATCCTTCTCTAAACGACACAAGTGAGCCAGATGGGCTTTTCCATCAATTGACAATGGATCCCCAGTCATCATTAGATTCTTATTTCCAGATGGGAGGAGAGTAAGAAGTGCTTACCTTTGCCAAGAGATGGTGACATTCACACACTTGGCAACATATTTAAACCACAGCTGCGGACCATTTAGAGTCATGGGGTTATACAGCACAGAAACAGGCCACTCTGTCCAATTTGTCCTTGCCAACTATATATCCTAACCCGATCTAGTCCCATTTGCCTGCATTTGGCCCATATCCCTTTCAACGCTTCCTATTCATGCCTTCATCCAGATGCCTTTTAAATGATGTAATTGTAAGCACTTCCGCCATTTCCTCTGGCAGCTCATTCACTACATGCAACATCCTCTGTGTGCAAAGGTTGCCCCTGGGGTCCCTTTTAAATCTTTCCCCTGTCACCTTAAACCTGTTCCTTCTAGTTTTGGACTCCCCTACCCTTGGAAAAAGACCATGGATATTCACCCTATCAATTCCCCTCATGATTCTATAAATCTCCACAAGGTCACCCCTCAGCTCTTCAGGTACTGTCAGCCAGGAACTGGTGCAGCACTGATATGCTGAAGGAAATGGCTGAGAAAGTCAAGTTACCTGCTGAGAAGGTTAAGTCTCAGGTTGTTCACAGTCCACAGAGGTGTTCGTGGTTGGGGTGGTGGAAAGGAAGGCAGAGCTTTTCCCTGCTGACAGGCAAAGGAGGCCATGCCTGCAGACTTAGTCGGCCTGGATTGTGATAGTGGCCTGCATCAGTGTAGTGACTTGGGAGAAATACAACAAAAAATAGTGCACGAAGAAGGTCCAGGATCTTCTGTGCTCTGCATGGGTTAGTGCCATCATCTTCTCTCTGCTACTTCACATTCAAGGGGCAGGCACTCACTAACCCTTGCCATTGCACTCACAGCTCACCAAGAAGACCATCCCATGGTTTTGGCTATCATTTATTTCATCAAAATCCACACACAGGCACAGGGACACCAGGCAGATGTATCAGAGCAATTGGTAAACTGAAGTGAAGAGTAGAGGAGGCACCTTATCTTTCCGTAAGCAGTTATTGTAAGCTGTGATTTTTAATTGATGAGTCAGAGACACTTTCTAAGTGATTCAGCTGTCCTGTTCTTCTTGCAAACCAATCGAAGCATTCAGCAGAGGAATGATGAGCAGAAACGTTCTAATTAGCAAGAACCAACTCAACAGATCTTGTGAACAAAAATTCTGAAATGCTTTCTTGGTTTTTGAAAACTATCATTTATGAACTTTGTTTGAAAATGGAAGCCACAGAAATAGATGAGGAACTGATTTTTTTTCTACTTTGAGAACAAATAGTGAAAGAGCGAATTCTCAGTTCCTCTGAAAGTACATTAAACTGAAAATTCAAAGAGAGAGTGAGTGGGAGTGAGGGAGAGGGAGTGGGAGGGAGGGAGAGGGAGAGGAGGAGGAGAGAGAGAAAGGAGTATTTATAAGGGGATTAGGCTTTTAATTAGTTATGTTATATACCATTGGTTTAAAGCTGTTTGCTTGTAGCTAGAGTATAACTACTTGTATTTATTAATCTTTGTTATGTGCAGAATCCTGGTCTATACTTTGTATCTACCGGTGAGACTCTGGGAATAACAGGGCTTGATTTCTAGCGCACTTCTCAAAAACACTAAAGAGAGAATCATAAATGCTAAGGAAATAAGGGAAACAAGTGAGGATGTTTTAGACACATACATATTACCAGAGAGGAGGTGTTTGCAGCCTTAAAGCTCATTAAGGTGGGTAAATCCCCTGAGCCTGATCAAGTCCATTCTTGGACATTGTGGGAGGCCAGGGAAGAAATGGCAGATGCCCTTGCAGAGGTTTTTGCTTCATCTTTAGGCACTGGCGAAGTTCCAAATGACTGGGGGGTGATTAATGTTGTTCCATTGTTAAGAAAGGCAGCAAAGGCAAGCCAGGGAACTACAAGCCAGTGAGCCTGACATCAGTGGTAGGCAAGTTATTGGAGAGGATACTGAGGGACAGGATCAACCAACATTTGGATAGTCAAGGTCTGATTAGGGATAGTCAGCATGGATGTGTGTGTGGTAAGTCATGTCCTACAAATCTTTTAGAGTATTTTGAAGAGGTAACCAAGAGAATAGATGAGGATAGTACAGTGGATGTTGTCTAAATGGACTTTAGTAAGGTCTTTGACAAAGTCCTGCACAGCAGGCTGGTCATGAAGGTTAGGTCACATGGGATCCAGGGAAAACCAGCTAGTTAGATTCAAAATTGGCCCAATGGTAGAAGCAGAGGGTGATGGTTGAAGAGATAGTAAGAACTGCAGATGCTGGAGAATCTGAGATAACAAGGTGTAGAGCTGGATGAACACAGCAGGCCACGCAGCATCATAGAAGAAGGAAAGCTGACGTTTCAGGCCTAGACCATTCTTCAGGAGATAGTTGAAGGTCATTTCTCGGACTGGAGGCCAGTGATTCGTGGTGTGCCATCGGGGTCCTTGCTGGGACTTCTGTTATTTGTTACTTACATATATGATTTGGATATGAATATACAAGGCATGATTAGTAAGTTTGCAGATGATACAAAATTAGGAAGTATTGTTGATAGCGGGGAAGGTTATCAAAAATTACAGAAGACTCTTGAGCAAATGGCGAAGTGGGCTGAGGATTGACAAATACAATTCGATACAGATAAATGTGAGGTGTTGCACTTTGGAAAGTCAAACCAAGGTAGGACTTATACAATAAATGGTAAGGTCCTGAGGAGTGTTGTGGAACAGAGGGACCTAGGAGTGCAAGTACATAGTTTGTTGAAAGTGACATCACAGGGGGACAGGTGATGAAGAAGGCATTCAGCATGCCGGCCTTCATCGTTTGACAAGGTTAGAAGTCGTGTGACATGAGGTTAGAGTCAACAGGTTTATTTGAAAAAACAAGCTTTTGAAGCCTCAGTCCTCTTTCAGGTGTTAGTGAGAGAGGAAGTATCAGATGCAGAATTTATAAGTAAAAGATAAAAAGTTCACACCACTGATAAGGATGTATTAAACAAACCTAAGGAGCTGTTAAATATTTAATTAGTTAGAAGGTTTTAATTGGTTAATATATACATGTAAATCCCCAGATTCCTTTCAAGTCATGATCCTGAGAGAACGAAAGGTTTTATCAGTGTAACGAAGAGGTGACATTTTAGGTCATGCATTATCCAACGCATGTTAGGTGTGAGGCCTTGTTTGGAATCTGTGTTTTAGTTTGGAATCAGACTGGTTTTATTTCTAAAGTAGGAATTTATAAAGTGCCACATTAACTGACTGTTTATAAATTGTGTGCTTTTTGAACAAAATAAAACACACGTGTGTGTGTGTGTGTGTGTGTGTGTGTGTGTGTGTGTGTGTGTGTGTGTGTGTGTGTGTGTGTGTGAAGGAATTGAGCTAGGAGTTGGGACGCTATGTTACAGTTGTGTAAGTTGTTGATGAGGCCACACTTGGAGTATTGTGTACAGTTTTGATCACCCTGTTATAAGAAAGACATGGTTAAACTGCAGAGTGTGCAAAGAAGATTTACAAGGATGTTGCCAGGACTTTTAGGCCTGAGTTATAGGGAGAGGTTGGTCAGGATAGGACTTTATTCCTTAGAACATAGGAGAATGAGGGATGACCTGATTGAGGTGTATAAAATCATGAGGGGCACAGATAGGATGAATTCAAATAGTCTTTTTCCCACATGAGGACTTGAAAACTAGAGGGCCTGGGTTTAAGGTGAGATTGGAAAGATTTAAGAGGTAACAGAAGGACAACTTCTTCACATGGAATGGTGCGTGTATGAATGGGCTGCTAGAGAAAGTGGGTGAGGTAACTTCGCAACATTTGAAAAACATTTGGATAGGTACATGGATAGGGAGTATTTAGATGGATATGTACCACATGCGAGCAATTGGAACTAGCTGAATAGGCACCATGGTCAGCATGGACCAGTTGATGCTGGCAGGCATGTTTCCATGCTGTATTACTCTATGACTCTTTGTGTTTTTCTTTGAGGAATGAGCTTGATGGAGATTTTGCTTTAAAAAACACAGATTGTGGCCAACTGATTAAAATGTATCAAGATGAAGCTTGTATGTGTTTGTGTCAGGATATTTTCATCACAATCAAAACTCATCTATCCCATTTCATTTGCGTCACTTAAGCTATCTTACAACTCAGATATCTACTTTTCTGAAGAAGCATCCCGACCTGAAATGTCAAGCTTTCCTGCTCCTCTGATGCTGCTTGGCCTGCTGTGTTCATCCAGCTTCACACCGTGCTATCTCATATTCTCCAGCATCGGCCGTTCCTACTATCTCTGTATCAAATAGTTAATGCTCTTGTTTACAGAAACTCAGAATAATTATATCAGTATTTCTTCTGTCTTACTCAGTTAAAACTGAAACCTGATAAGGATTGAATATCCAGCCACTGTGAGTGTTTTTTATACTATAAGGAGCATATATATCTGCTTAAGTAGGAATAGAAATTCATCTGCTCTGATTTTTGAGCACAAGGGCTATGATTTATAACCTCCCTGTATCTGTTCCTATTGAGCTGGATGAGATGCAAAATTCTACCCACCATATCTGAATGATTGATTTTGACACTAGCTGATGCATCACAATGGTACCAGTGAGCTCTGCACACAGGAGGAGGCCTGGCAGTATCTTTACAGACCAGTTGGTAGAGGTAACCTGCTCCTTCTTCAGCACAGATTGTCTATCAAAGGGAGGTTACACAAAAAGATTAGTGCAATGGAAATTTTATACAAACTGAGCACCAAGGCTGACAGAAATGTTCAGAATTACTGCAGTGCTAGAGACATTTGTAGTACAGGTGGCAAGGAGGAGGGAACTATAGTTCTGGCCAGTAGTGGCTGCAACAATATTAATTTACCATTTATAATACTGTTGAATGTCACTGGAAGATGAATGGACTGTGTCTTGTGGAGGTTGTAATTTCCTGGCCCTTGCATGTTGCAAAAGAAAAACTAAAAGAAATTTTGTTATTTATCACTCATCAGCCCAAGACTGCACAATGACCAGGTCCAAGGGCAGTCACTGTCAGCTCACCACTGGAATTCATGTCTTTGTCCACACTTGGACCAAAGCTGCAGTGCAGTCTAGAACGCAGCGATTCAGACAGAACCCAAACTGAGTAACAAGGAGTGAATTATTTGTGAGTTAGTGCTGCTTAATATCGACCCCTTCTGTTAATGTATCATTGATTAAGGGCAGGATGGGAAAATAATTGGACGGATTAGATTTGTCTATGCTTTTTTTGAACAAAACATATTTGGAAATGTTCCTGTGGTATTTCCCCTGATGACCAACACACTGACACCCTGTAGTATTTGCCACCTCTATCAGTCTGTGGGTTTTAGGTAAGCATTGTTCGAAGTAGTTTGATGCCATCAATTCTCCTTTGTCTCTGGTTTGTCTTGGACCTATCTATTGAATAGTGTTACAGGATACATCACCATGAGGTATTTACAGAAGAGACACTTCTTAGCTAACAAGAAGGATTATTGCATGACATCAATGACTATGACTGCATTGTGTCAGTGACTCTGTAGGAAGTGGGAGGAATCGAAAGAGAAGTTGTTGAGGGTGAGGACGAGTTCGGCTAGGCGGATGAGGGTGTCGGTGGAGGGGGTGGCCATGGGCACCCGCATGGGCCCCAGCTATGCCTGCCTCTTTGTAGGTTACGTGGAACAGTCCCTCTTCCGCACCTACACAGGCCCCAAACCCCACCTCTTCCTCCATTACATTGATGACTGTATCGGCGCCGCCGCTTGCTCCCCAGAGGAGCTCAAACAGTTCATCCACTTCACCAACACCTTCCACCCCAACCTTCAGTTCACCTGGGCCATCTGCAGCACATCCCTCACCTTCCTGGACCTCTCAGTCTCCATCTCAGGCAACCAGCTTGTAACTGATGTCCATTTCAAGCCCACCAACTCCCACAGCTACCTAGAATACACCTCCTCCGACCCACCCTCCTGCAAAAATTCCATCCCCTATTCCCAATTCCTCCGCCTCCGCCGCATCTGCGCCCACGATGAGGCATTCCACTCCCGCACATCCCAGATGTCCAAGTTCTTCAAGGACCGCAACTTTCCCCCCACAGTGGTCGAGAACGCCCTTGACCGCATTTCCCGCAACACATCCCTCACACCCCGCCCCCGCCACAACCGCCCAAAGAGGATCCCCCTCGTTCTCACACTCCACCCCACCAACCTCCAGATACAACGCATCATCCTCCGATACTTCCGCCATCTACAATCCGACCCCACCACCCAAGACATTTTTCCATCCCCTCCCCTGTCTGCTTTCCGGAGAGACCACTCTCTCCGTGACTCCCTTGTTCGCTCCACACTGCCCTCCAACCCCACCACACCCGGCACCTTCCCCTGCAACCGCAGGAAATGCTACACTTGCCCCCACACCTCCTCCCTCACCCCTATCCCAGGCCCCAAGATGACATTCCACATTAAGCAGAGGTTCACCTGCACATCTGCCAATGTGGTATACTGCATCCACTGTACCCGGTGTGGCTCCCTCTACATTGGGGAAACCAAGCGGAGGCTTGGAGACCGCTTCGCAGAACACCTCCGCTCAGTTCGCAACAAACAACTGCACCTCCCAGTCGCAAACCATTTCCACTCCCCCTCCCATTCTTTAGATGACATATCCATCATGGGCCTCCTGCAGTGCCACAATGATGCCACCCGAAGGTTGCAGGAACAGCAACTCATATTCCGCCTGGGAACCCTGCAGCCTAATGGTATCAATGTGGACTTCACCAGTTTCAAAATCTCCCGTTCCCCAACTGCATCCCTAAACCAGCCCAGTTCGTCCCCTCCCCCCACTGCACCACACAACCAGCCCAGCTCTTCGCCCCCACCCACTGCATCCCAAAACCAGTCCAACCTGTCTCTGCCTCCCTAACCTGTTCTTCCTCTCACCCATCCCTTCCTCCCACCCCAAGCCGCACCCCCATCTACCTACTAACCTCATCCCACCTCCTTGACCTGCCCGTCTTCCCTGGACTGACCTATCCCCTCCCTACCTCCCCACCTATACTCTCTCCACCTATCTTCTTTACTCTCCATCTTCGGTCCGCCTCCCCCTCTCTCCCTATTTATTCCAGAACCCTCACCCCATCCCCCTCTCTGCTGAAGGGTCTAGGCCCGAAATGTCAGCTTTTGTGCTCCTGAGATGCTGCTTGGCCTGCTGTGTTCATCCAGCCTCACATTTTATTATCTTGGAATTCTCCAGCATCTGCAGTTCCCATTATCTCTGATACTATTCAGACTCTCAGTTGTGTTACTAAAAGATTGCTGCTCACATAACACTATCTCTGTCACTGGCAGAGATCGTTCTATCTTCAAAGACAGAGGATTGAACATTTCCACCAGTCCTATGACATTTATCCCAATATTGACAATGTTAAACAGCTCTTTTACGCTAATATTAAATGATTCAAGTGCTTAGATGTCTCTTTGAGTCTGAGAACCCAATGAAGTTTTCTACTGGTTGACACGTGACTGGTTGGTCAACAACATTAATTCCTGGACCATTGTTCTTTGGGAGGTTATCAATTTTCTCCAACTCTTCTGATGAAATTAGACATGCATGCTGACTTAAAAGCTAAATTGTTTGATTATGACCAATGTACATATCTTCACCTCTCATATGCTGTAGTGAAATGTGTACCATTCCATGCAGTCATCCCAACCCACCCCTTTACTCTTATTATTGCAGAATGTAACTGCTGTTTCTTTAGTCATGGTAACTGGTCTGATAGGACAGTAATTCTTGCTCCTGATTATTTTAAAATTTATTTTATATTCTTCTTGAATGGAATGTGGGCATATTGCCCATTCTTAGTTTCCCTTAAGAAGGTGGTGGTGAGTTGCCTTCCTGAACTGTTGCAGGTAATTTGTTATAGGTGCATCCACAATGCCATGAGGAAGGTAGTTCCAGGATTTGATTCAGAGACACCGAAAGAACAGCAGTATATTTCCAAGGGTAGATAATGAGTGGCTTGAATGGGAATTTGCAGGTGGTTGTGTTCCTATGTATCTGCTGCAGTTGTTCTTCCAACTGGTAGTGGTTGTGGGTTTTGAAGGTGCTGTTGAAAGAGTCTTGGTGAATTTCTGCAATGCATCTTATCGATGTTATACATACTGATACTGAGTTTTTGTGGTGGACTAACCAAATGTTGTAGTGCCAATCAAACAGGCAGCTTTGTTCTCAATGTTTTTTTAAATGTAATTGGCATGGCAGTTATCCAGGCAAGTGGAAAGTATTCCATCACACTCCTGACTTGTGCCTTGTAGATGGTAGACAGACTTTAGGGAGTCAAGTGAGTTACCTGGAAGATTCCTAGCTTCTATCTTACTGTTGTGGTCATAGCCTTTACATGGCTAGTCCAAGTTAGTTTCTGGTCAATGTAACCTGCCAGGATGTTGATAGTGGGATATTAAGTGAGAGTGATAATGATACCATTGAATGTCAGGGGCAATATTTACATTCTTCTTTGTTGAAGATGTTCATTGCTTGATGTTTGTGAGACATGGACGCTACTTGCCACATGTCCGCTCAAGCCTGGAAATTGTCCAGAATTTGTTGCATTTGGACATGAGCAGCTTCATTATCTCAGGAGTCGTGAATCGTGCTGAACATTGTGCAAACATTAGCAAACATCCCTACTTCTGACTTAATGATGAAGGTAAGGCCATTTCAGCTGGAAATGGTTGGGCCTAGGACAATTAGAAGAACTTCCGCAGAGATGTTCTACAGCTGAGATGACTGACCTTCAACAACCACCAACTAGCCTCCTTTGTACAAGGATAGACTCCAACCATCTTGCTCCTGAATCAACCACAAAACCAACAGGATGTCTATTTACATAGACAAGTTCTATCTCTTCTGGTTTGTCTGAATTAGCTAATTCCCCAGTAATGCCCTGGCTATCTCTTCAGATGGAGACATCATGTCAAATGAAGATATCTCTTCTAATAGTAGTGGGTATGCTTCTGTTTAAACCTATTTTATGTATTTGAACACGATTACTTTCACTATTCTGATCTCAGCACATTACCTGAAGTATGAACATCTGAACAAAGAACATTTACCCTCTGTCATGCCATTGAATTAAATGATGGCTGATCTGATTTTAGTCTCAACTCCACTCCCCTACGTATCTCAGAATTTTCATCCCCACGGTCATCAAGAATCCGTCTACCTCTGCCTTAAAAACATTTAAAGATTTTGCATCCACTGCCTTTGAGGAAGGGAATTCCAAAAACTCATAAGCCTCTGAGGTAAAACAAAAGCAATTTTGGACATTGTCTATGTTTGCAAGCCTTATTGTCTTTAGCACTGACAATGATTTTTAGATCAAGGATTTGGTTTGTTTTATGTGATGGTTGTTACGTGCTTCCCTAGTGTGTCATACCTCATACAGTTAATAGAGTCTGGCCATCAAGATAGTGTTGGTCTTCTCCTCTCGGGGACTGTCCATGAGTCTTCCTAGTTTCTGCTTCCAGCATGATTTTAGTAACTTCCACCAAACTTAAATCTTTTTTGTACTGCAAGAAATTTGTCAAAGTTTTAACCAAGGATTCCAATAACAATTCTGCTGTGGGTGGGGAGGGGTGGTTGGTGGGGTGGGTGAGCTCAACTGCATGGAAAATTACAGGAAAAGTTAAAGTTGGGGACAGCTGAGCAGAATTTGTTAAGTTTGCAGAACAAATAATTGAACAGACAGTATGGAAATGCTGAGGAATCTAATTTCAGGCACAGCAGCTAAGGATCAGAGCTGGGCATTAAATATCCAAGGATGTACAACCTTTTGAAAGGACAGGTGGATGGGTGAAGGGTTGCCATGTTAATAAGAAATGAAATTAAAACAATAGCAAGTAGTGGTATGGAATCTGTGTGGGTAGAGAGAAGGAACTGCAAAGGAAAAAAGACTCTGATGGGAGATATATACAGGTGTCCGAGCAGTATTCAGAATGTGGGACAGAAAACAAACTAGGAGGTAGAAAAAGCATGTAAGAAAGGCACTATTACAATAATCATGGGGTCTTCAATATGCAGATGGACTGGGAAAACCAGGTTGGTAGCGGATCCCGAGAAAAAGAATTTTCCACTAATTTGTAGAGGTCATTAACGAAATTGTCTATAGATTCACTTGGAAGCTGAACTCTTTTGTTAAATTTTGCTTGGTCAAGAATCTTTTCTGTTCTTTAAGTAATTATTGAAAGCTTTCAGGACATTTTCAGAAGTGCCTGTATTGTTTTTAAGGCTTTGTCTGCCAATAATATCATCCACAATCAAACCCACAACTAATACTGTATTCACTTGCTCAGTGTCTGCGCCAATGTTTAATTTTGAGGTCATGCTGCATCTTAAGATATGTCACCTCCATGAGATCCCATCTTACATACTGAATAGTTCTTCTCTGACCTTGAATTGAAGAGGAATTATTTCTTTTTCAATTTCACCTCAATATCCTGACTAATCTTATTATTATAATAGTATTTTAAATCTGTATTAATACCATATTACCTGTAATCTGCTTTTCTAAAATCTGTATTCTTGCATTCATCAATGAATTACTGTAGGGTTTGACAGACTCTGTAATACAGAACTGTTGCAGTTTTATTTTCAAATGTGTCATTCTTTTCAACTCTGTACGTTAATAATGTTCTTCAATAAAACATCAATTGTACTATTAGCCATTCTTTAGTAATTTACTGCTTTCAAACTTTTAAAATCTGTTTATTTTCCCACTTTTTCAGGGTGTTCCCTTTTTTTTAAATAAACAAACCTGTTTCTTCTATTATTTTCCCACATTTTTCTGTTTCTATGGTAGAGAGTTTCTCCACTTCTTTGGAGATAATATGCACTTTACCTGCCTTTCATGGTCTGAAACATAATGCACTTCCCTCTACACAAAGTTTCAATAGTGTCCTCTGGCTGTGGCTTGTAGAAATCTTCCTGCCAAAATTGCAGCTTAATTACACCTCTGGAGCAAGTGAGACTTAAACCCAGGCCTCCTGGTCTAGCGGGAGCACTACTACAGCACTATAAGAGCCCTTAACCAGACTGTTTCATTAGATTGCTTTAAATGTGCTTGTTTCGGCTTCAAATTCTTTTACTAATTCTGTAGTCCTTCCTAATTCCTAATTTCTGCCACAGCTCTTGCAACTACGTGTAGAGCTTATCAATGAAAGAGATGCTTGTTGTGAAAGGTGAGAGCACTCTTTTAAACTCCCTTGCCTTCCTTTTCTGATTTTTTATAACATTTTTATTGAAGTCATTCCCTTTTCACTTAGCAATCTCTGGCTTTACATCTTGGAATCTGCAGTTGATCTTAGAACCTCCTTCATTATGGCCTGCCTATTTTCTAAACATAATTGGCTTTTCATAGCCCACGCTCCTGCTTCAGTGCTTTTTACCAGCTTCTGAAAGAGCCTTTGGAGCACTGAACATGACTTCATGCTTCTCTACAGCTTTGTCAGTAACCATGTTTCAACTGCTGACTGAGTTTTCTTCAAACAGTAATGTTCTTAAAGCCTTCTTTGGGTCTTATTGATTTCTTCTTTTCATGGTTAGGGTCATATCTGCAACCATGTGATATTTTCTCAGATGACCAGTACTGCCACCTTGTCGTGGTTGTCACCACTGCTAATACAAGTTACTTGCACAAAGGTAGTTTAACATAGTGGCTGCCACCAATCATAGAATCATAGAATTTTACAGGACAGAAGAAGCCCATTCAACCCAGTGTGTCTGTACACAGATAGTCCCTTTCCCTAGCTCCAACTCCTTAGTCCTCCAAAATCCTTCATTTCTCTTTTAAAACCTCCGATGGATTCCACCTCCACCACTCTCCCACATAGCACATTTTAAATCCTAACAACTTGCTGAGCAAAGAAATTTATCCTCATTTTGCTCCTAGCTGTCTTGCTGACAATCTTGAAATTGTGATCACTAGTTAATGATATACTAACTGGCGAAAACAGAATGTCCATCTAGTCGCGAACCATTTCAACTCCCCCTCCCATTCCTCAGACGACATGTCCATCCTGGGCCTCCTGCAGTGCCATAATGATGCCACCTGTAGGTTGCAGGAACAACAACTCATATTCCGCTTGGGAACCCTGCAGCCCAATGGCATCTATGTGGATTTCATCAGCTTCAAATTCTCTCCTCACCCCACTGCATCCCAAAACCAGCCCAGCTCGTCCCAGCCTGCCTAACCTGTTCATTCTCTCACCTATCCCCTCCTCCCACCTCAAGCTGCACCTCCATCTCCTACCTACTAACCTCATCCCATCCCCTTGACCTGTCCGTCCTCCCCGGACTGACCTATCCCCTCCCTACCTCTCCATCCATACTCTCCACCTATCTTCTCCTCTATCCATCTTCAGTCCGCCTCTCCCTCTCTCCCTATTTATTTCAGAATCCTCTCCCCATCCCCCTCTCTTTTGAAGGGTCTTGGCCCGAAACGTCAGCTTTTGTGCTTCTAAGATGCTGCTTGGCCTGCTGTGTTCATCCAGCTCCACACTTTGTTATCTTGGATTCTCCTGCACCTGCAGTTCCTATTATCTCTGTCCATCTTTACCCTGTCAGAATTGTTCATAACTCTGAACATCTCAATGAGGTCTTAATCTTCTCCACTCCAAGGAGAATAATCCCAATTTCTATAATCGTTCCTTGTATCTAAAATCTCTAATCTCTAGAATCATTCAAGTAAATCTCCTTTGTACTTTCTCCAGAGCTTTAACATCCTTCCTTGAATAAAGTAGCCAGAACTGAACACAATACTCTAACTGTGGTCTGACCAATGATTTGTAGAGGTATAGCATCACTTCCTTCCTCCTTTGTCTTTGCTTTGCCTTGGGCCTATGAAAATTGGTGGAGGATGATGTTCTTAGATAACAAGACGGACTAATTCATGATAGCAATAAGTACAACAATGTTCTAGTTAGGCATAGTTACAAGGAACTTAAGGAGCTAGTACATTTTAGAACCCATTGCGTCTAGCCACAGACTGTGTGATATCAGTAGAATGGGGTGGACCCAATTAAATATGAACATTAACTCAATCAGAAATAGGTTTTGCATTATGAGGTGGATGTTAGAGTTACAAGAGTATCACAACAAGCTAATTCTGGAGCACACATCTTCAGCACTACAATTGGGATGTTGTCAGAATCCACAGCCTTTCCTGTATACAGTGCACTTCACTGTTCCACTGATAACATGTGGAATGAATTGGATTGCCTGAAGACTTTCTTTGTGATGCTGGTGGCCTCAGGGAAATGCCGAGTTCCATTTTCTGCTTGACCTTTCTGATTAAAGATGGTTACAAGTGTATTTCGGTGTTGTCATTGCACATTTGCTAGTCTTTTCCATTATTAAGGATGGGGCAGTTCATGGTGTCTCTTTTTCCAGTTAGGTTTTTTTTTTGTACACCATACATTCATTATTGGATGTGAGCGGACTGTGGAGCTTTGATTTGATCTTTCAATTGCGCAGGCATTTAGCTCTGTTTACAACATTGTGCTTCCACTGGCTTACATACATGTTGAGCTATGTTTCTAGCTTCACCTGGTTGGTATCTCATTTTTATAGGCCTAGTGGTACTCCTTGCGTACAGTCACGTATGACAGATTTTTTTGCCTAAAGGACATTAGAAAAGTAGATAGGTTTTTATGATAAATCAGGAGTTGCCACTATTACTGATATTATGCTTTATATTCTGCATATATTTAAGGAGCAATTTAAATGCACTTAATTCAAGCTTGTGGATTATTAGCATAGAAACATAGTCACAATGCTACATTTATTAATGTACCTTGACATTTTTCACATTTCATTCTCAAAAGACAGGCTAATCTGAAAAGGCAAAATTTCTTGCTCATCTGTACTTAACCTGTGTAGCTTAGTAGACAACCTTACATAGTATTTAATTTTACAACAGAATGACTTAGAGTCTTGGAGTCCGAGAGATATACAGCACAGAAACAGACCCTTCAGTCCAACTTGTCCATGCCAACCAGATATCCTAAATACCAGCATTTGGCCCATATCCCTCTAAACCTTTCCTATTCATATACCTTTTAAATGTTGTCATTGTGCCAGCCTCCACCACTTCCTCTGGCGTGTTGGGTCAATTTTAGAAGGCACAAAACATCAAATTAACAGTATAGATAGAGTAGCAAACTTCTGGTTGAACTCAATTTCTGGAGATTTTTTATGAACCCAAAACATTAATTCTGCTTTCTCTCCACAGATGTCCAAGATCTGCTGAGGTTTTCCAGTAGTAATTCCTGATTTTGTTTCTGATTTCCAGCACCCACAGTTCTTTTTTCCCTTTTGTCCATCTTTTAAAGTGTTAAACAAAGTCATTCAATGAATATTATGCATAATCAGATTTTTTTTAAACCCGGATTGCTCACATCAATTAATCTTTAATTGCTGTATATTCTAGGACAATCCTAGTAGTTAAAGTCTGTGGAGTTCCCTTTCATTGAAGAACGTTGGTGAACCAACATGACACAATCAAAACTTTTTTTCTCAGTGCCAGCTCACAAATTACCAGCATTATTGAATTCAGTTTCCTCCCTTCCCATAGTGGAATTTTGTGTTCTAAACTCAGTACTATAACTACCATTCAGCTTTATCCATAATGATGAAAATACTGTTTAAAATTTTGATTTTTTTAATTCCATACCACTAGCCTGCAGGTTTAAAAATGATTGTAAATGTACATGTACAATTGTTGATCCACTCCCTAAAAAGTAATAAAGTTGAAAATTGGGACAGAAATCCAACATATATTTAGATAAGATTAACTATTCATACTTCTATTTTCTAAGCATTTGCCATCAACAAAGTAGTTATAATACTGTAGAAAATCATAGCACTTAAAAATGTCAATTCACAAAAATAAGTGCTAAATGATCGATTTAAATTAGAAGAATTTGATAGAATTGTTTTTCCTTTGGGACTTCTAAGGAAAATGGTTGGGCCAAGTGATTTATTATGGTATCTTATCCTGCAACAAATGCTATTAGTTTCTGTGCTTAAATATGATATTTTGCTGTTGAAGAACTAGAAGTTACATTGGGAGGTAATGACTGCATCTGAGCAATAAGTATTCATTTACATTCTTAAACCATCTTAATTCTTCTTCAAAGTTGAAATACACTACTAAATTCTCCTTTAAAGCATAAGTGAATTGACGGGAAAGAAGTCACAAAATGAAATTTAAGCAGCATGTTCAAACTGTTCAATATCAAGCTGAAAAACGTAAAATATTTTTTTGTTTGTGTGAAGTATATCACGCAAATTTTTGGATTGTTTCAGATGCCATTTGGACACTATTGATGCAAGATGGTATGATTGATGGGGTTGCGTAGATAGTAGGTTGATCTTTACACTATTATGTTTTGGAGCTGCTCCCACATTGTGTGACCTTCCTCCTCCTCTTAAGAGAAGTCAGTTTGATTCAATTGATAGTACTCTTCCATGTGAATCAGAAAGTTGTTTATTTGAGATTCACACAGGCTTTCAGCCAATAGTTTAGACTAAAATTCCAATGAAAGAGCTCTGTATTTTTAGGGTTTCTGTCATACAAGTGAGATATTAAACAAACCAAGGTTTCATATGTTTGTACATGAAGTGATCCCTAGCACAATTTAAAGAAGAACAGGAAGTTTGTCCCAAATGTCAGTCTACACCCTTCCCTTAACTAACACCATTAACAAAACATTAACATTCACCACATTATTGCTACTGCGTTTTTGTTTGCTCAGTTTGACCACCATGCTTGCATCTGTAATTCACTTTAACCAATTGATCTAGTGCTTTGAGACAAAAAGGTGCTTTATGAGAGCACGTTTGTATTTTTGGTAAGCTAACCTGTTGTGAACATGAAAAGGGGCCACCTTGTTTGGATTTCAAATTGCTTGATTTGTAAACTTGAGGAACACGCTGTTCTCACTTATGTGATTTATTGACTTGAGGTAATAATTTTCTGTTAAGGCCTGAATGTGATATAAACAGAGAAATTGCTGGCTGCTTTCCAGTAGGTTGTTAGGAGAGATGATATTTGGGCATGGCTACATACTGCCAATAAATACATGAGTCAGCGTTTACTGTTCTTGTTTACGCTGCAGCTAGTTTAGATTGGAATTGCAACAGATGGTGAACATCTATTGCTGGATAAATATTACAACTTAAAAATTGAAAGACTTGTGCTTCTGCGAGGGGATGAGTATTTCCAATTATAGAATCATAGCTTGAGTTCACTATTTTTTACCCGTGCTCAGGAACATGCACATTTACAACAATCCACTAAGTTGACGTTTTCCTTCCTATTTCAAACATCGGCTAATCCCTGATTACCATCTGCACCTGCAAATAACCTTTGACCGAGGCATGTGACTAGTTTAATGCTTAATTGGATGCTGAGAGACCATTTGGTATGTAATTAATGATGTAACCATACAAAACCGCCCACCAGCAGAAGCCCAACTGGACTTCAAACAGTCAGAACAAGTTACTTTATCATCGAAAAATGCAGCAAGTGGACTATGAGTTGCAGGGTATTCTGATGGAGGTAGACACCCTCGCCTGTTCGACTGAGCTTGGGTAACACCATTTCAGTAAAGGCAATTGCATAGCCTCACTCAGGACATACCTTGAACAGGGGGACACCAGATCAGTCCACAGCAAAAGCCTAATAGAAAACCAAGCCTCGGCCAAATGGTTAATATTTTCTTCAGGATCCAGCCAGCAAGCTATTGTAGTTACTGAGATAATGGGAACTGCAGATGCTGGAGAATCTCTGCTTAGGAACCCTGCAGCCCGATGGTATCAATGTGGACTTCACAAGCTTCAAAATCTCCCCTTCCCCCACCGCATCCCAAAACCAGCCCAGTTCGTCTCCTCCCCACACTGCATCACACAACCAGCCCAGCCTGTCTCCGCCTCCCTAACCTGTTCTTCCTCTCACCCATCCCTTCCACCCACCCCAAGCCACACCTCCATTTCCTACCTACTAACCTCATCCCACCTCCTTGACCTGTCTGTCTTCCCTGGACTGACCTATCCCCTCCCTACCTCCCCACCTATACTCTCCTCTCCACCTATCTTCTTTTCTCTCCATCTTCGGGCCGCCTCCCCCTCTCTCCCTATTTATTCCAGAAACCTCTCCCCATCCCCCTCTCTGATGAAGGGTCTAGGCCCGAAATGTCAGCTTTTGTGCTCCTGAGATGCTGCTTGGCCTGCTGTGTTCATCCAGCTTCACACTTTGTTATATTGTAGTTGCTGCCGATTTGCAGACTTGAGACAGCAAAAGAATCCCACCAGATCTAAATTGAGTAGGAAAATTCATTGGACAGTGCACACCCTGGAAGGTTCGCCCAATCTGGGTTGAAACAGTTAACTTGCTCAGCAACATCCAAATCAGAACCAATCAAAATAAACATCTGCATAAATAATCACCCGAATCTAATATAGGTCAATACCAACGTGGCTTAAGTTTAAGCTTGAGTTAGACATTGGCCAGAATGAGACCCTATATCAGGGAACCTTTACTGATTACGGGTACAACTTTAGTTCTGATCTCTTACGAGAAGCAGCTGGTTCATTTACCACTGATTATAGTAAAAGGCTCAGGCCCACGTTTGATGGGACGAAATTGGTTGGGGAAGATTCACCTTTATTGTCTCAACATTTTTTAATTAGAAAATGTCTGTCTGAGTGAAGCCCTAATTTAATACCCCGAAGTTTTTCAGGAAGATCTCAGGACTATCAAAGGTGCCAAGGCCACCTTGTATATTGATCAGGAAGCAATTGCACGATTCTGCAAGGCCTGCCCAGTGCCGTTTGACTTACAGGCAAAAATAGAGGAAGAAATCAGAAGGCTAGAAATCGAAGGAATCATCAAATCAGTCCAGTTTGCGGAATGGGCAGCACTGGCCGTACGGATTGTGAAGCCCAATGGGTTGGTTTGCCTTCGTAGGGATCCCTCGCATTGAGGATTTATACACAAAGCTGACAAGGGGGCTGTCCTTCATGAAGCTGAACATGAGCTATGCATACTTGCAATTGCAGTTGGATGAAGATTTCCAAAAGTATATGACAATTAATTCTCTACAGGGTTTGCACCAATATACGAGACTGCCATTTGGGGTATGATCAGCTTATGCCATTTTTCAGTGGATGATGTAAAACATTTTACAAGCTCTGCCTTGGGTTGCCATTTATCTCGATGACATACTAATAACAGGGAAGACCAGTAAGGAGCACTTAGAGAATTTGAACATAGTCCTTAAACATTTCTCTCAGGTGGCTATACGTCTTAGAAGGAAAAAAACATGTGTTCCAGGCACGTCCAACTGACCTACTAGGGCTACAAAGTCAATAACATAGAACATAGAACAGTGTAGCACAATACAGGCCCTTCGGCCCGCATTGTTGTGCTGTACTTTTACCCTAAACCTAAGGTCTATCTCACCTCCAGCCCTATCTTATACATCATTCATATGCCTATCTAATAGGGTCCTAATGAGGCCGACTCCACTACCCTCTCTGGCAAGGCATTCCATGCCCTGACCAATCTCTGCGTAAAGAACCTACCTCTGATATCTCCCCTATACCTACCTCCACTCACTGTAAAACTATAACCCCTCATGATAGCCACCTCCACCCTAGGAAAAAGTCTCTGGCTGTCCACTCTATCTATACCTCTGATTATTTTGTACACCTCTATCAAGTCACCTCTCATCCTTCGTCGTTCTGAAGAGATAAGCCTTAGCGCTCTCAACCTTTCCTTGTAAGATGTTCCCTCCATTCCACGCAACATTCTGGTAAATCTCCTCTGCACCTTTTTCAACGCTTCCACATCTTTCTTGTAATGAGGTGACCAGAATAGGACACAATATTCCAGATGTGGATGAACCAGTGTTTTGTATAGCTGGAGCACAACCTGACAGCTCTTGAACTCACTCTCTCTATTAATGAAAACGAACACACCATAACGCCTTCTTAACAACTCTGTCCACCTGGGTGGCAGTTTTCAGGGGACTGTGGACATGAACCCCAAATCCATCTGCCACTTCTCAACTCAGCTCTGCATCTTATCAACTTCCCCTTTGTAACCTAGAACAGCCCCCCACACTACCTACAATTGACCCACCTTTGTATCATCCACAAATTTAATAATCTACCCTTCCACTTCTACATCCAAATCATTTACAAAAATCACAAATAGAAGAGGACCCAGAACTGATCCTTGTGGTACACTATTTGTAACTGAGCACCATGTTGAGTATTTCCCATCTGCTACCACTGTTTGTCTTCTAAGAGTCAACCGATTCTGAATTCAAACTGACACGGAGACGGTTTAAGGAACAGTTGTTGGGAGTGATGAGTAAATATGTCCCTCTGAGACAGGCAAGAAGGGGTAAGATTAAGGAACCTTGGATGACGAGAGCGGTGGAGCTTCTAGTGAAAAGGAAGAAGGTAGCTTACATAAGGTGGAGGAAGCTAGGGTCAAGTTCAGCTAGAGAGAATTACATGCAGGCAAGGAAGGAGCTCAAAAATGATCTGAGGAGAGCCAGGAGGGGGCACGAGAAAGGCTTGGCAGAAGGAATCCGGGAAAACACAAAGGCATTTTACATTTATGTGAGGAATAAGAGAATGATCAAAGAAAGAGTAGGGCCGATCAGGGATAGCATAGGGAACTTGTGTGTGGAGCCTGAGGAGGTAGGGGAAGCCCTAAATGAGTTTTTTGCTTCTGTCTTTACGAAAGAAACGAACTTTGTAGTGAATGAAACCTTTGAAGAGCAGGTGTGCATGCTGGAATGGATTGAGATAGACGAAGCTGATGTGCTGAAAATTTTGTCAAACATCAAGATTGACAAGTCGCCAGGCCCGGATCAGATTTGTCCTCGGCTGCTTTGGGAAGCGAGAAATGCAATTGCTTCGCCACTTGCGAAGAACTTTGCATCCTCGCTCTCCACTGGAGTCGTACCTGAGGACTGGAGAGAGGCAAATGTAATTCCTCTCTTCAAGAAAGGAAATAGGGAAATCCCCGGCAATTATAGACCAGTAAGTCTCACGTCTGTCGTCTGCAAGGTGTTAGAAAGGATTCTGAGGGATAAGATTTATGACCATCTGGAAGAGCATGGCTTGATCAAATACCGTCAACACGGCTTTGTGAGGGGTAGGTCATGCCTTACAAACCTTATCGAATTTTTTGAGGATGTGACTAGAAACGTTGATGAGGGTCGAGCTGTGGATGTGGTGTATATGGACTTCAGTAAGGCATTTGATAAGGTTCCCCATGGTAGGCTCATTCAGAAGGTCAGGAGGAATGGGATACAGGGAAACTTAGCTGCTTGGATACAGAATTGGCTGGCCAACAGAAGACAGCGAGTGGTAGTAGAAGGAAAATATTCTGCCTGGAAGTCAGTGGTGAGTGGAGTTCCACAGGGCTCTGTCCTTGGGCCTCTACTGTTTGTAATTTTTATTAATGACTTGGACGAGGGGATTGAAGGATGGGTCAGCAAGTTTGCAGACGACACAAAGGTCGGAGGTGTCGTTGACAGTGTAGAGGGCTGTTGTAGGCTGCAGTGGGACATTGACAGGATGCAGAGATGGGCTGAGAGGTGGCAGATGGAGTTCAACCTGGATAAATGCGAGGTGATGCATTTTGGAAGGTCGAATTTGAAAGCTGAGTACAGGATTAAGGATAGGATTCTTGGCCGCGTGGAGGAACAGAAGGATCTTGGTGTGCAGATACATAGATCCCTTAAAATGGCCACCCAAGTGGACAGGGTTGTTAAGAAAGCATATGGTGTTTTGGCTTTCATTAACAGGGGGATTGAGTTTAAGAATCGTGAGATCTTGTTGCAGCTCTATAAAACTTTGGTTAGACCGCACTTGGAATACTGCGTCCAGTTCTGGTCGCCGTATTATAGGAAAGATGTGGATGCTTTGGAGAGGGTTCAGAGGAGGTTTACCAGGATGCTGCCTGGACTGGAGGGCTTATCTTATGAAGAGAGGTTGACTGAGCTCGGTCTCTTTTCATTGGAGAAAAGGAGGAGGAGAGGGGACCTAATTGAGGTATACAAGATAATGAGCGGCATAGATAGAGTTGATAGCCAGAGACTATTTCCCAGGGCAGAAATGGCTAGCACGAGGGGTCATAGTTTTAAGCTGGTTGGTGGAAAGTATAGAGGGGATGTCAGAGGCAGGTTCTTTACGCAGAGAGTTGTGAGAGCATGGAATGCGTTGCCAGCAGCAGTTGTGGAAGCAAGGTCATTGGGGTCACTTAAGAGAATGCTGGACATGTATATGGTCACAGAAATTTAAGGGTGCATACATGAGGATCAACGGTCGGCACAACATTGTGGGCTGAAGGGCCTGTTCTGTGCTGTACTGTTCTATGTTCTATGTTCTATTTCCCCTCACCCCATACCTCCTTAGTTTCTGCATGAACCTCCCATGGGGAACCTTATCAAATGCCTCCAGGACACCCTGGTCTACACTTCCTTCATCCCCAACACCTCCCCACAGCCCTACAGCACTTTCCTCTATAACCGCTGAAGGTGCAACACCTGCCCATTTACCTCTTCCCTCCCTAGTATCCAAGGGCCCAAACATGCCTTCCAGGTGAAGCAAAACTTCACCTGCAATTCCCAGAATCTTCTGTACTGCATTGGCTGATCACAATGTGGTCTCCTCTACATTGGGGAAACAAAGTGTAGACTTGGCAACCGCTTCGTAGAACATCTACATTCTGCTCACAAAAAAGATCCTGAACTACCTGTTGCCTGCCACTTCAATGCACCCTGACCAACATCTCTGCCTCTGGCTTGCTGCAGTGTTCCAGTGTGGCCCAACGCAAGCTGGACGAACAACACCGCATTTTCCGCTTAGGGACCGTACAGCCCTCCAGACTCAATATTGAGTTCAATAATTTTAGAGCCTAAACTCTCCTATGTCCCAGTCCCCCAGCCCACACACCAGTCCTTGTTACCACATAGCCTGCCATTAGACCCCCCCCGTTGTTAGTCACTAACAGTCCCCAATAACAACTATTCACTCTCCCAGCCTGATCGTTAACAGCTCCTTTGTCTGTCCAACTGTCTTTCTCTCTCTTTGGGCTTTATCCTATTGTTTACTCCCTACCCCACCCATCTCCCTATTTTATGCATATGAGCTGACGTTTTCCCAGCCACCATCAGTTCTAAGGAAGGGTCACCGGACCCAAAACATTAACTCTGTTTTCTCCTTCACAGATGCTGCTAGACCTGCTGAGCTTTTCCAGCAAATTTGTTTTAGCCTTACTTAAATTCTTGTGTACTACATCCACTGGTCTACCTTCATCCACATGTCTGGTCACCTCTTCAAAGAATTCAATCAGGTATGTGAGGCATGATCTACCCCTCACAAATCAATGCTGACTATCACGAATCAAACCGTGCCTATCCAAGTGATCATAAATCCTATCTCTCAGAGGCACCACCATAGGGTGGGGGCAGAGGGCACCAGAAGGTATGGCTGAAGCAAAGAGAATCAAGGGCCACAAAAACGATTTTTTAAAATTTGCAGATCCGAGATATTGCAAAACCTGAATTAAAGCACAAATAGGACAAATTTGCAGCCCAGGCCCAATGGTGGAAAAACTTAGGAGACTTTAGTAAGGTCATAAAAAAGATGATAATTCCTTCATTAAAATGCATGAAAGTTGCAAGGCATTTATTGAAATCACAAAAAGTGGGAATCATCCAGAAAAAAAGTCCATAAATACCATGGGCCACTTGGTAAAACCAGGTGTGAGAAGGCAGAAATCCTCTATTTTGATGAGAAAACTTTCTACTACAGCAGCTCAAAACATCAACAATGCTATCACTATTGCCTTTTGAGCAAGGAAAATAAGTAATTACATTAAGAAGTCCTAGCATCAGAAATAATATTGCCAGGAAAATTTTAATTTCAGAGTTGGACCAAATAAAACACTGAAGTTGACATCTTGGAGAAAACAATTCTTAGAATACAGAATAGTTATCAAATTAGATACTTAATGAGATGCTGAACAAGCAAATATATTTCTATCTGAAGGTAAAATTGCCATAGTTCTACTTTATCTTAGGGCGTCCTTCTCATAAGGGAGAGATGACTGGTAGTGGTTTAACCTGAGGATCACCATGCCTCAGACAAGGCAAAACATTGAGAATGAGAGTCCTTCATGAGAAATTCAGCTGATGTGAGAATTAAACCCGCACTGTTGCCCTCACTTTGCAGTGCAAGCTAGGCATCCAAGCAACTGAGCTAATCAACTGCCAATTTTAAATAATTGGGAATATGGCTGACCGTGTTATAGCTTAAAGAACAATAAAACAGGCAACATACCCTTGAAGAAGCACTGAGAGCTTTACTTTAAGCTCAGAACAGATAAAAATTTTGAAAGAGCAACTTTTATTAGAAGAGTTCAACATCGAGGGGATCAATAGATAATTTTATTAATTATCTCCAGATGAATGGAAAAATTCAGATACAGTGATTTAAAGGCAGAATTAAGCGTCACAATTGCTGATGAATCCTTATCAGATTTATTACAGGCAAAGAAGACTTGATCCTAGAGAAAGCTATTCAAATGTAGTGTGAAGCAAAGGTCTGGAAGCAACATAGATCAATCCTAAGAGGGGAAAATCAATCTTGCTACTGGAAATCAGCATAATTCAATAATTTCTTAAATGCAAAACCATAAAAGACACAATTGACAAACTAATACAATGAGTAGAACAGACATGGGAATCTAAAAGTCTTTGTTAGTACAGTGGGACAAAGCTTCACATCCAATGACCAGTTATTAAAAGTGAACACTTTGTCTCACATGGTAGGTAACTTTCAGAAAATGTGCTGAAGCAGGATACAGTTTCAGAAAAGCAAAAATTCAAGCTGCTGCCTACACAAAGAGGTTAATGAGATAGAACCATCTATGGTATATCCACAGCAGAAGAAAATGTAGGGGAAATAGGTAATCCGGTGGCAGCTTTTTGCCAATAAATATTTATGTCAATGGTGATCTCATGAATTTCGAGCTTGATATTTGAGCAATGTCACTCCGTTATCAGCTAGTGAGCCATGGTTGATCAAAGAAACTGGACACGATTTGTTTCAGCAGGAAATACAAGGGACTTTCCAACCTCAAATTGTCAGGAAACAAATCAAAGTCAACAGCATTGAACCCAGAGAACTAACAGTCTTCCAAACATAACAAGAACATATGGAAGTTCTGGTTGAATAGTTAAACCTCCAGACCATCTGAAACTGTGCAGTTAGAATTATAAAATGTATAATATAAATAATGATAAAAAGCTTGGGGTAAAAGTGTTGCATGATGGTATAAGGTTCTGAAAGATTTAATACTAGGAAGAGCCTTCAATATCACCCACTGTGATGATGTCATGTGGACTTGTTGGGCAAAACAGCTTAGGGTTTTGGGAGAATAAGATCTAACATATATATCCTCCTCACAGGCTCTGTAATAATGTCTACCATACCAATCTGTAACTTGTTGCTAAATTGCAATAAACTACTTTTTGTTGAATACAAAGTTTCTTCTAATTAGCCCAGTAATTGGTTTGACTCTACTACATTGGACTAATTAGATCCTATAGACCTCTATTTTTCATGATAATAGGTTAGGTTTGCCACCATGGTGAGGAGCAGCCTTGGTCAGCACGACCAGCAATATGCTCAGTTGCGATTTAATTTGCACATATAATGCAATCTGCTCAGATTAATGCAAAGGAGACAGGGAAGCAGAAGGCATGAGTAATAATTTTGGGGAGAGACAGAGAGAGAGAGCGAGAGAGAAGGCTGAGATTAGTACATTTCGATGGAAGATGAAAGGAAGTAAGAAAGGAACAAAGAAAAGTGTCAGCTTCAACTGAAGAGGCGAGAGAAGTAACAACATAACCAAGAGGTGAACTTCACAACCCTGAGTACATTTTTTTCTGCTCTATATCTGAATAAGCATGAATTTGTTAATTAGTATTATGACTGACAACCATTACTCTTTGCATTTGCATTACTGGAATGTAGCATGTGTCACCATATGATTCTCCTTTCTTCAAACATGGATTGACTATGTGCTCCTGCCAGACTGAAATACAGGCTTTAAACCAGTAAGTGATTTTACCTACATAAGACAAATGATAGAGCTGTCAACATCAAATAACAATGAAATGTGCATCGTCTACACCCCATAATAAAGAGAATAACAAAAATATTTTACACTTGATCTCTAAGTGTGGATTATAACCAGAGGTTTACTTGTTTTAATTAACCTTGGTCTGATCTCATGTTCTTACTAGAATGACCCAAAACTTGTCAGCCATTGGTTATGAGACTGACTCTAGCTGTAAAGTCATTTGTTGCGGTGTTGTGAAGAATAGGTTGTACCATGTTGAGCAACTCAGTGTTAAGCAATGTTTCATTTGACTCATGAGCCCAATTGTAGAATGGCAGTTTCTGCTGCATTTGTAAGAGGAAGACAGTAGGCTGAGAAGGTACATGATTTGCTGGTCACTAGTTTCTCTGGCCAGCAGTGCTTTTCCTTTCGACGTACCTCTTTCAATGCTAGTCCAAACAGTCAGCCTCCGGAAGTTGTGGCCCCCATTATCAGTGTTAATGTCTACCAACTTCATATTTTAGTTGCAGGTATGAACACCTAGATGCAGGTGATAACATGACTAGTTCTCCATGCAAAGGTCTTTGGTTGTATTGCCATCATGTATCCAGTGAACTTGGTTGAGTCAATATACATGTCGGTGGCTTTGCAACGAGTGGATGCCAACAGAATTTGCACACTCGAGGACCTCTGTGTCGGTAACCTCTTCCAGCCAATAAATGCTGTGAATATGTTTGAGACAGTGAAGGTGGAAATTGTGTCGCCTTTTTTCTTACCTAGTAAATGTTGTCCATGTTTTAACATTGTAGCGGAGTGCACTGAGGAGCAGGTGTGGTACACTCAAATTTGATGTTCACAGTCAGATTGTTGTTGATCCACATAACATAGCTTTTGTGATGCACGTTTTTGATTTTAACATTAAGTGGCTGCTTGCATGCAGTTCTGGAGCTTAGGCATCCACAACTTCCAGTATCACAATGTCAATGCTGCTAATGGTAACAGGGCACAACATTTGTCTTCCTGGACGCCAGTGGTCAAACCAATTTCTGTACTGGTGTGAAATAATGTATACATTTGTCTATCAAGTTCCACCTCATAAGTGTTGATAAGTGCAAGGTCGTCCATTTTGGTAAGAATAACAGCAAAATGGACTATATTTGAAATGGTAAAAAATTGCAGTGCGCTGCTGTACAGAGGGACTTAGGTGTCCTTGTGCATTAATTGCTAAAAGTAGTATTGCAGGTGCAGTAGGTAATTAAAAGGGCCAATGGAATTTTGTCTGTCATTGCTAGAGGGATGGAGATTAAAAACAGGGAGGCTATGCTGCAACTGAATAGGGTCCTGGTAAGGCCACACCTGGAGTACTGTGTGCAGTTTTGGTCTCCTTACTTGAGGAAGGATATACTAGCACTGGAGGGGGTGCAGAGGAAATTTACTTGGTTGATTCCAGAGTTGAGAGAGTTGGATTATGAGGAGAGACCGAGTAGGCTGGGATTATACTCATTGGAATTCAGAAGAATGAGGGGAGATCTTATAGAAACATATAAGATTATGAAGGGAATAGATAAGGTGGATAAGGTGGAGGCAGGGAGGTTGTATCCACTAGCAGGTGAAACTAGGACTAGGGGGCATAGCCTCAAAATAAGGAGAAGCAGAGGTCAGGAGGAACCTCTTCACCCAAAGGTTTATGAATCTGTGAAATTCCCTGCCCAGTGAAGCAGTTGAAACTACCTCGCTGAATGTTTTTAAGGCAGAACTAGATAAATTTTTGAACAGTAAAGGAATTAAGGGTTATGGTGTGCAGGTGGGTATGTCGAGCCAAATCTCAAAAAGATCAGCCATGATCTTATTGAATGGAGAGGCAGATAGCCTACTTCTGCTCCTCATTCTTATGTTCTTATAACATTAAAGGATATGAACCTAGTGGGGAGTTAAACTAGTGTAGGTAGTAATACTTTTGGAGATATGGACTTGATGGGCTGAAGGGCCTCTTTTAAACTATATGATGCTATGATCCTATGATCACAGTTGTCTTCCAGACATAATCAACCAGCTGCAAGTCATCTCTCAATAATATGCTCATGATCCTGACAATTGACTCCTGACTTTCCAATTGAAGGTTTTGCATCTTTCTATCTTTTCATGTCTTTTTGGGTTTTGTTTTGTTTGACTAATAAGGTGAATTCTATCCATACGTAGAGTAGAGGAGCTCTGAGCTACAGACACTCATTGAAGCAGATGGACCATTGTGGTTCACCACTTCATTAGTTGGGAGCTACTAAGGTTGGCAGTGCCTACTGGTGAGACAGACCGGAGATACTCAGAATACTTACTTTCTACGTCAGCTAAGTTTTGGGTATCTCTGCAACTACTGACTCCTGTGTTGTGTAAAAGGTTTTCAGCAAAACTAGTGTTCTCCTCAGGTGCAAACATGGATAAAATTCATGGTGACCTTGAGGTTCCCAAACATTGGGTTTCCTTCTCAATCTTACTGGATAGATCCAAAGGACTTCAAAACAGTTGTTTGTAGGAATTGCTGGAAATGTTATATACTTAGACATTAGTCCACTTATGGTGTCCATTCTAGAATCATTTCACTTTTCATCTCCAGTACAGGATTTTTGTTATGACTTAATTTCACACTCTTCAACTTAACTGAGGTAAGAACAAAACATTGGAACAGTTTGCCCATAGCTTGGAATTTGGTTCATGAATTCCAGGGAATGTCCACATGGCTATAACCCTTGTCATTGCATATCTGTGGCTAATCCTTCTTTCAGTTCCATTGGAGCTTACCCCGGGTTGATGAGGGACCCAGTTTCTGTGCATTGCTAAAGAGGGATATATATACGTTTAGCTGCCTTTTTAACACTGCTACTGTCAGAGGTGTAGGTTGAAAATGAGAATCAAACTAGGATGCTGAAATGGATAACATGCACACACTTGGAACTGTAAAAGAGGATTCAATTTAAATATAGATTGTATTTTGATGAGGCTCTGCAAAATCAAATAAATACTTGCTGGCTACAACTTGTATTTACACAAGATCAGTTGCCTCATAACTTGATGTGAGTTATCAAACTTGAATTTCATCTTGCTGCACTGAGCAGCCTTGGTCAGAATCTTATAGGTCCCTGAATGGCATTGCTATGCTGTGAAATCTGGGAGAATCGCTTGAGAACCTTGATGTTAAGAGCAAGGTGGTTGCATTTTCCGATTGAGCTTCTGATGTCAAAATGAGTTATTCACTAAGAAGCAGTAAGAAGTCTATTAACAGAGTTTATTGCTTGGTATCACCTCTATTCACCGCAAAATTTGCCTCGTTAACACGTGTCCTCCTGTTGTACCCTGTGATGCTTAGAAACTAGTTGTTGAGAGTTCCAGATATGAAAATCAGAGTGGCTACTGGCAATTCTAGATTGCTGCTAGCTTCTCAAGTTTACTACCTCGATACCTAGCATCAACGTTTCAGGGCACAATCCAGGACCATAAGGCCACAAGAAGTAGAAACAGGAGTAAGTTGTTTGGACCCTTGAGCCTACTCTACCATTCAATAGGATTATGGCTAATTCTACATTCCTCATGTCCATTCTCCTGCGTTTTCCCCATAGCCCTTCATTCTCCTACTGATCAAGATTCTACCTGTTTATCTATGTTGCCAAAGAATAAATTCAAAATTATGTGGCGTTATTTTTGTCATTCTACCAAAGGTGAGACTCTGTTTTGAAAGATCAGTTGGAAATAAAATGTAAGCAGTTTCTGGATGTGTTTGCTTGCTGAGCTGGAAGGTTAGTTTTCAGACATTTCGTCACCATTCTAGGTAACATCATCGGTGAGCCTCCGACGAAGCGCTGGTGTTATGTCCCGCTTTCTATTTATCTGTTTAGGTTTCCTTGGGTTGGTGATGTCATTTCCTGTGTTGGTGATGTCATTTCCTGTTCTTTTTCTCAGGGGGTGGTAGATTGATTTGGAGTCAATGTGTTTGTTGATGGAGTTCCGGTTGGAATGCCATGCTTCTAGGAATTCTCGTGCGTGTCTCTGTTTCGCTTGTCCTAGGATGGATGTGTTGACCCAGTCAAAGTGGTGTCCTTCCTCATCTGTATGTAAGGATACGAGTGATAGTGGGTCATGTCGTTTTGTGGCTAGTTGATGTTCATGTATCCTGGTGGCTAGCTTTCTGCCTGTTTGTCCAATGTAGTGTTTGTCACAGCTCTTGCAAGGTATTTTGTAGATGACATTCGTTTTGCTTGTTGTCTGGATAGGGTCTTTTAAGTTCATTAGCTGCTGTTTTAGTGTGTTGGTGGGTTTGTGGGCTACCCTGATGCCAAGTGGTCCGAGTAGTCTGGCAGTCATTTCGGAAATGTCTTTGATGTAGGGGAAAGTGGTTATGGTTTCTGGGCCCGTTTTGTCTGTTTGTTTGGGTTTGTTGCTGAGAAATCGGCGGACTGTGTTCATTGGGTACCCGTTCTTTTTGAATATGCTGTATAGGTGATTTTCTGCTGCTCTTCGTAGTTCCTCTGTGCTGCAGTGTGTGGTGGCTCATTGGAATAATGTTCTAATGCAGCTTCGTTTGACTGTTCGAACAGTCAATGGGGAATTCAAACCAGCGTCTACAGGAAAACAACACATACGGACCAAATACTGAACTACAGGAGCAACCATCCCAACACCCACAAACGAAGCTGCATTAGAACATTATTCCAACGAGCCACTACACACTGCAGTATAGAGGAACTACGAAGAGTAGAAGAAAATCACCTATACAGCATATTCAAAAAGAATGGGTACCCAATGAACACAGTCCGCCGATTTCTCAGCAACAAACCCAAACAAACAGACAAAACGGGCCCAGAAACCATAACCACTCTCCCCTACATCAAAGACATTTCCAAAATAACTGCCAGACTACTCAGACCTCTTGGCATCAGGGTAGCCCACAAACCCACCAACACACTAAAACAGCAGCTAATGAACTTAAAAGACCCTATACAGACAACAAATAAAACAAACGTCATCTACAAAATACCTTGCAAGAACTGCGACAAACACTACATTGGACAAACAGGCAGGAAGCTAGCCACCAGGATACATGAACATCAACTAGCCACAAAACAACATGACCCACTATCACTTGTATCCTTACATACAGATGAGGAAGGACACCACTTTGATTGGGACAACACATCCATCCTAGGACAAGCCAAACAGAGACACGCACGAGAATTCCTAGAAGCATGGCATTCCAACCGGAACTCCATCAACAAACACATTGACTCCAAATCAATCTACCACCCCCTGAGAAAAAGAACAGGAAATGACATCACCAAACACAGGAAATGACATCACCAACCAAAGGAAACCTAAACAGATAAATAGAAAGCGGGGCATAACACCAGCACTTCATTGGAGGCTCACTGATGATGTTACCTAGAATGGTGACAAAACATCTGGGAACAAACCGGCAAGCTCAGTGAACCAGCTTACATCTCGAACAAAATAAAGACCCGCTCTCTTGTGGACCGAGAGGAGGACAGTGCTGTGTTGGAGGTGAAAGGAGGATGTCGGGTTGGCTGTGCACCCTTGCGACCAGTGGATCTTAACACTGGCTTCGGCCTAACGCTGGTTCAGGGGAGCAGCCAACCTGCAACGATGGCTGCGGCAAGTGCTCGTGCCCCAGGTCAGGGGGTCCGGAACACCATCCGTGTTTCTGTGAAGAAGGTGGATGAAGGTGCACCTGTGGACCGCACCTTCTTCGTGAAGAGGGTCCTGTTGGACTGTTGTGGGTTCGCTGCTGCGGACATTTACTGCCTGCAGGATTTCCCCGGAGGAGGTTTTTACGACGTGACCTTCAGGACTGCCAAGCTTTGTGAGCACTTCCTGGAGGTTTTCAAGGAGAAAGGAGGTGAGGGCCCCCTCTCTGTATTGACCGCTGTCCCGCTGTTTGTGATGCCGGCACAGAGGAGCCGTATGGTGACTGTACACATGTACAACCCGCATGTGTCAGCAGTTGATGTCCTGACCTTCCTCGGAAGGTATGTGAAGGTGGAAGGGGACCTAACTGACATCATGGACCCCTTTGGCATCTGGACGAGTAAGAGGCAGGTCAAGGTGACGCTGAGGATGGGCACGGACGGGAATGTCGTACACCCACCGTCCAGCTTCGCGATCGGCAGGAGCAGGGGCTACCTGACCTATGCAGGGCAACCTAAAGTCTGCCATGCCTGTGGTAGGTCAGGTCACGTGGCAGCCGACTGCAAAGCCACCATCTGCAGGAACTGCAGGGAGGAGGGACACCTTGCAAAGGATTGCCCCCAAGAGAAAAGCTGCAACCTTTGTGGGGAAGCGGGCCACCTCTATAGGGCATGCCCGCGGCGGGGGACCACCTACGCCCAGGTCGCCGGCAGGGGCAATGCGGGGCCAGCCCCGCCGGAGGAGAGGAAGGCACCAGGTCCCAGCAAGGACCCCACTAATGTGCAGGAGGGCCAGGCCGTGCAGGAGGGCCCAGCCCCGCAGGATGGGCCCGAGGCCAGCAAAGCGCTCCTGCAGGCTCCGATCCCCCCCCGACAACCCGGAGTCGATGGAGGCGGCGACAGGCGACCTAGGGGAGTGGACGACGGTCCGGAAAGCAAGGAGGAAGGTGCGTCGACGGGCCCAGGAACTGCAACCATCAGGCGGGAAGAGGCAGCTACAGGGGGGCTATAAGAGCTCCTCTGACGAGGGGGATTCGGAGAGGGCCCACCCGAAGCAGAAGTTAAAGATCTCGAGGGGGAAGAAAAGCAGCACTCCGCTTCCAGGTGACGGGAGGCGTCCTGAGGCTCCCTCCGACACCCAGTCAAGTGCTGCTGGAGCACTGGAGGGCCCCCCGGGACTTCCAGGCGGGAAGGGGGAAACAGCGCGTCCCCAGCCTGACCCGGAGCCAGACCCTCCTGCCTCGGCACCCCTGACAGGGGGATGCCACCCGGAAGGCAGCACGGACAGTTTCCTGAGCCCGGAGAGCGTCCAGCAGTTAGCCCGGGCAATGGGCATGAAGGGACAGACGGAGGGGCTGGACCTTGGACTTGGGGAGGGTACTGCGGTCACTGCCCACAATGGGGGTATGAGTTGCGAGCATTAATGTGCGCAGCGTCAAGTCAACCGCGAGATGTGTGTCCACGTTGGCCTACCTGACCACCATCAAGGCGGACCTCCTGTTTCTGCAGGAGTGCGGGATACCGCACCTCGGCAGGTACGGGAAATGTTCCGGCGCCTGGACCTGTGGGCCTTCGATCTGGTCGGGGGGGTAACGACTGTCGCTCCTCGGGCCTGGCTGTTCTGCTGCGGGGGCGCGACTTCACCATCTCTCAAATTCAGGAGGTGGTGGGGGGGCGCCTCCTAGTGGCTGACATCACCTACAGGAATGCTCCCCTGAGGCTGATCAACGTGTACACCCCAGCGGTACGGAGTGAGCGGTTGGCCATCCTGCAGCGGCTTCCACCCCTGCTGGCTACGTCCAGGCCGGTCAGCCTAGGCGGAGACTTCAACTGCATCATTGATGCAGATGGAAAATCTGGCGTGGGGACAGCGGGTGGGGGGAGTCAACTGGACGTCACGTCCAGATTCCTGATGGGCACGGTGAAGGATGCCAAGCTGCTTGACGTCTTCAGCACCCCTGCAGACGGAGTGCAGCAGAGGTACACCTGGTCGCGGCCAGACGGGTCTATCCGCTCAAGGATAGACTTCCTGTTTGTGTCACGGACGTTCTTGGTCAGGTCCACCGGCGTCGAGCCGGTGTTCTTCTCTGACCACTGCCTCCTGCTGGCTGACTGTCACTTACAGGACGACCAGCTGGCCGGCAAGGGGACGTGGAAGCTCAACACTACTCTGTTGACCCCAGAGAACGTCGAGGAGCTTAAGAGGGAGTACGCCGGTTGGAGAACCGTGAAATCCCTCTTCGAGTCTCCAGGCGACTGGTGGGAGACGGTGAAGGAGAACATCAAGAGGTTCTTTGTCCTCAAGGGTGTTCAGAAGGCAAGAGAGAGGCGGGGAAAGCTGTCGCGACTCCAGAAAAGGGTGCAGAACCTGCTCCTTCTGCAGTTGATGGGGGCCGATGTCACGGAGGACCTCCGCGAGGTGAGGGGCCAGCAAGCCTCGTTCTTCGCCGCGGAGGCCTCCAGGATAATCTTCCGGTCCAGGGTCCGCTCCGTGGAGCAGGACGAGACGTGCTCGCGTTTCTTCTTTCAGAAGGTGCACAAAGAGAGCTCTGTGCTTAGCCGGCTGAAGGAGGGCGACGGCTCAGTGACGTCGTCTCGGCCCGACATTTTGAGGATCAGCAGATCCTTCTATGCCGGACTGTACGACACGAAGCCCACGGACAGCACGGCCTCCGAGTCGTTCCTGTCGTCTGTCACGGAGGTCTTAGACGACGGCACGAGGGAGTGGCTGGACCGGCCGATATCCCTGGACGAGCTGGCCAGAACCCTCAAGTCCTTGCAGAGGAATAGGACTCCCGGAAGCGACGGCTTACCGGTCGAGCTGTATTCCGCTCTGTGGGGCCTTGTCGGCCAGGACCTGCTGGAGGTTTACGATAGTGCGCTTCGGGCAGGGGAAATGTGCAAGTCCATGAGGAAGGGCATCATCACCCTCATTTACAAGAGGAAGGGGGAGAGGGAAGAAATTAAGAATTGGCGTCCCATTTCACTTTTGAACATGGACTACAAAATCCTGGCCAAGGTCATTGTCAACCGGGTCAGGTCTGTCCTGGAGTCAGTGATTCACCCTGACCAAACCTGTGCTGTGCCGGGCAGGAAGATCGCTGAGAGCCTCGCGCTCATCAGGGATACGATCGCCTACGTACAGGACAGGCGGGTGGACACCTGCCTCGTCAGCCTGGACCAGGAGAAGGCCTTCGACAGGGTCTCTCATGCTTACATGAGGGACGTCCTCTCCAAATTGGGGTTCGGGGAGGGCATCCGCAATTGGATCTGGCTGCTCTACGCCAACATCGTTAGCGCAGTCTCGATCAACGGATGGGAATCAGACAGTTTTCCTGTTAGATCTGGAGTCAGGCAGGGCTGCCCGCTCTCTCCTGCCTTGTTCGTGTGCTGTGTGGAGCCCTTCGCCGCCTCCATCAGGAAGGACGTGAGCCTGAAGGGCGTGACTATCCCAGGCAGCGGAGGCCTTCAGGTCAAGACCTCCCTGTACATGGACGATGTCGCCGTCTTCTGCACCGATCGTCGGTCGGTGAGTAGACTATTGGACATCTGTGGCCAGTTTGAACTGGCCTCGGGTGCCAAAGTCAATAGGGGTAAGAGCGAGGTCATGTTCTTCGGGAACTGGGACGACCGCTCCTTCATCCCCTTCACCGTCAGGACAGACTATCTGAAGGTGCTGGGTGTTTGGTTTGGTGGAGCTGGGGCATGCACTAAGACTTGGGAGGAGCGTATCGCCAAATTGAAGCAGAAGCTGGGCAGGTGGACGCTCCGGTCCCTCTCCATCGCGGGTAAGAACCTGGTTGTCAGGTGCGAGGGGCTTTCGGTACTGTTGTATGTGGCGCAGGCCTGGCCTATTCCCTGGACCTACGCCGCTGCGGTCACCCGGGCCATCTTCCACTTCATTTGGGGGTCGAGGATGGACCGGGTCCGCAGAGACACCATGTACAAAGACCTGGGAAATGGGGGAAAGGGCGTACCGAACGCCACCCTCGCCCTGACGGCTACCTTTGTGTGCGGCTGCATCAAGCTATGCGTAGATCCTCAGTATGCAAACACCAAGTGTCAATACTTACTGAGGTTCTACCTGTCCCTGGTGTTGCAAAGGATGGGCCTGGCCTCGTTGCCGCGGAACGCTCCGAGTAGTTGGACCGTTCCGTACCACCTGTCCTTCGTGGCGAAATTTTTGAAAGGAAACACCTTTGACCACAAGGCCGTCAGGCAGTGGTCAGCACGTAGTATCCTCGGGACCCTTCGGGAAAAGGAGAGGGTGGATCCCGTCGTGTGGTTTCCCACGCAGACTGCCAAAGTTGTTTGGCAGAATGCCTCATCGCCAGAACTTTCAAACAAGCACAAGGACATTGCTTGGCTGGCGGTGAGAGGGGCTCTGCCAGTGAGATCCTTTATGCATGCCCGGAATCTCTGCACCACCGCACGCTGCCCTCGAGGTGGCTGTGGGGGGGGACGAGACTGTCGATCACCTCCTTCTGGAGTGTGCCTATGCGCAGGAGGTCTGGAGGGGGATGCAGTGGTATTTGTCGAGGTTCGTCCCGAGCAGCTCCGTGACGCGGGACTCCGTGCTCTACGGGCTGTTTCCGGGGACGCACACCGAGACCAACATCAACAGCGCCTGGAGGACCATCAATGCGGTGAAAGACGCTCTTTGGTCTGCCCGCAACTTGCTGGCCTGCCAGCTGAAAGAACTGACCCCGACCGAGTGTTGCAGACTGGCACACTCCAAGGTCCAGGACTACGTGCTGAGGGACGCACTAAAGCCTGGGGCAGCCGCCGCCAAGGCGCGGTGGGGAAAGACCACGGTATGAAACCCCTCGTCCAGAATAGAAAAAAGGGCCCTATCTGGTAACTGGGCCCAGCTGGCGCCTTCCCCAACTGGTCAGGGGGCCAACTGGGACTGTGCGGGGTGACGACTGCCGGGGCGGTTTCTTTGCTTTGTTTTTTTTTCTCTCCTTTGTCTTTTCCTTTAGTTGGTGTACGTACCCCCGGGTAACCCGGAGTGGCTTGCATGACTGGGTAAGTGTATAAATGTTTTATTTTTTGTACATTCTATGAATAAAGTATATTTTTTCAAATAAAAAAAAGGTGACGAAACGTCTGAAAACTAACCTTCCAGCTCAGCGAGCAAACTCACATCCAGAAACTCAACCTGAGCTACAAATCTTCTCAAAACTTGCTAATGTAAACAGTTGTTATAACACTGTATTTATCAAAATGTAATAACATTGTTAAGAAAATGTAAGAAACAATTGCATGCTTATAGCAAATTTAATGTTATTTGGCATAGTTTTGCTTATAAAAGTCAAGCAAAATGATTAATAAAAATCTGTTGCAAGCTACAATGTAACTTTTTAGAACACAATTCTTCGCATTTCTGAACTTTTGTGAAAAGTCAAAAATTATGAATGATTTTTATTCTTTTCATTGAAAGGTCACTGCTACTCTCAGAAACTTGGCAGATTTGCCTCATTCCCGATCTAGGTTCCTAAGCAGTGGAGCACTATCGGAACTTTGTGTGGTACTGGAACAGCACCTAAATGATGAAGATGTCTGTACAAACGTAGCCAGAATATTCAGGTAAGAAAGTAAAAATGTTCAGTGAGCACCTGTTAGAACCTCTAAATAATCTGTTTCACAAATTATCTGAGACCTAATTTCATTTTCTTTCAACTGCATAGGACAGTGGCCATGCTGATATCTTCCAGTGAATTGGAATTAAGGTGTCTAGATTAGAAACTGTGCAGTTTCTTTTTTGAAGTTCCAAAGAACTCAAAAATATATCAGGCACATTTAAAAGACCAAAACATTCCATTTAATTCATATTCAAGTCAATTTCCAATGTTTTCATAGAAAAGCAATAAAGTATAGATACTGGAAAACCAGAATAAACTCAGAAAGTGTTATAAACATTTGACAAATCTGACAGTATTTGTGGAGAGTAAAACAGAGCTAATAGGCTAGAAATTTGTTTTGAGTGTGCTACACAGACCTACCGCTGCATCCACTACACAGTGTAGCAGAAGTGTGTACATAGGTGTGCCCCTCACATACACTGAATGTCTTTGAATTAGTTCTACCCTGAATTCAAGCAGCCAAATGTGATGCGACAGTCCTCAAATTTGGAACACACAGGCTTTGTGTACATGTGTCCACCACTGCTCAAAAGTCTGACCTGAGATTACAAGGTGGGCCCTTGACTAACTTTGCCCAAAGGACCATGCACCAAAATATAAGGTAAAGTCATTTTTGTCAACTATTTCTATTGCAAAGTGGAATATTCCGGCATATAATGCTCGGTTTTTTTCTGTTGATTTCCTCAATTTGCTGCATCCTCTTAGGGAAGACAGAGAGATGCTCTCTGCCAAATTATAATAATTCCAGCATTCTCCTTGATCATGACAGGATCTTGCTTTCCAGGCCAATGCATCCATCATCTCAGTGTGCATGCCTATCAGTGCTTTCCTCTGCATTGCCCACTGAGGTTCTCATGAAATCCCTCTGCAGCAGATCTCATTTGTAATCTCGCCCAATAGCTGGCAAACAAACCATTTTTATTTCCGGTCTACCTGCAGCCTACTTTTGTCCATTAACTCACAATATGTTGATTCGAACCCTATACTAAACTGTCTGTTCATTGTGTCTATATCAGGAGCTGGGCTGGAGGCTACAAATGCAGGTCGAGTAATGGGACATCTTTGTTAATAATGTGCAGTTGCTCTCTCTCTCTACCTCCCACAGCTTCTTGGGGTGGTCAGGTGGCAATTCTTTAGTGCCTGAAAGTAGAAATTGGAATATCTTCTGGGGTGTATCATGGGTAATAACAGGATGAGAGTGCGATGGGAGCTGACTGGTGAAAATATAAAACAGGAATGCTCTGTTGTCCTCAGTGATCTCCACAGTTCTTGAAGTCAGGATCCAGTCACAGCTGGCCCTATGACACTGAAAGGCTCAGTAAAGTCTAGGAGAGGCAACCATCCTGCTCCTTTCTCATTCTGCTCTGATTCTTTTTGTTTCTACTTTATCTTGCAAGAGGGAAAGTAGAATGTCAATGATTGTGTAGTATTGTGTTTGGCTAACGAACCCACCTTGGCTGAATTCCTGGAAATATATGATGGCAGCAAGACGTAGATGTGAGACTGAAAGCAGTTTGTGAGGGTTAGGTGAAGTATCTGGATGTTAGGTGAGGGTCCTGTAAGCCAGGTTCACTGCTGAATGATGGGTGTGGGGTGCATTGAGCAGGATGAGAAATTTAATGATAAGATGGGAAATATCATGAGGAGATTCATTTACTTCCCTTGACAACTCATGTGAGGCCACATTAGATTTTTTGTGCAGATTCTGAATAAGGGTCCAGACCCGAAATGTCAGCTTTCCTGCTCCTCCGATGCTGCTTGACCTGCTGTGTTCATCCAGCTCTACACCTTGTTATCTCAGATTTCTTGTGGCAGTGTTTTCAGAAACAGGAATAGAACTCCCTGGTGACCTGCTGCCATTCCATTCTGACTGTAAGCCCTGGGAGTCTCCAGCAGATCTTAACACACTGCCGTGGAGCCATTGGATCTGTCCTTCTGTCCACCTCTACTATTAATGCCTTCAGCATTGCATCTATCACTCAGGAACCTTCCTCCACTGATGTGATTTTTTTTTCTGATGTTTCAATTTTGCAGCAATTTTCTTCAGTGTAGCTTTCCTTTCAAAAGTGACATCTGCCTTTAAGAAGGTACAGCCACCTGATCCATATGATTTACAGGCAATGAAAACTGAACCCCACTCCAGTCCCCACTTTCCTCCACAGACAACATTGAGAAACAGAGAATGTGTAGGATTCACACAAGGCAATGCCGCAATTATTAAATGAGATGGGAACATTTATCTCCATGTTGTCCGGCTAATGCTGAATTTGGGCATGTTGTGGCTTGACTTGGATGCCCAAAAACAGGCCTGTACAACTTCCAACCAATGTTTCAGGTTCAATGACCTGACAAAAAATTAACTTTTTTTTCTCTCTCTATAGACCTGGCCTGAATATCTGTAGCATTTTCTGTTTTTATTAAAGCATGGATTGATTATTGTTAAAAAGACCAATCTTTATCTGTTAAGTGTGAAGCGACAAATTTTAAATTGGATACTTTTCTGTAATTTGGAGTCATAATACTGAGGTTTGCATTTCTTTGCTTTTGGGCAACTAGTCTCTCTTGACATTTTTAAATGTTCTTCAGTTCTACGTTACACACGTGTAGATGACTCGAATTGAAACTGTTATTTGTATTTTCTTTCTCCTGTAGGCTTAAGTGTACTTTAATCTGCTTTAGCTATTTTTAGTTGTTCAAGATAAATATTTCTGTTACTTTACATTACATTTTCATGACCTATAAGACAAATAATTGGTACGTAATTCAGTTAAGTTTAAGTTAAATAAGAATGATAATATTTATGTTGGATCCAATCAACCTGATTAAATATCAACCTTTTATGTAAAAGATAACTATGATAATTGCTTTAGTCAGTCAGAAAAATCACATGAACCATTTCAAGGATAAATCTGGAAAGAAAAGTTTGTCCATGCTGCTGCCTTTAACAAGTACAGATCTCTGATTTATATCATCAGATTAAGCCCTCATTTAACTCATTATTCTATGCTGTTTCTATCTGACACTTAACAAATTACTAAATAAATCTATAGCAAGTCAACAATTTTTCTGAGTTCCTGAAACCCAGAAAGTAACCTTAATTAAGGGGCACTTTCATTTTAACACTGTAGTCAGCCTCACTGGTAAAATTGTTGCAGAAGATATTTCCATACCATTATTCTGCTGTGCTAAAACATTGTGGGCTGGAAAAAATGGAAATAAATCAACTGATGTCTCGCAACTAATGAGTCATTGATGTCTTGAAATTAATTATGTTCTATATGTGTTAGAACTTTTGCTACTTCTCATGTGATTATTTGTTTTTCTTCATTTAATTGAATGTATAATTGTTGTTAAAGAGCTGTGATTAGGGAACATTAATCTTGTGCAAACAGTGAAATATGATTGATGTGATAGTGAAGTGGGTTAAGTCCATTACCCACATCTGCAATACATTTCAGGGAGTGTCCCAGAACATGTAGGGCACCTTGTAGAGAATGATACTTCAGATAATTCATGAGCACAAAAGCACCAGAGCAATAGGGATCACTGTTTCACTAGGGGCATTGAACACCACACAGGACTTCCCTAACTCATCTAGGACTAGTCAGTTTGTGATGTATCTAACCAGTAGCACATGAGATTTTGTCCCGCACTGGTGGTCTTCAATGAATGATTACAAATATCATCAATTCTCTGAAGATTGACAAATACCCTGTTTATCTTTGGCTGCATTTGCTGACACAATGCTTCCAATGAGCCGCTTTAATTTGCACATATACATTTAGAATCTTTAGATTCTCTCCTGTGCCCTTGGAGTTCCAAGAAGCTGATTCCTTTGGAACAGAGATAATGGGAACTGCAGATGCTGGAGAATTCCAAGATAATAAAATGTGAGGCTGGATGAACACAGCAGGCCAAGCAGCATCTCAGGAGCACAAAAGCTGACGTTTCGGGCCTAGACCCTTCATCAGAGAGGGGGATGGGGAGAGGGAACTGGAATAAATAGGGAGAGAGGGGGAGGCGGACCGAAGATGGAGCGTAAAGAAGATAGGTGGAGAGAGTATAGGTGGGGAGGTAGGGAGGGGATAGGTCAGTCCAGGGAAGACGGACAGGTCAAGGAGGTGGGATGAGGTTAGTAGGTAGATGGGGGTGCGGCTTGGGGTGGGAGGAAGGGATGGGTGAGAGGAAGAACCGGTTAGGGAGTCAGAGACAGGTTGGACTGGTTTTGGGATGCAGTGGGTGGGGTGGAACAGTTGCTTTGCAAGCATACATTACATTAGATCCCTGAAAGCTCCTTTGGAACACTCTGAGCCAAACATTGTTCTGCAGTCCTACCACATCTAGTCATGATCAGTAATGCACATTGAAACAAAGAGGATGATGCCATCCTCATTGATGGGAATCAAAGAAAATAGTTGTAAAAGATGAAGCTGAAGCATTTGAAACCATCTTCGGCCAGAAGTGCTCAGTGGATAATTAAATTTGGTCTCCATCTGAGGTGCCCACCATCTTGTTGCCAATGTTCAATGTATTTAATTCACAACATATACTATCAAGAAATAGCTGGATGTTGCAAAGGCTAAGGGCCCTAACAATATTCTGGAACTGGTATGAAAATATGTACTCTAGAACTTGCCAGCAACCCAAGCCAATCTGTTGAGGTGTGGCTACATCGCTGGCATCTGCCCAATAATATGGAAAATTTACCAGGTATGGCCTGTACCCAGAAAGCAGAATAAACTCAACACATCTAATTACTGCCTGACAAATTTACTCTTGAACATTGAAAAAGTGATAGAAGGTATCAAGCAGCATCTGTTCAGTAAAAACCTACTTCCTGACCTCCAGTTTGGGTTCCACTCAGGCTACTCAACTCCTGACTTATTAAGACCTAACTTTGAACATGGATGAAAGAGCTGAATTCCAGAGGTGAGATCAGAGTGCTTGCCATTGACAACAAGGTTACATTTGACAATGTATGACATCAAGTCAGTAGGATTCAGACATAAATTGCCAGTAAACAAAAAAAAACAAATAACTGCAGATGCTGGAAATCAGAAACAAAAACAGTAATTGTTTGGAAAACTCACCAAATCTGACAACAGTGGTGGAGAGAAAGCAGATTTAATGTTTCAGGTCCAGTGACCCTTCTTCAGAAAAAGATCTGCTAAGTTTTCCCAGTAATTTCTATTTTTACTAAACCACTGCTGGTCAGAATCAGACCCAGCACAAATGAATATGCCAGTGGTTGTTGGTGGTCAGTAACCCCTGCTCCAAGACGTTTCTGCAGGAGTTCCTCAAGTTAGTGTCCTCGGCTTAACAATTTCAGCTGTTTTATCAATGATTTACTTTTTATCGCAAAATCAGAAATGGCAATATTCACTGATGATTACACAATGTTCAGCACCATTCATGACTCCTCATAAACTGAAGTAGTCCATACCCAAATGCAGCAAGACCTGAACAATATCTGTTACATTGATGACTGTATCGGCCCCGCCTCATGCTCCCGAGAGGAGCTCGAACAGTTCATCTATTTCACCAACACCTTCCACCCCAACCTCAAGTTCACCTGGACCATCTCCAACACATCCCTTACTTTCCTGGACCTTTCTGTCTGCATCTCAGGCAACCACATACAAACCAATATCCATTTCAAGCCCACCGACTCCCACAGCTACCTGGAATACACCTCCTCCCACCCACCTTCCTGCAAAAGTTCCATCCCCTATTCCCAATTCCTGCACCTTCGCCGTATCTGCTCCCAGGATGCGACATTCCACTCCCACACATCCCAGATGTCCTCATTCTTCAAGGACCGCAACTCCCCCCCACCCCCCCCCCCCACCCCTGCAGTGATCGAGAACACCCTTGACCGTGTCTCCCACATTTCCCACACCTCATCCCTCACACCCCTCCCTCGCAATAACCACCCCAAGAGAATCCCCCTAGTCCTCACATACCACCCTGCCAACCTCTGGATACAACGCATCATCCTCTGACACTTCCACCATCTACAATCCGACCCCACCACCAAAGACATTTTTCCCAGCCCACCCTTGTCTGCCTTCCAGAGAGAGTCCCTTGTCCGCTCCACACTCCCCTCCAACCCCACCACACCCAGCACTTGCCTCTGCAACCGCAGGAAGTGCTACACCTGCCCCCACACCACCTTCCTCATCCCCATCCCAGGCCCCAAGATGACTTTCCACATCAAGCAGATGTTCACCTGCACATCCGCCAATGTGGTATACTGCATCCGCTGTACAGTGTGGCTTCCGCTACGTTGGGGAAACCAAGCGGAGGCTTGGGGACCGCTTTGCAGAACACCTACGCTCAGTTCGCAGTAAACAACTGCACCTCCCAGTCGCGAACCATTTCAACTCCCCCTCCCATTCCTCAGATGACATGTCCATCCTGCAGTGCCATAATGATGCCACCCGTAGGTTGCAGGAGCAACAACTCAAATTCCGCTTGGGAACTCTGCAGCCCAATGGCATCAATGTGGATTTCACCAGCTTCAAAATCTCCCCTTCCCCCACTGCATTCCAAAACCATCTCAGCTCGTCCCAGCCTGCCTAACCTGTTCTTCCTCTCACCTATCCCTCCTCCCACCTCAAGCCGCACCTCCATTTCCTACCTACTAATCTCATCCCACCCCCTTGACCTGTCTGTCCTCCCCAGACTGACCTATCCCCTCCCTACCTCCCCACCCATACTCTCCTCTCCACCTATCTTCTCCTCTATCCATCTTCAGTCCACCTCCCCCCTCTCCCTATTTATTTCAGAATCCTCTCCCCATCCCCCTTTTCTGATGAAGGGTCTTGGCCCGAAACATCAGCTTTTGTGCTCCTAAGATGCTGCTTGGCTGCTGTGATCATCCAGCTCCACACTTTGTTATCTTCAACAATTTCCATGTTTGGTCTGACAAGTGGCAAGTAATATTTGTACCACACAATTGAGAGGCAATAGCTATCTCCAACAAGAGAGAATCTAACCATTTCCTATTGACATTCAATGGCATTACCATCATTGAATCCCCGACTATCAACATTCTGGTGGATGCCACTGGCCAGACACTGAACTGGAATAACAGTATAAATATAGTGATTACAAGAGCAGGTCAGAGGCTAGAAATCCTATAGCGAATAACTCACTTCCTGACTTTTCAAAGACTATTGACCATCAAAAAGATGCAAGCTAGCAATATTGTTGGATACTTCCTACTTGCCAGGATGAGTGCGTCTTCAAGAATTTTGGCTTGTCCAGGATAAAGCCACCAACTTGATTGGCATCACATTCACAAACATTCACTCTTTTCACAAGTGACACTCAGTAGCAGCAGTGTGTACCACGAGCAAGGTGCACTGCAGAAATTCATCAGAGGTCCTTAGATAGCATCTTTCAAACTCAAAACCACTTCTATTTAGAAGGACAAGGGCAGCATACACATAGGAGCATCACCACCTGCAACTTCACCTCCAAACTACTTACCACCCTGACTTGGAAATATATCACCATTCCTTCAGTGTAGCTGGGTGAAAATCTTGAAGCTTCCTCCCTAACAACACCGGGGTTGATCTATACCAGCTGAACTGCAGCAGTTCAAGAAAACCACTCATTACTGCATTCTCAAGGGCAGCTATGTATGGACAGTAAACGGTGGGCCCAGACAGCGATAACTACATCTCATGAATGAATCAAAATGAAGTAATTAATGGAAGAGAAGCAGTTGATGCCTGTATTTAACATAATTATGTTTGATGGGTCTTAGAATTTATTCATACAAGTTGTGAGGAGAACACATGGTACATAAATTTATATTGTTTGAACCTGTATTAAGTAGTAGGAATTCAGTAGCTTGTTGATAACCAAGTGGTTTTTGGAATCATAGAATCCTTAGAGAGCGGAAAGAGCCTGTTAAGTCCACACTGACTCTCCAAAGAGCATCCTATCCAGACCAAGACCCTCACCCTATCCCTGTAACCCACATTTACCACAGCTAACCCACCTTATCTGTACATCCTTAGACACTACAGATAATTTAGCATGATCAATTGACCTAACCTACACATTTTTGGATTCTGGAGAAAACCAGATCAGCCAGTGGAAGCCAATGTAGACCCAGCGCAAACATGCAAGTTTCACACAGTCAAGGCTGGAATCGTTCTGTGTCCCTACCAGAATCTAATATAGAATCCAAAGAACCCTTACAGTGTGGAAACAAGCTATTCAGTCCAACAAGTCCACACCAACTCTCTGAAGAACATCCCACCCAGACTCACCCTGTCCCTGTAATCCTGCATTTGATATGGCTAATCCACCTAACCTCCATATACCTGGACACTATGGGGCAATTTAGCATGGCCAATCCACTTAACCTGCACGTCTTCAGACTGTAGGAGGAAACCGGAGCACCGGTAGGAAACCCATGCAGACAAGGGGAGAATGTACAAATTCCACACAGACGGTTGCCCAAGGGTGGAGTTGAACCTGGGTGCCTGGCACTGTGAAGCAGCAGTGCTAACCACTGAGCCACTGTGCTGCCCCTATTCGTGACACTTTTTCTTGGTATGCCTGCCATTAAACAGATGAAATCTTCTCTCAGAAAAATTAATATGGTGCAGGACAGAGAAACTGAATTTAAAGGTGTTCTATCTTTCCAGACTAATAGCATTTCATTTTTCTTCTATTTATAGCAAACTTTCAGCCTACAATGACTGTTGTCTTGCATTGTCAAAATGCACCAGCTGCTTCCAATTATTTTTGGCTATCCTCCACAGACACCAAAGGAAGCAGGTTAGTTTTAATGCAACTAAAATTCCTGCATTTCAACATCTCACATGCCTGAGAAACTGACTTGGGCTTGTATGTTTATGACAGATTAGTTTTCATTATATAATTACAGAATGATGTGACTTTTTTTCTATTTGAACATTAGAGTAGTCTGCTTGATGCTACTATCCCATTTTATCACGCTCTCCTGTTTAAACTGGGATGTCAAGTAAATAAATTATATTTTCATAACAAATATAATAAATGTTGTACAGTTAGGTTCCAAGAAGCACCAGGAGACCATAGTATTAAACTACACGAGCTTTATTATGGAGATGTTCTCTCTGTAGGCAGCAAGGTTAGATTAAGCTGTTTCTCACCCATAACGGCCAATGACATCAGCATTGTTATATCACATGATTGGACTCTTACAGTCCACCATACTTACATAAATACACAATATTCCTCTCCTTTTACATCACAGAATCCTGCAATGAAAGCATTTCTAATAGTCACAAACATACATTCAAAAGTCAGTAGGTATGATGCTTTGGAGAATATCGATTCTTATGTGGCTATTGATGCACCTCAGGTTTCTGTTTATTTTTCTTGTTGGCTTTAGCCTCTGGTGTTTTAGGTGTACGAGATTGTGATAACCCCTACAAGGCCCATGGAGAAATCATTAATTAGTCTCCTCGTGGAGTTGGTTGAGTATGATTTCCCTTGGTAAGAGGTAATGGCTTGCCTAGCTGGAACTCATCATCTGAGCCACTTCCTTTATAAAGCCCCAGTAATGCTCTTCTGGTGTAGCAGTAATGCCCTTGCCTCTGAGCCAGGAGTCCCAGGTTCAAGTCCTATCTGCTCCAGAGGTGTGTGACAACAATACTCAACAGGTTGATTAAAAGATAAATAAATCCATTCAAAGAAATTAAAAAACAAATAAAAAAGCAAGCTCAAAGGGCTCTTGAAGTGCAGTGGCAGTATCCCCACTTCTAAGCCAGGAGGCCTAGCATCAAGTCTGAACTGCTCGAGAGGTGTAGTCGCATCTCTGAAGTGGTTGATTGGATAAAAGTAAATCAGATCCAGAGTGTTGTTCAGACATAGCAAGAACTGTAGATGCTGAAGTTAGAGTCAATACAGTGTGGAGCTGGAGGAATACAATAGCTCAGGCAGCATCAGAGGAGCAGGAAAGTCAACATTTTGGGTTTATACCCTTCATCAGGTTGAACCATCACACTGCATTGACCAGAGTGTTGTTGTTGCACAGTGGTATTGTCCCACTCTCTGAGCCAGGAGACTGGGTTGAAGTTCCAGCAGCTCCAAAGATGTGTCATAAGAAAATACATACAGAGTCATACAGTAATACAGATATACACTTTTAGTCCAACCAGACCATGTCTTTTTAAAAAAAGCAGACTCAGAAATGGGCATGTGATTTGTTATTGTCTTTTCCTGTAACAACTGAATGTTCAGAGGCCGACATAATGTGTGGTATTCTGCAGTAAGATACCTTCTCCATTAGATGCTCCACTAACAGTTCTGTCCTCCGGCATATCCAGGTCATCTGTTTGGCACAGTGCGTCTTCACTTATTGTTGACAATTCAATTGTTGTCTATGGCATATTCATTCTGGTTGCCAAGAGTTGATTTGCATTACTTTCTCCATTCTATATTATCTCATCTGATTGTATTGTTTCTCTCAACAATATCTTTGGTCATGGATCTTTTCAGCAAAACAAATGCTGTGCACAACTGATGCTCTACAGCTTGCAATGCCAGAGAACTGAGTCGCCGAGTGGGTTTGTTCCACTATGCTAAAAAAAATTGGCTCAGTATTTTGGATAGTCATGTTGTGATTATACAATGTTCTTGAGTAACCTTTAAGAAATGTTTCATTATCTGAACAAACTTTTCTGCCAAACCATTTGTGGCTGGATAATTAGGAGCTGATAGGATATTTTGAGTTCCGTTCTGTTCTAGATAGCCTGTAAACACTTGTGATATAAACCATGAATCATTATCATTAACAAGTTGTGCCGCATAACCAAACCTTGCAAAGATCTTCCCCACTCTTTCAATGGCTTTCTCTGAAGAAATCATCTTGATGATGGCAACTTCAGGTCATTTAATACATGCATCAACACTGTGAAAAAACATTAGTCATTCAAAAGGTCCGGCGTAGTCAATATGGATCCTTTACCACGGTATTTTTGGCTATTCCCTGCGTGTTGCATTGCTAATGGAGGTAGGCCATGAACTCTTGCACAAGTTGCACATTTTCAAATTGAGCCCTGACCACTAAAAATGTCTTCTGGCTGTATCCTACATTTTGACAATGGCACAGTGACCTTCATATAGTTGATTTAAAACATGCTTCCTTAGCTGTACTGGAACAATGACCCTCATCCCCCACAGGAGACGTCCTGCTTTACAGATAGTTCTAGCCTCCATATAACAGCTTCAGTTCTGGTGTTGATCCTGGATCTTACCACAAAGTACCATTTTGATCATTTTTGATAGCAGTGGATCATTTCTAGTGTATGTCTGAACTTGTCCTTCCATTAGCGGAGTGTTCTCTACTTGATGGAGTGGAAAATGTCTATATATGGACTGTTTGTAATTGATTCATTTGGTTTAGGTAATTTACTGCGCCCATAGCATTCCTATGTAAATTGAATTGCAGATACCTAATTCTATAGGTGGGAACTGATAACGAAAATGCCCATAATTCTCCAGCAGTGAGCATAAGGCTCACTGCTGGCGAATTATGGGCATTTTCGTTATCAGTTCCCACCTATAGAATTAGGTATCTGCAATTCAGTTTACATAGGAATGCTATGGGCGCAGAAAATTACCTAAACCAAACCTGTATGAGGACCAAATATTGTAGTTAGTAATCTGAACTGCTCATAGGGTAAATTCCCAGCCATACAGGTATTGATGAAATCATCTCATTGCCAAAAAAATGATTCCTGGAGCTTTTTTCTCTGTCTGTGCATAGTTTGTATCTGCATTGGTTAATGATTTTGATACAGAAGCTATTGGCATCTCCTTAACATTGGATAATATGTGAGAAATAACTGCTTCCAGCTCATATATTGGTGTGGTGCATTGCCTGCTAGTTGCTATGGTAACTTAGTCAAAATGGTTCAGGACTTCTGTCTTTAATAAAGCCTCTTTGGCTTGTGTAAATCTCTTTCACATTGATCTTTCATTTGCCCTTCTTGTTTTGGCATAATAAATTAAACAATGGTCTGAGAGTGTTTGCAAGATTTGGGACAAACCTATCTTAGTAATTTATCAAGCTCAAAAATGATTGTATTTGATTTACATTTTTAGGCACTGATAATACAGTTACTTCTGAAGTTAACTTGTGTAATCCCTTAGCATCAATTACATGGCCTAAATATTTGATGAAAGATTTTCAAAAAGATTGTATTTGTCTTTCCTCACTCTTAGGCCATAACCTCTGCAAAGTAGCATCTAAATTGTGGAGATGCTGTTTTTCGTTTCTCCCCATTACTTAAATGTCGCCTAGGAACACTAGACTCCTACTAACCAACCTAAGATCTGATTCTTGGCACATTGGAATAATGCCTGTGCAGATGTGGTTCCAAATGGAAGTATCTTGAATTTAAATAGTCCTTGATGTGTACAATCATCAAGTGATGTGAATCAAGGTCTACAACCATTTGGAGATAAGCTTAACTAAGGACTTCTTGCTAGTCCAGCAAACAGGTTATTGATTAAAGACAAATGATACTGCTCAGCAGACAGTATTGGATTAATAGTGACCTTAAAATCACCACACATGCATACTGACCCACCTTTCTTCATTCCTGATATGATTGATGTAGCCTAATCACTCAAATTTATGGGTTCAAGAACTCCCATCTGAATAAACTTCTCTAATTCTGTCTCAGCCTTTGGTATGATTGCAAAGTTAGATCAGTGCCTTATGCAGTCTTTTGCTTGATTCTCACCCTTGACTTTCAATTTGACAATGATATTTTCCATGCTACCCAGATCCCCATTGAAAGCAATAACATGTTTCTTTCGAATTTGTGATAGATCAGTCTCGGAAGTTGACAAATAATTTATTTCCACCCAGTTGAATTTGATTTTCTCTAACCACAGTCTTCTCAATAAAGTTGGAAAATTCAGACTACCTGCGTAACTGAACATTCTCCTTGCCTGTATGCATACTTAATACAATTTTTGAGGGTTGCAGTGCAATGTCACTCAGCTACTTCTGATATACACTTTCATATATCAATGAAACCACTGCTCTGGTGTCCACTTCCATTCTTACTGGTTTGCCAGTCCTCTGTCTTCTCACTAATCTTCACCGCATTGTATGCTTTTCCTTTTGTTTTTTTGGTGTCCCTGACTTCCCTTGTCAGCCATGGTTACCTCATCCTCTCCTTGGTATTTTTCTTCTTCCTTGGGATGAATTTCTGCTGTGCCTCCCTCATAAAACCCTGCCATTGCTGCTCCACCGTCTTCCCTGCTAGGCTCCCCTTCTAATCGACTCTGGTCAGGTCTACTCTTACGTCTTTATGTTACAAATGAGCAAATACCATACAACAGATTACATCCAGTTTCTTCCTCTCAAACTACAGGGACATATGTGAATTCTATTATGGCAACTGCCCCCAGGGGTTCCTTCACTTTAAGCTCCTTAATCAAATTGGCTTCATTAGACATCACTGAATCAAGAATTACCTGTTCCCTAGTAGGCTCTACCACTATCTGCTCCAAAGAAAATCTCAAAGACATTTCACAAATTCCTTTTCTTAGGACTCAAACTCTCACTTCTGCTTGCTGCTACTAGTGGCCCACTCAATAATAGATGTCCTACTCATTATTAGGTCCCTTGATAGTGAATGTATTGAGGTTTATGCTTGAAACAAGTTGAGAGAATGATGCAAGCTGTGTGCTGGGTGCTTAAAAGCCTCAGGAAGTTGTACATGCTTCTTATAACATGACTGTAGAAGTGGAAGAATAAATGTTGGATCAAAAACAGAAATTGCTGGAGAAACTCTGCAGGTTTGGCAGCATTTGTGGAGAGAAAGCAGAGATAACAGTGCGAAAGCAATTCTGAAGAACTGTCACCAGGCTTAAAATGTTAACTCTGCTTTCTCTCTACAGATGCTGCCAGACCTGTTGAGTTTCTCCAGCAGATTTTGTTGTTGTTTCAGATTTCCAGCCTCCATGAGGATGAGAATCTCAGCATATTACAGGCCTCAGTACTAGAAGCTTGTATTGCCAGAAGCTGCCAGCCAACCAGAGGCCAGCAGCATCTAGGTTTTAAAGTCTGCCAGTTGAGGGTTACTTCTCAAGAAGGTGCGTCAAGTGAAGAGGTGTAATAGGAGTTGGCTGCAAGTGAAAACTGGCTTTCAAAGGCTGTTCCCTTGCAGAGTAGGGAGAATGTGGTGAGTTATCATCCGGTTAAAATCACTCAGTGATTTTTCCCTTCTTGCCATTCTCATCACCTTCACAGAGGGAAAAATCATGTCCAAATTGAACAGAATATGCAGTGTCACCCAAACGATCATTCAGCAAATCACTATCCTAAATGACTATGTATTTTTCAGCTGACTAGTACGGGAGCACTATCTTGTATACCAATTTCTTTTTATATCGTACTTTTGAACTATCTTAACTTGACAATACTTCTTATTTGGATCCAGGTGCTAACCCACTAATATTTGCTTTTAACAGAATTATGAGGGGTGGATCCATGTGAGTGAATATCAATTTTGTTGATGGAAGCTGAATTTCATAGGATGACTATTTATTTTGTTATGCAAACAACATTATAATCACACAGTTTGCATTGAATGTGAAGGGCACCGAGATAATTGTCCTCTAGGGAAGATATTTTGGACATATAAAATAGAATTTGTATAAAATACAGGTTTGAATCAGCCTCCTCTTCTTGCTGTGACCACCCTCCCTCTTCCTCTCCCTTTCCCTCTCCATCTCCCTTTCAGACAGTCTAGGACCAGAGGGTATAATCTCAGATAAAGGGTTAGTCTTTTAAATTAGGTGAGGAGGAGTTCCTTCTCTCAATGGTAAGCAATCTGTGGAATCCCTGATCCCTGTGAACTGTAAGGTTGGATCATTAGATATATTCAAGAATGAGATACATAAATTTTTAATCAGTGAGGGATTCAAGGATTGTAGGGAAAAGCTAGGAAAGTAGAGCTGAGGATTATCAGTTCAGCCATGATCTCACTGAATGGCAGAGCAGATTCAACAGTTGAATGGCCTGTTTTTTCTCCGGCATCTTGTATTCATATGGGTTATTTTGGGGATTAAACTGACAAACCCTTCAGTAAGTTTACCTTGCAAGATAGTCGGAACTGCAGATGCTAGAGAATCTGAGATAACAAGGTGTAGAGCTGGATGAATACAGCAGGCCAAGCAGCATCGGAGGAGCAGGAAAGCTGAAGAAGAGCCTAGGCCCGAAATGTCAGCCTTCCTCCTCCTCTGATGCTGCTTGGCCTGCTGTGTTCATCCAGCTCCACACCCTGTTACCTTCCAGATGCTCCTTCTGACATTAAAATGCTGTTATAAATGTTTAATTAGTTCTATTACTTCTGAATCCTATGTAGACGTTTCCAGATCTTACACACATTGCCTGGAATCTTTTTAACTGGGTCCCAACATTAATAAGGAAGAAATTGAACATAACAAAATAAATATTCATCCTAAGAAATTCAACTTCCATCAACAAAATTGATATTCACTCACATGGATCCACCCCTCATAATTCTGTTAAAAGCAAATATTAGTGGATTTTACTAAATTGTTAGAACACGTGTTTTAATTAAAAGTTTAATTTATTTAAGCCACTTTATTTCTAGTGTTTCTCATATTTTATGTTAACTGCTGAAGATATGTTATTGTTGTGATATATCATTTTTTACATTTGCTTTTTACATTTTTATGCCACGTTTTGTTTGTTTCCAAATATAGCTACATAGTTAGAAATGATAAAATTATAATAAAGATCAACTGCTATTATGTGGTATGAAATTGGTTTTCCAGTAAAGAATGGAACATTTAAACATTATTTTCAAAATGCTAATTCATAGTAGTAGATTATACAGTTTGATTTTGATCAAGAAGAATTAATTGCATATGGAGTGGTTTCATAACCAGCCTTGAAAAGACAAATGCAAGGCCTGTATTGTACTTAACATGTAGGTAATGTTTTAATGGCATTATTGCTCATCATTTAATCCAGAGACTCAGGTAAATTGCTGGAAACCTGGGTTCAAATCCCAGGAGAGTTTGAATTCAATAAAAATCTGAGATTAAGAGTCAAATTAAAATCATTGTTGGGGGGACAAAACACATTTGTTTACTAATACCTTTCAGGGAAGAACCCTGCCATCCTTGCCTACACATGATTCCAGACCCAAGGCAACGTAGTTGACACTTAACTGACCTCTGGGCAATAACCATGGACACTCACATCCTGTGAATGATTTTTTTTAAAATTTGTGATAGGAATATACTAGTCTTAAATAAAAGCCAAAAGAACTGCTGATGCTGTAAATCAGGAGCAAAAACAAAATTGCTGGAGAGGCTCAGCAGGTCTGCTAGCATCTGTGAAGGTAAAAAACAGAGTTAATGTTTTGGGTCAAGTGACCCTTCCTCAGAACTGATGGTGGCTAGGAAAACATCAGTTTATATGCAGAAAATAGACAGGTGGGTGGGGTAGGGAGTAAGCGACAGGATAAGGCCCAAAGAGAGAGAAGGACAGTTGGACAGACAAAGGAGTTGCTAACGATCAGGATGGGAGGGTGAATAGTTGTTAATGAGGACTGTTAGTGACGAACAACAGGGGGAGTGTAATGGCAGGCTATATGGTAACAAGGACTGGTGTGTGGGGTAGGGGGCTGGGACATGGGAGAGTTTGGGCCCTAAAATTATTGAACTCAGTATTGAGTCTGGAGGGCTGTAGGGTTCCCAAAAGGAAAATGAGGTGTTGTTCCTCCATAATAACAAAGTGTAGAGCTGGATGAATGCAACAGGCCAGCTTGCAGTGGGCTTCACTGGAACACTGCATTGCCCGAGAGGGTAGTGGAGTCGGCCTCATTAGGGTCATTTAAGTGGCTATTAGATAGGCATATGGTGGATAGTGTAAGGTAGTGATGGAGGTTAGATAGACCTTAGGTTTCGGGTAAAAGCTCGGCACCACATCGTGGGCTGAAGGGCCTGTACTGTTCTATGTTCTATGTTCGATGTTCGATGTTTTATGTTCAAACCAGAGACAGAGATGTTGGGCAAGGGAGCAGGTTGGTGCGTTAAAGTGGCAGACAGCAGGTAATTCAGGGTCTTCTTTTGCGAGCAGAATGTAGCTGTTCTGTGAAGCCATCGCCAAGTCTATGTTTCGTTTCTCCAGTGTAGAGGAGACCACTTTGTGAGCATCAAATGCAGTAGCCTAGATTCTGGGAAGTTCAGGTGAAGTGTTGCTTTGCCTGGAAGGTATGTTTGGGCCTTTGGATACTGGGGAGGAAGGAAGTAAATGGGCAGGTGTTGCACTTTCGCTGGATCTCATTTCATTTGGTGATCTCTCCATGACCACTTCCAAACTAATAGTCCCCCAGCCCCGCACAGCTCTTTTCTACCTCCTGCCATAAATCCACAAACAGGACTGTCCAGGCAGACCCATTGTTTCAACCTGCTCGTGCCCCACAGAACTCATCTCTTCCTACCTTGACTCAGTCTTCTCACCCCGGTCCAATCCCGACCCACATACATTCATGATTCATCTGATGCCTTACGCTAGTTTCAAAACTTCCAGTTTACCGGGTTCAGCCACCTCCTCTTTACCATGGACGTCAATCCCTTTAAATGCCCGTTCCCCACCAGGAAGGCCTTAGGGCTCTCCCTTTTATCCTGGAGCAAAGTCCAGACTCATTTCCACCCACCACCGTACTCCTCTGCTTGGCCGAGCTTGACCTCACCCTCAACAACTTCTCTCTCAACGCCTCTCATTTTCTTCAGGTAAGAGAGATTGCCATGGGTACACGCATGGTCCCTAGTTATGCCTGTAATGGGGTACATGAAACATTCCTTGTTCCAGTCCTATTCCAGCCCCCACCCACAACTCTTTCTCTGATACATCAATGATATCATCAGTGCTGTTTTCCTCTCTTGTCTGGAATTAGAAAACCTCATCGATTTTTGCCTCCAATTTCCACCCTGCCTTCACTTTCACCTGTTTTATCTCTGACTCCTCCCTTCCCTTCCTTGACATTTCTGTTTCCATTTCTGGGGATAGACTGGCCACTAATATCCACCACAAACCCACTGACTCAAACAGTTACTTGGACTATATGACCTCACAGCCCAATTTCTTTAAAAACTCCATCCCATTCTCTCAGTTCCTCCATCTCCGTTGCATATGTTCAGATGAGGCTAACTTTGATAAGGGAGTCTCCGAAATGTCCACCTTCTTCCTCAACTAAGGATTTCCATCTCCGTTGTCGATAGGGCCCTCAATTGGGTCTGACCAATCTCCTGCACTTCTGCCCTCACCCCTTCTCTTCCCTCCCACAACAGCGATTGGGTTCCCCTTATCCTCACCTACCATCCCACCAGCACCCATATCCAGAATATCATCAGACGCCATTTCTGCCATCTCCAGTGAAATGCCACTACCAGACACACATTCCTCTCCCATCCTCTGTCCTCCTTCCAAAGGGACTGTGGTCCACACTTCCTTCACCCTAACACCTCCCCACAGCCCGACGGCACCTTCCCCTGTAACCGGTGAAGGTGCAGCCCCTGCCCATTTACCTCCTTCCTCCCCAGTACCAAGGGCACAAATATACCGTCCAGATGAAGCAACACTTCACCTGTACTTCCCAGAATCTAGTCTACTGCAATCACTGCTCACAATGTGGACCACTCTACATTGGGGAAACGAAGCGTAGACTTGGCGACCGCTTCGCAGAACATTTATGTTCTGCTCACAAAAAAGACCCTGAACTACCTGTTGCCTGCCACTTTAATGCACCACCCTGCTGCCTGGCCAACATCTGTGTGTCTGGTTTGCTGCAGTGCTCCAGTGAATCCCAACGCAAGCTGGAGGAACAACACCTCACTTTCCACTTGGGAACCCTACAGCCCTCCAGACTCAATACTGAGTTCAACAATTTTAGAACATAGAACATAGAACAGTACAGCACAGAACAGGCCCTTCAGCCCACGATGTTGTGCCAACCATTGATCCTCATGTATGCACCCTCAAATTTCTGTGACCATATGCATGTCCAGCAGCCTCTTAAATGACCCCAATGACCTTGCTTCCACAACTGCTGCTGGCAACACATTCCATGCTCTCATAACTCTCTGTGTAAAGAACCATTTTAGGGCCTAAACTCTCTCAAGTCCCAACCCCCCACCCCACACACCAGGCCTTGTTACCACATAGCCTGCCATTACATATCCCATGTTGTTATTCACTAACAGTCCCCATTAACAACTATTCACCCTTCCAGCCTGATCGTTAGCAACTCCTTTGTCCATTTCTGAAGAAGGGTCCAAACCCGAAACGTCAACTTTCCTGCTCCTTTGATGCTGCCTGGCCTGCTGTGTTCATCCAGCTCTACACCTTGTTATCTCAGACTCCAGCATCGGCAGTTTCTACTATCTCCTTTGTCTGTCCAACTGTCTTTCTGTCTAAGATAACAAAGTGTGGAGCTGGATGAACACAGCAGGCCAAGCAGCATCTCAGGAGCACAAAAGCTGATGTTTCGGGCCAAAACCCTTCATCAGAGAGGGGGATGGGGAGAGGGAACTGGAATAAATAGGGAGAGAAGGGGAGGCGGATCGAAGATGGAGAGAAAAGAAGATAGGTAGAGAGGAGAGTATAGATGAGGAGGTAGAGAGGGGATAGGTCAGTCCAGGGAAGACGGACAGGTCAAGGAGGCGGGATGAGGTTAGTAAGTAGGAAATGGAGGTGCGGCTTGAGGTGGGAGGAAGGGATGGGTGAGAGGAAGAACAGGTTAGGGAAGCGGTGACAGGCTGGGCTGGTTTTGGGGATGCAGTGGGGGGTGGGGACGAACTGGGCTGGTTTTGGGTTGCAGTGGGGGAAGGGGACGAGCTGGGCTGGTTTTGGGATGCAGTGGGGGAATGGGAGATTTTGAAGCTTGTGAAGTCCACATTGATACCATTGGGCTGCAGGGTTCCCAAGCGGAATATGAGTTGCTGTTCTTGCAATCTTCGGGTGGCATCATTGTGGCACTGCAGGAGGCCAATGATGGACATGTCATCTGAGGAATGGGAGGGGGAGTTAAAATGGTTCGCGACTGGGAGGTGCAGTTGTTTGTTGCGAACCGAGCGGAGGTGTTCTGCAAAGTGGTCCCCAAGCCTCCGCTTGGTTTCCCCAATGTAGAGGCAGCCACACCAGGTACAATGGATACAATGTACCACATTGGCAGATGTGCAGGTGAACATCTGCTTAATATGGAAGGTCATCTTGGGGCCTGGGATGGGGGTGAGGGAGGAGGCGTGGGGGCAAGTGTAGCACTTCCTGTGGTTGCAGGGGAAGGTGCCGGATGTGGTGGGGTTGGAGGGGAGTGTGGAGTGGACAAGGGAGTCACGGAGAGAGTGGTCTCTCCGGAAAGCAGACAAGGGTGGGGATGGAAAAATGTCTTGGGTGGTGGGGTCGGATTGTAGATGGCAGAAGTGTCGGAGGATGATGCGTTGTATCCGGAGGTTGGTGGGGTGGTATGTGAGAATGAGGGGGATCCTCTGGGGGCAGTTGTGGCGGGGGCGGGGTGTGAGGCATGTGTTGCGGGAAATGTGGGAGACGCAGTCAAGGGCGTTCTCAAACACTGCGGGGGGAAAGTTGCGGTCCTTGAAGAACATGGACATCTGGGATGTGCGGGAGCCTTGAAGAACGTGGACATCTGGGATGTGCGGGATGTCTTTCTGTCTCTTTGGGCTCCATCCTATTGTTTACTCCCTACCCCACCGACATTCCTATTTTCTGCATATAAACTGAAATCTTCCCAGCTATCATCAGTTTTGAGGAAGGGCCACCAGAACCGAAATGTTAACTCTGTTTTTGCCTTCACAGATGCTACCAGACCTACTAGTTTTTAATGTTTCGTCGTCCCTCTGAATCACAACTTCACTGTGAAGAATAATATACAAGTTGCTACAATGTCATCTTCTGGTTGAGATATTAAAATCTATTCAGGTGGATATTAGAGAAGCAAATTTTTAAAGGGGAACAGGAGGTTCTGGCCATGTGTCTTATCCAACATTTCTCCTGTATAACCAAGAGCAACAAAAACAGATTAACTAGTTGTCCATTTCATTTACTGTTTGGACCCTCTTGCTGTACACAAATTATCTGCCACATTTGCTTACAACTTAATTCCTGAAATTGTCAACTCATTGTGATTGATTGACTGTGAATCAGAGAATCTAGGAACAGGAGTAGCCATTCGACCCTTCAAGCCTGTTCCATCATTCAATGTGATCTTGGCTAATCCTCTGTCTCAATGCCATATTCTCATTTTCTCCCCACACTTCTTGATGCCTTTTGAAATCCACAAGAAAATCATTTTGTTTTTAGTATATTCAGTGAAGAGTTTTGGGGCATCCTGAGGATATTATATAGATGCAAGTTGTTGCCTTTTCTGTCACATTGACTTTCTGTCTCTTTGTTTCTCTCTTTGTCATGGATGCAGAGCTGTCAGTCATCTGCATCTCTCATTCCTTGTTTGTCTTTTCATTATTTTTCTCCCTTGATTGCTCCTTTTCTCTCCCTCTCCTTGTCTGCCCCTCTCTCTCATTTTGCTTTTAATACCTAACTTGGCAGAATTCAATTATGAGAATTGTAGCAGTGATAGTGGGAACTGCAGATGCTGGACAATCTGAGATAGCAAAGTGTGAAGCTGGATGAACACAGCAGGCCAAGCAGCATCTTAGGAGCTGCTTGGCCTACTGTGTTCATCCAGCTCCACACTTTGTTATCTCAATTATGAGAAATTCTGTTTATAAATCGAGAAGATAAAGCTTATTTTTAATAAAAATTAATGCATAATGAAGACATCGTGTACTTTAGCATATTGGTGATGATCAAAATATACTGCTTCTGCCATGACCATCCATACAAATCATCACCTTAAAGTGAAAATTGAATAGGCTACCCTTGCTACCTGTTATGTGAAAACAGGTTATACCTGTTTTTAAAGCTCTTTGTACTTTAGAGTAAAATTTATGTACTGCTTTTGCTCCTTTAGGATTTAGTGGTCCGTGTGGTTTTTAGTTTGGGAAACATGACTGCAAAGAACGATGAAGCAAGAGAAGAATTTTACAAACAGAAGTACAGTGTCGAGACTTTACTGACTCTATTTCAAACATACCATGAACTAGATGTTAAAATAAAAATCACCCCAACAAAGACACAGAACAAGAGTGAAATAGATGGAACCAAGAGCCAGAGACTCTCTGAGGTGGAAGATATCCTAGTAAAGCTGATAAGAGTGATTGCTAATTTATCCATAAACACTGAAGTTGGCTCTGCATTCTCTGGAAACCAGAATTGTGTGGATCTGCTTATTAAAGTATTAGGTTAGTCTAGCATTGTTGTAATATCTCATGCAAGTTTAAAAAATGTTTCACTTCATTAGTAGCTGAATGCAGTTTCAAATGCTATTCAATTAATTTGATGAATCATTATATTTATATCAGAGTGCCCTTATATTGATGAAGTTACAAAGACTAATGCAAAAATGAGTGCTTTGAAATCTGGAGTTACAATGTGAGACATTGACGATTGAGTAAAAACCGAGTTGTATGATACCAGAATAAAATGTTTTAATTACACTTAGACAATCGTCCTGAATAAAACTAAATTTAAAAGTTATAATTCACCTCACCTTTATACAAAACTATTGGATCTCCTAAAGCATTACCATGTTAAATAAGACCATACATAGTTTAAAGGCAATATGCCAAGGTGTGTATTTCAGAATGCAATATTACTTTACTGTGGTGGAGTTGTGTCATCTATAAAGATTAATTTCTGTGAAACAAGAATTAAGTGATGACCAAGTTTGATCAGCTCACAATGCGTGCTTTTACTTTGTCTGTCAGCTTGACAGTGAGAAAGCCATTTCAATCAGAAGATAATTTAGTTAAAGCCCACTACTGAAATAGGCTTACAGTTTAATGCATTTCCCACAGCATTCACTTACTTTATGACTATTAAAACAAACTATCTGGTCACTTATTAATTTATTGTTTATGGAACCTTGCATGCTTTGACTGGCACACATGTCTATAAAACAACAAAGACAGAATCCTAATAGATAATTGCCTGAGGTATTTTGAGGATATTCTGAGGATGCAAAACACACTGTACAAAGGCAAATGCTTTCCAACATTCATTAGTAATGCCATATTAATACAGGTGTAGCTATAATAATTGTAATGAGGCCAGCTAGGTGAACATCATAGAATATGAGTTCCCTGTCTGGGGATAGAACAGAGAACAGAGAACATAGTACAGCGCAGCACAGTACAGGCCCTTCGGCCCACGATATTGTACCGAACATTCACCCTAATCCTAAGGTCTATCTAACCTCCACCCCTACGTTATACTATCATTCATATACCTATCTAACAGACACTGGAATGCCCCTAATGAGGCCGACTTCACTACCCTCTACAGCAACACATTTCATCCCCCGACCACTCTCTGAGTAAAGAATCTACCTCTGACTTCTCCCCTATATCTACCTCCACTCACTTTAAAACTATGCCCCCTCATAATAGCTACCTCCACCCTAGGAAAAAGTCTCTGGCTGTCTACTGTATCTATACCTCTGATCATTTTGAACACCTCTATCAAGCCACCTCTCATCCTTGGTCGTCCTAAAGAGAAAAGCCCGTGCTCTCTCAACCTTTCCGCATAAGACGTTCCCTCCATTCCAGGCAACATCCTGGTAAGTCTCCTCTGCACCTTTTTCAATGCTTCCACATCTTTCCTGTAATGAGTTGACCAGAACTGGACACAATACTCCAGATTTGGTTGAACTAGGCTTTTGTACAGCTGGAGCATAACTTCACAGCTCTTGAACTCAATCCCTCTATTAACGAAAGCTAACGCACCATACACCTTCTTAACAACTCTATCCACCAGGGTGGCAGCTTTCAGGGAACTGTGGACATGAACCCCAAGATCTCTCTGTTCCTCCACACTGCCAAGAATCTTTCCATTATCCCTGTATTCTGCTTTCAAGTTTTTCCTTCCAAAATGTGTCACCTCACACTTTTTGGGGTTAAACTCCATGTACCACGTCTCAGCCCAGCTGTGCAACCTATCAATGTCCCTTTGTAACCTCGAACAGCCCTCCACACTGTCCACAACACAACCCACCTTCGTATTGTCTGCGAATTTACTAATCCAGAAGTTAATCTGGTCCAATCGGGGATTCCTGCCTGACATATGTAAACAGGAGTGTCAGACATCCTGTTCACGCTGAGAACTGGCTGTGAGGGCACTGGATCTGTGTCAAGGACTCTTCAAGTGTAAATGAAGGGTGACTTGGTGGTGGCATACTGGTCTCTGTGGAATTATTTTAGTAGTAACTCCTATCTTTACTTTAAATGGATTTGTGCGGATTATTCAGGGATTAGACTCTAATGTGTTAAAGTACTGTTTTTCTGCCATTATCGTATATATGAAAGACACCTTTCTAAATGAATTGAAGTCTTTTACAACTGTTATCCTGTGTCTTTTGAAAACAAGTGAAACATTCACAGTGAAGATCTTAAGTCTGTTGAGTGAGTTATTTCTCATTAATGTGTTGATCCATTTTTGATTTTTTAAAATTAGAATGCAAAACAATTGAGAAGTGTGAAGAGCTGATGATGAATGCTGCAACAGCAATCAACAACCTGTCCTACTATCAAGTGAAGAACTCAGCTGTCAGGGCCAGGCAGCTGCACATAGCTGAATGTACACTTATTATCATTTCCTCAGCTAATATTACTCCTGACATCTCACAAATATTTTAATGCTGTTAATTTACAGATTTCTTCAAAACTGTGCAGCTATTGCTGGTAGAAGCAGAATCTTTGACTATTTTAAGGTAGAGTGTAGACAGATTCTTAAGCAAGAGGTGAAACGTTATCAAAATAGGTGGAAAAGCGGAATTAAGGTTAGAATCAGGTCAGATTTTATTGAATTGCAGAGCAGATTTAGGAAGCTGAAAGGCCCACTCCTCCTTGTTTGTAAATTTATATTCATTATGGCATGTTTAGAATATCATCAACTTTTCTTGATCTTTAAAAATTTATTGTGTAAGGATTGTGTTGATATATGTCAAAGGCATATTTTGGATCTTTCTGTGACTAGCCAACTGTAGATGATCAGCATAAAAACAGCTACGATCTAGACACAACTCAAGGCTTACAGTCACAAATGACTTTGATTAAACTGCATATCAGATTGTAAATGATCGGATGTCCAGCTAATCCATATTCAAAAGTAACTTACTTTAGTGATTTTTGTACATTCAGTTTTTTGACCTAAGATTAATATTGAATGTTATATACTAAGATGTTGTTTAATAAAGGAGAGAAATGTAGAGTTCAAGAATTCTCTGTTATACTCAATATCTCCTAGCAGTCATTCGTAGAAAAAAATAGCTGATGCTAAAAAGCCCCCACTTCCAATTGATCTTTTGGGAAATAAAAGTTAAAAGAAGAATTTTTTACATAAAAATAATAATTGAAATTGATTTTCCATTTTCTCGTTAACTGATGTTTATAGTAAAGAAAAGGGAATCCAATACAAAACATTATGGCTCACAGCTTTAATCTGAAAGATTTCTATCTATTGAAAATCATTGTTTTCTGCCCTGTTTGTGACTACTGTGTAACCTTTTGCTTTCTGCAGTTTACGTAAACTGTCATCCATGTGACTATGTTCTCCTTAAGCTCATAAAGAATACTTTTACTGTAAATTCTAATGGGGCAGCTTAATGCTTCAGCCTGAGCTAAATTATTATGTACATAAAAATTTAGTTTGCTGTGCCTTCCTAATCCACCCTTAGCAATTTTTTAGGAATAGTGGAGACAAAAAATTAAGTTTATTCTTAAGACTACATTTGTAATTTGTTTCTTTTAGTCCAAGTTACAAAGGTAACTTTGTAGACATTGTACGTTAGTTATGATATAAAGGCTGTAGCTAAGTTTGACAATCAGTAAATTAGGTTCCTAATCCCCGAATGGTCCACACTTTTGGTAGGGGCTAAGTTCACAAATTCTACTCCTACCAATATTTCCTGAGCAATAAGACTTTGACATATATTGAAATAATTGATTCAAGAATGTTAAAACAGAGGTTGAAAGTAAATTAAATGATCAGCTTTCTAAATATCAAAGTGCATACGAATTTAATTGACACCACTAATATTTAAGGTTATTTATAAGAGATGGCCAACTTAAAAGTATAATTGGAAAGCTATATTCTTCAATATAAAGATTGCAACTTAATTTTTTTTTCAATAACACATCTTTCTTTATTGTTCTGTAGTGTTGATGAAGCTTTTATTGTGTAACAATATGGACGCAATATTGGAAGCTGCCCGGGTCTTTGGAAATCTCTCTCGGTCAAAGGAGGTCCGTGACTTCATTGTACAGAACAATGGTAATGTGAGAATATAATAACAATCAATATCTCTAAATGTTGATCTAGCCATCTGTTCTGATATATTCGAGCTGTTTGGATTATAATAATTGATCGGGGAGTGCAATTATATTACTGCTTTGAAGGCTTCACAAAAATTGAGAATATTGATCTTTTGATGTGTTTCCTAAAACCAAAAGTGATTTAAAAATTAAGGTTTGAGTAAATCAATTTCAGATCTCCAGATCTGCAGTTCTTTGATAATAAGGTGTAGAGCTGGATGAACACAGCAGGCCAAGCAGCATCAGAGGACCAAGAAGGCTGACGTTTCGGGCCTAGACCCTTCTTCAGAAAAGGGTCTGAAGAAAATTTTCTGAAGAAGGGTCTGGGCCCGAAAGATCAGCCTTCCTGCTCCTCTGATGCTGCTTGGCCTGTTGTGTTCATCCAGGTCTACACCTTGTTATCTCAGATTCTCCAGCATCTGCAGTTCCTACTATCTCTGCAGTTCTTTGTTTTATTTAAGAAAATCAAATTGGTTTTATAATGTTCATTAATTATTTGCAAAGCCCTCTACTGTATATAGTATTGCGATATTTATAAATGTTGTTAATTCCTTTTCAAGCCTTGTTCGAGTTACTAGACTGTTCTCCAAGCAATACATAGTAGTAGGAAGTTGGCTTTTATTTTTTCTTATTGTGAATCTCAGCATTTCCAACAATTGATGTTGCATTCTTAATTCTTTTGTGTTTAGGACCTTTTGCTATTTTGTATTAATAGAAAAATGCACAACTGAAAGATGAACGAGTCCCACAGCCTGCTTTAGTTTGCTGTTCTTACTCTCGAGCCCTTTTCATTATGATAAAAGTTGCATTAAAATTTAACTCAGTCATTGAGGCATAAAGATAAACAGCACAGAAACAGACACTTTGGTCTAACTTGTCCATGTTGACCAGATATCCTAATCAAATCTAGTCCCATTTGCCAGCATTTATCCCATATCCCTCTAAACCTTTCCTATTAATATACTGATCCAGATGCCTTCTAAATGTTGTAATTGTACCAGACTCCACCACTTTCATTCCATACACACAGCACCGTCTGTGTGAAAAAGTTGCTCTTTGTGTCCCTTTTAAATTTCTCCCCTCTCACCTTAAACCTATGCTCTCTAGTTTTGGATTTCCCCACCCCAGGGAAAAAATCCTAGTATATTTACCCCATACATGTTCCTTATGATCTTATAAACCTCTATAATGTCACTCCTTAGCCTTTGATTCTCTCGGGAAAATAGCCCCAGTCTATTCTGCCTCTCCCTACAGCTCAAGTCCTCCAATGGCAACATCCTTGTAAATCTTCTCTGAACCCTTTCAAGTCTCACAACATCCTTCCTATAACGGGAAGACCAGAATTGCACACAGTATTCCAATAGTGGCCTAACCAATGCCCTGTACAGCTGCAACATGACCTCCCAATTCTCATACTCAATGCACTGACCAAAAAAAGCAAGCATACCAAACGCTGCCTTTGCTATCCTATCTACCTGCAACTCCACCTTCAAGGAACTATGAACCTGACACTCAGGTCTCTTTGTTTAGCAACATTCCCCAGGACCTTGCCGCTAAGTGTACAAGTCCTGCTCTGATTTGCCTTTGCAAAATGTAGTACCTCACAGTTAACTAAATTAAACTCCATCTGCCACTCCTTGACCCATTGGCACATCTGATCAAGATCCTGTTGTACTCTGAGATAACCTTCTTCACTGTCCACTACACCTCAAATTTTGGCGTCATCTGCCAAGTTAGTAAACATTCCTCCGATGTTCACATCCAAATCAATTATATAAATGTCGAAAATCAGTGGACCCAGAACCGATCCCTGTGGCACACACGCTGGTCACAGGCCTCCAGTCTGAAAAGCAACCCTCCGCCACCATCCTCTGTCTTATACGTTCAAGCCATTTCTGTTTGTAAAAGCTGGTTTTCCATCTATTCAGTGTGATCCAACCTTACTAACCAGTCTACCATGAGGAACCTTGTCGAATGCCTTACTGAAGTTCATACAGATGACATCCCCCGCTCTATCCTCATCAATTCTTTCTGTTTCTTCTTCAAAAAACTCAATCAAGTTAGTGAGACATGATTTCCCATGCACAAAGCCACGTTGACTATCCCCAATCAGTCCTTGCCTTTCCAAATGCATGTAAATCTAGTCCCTCAGGATTTCCTTCAACAACTTGCCCACCAGTGATGTCGGGCTCAACGATCTATAGTTCCCCGGCTTTATCTTACCACCTTCCTTAAATAGTGGCACAACGTAAGCCAACCTCCAGTATTCTAGCATCTTGCCTGTGGTTATCGATGATACAGATATCTCAGCAACTAGTCCGGAGATTTATCCATCTTTATGCGTTTTGAGATGCCTGGAATAGGGACATATTGACTAACTACTTTGTAGGTAATTTTCACTTTCACTATAAATCCTTAAAAGTGGATTACATGTTGTTTGGAGATCCTGTCAGACATTAATAAAAATGGAAGTTGTGGTTTGGTAATAAGGGGTTTAATCCCATTGCTAAGTGGTGGTACATCCAGATATTACTTTGCAAAGGTGATCCTGGTATTATCTTATCTTTAATGGTGCACCTAAAAGAGTCAGGGAGTCAGAATGAGACAGAATGGAAACAGATTTTAATAATTTTTAAGAATCTTGACAAACAAGGGAGTCAATAGTTGTCTGTGGTAGATGGGAATGTGAGGCCCCAATCAGATTGCTCATAGCCTCATTGGATAGTGGCAAAGGCAGAAGGGGCGAAATGGCCTAGTCCTACTCTTAATTTGTACGCTCACATTTCATAAACCTGAAACACTGGAGGGTATTTTGACCTGACAAGGTAGGAAGGTTTGAGAACAAGAAGATTAAAGAGGTTGAAAATATCTATGTATTAGGTAGGCCTGTCGATTTCAGCATTTTCTGCAGTGTAAGGAAATCACCAAACACCTGGGGGACAGGCAGGTTGATAATTTTAATATGTTGAATGTGTGCTAACAGCTTCTTAATCTTGATTTCTGGCTGTTAAAAATGTGTGCCTGAAGTCTTGTGGAGCTCCTAGAGAAATCAGGCATGAGGACAGTAGGATTTAAGAGGCTGTACAAGTGACAAGCAAGAAATGTTTTAAATAAAGATCACATACCTGTTTCCTTGTCCAGATGAAATCCTTTGTTCTCTGGCCTTCTTCTGAACCAAAATGAGGAGAAGTAGTAATGCCACCAGCAAGAATGGAAGGGCAGGGACAGCTTTTACTTTGCCCTTAAATATCAGCAGCTCCATAACAAAGGGTGAGAAGCACAGAGCACCAGCTGGCAAGGGGCAGTACCTCATGCATGGGGTTTACAGGCAATGCTTAGTTTCCACAACATGACAAAGCACCTGTGCTGTAGGAAGCTCAGACTTCCATTTTGGTAATCTCTGGCATTGCAACTCCTGAAAGAAGAAATCCTATCAAGAAGACCTGCTTTATTCGTGACAGTAAATGTTACCAGAGTTACTGTCATCATTTTTGTCTCCCTCCAGGAAAGCAATATTTGTGGATTCTCATAATCTGCTACGTACAACAGCATCTCACAATTAGCAGTGCCTTGTTTGCCAGGGCTAGGACTTCTCAACCTGTGAGACTAATCATGAGAGTGGATGTTTACCTTTATTCTGTCGCTGTCTTCCCACAAATCTAGGAGTCATCAGCTCCAAACATACAACAATCAAAATACCTCCATGTCATCCTGGTATCTTCCTTAAAAAGAGTTTTCACCCTATCAATGTTCAGCTCCTACAATAAAAAAAAATCATCATGGGGGAGGAGATACCCTAGTGTTATTGTCACTAGTCATCTACAGACCCAGGTAATGTTCTGGGGACTGTACCATGACAAACAGTGAAATTTAAATGAGATAAAAATCTGGAATTAAGAATCTGATAATGACCATAAAGCCATTGTTGATTGTAATAAAAATTCTATCCTGTTCACGAATGTCCTTTAGGGACAGAAACTACTGTCGTCACCTGGTCTGGCCAACATATGACTCCAAACCCACAGCAAATGTGGTTGACCCTTAACTGCCTTCTTAAATCGCCCATCCAGTTGTATCAACCCTTAGAACATCTCAAAACAGAGGAACAAAACCGTTAGACCACCTGGCTTCAACTGTTTAAAAATTTGTTCTTCATTCACTCATGGGATGTGGACATTGCTGGCTGAGCCAGCATTTATTGCCCATCTCTAATTTCCCTTGAGAAGATAGTGGTGTGCTGCCTCCTTGAAACAGTGTTTGGTTCATTTGGTCCACGATGCTATTAGGGAAGCAGTTCCAGGATTTTATCCCAGAAACACCGAAACAACTGTGATATTTTTCTAAGTCAGGATCGTGAGTGGCTTGGCAGGAAACTTGCAGGCAATGGTGTTCACATCTATTTTTTACTATCAAAATGGAAGTGTTCATGGGTTTGGAAGCTGCTCACTAAGGAACTGTGGTGAATTGCTGTAATACATCTTTTAGAAGGTATACACACTATTACCACTAAATGTCAATAATGGAAGGAGTGTATGTTTGAGGATGTGGTGCAAATCAAGTGGGCTGTTTTAACTTGAATAATGTCAATCTTCTTGAATGTTGTTGGAGCTGTGCTTCTCCAGTAAAGTGAGGAGTATTTCATCATACTCCCAACTTGGGCCTTGTTGTTAGTGGACAGGCTTTGGAGGTTCAAGAGGTGAGTTACTTAGTGCATGATACTGGGGCTCATTAGAAAGAATCAGGTGGTTAGTGTGCAGTGTAAAAATTGGCATACGACCTCAATTTTATTGTTGATTCATTCAGTTTATTCATAAATGGACATCAAATACTGGCAATGCCAGGGATGCTCACAACTTATGGAAGAATGAAGAGAAATTTAACTAGTTACAGGTCATACAGTTTAATGTCAATGATGGGGAAGCTTTTAGAAGTAGTGAGCTTAATCATAACTTTCAGAAGTTCATTCAGGTCAGGTTAGAGGTTAAAATTTTAAAAGCCCCTGAAACAGGAAGCTCAGCTGCCTAAACACATCTGCCTCTGGTTTTAAGATAGCAAGGTGTAGAGCTGGATGAACACAGCAGGCCAAACAGCATCTTAGGAGCAGGAAAGCTGACCTTTCCTGCTCCTAAGATGCTGCTGGGCCTGCTGTTTTCATCCAGCTCTACACCTTGTTATCTCAGATTCTCCAGCATCTGCAGTTCCTATTATCTCTGCCTCTGATTTTAATTGGGACGGATGAGGAACAGATTTTGAAACTACCTGTGGGAGGTGGGATGATAATTTTGCAGTGGGGTTGTACTTCTTCCTTTTGTTCTGTTTTTTAATGCGTCAGTTGTATTTCTCAAGTGCTGGAAAACCTGATAGTTAAAAGCATGACAGAAAAGCAAAATCCCTGTTTAACACTGCTTGAGGACAAAGGGGAGCATGACTAGTTCCTCTCGGTCCAACAAGGTACACAGTTAAACCTCTAACACACATGTGTGTACACACACACACACACTCTCTCTCTCTCTCTCTCACTCTCTCACTGACTCTCTCACTCTCTCTCTCTCACTCTGTCTCTCTCTGTCCACACTGACTACAATTTGTTCTTGTAAACCCTTGTGACTGCTTCTTCCCTCTACAATCTCGATAACTTCCCCATGCTTCCAAAGAGAGCTACATGATTTCCTTGGCTGTGGCCTTGTGCTGGAGGATTCTCTCCCTATCAGCACTCCAGCCATCACTTAATCTGCCTGTGAGTGAAAAGCTCACAGAGAAAATAAAACTCATCTGCAAATAAAAACTGCTGATATTTCACTTATCAGATTTTTTTCAACTCGATAGTCAGACTCCTGTATAACAATAGTCACTCATTTAAAATCTTGGCCAATAATCTGGGAGAAAAGTAACACATGCTTGGATAGATACAGACTAACAAAGTGTAGCCTAGATTTGTTGAGGGTATTTTGTGTTTGACCAACTTCATTTGAATTTTGACTTGGCTAACAAAGAGGGTTGATGAGGGCAGTGCAGTTGCTGAGTGTATGACTTTTCAATAGGCATTTGATAAATTACCAAATAAGTGTGGCAAATCAGTCCATGGGACAAAATGAACAACAGTAGCATGGAAACAAAATTTCCTAATGAATTTAAACTTCTTGTGATTAATGGCACAAAGGTCAGTGCCAGGGCCACTGTGGTTTTTTTGACTTCCATTGATGGCTTTGACTTGGGAGAGTCGGGCACAATTTCAGAATTTGAAATTGGCATAAAATGTGGAAGTATAATAAACAGTGAGGAGCATAAGAATTGACTTTAAGATGACATAGGCTGGTGGAATGGGCAGTCAAGTGACAGATGAAATCATTGAATAAGTTGATGACTGATCTACTTGTGATTTCAATTCCACTTTCCTCCCTGCCTAAACTAAATCCTGACTTTTTTTTTGGAACTGTTAAATCATAGAACGGCCTATCTAATCTGCAAAAACAATATAGTTAATCCCGCTGTCTTCCCAATTTTTAGTAGCAACACCTTTTGTTTTCTCATACACTTTCCTTCTGAAAAACACAATGGAATCTATCTGTAGCTCCCTGGCTGTCCAGTCAAGATCCTAACCATTTGCTGCTTAAAATCGATTTTCCATATTTGCCTTTGGTTCTTTTACTAATTGCCTTAATTCTGTGTTAGCTGGTTTTTTACCCTTCTACCAGAATAAGTAAAGGCATAGAGTCGTAATGCCAATACGTTAGAAACGCTCATTCAGCCCGAGCTGCAATAATATCCAATTCAGGGAAATACTTTTTAAGATGGACACGAAGATATTGAACACAGAAGAGATTTATTAGAATGGTTCTAAGACCATAAGACCATAAGACATAAGAGTGGAAGTAAGGCCATTCAGCCCATCAAGTCCACTTCACCATTTAAATCATGGCTGATGGGCTTTTCAACTCCACTTTCTTGCACTCTCCCCGTAGCCCTTGATTCCTTCCGAGATCAAGAATTTGTCGATCTCTGCCTTGAAGGCATCCAACGTTCCGGCCTCCACTGCACTCCGTGGCAATGAATTCCACAAGCCCACCAATCTCTGGATGAAGAAATGTCGTCTCATTTCAGTTTTAAATTTACCCCCTCTAATTTTAAGGCTGTGCCCACGGGTCCTAGTCTCCCCGCCTAACGGAAACAACTTCCTAGCGTCCACTCCTTCTAAACCATACATTATCTTGTAAGTTTCTATTAGATCTCCCCTCAACCTTCTAAACTCTAATGAGTACAACCCCAGGATCCTTAGCCATTCATCATACGTTAAACCTACCATTCCAGGGATCATTCGTGTGAAGGAATGAGATTACAGTTATGTGAACAGACAGAAACCTGGGTTGTTCTCCTTAAAGTACATTAAGAAGAGATTAATTGGAGATGTTTAAAAATATGATAGGTTTAGATAGAGTGAATAAAGAAAGTTGTTTCACTGGCTGAAAGATCAGTAACCAGAGGGTGCAGATTTAAAATGATTGGCAAAGAACCAGAGGCAAATAAGGCAAAACATTCTTGCTCAACAGTCAACAGTTGGTTAGGATTTGGGATGAATTGTCTGATAGATTGGTGAAAACAGATTCAACTGTGACTTTCATAAGAGAAATAAGTAAATACTGGATCAAAATCCTGGTATTCCCTCCTGAACATAGTTGCATTGGTTCAAAAAGAAGGTGGCCCAATGCCACTATCTAAAGGGCAGTTAAGGATGGGCGTTAAGTTTTGATCTTGTCAGTATCATGAATGTACTAAAAATAAATTTGTAGAAAAATATTACAGGAATTTGGGGAACAAGATATTGAGATCAAATAAACTAGATTGTTCTTCAAAATATTTAGCAAACTAAAGGTCCGAATTATCACATTCTCTGCTGTAATATACCATGGTTCTACTATTCTACGTAATAGTGATTCATTGAATATGGGTATGCTGAGGCCATAATGAAATTTTAAAGGTTAACAAGGAGGTAAAGATTATAATACAAGAAACATCTATCTAGAAATATGTAAACAGATTGTAGAATTTGATAACATATTTTTAATAAAGTTAACAAAGCAAGCGTTGGGCCTAAAGAAAGTTAGCATGGGGAATTAATTACAGAAAATAAGGAGATGGCAGATGAATTGAACGTCTCGTTTTTTGTTGGTCTGCACTATAAAACCTACAAGTAACATCCCAGAAGAAGATGTAAATCAGGAACTTGAAGGAAGTGAGGAAGCCAAGAAAATTACAAATCACCAGAGAAGTGAAACCGAACAAAATGTTGAAGCTGCAGGCTAATAAGTGCCATGGTCATAATGGCCTTCATTTTACAGTCTTAAAAGAAATGGCTACGGTGATATTTTGGTGCATTGGTTAGTTTTTGTTTACAAAATTCCAACATTCTAAGAAGGTTCTGTTAGACTGAAAATTGCTGGAATTCTGAATAGTAAGGAAAGTTGTCAAAGGATATAGCAGGATATAGATCAGTTAGAAAGTTGGGCAGAGAAATGGGTGTAAAAGAAGTTTGCCAGGACATTGCCTGGATTGGAGTATATTACCATAAAGACAGGTTGGACAACTTCAGTAGTTTTCACTCGAAAGTCAGAGGCTAACGGGTGACCTGATAAAAATATATAAAATTATGAGAGGCATAGACAGGGCAGATAGTCAGAGTCTTTTTCCCAGGATAGAAATGTCAAATACTAGGGGCATAGATTTAAAATGAGAGGGAGAAAGTTTAAAGCAGATGTGCAAGGCAAGCTTTCTTTTTAACAGAGATTGGTAAATGTCTGGAATTCACTGCCAGGGGAAGTAGTAGAAGCAGATGCAATGCCAACATTTAGGAGGCATTTAGATAGACACATAAATAGGCAGGGAATAGAGGGAAACAGACCATGTGCTGGGAGATGGGATTAGTTTAGAATGGCATCATGGTTGACACAGACATGATGGGCTGAATGGCCTGCTCTTGTGCTGTACTGTTCTATGCTTAATCTTCAGGAAAATCCATCTGGTTAACTGAAGCCCTTTAAGAAAGACAATCTGCTATTTTATCCAGTCTGGCCTGCATGTGACTTCAGACCAATAACAATGTGGTTGACTATTGCCTTTGGTGCAATTAGGAATGAGCAATAAATGCTGCCCCAACCAGCAATGTCCTTGTCCTGTGAATGAATGTTAAATAAAATGTCTTTGGAACACTTACTCAACAGCTGTTGGAAACAGAATTTCTGAATTTTGTTTGAGGCAGAAGTGGATGGATTCTTTTGATAAGTAAAGTTGCTGGGGTAAATGGAGATGTTGAATTATCCAATCAGTCTTGATCTTATTGAATAGTGGGGAAGGTTTGAGAGGCTGAATGGCCTTCCCTTGCTCCAAATTCATTTGTATGTAAACTTTTCATAAAGGGGAGGTGATAGCTTAGTGGTATAGTCTTTGGACTAGTGATCCAGAGACCCAGGTTTGCTCTGGGGACCTGGTTTTGAATTCTGTCATAACTGTAAATTTCTTCTTTACTTGTTGCTTCTGAGGGGTTTTCTTAACTAACATTTAGCTGCCACAAAAAGAGGAAATGTTTTTTCCTAATATTATTTTTTTTCTCCTGTAAATCAGTGGATAAATTTATGATCACATTGTTGGATGCCAAGCACCAGGACGTCTGTTTTGCTGCTTGTGGAGTGCTTATAAACTTGACAGTTGATAAAAACAAACGACCCATACTGAAGCAGGATGGAGGAATAAAAAAGTAAGTATAAAACTCTACATTTCATGTTAACCAATATCACAGTAAATACTCCTTTTCAGCAGGTATTATCACCTGGCTCGTTGCTGCAATATTTTTACTCAATTGTTGGTTGATTTAGGTGAATTGGAGTGTGAATGCAAGTTAATTACTTAACTGTGTCTTACAGTAAGCTAAATTGAAGCATTGGTGTTGAATCTTCATAAAAAAAAGCTTCGCTGTCAAGAACCAGGGGAGTTCTGCGAAAACTCCTAAGAAACAGCTTAACCATAAAATGATCGGGAAATTCAGTCCCATTTAACTGATAGTTTCATTTTAAGGAATTGGACCTTGAATTTCTGTGGGAGTTCTCCATATCCTGTGGTGGGAGGGTGACGGAGTGCCCAGGGAAGTACAAACATTAAAGACAGCTGTTTCCTAAAAGATTGTGTTGGCCTCTTGCCATGGCTACAGCAAGAAACTGAAATACCCCTGTGGAATCTCATGTCCCCGATCATTTTGTAAAGAAAATATGTTTTGTTTTTATGAAGATGCTAGGCCATCTGATCTGATCCCACTAGAATTTTAAGGGTTAGGGGATTACCCTTAACTTTCCTTTCATTGACAGGAAAATAAAGAGTGCTCATCCAATAGAGAGGCATGAACGTTAAGTAAAGGTTGCACTTATAAAAAAAGTGAGGAATGACAAATTGGGTTGATAAAAACATTTTGCCTCTCCACACCCTCTAGATTTTTAGATTTTTACACCATTTTCTGCACCCCACTTCATAAGCATTTAATTCATTGAAAAAAAAACTTTGGGAGCCCAGCTTGTGTATGTGGGCCCAAGCATACTCTTGGCAGGGCATGATGTACTAGAAACACAAGATTCCTCAGATGTGGCAGTCCATAGGCTTACTTCTCTTCTGATCAGTAACATTTTAAGAATGTGAAAGATGTTGTACCCCTAATGAGGTATTGTGGAAATTGCAACATTAACCTGGGTTAGGAAAATAATTTCAAACCCTTAGTATACTCCTGACAGGGCTATGATTGGGATGTACTGAAAGGGCCACAGACTTTGAACCAAAATTTGTTTGCAAATGTTATGACTAAAATAACTATAGATTCAAAAGATATTTTTGATTGAATGTGTTGTATTCTGTTGACATTCTAGGTTAATTGACTGTTTGAGAGACTTTGGGCCTACAGACTGGCAATTGGCCAGCCTGGTCTGCAAAACCCTTTGGAACTATAGTGAAAAAATAACCAGTGCAGTGTTGTGCTTTGGAGAAAATGAAACTAGTGAACTTCTGGAACTTCTTCCTGCATACTTAAGTAAGAACATAAAAACACTGCCTATGGTGGCTTCTGTAATATCTTATAAATATCCAGTCAAATTGATGTTTAACAAGCCTGACTGCTGTATCCACCGATTTTGGAATTGTTTAGAATACCTGAGTTCTGTATTCCACTACTTTCTTTTGAAAAACAATGAACAGTGAATGAACAATGAGTAGAATTAACTTATTCCTACAGATCGCACTCTGCACTCTATGTTCCAGCAGCCTGTTCATTGTCAGCTGATCAATGAAGTAACTCATCCTGGGGAATTTCTGGCATATACTCATCTTCTGATATAACCTGTTACAAAGACACACTGCAACTCTTTACTTAAAGTAAAGTAAGATGTTCCTAAAGAGTCTTACAGAAGTATTACTAAACAAATGTTACCATATGGGGTGTGATGAAGTCCATTTTCAACATTAAGAATGTAACATTTAGAGAACAAGGAGTTTTAGAGGTGCTAGGTGGCAACATTCCATTCTGCCCTGCAATAGGGGCATGAATTATTGCAAGGTTTTTGATAGGTTACTCAAGACAGTTTGGGTGTCACTGAAAAAATAATTCTATGGCTGTTATTAGTTGGAGAGAGAGACAAGGAAAGACTCCCCGTTAGGAGTGAAAATTCTTATCTATCTCACAGAGAAGGCATCAAGAGTGATTGAATGGCTCTGTGCTATCAGACAAACTCAAGAAGATGCTCTAGAAATAAATAAACAGCTAAAATTTTGAGACAGAACTACAAAAAAGAAATCCTGAGGATCTAAGTGGAAAAGTCACTGACACTGAGTTGGATGGAATCATGAGGGTTTCATAAAAATATCTGATTACTAATATTTCCATGCAACTAAAAAAGTAGGTGTTGAAAAGCCACAAGCAGGATTTGCTTGATGCAACTTAGCAAGATTCCAACTTGAAGGGGAAACAGAGGCAAATTTTGCCATGGCCAAACTGGCTGTCGGCAAAAAGCTAAAGTTGTGCTGGTGCAAAAGAACTGAAGTGCAGTTTTATGTTCAGTGGGAGCGTGAAAGAAAATGCACAGTTGTTGAAGCAATCCATAATAGACCGGGCATTAGGAGGGCGTTTCAAGGCCAGGTCCACAGAAGTTGAACATTAGAACACTACTGCGCAGTAGAGCCCTTCAGCCCTCGTTGAGTTATAATCCTTTGTGAAGTTTAATGAAGTTTGATGACTTATTGTGTCATTAATGTTTAATGGGAGTTATTGAGAAGTCTGTGACATCAACCTGGATTGCATTTGCTAATTGATGTTAACTGTAGCGAGTCCAATCACATTATATTACCCACGTAATGTTAATTCCAGGATTTAGAAATATGTAATATTGTGTATTAGGTTACTGTTTTCAGTTCTACATTAAAGTATTGTTGTTGTTGAAAACCATGGATGAGTCTAAAGAAAATGGTAATAAACATAAATTAATCACCAACAGATCGAGCATACAATTTAAGAGGACTTTTTATATAGTGTTGAGAAAATGGTATGATTGAACCATATGGCTTCAAGTGGTTAGGCTGATGCTTCCTTCATACATGGGAGATTCATGGACAGGGTGGGAAGGTATAATTAGAGCGGGTGATCTGTTTCGTGAATAAACATGGCATTCAGCAGTTGGACTGAATGGTCGATTTATGTGCTGTAGATTCTGTCTATTTAATGGACAGAACTGGCAGCTTAATGGTCCAGGATATAGATGCTATTGAAAGGACAGAAAGTGGGGGCGAGAGAGGAAGGGGAGTGGCGTTTTGATTAGGGATGATATTACTGCAGTACTTAGGGAGAATATTCCTGGAAATAATTCCAAGGAAGTTATTTGGGTGGAACTGAGAAATAGGAAAGGGATGATCACCTTATTGGGATTGTACTATAGACCCTCAATTGTCAGGAGGAAATTCAGAAGCAAAATTTTAAGGAGATCTCACTTATCTGTAAGAATAATAAGGTGGTAATGTTAGCGGATTTTAACTTGTCAAACATAGATTGGGACTGCCGGAGTGTTAAGGGCTTGGATGGAGAGGAATTTGTTAAGTGTGCAGAAGAAAATGTTCTGATTCAGTATGTGGATATACCTACCAGAGAAGGGGCAAAACCTGACCTTACTGTTGGGAAGTAAGGCAGGGCAGGTGACTGAGGTGTCAGTGGGGGAGCACTTTGGGACCAGTGATCATTATTTTATTCGTTTTAAAATAATGATGGAAAAGGATAGACCAGATCTAAAAGTTAAAGTTCTAAATTACGAGAGGTTTTTGAAGAAGTAACAAAGAGGACTGACAAAGGCAGAGCAGTGTACGTGATCTATATGGACTTCAGTAAGGCGTTCAACTAGGCTCCACATGGTAGACTGGTTAGCAAAGTTAGATCACATGGAATACAAGGAGAACAGCCACATGGACACAGAACTGACTAGGAGGTAGAAGATTGAGGGTGGTGGTGAAGGGTTGTTTTTCAGACTGAAGGCTGTAACCAGCAGTGTACCACAAGGATCAGTGCTGGGTCCACTGCTTTTTGTCATTTATATAAATGATTTGGATGTGAAAATAGGAGGTATGGTTAGTAAGTTTGCAGATAACAACATCAAAATTGGTGGTGTAGTGGACAATGAAGAAGTGAGTACAACAGGGACCGTGATCAGATGGACTGGTCGGCCGAGGACTAGCAGATGGAGATTAATTTAGATAACTGTGAGGTGCTGCATTTTGGAAAGGCAAATCAGGACAGGACTTATATACTTATTGGTAAGGTCCTGGGTAGTGTTGCTTAACAAAGAGACCTTGGAGTGCAGATTCATAATTGCTTAAAAGTAGAGTTGCAGGTCAGTAGGGTAGTGAACAAGGCAGTGCTTGGTATGCTTGCTTTTATTGGTCAGCACCTTGAATATAGGAGTTGGGAAGTCATGTTATGGCTGTACAGGAGAGACTGAATAGGCTGGAGCTATTTTTCCTAGAGCATCGGAGGCTGAGGGGTGACCTTATGGAGGTTTATAAAATCATGAGAGACATGGATTGGGTGAATAGACAAGGTCTTCTCCCCAGGGTATAGGAGTGAAAAAGAGAGGGCATAGGTTTAAGGTGAGAAGAGAAAGATTTAAAAGGGACCTAAGGGGAAACTTTATCAAGCAGACAGTGGTGCATATACGGAATGAGCTGCCAGAAGAAGTGGAGGAGGCTGGTACAATTACGACATTCAAAAGACATCTGGATGTGTATATGAATAGGAGGGCATTAGAGGGATATGGGCTAAATGTTGGCAAATGGGACTACATTAATTTAGGATATTTGATTAGCATGGACGAGTTGGACCAAAGGGTCTTTTTTCCATGCTGTACAGCTCTATGAATCTACTTGCAAGAGACCAATAAATTTACATAAGTAAATATTATTACAAAAGTAAATATTATTGGCTGGTAAGTATTATTTTTATTCTGTTTAGTTTTGCTGTTTTCTTGACTGTTTTAATAAGTGCTGATTTATACAACTTTTCATAACTGAAGCAGAGTTACTGATCTTCCTGCTGACCGTGTAACTTTGAGACTTCAAGCCAGCATACTTGTATTTTTGGAGTAGGTATCCATATTGACTTTGAAAGGATTTCTGTCAGTATGACAACAAACGGCTAGGATTACACATATTTTATGATGTGTAACCTCAATAAGGCAAACTGAAAAAAAATCTGAAGTACATAACTAATAGGTTAAAACATGCAAATTTAATTATAATTATATTCTCATTATACATATTGCAGCTCACATAAAACTTCAAGGGTATTTACCCCAGTTTATGCACAGTAAATAAAAAAGATTCCCAATGTAAAATAGCTACCTTATACATTTGCATTAAACTCTTAACCACTATCATTTTAAAAACTTTTTCTCCGCTTTGTACCCTGTAACTTACATTTTTGGAAGTTTAAGATTTTGTGAATAATTCACCATATCTCCCTGATTATCATTGTTGTTGATGTGGAACTGCAAAGCAAAACATCCTACATCACCCTCACCTTATGCTGGAGTGCCTGAGGACCCCATGTGTGAATATCAGGCAAAGCTGTGATTCAACACTGAGATTAACAAGGTATAGAGCTGGATGAACTCAGCAGGCCAAGCAGCATCAGAGGAGGGAAAATTTTGGGAAAATGTCAGCCTTTCTGCTCCTCTGATGCTGCTTGGCCCGCTGTGATCATCTAGCTCTACACCTTGTTAATCTCAGATTTGCCAGCATCTGCAGTTCCTATTATCTCTGAAACCATTTAACACTGGGTCTTTGTACTTCAGTGACTTGTACAGTAGTAAGTTGCTGCATCACTACTGATAAATAACTAGCTGGTGGTTTAAATTTAATCCATTAATGAGACAAAATATCAATTTTGATTTTTACTTGAAAATTGGCATTTTCTCTTTTATTTCTTAGATGAAGAAATTGCATTGGATGTTGCCACCAGTGGTTCAGATGAAGGACTGATAGAACATCATAAAACGTGCTGGGAATCTGAGTTTGTACCTGTGGCTCAACAGTTACTACGTAGGATACAGTGTCACCACAGGCACGTAGAAGCTTTACCATCTTCGTCACTACAGAATTGCTCCTCTTCAAAAGGTTTATTCTAATATTCTATTGCCAAGGAAAACAAAACGCAACTTGTTTTTAGATTTGCTTGATCTAAAATACTGAATATTGAATTTTTAAACCGTAATATATAACCACTGAGTGTCACATTGCAATAGAAATGCTTGTTTTAGATTTGGCTTTATAATTAATTTACTTTATGGAAATCAAAATCGTGAATCTCTTGAAAGTATATGATATACATTTAAAAATTTATACAACTTCATGGATATTTGGCACCTTTCACATTAAGAAACTGGTTTGTAGAGTCTGATGTTTGGCATTTGTATATGTTTTTCTGTATATTAATGTACAGTGTAAGATATAGCAATGATCTGATCTCTTAATAATTTTAGAAAGCTGTAAATATATTTTTGTACATTACAAATAGTCTTAATTTTGAGTTTATTCAAAGACTCTGTGACTCTTTGATTTAATGTGGGTGTCAGATTGCCTCTCACCTGTAAAGCATATGAACAGGAAATGTATTGTTCTGTATTTATGCCCCCATGACAAGAGATTCCGTGTGCAGTGTATAAAACTGACATTGCAAGCCATCAGTAAAGAAATATAGTATCACAGACCATGACAGTACAGGAGATCATTCATCCCATCACAGCTCAGTAGCTCCCTGAAAAGCTACCTTTTCTATAATTAAATTCTTTTTCATATAGTTATGTATATTCCTTTTCCAAATTGTCTGGCATCAGGGCATATCTAGTACTTTCCTAACAATCCTATGCATAATTTAAATTTCCTTTTTAAACTGATTTTATGATGTCTTGGATTAGAAAATGGCCAACTTTTGCAAATTAATCATTTGCTTATCAAAATTCTTAACCCATGATTGTGCCCAGAATTAGGAAAAGGCAGACTGATTATGTACAATAACCCAGGATTAAATGCAGATAATCCTGAAGAGAACAAGCTAGGTAACAAGCTTTGCTCAAGGCAACAAAAGCTGCTAACAGAGAAAGTGAGAAAACAGGTCATGGATGGAAGTGCAAGCAATATTTTACTTATATTAGGAGACCAAGTTCTCAGGGGGAAAAAAATGAATGTCCACTGCCAGGACAATGCAAATTAGCCAATTAAAACCACACCATCAGTCTTCATTCCACTATATGATATTCAGTTGTCCTTAATGCATTATTGACACATTACAAATACAGAAGTAGCTGCCAGCATTATTATCCTGACAGGATAAGATAGGGTTGCTGGACCTGTGGGCAATCCCTCAACAATACTCAAGCAGATGGGAGCTGAGCTAAGTGAGCCGTTGGCATACAGCCAGTTTGCCATTTTGACTGTGTTTTCATATGTTTTTCTGACCGAGGACTATCTCACTACAGTTAGGGCATTGTCCTCATGAACAGAAAATGCTAATACACTGATACCAATCAAAAGGCAAGTTAGACTTGACTTCAATTACAAATAAGTTTCTGAGATCACTAGATATTCTATAAGATGACCTGGAAAGTGGAGTTATTAGTGACCCAACATTGTTCCTAAAATGCAATATCCCAGTAACCTGATGAAAAGTTTTTGAGAAAGTTACTAGGTTGCTGGATGAAGGTTGTCCAGTTGACATTACTGTGTGTTTGTAAGTTTTCTGCTCGGTAACTCCATATATAGTATTAAGTGATTGCAGGGCAGATCTAGACATGGCGAAAAAACTGCTTTCATTCTCGGAAAATTGTTATTACAAGAAAGAATTTTCTATGGAGATTAGTTACATGTGAACTCCTGAAATGATTGATGTTTAGGCTATAATTTTTTACTAACTATACTAATGATCTGGAATTAGATGCTATTTGTTTATTCTTTGATGTGATGTGGGAATTACATTTATGCTAATTCCAAATTGCATTTGAAAGTGGCTTGCCAGACCATTTCAGAGGGTAATTGGGAGCCAATCACATTGTTGAGGTGTGGAATCATACATTGTTACACTGGGATTGCTTTTCTTAACAACATTGTAAACTAGATGAGTTTATAGTTTTGTCATGCTCAGATTGTTTTACAAAGTAATCTCAGGGGCCTCAAGGTCTATGATTGTTTATTGAGCTATCGCTAGGGGAGTCTACACAACAACAAAGTTGCTGGAAAAGCTCTGCAGGTCTGGCAGCATCTGTGAAGGAAAAAACAGAGTTAACGTTTCAGGTCTGGTGACCCTTCCTCAGAACAGAGGACTGTACCCCAGAAAGGATTCTGATGTAGTACTTTAACACAACAAGGATTCAACAGATATTTATACATTATAAATCACATAAATACAACATTATTCTAATTCCAAAATGGTCTGTTTTAAATAAACATCTTGATTTTTGCATATTCCGAAGTGGCAAGGCTCCTTTTACTTCTGGCCTCACCACTCTCTATCTTCTCTCTGAAGCCTGTGCTTCATCTCCATCCTTGACTGAACTTCATTTCTTTGTCTTACTTGGTGTGGTACGGGGTCATCCTCACATTCTATTTCCAAATAAGGCCTTAGGGTTAATGGTGGTCCAGTCATGTTGTAATTTCACAGAAACTCTGTCTGCTGCATCAGCACCTGATCATGTGTATGCAATCATTTAACCTACTTCCTTGAATAAGAATAAATAAAAATGAACTTCATACAGATATTCAGGTTAATTCATGTTATTCCCAAATTGCCCCGAACAGTTTAATTTTCACCATTACAAAAACTGGCATTCTAGATCTGGACCTGTGTAATGAGACAGAAATAATTAATTAACTCACAGTTAGGCATCCTCTCGGAAGGAGCAATCTTGATATGGTTGAATTTAAAACACAGATGGAAAGTGAGAAGATAAAATCCAATACCAGTGTCTTGTGCTTAAACAAAGGAGTTGACTAAAGTAGACTGGGAGCAAAGACTATATGGCGGGACAATTGAGGAACAGAGGGGGACTTTCAAAGCGACTTTTCACAGTTACCAGCAAAAGTGAACAACAAGTGAAAAGGTAGGAAAGTGGATAATTAGCCATGGATAACTAAGAAATAAAGGAGGGTATCAAATTGAAAGCTAATGCACATAAAGTTGCAACATTAGTAGGAAACTAGTGGATTAGGAAATCTTTAAATGTCAACAGAAAGCCACAAAGAAAGCTAGAAAGAAAGGCAAGATAGATTGTGAGCGTAAATTAGATCAGAATATAAAAACAGACAGCAAAATTTTCTACAAATGTATAAAATGAAAAAGAATGGCTAAGGTAAATGTTGATCTTTTGGAGGATAAGAGGAATTTAATAATGGGAAATAAGGAAATGATTGGGGAGTTGAACAAGTATTTTGTGACGGTTTTCACAGTGGAAGATGCAAATAACATGCCAAGAATGAATGACAAGGAGGCTATGGTAGGTAAAGAGCTAGAAACGATCATCATCACTAAAGAGTTAGTACTGGGCACATTAATGAGCAAAAAAGTAGACAAATCTCCTGGCCTTAAAGGAATGCATCCCAAGGTATTAAAAAGGATGGCAGGAGAAATAGCAAAATGTGCTCATAGTTATTTACCAAAATTCACTGGACATTGGAGATGGTTCTCCTGATTGGAAAACAGCAAATGTATCACCACTGTTTACAAAAGGAGGCAGATGAAACGTGGGTACCTGTATGCCTGTTAGCTTAACTTCTGCAGTGGGGAAAATACTTGAATCTATCATTGAGAAAGAAATAGCGAGATATCTGGATGGAAGTTGTCACATCTGGCATATACAGCATGGATTCATTAAAGACAGGTCATGTTTAACTAATTTAATGGAATTCTTTGAGGACATTACAAGCATGGTGGACAACAGGAAACCAGTGGATGTGGTGTATCTGGATGCGCAGAAAGCATTCGAAAAGGTGCCATACCAAACACTGCTGCATAAGATAAATGTGCACGGCATTACGGGTAATGTATTAGCATGGACAAAGAATTGGTTAACTAACAGAAAGCAAAGAGTGGGGATAAATGTGTGTTTTCTGGTTGGAGATCAGTGGCTAGTGGTGTGCCTTAGGAGCAGTTTTGGAACCACAACTGTTTATAAATTACATAGATGATTTGGAGTTGGGGACCAAGTGCAGTGCGGCAAAGTTTGCAGATGACACTAAAATGAGTGGTAAAACAACATGTGCAGAGGACACTGAAAGTCTACAGATAGGTTAACTGAGTGGGCAAGGATCTGGTAGATGGAGTACAATGTTGGTAAATGTGAGGTCATCCATTTTGGTAGGAATAACAGCAAAATGGACTATTATTTACATGGTGAAAAATTGCAGCATGCTGCTGTGCAGAGGGACCTGGGTGTTCTTGTGTATGAATCACAAAAGGTTGGTTTGCAGGTGCAGCAGGTAATTAAGAAGGCAAATGGAATATTGTCCCTCATTGTTAGAGGGATGGAGTTTAAAAACACAAGGAGGTTATGCTGCAGCTGAATAGGATATTGGTGGGGCCACACCTGGAGCACTGTGTACAATTTTGGTCTCCTTCCTTGAGAAAGGATGTACTAGAACTGGAGGGACTCCAGAGGAGGTTCACTAGGTTGGCTAGGCAGACTGAAACTATACTCATTAGAGTTTAGAAGAATGAGGGGGATCTTCTGGAAACATAAAATTATGAAGGGAATAGACAAGATAGAAGCAGGGAGGTTGTTTCCATTGGCAGGTAAAACTGGAACTAGAGGAGCAGATTTAGGATTGCGCTGAAGAGAAACTTCTTCTTCCAAAGGGTTGCAAATCTGTGGAATTCCCTGCTCAATGAAGCAGCTGAGGCTGCCTCATTGAATATTTTTTTAAGGCAATATAGTTATATTTTTGTACAGAAGAAGAATTAAGGGTTGTGGTGAGCGGGTGTGTAGGTGGAATGGAGTCCATGAGAAAGATCAGCCATGATCTTATTAATTGGCTGAGCCAACTCGAGGGGCCAGATGGCCTACTCCTGCTCCTATTTCTTCTGTTCTTTTTCAATTCCAGACTTTATTAATTGAAATTAAATTCTATCAATTGCCAGAGCATTACCCTGAGTGCCTGGATTTATTGACCCAATGACATTAGCACTATGCCACTAGCTCTTTAATCTGAACCATCTCTTCACCATCTCTTCTTGTAAGACAGTCTGTATATTTATAGGTGACAATATTTGTGCTGGTAGCAAAACACTGAACAGAAAAAAACATGACAAATTAGACCTCAAGGTGATGGATCAGTGCCTGGCAGATGACATTATGTGTTATTAAATATAGCATATGTACATGGTCACAGTCCATACTGGGAATGCATGCTCAATGCAGGCCTCTACCAAAGTTTATTAAATACCTAGACAGCTGGGTTGCTATAAACAATAGTTTCTGGAAGCAAAGGGTTAACTCCAAAGTTGGAAATATGTTGTTTGATCCAAAATGAAACAAAATAGATTATCTAACTTGAACTAGAATAGGGTTCACTTTTAAATTCATTTGGTGAAAGATATAGAAGCCCTGAGAAAGAATCAGGGTTAAAACTGGGCTGCATAAGACTGACAGTTGGGTGTTTAATGCAAAGCAAAAGCATAGATTTTAGGGAGATCTGATTAAGGTATTGAAAACAACAAAGAAATTAATTATATATTTTATATAATACACATATAAAGTATAAATTTTGTACTTGAATGATAATCAGACTTTATGCTGTAATGGTTTTCTCCGTTATCTGACCAAGATCGTCTGTTATGCAATTCTCCTAGTGATTTCTCTGCGTATGCTTTCCCCCATTCCAGTCTTTTCAGGTCATAGCTATATGCCTAATTAATTTTCAAATTTATGAAGGGCCCAGCAGCTAATGTGTTAACTTACCTTCTCTTAAAAAAAGTTACTTTATTTCCAGTTTTTGTTTCAAGTTTTCAACCAGTTCAGTACTTTATTTCTTTAACCAAAAATAAAATGGCAATTAAGGAAGGGTATTTGTAAAAGTAGGTGTGTAAAATTGGAGAAATGTCTAGAGATTGCTTGCTGCAACATCACCAGATTTCTATCCATTTTGTGTCCAATTTAATTCCCTGGTCAGTTATCATACTGCTACTAGAAACACCCACTATTTTTCACCTATATTTTGGATTGAATGATCCATAGTTGAGAAATGTTACTGAACGAAAAGGCAAATGATGGTAGTGAATCTGCAAACATGACCAGTGTATGCCACCATACTGTGCTAGAGCAAGGGCCCAGGTCCTTCAGAATTTGTAAAAATAGCTCATCAGCTACAAATGATTGATGATGTAACTGATACACATTAGCTGTGCAAAACAAAACCTTCCAGAATCACAATATTGTCTTGTGACATGAACAAGTAATCTGTTTGTTCCTGCACCTTCAATGTGACAGTACTAACTAATTTTAGTTTTTTTCTGTAAATGGCTGGGAGGAAGTGCAGCTGCTGTTCTTCAGGAAACAGCTGCAAATTAGAGTCCACTGTTATGTGAAATATTCTGCTTGACTGACTCGTTTATAGTACCAAAGGTTTTAGGCCTATTTTAGGATATACATTAGATACATTTTCTATCTCTTGCACTTGTCCACCCACAATTTGAAACTCATTGCTGTTAGGCAGAAAATTCAGTCAAAGAGTTTTGGATTTTGGTGCAAAAGCATTATTCGAAGTCATTTTAGAAAGCCGTCAATTCAATAAAACAAATTCTTTGAAGAAAATCCATAAAATGTTTATTTGGAAAATGAATATGGGGATATTAGATCCTTTTGGATGATATCCGACCAAGATGGGATGTTATGCCCTTCTACTATTGACTTTTCTGCAATTCTGTATGCTTTCCTCTCATTTTGCTTTGCCTAATTCATTTTCAAATTTAAAAAGGGCCCAGTGTCTAATATGCTAACTTAACTTCTCTGAAAAATGCTTTCGTTCCAGAAGCTTTTGCTTCAGGTTTACAACCAGTTCTAATTCTATTTCATTAACCAGAAGTAAAATGGCAATTAGGAAAGGTGCAGACCTAACCAATGATGCCAACATCCTGCAAATGGATAAAAAACATTAATAGGGTAAAATAATTAGTTAGTCATGCCCAGACAAGTCCCATTTTATTGCAAGAAATTCAGCAAAGTCTTTGACAAGGTCCTACACAGTAGACTGATTAGTAAGTGGCATGGTGGCTCAGAGGTTAGAACTGCTGCCTCACAGCACCAGGGACCTGGGCTCCATTCCAGCGTCAGGCAACTACATGTGTGGAGTTTACACATTCTCCCCGTGTCTGTGTGGGTTTTCTCCCACGGTCCAAGGACGTGCAAGTTGGCTATGCTGAATAGCCTGCAGTGTTCAGAGATGTTTAGTTTAGGTGGGTTAGACTAGGGGAATGGGTCTGGGTGGGATGCTCATCAGAGGGACAGTGTGGACTTGGGATGAATGGCCTATTTTCACACTGTAGGGTTCACTGAAAAGTAAGATTAGATTACATGGGACGCAAGGAGAGATAGTCACCTGGATACAACTTTAGCTTGATGGTAGAAGACAGGGTAGTGATAAAGGACTGGAGATCTGTGATCAGCTGTGTGCCACAAAGATCAGTTCTGGATCCCCTGTTCTTCATTTATATCAACAATTTGGATGAAAATAAAGGAGGTATGGTTAGTAAATTTGCAGATGACACCAAAATTACTAGTGTCATGGACAGCAGAGGATACCTCAATTCAACAGGATCTTAGTCAGATGGGCTGTGGGTTGAGGAGTGGCAGATAGAGTTTAATTTAGCTCAATATGAGGTGTTACATTTTAGTAAGGCAAACAAGGGCAGGGCTTATACACTTAATGGTAAGGTCCTGTGGAGTATTGCTGAAAAGAGACCTTGAGTTGCAAGTTCATAGTTCCTTGAAAGTAAAGTTGCAGGTACACAGGCTAGTGAAGAAGGCGTTGGCATGCTTGCCTTCATTGGTGAGAGCATTGAGTACAGAAGTTGGGACAGCATGTTGTGGCTGTACAAGACATTGGTAAGGCAACTTTTAGATACTGTGTACAATTCAAGTCTCCCTGCTATAGGGTGGATGTTTTTAAACTAGAAAAGGTACAAACAAAAATTTACAAGGCTGTTGCCAGGACTGGACAGTTTGAGTTCAAAGAAGGGGCTGAATAACTTGGGATTTTTTTTCCTAGAATGACAAAGGCTGAGGGATGACCTTATAGGGGTTTATAAAATCATGAGGGGCATAGATAGGTGAATAGCCTAGGCCTGTTCCCAAGGGTAGGGAAGTTCAGAGCTGCAGGACATAGGTTTAAGGCGAGAGGGCAAGTGTTTAAAAGGGACCTGAGGGGCAACTTTTTCACAGAGAGGTTGGTGTGAATATGGAATAAGCTGCCAGAGGAAGTGGTAGAGATGGGTACAATTACAACATATAAAAAACATTTGAACTGGTATTGAATTGAAAAGGTTTAGAGAAACACAGGCCAAATGCAGGCAAATGGGACTAGTTCAGTATAGAATACCAAGTCGGCATGGACAAGTTGGACCCAGGGTCTGTTTCCATGCTGCACACTCTATATCCTAACATTTAATCGCGATCACCTTGGACACCTAAAGACACAGCCAGAACCAGAAGTGATGTTGTGGGAATGGCAGGCCTGTGAGTCCAATAAAATGCTGATAATCATGACACTTACAGCTTTTTAGAAGGAGACTATACCATTCATTTATTCATGGGATGCGTCTGGACCAGCACTTATTGCCCATCCCTAGTTGCCCTCAAGAATGTATTGGTGAGCTGTCCTCTTAAACCACTGCAGTGCTTTTGGTGTGGGGACACCCAAAATACCATTGGTGAATTTCAGGATTTTAACACTGAAGGGACAGCAATATATTTTCAGGTCAGCGAGGGAGAAACTTATACATGGCGGTATCCTTATGTGTCTGCTGCCCTTGTCCTTCTAGATGGTAGTGGTCATGGGTTTGGAAGGAGCTGTCAAAGGAGCCTTGTTGAATTGCTGCAGTGCTTCTTGTGGATGGTACACACTGCTGCTACTGAGCATCGGTGATGGAGGGAATGAAGTTTGTGGATGTGGTGTGAATCAAGCGCATTGCTTAGTCCTAGATAGTATTAAGCTTCCAGTGTTATTGTAATGCACTCATCCAGGGAAGTAGGGAATATTCCATCACACTTCTGACTGTGTCTTGTAGATAATGGACAGGCCTTTGGGATTAAGGAGGAGAGTTACTTTTTGCAGGATTCCTAGTCTTTGACCTGTTCGACTAGTCACAGTACTGATGCAGCTAGTTCACTTCAGTTTTTACTTAGTGATGATATCCAGGATTCAGTGATGATAATGCAATTGAATTTCAAGGGGTGATCATGAGATTTTCTCACATTGGAGATGGTAATTATTTGGCACTTGTGTTGCACAAATGTTATTTTGCCACTTTTCATGGATAATGTCCAAGGTTTGCAGCACTTCAAATATTTGAGGATTCATGAATGGTGCTGAACATTATGCAATTTTTGGCAAATATTTCCATTTCTAACCTCATGAGGGAGGGAAGGTCATCGATAAAACAGCTGAAAATGCTTCAGCCAAGGACATTACCCTGAGGAATTCATGCAAAGATGTCCCAGAGCTGAGATGATGCCTTGATGCCATAAGTAATCAAATGTGGCCTTGCTGTCAACAGCAATCATTCTCACCGCACATGTGGAATTCAGCTTCTCTGCCCATTCTGGAACCGAGGCAGTAACGAGGTTAGGAGTTGAGTGGTTTTGGCAGAATCCGAACTGGGTTGCAGTGACCAGGTGATTGCTGAGCAGGTGCTGCTGGGTAGCACTGTTGATGCTACCTTATGTTCCTTGACTGGCGATTGACAGTAGACTGACAGTAGACTGACAGGATGGTCATTTACTAGGTTTAATTTGTCTTGCTTTTTGTGTACAGGGTCGACGTGGGCAATCTGCCACATCTGATAGATGTCTGTGTTGTAGCTGTACTGGAGTAGCTCAGCTAGGGGTGCAACCCGTTTTAGAGCATAGATCTGCAGTACAATTGCCAGAACCTTTGTAGCATTGTCAGCCATTTCTTAGTATCACGTGGAGTGAATCATATTGGCTGAATGGTGGCTGTATGATACTGGAAACCCCGAGGAGAGACAAAAATGAATCATCCCCATGACACTTCTGGCTACAGATTGCTGCAAATGTTTCAGCTTTATCATTTGCACTGATGTTCTGGGCTCCTCTGTCACTGAGAATGTGAATATTTATAGAGCCTCCTCCTCCTCCAGCAAGCTGTAGATGATGAAGATGAGAACAAATCAAACAAACCTGAAGGAGGCATGCAACCCTAAAATGACAGCAGCAATTGAAATCGATTTCACCCAAACTTTCAGTGCTCTCTTCAGCCATCACAACTTGGGAGACAAAAAAAAATGAGCCGGTGCCTTCCTGTATACACAGGGACAGTCAAGGGCAAGTCTGAAGAAACGGGAAAGGTCAGACAAGAGGAGAAGAAGAATGGAGGAAGAGCAGCAGAGAAGGGTTCATCAGGATGTCCTGGAGAAGAGGAAGCTACAATGTCAACTGAGGCACTTCCCAATTCATTTTTTAAAAAAAACTAACATTAAAATTTGAATCTTAGGAATGCTGACCTAGAATCCACTTTGCACAATATTATTGGAATCCTGTTCTCATTTCCTTCATCAGAAGACCACTTGAATGTTCTAATGACATATTTACATCTTGAAACACATACCTCAGTTGGAACAAGTGGGGGAACAAATTCTGTTTTTGAACATAGAAGCAGGAGGAGGTCATTCAGCCCTTGAGCTTGTCCTGCCATTCTGCAATGGATCCGTTAGCTAACACCAATGGGAACGTAGGGTTATGGGGATAGGATCGGGGGAGGGGCGTGGATTTTGGTGGGCTGCTCTGAGGGGCTGGCATAGACTCGATAGGCTGAATGGCCTGCTTCCACACTGTAGGGAAGCTGTGATTATGAGGAACTCCTTCCTGCATTTACTCTATCTAGTTCCATTAGAATTTTAGAGGTTTCTCATCCTTCTAAACTCCAGTAAACGGTTCTAACCGATCGGGTTTCTCTTCAAATGTCCTACTAGCTTGGTAAATTTGTTATGCTCCCTCCAACCTTCCTTCCTTAGACAAGGAGACCAAGACTGCACACAATATTCCAGATATGGTCATGCCAACACCTTATACAACCGCAGCACATTTGTACTTGCTTCCAGCCACTAATATACAAGGGCGCCTAGCCCTCATTGCATCAGCCCTTTCCAAATCTATCACCATTCAGACGGCTTCCTGTTTTTGATACCAAATTGGATAACCTCACATTATATTTCTACTACTCACTGAACTCGTCCAAGTCACACTAAAGCATCTCTGCTTCCTCCTCAGTTCACCCTCCCACCCAGCATGTGTTGTCTGCAAACTTAAGAGCTATTACATTCAGTTATCTCCTCTAAATTGTTAATATATTGTTAGTAGCTGGGGTCCACGCACTAGTCTCTAAAGTATCACACTGGTTATTGGCAACTACTTGAAGCTCATACATACGGTTTCCTGGCTGTCAGCCAATTCTCTATGCATAGATGTTCCCCGTGTCAGCACACTGTTTCCAATCCCATGTATTTTAGTTTTACATGCTAAACTTCTACGGAACGTCTGAAAGTCCAAGTAAAACACGTCTACTGGTTTCCCCAACTCTGCTGGTTATATTCTCAAAAAAAACATTGCAGGTTTGTCAAGCATGTTTTCACCTCACCCCCTACTGCAATCTCAGTTATGTCTTTTAGGACTCTACAAACTCAAATCAGTAGAGGTGCTCCTGATCTTGGACATTGAGGCTAACAATGGCACAGAGTGTACTCTAGGCAGGGACTTCAGTGTTTGTTCCATGCAATGTTCAACCTGGAGGAGCACTGATTCAACAGTTGATTACCAAGGAAACCTACCCACCCCTGGCAGTGTTTGACTTGAAATCACTTCATGGGGTGTGGACTCCTGAGACAACTCTCTTCCAAATGTATATCACTGTACCACCTCTGTCTGGTCTGCCCAGCTAATGGGATAAAACATACCCAGGAATGGTTACATGATTTCCTGGGACATTATGTAAGAAATGATTCTGTGGGTATGACTGTATCAGACTGTTGCTAGACTATTCCAAACTTTCTTCCTGATGTTAGTTAGAACGACTTTGCAGGGTCAAGAGGTTAGCCATTGGCATATTTAGTGTATGGTACTCTGACCAACTTCATTCCTTTGAGACTTTTTAAGCAGTTTTGATACAACTAAACTGCTTATTAGGCCATTTCAGAGGGCAGGCAAAAATCAACCACTTTGCTGCAGACATGGATCCATATTGATAAGACCAGATTAGGAAAGGAAAACTGCTGCTCTTAAGGTCATTAGTGAACCACAAGTTTCTATGATAATCAACAATGGTTTCAGTCATAGTTGAACTTCTAATACAGAATTTTTTTAAAAATTCAAATCCCAGAGATTCAAACCCCAAAAAATTTTCCAAATGATGGGCCCCACATTTCATCTCCATTAGTGAGAAAACAAATTCTAGAGTAAAGATTTGTTCTTTAATTCATTCGTGAGATGAGAGTATTGCTGGCAAGGCTGGCATTTATTGCCCATCCCCATTTGCCCTTGAACTGATTGCTCTCTGAAATGGCCTAGAGAGCCAGTTAAGAGTCGCCACATTTCTGTGGGTCTAGAGTCACACGTTGGCCTGACCAGGTAAGGTTGGCAGTTTTCCTTTCCTTAATGGCATTAGTGAACCAGATATGTCTTTATGACAACTCCAGTGACATTGTCACTAATTGACAAGATTTTAATTCCAGATTTTGATTTACTGAATTCAAATTTTACCATCTGCCAAGGTGGGATTGGAACTCGTGTCACAAGAACAGTAGACTGGGATACTGGATTACTAGTGCAGTGATATTACCAACACATCAAATGCTTCCTCTTTACAGCAGACCATTCTGCTGTGTGAGCAAGAACTAACCCATTACCCATCCTATCCTTAAAAATAAACCAAGTCCAATGTGAATGTGGAATACGCCACAGAAAATGAAGTTCCTGTTTCTAGACAAAGAGCTGGAGTAAAAGTTTATCCAATCTTCTATTCTCCAAAGTACAAATCTATTTAGCCCATTTCCAAATAGCAACATTGCATTAAGTTTGGGCTAGGTTGTAAGTTCCACAAAACATAATACACAGCTGGCAGAAGAAATTTCAGGCTGTAATTGTGTAATGAAAATATAGTGCGACAGTCCAATTTAACAGGTTAAAATTCCAGATTCATCTATAGCATGGTGGTCTTATGGTTCTAGACACCGTCCTCAGCTTAAATTACTCCCCACAGCCCAACACCCCTTTGACTCACTTTACGTTTCATTTGTCTTCTTTATGGGATCGTGAAAATGAAGTCTCAATTTTTCCATCTGAGTAATCTCATCCCGACTTTTATTGTACATTAAAGAGTGGCCTTCAATGGTGATCTTTGTTTGTCATGAGTTTGTGGCTTATAGAACAAAAATTCTTGAAAGGGAGTTTTCAGATCAAATCATTTTACTTTCCACAAACTTTTATCAGAAGCTTGAGAAGGGAGCACCAGCAGAATCTCATGATCTCTCCTATGTGAATTCATGTTTAGCCATGTTCCCATGGTTTATAGAATCCCTACAGTGGGGAAGCAGGCCATTTGAGTCCACACCGACTCAAAAAAAAGCATCCCACCATGACCCATCCCTTACCCTATTTCTGCATTTCCCACCCTAGACACTAGAGGCAATTTAGCATGGCCAATCCACCTAACTTACACATACTTGGACTATGCAAGGAAACCGGACCACCGAAGGAAACCCACACAGGCACTGGGAGAATGTGCAAACTCCGCACAGATAGTCACCAGAGGCAGGAATTGAACACAGGTCCCTAGTTAATCACTGAGCCACCATCTTCATTGCTCATGAGTTACATTTTCATAGTTGCTGGTTACAAGTGTCCTCGGATGAGAAAAGTTCTGCTGTATATAATGACTTCCTAAACATTACAATTCCACTGTGATTTAAACAGAAATTCCAAATGATACTCTACACAATTCAAAATTAGTTTTAATTGAGACAACTTGCTGCATCTGTTAAGTATAAACAGTAATATTCTGGTAATTTACTGAAACAGATTTATTGGCAACAAATTCAATTTCATTCATTTCAAATGTCAATAATGACATTTATTTAAAAAAACAAGTTTAATATTTTGTATTACAACCACTAAGTTGATGAAAAACCTATGAAAACAGAATAGACTTCATGCTGATATTTTGAATCAAGTACTGGTCATCAGTAAACAAAATAATTCCAGCTTTTGTTAGAGAAGCTGTCAATGGTTAAAATATCACATTAAAAAAACAATTAGGTTTTTATGCTGTAATTCTAAAGACTGCTGTCCTGTCACCTAGAGTCATGCTTCTGGACAAAGCTACTAGTAACAGAAAACTTTCACCGTGCTAGGAGGGTAACAGAACCTTCTCTCACAAATAGCAATAGCTATAAACATTAACTGTAATACAAAACATGCACAAAGCATTACACTGTGTAAGTTTTGCAAGGAAGACAGAAACTCAAAATACATTTGTCTCAAGACAATACTTTGGGTAAAACTGAATTATATCTATCACAACTACACCATTTTTTTTGAAACAAATGTAAAAAAAATTCACACTGCATGTTTACAGCAGAATACAAGTTATAGAAATACTTGCATATTCCAAAAATTATACAGCGGTGTGTTAGAATTCTAACAATTATAAATGTCAGTACAGACTCTCAAACTGTAACTCATCACTGGAGCTCACAGTACAGGCTCAGGTAGCTGCAGTATTCAGATTGATAGTCTTAACACAGCCAGCCAGCAATTGCAGCAACTACTGACAGGAATAGCAGCACTAACAACTTTCAACTTACAGTACAAATCTTCCAGAACCCAATTTTTTTTTTTTTTTACATGCTCCAACTCCAGTTACCTACTGCAACCACACATTATAACCTAGTCTAAAAAGACAAAAGCATATAGTTTGTTGCATTGCTGCAAATCATTGAAAGTGTTAGAAATTACTTTGTGTTGTCAAAACACACAGATGATCAAATACTCAGGTTGCACATTGGTTCTTCACAGTCTTCCATTCTGCTCCTTTGGAGAAAGGTCCAGAGTTACAGGCAAGCCACTGTGCACCAACAGGTAACACTTTTCTCATGATGTGTGTTATGGCACATTGGAATTTATGGATAACTTGCCTATTTGGTTCAAATGAACGGCAATTCCTCCAATGAGAATCAATTCTTATGAAAGTGCAGGCTTTTCATGTTAGATATCGTGTAATGGCTGTCAAAGCATAAAGAAGTTCTGCCTGCATTCGAGCTTCCATAAGAAGCAAATTCACATGAATCTGGAGGAAGGAAAAACCATGTTTTAAAAACAAATCCTTTCAAAAGTGACAATTCAAAAAGTTGTGGGAAAAGAACAATTTCACACTAAATGAGGCAATTCAATTCAGAATTTCCTATTATATTCAGAACTCAAGGTGAAAGACATGACTCAATGTAGATCAATACACTGGCATAACCCAATGCCACTATCAGTCAACATTGCTAACACTTTAGAAAATGCCATATTAGTTACATGCCTCAGACATCCCAGAGCCATAAAAGCTGCTCATTTTTATGTATATGAAATTTTAAAGCTTGTCAATAGGCCATTTGATGCAAATCCATCCCCACTAGTTGTCCAGATATGAACTTCAAATAGAGATCGCTGCATAATGAAATGGGGTGAGAATTCCTGGTGAGAGAGTGTTTCATCCCTAAACTGAAGGTATTGCCTCAGTCCCACTGGAAGAATTTTATCAGAGTTAAAGGAGAGTGCTAACTAATTGTAAGACAGACTTTTTCAGAGTTCTAGCAGTTACAGCTATTCTTTGAAAATATTAAATCACTTTGAAAGGGGATGTTACATTTAATCCTGCTGGAAACTTTCCAGAAAGATGTTGTTTAAAATCTCAGAAGATAAATACCACGCTATGATGGCTACGGGGATCTATGAGGGAACTTGAGATGATCCCACTAAAGTCAACATTACAAAACTTACACTGATAAAATTAAAAACTATTTTTACATGTAGACTTTAAGGGAGGACCGTATTAGAAATAAATCAAAGGACTAAAAGCAACAAAACAGTGTTCACTAAAGTATCACGGAAACCAAAGGGTGATCTGACCACGAGACCTTTGAGTTGCATCCTAGTATTTTAAAGGAAATAGCTACAGTGAATACATTAGAGTAATCTTACCAAAAGACAGGAAAGCTGCCATTATAACATCTTTGTTCAAAACAAAAAAGGAGTGAGACAAAATAAAAACAGGTAACCACAGGCCAGTTACCATAATGTGTCACTGGGAAATGTTAAGAGTCTATCATAAGGAAAGAAATAGCACAGCTTTTAGGAATATACAATAATAGAATCAAGCAGAGTCAGCATGGCTTCATGAAAGAAAAATCATGCCTGACAAAATTCTTTGAGCAAGTAACAAAACAATAGATAAAGCGGAACCAGTGAATGCAAGGTATTTGGAATTCCAAAAGGCATTCAACAAGGTACAATGAGTTACAAGTGTGAGCTGATGCACTTTGGTAGGAGTAACCAGAAGGCAAAGTACAGGGCTAATGGTAAGATTCTTAGTAGCGTAGATGAGCAGAGAGAACTCGGTGTCCGTGCACACAGATCCTTGAAAGTTGCCACCCAGGTTGACAGGGCTGTTAAGAAGGCACACAGTGTTTTAGCTTTTATTAATAGAGGGATCGAGTTCTGGAACCAAGAGGTTATGGTGAAGCTGTACAAAACTCTGGTGCGGCCGCACTTGGAGTATTGCGTACAGTTCTGGTCACCGCATTATAAGGAGGATGTGGAAGCTTTGGAAAGGGTGCAGAGGAGATTTACTAGGATGTTGCCCGGTATGGAGGGAAGGTCTTACGAGGAAAGGCTGAGGGACTTGAGGCTGTTTTCATTAGAGAGAAGAAGGTTGAGAGGTGACTTAATTGAAACATATAAAATAATCAGAGGGTTAGATACGGTGGATAGGGAGGGCCTTTTTCCTAGGATGGTGACAGCGAGCATGAGGGGGCATAGCTTTAAATTGAGGGGTGAAAGATATAGGACAGATGTCAGAGGTAGTTTCTTTACTCAGAGAGTAGTAAGGGAATGGAACGCTTTGCCTGCAACGGTAGTAGATTCGCCAACTTTAGGTACATTTAAGTCGTCATTGGATAAGCATATGGACGTACATGGAATAGTGTAGGTTAGATGGGCTTGAGATCGGTATGACAGGTTGGCACAACATCGAGGGCTGAAGGGCCTGTACTGTGCTGTAATGTTCTATGTTCTATGTACTGCTCGTAACAGCCAATGACATTGAGGGTAGTATATTAGCATGGATAGAGGATTACCTATTTAATAGAAGAGTGTGTTAGGGTAAAAGGGGCATTTTCAAGTTGGCAACTGGCGTTGCGCTATAGGGGTCAGTAGTTATATTATCAGAAAATTTACAGAAAACAAAAAATAATAGGTAGACAAAAGGTGAGGATGACAAGTTTACGGAGGGATAAATTGACAGGTTATATGAGTGAACGAACATTTGGCAGATGGAAAATAATATGGGAAAACGTTAAGTTATTCAGTTCACCAGGTACAGTAGAGAAGCCAAGTTTCATTTTATATAGAAAATCTACAGAAAGCTACAACACAGATTTGGGGGCCCTAGTGTATGAATCACAAAAAGCTAGCATCCAAGTGCAGTGGATAATAGGGAAGACAAATGGAATGGCTATTTCAAAGGGAATATGAAATAAAAATAAAACTAAAAAGAGAGAAAAGGCTTGCTAAAACTATACAAGGCACGAGTTAGACCACAACTAAATACAGAGAACAGTTTTGGTCCCCATGTCTCAGGAAAAATATGTTGCAATCAAAGGCAGTTCACAGAATGTCTCCAGGTTGATTCCAGGTAATGAAGGATCTTCCTCTGAGGACAGGTTGTATAAATTTGGTTTGTAGTTTAAATGAAGTGGAATTTAAAGAATCAGCAACAGCCTTATTATAGCATACAAAGATTCTTAGAGGACTTGACAGGCACGATACTGAGTTTGTCCCCCCATGTGGTACAGACCAGAGGGCAGACTCTCAGAGTAAGATGCAACCTGTTTAAGGCAGAGATGAAGAGGAATTTCTGGATTTTTTTTAAACAAAAAGATGTCTGTCAAGGCAGAGACATTAAGAACACTGGAGGTCAAAACTGCCAGGTTTTTAAAAATCAGTAAAGGATTAAAGAGTGGGAAAAAGGCAGAAAAGAGGAATGCAGGATTATCAGATCAGTCACAATCTCACTGAATGGCAGAGCATACAGTGGGTCAAATGGCCCACCTCACTGCTACATCTTATGGTGTATTATTCATTCTCTAAGACGGAAGCAACATATTGGAAAAATGTGTAGCACTGAAGGAATCAGACACCTTGTAAACTATACTAAATTTTGTTTCTTTTTAAGAAATACTCAATTTTCGTGTTAAGCCTTCATACCTTTTCAGAGTGTTTGAATTGTCTCCAGAAGCTGTCATACATTCTTTTTGTAGTCTTTGCGGGACAGCAGACTACAGTTTTTATGTAAGCTTTAAAGTTTCGATCCAACAGCTGATTAATTTCACCATAGTCATAATCATCATATCTGTCACAAATAAATTGATAACATTAGTACATGGAATAGTTTTATAAATTTTGGGAATGTACAGAAATTTTTGTAAACTGACCTTATTCCAAACATACAATGGATATAGTTCCAGACGGCTCGTCTGAGCATTGAGGTATCAACATATTTATGCATTGCCATAGTGTTGTAAGTCAGGTTGTAAACTATCTGAAACTTTTCATCCAATAGCTGTCCAACATCTGGATAAAGGCGGTTAACAAGGGAGTACCCATGATCTTCCCATGTATAATCCTGCAAAAAATTACAATTTAAAAAATCTAGTATTAACAATTCATAAATGAGTACCAATTAGCAAGAAACTTATGACAAAACAAATATCCATGCAGGGTCCAGGACTACTTACTGGTTTAACCAGTAGCAGCAGCAATACTCTATCGACCACTCTGGATTGGTGAATAATGCTGACAGTAAAATAAAAACAACCTATCACAAATCTGTTACTGTAACAAGATGTCATCATGTCCTCCTGAATCAGTTGGAGGTCACTGTGAATGCAAGAAGGCCAGCTCACCTCATTGCATTAGAAATATTCTATGTCACCCAATCCAAGTCCTCTGCAGTAGCATCATTCATAATTTAATCATCTTAGATGAGAGATGACCTTACTGAAACACAAGACCTTGAGAGATGTGAAAGGTGGACGCTGGAAGGATATTTCCCCTTCGAGAGACTAGAACTAGGGGCACGTAGATTAAAAACAAAGACGCTTGTTTAATTTTTTTTCTGAGGATTGAGTGCCTTTGGAACTCTACCTCAAACCATTGAAGGTAGGGTGATTGGCTCTTTTAAAGACAGAGGCAGACAGATTCTTGACTAACAAAGAGAAGACTAAAGGATATCAAACATAGGTTGGAAAGTGGAGTGAGACTACAATAAGATAATCCACAACCCTATTAAATGGCGGCACAGGCTCAAGAGAGAGATGAATTGTCTACTCCTAACTCTTATGTTCATCCGGTTCAATAACTGTCCATCATTAATGCTCTAAGACAGTCCCTCATAACTATGAGCAAGAGAAGTATCACTAGGCAAGTTTAGTTGTTTTCAGTGTAGTTTGATTTCTGTTCCATCCTTTCTTATAGGGAAAGGCTCCATGAGGGACAAAGCAAGCTAGTCTTTGTTCATCATCTCACTCAAGTTATATTACTAAACTGACAAATTATGAACACACTCATGTCCTAAAACTCTGTGGCACAACAAACTAGCATACTATAAATCAAATGGATAATTTTTAAAAATGTAGAATTGCACCTGAGCACGAAATGTGGGCACATTTTGCTCGCCCTGTCTGGGAAATTCTTTGTAACCGTAGGTTGGGTCTTCAAAATGGCGAGAAACATCCCTTGTATCCACTGTTTCTTCGCCTTCTTGGGTAGGAACAAAAACAGAGACTGATGTTATCATTTCATTCTCCCTCAATTAATGCTGCAGACTTTCACCATCCAGCTTTTAAATCACAAGTATTAAAGCTTTATTCTATTAGTAAACATACACAGGAATTTACAGGTGATGTTTAAAGTTTAAAATGAAATAAAAGAATAATTTGCACACATCTCATCCAATATTTTCTAACAATGATAGAAGGGTTATGGGAAAATGCAGGTAAGTGGAGTTAAGGATTCTCTGCTCAGCCAATGATCTCACTTAATGGTCGTCCAGTCGTTGGGCCTACTTCTGCTCCTATATCTTATCGTTTCATATGAAGAAATGTCTCTAAATCTCCAGATGCAAAGGAGGAGGAAGGAAGTTTGGAAAAAATATACTTAAATGGTACTTTATAGGCAAAACCGTGGCTCTATAAACAGCACATACCTTATTTTGCTCCAAATATTTATCACCAGTGTATACACAAACAAACAAACAAATCTTATTAGCATTTTCTACATTCATTTTTGACGATTTATTCTTTCATGGGATTACATTGCTATGAATGTGAAGTTACATGCAGGCATGGCAGCTGATGATAGCTCGTGGTCACCATTACTGAGGCTAGCTTTCAATACCAGATTTATTATGTGAATTTAAAATCCAGCAGCTGCTCTGGTGAAATATGAAGCCAGATTCCAGAACATTATTCTGCGTGCTTGAATGATTAGTTCAGTAACATTACCACATTGAGTAAACATCTTCAGTACCATGTTTAGCAGTACCCCAGAATTAACTGCAAACACCATATTTAAATGAGGTGATGAAAAATTAACATTTGTATTATTTCAATACAACTATCTTATTCTCACCTGATGGTGCTACGTAGAGACTTTCTGCCTTTTCCCTCTCAAATCGTGTTGCCATTTCCTCTTGGCTTGCCTCTTCTTCATCTCTACATTCTTGCAGCTGTTTCATTTTTTTCATCAGAGCTTCTACCTCACAAACAGTCTCTGTGCCCTGTTAAAGGCAAATATTTCTAAAGATGATTGAATGCATGGTTCACATAAGTGGTGGTTCTATGCAATAGCATTTCATTATGCAGCACAGATCACTAGATTTGGTCTTGATAATTTTTTTTAACTTTCATTACAACTGCCTTTATGCAAAATTGACTATAGTATTGTTAATGTTTCCAAAATTTACATGAAAAAGCAATTTGTTTTAATTTAGGTTTTATTGCACAAATCCATCATTTAAGATGAGTTTTCAACTGGTCATTTGCATATAATAACAAAAAGGACTTACCATTTTTGAACTTACTTTGCCTCCTTCTAGGCCATTCAGTTGGTCTTCCACAACATCATTGCCATTCGTAAAATCACATACACAGCAACGACTAACAGAAGGGAGTTGGAAGGTGTGGCCTCCATCACAATGTATCTCAGGGTTGATACCACAGCCATATATGAAAGATGCAAGAGAATGATAGTGTGTGAGCAGCACAACTACATGTACCAGCTCAGCCAATGACCAGCCATGTTCCTCAGCTTTTAGGAGTTTCTGTAATAAAACAAGGAATTATGCTAATAATAGCTTCACATCATTCTTGCACGTCCTTCAAACTTTTTCAGGTTTCCTCGATTCCTCTAAATTGACTTGCATCTCTTCACTAGTAAGTCAAAGTTATGATATTTCAGTTTCATTTTCCAGAAAATATATTTAAGTTTCTCACAGCCAACAGATGCTAAAACACAGTTAAATCTTTCCATTTGGTAGTTTTGAAATATTTGATACAAAAGACATTAGTTTCTCATTTCTTGTAATCAAATCTACATAAGGTAGAAGGCACAATTTTTTTTACTCTTCAGCGCATTCTATGATCAGTTAATGTTTCTAGCGAAGGTGACAGCGTGGATATAGGTCAAGAAAGATAATTAGCTTAAGAAAGAGAGGCGACCCTGAAACCCTCTTCATGCTTCTGATTCTTCCTGGCTCTCAAAAAGACAATCATCCTGCACTCTCCATAATTCTGTTATTCATATGCTAACTTAAAACGAAGTCTTGTTCACTACACTGCTAAACCACTGCATTAGGCCATGATTCGAAGAACGCTCAAATTAAAATACTGATCCTCACGTACAAATTTCTCCATAGTCTCACCTCTCCCTATCTCTGTACTAGCGTTCCCCTCAGTACTACAGCCCCTTAAACAACTCTTTCTTCCTCTAACTGGATTCATTCATCACTCATTCGTTTTGGCATAACATGGTCGACATGCCTTCAACCATAAAAGGCTTAAAGCTCTGGAATTCGAGCTGTGAATTTCTCTCGTTCTTCCTTTTAATCCCATTCTGAAACGAAGCCCTGCCTTCAACACTGATGTTTTAAGCAAATACTTGCCCTTCTGTTGCATTATTAATATAAATTCTCTGTGATTTTATTCATAAAGGTTTTGACCATATTTGGTGGAAAGTCCTACACCATCCATACTTCAAATCTAGGTGTTCAAATCTGGGTGCTGTACCAAGAAGTTGAGGGGTTAGAAGAACATATGGGATCTAACTGAAATGAAACAGTTAGGAAAGAGAATCACAAACGAGAAGGGTATCTCAAACAAGGATTTTTAGCGGACTAAGATATTGGAGAAAGTAAACTGAAGCAGGGAGGCAGAGGCAGTATTGCTTTATTCAATGGATACAGGTGGACACAATGCAAGGAGATGTGGACACCAAGGCAGATAAAGAAATTATCAATGTGATAGATATCAGCCTTTGCAAAGGGTATGCGTTCTGACTGGAACAAGTAATATTAATGACACAGTTGAGGGCCAGAAAGCTGCAAATGGGTCTTTGGGTTAGGGCTGAGGTGCAAGATAGATTCAAGCATAAACTGAATTCAGACTCTTACTCACCTCAATATGATCTTTGGTAATAAGCCATGGTCTGTGAGCAAGAATTTTATTTACTTCACTTAAAGTTTGAAGCTTCTGAGGGGCAGAATCTAATCCTGCTAGCCATTTCGGATCCCCACCAACTTGGAGAAAGTCATTAACATGGATATTTACAAGATATGAACACTGGTGTCGAGCTGCAGCCTGTTAATAAAGCCAAAAGGTCCAACATTTAAGATGCATGAAATTTTATCAAAAAGCATAAATCAGAAATTACTCTCCAAACAAGACTAACTAGCACAAGATTAGTTTTGACAAAAGTGAAAAGCCTGAAAATAGATTCTAATAGAAGAACAAAGTTTGTGTCTAAGAAGCTACGATGAGGTGGCCATTACAGAAACTTGGGTAAATCAGGGACAGGAATGGTTGTTGCAAGTTCCAGGATTTAGATGCTTTAAAAGAAATACGGAGGGTGGAAGGAGGAGTGAGGTAGTGGCATTGCTAGTCAGGGCTAGTACAGCAGCTACTGAAAGGCAGTTCAAGAATAATACGTCGACAAAGTCAGTTTGGGTTGAGGTCCGGAACAAGAAAAGGAGCAGTCACTTTGTTGGAGTTGTTTTTTAAACAGACCCCTTAATAGTTGCAGACAAGTCGAGGAGCAGATTGGGGGACAGATACTGGAAAAGGTGCAGAAGTCACAGGGTTGTGGTCATGGGTGACTTCAACTTTCCAGATATTTATTGGAAACATTTTGGTTGTAATAGTTTCGATGGAGTGGATTTTGTCCAGCATGTTCAGGAAGGATTCCTGACACAGTATGTAGATAGACAAACATGAGGAGAGGCCAATTTGGATTTGGTTCTTGGTAATGAACCTGGCCAAACATTAGACCTGTTGGTAGGAGAGCATTTTGGCAGTAGCAATCATAACTCGGTTACTTTTACAATAGTCATGGAAACAGATAAGTGCATACAGCAGGGTAAGGTTTATAATGGGGGGGGGGGGAGGTAATTACAATTCTGTTAGCAAGAACTGGGTAACATAAAATGGGAACAGATGCTGTCAGGGAAGAGCACTATTGAAATGTGGAGATTGTTTACAGAATACATACTGCATGCGCTCGATATGTTTGTCCCTAGCAGGCAGGGAAGATGCGGTCAAGTGAGGGAGCCTTGGTTCTCAATAGGTTGAACGACTGGTTAAGAGGAAAAAGGATGCTTATGAGAGATAATGGGAACTGCAGAAGCTGGAGATTCCGAGATAATAAAGTGTGGAGCTGGATGAACACAGCAGGCCAAGCAGCATCTCAGGAGCACAAAAGCTGACGTTTCAGGCTTAGACCCTTCATCAGAAAAAGGGTTTCTTTGATGAAGGGTGTAGGCCCAAAACATCAGCTTTTGTGCTCCTAAGATGCTGCTTGGCCTGCTGTGTTCATCCAGCTCCACACTTTATTATCTTAGAAGGATGCTTATGTAAGGTTTAGGAAACAACGAACAGAAAAGGCTCTAGAGGGATACAAGTTATCCAGGAAGGAGCTGAAGAAAGGGTTTAGGAGAGCTAGAAGGGGGCATGAGAAAACCTTGGCAGATAGGATCAAGGAAAACTCCAAGGTCTCTTTTACAGGCACATGAAGAATAAGAGAAAGGCCAGAGAAAGAATAGGGCCGATCAAGGATTCTAAAGGGAATTTGTGCACGGAGCCTAAAGAGATAGGAGACATCCTTAATGAATACTTTTCTTCAGTAGTCACAAGTGAGAGGGACCTAGTTGTAGAGGAGGACAGTGGGAAACAGGCTGGTAGGCTGGAGGAGGTCAATGTTAGTAAGGAAGATATACTAGGAATTTTGGAGGAACTTAAAGATAGCTAAGTCCCCGAGGCTGATGGGATTTATCCAGGGATTGTATGGGAAATGAGGGAAGAGATTGCAGGGCCTTTGGTGATGATCTTTTTGTCTTCGCTGTCCATAGGTATAGTGCTGGAAGATTGGAGAAAGGAAAATGTCATTCGTTTGTTCAAAAAAAAAGGGAATAGAGATAACCCTGGAAATTACAGGCCAGTTAGTCTTACGTCAGTGGTGGGCAAATTAATGGAAAGGGCTCCGAGACATGGGATTTATGATCACTTGGAAAGGCACAGTTTGATTCGTGATAGTCAGCATGGATTTATGAGGAATAGATCATGCCTCACAAACCTGACTGAATTCTTTGAAGAGGTGACCAAACATGTGGATGAAGGTAGAGCAGTGGGCATGGCATACATGATTTAAGTAAGGCGTTTGATAAGGTTCCCCATGGTAGGCTCATGAAGGTGGTAAGGAAGCAAGGCATAAGGGGAAATGTGGCACATTGGATTCAGAATTGGCTGACCCTTAGAAGACGAAGGGTGGCAGTGGACAGAAAACATTCAGCAAAGGTGCTCAGTTACGAGTGGTGTACTACAAGGATCTGTTCTGGGTCTTTTGCTATTTCTAATTTTTGTAAGTGATTTGGATGAAGGAGTGGAAGGGTGGATTAGTAAGTTCGCAGACAATACGAAGGTGGGTTGTGTTGTGGACAGTATGGAGGGCTGTTCTAGGTTACAAAGGGACATTGATAGGATGCAGAGCTGGGCTAAGAAGTGGTAGATGGAGTTTAACCCTGAAAAGTGCGAGGTGATTCATTTTGTAAGGACAAACTTGAAAGCAGAATACCGGGTTAACAGAAAGATTCTTGGCAGTGTAGAGGAGCAGAGGGATCTTGGGGTTCATGTCCACAGTTCCCTGGAAGCCGCCACCCAGGTGGATAGAGTTGTTAAGAAGGTGTACGGTGTGATGGTTTTCATTAGTAGAGGGATTTAGTTCAAGAGCTGTGAAGTTATGTTCCAGCTAAACAAAAGCCTGGTTCGGCCACATCCGGATTATTATGCCCAGTTCTGGTCGCCTCATTACAGGAAAGATGTGGAAGCATTGGAAAAAGGTGCAGAGGATATTTACCAGGATGTTGCCTGGAATGGAGGGAAGGTCTTACGAGGAAAGGCCGAGAGCACTAGGGCTTTTCTGTTTAGAACGACGAAGGATGAGAGGTGACTTGATGGGGGTGTACAAAATGATCAGAGGTACAGACAGACAGCCAGAGACTTTTTACTAGGGTGGAGGTAGCTATTATGAGAGGGCATACTTTTAAAATGAGTGGAGGTAGATATCGTGGAGACGCCAGAGGTCAGTTCCTTACGGAGTGTGGCCGCGGCGTGGAATGCATTGCCGGAGAGGGTAGAGGAGTCGGTCTCATTAGGGGCATTTAAGCGACAATTAGATAGGCATATGGATGATACTATAAAGTAGGGGTGGAGGTTTGATAGACCTTAGGATCAGGTAAAGGTTCGGCACAACATCGTGGGCCGAAGGGTCTGTATTGTGCTGTACTGTTCTATACTGTTCTATATTCTATGTAAACACATTGTACTCTGTTGTGAGATTCCTGCACCAAAATCCAAAATTAACTAAATTATGCTTTCAAATATTAGGAAATAACATTCGTGACTGCATTACTAATATGCATGGAAAATAGCACAATTCAGTAGATTAAAAAAACTATATAAACTGCATTTATATGCCAATCGCCTTTTGCCCTTTATGTGCTTTCATAAATGTGTAACCAAATATCCAAAAAAGATGAACAATAATGCATTGCAAACACAAATGTCATACTGCTAAAAGATTTATAAATAAATAAATCTCATTTTACTTTTTAGGTACTGAACTTGCATTTGTCAGATACAAGTAACTGCCTATTTAAAAGTGAACATTTTTAAGTGGTAGAAATTGCAATTCTGAAACCATTTTTTCCAGACTCAAGTTCATAAAAAACAAAATGCACTCAAGCAAATTACTAGATTTTGGCAAGGAAAATGTCCAGGTGGGAAGAGAGCTAAGCAATGAATTTTTGTCAGGATTTGCACAGTTGGAAATTCCGACTTCCCATCCAAAGAATTAAGAAAAAGATGAGAATGACTTTTTAGGAGTTCCCACATCATTTAAGCTGCAGCACTGTAAACAGAAGAAGCCACCTCGGTAGTTGACAGCTAGTGTTCACGTGAAGCACCCGCTAAAGCAGAATCAAATACCAAGTGCATCTAAATCTTTAAATGCATCCCACAAGCAAAGGAAGTAGGCGGGCTCAGCACAAGGACTCCACAAGGCCTTTGACAGCCTATTCTGAAGCAGCAAACCTGTGCTTTTGTGTATGAATCCAATGTGTTGGTAAGGAAGTTAGAATTATTTAGATCTTTGATAATGTGCAGGAAAATGTCAATCTCACAAGTAGAAACAAAATGAAAGGCCCAAGCGACAGATCCAAAAACTAAAGAGACATAAGGAAACCAGTCCTCATCACTATAAGTCCTAGAAGCAGTAAGATTACTGAAAAAGGAGCCAAGAATTAAGTCACTTAGCCCCATGTGCCATTTTGCTAAGCTATAAGCATTGTCAGCAGAAAGCAAACCACAATCATATTTGGAAAATAGCTAAGCCACGCAAAGTGTAGCGTGCATGCAAAAACATATTTATACCAAACTTTCAACATACAGAGCATCCTAAAGTGATTTACAGGAGCACTATAAAATAAAATGACTCCAAATCACATAGGGAAATATTAAGTCACGTGACCAAAAGCTTGATCAAAGCAGTGGTGCAAGAGACTGAAAATGAGAAACAAAGGCCACTACTTTTAAACGAAAGAAAGACAAACTGCAGCTTGCAAAACTAACCAATGCATATGCAATAGTGTTAATGTGGGGACACTGAAGCCAAAGTGGCCTCAACTGTGCATTCAGAGCAACTGTGCATTCAGAGCAACTCTGCCCAGAGGCAATCTTTGGTTTTTCAATTGGTGCTTGATAATTTGGGTTAAGGAGAGTACAGCACAGCAAAAATCATCCAATTAGTCATGTTACAGTTTAACTCAGATTCACTGATGGGAATAAAACGTGACAGTGAGGCAAGAAGATATCTGCATCACTCTCTTTGCTCCCTTGTTCTTAAAATTCGATTTCCAACTCTCCACCATAAAAATAGGGGAAAGCTGTATTCAGAGCTCCTGAGAGGAAGAATACTAAAGCAAACAGGGAAAGGTCCAGCCTAGTGACCAGTGAAATAAAGATTGATCACCACGGGCAAACAATGAGGGATTATTGAAGAAATGTTGAGCCAAGCCAGCTAGTTGAGATTTGTGAATTTCCAAAAAAAAACTGGTGATGCTGAAGTATATTGCCCTGACTATTCTTCCCCACTTCTTAAAATTGGTGTGTTACGTATGTTCGTGTCTGTATGCGTCACGTGTGCACGTGGTGCCTGTTAAATTGGGTATATAGTTTAAGAAAATAAATTTGAAATCCTGTTCTATGACTGTTCTGGTTAAGGATAAGATTGCTACAGTAAATATTTTCCTTTATTTCACTGAAGAAACCTCACAAGGTTTGCTTTTATCCTGGGTAGCAATGAGTCAGAAGCAAACTGGGATACGTGGTAGTTTCATTAAATCTTCACATTTCCTACTCCAGGAATAGTGGGACTTTATTTTCCGTACTACTCCTGTGGGTCATGACAATAAGTTTTATAAAAGTGCTTTACAGAAGGAAGAAAGAGATGGAGAGGCAGACAGGTCAGAGATGGTATTTGGGGGCTTAGATAACATTAGGTAAAGTCAGCAAAAATGGAAGGATTAAAATTAAGGATGTATAAAAGCTCAAATGACAGGACTGCAGATTTATCAGAGCAGTGGAGGCACAGGAGATTACAGAAACAGGAGGGTAAGGTTATGGAGGAATGTGGAAACAAAACAAGAGTTTTTAAAAATCACACAGTTATGCAATTTTTGATCATGTGCATGCCAACATTTGCTTTCACACTATGGGTAAAGTATTTCTACACCTAGCCTTCTGTTGAATTCATTAAATTGAAGGACTGGATTAATTATGCTCTTTTCTAGGCATATAATGGTGAATTAACAAGAAATTTTACACTTCATCTTTAAGCTGAACAATGCTACTGAGGAATTCACCATTATTGCAATGTAGTGTCGATAATGATACGGCAATGGGCCATCCACTTGCATCAAGTAGTGCTGAGTTTTGAGAAAACTGTCAAGGTACTGTGGATGGAATCCCATCAACAAGGTGATGTTGTCCAGACGACCCAAAGTAGCAAATGCTTCAATGAATAATAGGCGTGTCTCCGCATCTTCTCTTCCCAATTGGATGATCTGTTTAAAAATACAAAATTTTCACACACATTCACATGCACCATTGTATTCACATCAACACATGGTAGAAAAACTTTCTGGTGCTTCTCAGATTACAGAGGAAAATAAGTGGACGCAGATTTAAATAGTTAATCTGCCAATGTGGTATATTGTATCCACTGTACCCGGTGTGGCTTCCTCTACATTGGGGAAATCAAGCAGAGGCTTGGGGACCACTTTGCAGAACACCTCCGCTTGGTTCACAACAAACAACTGCACCTCCCAGTTGCGAACCATTTCAACTCCCCCTCCCATTCCTCAGATGACATGTCCATCATGGGCCTCCTGCAGTGCCACAATGATGCCACCCGAAGGTTGCAAGAACAGCAACTCAAATTCCGCTTGGGAACCCTGCAGCCCAATGGTATCAATGTGGACTTCACAAGCTTCAAAATCTCCCCTTCCCCCACTGCAACACAAAACCAGCCCAGCTTGACCCCTCCCCCCAGTGCATCCCAAAACCAGCCCAGCCGGTCTCCGCTTCCCTAACCTGTTCTTCCTCTCACCCATCCCTTCCTCCCACCTCAAGCTGTACCTCCATTTCCTACTTACCACCTCATCCCGCCTCCTTGACCTGTCTGTCTTCCCTGGACTGACCTATCCCCTACCTACCTCCTCACCTATACTCTCCTCTCCACCTATCTTCTTTTCTCTCCATCTTCGGTCCACCTCCCCCTCTCTCCCTATTTATTCCAGTTCCCTCCCCCATCCCCCTCTCTGATGAAGGGTCTATGCCCAAAATGTCAGCTTTTGTGCTCCTGAGATGCTGCTTGGCCTGCTGTGTTCATCCAGCTCCACACTTTGTTACCACGGTTCATTGCGACTGAATAACTTGTAAAGTGCAACAATCCATACAGTCACACAGCACAAGGATTTGAATTTCTTACTTCTTTTTCAGGGATAAATTCACTTGGTCCTTGACCCAAAGGCCTGGGGATTCTCACTCCCATTTCCTGGAAAGAGAGAGAGAACAGTACTTAGATTTATTGACTTAATAATAAAGATACGCAGCTTCCTATTTCTATTGTTGTAAATTTGGTTGCAACTAGGAACAAAACATCAATGATTTGCCCTCGATTTATCCACTTAAGTGGGTAACAGAAAACAAGTTAGTACAAACGGTATCAAAACCACAGAATTAGTGATATGTTTATTTCTGAGAACCCCACAGTCTCACCGAAACGAACAGTGGATTAGCAGTGGGCTGAACGTTCTTAAGCAACTTGGCCCACTGCCTAGAACACACTGTTCAAGTAGTTTCCTAGCGCGAGATTAAAACTCACCGAAGCAACATAATTTCACAGTATCTTTTCTACAACTCACCACAATAAAGGACAGGGACAAATCTATACACAATACAAAGCTATACTGAAGTTTTATGTAAATGAGACTGCATGATTTAAAAAACATTTGCAATTCTTGACTGTGGCACTGCTCCAATACATTAACTGGCCTGGTGCCGAGAACATGCAGTTCTACAACTACTGCGTCAACAACTGAACTGCTTTGAGACAGCCTTGTTTTGTTCCTCTTGCTCCTTGTTTAACGATCAGTTGAGATATCTAGCATCTGTTAAATTGTAACTACTTAGAACTAAGGCAAGTGGTTCAACATCTGTCAACTGTAGTATGTTACTTCAGCACAAAATATCAGTAAAATCTTGACACACCTGTAACCACTATACCATAGCATAGTGCTCAAAAAAGAAGAGGCTAATAACTCAATAAAAAACAATAATACTTTATTCCAGAGAGCATCAATTTGCAATATTTACAAGGTAAAAACTTGTCAATCCACACCTCACTCAACACTGCAGCAACACAAGTCTGCATAAATATAGAAATAGAATAATTTAGAGCAGAGAAGGCCATCATGTCAATTTTCTCAAGCAGCAATTCAGCCAGTCCAACAACCATGCTCTTTTCTCAGACTTACAAATTTCTCTCTACAGGTACAAGTCCCATTTCCTATTGAAAACCAGGATTGAACATGTCTCCACTATATCATCGGACAATACATTTCATATCCTAACCACAAGTTGTATAAAAACAAACCTATGTCATTATGAGATAACAAGGTGTAGAGCTGGATGAACACAGCAGGCCAAGCAGCATCAGAGGAGCAGGAAGGTTGATGTTTCTTCAGCCCAGAACTGAAGAGTCCAGGCCTGAAATGTCAGCCTTCTTGCTCCTCTGATGCTGCTTGGCCTGCTGTGTTCACCCAGCTCTACACCTGGTTATCTCAGATTCTCCAGCATCTGCAGTTCCTACTACCTATGACATTATTTTTGGTTCTTCTGCCAATCACCTTAAATCTGTGCATGCTGGTTCTCCTCAACGTTTAGCCAACTTCTTCCAGTTTTTCACAGTTCCTTCCTTTCTACTGTCTAGATCCCCCATGCTTTTGAGCACCTCCATCCAATCTCCTTTCAACCTTCTCTTATCCAAGGAGAACGACACAGATTCCTCAACCAACCCATGTAACTGATGTCCCTCAATGTTAAGCCTAACAGCTTACTTTAGTAAGAAGAAAACATCACATCAATTCATGGGTTAAATTTGTCTGCATTAAATAACGTGAAACAATTTAGTTTGGACGAGTGGTAGAAAGAAAGAGGAAAGGATTTGGGTCAAAAAAATAAGAGCTGCTGTGACCAGCAAATGACAGTGGTCTAGACTGGATGAGCGATTTATTTGGCATTTCCTCCATTTCTAAAGACAAGTAACTTATGGTTTATCCCACCTTCTAAAGACAAGTGGACAGTTAGGCCAGCAGATACAATGGTAACTGTCAGAGAAGAACTGACATATGGTTTGAAAAGGAAAGATTTGCAAGGATGGAGAATCATCCTCATTCTTTGAAATGCTGTGAGAGAGTTGATGCAGACACAATGGACTTCGTTCCACAGAATCTCTCATTTGTTATGGCACGGTAAGAGGCCATTTGGCACATTATGTCTGCACTACTTTCTATTATCTAATGGCAATCTCCTGCTTTTGTGCCAAATAATCATGCAACTCCCATGTGAATGCCTCAATTGTTACATCAGTTTATGACAACACAATTTATTTTGTCACCTATTTTTGCTTGTAAATAGTCTTGCCATATTTTAAATACATATAACATGGGAACTAGGAGCAGAGTAAGCCATTCACTAAGTCTATTCCATCATTTGATAGACGTACGGCTGATCCAGCTGCCTCAACTTTACTTCCTTTTCTCACCCTTGTTCCTCTGACTCCTAAATCAAGAATTTAAAATCAACCTTGCAAATATTAATTCCCTCCATCGTTCTCTAAGGAAGAGAACACAGACTAACAACCCTCAGGAAAACAAACCTCTCCCATCTCCATCTTAAAATGGGAGATCCCTTATTATCACGTTGTGTCTCCTAGTTCTAGTCTTTCCCACAGGAGGAAACATCCTCCCTGTCTAGGTCCTTCAAAATCTTATATATTTCAAGATCATATTTCATTCTTCTAAACTCCAATTATAGGTTCATCCTGTCCAGTCTATCCTTAACAGATAACCACTTCAGGGAAAGGATACCTGAGGAAACTATTAGAACAAAAGGCTAACAAGTCCCAGGATTTTGAAAGAAATGCCTGCTGAGATGCATTCATCATAATTTGTTGAAATTTCCTAGATTCTGGAAAGGTCTCAGCAGTTTTGAGAGTGAATGTAACCCGTCTATTGAAGAAAGGAGAGACTGGAAGCAGGAAACTATTGAACAATTATCCTAGCATCTTTCAAAGAGAAAATGCCAGAATTTATTTTTAAAATGGTTAAAGTAGGATTCATTAAAAAATCTTAACGTGATGAAGCTGAGTCAACATGGTTTTGACGAAGGTAGTTCACACTCTGACTAATTTATTAACAAGCATTGTGGATAAGGGGGAAAATCAATGGATGGTATACTTGGATTTACAAAAGGCATTTAGAGTTAGAGTCAGAGTCAGAGTCAGAGATGTACAGCATGGAAACAGACTGTTCAGTCCACTCGTCCATGCCAATCAGATATCCTAAATTAATTTAGTCTCATTTGCGTATTTGGCCCATTTCCCTTTAAGTCCTTTCTGTTCATGCACTCATCCAGATGCCTTTCAAATGTTGTAACTGTTCTTTGCCTCTACCATGACCTCTGGCAGTTCATTTCATACATCTCCACCCTCTGTATGATAAAGTTGCCCCTTAGGCCCCCTTTAAATCTCTCACCTTAAAAAACTTATGCCCTCTAGTTTTGGACTCCCATAGCCTAAGAGAGGACCTTGGCTATTCACCCTATCCATGCCCCTCATAATTTTATAAACCTTTTATAAAAAAGGATCACCCCTCGGCTTCCCACGCTCCAGGGAAAATAGCCCAAGGCTATTCAGCCTTTCCCTATAGCTCAAACCCTCCAATCCAGACAATATCCTTGAATCTTTTCTGCATGTTTTCAAGTTTAACAGCATCTTTCCTATCCCAGGGAGACCACGATTGAATACATTATTCCAAAAGCAGCCTAACGAATGTCCTGTACAGCTGTAACATGACATCCTAATGCCTATAATCGATGCACTGTCCAATAAAGGCAAACGTGCCAAATGCCTTCTTCACTACCCTGTGTACCTGGGACTTCACTTTCAAGGAACTATGAACCTGCAACTCAAGGTCTCTTTTCAGCAATACTCCCCAGGATCTTACCATTAAGTGTATAAGCCCTGCCCTGGTTTGCCTTACTAAAATGCAACACCTCCCATTTATCTAAATTAAACTCCATCTGCCACTCCTCAATCCACAGCCCATCTGATCAAGATCCCGTTGCAATTAGGTAACCTCTGCTGTCCACTACACTACTAATGTTGGGGTCACCTGCAAAATTAGTAATCATTCCTCCTATATTACCACCCAAATCATTTATATAGATGACAAAAAGCAGGGGACCCAGCAGTGATCCCTGTGTCACACTGCTGGTCGCAGGCGGCCAGTCTGAAAAACAACCCTTCACCACCATGATCTGTCTCGTACCTTTAAGCCAATTTTGTATCCAAATGGTTAGCTGTCCCTAGATTCCACGTGATCTAGCCTTGCTAACCAGTTTACCATTTGGAACCTTGTCAACTGCCTTGCTGAAGTCTGTATAGAAAGAGTCCTCTGCTCTGCCTTTATCATTTTGAGAAAATGGTAAAGGGTACTGCACAAAATAAGAGCTTGACTACAAAGAAAAAGTAACTCAAATAGGTTGACTGCCACCACCTCTGGCAGTCTGATCTGATCTCCTTAGTAATGGAAATGTGGCAATATTAATTAATGCATTAATTGTGTAAGGTGTTTTTGGGGGAAGGGTGGAACAATTTGATGATGATGATTACATATCCACCTAACTCAAGTTTACCAAGCTTTTCAGTTGAGATTTGAAATAGGCAAGAAAAAGTGCCTGAAAAAAATCAAAGGTCAGTAATTGGAAGTAAGATACATACAAGTTCATACAGGGCTAAATGGGCTATGTTTCCATGGGCACAAATCTGTAACTCGAAGATCTCCTTCGTTTGCATTTCATCTACCATGGTTCAGGCAATTATTTTTAACAAAGTAATGCACACCAGTTTCATAAAACAATTTCCATAATGCAGTTATGAAGTTAGTTTTTTTTAAGATACAATAGTATATTATAACAGGAACTTCACAATAACTTTCTTCATTATCTAAAAGCTTTGCTTTTGTTGCAACAATGTCGCTATTCTGGTAAATTATTCCATGAAACTATCACTGATTTTTCCTTAAAAGGCAATGAAGGATTAGGCAAAAAATCACCCACATCCCACAAAAGAATAATCATTTTGACAGTATTAAGATCTTTTAAATCATCAGACTTGTCACAAATGCACTGAATATTTAACAGAGGGGAGAGAATGGGACTGAAAGGAGAATTAAATATTCAGGTGTACATCTTTCTTCAACCATAGTCTATTCCTATTTTTTTGGACAATGCATTAATCCAATTTACTTGTATGTTGGAGTTTGCTGAAATAATGCTTAAGCAGGTAGCCAAGGACTTGTGGTGGTGGTGCGGTAGTGCATCTTATCTCTAGACTATGAGTCTCCAGATTCAAATCTCAACTGCTCTAGAGGTGTGCAATAACATCTCTGAATAGGTTGACTGAAAAATATCATAAGCTGGTAGCAGAGATAAAATTGCATAGGCTTTAGCAAAATTTTGTCAGGCGTGTAGAACTAGTCATTAGTTCAATTTTAAGTTTAAAATAGCCTCAAATATTTTTTATTATTACAAGGGAATTAAATGTTAAGCAGTCTACAAAGACCCGTACTTTATAACGGGCACATTTAATTCTTATTTGAAATAGCAGTGTAATAAAGTAAAGCATTTAGACAAAGCAAGCTGGAGGTGGAGCTTCCTCATCGAAGCAAATTATTCTACCTGGAAAAATAACAATTTTCTTAATGCAATTATGAAGCGTGGTTTATGATGAAGTATGTAGATGGACTAATATACCATCAGTCTTTCTTTAAAAAGAATACAAATGCACATTAGAGGTAGTAAAGTTAATAGAGACCTCATAGCTACCCAAATGCTATGGATACTAAACCATGTCAGAAACTGGATATTCTATAATGAACATCTCATTTACAGTTCAACAAAACCTGTTCACCACTTCCAAGGCACATGTCAGGAGTGTGATACAGAACGCTTCCAACCTGCCCGAATGAGATAGTAGGAACTGCAGATCCTGGAGAATCTAAGATAACAAGGTGTAGAGTTGGATGAACTCGGCAGGCCAAGTGGCATCTGATGTTGCTTGGTCTGCTGTGTTCATCCAGCTCTACACCTTGTTATCTCTTTGCCTGAATGACAGCAGCTCCAAAATGAATCAGGAAGCTTGATGCCATCCAGGACAAAAATGCATTTTTGAACAACAGCCCATCCACCACTTTAAACATTCACACTGTACAGCAAAAGTGACACTCAGATTGTGTAGTGAATCCAAAAGCTATGAGCGACTTGCAACCCTTTTTCCAATTTCTCCATGGATCAACTGTATTATGAAGAATGACTGCTCAAGGGATGAAATACCAAAACTGGATTACAACTTCATGTGCTATTGGGATCATGAACAACAACACTTCAGAGTCATAAAGCTGCCTGTAAAGTGGAGATTGAGGAGCAATGGCACACATCCCTAGGATCAGTTTCAAGTCATCCTGACACTCACGAGCAAAATTTTCATCCTTTGTCGTGATTTGAAAGACATGGTTGTGAAGTTCTAGTACTAATTTGACTGAAGCATGCAAAACAATTGTGGAATAGCCATTACTTCCTTGTCTCCCCACTCTATGCCCTCAACTCACCAGCTCCATGTAACTCTACACTCCAACAGGAGTACAATTTCAGCCCATCCAAAGACAGTGAGGGAGGGTCAACAAATACTGGGCTTTCATACAAAGACCAAAACAGGCTTTGCACTTAAAAATAAGTCAGTCCTTCCTTGCTAATTACTCTATCTACCCTATCAAAAATATTCTCTACGTAACTACGGAGTGTGCCTTTTAGAAATGCAAGACTTTCTGATTATTAAATGATTATGCTGGCTCTGTTCTAACAGAGTTCAAGCATTAACAGATTATACTGTGCATTAAATGGTACAATGCTTTCAGGCTATAAAATGGTGTATTCTCGAACAATTCAGGCCATGCTACCAAAGATTCATTTACATTGAAAACAGAAAGTTCTTTTGTTTAAAGTCTCTGAGATGTACTTTACCATATTAAGCAGGAATTAGACCATAAGGTTTGATAGCAGAATTAGACCCTTCAGCCCATCAAGTCTACTCCACCATTCAATCATGGCTGATCTGTTTCTCAACCCCATTGTCCTGTCTTCCTGTAACCCTTACCTATCAAGATGTTATCTTTGTCTTAAATATAATCAACGACTCGGCCTACAAGTCTCTGCGGCTATGGGTTTCACAGATTTGCTACCTTCCGCTGAAGAATTTAAATTCCTTATCTCAGTTTTTCAGAGGCTGTGTGCTCTGTTTTGTCTCTCCTATGAATGGAAACGTCATTTCCACATCTACTCTATTCAGGATTCAGTGTTCTGCAAGTTTTGACAAGATTCTCATCCTTCTAAACTACGAGTAACTGTAATCATTCTTGTAAACCTCCTTTGGACACTCTCCAAGGCCAGCACATCCTTCCTAGACATCAGGCCCAAAACTGTTCACAATATTCTAAACGTAGTCTGACCGACGCTTTTTAAGAGTATCAGAAGTACAATGCTCTTGTATTCTAGCCCTTTTGAATGCAAAATTTTATTTGCCTTTCTAACTGATAAGTGAACCAACATTCAAACTTTAAGAGAATCCTGAACTAGGACTGCAAAGTGCCTTTGTGCTTCAGATTTCTGAAGTCTTTCCTCTTTTACAAAATAGTCTCTGCCTTATTCTTCTGACCTTACACTTTCCAATACTGTACTCCATCTGCCACTTTACTCAGTTTCCTAGTTTGTCCAAGTCCTTCTGCAGACTTCCGCTTCCTCAACACTCTGTCCCTCCACCTATCCTTGTGTAACTACCAAACGTAGGACCAACACCCTCAGTTCCTTCACTCAGATCATTAGTGTACGGGTACATAGTTCATGACCCCAACACTGATACCTGCGGAACTCCACTAGTCACCAACTGTCATCCTGAAAAGGACCCATTTACATCCACTCTGTCAGTTAACCAATCCTCTATCCATGCTTCTACCTTGCCCCTAACACCATGGGCTCTTGTCTTATTTAGCATCGTCATGAGCTGCACCTTGTCAAAGGTCTTCTAAAAGAACCCAAATAGATCATGTCCACTGGCTCTCTGTTTAAATTCCTCAAAGAATTACCAGATTGCCAGGAATGGTCTCCCTTGACAAAACAATGCTATCTCAGCCCTATTTTGTTACGCCCTTCCAAGCTTGTTAATAATGGATTCTAAAATCTTATCAATAACCGAAGTCAGACTAACTGGCCTATAACCTGCCAACATCTGCCACCCTTCTTTCTGGAACAGGGGTGTTATATTAACTGTTTTTTCAGTCCTCTAAGACAGTCTTTGAGTCCAGTGATTCCTGAAAGATCACCGATGCCTGTACAATTTCCTCCACTTTGGGGTATAATCCATCTGGTCCGGGTGATTTATTCACCTTGAGACCTTTCAGCTTCCCCAGTACCACCACCTTTAGTGATAGCCACTACTTATGTCTGCCCTCAACCTTTCAAAGTTCTGGTATGCTACCGGTGTCTTCCATTGTGAAAACTCATGCAAAGTAGTTATTCAGTTCCTCCGCCAATACTACTTCTCCAGTCGCATCTTCAGCAGTCCAATGTCCACTCTCGCCTCCCTCTTACCTTGAATAGGCGTGAAAAGTATTCTTGCAACCTTGTTTTATATTACTAGCCAGTAATATTTCATCGTTTCCCTTTTCAACCACCCACCCACCGCAACCACTTCCCCGACCCTCCGCCAAGGGTGTCATCTGCTGGGTTTTATTTAAAAAAAGGCTTCCCAATCCTCTGACTTCCCACATCCTACGTTTTTTCTTTTGCTTTTATGCAGTCCCTGACCTCCCTTGTCAGCCATGGTTGCCTCATCCTCCCTGTAGTATGTTTCTTCTTCCTCGGGATAAATTTCTGCTCTGCATCCCAAATTATCCCAGGAACTCCTGCCATTACTGTTCCATTGTCTTCCTCGCTAGGCTCCCGTCAACCATCTCTGACTAGCTCCTCCCTTACGGCTTCGTATTTACCTTGACTCAATTAAAATCCTGTTACATCTGATCGTGGCTTCTCCCCTTTCAAGCTGCATAGGCCAAAGTTTGAAATAGATCAGTCATATTTAGTCAACAGCCACTACAGGAAAGAAATTTATTAGGCACACTGTGAACCCTCAAGCCTCCATCATTCCTAAGACTTAATTCAGGAGTGTAATAGAATATTCCCCCATCCAACACCACCACTAAAGAAACTCAGCATGATCTACCCCAACACAATTCTTTCTTTCTTTATTGAAATAATCATTATCACAACCAGTGTCAAATATCACTTCCTTTGCCACAATTTTGGCCACAGAACAAGGGGCACAGTGGTAGTCCTACCTCTGACCAGTAGAATCAGGGTCAAGGCCCATCTGCTCCAGAGGTGTGTAATAACATCCCTGAACTGGTGAATTAGAAAACATCTAAACTACAAAGACATAGTGCAGCAATATAAGGAGTTAACTTCCCGAAATAATTCTGACCCAACACCATTGTGGCAGCATCACAAAAGGTTACAGCAGGTCAAATAGAAGGCCCACCAACACCTTCTCAAGTGAACAGGGAAAGGGTAATAAATGTGACTAAAGACTGTCCATAAACAAGCAACAAGTGCTTTTTAAATGATCCAGATCAATGAATCCATTCCACTCGAAGACTTTCTCACCATTCTTCCAAACCAATTAATTAATTCCTTGTTGGTTTAGCACAATAAAAGAAATTTTGATATTGGTGTCTGGCTAGCTCAAATAAATTGATATTTGAGCAGGGATGCTTCAAATAAGTCCTCAATTTCCTACCTACTGTAGCCATTTGTTGCTGATTTTAGTTACACATCCAAATAAAAAAGGCCTTTATTACTATTTCACTCTCAGGCAGGACTTGCAAAAAACAAGGTTTCAGAAGAACAAACCAGTTGTTATGTTGTCAACTGCGCAATGTTGGTGTAAAACATCTTTGCACACTAACAAATGTCAGGAAAAATTCATTCTTCTAACGTTGTATAACTAAGATAGCATCTAAATAAGCACAGGAATCAAATTTCCCGACAGTTGTGAGTAGAAACCAGAAAAGTTGGTAGAATCTGGATGAGCAGCATATAAGTGTCCGAAGTTATCAAAGAGGATGGAGTTATATTTTCGGTTAGGCTGAATTAAAAACTTATGGCTTACCTGTCCTGTTAGTAAGTGAGAAACAAAGAACTGCAGATGCTGGAAGTCAAACAAAAACCAAAACAGCTGAAAAAAAAAACTTAGCAGGTCTCTAGTAGCATCTGTTGAGAGAAAGCAGTGTCAATGTTTCAGGTCCAGTGACTCTTCTTCAGGGCTTAGAATTAACATTTGAAGAAGGGCCACTCGACTCGAAATAATGACACTGCTTTCCCTCCACAGGTGGTGAAACCAGCAGACCCAAAAATCATTGGCAGATCTGAATGTGCCAAATTTGGAAGAAGAATGATTTTAAGTTGTCCCGTGAAATATAATCGAGGTAACTGTGAAAGCACACAGAGAAGCCATTGGAGGAGATGGCTGTACTCCAATAGCTTTGAGCAGAACCATTCCCAAGAACCAGGAATCAAATGCCACAAAGAAAAATATGATAACGCAGTTCTCAAAAGACAGGGATGAAGTCAGTTATAGCAATAAAAAGCATGTAATTTTTGGAGTTTAGCTAGTGTTAGCAGAGAAAGAGAAAACTGCAGAGAACAAAATGGATGAAGGCTTAGTTAAGTGTTGTGCATGAGCCAAAAACTCTAGGATTTTGAAACTAATACATGCAGAGCAACCAAACAATTAACAATTGTTGAACTGCTTTCTGCAGGAAGGTAAGACTCGGTAGGAATGTTTCCACCTCTGGAACTTGTAAGAATATCTTATTTTGGACCTTCAAAGGCCACCATATTGTCCAGTTCATTTCACCACTGTCTTATAGGCCAAGGATATCTGCATTATTACAAAGCATTAGAAACAGGAGTATTAATTGCAGACCAAAACACATCCATTATATTTATGGAAGCTATTTACTTAGTACTGCCTTTCAACAGTAAATTTATCAAACTAATATTGTAATATTGATATCAATACAGATCATAAAAAGTAATAGGTTAGTTTATATTTCAAGTTAGCATGTATTGTTAAGTATAAGTACTGTTAAGGTCCACAGGGAAACATCCAATAAGATACTAATTGAAGCAAAAAAGTATCACAGGAAAGAGTTAACAAAAACTACACAAGTATTTGAAATTTCACAGCTAAAAATATTTGTATTACAAGTGATTAGGTCAGTAAAAAGCAGATAAGCCTTTGTTACATTCGAGCTGAACTTTTCCAATGCTTTCCTGCCTGACTTCCCAAACTCCTTATCCAAAGTCTGCTACCTATTCTATTCCATCCAAGTCCCAAGCACATATCACAACTCTAGTCACTAACCCATGCCTAGCCCTCTAGTACCTCTCCAAAATAATCTAATCGATTTTCATTTCTCTTAGTCTTGTTTCCTCTCTCCCTCCATTTAACCTTAGGCAACCAAATGTTTGGCCACCTAAGCTGTGGATTTCATATCTGAACTTCGGATTCTCTGGCAGTATTGCTTAGTTTATTACATCAGGTACCTTGATCAGATGCTCTCCGTTCTATTTTTCCAGGTATTGTTGCTTCTCTAGCTTTGCAAGAGTCAGAATCACTTTTTATTTTTCTACTGGGACTGTCAGTAAGACGTATATCCTTTCCCCGTTCCTTAAATAACAACTCGATGTTTTCGTATGACAGGGGCATCATTTTGTCGAACCCAATGCTGCTTAGATACTAGCCCAAGAATAACGTCTGCACAGCAGTACCCTTCGTTTCATATAATCCTAAAAGCAATCGGTGAAAAGTACTTTTTAAGGAAGAACGTCAGAAATCCTAGGAGCCCGCACGCAACACATCATAGACTGACTACAAACAATACCTTTTGACAATTACTGCAGAGTAGACACTCCTTCACAGACCTGCCTCGAGGCTTCGTTGTGTTCGCTACGCTTGCGAGTCTCATTCTGGGATTACTCAGTATCTCTATTAAAAGCCAAAGTATAACCTTATTTCCCGTTTGTCTTGTTAGCAGCTCTAGGACTGTGATCGCAGCGCACAGCGTATGTTTAAATATTTGAGAGCACAAACAACCACTGTAAATCAATCACCCAATGCAGTCGCCGATTGGTGGCTGGGAAGTAAATGTCGGACAGGCTCCGTCATTACGGACCATTCAGAAACTGTATTCAGCAGGACGGAAATCAAAGGGTTGCCCGAAAATGACACGTTCAGGGCTGAGGGGAGGTGACAAATCAGAACTGGATGAAAAATAAATTTGACCTTTTGACAGAAATGTTAGATAAATGATTTACGACGGCCGCTCTGCTTCTTGGTGAAGATCACTTCTATTCCCTTCCCCCACCCCAAATCCCGCATAAATTAGGAGCCATCGTTTTCTTCTGCCAGCTACCACAAGAGTGCAAATAACGGAGATTGCCGCTGCATAAACTCAGTTTGCTTATAGTTGTTACGATACAAATTGATATTATTGGAACTGGATTCCACGCTGAAATCATGTTTAACGGAACATTCGAAATTTCTTTTTAGGAAAATAGACGTCTTTCTAATGATTTGGTTTAAACGATAAATTAGCTTATTATACAAAATAATAGTACTAAAATATGGAATCAACCAAACTATTTATATATAATAATAAAAGTACAAGCCCATCAAATTGAACAGCATCCCGTTAGAGCACTCGATATTTTTTCCCAATTTCCACTTTGGAGAATCTGAACCTTTTTCTTGATTTGTCACGAAATTGAGTTTAGACTTTCTCACTTCAAATAATCCTCCAGTGTTTTTACCAAAAACATCTGGCCAGGAACTTTTAAACTAAACCAAAAAGGGCATTGACAGTCCAAGGTAGGGTTGGGGGCGGGGGGGATTATGGCTGAGGTATTAAATGAATACTTTGCTTCTGTCTTTAACACAGCAGCGTACTGCACAGGCCATAGCGAGAGGGGAAGAAACAGTGTCACTACGAACAAGGCACCAGGACTGGATGAAATGCACCCAAGAATTTTGAAAGTGAGCGTAGAAACTGTCTTCTCACTGGCCATAATATTTCAGTCTGCCCTAGACCTGGGTAGTGCCAACAGACTGGAGTATTGCTAACATTATTGCCTTATTGAAAAAAGGTTGCAAGACTAATCTTGGCAATTATAGACCAGTTAGTCTAACTTCAGTAGTGGAAAATCTTTTGGAAACAATTTCTTGTGATAGAAATCAGTAGTCACATGGAAAAAAGTGGCTTAATTAGAAAAAGTCAGCGTGAAGTTCTAAAGGAGAAATCACGTTTAACTTGGAGATATTTTTGAAGAAGTAACAAACAATGTTAACGAGGGCAACACTTCTGACCATGATGTATACAGATTTCCTAAAGGCATTTGATACAGTGCCTCACAACAGACGTGAGGAAAGTTGCAGATCGTGGTATAAAAGGAACAATGACAATTTGGATGCAAAATTGCTGAGTAACTGAAAACAGTAATGGTCAATGGGCATTTTTTGGGTTGGAGGAGCGTTTGTAGCGGAGCTTCCCAGGATTTGGGATTGGGACCTTGGTTTTTCCTGATATGCATCTATGATCCAAATCTTGATAAATTTGAGGATGCCACTAAATTTGAAGGAATTCTAAACTGTGAGGACGACAGTATGAGCTCCAAGGACATTAACAAGTTAATGCAGTGGGCAGTAGACAGTGGATGAGGTTCAGTGCTGAGAAGTGAGGGGTAGTGCAGGCCGGTGCAACATCGAGGGCCAAAGGGCCTGTTCTGCACTATATTGTTCTATGTTAATACTGAAAAACAATATAGAAGGTACAATTCTGAAGGTGGTGAATGAGTAGAAGAACATAGGTGTACATGCACAAATCATTAAAATTGGCAGGACAAGCAGAGCAGGAAATAAAGTATACAGTGTTCTTGATTTTATTAATTGAGGCAGGGAATGCAAGAGAAAGGTGGCGATTCTGAACTTTTAAGACACTTGTTAGAGCTCAGATGTGTACAGTTGCAGGTGCCATATTATAACAAAGATGCAAATGCATTGGAGAGAGTACAGAATGATTTACTAGATGGTTTCAAGTATGATAAATGTATCCTTGTAGTTGAAGTTTAAGTAGCAGAGATGTTGACCCTGGAGAGAAGCTAATTGAGTGGAGATCTGATTGTGATTTTGAAAATCACAAGCAGGCTATAACAGACTAGATAGGGTGAAGTTGCTTCTGTTTGTAAAAGAAACCAGAGCAAGAAGGAATGGATTTAAAGTGATATGCAAATGAAACAAGGGTAATGAAAGAAAATGCGACAGAATGCACTGCCTGGAAATGTGGTGGAGGTAGGTTCAATTGAGGCAAAGGCAGATTAATTTTTTTTGCATAATAATGGTATACAGGAATATGAGGAAAAGGCAAGAGATTGGCACTAGGTAATAGAGCTAGACTGGATATGCAGGTGTACATGATCACAAAAAAATTAAACTAGAAAAAAGTGAACTATATAAAACTGAACACAAAGATTGTAAAGATTTAGTTACAGTCACCAAAAATTCACTATTCCCTTGACCCAGCAATACCCTTGTAAAATGATGAAAACTTCAGAGATGTTCACTACTATTGCCACACCTTGACTTCTGTTCCGGATGGTATAGCCACAGAATTTTCATCCAGCAAATTTCTGCATATGCAAATTTACTTTAGCTTGTATTTCTCCCAGCGGCACCAAAAACAAAGTGCAAACTAAATTCCTTGTTACTTTAAATTTAGAGCAAACCAAAGCAAACACTCAGGTTTATTAGTGGTTTTACTGGGGCGCACACCCATTGATGGGCTGATTTTTTTTGTTTTGCCTGTGCCCCTAGACCCTTGTTGCTATGCAATAGTACAGTTGAGATGTTAATGGGTTAATATCCCATGAATTTTTATGCTCCATATCTGCTCATACAGGGGTATGTGAACATTGTCTCAACTTCCTGCTTGAATAGGATTGGGTGAGAAACATCTGTAGGGGTGTGAAACATCTGTAAACACAAAAAGCATTAAGCTCTGTAATCTTTATGGCTCTACCCACACTGCTGTCTACCCCTGTTCCTGCTGAAACGGCCAGGTCAGTGACCTTTGATCAAGCTGGGCAGTTGTCACCACTTGAAATCACATCCTGTTGTTATCATATACTTTGTGACGATCAAAGCTGTATCCTGTTCTCATTATAGTGGCATGACCACATACTTGCGATGTTTCAGATGTAGTAATTGTTTCATGTATCCGCAAATTCCAAGGGTATAAAAGTGGGGACTGTCCCTTGTTTGGGGAGAATCGCTCATGACACTCAGCACTCTGTGCTGGGTTGCATACAGCGATTCTCCGCAGCTTGTACTTGCATAATAATAAAGGATTGTATTTTTGTAACCAGGTCAGCGTTTTGCTCTTGCAAGTCCGTGAGGGTGTCTGGAAAATGAACCTAACAGTTCAGCTTTTTTTAAAAAACTTTTTCCAATGTTCTAATTACTAACCCTTATCTCTTCACTTCAAAAACTGTGAAACCTCATTAAAATGCATGTAAACAAACAGGCCACTAGACATATTACCAAGTTCACAGAAACAACTAAACAAAATGAAACTAAAGCCATGACTCCCCCTTAACACAAAGTATAAACTTAAAATTGTAAACTTTCACTCTCATCTCTTTACAAAGTCTACCAAATTGCTAACCATGCCTGTTAATTTTTTGATGTAAACATTTCTCAGGCTGTCACCAAATTTTACTTCATTATCCTATCAAAATGGGTAATATCATGTTTGTCACTGAGTTCCACCCATCATGCTATTGTCCACTCTAGTTGTGCCCTTTGACAGCTTTATTATGCCCTCCTCACTGCTTATTTCCCCAACTAATATTGTATCATACCCCAGTTTGCTGGCAAAACACTCAGTCCCTCGATTAAAAGTCATTAAAATAGATTGAAAATGATAAGGCCAAAAGTACTTTATCTCTCTCCAGACACCACTCAGTCAGTCTGCAAGCCTGGTTCCAGAGTAGCCAAGCCTATATAACTGAGTTTTATGTCACCCCCAGAGCTCTGCTCCTAGATTAAGCTCCATGTTCACTGATTGACCCCACTCTGGGTATTTATCTCACTGCTGCTCACATCCAATTTCACTGTTCCTTGCTCTGTTGCTGCTCAGATTGACCTCCCTGGTCTTAATTGAGAAAAGACGTACTTGCCAGAGAGGAATTGCAAAGATATACCAACCTGATTCCTGGTATGATGTCATGAGATCCTTGTAATATTGTTATGCAATGTTATTTATAGCCAACCAACCTGCAAATGTCCTGTTTCTTTCTGCCCATTTGCTGATCCATTATCCTATACTCAATCCATGCTAACCATCCCACCCATCCTGTTAGAGTAATAACTTTGAGGAAGCTTATCAAATGTGTTTGTAAAATCCAAACACATCATACCTACTGATCTTCCCCTTATACATTTTAAAGAACAAAGAAAATTACAGCACAGGAACAGGCCCTTCGGCCCTCCAAGCCTGCGCCGATCAAGATCCTCTGTCTAACCTGTCGTCTATTTTCTAAGGGTCTGTGTCCATTTGCTCCCTGCCCATCCACGTACCTGTCCAAATATATCTTAAAAGACGCTAACGTGTCTGCGTCTACCACCTCCGCTGGCAACGCGTTCCAGGCACGCCCACCCTCTGTGTAAAGAACTTTCCACGCATATCTCCCTTAAACTTTCCTCCTCTTACTTTGAACTCATGACCCCTAGTAATTGAGTCCCCCACTCTAGGAAAAGGCTTCTTGCTATCCACCCTGTCTATACCCTTCATGATTTTGTAGACCTCAAATCAGGTCCCCCCCTCAATCTCCGTCTTTCTAATGAAAATAATCCTAACCTACTCAACCTCTCTTCATAGCTAGCACCCTCCATAGCAGGCAACATCCTGGTGAACCTCCTCTGTACCCTCTCCAAAGCATCCACATCCTTTTGGTAATGTGGCAACCAGAACTGTACACAGTACTCCAAATGTGGCTGAACCAAAGTCCTATACAACTGCAACATGACCTGCCAACTCTTGTACTCAATACCCCGTCCAATGAAGGAAAGCATGCCATATGCCTTCTTGACCACCCTATTGACCTGTGTTGTCACCTTCAGGGAACAATGGACTTGAACACCCGGATCTCTCTGATCATCAGTTTTCCCTAGGACTTTTCCATTTACTGTATAGTTTGCCCTTGAATTTGATCTTCCAAAATGTATCACCACGCATTTGCCTGGATTGAACTCCATCTGCCATTTATCTGCCCAACTAGTTACTAGTAATGTCCTCAAAATATCAAACTAGATTTGTCAAATATCATTTCCCTTTTATAAATCCATGTTGACTCTGCTTAATCTTATGATTTCTTAAGTATCTTCATTACACCCCCAATAATACAATTTATCATTTTGCCAATACTAAAGTCAGGCTAACCAGCTTGTTCCCTTTTCTTTCTTCCTTCCTTCCTTCTTAAAAGCAAGTTTCTGTTTGCTATCTTCCAGGTTTGGCAAATGTTCTGGAAACTAAGAATTCTGGTAGTTCAAAAGCCAGTGCACCCCCTACCCATATAGTACCACCTGTAAAATGCCAGGACCTAGGTTGTTGGGTCAAGAGGTTGCCAAAAAATTCCATCAGTTTCACCAGAACTATTGCTTTACTCATACTTTAAGGTCCTCATTCTTGCTAGGTTCTTGGTTCTGCATTTCTATTATTTTTTTCTACATGAAGACACAAAATATCTATTTGGTATATTTTCTTTTTCCCTATTCCACATTAGTGTCAGTAGTCTCTGCTTTTAATGGAATCTGTTCGCTCCCACTAATTTTCATGTATTTTCTCTTCATATCAGGAAAATATAAACATATTGCTTGTTTAGAACATTAAACTTAGACAATAGGCCATTTGGCCAATCGAACCCGTTTGTTTATTCTGAATAATCATGTTGAAAGGCAAATGTTCCCAGTCTCTCTGCATTCTCTGAACTATCTAGAGATCTACACATTTCTAAAAATTATTTAGTAACTTCTCCTCCACAAGACTGTGAAGGCTAATTCCACAGGTTCATTATCCCGAGTAAAGAAACATCTCATCTTAGCCCAAAATAGTGTACCCCATGACTCCATTGTTCTGGGCCAACAACCACGCATCATCCACCACAGTAAACAGTCTGCCCAACTGTATCAATTTTATACGCTTCAACAGAAAGCCCTCTTCTTTTTTAAACTTCAGTGGAAAACATCCCAATCAAGCCAATCTCTTTATGCACAAACATGACATCATGCCAGAAATCAGTTTGGTGTATCTTTGCTGATATTCGTCTCTAGCAAGTATTTCTTTTCTCAAGCAAGCCCACAACATTCAGTCCAAGCATCAGCAATAACCGTAACAGAGTAAAAGGACAGTGAACTTAAATGTGAACAGCAGCAAAGATAAATACACCAGGGGTAGGGTCAGTCAGCACAAACATGGAGCTGAATTTAGGAGTGGAGCTCTGGAGCTCACGACTCAAGAGTGACATAGGCTTGGCAGCTCAGAAACAAGGTGTGCAGACTGCGTGGGTAATGTCTGGGAGAGAGATAAAGTATTTACTTTTTATAGTTGTATCCTGCTAGGACTAGAAGCGAGGGACCAGAGTTTGGGTAAGGTTGTGGAATCAGTTCCTGCATTATTGTCAGTAGTTGGTAAGGCTGATTTAGTCAATAAGATTAAAAATAGCAGGAGAACTCCGCCCGTGAATGCCCCCCTGCAGTGTGGGAAATCAGGGCTATTTCCAGTGACCTTGGTGACTACATATGTAGAAAGTGTGCTAAGCTGCAGCTCCTAATTTATCACGTACAGTGCCTGAAGTGTGGATGGACTTTTATGGAGCAGCTATGAGGCTGAGCACATCACGGATAGCACATTTAGTGAGCTGATCACACCAAAAGTTAGGGGTACACAGACAGAGGAGGAGTGGGTGACCACATGAAAGATGAGTAAGTGTGGGCAAGCCGTGCAAGAGTCTCTTGTGGCCATCTCCCTCTCTAAACTGGAACATACTGGAAACTATTGGGAGTGGTAGTGAGCAAGAGATCATGAAAAGAGATGGCCTCTCAGGGGAGAGAGTGTAGCAGAAGCAGCTGACAGATCAATGGCACCACCAGTGTCTCTAGTTCAGCAGCATAGCAACGTTGGCAAGCAGTGGTGATAGGGCTGTATAGTCAGGGGCATAAATAGGTGAGTCTGTGGTCAAAAGAATGGCTGAGTGGTCACAGGATATTCCGAAAGGGTAGGTTCAGTCAGAAGTTGTTGTCCACACTGGCATCACTGACAGAGAGAAAAAGAAATGAGATTAAAGTAGGGAGTTAAAGTAGGAATTTGAAAAGTAGGATATCTAGAGCTGCAATCCTGGTTTACTTCCTGTGCTATGTTTCAGTGAGGCCAGGAACAGGAAATCACTAGTTAAATACATGGCTAAACAGCTGCTGTAAGGAGGGCGGCTTCAGGTATGTGAATCAGTGGATGTAGTCTGGGGGCAAGTGGGATATGTGTGGGAAGAATAGGCTGCATCTAAATTGTAGGGGCACTAATATACTGGCAAAGAGGCTTGCTGGTGCCACTCAGGAGTGTTTAAATTAGTGGGGCAGGGAGCTGGAAACTAGAGCAGGTTGTCAACAAAAAAAAAACCAGGGAAGAATCTGAGAATAAAGTCAGTAAGACTAAGAACTACAGCAAACGGGGAGGTTACTGAACACAGCAAGATTGGTGGACTGAAGATTTTTTGTTTTAAGAATAAGAATGACAGGCAAGGCAGACGAACTTAGGGCTTGGATTCAGACATATAATTATGTTGCTGTAGCTATTGCAAACAGGGGTGAGACTGGCCACTTAACATTCTGGATTTTGATATTTCAGGCAACGGAAAGGGATGCAAGTAGGGAGGGGCAGGATGATGTTACTGATATGGTAGAATATCACAGCTGTACTGAAGGAGGACACCTTGGTGTACTCATCCAGCAAGACCAAATAGGTACAGCTCAGGAACAGGAAGGATATAAATCACTATGATGGGACTTACTAAGGCCAGTTGGGTGATAGAGGAACTGATACATTGACAGATTATGGAAAAACATAAAAATAACAGCAGAGATAATGGGAACTGCAGATGCTGGAGAATTCCAAGATAATAAAATGTGAGGCTGGATGAACACAGCAGGCCAAGCAGCATCTCAGGAGCACAAAAGCTGACGTTTCGGGCCTAGACCCTTCATCAGAGACTCTCTGATGAAGGGTCTAGGCCCGAAACGTCAGCTTTTGTGCTCCTGAGATGCTGCTTGGCCTGCTGTGTTCATCCAGCCTCACATTTTAAAATAACAGCATCCTTGTGTTTTAACTTCCCCTATATTGACTGGGATATGCTCTGTGTCAGAGTTTTGAATGGGAGGTGGGAGTTGCTGGTTTTGCTAAGTGCATCCATTGATAAAAAATAATACAGAAATAGCCCAACCAGAAAAGGGACCATACTAGACCTAGTGTTCGGGAATGAGCCCACCCAAGTGATCAAAGTTTCAGTGGGGAAACATTTTGGGAACAGTAACCATAATTCTGCATGTTTTAAGTTACTTATGGATAAGGATAATAGTCCTCGGGTGAAAGTACTAAATTGGGGGAAGGCTAATGACAACAGGAACGGGGAAATGTAGACTGCGGATGACTGTTTGAGGATAAATCCGCAACTGGCACATGGCAATCCTTTAAAGGCCAGTTCATTAGATTTCAGGACTAGCATGCTTCTGTGAAAACGAAGGCTAAAAGATAGCAAATTCAGGAACTTGGAGGATAAGAGAAATTGAAATCTTAGGTCAAAAATGAAGGAAGGCATACAAAGTTTAGGAAACTAAAAACAAAGAATCTTCAATAAAAAAGAAAAATAGAAAAGAACAAGGAATTAGGAGGGCTAAATGGGGCCATGAAATGTCTTTGTCAAATGGAATTAAGGAAAATCTAAAAGTGATTTACACATGAGAAGACAACTAGAGAAAAATGTAGGTCCACTCAAGGGCAAAGGAGAGAATTTATGCATGGAGCCAGAGGAAGTAAATGAGGTCCTTAATGAGTACTTTGCATTGGTATTCACAAAGGAGAAGGGCATGGTGGATGATGAGTCTCAGGAGGGACATGTTCATATTCTAGGGCATATTAATATAATAAAGATAGTTTTTTTTGGAAAAGCATTAAGGGAGACAAGTCCCCAGGACCTAATTTGATCTATTCCAGAATGATGAGGGAGGCAGGTGAGGAAGTTGCAAGGGCCCTGAATGAAATTTTTGTATTCTCTTTAGGCACAGGACAGGTCCCAGAGGACTGGAGAATCAACAATGCTGTTCCTTTGTTTGAGGAGGGTAACAGGGATAAATTGGCAAATTATAGGCTGGTGAGCCTTACTTCAGTGGTAGGGAAATTACTTGTGAAAATTCTTAGGGATAGGATTTACCTATATGTGGAGAAATATGGACTCCTAGCAAAAGGTAGCATGGCTTTGTGCGGAGAGGATCATGTCTCTCAAACTTGATTTGAGTTTTTTTGAGGAAGTTACAAAGATTACTGATGGAGGGAAGAATGGTGTCAATATGAGCTTTCGCAAGGCCTTTGACAAGGCTTGTCATGGCAGGCTGATACAAAAGATGAAGTCACACGAGATGGTAAGATGTTTGCAGAATTGGCTTAAACACAGAAGATAACGTAATAGTAGAAAGATGCTTCCCTGACTGGACATGTGACCTGCATGTTTCGTAGGGATCAGTGCTGGGACCCGCTTTTGTTTGTAATGTTTGTGATAAAATGATTTAGAGCTGAAACAGTTCATTCACTTCAACACCTTCCACCCCAACCTCAAGTTCAGCTGGACCATCTCCAACACATCCCTCCCCTTCTTGGACGTCTGTCTCCACCTCAGGCAACCACCTCGAAACCGATATCCATTTCAAGCCCACCGACTCTCACAGCTACTTAGAATACACCACCTCCCACCCACCCTCCCGCAAAAATTTCATCCCCTATTCCCTCGCCTCCGCCGCATCTGCTCCCAGGATGAGGCATTCCACTCCCGTACATCCCAGATGTCCTTGTTCAAGGACCGCAACATCTCTCTCTTCCCGCAACCCCCCCCCGCCCTCCCCAACTTGCCAACCGTGGTCAAGAACACCCTCGACTGTGTCTCCTGCATTTCCCACAACTCATCCCTCAAATTCTGTCCCCGCAATAACCACTAAAAGAGAATCCCCCTCGTCCTCACACACCACCCCACTAACCTCAGATACAACGCATATTCCTCCAACACTTCCACCATCTACAATGTGACCCCACCAAAGACATTTTTCCATCCCCACCCTTGTCTGCCTTCCAGAGAGGCCACTCTCTCTGGTGACTCCCTTGTCCACTCCACATTCCCCTCCAACCCCACCACACCTGACACTTTCCCCAGCAACAGCAGGAAGTGCTACACTTGCCCCCGCATCTCCTCCCTCAAACCCATCCCATGCCCCAAGATGATTTTCCACATCAAGTGGAAGTTCACCTGCACATCTGCCAATGAGGTATATAGTGTATCCACTGTACACGGTGTGGCTCCCTCTGCATTGGGGAAACCAAGCAGAGGCTTGGAGATGCTTTGCAGGACGCCTATGCTTGGTTCGCAGTAAACAACTGCACCACCCAGTCGTGAACCATTTCAACTCCCCCTCCCATTCCTTAGACAACATGTCCATCCTGGGCCTCCTGCAGTGCCACAACGACGCCACCCGAAGGTTGCAGGAACAGCAACTCATTCTGCTTGGGAACCCTGCAGCCCAATGGTATCAATGTGGATTTCACAAGCTTCAAAATCTCCCTTCTCCCCACTGCATCCCAAAACCAGCCCAGCTTGTCCCCGCCTCCTTAACTTGTCCTTCCTCCTGTCTATCCCCCCCTCCCACCTCAAGCCACATCTCCATTTCCTGCCTCCTAACCTCATCCCGCCCCCTTGACCTGTCTGTCCTCCCCAGACTGACCTATCCCCTCCCTACCTACACTCATCTCTACAGGGTCCATCCCCACCCGTTTAACTTGTCTGTCTCCTCTCCACCTATCCATCTTCGATCCGCCTCCCCCTCTCTCCCTATTTATTTCAGAACCCTCTCCCCATCCCCCTTTTCTGATGAAGGGTCTAGGCCTGAAACATCAGCTTTTATGCTCCTAAGATGCTGCTTGGCCTGCTGTGTTCATCCAGCTCCACACTTTGTTATCTATAGAGGAGCAAATAGATTGCCTGATTAGTAAGCTTGCGGATACCACAAAGACTGGGTGCTGCAAATAGTGAGGGCAACTGCCAGAAGATACAGCAGGACACAGATCAGTTGAAAGTTGGGCGGAGAAATGGCAGATGGTGTTTGATCCGAACAAGTGTCAGGTAATGCATTTTAGGAGGTCAAATACAAGGGGAAAATATACAGTAAACACAGAACCTTTACAGCATTGATATACACAGGGATGTTGAGGTACAACTCCATAACTCCCCAAAAGTGGCAACACAGGATGATAAGTGGTCAAGGCAGCATATGGCATGCTTGCCTTCATCCATGGCAGGATAGAGTATAAAAGCCGGCGAATCACACTGCAGCTAGGCCGCATTTGGAATGGTGTACAGTCCTGGGTGACCACGCTATAGGACACATGAGCAGGCTCTGAAGAGGGTAAAGAAATGGAATGTCATTTACCAGGATGCTGTCTAGTTAGGAGTGTGTTAGTCATGAGGGGGGACCCAGACAAGCTTGGTTTGTTTTTACTTAAACAATGGACAAGGGATGACCTGATAGAAATTTACCAAATTAGGAGAGGCAAGGATATTTGGAGTCCGTTTTTCCAGGGCAGAAATGTCAATTACTAGGGACAAAGGTTTCAAGTAAAGGGGGCAAGTTTAAAGGAGATGAGAGAGACAGGATTCCTTTTTTGAAAAAGCACAGACGGTGTTAATTTCCTGGAATGTGCTGCTTGTGTTGTTGGATACAATAGCAACATTTAAGAGGCACTTTGAGAGATACAAGAATAGATAGGGAATAGAGGATAAGGAACAGCATAGAGGCAAATAGGTTGTTAGATTAGAAAGGCATCACATGTCGGCACAGGCTAGGTGGGCTGAAGGGCCTACTCCTGTGCTGTACTGTACTTTATTCAAAACTGCATACAATAGTCCATTGTGGTCTCACCAATGCCATGTCCAACTGTAACAAGACTTCCATGGTCCTGTACTCAAAACCATCTTAGCAACGAAAGCCATCATACCATTTACATTGTAACTGTTTGCTGCAAAAATAAAACATTCATACCCAAAGGCTCTTCTTCTTCTTCCTCTTAAAGTCCCGCATGCAAGCAAACTGCTGTATATTTGAGCAGAAGAACAACCATCGCCAGACAGACAGCAGCATCTCATCAGAGCAAAAAAACTGATATCAAACTCATATCACAGAGGGCCCCAGCTTACGAACAGTCATACAAATGACTGCTCATGCTCGCGAACATGATTCCATACATAGGGGTATGTTAATTGAAATGATAATAAAGACAAACGTTCTCCTCATACTTACAAAAAGCTATTTTATATTATCCTGCATTGTGTCCTGACTTGTGTACAAATCTGCTTGCAAACAGACTCAAGAACAGAGCCTGTTTGCAAGTTGGGACTGCCTGTACACATTTGTGCTCGATGGCAGCATCCTGTTAGTAACAAATACCACTTGTGTTGCTACTGCACAACAAAAATGTGAAACAGTTGCTTGTATTTTTGAGATATCTTACTTTATTCTAAGGTAGATTGTGAACTTTTCAAGCCGAAGTGGTGGCCTTCACTATATTACAGCTGCTGTAGGAGGTCCATAAACAATTCCCACCAATGTTTTCTATCCCTTGTCATTTCTTAGCTCCACCTAAACTGGTTCCACCTCATTTTCTGAGCCAAGATCAACACATCCTACTGTCTTAATTCCATATTTTAAGTGCCAGGATTACCCTTCCTCCTTGTCCATTACTTGTCTCTTCTAAAAATGAGGGGATCTGAATATACAGTTCTCACCTTGGTTCTTTGCATTTATTTAAGAGAGTTATTTGATCAAAATATTAATTTCTATCTGTGCTTCACTTAATTTGCTCAAAATGCTTCAAGGATTCAGTGTCCAACACTAACCATTTTCTAATTTTCCCTGATATCACCACAGATGCTACTTCCTTATTTGTTACTTTCTCTGTCTATTCCTGGTCAATTCAATTTATTTTAAAATTTAAAACGCTATGTTCCAGCGCCTTGATAGTTGTCTGGTTGCTTTTGAATTTACCCTTGCCTGAATCTTCCTGCACCTTATTAGTACGAAACCCCTTTGACTGCCTGAGTAATTCAATTTGCAAGGTCACAAGATTTTAGTAAAGCCTTTGACAGAGTCCTGCAGGTTAGGCTAATTAATAAAGATAGGTCACATGAGATTTAGGGTGAGCTTGCCAATTGAATACATAATTGGATTAATGGCATGAGACAGTAATGGAGGAGAGTTGCTTTCCGGATGGGAGGCCTATGACCACAGGTGTTACACAGAGACCTGTTCTGGGTCACCTTCTGTATGTCATTTATGTAAAATAATTTGGATGAGAATACGGAAGGAATGGTTAGCAAGTCTGCAGATGACACCGAAATTGGTAACATTTAGACAGTGAAGGTTTTCTAAGATTACAAAAGGATCTTGATCAAATGGGTCAATAGGCTGAAAAATAGCACATGGAATTCAATCTGATTAAAAGTGAGGTATTGCATTTTGATATAACAAACAAGGGTATGGCTTGTACAATTAATGGTACAGCCTTGGGTAATGTTGTAGAACAGAGAAACCTAAGGGTGCAGGTACATAATTCTTTGAAGTTTGCATCACATATAGACAGTGTGGTTAAAAAGCTTTTAGCACGTTTGCCTTCATTGCTCAATCCTTTGAGTAGAGGAGATGTGAATTCATGTTGAGGTTATACAAGACATCGTTGAGGCCTCTTCTGGAATACCGTGTCCAGTTCTGGTCACCCAGTTACAGTAAGGATATTATTAGGCTGAGATGGTTCAGAAGAGATTAACCAAGATATTGCTGGGTATGGAAGGGTTGAATTGTAGAGAAAGGCTGAATAGGCTGGGACTTTTCTCATTGAACCTTAGGAAGTTGACAGGCGACGTGATAGAAGTTAACAAAATAATGAGGGGTATGGATAAGGAAAAGACAACTACCATCAACTCCAAAATGGGGAATTTCAAGACTGGGGGCACTTTTTTTGTTAAAAAAAGAAAAGTGAGGGGAGAGATTTTTAAAGATGAGGCAGTTTTGTTTGTTTTAAAACAAAAACCACAGTTCGCACATGGCATGAACTTCCTGAGGAAGTGATAAATGCAGGTATAATTACAAATGTTTAAAAGACATTAGGATGGATGCATGAATAGGAAAGACTGAGGGATATTGGCCAGGAGCAGCCAGGTCACACCAGTTTAATTTGGGATTATGTTCAACATGGACTAAAATGTCAATTTCTGCACTGTATGACTCTAACTCAAAGTGAACCTTGTCCTAGCTCTCCTCTTTTCCAATTAATGCTACCATTTGTCCATGACTGCTCCCTCAGCCTTTAAATCTGCTTATATCTACATCCAGATATTTGAGGTTGTCTCTCAACAGAACATTATTCCCATCTCCACTCAGATTTTTAGTCCCTACGTGAGCCATGGCAGTTGGAAATAGAGGAAATTTATCCAAAATTCTCTCAACTGTAAAAGAGAGTGATCTCTTTAAAGCATACCAAATTCTTATAGAACTTGACAGTGCAGGTGCAGGAAAATGTTTCTCCCAGCTGTGATGTCTAGAGCCGAGAATGCAGCCTAAGACTAAGGGATAGGCCATTTTTGACTGAGATGAGGAGGAATTTATTCACTGAGAGGACAGTGAATCTTGGGAATTCTCTACCCAAGAGTCTTATTGGTGTTCAGCTACAGAGTATATTTGTGACTGACGTTGATAGATTTTCAGATATTAAAAACATCAGGGGAACATGGGGTTAGAAACCAAAAGAACTGTGGATGCTGCAAATCAGGAACAAAAACAAAGTTGATGGAAGAGCTCATCAGGTCTGGCAGCATGTGTGAAGGAGAAAATAGAACGCTTCAAGTCTGGCAACCCTTTCTCAGAACATGGGATAGTGCAGCAAAGTCACAGAACAATAAGATTAACCATGATCCGGTTGAATGGCAGGATAAGTTTAATATACAGGACATTGCTCCTATTTCCGAAGTTCTGACTTTTTGCCTGGCTATAAAAAGATGTTTTGATGAGTAGAAAATGCGCACCTTTAAATATCTTAGCTGCAGACAATAATTGCCTCATGGCTTACTTTCCCATTAAGAATGCCATCAACAGCAGACATGGATAAATTACTCTCAGCCCCTTCAAACAAGTAATTAAATACAGCCTTGAAATAGCCAAGGCCCTGCACTGATTATTGCAGCATCTCACTATTTACAGTCTGCCAACTAAAAACAAAAACGATTTTACCATTTTCCATCCTATAGTTAATCTTCTTATTTTCACCCCAAACTCCTGATGTTTCACAAAATGCTCCTGATGCAGCATTAATCAAATGTGCTTTCAAATACAAATCCATTGCTTCCTTTTATCAATCTGGACAGTTACTTCCTCAAAAAATTCTAATAGATTTGTTAAACACAACTGCTTCACCATACACAATTTTCTCAGTCAATTTTCTTTAAAATAGATGTCAACATCTTTTTAGCAACTTATATCAGGCCAACTGGCATCTTGTTCTGTTACTTTCTTAAATGGAGAGAGTAAGTATTGCATTTCTCTCCTTTCAATCCACTGGTTCCAATAGGATGTCATTCAGCAAGAATTCAAACTGTGCAGAAAGGTAAACATCATTGGAGTGATTCAAACATCAAACAAGTTCTGGAAGTGATATGGATTTAGGAGGCAACAACACTTAAGAGTTTGTGAGGAGGCAATACTTTGCATGAAGAGGGATCATGGGTTATTTTCCTGACAAGTGACGATAGACGAGTACCACAGGTGAAGGAACTGTTAACAATATTAATACAGAAGCCAGGACAGGAAGTTAGGTGAGAGATAATGGGAACTGCAGATGCTGGAGATTCCAAGATAATAAAATGTGAGGCTGGATGAACACAGCAGGCCAAGCAGCATCTCAGGAGCACAAAAGCTGACGTTTTGGGCCTAGACCCTTCATCAGAGAGGGGGATGGGGGGAGGGAACTGGAATAAATAGGGAGAGAGGGGGAGGCGGACCGAAGATGGAGAGTAAAGAAGATAGGTGGAGAGAGTGTAGGTGGGGAGGTAGGGAGGGGATAGGTCAGTCCAGGGAAGACGGACAGGTCAAGGAGGTGGGATGAGGTTAGTAGGTAGATGGGGGTGCGGCTTGGGGTGGGAGGAAGGGATGGGTGAGAGGAAGAACCGGTTAGGGAGGCAGAGACAGGTTGGACTGGTTTTGGGATGCAGTGGGTGAGGGAGAAGAGCTGGGCTGGTTGTGTGGTGCAGTGGGGGGAGGGGATGAACTGGGCTGGTTTAGGGATGCAGTGGGGGAAGGGGAGATTTTGAAACTGGTGAAGTCCACATTGATACCATATGGCTGCAGGGTTCCCATGCGGAATATGAGTTGCTGTTCCTGCAACCTTCGGGTGGCATCATTGTGGCAGTGCAGGAGGCCCATGATGGACATGTCATCAAGAGAATGGGAGGGGGAGTGGAAATGGTTTGCGACTGGGAGGTGCAGTTGTTTGTTGCGAACTGACAGACATGATAAATTCAGAGAGGACATGAAGGGAAATAGACCAGAAAGGAGAAAGATGAGTTCTAGACTTGGCCATGGAGAAACCTTAGAGTAGGAGACTTGGTCTGGTGAGCTGTTATAAAGACAGATGCAGTGGAGATTGATTAGATGGTCCAATCTTAGTAACAAAGGAATCCATGGGCTTACTTGCACTTTTTTCTCTTCATAGTTTTAAGGCATTGCTAAATAAGAAAGAATATTGACTGGAATGGCAATCTGTCCAAAGGCAGATCACCGATTCATTTCTCCATTCCTTGCTGATCTGTGCTATCTTTTTCAGTCTAACACAAATGGGCAAGTCACTTGTATGGAACTGCCACTGTCAGCAACGCTTTTTATCACTTTGCTGATAATGAAGTAGGCCAGTGGGAAGATTCTTGGCTAGATTGGATTTGTCCCTTTTTTTGTAAGCAGGACAAAGCTGAACTGCTCTCCACGTTGTCAAGTAGATGCCACTGTTTCTTTATTTCAGCAACTTGGTAAGGCTAATTCATGACCATACATTTTAGCACCACAGCAAGGGTATTATCAGGGCGCTGAGGTCAGTGTGTTCAGCCATTTCTTGCTCTCATACGGAATTTACTTATTTTTTAAAAACACAAGTACTGGCGTCCATAACCGGGGCAGGAAGAAAATCTTGGGACAGATGCATCGTCCATTTACCAAGTCTAGCTTAAGACAGTTGCAAATATTTGTCTTTTGCACTCACATGGCTCTGCCATCATTATGGCTGAAGATGTTTATGAACCTCCTCAATACTCACTAATATGCACAACTGCACTATTTTAATCTGATTTATGATTGATTGCAGAAATCTGTACACAGCATACCAATTCTGTTGATTAACATCCTTTGTGATAGCTTCCCCAGCTTTGACTTTGGGGGATTGTGATCACACTTACCTAATATAGGCAGCTGACGAGTTACATCAACTTTCTAATATTGTATTAGAGTGTTAAGCAGCAGCAGTTTAGATTCATCAGTTAATCTGACAAAGAATTTGACTGAGATGAGAATACTCCACTGATCCTGAATCTGTCTTGTAGAATGGAGGAGCAGAGATGGGGTTCTGAAGCGGCATCTTTGAATTTGTTCTTTGCTTGGGCTAACAAAGGGCACTCTTGGTCTTCTCCCAAGAAGACGGTCGCTTGTTTTCCTGGATCCTCTCACTTTATACTTATCTCTCCCCACCTATACTTGTTGACATAGATTATTTTGGGCATTGGCCATTTGTGCTGTGTCAATCACCAGTCTAAACTCACTGAGCCAATGACCACGACTTATTGTCAGGGTGATTATTGTCCCTTTGCAGGAGACAGAATGGTGATGGAGGGTTGCCTTTCAGACTGCATGCCAGCAGGCAGGCAGGTAGGTAGGACTAGTTTAGTTTGGGATTATGTTCAGCATGGACTGTTTGGACAAAAGGGTCTGTTTCTGTGCTGTATGACTCTGTGACCCAAAATGTTAACTCTTCTTTCCACAGATACTCAGACCTGCTTAGCTCTTCCAGCAATTTGTTTTTGTTTTTATTTCCAGCACCTGCAGTTCTTTTGGTTTTTATTAAGTAATAATTAAGATTTGAATAAGATTTTAAAAGTGAAACATTTCATTCAAACATTAAATTTTCAGAAGGGGATATACTCAAAATAAAGTGTACTTATTAGACAAGATTGGTGTGGTATAAATCGTAGCGCTTTAGTAATTTTGGACCGTGTGAAGAAAAACAGCTTAAGTCCATGGTGCAAAATTAGAACAGATTGGTTTGCAGATATTCTGACAGTGTCAGATTAAATGAAAAAAACCTCAACTGATATAGGTTCCCTGGAGATTAACACAACCAATCAGCATTTCAGCTGTCAGAGCAAAGGATTTTCTGCCTCTCAACAGATTTGATTACCATCTTCAGAAGCAGGAAATGCTTAGCCAATAGCAACAGCAATGATGTGATATCCTTTGTCTCAGAATGAGTTATCTTTTTCAGACAGCAACATGAAATATTGCAAGTTTCTGCAGAAGAGGATGTTGCAATGTCTCTTGCTTGTGCAGTGTCCAAAATTAACAATAATTTCAAGAGGAGAATCTGGTGGACCTTCAAAATAGCTTGAAACAGAATGTTTTTAATGCAATTCCTTTCTCAAGTTATTGATCAAGGGAAATATGCTAAATGATTGAAAGAGCCTTTCGTACAAAAGAAACACGAGTCGCTGAAAATAAAGATTTGCAAGTATTTTCAAATCCTGTGCTTATCATAGTACGCAATTACTTTTTTTGGCAAAGTCAACAAAGTAGTGATCAAGTCCAAGGTCTTCACACTGTTGCAACAGATTAAAAACATTTTAGAAATTTGTGCAGTTCTTAATGTTGTGGGAGGACCTTCAGAACATGTACTCAATGCCTACATTTCCAACCACACTGAAGCCACATAAGCAACGTACAAGCTTCACAGCAGAGAACCATATTGTCAACTTAAAGCAATCCTTCAGTTCTCAAGTTTGTAACCTGCTGTTTTCAACTAATGCAAGTGCACAAGAGTTAAAAAAATTGAGCTGTCAGCAACTTTCATGTGTACAATAGTGATATCAAATTCAGATGAAAATTCAGTGTCAAAATGATGTCAGTACCAAATTCCATTTGTTTCCATGGATTTGTGTTTTTGATTTCTTAACTCTGATATTCACCTTATAAAAAGCCTCCTGATATTCACAAAAGCTTGAAACGGAATGTTTTTTAACACAATTCCTTTCTCAAGTTATTGATCAAGGGAAATATGCTAAATGATTGAAAGAGCCTTTCGTACAAAAGAACTCCCAAAAGAATCTTACTAAAGAATCTCCCAAGCCATCCACAACCTCATCACCTCAGGTGACCTCCCACCCACAGACTCCAACCTCACTGTTCCCCAACCCCACACCACCCGCTTCTATCTCCTTCCCAAAATCCACAAACCCGACTGCCCTGGTCGACCCATTGTCTCCGCCTGCTCCTACCCCAAACTTATCTCCACCTATCTTGACTCCATTTTCTCCCTCTTGGTCCAGGAACTCCCTTCCTATGTCTGTCCGTGACACCACCCACGCCCTCCACTTCCTCCAGAACTTTCAATTCCCCAGTCCCCAACGCCTCATCTTTACTATGGATATCCAGTTGCTGTACACCTGCATTCTCAATACAGATGGCCTAAAGGCCCTCCGCTTCTTCCAGTCCTGCAGGCCCGACCAGTCCCCCTCCACCGACACCCTCATCCGCTTAGCCAAACTCATCCTCACCCTCAACAACTTCTCTTTCAATTCCTCCCACTTCCTACAGACAAAGGTGGTGGCCATAGGTACCCGCATGGGCCCAAGCTATGCCTGCCTCTTTGTAGGCTACATGGAGCAATCCATCTTCAATACCTACACTGGCCCTAAACCCCACCTCTTCCTCTGTCACATTGATGACTGTATCGGTGCTGCCTCGTGCTCCCACGAGTAGCTCAAATGGTTCATCCACTTCACCTTCCACCCCAACCTTAATTTCACCTGGACCATCTCTAATACCTCCCTCTCCTTCCTGGGCCTCTCCGTCTGCATCTCTGGCAACCACCTAAAAACCTATATCCATTTCAAGCCCGCCAACTCCCACAGTTACCTAGAATACACCACCTCTAAAAATGCCATCCCCTATTCCCAATTCCTTCGCCTCCGCCACATCCGCTCCCAGGATGAGGCATTCCACTCCCGTAAATCTCAGATGTCCTCGTTTATCAAGGACTGCAACATCCCCTCCACATGGTCGAGAACACCCTCCGTGTCTCCTGCATTTCCCACAACTCATCCCTTACATGCCTCCCTGCAATTACAACCAAAACAGAAACCCCTCGTTCTCATGTACCTCCCGACCAACCTCCGCATCAGACGCATCATCCTCTAACACTTCCGCCATCTGCAATACAACCCCACCACCAAAGACATTTTTCCCCTCCCGACCCTTGTCTGCTTTCAGAAGGGACCACTCTCCGTGACTGCCTTATCCGCTCCACACTTCCCTCCAACCCTACCACACCCGACACTTTTCCCTGCAATGTAGGAAGTGCTACATCTGCCCCTACACCTCCCCTCACCCCCATCCCAGGACCCAAGACTTTCCACATCAAGCAGATGTTCACCTGCATATCTGCTAATGTGGTGTACTGCATCCACTGTTCCCAACGTGGCCTGCTCTACATCAGGGAATCCAAGCAGAGGCTTGGGGACCAGTTAACAGAACACCTATGTTCAGTTCACACTAAACAACTGCATCTCTGAGTCGTGAACTATTTCAACTCCCCCTCCCATTCCTCAGACAACATGTCCATCCTGGGCCTCCTGCGGTGCCACAACGATGCTACCCGAAGGTTGCAGGAACAACTCATTCCGCTTGGGAACCCTGCAGCCCAATGGTAACAATGTGGGCTTCACAAGCTTCAAAATCTCCCCTCCCCCAAACACAGCCCAGCCCCTCTCCACCTCTCTCCCACCTCAAGCCCCACCACCATCTCCTACCTACTAACCTCATCCCACCCCCTTGACCTGTCCATCCTCCCTGGACTAACCTATCCCCTCCCTACCTACACTCACCTTTACTGGCTCCATCCCTGCCTCTTTGACCTGTCTGTCTCCTCTCCTCTATCCATCTTCTATCCACCCCCCCCTCTCTCCCTATTTATTTCAGAACCCCATTCCCCACCCCCACTTATGAAGAAGGGTCTTGGCCCGAAATGTCTGCTTTCCTGCTCGTCTGATGCTGCTTGGCCTGCTGTGTTCATCCAGCTGTACACCTTGTTATCTCCTGTTATTTCCTCTAGTTCCTATCATACATTTTGTTTTCTTTCTTTGGAACAAGGATTTTCCTGATCCCTCAATTCCTAGCAAAGATGGTGGCTAATCTTAACTTTGACAATAGTAAAAATTAAATCATAAATCTGTTTGCTTTGCACCAGCTCTTGAGGAACAAGCTGGTCCGTTCCGAACGAAAATCTATCGTGAAGCGTTTCAGAAATCAAATTTTTACCAAAGACTCTACACAATGAGGTGATATCTTTTGTCTCCTTTCAGAAAAAGACATTACCTGGCGAAATATCCCAAAAAAACTTCCAGATCATTTAGATCAATATTTTCTTAAAAGCAATCAAATTTTCTGAAAAAACTCAGCATCATCTGCGGAGAGAAAGCAGACTCAATGTTTTGGATTAATACTATTGCCTCCTAAATCCATATATACAACGTTCATGGTCAAACGTATCAATACAATTCATATGGTTTAAATTAGCAATAAAAAATGCATGTTAGAGAATAAGTGTTCCCTATTTAAGACTGAATATCTTTTAGAGAGAGGGTTAAACTTCAATACAGGCACAACTGAAATCTTTGTACAAGCAAGATCCAGAAGATGGCAAAAATAGATACAAATTAGTAATACAACCACGTTGTCAAGCATAAATCAAGAGCAGTTTATCAGGAACAAATGCAAAATCCCAAGTATATAATAAGCAATTTTTAAGAGAATTTAAAAGTTATGGAGTGATTAAGTACCTGTGAAATAATTTGCAGTCATTGCTATATTGTTCCAATTTTTTTTTGCAATTGCAAAATTCCAGAACAATTTTTCACTGGAGTTAATTTTACAGTTTAACTAGTGAGTGCTCAAGTAATATTACATCATTTAGGCCACAGGCATGTTTAATTCAAACATTACAAACTATTTGGTAATCACATTTTATTGAGCTTTCAGAATACAAACAGATTTTACAACAAATAACTCCAAAGTTGCGCACAAAATATTATTGTATCACAAGGACAAAGTCTGGAACAAAGTTCATTTCAACAGGAGGGTGATTGTTTCAAAAGAACACAGCTTGGCACTTTTAAATCAAAAGAGCAAACCTCAAAGTACAAGTCGTTTAATAAAAACATCTCGTACTGAGATCTTCTAATTGTTGTAAACTTATGTTAAAGCTCACCCTGTGAAAAATGCAAATAAACCTAATTTCCTGCTCCCTTGAATCCATTTCCAATAAATTGCTGTCCATCCTGTTTCCCTTCCTGTCCATCATGCTAAGTGATACTTTAAAGCTGCAGGGAGAGGCGCAGAAGTTAGGAAATTATAGGTTGGTTAGTTTGACTTCTGTCATTGGTAAGGTTTGAGACTCCATTAAGGATGGGATTGCTGAGTAGTTGGAAGTGCATGGTCAAATAGGGCTGAATCAGCACAAGATTGTCAAGGGAAGATAAAGCCTGACAAGTCTGATAAAATTCTTTGAGGAGGTAACAAACAAGTTAGACAAAGGAGAGCCAGTGGATGTGGTCTATTTAGATTTCCAGAAGGCTCAGTGCCTCACAGCACCAAGGTCCCAGGGTTAATTTCCCCCCTTGGGCAACTGTGTGGACTTTGCATGGGTTTCCTCCACATGCTCCAGTTTCCCTCCCACAGTCCAAAGATGTGAAAGTTAGGTGGATTGGGGATGCGGATTTCACTGAAATGTACCAGAATACTGAGACACCTGGATACAATATACATGTAGAAGACGTTTCCATTGTTACTTGGGGGCACACCTTCAGAGTGAAGAGATAACCCTTTGGGTAAGGAGGAATTTCTGCGAACAAAAGGTAGTGAATTCTTGGAACTCTGACTTAGCCTTCACAGCCTTTTGCAGCAATGAGTGTCTTTAAGTCCAAGGTAGATAGGTTCTTGGTTAGTAAGGGGATCACATGTTGGAGCAGACTCAGTAGGCTGTATAGCCAAATTCTGCTCCTATATCTTTTAAGTCTTATCTTCTGGAGTATTTTTCCCCTCGCTTAACTGCCTTCACATTCCACTCGGAGTCTCTTCCGTCCTTTCCCTTTACTGGGCCAAGAAGCAACAAACCCAAAGTGAATCAAAATGGAAGACTAATTTAGGGTGCCTTGATTTTTTTAAAAAAATGTTCCCTACCTTGGGTGGGATGTCTTCTCTCATCTTAAAATCATTTCAAAAACATTTAGACAAGTACATAAATAAGTAATCTCTGGAGTTTGATGGGCCAAATTTAAGCAGGTGGGACTAGTTTAGTTTGGGATTATGGTTGGCATGGACTGGTTGGACCGAAGGGTCTGTTTCCATGCTGTTTGACTATTTGTGGTTTCCTTGTAATTACCATATGCTGAATGCACATGGAGGAAATCCTTGTGATTTAAGCTAGCTTACAAATGACAGCTTCAGCCAAGAAGTTGCACAATTTTTAAAAAAACTTTAACCTATCAAAAGAAATCTTAAATGGGCAATTTTAATACAATATTTGACAAAATTTGTAACTAAAATAGAGAATACTGGAGAATTAAGACTTTGACAAATATACGACTTGTTATTGGAGAAACAAGTAGTGTAAAAAGCAAGTGCCAAAAGCACGTCCAAGCAAAATAAAAAACTGAAGCATATCCAGAATTGTTGTTCCACAGCAAAGTCATATTTATTATGGATTCTGATCAATTTTCCACTCAAACACAGTAATTTTTGCCCATTATAGGATTGTACAGAGCAAATTACAGCTAATCTTCTGGCTACTTATCTGGAACAATCCAAAATTGATCCCACAAGGCTTCCTACAGCATCCTTAAATACTTATCCCTAGTTTTAAATGTGCCCCTTGTTCTGGGCTACCTCCAGTTTCTTTCTACCTACTCCATCAATGCCTAAAATCTTAAATAACTCAATTATACCACTCTTTAATCTTTTATATTCTAGGAATATCAAGACTAGTCTAACATTATAACCAAGACCTATTATTGGAAAAGGATCTTGGTAAATACATACTACAACTTGTTCCAAGTCATTACATCCTTCCTAAAGAGCAGCATCCAGAAAATGAACTGAAATATTTCAAATGAGGCTCAGGGCCGTACGCAACTATAACAAATAATTTCCACTACATCCTGCCAATTCCCACCGTTTCATTTTCCATTACAAGACTAAAGCCAACTTTGCATTTTCTTGTACCTTTCCACAAGCATTTTATGCTTTCGGTTTTTTGGTTCCTAAATCATTGACCAACTACAATTCTCATTTTCTTGCCATTTAGAAAATAACACATTTATAAGTCCAAAGTGGATGTCCTCCGATTGTGCCACCCCAGTGGCCACAAATTCACCTATCCATTTAATCTATCAATATTCCTTTCAATTTTCTGTTCCCACCATAGCATTTACTGTACCACCTCACTTATTTTCAGCAGTGTAGCATATCTCACTTCCTACTCCTTCATCCATAATTTGGATGAAAATCTGGGATCCAAGGACAGATTTCTGGGAGACTCCATTCGCCAGATTATGCCAACTGAAGTATATACACATTACACCTACTCTCATCTCCTACCATCTAACAACTGATTCTCGAACTGAATAAGTGGTTGCCTTAAATGTGAAGTGCTCACATGTTTGTTGTCTACCTTCTGGAGTTCCAATAAACTGCATCCGTTGATAGTCCCTTATCTACCATGTCCGGTATCTCTCAGAAGGTTCCAACTAGGTTTATTAACCTTGAGCATACAGATCCCTGCTCTTCACCACATCACTTCATGGGTCGACTTAGAGTTTGCCACATTGCCAGCTGAGAATGACAGGCATTTTGAAGTATTTCATGAGACACACAGGCCCAAAAATAACAAATGTTGGGAAATTGTTTATATTCTAAAGTTTATACATCAACTGAAAGGATTGGCATTTCCAGGACTTCTTTCCCAACAGCCCTCTAAGGAGACATAGGGCCTTTATTTGCTGCTCCAGTGTTTTAACACTAGACAGCATAGAATACATATCTCACCACCAGAGTCCATAAGCAAGGAGGACCACTCACCCCACAGCACCAATAGTCAGCTACCAATTACTATATGCCAATACTACTGCACTAAAAGCTTCCTAGTGCAATTAACCAACATCAGTAAATAAGAGAGTGCTCCACAAACCAAAAACCTTCAGTAGCAGCTCAGGGAGGAATCCATTAACCAGAATCCCTGGCAGGCAGTGACTGGAGCTTATGTGGAGGAGGGGGGGGGGGGGGGGGGGGGGGGGGGGGGGGAAGAAAAAAAAAATCGATCTATCCCCTCCATCTCTTTCAAATTTGGCTGCTTTGTCTTTGCCTATGCACCCCCCTTATTTGAGATTGTTGCAGTGTCGCTGCTAAGTAATGCCTGCTAAATTTTTCTTTTAGTCAGTAATGATGGTAAAAAAAATGTCCAGAAGTGTGCATTATCATTGCTAAATGGAAGAGAATGCTAAAATAAAATCAGATCCACGTACACAACAAACCAGATCGAACTGCCAATCCAACTGCGTACAGCCTATAACGAGTAGAAACTGCAATTATATAGTAGACAAGTTTAAAGTGCCAGAAATGATTTTAGTTGTAATCAAATTTCATGCGAAGAACTGAAAAAGACGATATGTTATCAAGTAAATTTGCAAGTTATTTGTTTAACTAATTTTTAGCAATGGCTTCTCTATAAACCTTTAATAATGATTAAAATGTGACTGGGAGGTCTTAATCCACAAAAATTTAAAAAGGGATAAACCTTGCTACAAACCCAAACCCAGAGTCAAACAATGTTTCTTACATCAGTTTGGAATATTACAGTTCTACCAACCTGATATTCAAGATAGCACATCAAAAACAAAGGCTGCACTGTAATTAATGTGGTAGAGTTTGTTAAAATGGGTGCACAATGCCTCCCACGGACTAATTCCACTACATCACATGCTACTGTGAAGGCTGAGAAGTCAAAAAAGGACTAAATGTGCATTTTGGTTTGTTTTAATTTTGAAAGTTCACAAAATGCACTAGATCCAGTAGCAGTTCTCATTGCTCCAAAATCTTTAGTTTGCTGCATTAACTGGTACCACAGTCCTAGTCTTTGTATTGATCATTATGAATAAGTTCATTAATTTGAGTAAATCTGAACCATTTCCATATCGTCAGAAATACTTTTGACAAATGCAAACATGTGACAAAATTCATAGGCTCTCATAGGCCCTGCATTGAGGCACTAATGGTGCAATCACTCTGTTGGGATGTCACACATATGCTTGACACAAAGCTCCCAAAGCAACTTTTCTGCTTAGAACTCAGTCACGACAGAAGACTCCTAGGAAACATTTAGGGATATCCATAAAGTACCCCTGAAGAGATAAAATATCCCTGCCCATTCATGGGCTTGTGACTGACCCAAATGTAGAAGATATATTTGGGAAGGCACCAAACAAAACAAGAAGGGTCGCTGCGAGCAGGCAGAGGTAACATCAATGGATTGATGAGAGCAAGCAACATCAAAACATCTCATCTAATCGACCCTTCAAGCACCACAGTGGCAGAGTCTGCAAATTATGCAATGGATCTTACAGTTATCACAGAACCCAATGAGAGAGTGTGTTAGCACGTCTAAGAATGTTTCACAGGGAAATAAAAAGTATGGAAGTTGGCCTCAAAATGCAGACATCTAAAATAATGAGATCAACTTTCTCAATTGCCTTGTGGTCACATGACTGCTTCCTAATTGTGTATTATTTTGAATTGTCACCTATTTTGGGGCTGTGTTAATTTTTTTTAAATATGGTGTTGCTTGCAATTCTCAGAATAGCAGGTTTCAAAACAAAAGTTTTACAACTTTTGGAAACCACAAAACATAAGACTTAAGTTCAGACGCCTCCTACTTGTTAATTAGGACTATGACGTTGTAAAAAAAATCATATTAGTTTTCTAATTACAGAATAAGGAATTAAAAAGTGTATAAACAGAATACATGTGGCACTGGGCTTCAAAACTTATTTCTATTATTATACACAAATATAGATTTTACATTATCAAGGAAATAACCTAAGAATCTTCATAGAAAACAAAGGTTAAGATCTCAGCAACGCCATGCTTTCCTCAAATCCAGAATGTGGACTGGATGAAATGCATCCAAGGATTTTGAGGGCAGAGTGGATGGAAATTTAGGGGCACCGGCCACAACCTTTCATTCTGCCACCTGCTGAGTCTAGGGTAGAAGACTGGAAAATTGCAAACAGTACAGCCTTGGTCAAGGAAGGCTGTAAGGTTAAGCCTAGCAATTACAGATCAGTCAGATTAACTTCAGTGAAGGGTATGCATCTCAAGATAAATAATTTGAGACAGAATTAATAGTTACATGGAAAAGGTGGATTGATTAGAACAGTCAGCATGAATTTTTAAAAGGAAAGTCATGTTCAACTAACTTAAGAGTTTTCTTTAAAGACATAACAGATAGGCTTGATAAAGATAATAGTGTTGGTGTGGTGTATGTGGACTTGTAGACGACATTTGATACAAAGGAAAGTTATAGAACAAACAAACAAAAACAAAACAAACAGTCAGTAGTACCATCAAAACACAACAAACTGACAGGAAACTAATGGTAATGGTCAATGGATAAGTTAGGGTTGGAGTAAGGCTTATTGTGACAGTGCTCCAGGTCAGAAATGGGATATGTATGCATGTACGTGTAAGGTTCTGAGGTCATCCATTTTTCTGGGAAGAATATTAAAAGACAATATAAAGTAGGCAGCACAATGCTAAAGGGAGGTGCTGGAGCACAAGGATCTGGGTGTATATGAGAACAGATTTTGGAAAGTGTAAGGACAGGTAGAAAGAGCAAGTAAACCATCTGTGGTTTTATTACCAGGGCTTAGCATACTAGAACAAGGTGGTCCTGAACTTCTTGGACCTCAGCTGCAGTATCGTGTACCACATTATAGGAATGATGTGAATGTATTGGAGAAAGTGCAGGATGAGATCTGATCAAACTTTTCAAAATACTGAATAGGCTGGATAGAGTCCATAGGGAGAAACTTTTGCTTGTAAAAACAACAAGGCAGCATATATTTTAAGTGATGACAAAAGAAGCAAGCGTGAGGTGTGGAAAAACGTTTTCACTCAGTGACTAGGTATAGTGTGAACTGCATTGTCTCGAAGTATGGAGGAGGCAGGATCAATAGAGATATTCAAGATGATATGTTCTATGATTATTAGGATTAAAAAAAAGAGTATGGGGAAAATGCAAGAGTTTGGCACTAGGTAATGATTCTCATTTAAAGAGCCAGAGAAGGCATGAAGGGCCAAATGTCCTCCCATCCTGCACTGTAAGACCTATGATTCTGTGGCTTCACAAAATTGGCAACTGGGTGAGAAAGCTAACATTTCAGTAGCATTGTCGTAACGACAGCAGATTCAGTTCCACTCAAGCCATTCAGAAAAACAATTGTCTTGGCTGACTCTCATTGGTAATCTCAGAAGTAGAATGGCAACAAAAAAAACTCTACAAGATCAACAGTGGGGACAGCATAATGCTGAAAAAAAATGGCAAGCAAAGTTTATCTGAACCTGATGACAGTTCCAATAAAACACACATGCACATCAATCAAAAAAGGATTCCCACAAAAATTGTATTGCTTTTCAGTTGTTACCAGCACACACACAACATACTATTTCGTACTACAGAAGCTGAAAACACAAGTTGTACACAATGAATCAGAAAACTACACAAGTTAGGGGCAGGGTAGACCAGTTAGCTTCTCAAATCTGCCCCTATCATTTGACATGCTTATGCTGAACTGATTGCAAATTCAGTGATATTTTTCTATCTATGGGCCTGCAGGTAGGGCACTCGGTCTCCGTGGTCATCACTGCTGCCTCACAGCACCAGGGACTGAGGTTCAATCCTCCCTCAGGCAACTGTCTATGTGGAGTTTATGCAAACTCTGTCTATGTGGGTTTCCTCCACGTGCTCCGGTTTCCTCCCACAGTCCAAAAGAAGTGCAGGCTAGGTTGACTGGCCATGTTAATTGCCCATAGTGTTCATATGTATGTTAGGTAGGTTTGGGGAATGGGTCTAGGTAGGATGCTCCAAGGTTCGATGTGGCCTTGTTGGGCCAAAAGGCCTGTTTCCACACTGTAGGGATTCCATGGAAACTTATGGAAATCTACAGAAGATATTGTCACAGTGAAAAGGTGAATCATAGATTTATTGGAATATTAAGTTACGTGGTGGGGAAAGGAACGATATTATGTAACGAGATCTGACAAGTTAGGTGCTATTTTCTCTCAAAGCTTGTAGAGTGACCAGAATGTTTAAAAAAGTTTATCTCAGATTGACCCAAAAGAGGAAACAGTCTCAAAAACTTGAGCAACAGATGAAGCTCCTCACATTGATCTGCAGTAATCTTTGAGGTCTTTTTCCACTAACAAGATGCTGCCATAAAGACAATATTGCATGCCATAGAAATGAGTAATGCAGTAGGAGTGTCAGAAAATGTCAGTTATGTAGTCCAAGCACTCCAATGACTGGTGAACCACATCAAAACAACAGACTCTGTTCATCACTCACTTCAAGCCACAAGCCGATTATCTGAACCAGTCTGTTCAAGCTTCAGAACACCATGTCCAGCATTAAAAGGTGAATCCACTATCGGATAGTATTTTTAAATAATTTACGCTGTGGTAAGAATTATTCTGGAAACCAATTTAAGATCAGTTGGGCTCTCAGTGAACAGAACAGAACTGTTCTTTTTCTGGTTTCCATCTCCACGTATTGTTTACTCCTTTCCCCTCCCTCTCCTAACCCATCTTACACACACACACACACACACACACCAAACATTTTTTAGAGATAATGGGAACTGTAGATGCTGCAGAATCCGAGATAACAAAGTGTGGAGCTGGGTGAACACAGCAGGCACACACACAAAAGCTGACGTTTCGGGCCTAGACCCTGAATCTAAAACATTAACTCTGCTTTCTCTCCACAGATGCTGCCAGACCAGTTTACTTTCTGTTTTTATATCATACTGGATTCTCTTACTTAGTCTGAGACTGCTGATTCACACTCAATGTGCATAGATAAATGCACCAATCACGAATGAATTAAGTTCCAGGGAAAACCAAAAAGTGGTGCCTCTATTTTGGGATGTGCCTTATTCATACAAACCAGATTAGGATGCGATCGAAAATATAACTAGCTTGATGTGTGAATGCATCACACTCAAAGCCAAATAAACTGATTAAACTTATCATTTGTGAGCAGCACCAAACTCAAAAAAAGGTGTCAAACTGGCAAAGCTACCAAACAGGGATAAGTGCATAAATTGCAAATGATAGAGCTAAGCAATCCCACAACCAACAGATCAGAAGATAATAAAATGTGAGGCTGGACGAACACAGCAGGCCAAGCAGCATCTCAGGAGCACAAAAGCTGACGTTTCGGGCCTAGACCCTTCATCAGAGAGGGGAATGGGGGAGGGAACTGGAATAAATTTTATTCCAGTTCCCTCCCCCCATCCCCCTCTCTGATGAAGGGTCTAGGCCCGAAACGTCAGCTTTTGTGCTCCTGAGATGCTGCTTGGCCTGCTGTGTTCGTCCAGCCTCACATTTTATTATCTTGGAATCTCCAGCATCTGCAGTTCCCATTATCTCTCACCAACAGATCAGATCCAAGTTCTGCAGTCCTGCCACATCCAGTTCACAAATGATGACAGACAATGAAACAACTCACAAATATCCCCATCCTCAAATGATAGAAGAGCCCACTAATCAGTGCAAAAAAGATAGATAAAGCAGAAACACTTGCAATATTCAGCCAGAAGTGCCAAGTGGATGTTCCATCTCAATCCCCTCCAGTGGTCCCCAGCATCACAGACACCAATTTGATTCACTTCACTTGATATCAGAACCAGTTGGTGACACTGGATACTGCAAAAGCTATTGGGTCCAATAATATTCTGGCAACAGTACTGAAGACTTGCACTCCTGAACCTGCCACTCCCCTAGTCAAGCTGTTCCAGTACAGTTGTAACACAGGCAATTTTCCACTTGTGGGTAGATGCCAAATTACATCCTGTACACAAAAAGCAAGACAAATCTAAGCGGGCAAGTTACCATCCCAGTTTGCTCTTGGTCATCAACAGTGCTATCAGCAGCACCTGCTCAGGTGACACCTGGTTTAGATTCTGTCAAGGCCACTCAGCTCCCAACCTCATTAAAGTCTTGGTCCAAACATGGATAATAAGAGCTCAATTCCACTGGAAAGTTGAGATTGACAGTCCTTGACATCAAAGTCACATTTGATTGCAGCAAAAAAGGAGTCCTAGCAAAACTAGAAGCAATAGACATTGAGGGTAAACTTTCCTCTGGTTGGAGCCATACCTGGCACACAGGAAGGTGGTTGGGGTAACTGGATGACAATCATCTCAACTTCAGGACATATGCTAGCGTCCTAGGCTCAAATATCTTCAGCTGTTTCAATGATTTTCCCTCCATCATTAGGTCAGAAGTGATGATGTTTCCCAAAAATTGCACAAAGTTCAGCACCATTTGTGACCTCTCAGATGTGGAACTAGCCCATGTAACATTTGCGCCACACTGATTCCAGGCAATAAACAACCTTGTGTGGTAAATTACAAGTTACCTTCAATTCAGCTACCCAAGAAATCTCACAATCAAGTTCAGAAGCAATGATTTAAAATTCTATTGTTAAAAGCAACCAAAACAAGACTCAAACAAGTTGAGCCTCAATCAGCTTGACTATCAGCCGATTAACGGTGGAATTTAGCTAGAATTCCAACCAACAGTGTCTATCTCTGGACGTGTCCAGGGTTTAATTGTTGTGCAGTGTTCTTCAATGTTATGCCAATGAAGGGTTCTGGTGTAGGATTCTTATACATATTTTAATCCTTCTGGTCCATGGTTGGATATTATTGATGGTTTTTTAGATTCTTTCATCCACAATATTGCAATCTGCCTTTTTTGAAGTAGCTTCGTTATTCCTTGGTACATTTGGCATTGACTATGTATGAAGCCACAGCTTCCCTGTTCTGCAGTGCAATCAGCTATGCTTGTGGCAATCAAGCAGACGTCAAAAGAGTTTTGTTCATGTCTGGAAAAAGAGGGAGTTGAAACTACATGGCTAATAACATTTAATTTCTATGCACATTTGACCTGTTCCTTAACTTATTCCATATAGAGAGTTATTGCTGCTTCTTTCCGTGTAACAGTTTATCTTTGTTCATTTTTTTCAATCCATGAACAGTTATTATAGTTCTGAAGTCTATAATATCACAACCTACAATAAAGGAGAAAATCTAACCATCACACCTTGACATTCAATGTTGTTACCATTACTGAATTCCTTATTATCAACATCCTCAGCGTTACTAGGAGGTCAAAAACTAAGAATACTGGGGCAAGTAATTCAACTACTGATTTCCCACTGTCAATCATGTACAAGGCACAAGTCAGGAATCAGATGGAATACTCCTCACTTGCCTGTATGGGTGCAGCTCCAACAATACTCAAGAAGCTTGACATCATTCAGGACAAAGCAGTTTGCTTGACTGGCACCACATCTGCTGCCTCCACCACTGACAATCAATACACACATCTACTATCTACAAAGATGTACTACAGAAATTCAAAAGATCCTTGAACAGCATTTTTCAAAACCACAAACTCTTCCAACTGGAAAGACAAGGGTGGCAGTTACATGGAACATCTGCAAGCTCCCCAAGTCATTTACCATCTTGACTTGAAAATATATTGTTCCTTCACAGTCGCTGGGCCAAAATCCTGGAATTCCCTCCCGAACGGCATTGTGGATCAATCTTCAACATATGGATTGCAATGGTCAAGGCGGCAGCTCATCACCACGATCTTGGGCAACGAGGGACAGGCAATAAATTCTGGCCAGCCAGCAATGTTCATATTCCACAAACAAAAATTTTAGAAATGCTGCAAATGGCTCAGAAAGCCCTGACACTTGGATGGCATTTCTTCATAAGCTCCACATGTGACTCAGAAGATGCTCTTTATAAATACTCCTTCTAAAATTCAATTCTTCTCAGAAAAGCAGTTCAAGATTTCAACAGGCGACCATCCCATAAATAAGAATCTCACTGACTCTACTGACCACTCTCCAAATTAAAGAAAAGATCACATGCCTTTTGGTGAATCTTGAGAAGGCTTATGGAGAAACAAACTTAGTAACAGGAGTGCCAGTCAATTAGATTACTAAATTACACCTCAAAGCCATCTGCCTGCTTTGACTCCATATCCCTCAATATGCTCAGCGATCTAGCTGGTTTGAATCAGCAGCTCAACTTCTGGCACGAAAGCAAAGAGGAGTTTCCTGTAGTCATTCCCCTTTTTATGAACCATTGCTTACTGATATCAGCCTCAAAACAGCCCAGCTATAACTTTCAGATACTGGACTTCACCAGAAAAAAATAGTTTCAGAGAAACAATCCTTCAAATGTTTTGAATCTGAAAAAGTAATATTAAGTCAGTTGTAAAGAAATTTCCCAACATCCTACAGAAAACTAGTCCATGAAGATCTCAGTGACAATAACTTGTAATTGTGGAAAATAAATTCTAAATGCAATAAATGTGCATCATTTAATGGACAAAATTTGCAAACTACAGTATTGGCAACTATTTAATTGCATTACAAAATCTCATAGATGCAAGTCACATTTCAAGGTACTGAAGTACTAAAAGCATTCAGAATCATCATAGAATCCCTACAGTGTGGAAGCAGGCCCTTTGGCTCAAAAAGTCCGCACCGACCCTCAGGGCATCCCCATATAACCCACCTAATCTACTCAACCCTGAACACTATGGGCAATTTTAGCATGGCCAATCCACCCAGATTACACATCCTTTGTAACCAGGATGTAATATCACAAGTGTGACAGGGCAAGTGATTATCTCTAAAATAGACCTGAATATAGGAAACAGGAACAATTGACATTTAACTAGATCATGGCAGACCTACATCCTATAATGTAATTTTCCTGCATCATGTCCACATCCTTTGAATCTTTAATACCTGGAAATCTGTCAATGTTTACCTCAGATACAACAATACAAAAAACAGGAAAAACAACATTCCGTCCCTCAAGCCTGTCCCACTGCTTAATGAGATTATGGCTGATCTGACCCAGGCCAATTCTTTTGTGCCAGCTTAGAATTGACTCTGAAATTATGTTTAAAAAAAAATCCATCTATCTCTAGTGTCCACAACTCTAGGGCAGAAAATTCCAGACATTCACCAAACCCTGCAAGAAGAAATTCCTTTGTGCTGCAATTTAAATGAGTAACCCCTTATTCTATATCCCCTAGTAGAAGATGCTACTAGAATAAGAATAAAAAGTATTTTGCTCCCTTCATAAATATAATATTATGCCTCCTTTTCTAAACTGCAGGAAAAATTAAATTTTTTTTGTCTACCGTGTTTTCAAAACAGTTAATACTTCCATCAAGTGCTATTCAAGTAACTGGCATTCTTGATTAGAACAGTGATATCTGGGAGTTGGAAAACTGATTTTCGTATCCATTGCACAAACTTCGTAAACAACAACAACAACCTCACACAGAACAAAGTTTGGAAATTATAAACATTTTAGTATTGAGTAAATAAACTGGCTCCTAAGTATGTAAAATAGTGCTTTACTCCTTATGTTACTTAATTGGGACATGATCATTGAACTATGCATAGAAAACATTGCTTTCTAAGAAACCAATTCCAGGGGCGTGTGGTATAAATCAGCCAATGAAAGCCAAGCTCTGGAGTTAGCATTACATAACACCAGTTGTTTTCTCCATTTCAACATAGAACTGGCGATTAACTGCTGTTATTGAGGCCAACTCATGTGATCTTTCAACTATGTAATCCAAACATGCCATCTCCATTCCACTAGTCTGTACACAGCTGAAGCATTGAAAAAGGTACAGAAGCATATCAAATATTTGGTTTGAAACAGTTTACGTGGGTGCAGAATTCTCAAATGAAGTTATATACAATGCAAGTTAAAACTTTGAAACTACAGCAACCTGTGCATGAGTTGTAACATAATACATGTATTTTTATATTGTTTATCCATTAGAACAGCCAAATTAGCGCCACACTGTTCTGCAAATGTGTCAGAAATATTACTGAAGTAAACAAAATGTACAAAACACAACAGTCGAGTTTTTTTTTAAATTTGAATTTTGCAAACATTACATCAACCGATCACAACAAAATCGAAAGAGAGAGGCAATACCTATGTGGGAAGTTTGAACTCAGCAGGGCTTTTTCCCAGGTAGAACAAATGGGACTGAAGGCTGACTTGATACAGTCATTCAAGATTATGAGAAGGTTACACGGGGTTGATATAAAGTAAAAGGTTTCTACTTGCTGACAAGACAAGGGGGCATAAATATGATAGTTATTTGTAGGTTCAATTAGGCATTCAGGAGAAACTGTTTACTCAAAAAGTCAGTTAGAATATGGAACTAAACCAGTCAGTTGTGAGTGCAAATAGCATAGAAGCAGTTAAGGGAACTTATGAAGATGGATAGTCTCAAACTCCTGGAATGCCAGTGTAATTTTCTTTAAGTGAGCCAAATTAAGGATTTCCTATCACACTCTGACATCTACAAAGCTTAAATCAGAGAAGCCTTGGGGAATTCGGAGCTGAGTCACTTGCTGCAGAATACTCAGCCTTTCAAGACCTCAGGATGTCCTAAAGTAGTTTAGAGTCAATACAGCACTTCCGAAGTATAGTCATTGCCATAGGAAATACAACAGCTAATTTGCACAAAACAAGGTTCCATAAAATAGCAAAAGCAGTAAGTGATAAGATTATTTGATTTTTAAAACATTAACTTCAGTTAGAAATCCCCTCTGCAGTGTGAGAAAGGATACTTTACATCCTCCCAAGATTGTATCAAGGTTCTGACATTAATATTTCATCTGAAAGAAACCACTAGTGCAGAATCTTAATTCCAGGTAAAAATCCCTTGAAAGGGTGGCAAAGTTTATGTAACACCGATTTTAAGAGAACACCTGTTGGGCAAACCAACAAACAATTTTGAAGTGGATACTGCATCATTGGATCAAAAAATCAAAAATATTTTCAATAATAGTTCACACAGACTTCAGAAATTCTTGTTCTGGCCATTATTTTGAGCAATGGCCTAGAAGAGAGCACAGATAAAAGTAATTACGGGGCACCAAATCATGAATCAGTTAATTTAGAAATGAAAGAAAATGTACTGGGGAAGTGAATTGCAGAACAAACTGCAAATTTTCTTTACTATTTGTGAAATGAGCGTACATATATGCATTCAGTAAAACACAAAGGTGCCAATTTTTTGAACTGACAGATTGAAAATGGCAGGTATGACGTGTGAATCATGTAAACGTGGCTGCAAGGTGATCAGGGTTGAGAACTAAATATCCAAAGACACACGTTCCTTAAAATAAAAAGGACAAGCAAATGGTAAGAAAAGCAGAATTGGAAGGATAGCAAGAAACAAAATTAAATCAATAGGAAGAAATGACAGAGTCAGAAGGCATAGAATCTGCCTGGGTAGAGTTAAGGAACCACAAAAGGAAGAAAGACCCTGATAGGAGTTACGTACAGGCCTCCTAGCAGTATTCAGGATGTGGGTGAGAAAATACTGCCTTTTCTAGTATAATAATCACAGGGGACTGAAATATGCAGGTCAATTCAGAAAATCAGTTTGATAATGGATCTCAAGAAAAGGAATTTGTGGAATATCTACAAGGTTTTGGTTTGGAGCAGTTTTCTATATTTGTTTGTGGGATGTAGGCATCACTGGCTGGTCAGTATTTCTTGCCCATCCTTAGTTGCCCTTGGGAAGGTGGTGGTAAGCTGCCTTCTTGAACCGCTGCAGGCCTCCTGCTGTGGATTGAACCACAATGCTATTAGGGAGGGACTTCCAGGACTTTGACCCAGCAAGTGACAGAACGGCCATACATCTCCAAGTCAGGATAGTTAGTTGCCTGGAGGGCAACTTGGAGGTGGTGGCGTTTTCATGTCTGCTGCCCTTGCCCTTCTAAATGGAAGTAGTCGTGGGTTGGGAAGGTGCTGCCTGAGGATCTTTGGTGATTTTCTATAGTGCATCTTGTAGATAGTACACAGTGCTGCTACTGAGCATTGGTGGTGGCAGAAGTGGATGCTTGTGGATGTCGTGCCAATTAAGCAGGCTGCTTTGTCCTGGATGATGTCAAGCTTCTTGAGCATTGTTGGGGCTACACTCATCCAGGCAAGTGGGGAGTACTCCATCACACTCCTGACTTGTGATTTGTAGATGGTGGACAGGCTTTAAGGAGTCAGGAAGTGAGTTACTTGCTGCAGTGTACCTAGTTTCTGGTCTGCTCTTGTAGCCATTATGCTTACGTGGTGAATTTATAGTCAATGATAAAACCCAAGATGTTGATATTGGGAGAATTCAGTGATGGTAACACCATTGAACGTCAAGGGGGAGTGGTTAGATTATCTCTTACTGGTGATGGTCATAGCCTAGCATTTGTTAGTGGTAGAGCCTACTAGGGAACAGGTAATTCTGGATTTAGTGTAATGAGGCAGACTTGAATAGGAAGCCTAAAGGGCAGTGACCATAATATCATAGAATTCAGCCTACGGTTTGAGAGGGAGAAGCTAGAATCACATGTAATTATACAACAATTGAGTAAAGGTTACTACAAAGACATGACGGAAGAGCCAGCCAGAGTTGACTGGAAGCAAACTGATTAGCAGGGAAGACAGTGGGGCAGTAATGGCAGGAGTGCCTGGGGGCAATTCATCCCAAGGAAGCAGCAGCATACTAAGGGAAGGATGAGGCAACCAGGGCTGACAAGGGAAATCAGGGACAGCATAAATGCAAAGATAAAGCATACAGTTTTGGTGAAGATTAGTGGGAAGCCAGAAGGATGGGAAGCATTTAAAAAAAAGAGGATAACTATAAAAAGCAATAAGCAGAAAGATGATGAAACGAGTCTAAGCTAGCTAATAATATTAAAGATGATTGCAAGAGTTTAAGATATATACAAGCTAAGAGAGGGGCAAGACTGGATATTAGGCCACTGAAAAATAAAGCTGGAGTAGTCATAATGGGGACAAAGAAATGGCAGAGAAACTGAATAGGTACTTTGCATCACTAAATGTTTGCCATTGCCTATTTCATTTTCACAGCGGACAACACCTACAGCCCACCAAAACTTCAAGAGAAAAACCAAAAGAACTGTGGATGCTGTAAATCAGGAACAAACACAAAGTTGGTGGAAAAGCTCAGCAGACCTGGCAGCATCTGTAGAGGAGAAAACAGAGTTAACGTTTTGGGTCCAGTGACGCTCCCTGAGAACTTCAAGGGAGTCGGGGCAGGGGGGTATGTCGTGACCATCACTAAGGAGAAAGGTGCTGGGAACGCTGAAAAGGTCTGATGGTGGATAAATAACTTGCACAAGATGGACTACACCCCTAGAGATCTGAAGGAGGTAGCTGAGACGAACGAGAGAGGTTTAAGCACTATTCCCTACGGTACCCCATTAGACATTGACTGCTTCTCAGAAAATGACCCATTTATTTCTACTCTTTCCTTTGCTGTCTGCCAAACATTTCTCCATCCATGTCAGTACACTACTCCTAATCTACTCACTTTCTAAACATCCAGAGGTTTCCCCTTATAGAGAATACAGGTTACGTTCTCAAAACATTGCAGTAGGTTTGTTTAGCATGATTTTCCCACTCAAAACACGGGCTGACTCTGTTGAATTCTATCACCGTTTTCCAAGTGAGATAGCAAGAACGGCAGATGCTGGAGTCAGAGATAACAAAGTGTGGAGCTGCTGGAACACAGCAGACCAAGCAGTATCAGAGGAACAGGAAAGCTGATGTTTTGGGTCACGACCCTTCTTCAGAAATGGGAAGGCGAGGGGGGGGGGGGGGGGGGTCCACTCTAAATGTTTGCCATTGCCTATCCAATGTCATCCCTTCAAGTAAAATTACCAATTTACCATAGGCAGGTCATGCCTCAGATCAGATTCAGCCCTCTCACACCATGCCTTGTCATCACAAGGGCTGCTACCACAACTATCCCACTGTCAACTACGAATGCTCCCAATGAGCGGCTATTGATTCCCCCAGGCTGATCTTTGCGTGTCCAACTGTGTCTCTCTCTCGCTGTCGCCTTCACCAACCATTTACTACCTCTGCCCACCTTTAGCATATATGCCAACCTTCTCCTAGTTACAATCAGTTCTGAGGAAGGGTCACTAGACCAGACACATGAACTCTGCTTTCTCTCCAAAGATGCTGTCAGTCCTGCTCAATTTTCCCAGCAATTCCTGTGTTTTTGTTCCTTGTCCTTTTTGTCTGTTCTTCCTAAAATCTGAATACTCCTGGATGCAGCCAAGTTGCCATAACATCAACCATGTCATACCCACTCACTGATAACAAAGTGTGGAGCTGGATGAACACAGCAGGCCAAGCAGCATCTTCTCCTAAGATGCTGCTTGGCCTGCTGTGTTCATCCAGCTCCACACTTTGTTGTCTCAGATTATCCAGCATCTGCAGTTCCCATTATCTCTCACACCCACTGAAGTCTATTTGGTGAGGCTAACTGATCCACTTTATTGCAAGTGTTCTGTACATTAAGACAGAAGACCTTAAGATTTGTCTTTTTAACATGCTGGGTCCCATTCTTATTATTTTGTACTCTGACCCTGTTTAATTTTTGCTCTCAAGTTCTCTACCTATCACTTTTCTAATTTCCTATCTAGTCTTTGTTTTTGCCCTTGTTTCCCTCTCTTGGGTATCATCAGAGTAGATCAGTAGCAGATGGAATTTAAGTGTGAGATGATGCACTTTGGAAGGAGTAACAAAACAAGTCGTACTCAAATGAACAGTAGGACACTAGAAAGCTCAGAGGAACAGAGGGATCTTGGGGTGCTTGCCCATAGATCCCTGGAGGCGGCTTGACAGGTTAGTAGGACAGTTAAGGTCACACAGGACAATTTCTTTTAACAGCCATGGCATAGGTTAGAAGAGAAAAGGAGGTTATATTGGAGCTGCACAGAACTTTGGTTAGGCCACAGCTGAAGGACTGAGCAGTTCTGGTTGCTTCTTGAGAGGAAGGATATGATTGTACTGGATGAATACCAAAACGATATGTCTTGTTTGGTTGAAGTATTTTAGCTACCATTAGAACTCTTGCTGATTTTTCTTTGTCACTTTTATTCTTCTATCAATTTTACTTTGGAGCTGTGACCCAAGAATTGTGAGCTGAGGATGACTTGTCAACCTTGAGACAGCTTGTGGTAAGAACTGAATAGACCAAACAAGATTTTGAGGGGCCAGGCCTAGAAGCAAATTAAAAGACAGTCTTATTTAAAATAAAGGTTGCTACAGACATACCTATCCCACAAAAAAACATGGTATTTAAACAAATAGAAGTTAGCTGTTAATGAAATCAGTGCCTGGGAACTGGTTCCAGCAAGATGGTAGTTCTTAAATGGTAATTCAAACCTCAAAAAGGGACAATCAGGCTATCAGGGTGGAAACAGAATTGAGATTTTTCTTTTGACAACACAACATGAAGATTTGGAAACTCCATGATTTTCCCACAACAGCTTCTGGAAGCCCAAAGTGTAGAACGTGACCCTGATTGACAGTCCTAGAAAAACCACCAAGGAGTCCACATCTATGCCTATGAAACAATGGATCATGAAAAGCATTTAAGCAATCTGGTCAGTTTTATTATTTTGTTTATAGCTTTAACGTGTCTGTTTGTCAGACCATCTTTTTGTGTGAATGGGGGCTGAAAACAAATGTTTCAGGCTTAAAACACAGTTGTTAATTAGTTTTTCTCTGCTACATAGAGTCTGTATTTAATGAGTAATTAAGATTTGTGTTTTGGATTCAAAACTAGTGTCTGCAATTAATTATTCACAAAATCTGGGAATAGTAATTCAGAAGTCTGGTTAGGAACTACTGGGCTAATGAGAGGTCTTCGGCTGTTTAATTTTACTGTGATGCAAATGCAGAGTTAGAAAAGGCTGATCTGATTTACTTGTCTGTCTCTTTTGTAGCATTAAGACACGCAGAGGCTAGACAGATTCAGGCTGTTTTCTGTGGAGCCACACAAGGCTGAATGGGCATCTGAGCAAGGTATACAAGATTATGAAGGATGCAGACAGGGTGGTTGGAAGCAACTGTTCTTCCCTAATTGAAGAATCAATAACTTTAAAAGAAGTGAAGTGCAGGGGGTTCAGATGGGATTTGAGATGACAGTACATTTCAGATTCCCATTCTCATAAGGTAGTAGAAGCAGGAAACCTCAACCTTTGAAATAAAAAAAAGGTATATTGAAGAGCACCTGAAATGTAATAACATGCAAGGCTGTGGACCAAGTGTGGAAAATAGGATTAATGTAGGTAGGTTGCTGCAGACTTGATGGGCTAAAGGGCTGTTTGATTCTTCCGTCTTCCTCTATAGGATCCTGTCCTCTCATTAAGATGGAGCCTGTGGCGGTCTTGGGTTTCTTCTAGTCTTGCACCAATTCTAAACAGTAACTAAATTCTCTCAATGCTGCAGGTTATATAATGAGTTAGCACATGTCATGAGTTTTACCTTCTTGATCAAATAAAATTAACTGCTAGAGAACTTCAGCAGGTCTGGCAATAACTACGAAGAGAGAAACAAAGTTAACATGGAGTCCTGTATGACTTCTTTAGAACGCAGGAGTCATATTGAGCATACTGAATTTCTCCACTCCATTTTTTTTTCCAGATTTCCAGCATGCACAGTGCATTGCTTTCATATTTTATTAGTTTTGATTGATGGAAAACTCATTTCCCTTTGTCATTCATCATACGTGTCTGTTCCATGTGGGATTGTTTTAAATTCCTGTGCATCTTTGCGACACAGCACACATCCTCTTCACAAATATTTACACCCAGCAAGTAAGACAAATCTTTTGCCCCACAAATGCATGAAGCTGACTAACAAGGGCAATAGCATCTCATGAACAGAAAAAAGTGTTGACTTTGCTTTTGTATCCATTTGTACTGCATAAGCCAGCAACCTGAAAACATTCATTCATTCAGGGAATAATGAGTTTTATTATTTGCTAGATACTAAATTCAGACTTGCCCAGGAACAAATGTAAGGCATGTTGCAAGGTTTTCAACAGGTTACTCAAAATAGTTAAAAGGGTCACTGAAGAGCAGTTCAAGAGTCGGCATCAGGAGATAGACACAGAGACAACAGCTCCATGTAGGAGCTGCTGAGAACCTGATTGATGGCCATTAAACTGGGATTTAGAAAGAAGTCTTTGGAACTGTTTGATAGCTCTGTGCAGTTAAGACTCCAGAGAAGTCCTGTGAACCAGCAGGTGCAGCTTGTACTGGGACTGAAGCTCTGGAAATGGGGATGGGGATCTTTTAGAAGAAGTCATGGAGGCATTAATAATTTAGTACAGCAGACAGCGAGGCAAAAGAAAGCTAAAAAGCAACAGTGACAAGGTTAGAGATCAGTGAAACCCAGGGCAGTACGAGCTGGGGAAAACTAGTTGTTTGCAAAAAAAAAATACACGACTGGAGTTATGCCCGGTAATGGTACTGGGATACAATTTCTATAATCCAGGGGAGTGCAGTCACAAGAAAACAGAGTGAATTACCAGGATATGAATAGCTGTTGTAAATGTCCATGACAGAGTTTCATAGTCAGATTTTCAAAAGTGAAACACTGGATGACTTTATGGAGTTTGATGACATTTGGCGTCACAATTTCAATAATGTCAGGGGAAGAGTGCCGAGAAATGACTGGAATTCTGTCCTGACCACATTTCCTGTTTGAGGAGCTTGATGAGGTGTATGTTGTCCATATATTCAAGTTAATTTTGAGAGGATAGATAAGTTGCACCCTTACAGCAGTAATACAAAAAGTTTATTTTAGCTTATTCAAACTGCGATATCTTGTATACTCTAGGTAACGACATGAATCTTTCTAAAATTGATGTTAATGGTTCTTAGCTAGATTGTAACATAAATATGATGGTCCGAATTGTGATAATTTACACTTTGAGCACATACAAAAAAAAAATCACAAATTTTGGGGGCTGGATAAATGGAGTCATATTATACATTATGAACTCTAAAACCAGGATCTCCACAAGTCTTAATAAAGAGCTTTAGTATGAACAAATTTGGAATATTGCACTGAAGTGACTATCCCGCACCTAAGGATCTATGGTTTATAAGTGGCAATTAACATTCACAACATACATATGACATCTAACATGAGAAAATCTAACCATTGCTCCTTGACAAAATGGCATTATCACTACCTAGTCTTGAACTAACATCCTGAGGTTTCCATGAACCAGAAACAGAATTCGACCAGCTATATAGTACTGTGAGGTCAGAGCAGGTCTGTCCAACATTTATAAAAAGCACAAATCATCATCCAACACAATGCTCTACAAGTACCTGGATTGGTACACCTTGAACAATATGTAAGCTCAACACCAAAATCAAAGAATTCCTCTTGACTGGCACTCCATCCACCAACTTTATTACTTACTCCCTTCACCAATGTACACTATCTACAAAATGCCCTGCAGGAACTCACCAATGTTCCTCCAAAACCAGCTTCTAAATATATAAAACTTTTACTGCCTAAAAGGACAAGGACAGATGTAATGAGCAAACGCACCATTGAAACTAGATCTCCATTCCTGCACTGTGCTCAGTCTAAATCCTGCAGCTACCTTCCTAACAGCAGAATGAATGTGCCTACACCGCAACACCTACAGCATTCCAAGAAAGCAGCTCACCACCACCATCTCCAGGCTAATTAGGGATATGCAACAACCAAATCCATGCACGATAAGGTGAGATTTGTATTTATTGATGACACCATATGGGGAACTTGACTAATGCCATGCATTTTACAATTAATACAAGTCACCTCTCAATGACTTCACATTTTGTTTGAGCAGAGGGAGAGAAATAAAACTTGGCAGCACCAATAAGATAGCATATGGCCATTATTTGTCCATCTGTTTTCTCAGAACTGTTTATGTCAATTTATCCAAAATTTAGATCTGTCACTAAGCACAAAAGTGCAAAGGTGGGGGAAATTTAAATCATTCTTCTAAAATCACATGCAAAAGTTCAACTTTTAGATTGGTACTAAATCACTTTGGTTACCCATACCGTTAATAATTGAAGAATTTTATTTATTAAATGAAATAAAATTTCATGAAGGCAATCAACATTGACAGGAACTCAACTGGATATTAGCTCCAAGCAGAATTCACAACCACTTGACACATGGTTTCAGAGCCACCAAAAGAAAACAAACAAAGCACAAGAGATCATACTGCACCACCAGTAAGGGACAATGCCAACTGTGGCACTTGTGGCAGACTTTTTCTTCCAGATCAGATTGCTCAGCTACCAAAAGTAGCGTAGCAAATGATCTGACCTGACCTCACCAATGTTCCATGAATTCCATCTCTCACTGATGGAAAAAAGTGTTTATTACTATTAAACATGGTATTTTATTCAATGAACCTATTCAAAACCTGAATGGCAAGGAACTTGCAACAAAAATTCACATTTGACTAAGTAATCACATTAAAAATATGCAAACATAACCAAAAAGATGAACAGAAAAGTTATGGACAGGATTTAAAAAAGGAAAAGGCCAAATTAAAATTACAAACAAAATACACTAATTTATAAGCACAGCAACGCACACAAATATTTAAGCACTTTATTTAAGATACAGATGAGTTAAGGAACAAGGTTTCAACAGGAACTTTGTCTGAGCTTGAATTTAAACAAAATGTCTGAGCTACTTTAGTTGTTGTGGGGTTAAATAGTTCTGAAACTGGTCAGATTATTAAATTTCAGAAAAAATATAGGTCTTCTAGTTTGTGGGGTTTCAAGCTTTGTGACATGAATGCCGCTGTTGTACAACTAGAATTGAAAGTTTAAGATCAATCCCAGCACCTGTTTCTCTATTGTTTCAACCTGGGCAATTGTAACAGGTGAGGGTCTTATACATATTTGACTAAGGAACTGATGTGCCAGTGTAGATCAAGTCAGAGGAAGGGAGTTTTATGGGTGAGGGATTCAAGATTGAAAATGTCCAAGACATTCAGGCCAAGAATGTAAGGATATACAGTAGCTGAAATTTGGGGAATCTGAATCCTTAATCAAGCTCATCACATACCTGTTAATATTGACAATACAGGGTTAGAAATCAGAGTGACCGAGTTATGGGCACAATTGATTTCTCACGGCGACGAATTACATTCAGAAACAGCAGAATAAATTGGATGTGGGCCTGCTGCTCCCCCTGTCCAAGAGATGCAGAACACTGTCAGTCTCGGAACATGCTGTAGGTTATTTTTGATTGAGATGAGGAGAAATTTGTTAGAGGATGGTGAACTTAGGGAATTCTCTACCACAGAAGGCTGTGGATGCCAAGTCATCAAATGTGTTTAGCAAAGAATTACATTGAGGCTACAGATGCCAGGCGTCTTGTGTTGAGACAGAATCACCCATGGTGAGGTTGAATGACAGAACTGGCTAAATGGGTCAAGTGGCCCATTCCTGCTTCTGTTTTTCTACATGATTTGTTCATAGTGGGGACAGAGGTCAATTAAAATCTTGTCCAAAATAGCACTGGTTCTTTTAGGTTTATCCATTATCTATTATTAATACAAATCAGGTCAGTGTTAACTTTATTTAAATCCCTCAAACTGAAAAACCTTAATTTTGGATATCAAGTTGGACTGAGTTCCTACTTATCACATATCACCACATCATCATACTTCTCTGCTATGTGGGAATTTGAGAAACATAGATATTTATCTCTTGCTTAAAAAAGTTAATGGATTCACTGTTAAGCCAGTTTCGGATTCAGTGTTAACATAAGTCTGCATGGGAGTCACAAATAACTGCTTAGTTGATTAATTTGGTTATTGAAGGATTATGTTTCCTCATGTGGATGATTCGATGATATTTTTAAATTCCATTTCTTTTTGAATGTACATGGTACGTTGCGATGGACAGAAGGTGTAATTAGTTCCTAGCCCTGGATTATGCATTAACAGAATTCCCATACAAATTTGCAATTTAAACTGAGACGTATGAAAGAGTTATGAGTGCAAGTGTGATGGACGTCCCACTTCTTTCCTTTCATTGCTGACTGCCACCTTATTGGTAGAAAACAAGCAGTTGGAGGTTGTCCTTTGGTTTTGCACATATTAGGTCATTATTTGATGTGGGATCAATACATGAAGGGAACAGATACTCATATTCATTAACTTTGACCAGCGAGGGTGGTGGGGGGGGGGGGGGGGGGGGGAGGGGGGGGGGTGAAGAAAGGGATTAAAAAACATCAAAAAAAAAGCATCTTCTCTAGATGTTGGCTGGACTCTTTCCATGCGAGAGAAATCAGTGTTTGTGCGCCCATACCATTCAAGATCTTGTTTGGGAATGGCACCGACAAGGGTTACTGCTAAGCAATTTGGGCAAAAGGAGGGAATGGTGATACAATTAAGAACAGAAATTGTTAATTTCAGATCAGCTGGGTTTTCAATGACAGGACAGCCCAGGGTTCTGGGCAATCTAGGAACATCTAAAATGCACAGCAGATCTACGAGTATCTGTGGAGGCAGAAAAAGTTATTGATCTCTCCACAGGTATTACCAAATTTGCTGAGTATTTCTATCATACTTGCTGACTCCAGCAGCTGCTGCCTATTCTATTTTTAAATTTAGATCTGTCAACAACATAAACAGATGCTGAGAGTTTAAAAAACTATATATTTGCTGGTAATTATTGCATGCATTACCTTCCTGAGGAATGCACATCACGTTACCAAATGCCTATCTCCTATGAACAGCTTTTCTACAACCAACTTCTTGGTTGCATTTTGTTGGGAATGCTGCTGAAACATGCTAAAGTCAGGACTTACCAGAAATGTTGACAAATTATAGAGAAATATGAAGCAATTGTAGCTGCACACCCTAATTATATCTTAGACATGCAAACCACATCATTATGCAGAGAATTGAAACACGTCAGTGAAAGAGAATTCTGTTTTAAAGCAAACAATTTTTCTTTACACAGAGGTCATTGCTATATAACCATGACTTTACACAGACAACAGGATTAGCCAAAATTTGTCATCAGATATTGCTTTGCTCAAACTTCTTGAGCCTGGAAATATTTTTGCATTGCTTTGTCTCTTGTTCTGAGAGATAGTTACTGTACCTTCTCAAGCAGGTCTATCTCCATTCCACGCTGAGCATTTGGATGCTTTACGCGCAAGAAGATCGGCTTCCATTCAGGCCGAGATCACATAATAAATTAAGAGAACACTGAAGTATCATTAGGTGGGCTGAAAGACCCATTCTGCTTCTATATTTTTAATGTAATATATTTTCTAAGGAAAACTTAATAAGAGGAGATTTAGTATACACAAACAGACAGTCACAGAACTGGAAAAGACCTGGTGAGTTCATAGGCTTTGGTGGTTACTCAGTCCTTATCCAAAATTGTAAACTGTCATGGTTCACTCTTGTCAAACTGGAATTCACCATAACCAATGGGACATTCTTATTCAAAAAAGGATGGAGACAAAAGAACATGTAACTACAGCTGAATTTAAGTTAAATGTTTGTTATCTGGAAAACATTAGAATCTATTTTGACAAGCATCACAGCAGAGCATTTAGAAACACATAATATGATAAAACAGAGTCAGCATGGCTTCATGTTGCAGAAGTCATGCCTGACAAATTTACATGAGGTGGCATGTCAGCGCCATTTGAGTTGGCAGCAAGCAGAACAAAGGAGAAGCATTGGATGTAATATACCTGGATTTCAGAAGGTGTTTGAGAGATGCCATGCATCAGGTTACTTAAGATGATGCCCATAATGGGAAGGCAAATGATGAGAATGACAAAGTCTGCAGTGGGATACAGACAAATTAAGCAAGTGGGCAAAGACTTGGCAGAGAGAACAGAAGAACTAAAAGAATAAAGGAATTTAAGTTGAGAAAGACTGCAGAAAGCTTCAAAACATGGGGCTTGGAGGTCCCCCTCCATGAATCACAATAAGCTATCTTTCAAAGTTCAACGAGTAGTAGGGAAAGCAAATGGAACTTTGGTCTTTATGTCAAAGGGGAAGTGGAGTATAGAAGTAAGGAGGGTTTGCGAAAACTATACAAGGCACTAGTCAAACCACAGCTGAAATACTACGAATAGTTTTGGACACCTTATCTAAGGAAAGATTATGCTGGCATTGGAGGTAGTCCTGGGCAGGTTCACTAGGCTGATTCCAGGTAAGAAAGACTGCCTTATGAGGACAGGGCGAGTAGAGTAGGTGCAAAAAAACAACTTATTTCCCCTTGTGAGTGTGTCTAGAATCAGAGGGCATAATCTCAGAATAAGGGACCACATACTTATGACAAGATAAGGAGGAATTTCTTCTGAGGACAGTGAATCCATTAAATTGTTTAGTGCACTGGGCTGATGAGATTGGATCATTATTTTTATTCAAGGCTGAGATACAGATTTCTCCAAGATTTTTAGAAGTAGATTTGTAGCTCGGGTTGTGGATGGTTGGCTCACTGTTCTGCTGATGGTGTTACCCAGCAGGGTAAGGAAACATCAGTGCAGCCTCCGATGAAACACTGTCGTATTTTCCCCAGCTATTTAAACTCTGGTGTCCATTAAGCTGAATTACCTCACTTCCAGTTTTCCTTCACAATGGAGTGTATATGGCATCTAGCTCTGTGTTTGTTGATGGCTTTCTTAGTGGAATACCACGCTTCTAGGAATTTCTGTGCTTGTCGCGGCTTTGCCTGTCCCATTCGAACTGGTGGTTCTCCTTATCCACGTGGATAGAGATGAGCGAGTGATGGTAGGTGTCTTTTGATGTTAGTGTACCTTTGTAGTTAATTTACTTCCTGTTTATTTTAATGTAGTGTTTGCCACAGTCTTTGCAAGGGATCTTGGATATGACACTAGTCCTGTCCATAGTGGGTAGTGGATCTTTGGTTCAGGTGGGGAATTGGAGTAGGGTTGATTTGAATTTGTGTGCTACTCTGATGCCCAGTGGTCGCAAGGAGTCTTGGGGTCAGTTCAGAGGTGTTCTTGATGTAAGGCAGCACGGGGAGTGTGTCAGGGCACGTGGTATCTTCCTATTATCGTGCATGTGATAGGCATCTTCTGATCAGAGATAATGGGAACTGCAGATGCTGGAGAATCCAAGATAACAAAATATGGAGCTGGATGAACATAGCAGGCCAAGCAGCATCTTTGGAGCACAAAAGCTGATGTTTCGGGCCTAGACCCTTCTTCAGAAAAGGGGGATGGGGAGACGATTCTGAAAAAAATAGGGAGAGGGGAGGGATGTGGATCAAAGATCAATAGAGGAGATGATAGGTGGAGAGAACGTTGCAGTGGGAGAGATATCCCCTGAAGTTTGTCCGGACGGAGGAGGGTAACTTCTTCAGTTTAGGCATCCCTGGAAGAGGCTTTGCAGGAGGTTAAAATTGTATCAGAGATAATGGGAACTGCAGATGCAGGAGAATCCGAGATAAAGTGTGGAGCTAGATGAACACAGCAGGCCAAGCAGCATCTCAGGAGCACTCTTCTCCACCTAGCTTCTCCTCTATCCATCTTCGATCCACCGCCCCCTCTCTCCCTATTTATTTCAGAACCCTCTTCCCCCTCCCCCTTTTCTGAAGGAGGAGGGTCGAGGCCCGAAACGTCAGCTTTTCTGCTCCTAAGATGCTGCTCGGCCTGCTGCATTCATCCAGCTCCACACATTTATGCCTAATTCCACGCTTTGGTTTCCCCACCCCATCAATTAAACAGGGAACTTGTAATTTGACTGTACTCATACGTTCAAAGCTTAAATATATTGGGGATCAATGCAGAAATCAGATTTAGATTTTAAATTTGATTTATTGTCATCACATGTACCGAAGTACGATGAAAACTTTAGTTTTGGGTGCAGTACACGTAAATCATAATATAACATACAAGGACATACAAATCATAGGGTGTTTAGAAAGAGCAAGACATACAAGGTTATGGCCGCACAGGAGGTGCATAAAAGCAAGATCAACATCAGACTTAAAATTAAAGAGGTCCATTCAGAATCTTATAACAGCATGGAAGAAGCCGTTCTTGAAACTGATAGTATGTAATTTTAAGCTTTTGTATCTTCTGCCTGGCTGGTAATATTTTCTTCCAAATTCTTCTAAGTGGAAGGGATCTCTGATGATGTTGGCAATCATTGAGGCAACGAGAAGTATAGATGGAGTCCATGGATGGAAGGTTGGCTTGCGTGATGGTCTGGACTGCATACATAACTTTTTAAAGTTTCTTACAGTCCTAGGCAGAGGATCTGCCATACCAAGCCATTATGTATCCAGACAGAATGCTTTCTATGGTGCATCTGTAAAAGTTGGCAAGGGTCCTTCTGGACATGCTGAATTTCTTAAGCCTGTTGAGGAAGAAAAGGTGTTATTGTGTTTTTGACTGTTACAACCACATGGGAGGTTCAGGACAGATTGCTGGTTATTGCCACTCTTTGGAACTTGATGCTCTCTCGACCCACTCCATCTCAGTTCCATTGAAGGGGATAGGGGCGTGTCCTCTTACTTCCTTTCTAAAAGCAATGATCAGTTTTTTTTTAAGTTTTGCTGACATCAAGGGAGAAAGTGTTATAATTGCACCACAACACTAACCATTCTAACTGCTTCTTGTATTCCGACTTGTTATCATTTGATATATTTGGCCTATAACAGTAGTGTCATCAGCGAACTTGTAGACGGTATTGGTACGAAATTCGACCACACAGTCAAGTATACAGGGAATACAGGAGGGGACAGAATATGCATCCTTGCAGGGTGCCAGCGTTGAGGATTATTATTGAGGGAGGTGCTGTTGTCTATTTTCACTGATTGCAGTCTGTGGGTCAGGAAGCTGAGGAACCAATTGCACAGGGCGGAGCTGAGACCTCAGTCTCGGAGTTTTGATGTCAGTTTGGTTGGGTTTAGTGTTGAAGGTGGAGCTGTAGTCAATACGTAGCAACCTAACATAGGTATCCTTATTATCCAGATGTTCCAGACTTGAGACTAGGACTAGGGAAATGGCGCCCACTATGGATCTATTTCACCATGAGGCAAATTGCAAGGGATTGAGGCAGGCTGGGATGCCTGGTTGATGTGAGCTATAACTAACCTCTCAAGAACACTTCAATGATTATGGACGTTAGAGCCCCAAGGCGGTAGTTGTTAAGGCATTTTGCATTTGATTTCTTTGGTACCAGGATGATAGTTATCTGCTTGAAGTGGGTAGGGACCTCACATCATAGCGAGGAGAGGTCAAAGATGTCAGCAAACACTCCCACCAGCTAGACCATATAAGTCCTGATTGCATGACCAGGCAGACCGTCTGGGCCAGTTGCTTTCCTCAGCTTCACTCTCAAGAAGGCCAATCTGACCTTGCAGCAGTGAGGTGGACAGGTGCATCCAGGGCTGTTGGGGCAGGTGACAGTGCACCACCGGCATTCTGTTATTTCGTTCTGTTCCATTCTTTATCCCATCATGTAGTGTAGGCCTTGTCACAGGCAGTGGATGTCCATGTGGTTAGTTTGGACCTCTAAGTTGGTCTGGTTCTGCCTCTTGACATCTCTGGTGGCCTTGCAGAGATTGTATCTGAATTCCTTGTAGAGGTCAGGGTCATCCAACTTGAATGCCGCACACCTGGTCTTCGGTAGGCAGTCGATTTCCCGGTTGGGCAACATATGGATCAGACAATACATCAAACAGTACATGTGAATTCTATCAATTCTAGGCACAAGCATATATTCAGGATTAACGAAAGAAAAAGTATCAAGTTGATCAGATGATAATTCAGACTGATTAAAACTGAGTCATTTTAATGTTACTCCCCCCCCACCCCCCAAGCCTAGTGTTCCAGTTCTGGATTAGTTACTTGTATATTTTTCCTATTTGCAATCAAATGTTTGAGTACTCACTTTTCAACATTTGAGTAGTAAGTTCCTAGCGTACATTCATCACATAGTACAGGAAATTTGGTGTCCTAAATCAGTTGTATGAGCATCTATAAAGTGGCAAGATTTTTTTTTGCCTAATGATCCCAAGAGGAATTTCTGGTTAAATTAACAAGGTGAAGATAGTAGGCCTATCGCTGTTTAAAGGCACTAGGATTCACTTTAAATAGAATATCAGAAAACGCCATCTTGGAAACAGCACATCAGGCAATACAACCATGCAGACAAATCTTCCCAGTCAACCCTTAACACCCAAAAAGAAAACATCAACATATTAAATTTTTATCTGATTCCAAATGGGGATGGCAGTCTAAGACAACTTTGAATTGGGGAAACAAAAAAAAATGTAGAGGGAGGACTATCCTCCAATAATACCGCCACCTACTTGCAAGAATGACTTTTTGTAAAGTGAATTTAACATGTTTAAAAGATAGAGATTAACAAAATGTCAATTTATTACAAGAAGTGTTATGATAATTTCACTGAAAAGGAAATTAGTTTTTGGTATTTTGCAAAATAAACTAATTTCTTGCATTACAATTGCCCATATCTTATACAGTGTGCCATGTGTTCAATGAGTCTCACTGTTGGAAGTCCCAGTCATATCAGCGTGTGACCGAAAAGGTCACCATCAACTTTCAATTGCAAGAGACTTGAGATCCAATTACAACAGCAGCTGTTGATGCTGAGCCAGAAGTACTTTAGTGCAGATATAAAATTTGTAGTAAGCACAGCATTCACTTTAAAGAAAGAAAAAGTGCAATCAACAAACTTAACACTAACCCAAAAAAATTAGCAAGTCAGGCCATCCCCCACAAGCAAAGGTTTAGCCAGTTTTGCTTATTGCTAGCCAGATGACAATGACTTATCATTCCAATATTCCCTTCTGACAAAGATTAGTTTTGAATGAAGGTCAGATTCTGTGCCACAGCCCAGATCAGGAAGACTCTACCAAAAGCTGTAAATCAGATCTGGCATTGAGAGATGTCTCATAATAATACAATGTACAGTTCCAACATAAACATCTATTTGTATAATTGCAACAGTGGAAGAAAAACTATTAATTTGAAATGAATCTGTTTTGCTGTTCATAGCCACAGCACTATTGCACAGCTAGAAATCAACAATGACAGACAATTTGAATAAACCCTGTCCCTAGTCTCAGAATAATCATCAAAACCCAAAGGTCCAAATTTTCTGAAGAATAGCTATCTGCGGGAAGAGAACAATCAATCAGTTCCTGTAATTCCATACCTTGGGCAAGTTTCAAAATTACTTATTCCTGGTTAATTTCTTTAAGAAAATGAAGTATTCTTATTGACCAAATCAGTTGCAAACACTTAGAAAACCTGTCCTCTACCCAGAAACTGCTCAGTACCAGATTTGCGTAAACAACAGTGCAATGCCACAACTTGATTGCTAAACAGTATAATCTGATATCGCGATGTGCAAGAATATTTGAGTGTCAAATTTCTTTATGATTCAATGCATTTAGGTTTCTGAAATTTTTCAAACTTGTCTAATTTTATCTTAGAAAATAGAATAACTGACATTTGTATATAGTACTTTTAAAGTGAAAGCATCCCAGAGAACTTCACAGAAATGTAACTTGTTAAAAATTGATATTGAATCAAAAGGAGGCAATAAATCATTAAAAACTAAGTTAAGTTTAAAGGAGAGTCTGAGAGAGCAGGCGAGACCAAACAAACAGCTTCAGAGAGACCCCTAGATGGCTAAAAAATAATAAAGTTCCTAACCAGTTGCATAGCAGGATGTGGGAGGAACAGTGTCAGGGTTAGGAAGGGTATTTACAGCATAAATGACAGTCAAGGATGAAGCAATTTGAACACAAGGATGAGGTCATTCAACTGAAACACTGGGTGCCAACTGAGAACAAAGAGTTGTATCAGCGGTGGGTGACCAGGAACTAATAATGCATATACAGATATGGGCAACTGGTTGGCTTAAGGGTTTAATGGTAGATAAAGGACTGTGGGTTAGATCAGAAGAGCACTGGAACAGTCACTTCCAAAAGTGATACAAGTATGGATAACTCTTCTACTGTAGATGGGTTGAAGCAGACAAGAAACGTGTGATGCTTGAGATGTGCAAGTAGGCAGTACCTGTGAAGGGCAGAAGATAAGATCAAAAGTCCTCAACAAGTAGAACAAAGACTTCAAAACAATGTGATTCAGTTTGAAGAAAAAAATGGCAGCAAAGAAAGCATTTGAGCAATGGCCGATATCATGGCTTTGACATTTTAGGTGTTGAAATGTAGAACATTACAGCTCCTCGAGGACGGAATGCTCATAAAGCAAGCCAGAGGGAATACAGTGATCACAAAACAGGAGAAGAGGAGCATGGTGTCAAAACTGCTCACTTCCACCTCTCTGTGCCTCCCTCGATCTATCTGATGTCAAAGTCTTAACATGCTTTTTATCACCTGCAAATTTGACCATTCCAATTAAGCACTCACATTTTAAACGTTACTTCATCCAAAATTATGAACAGGTGGTCAGGGAGGGAGGGGGTGTGGAAATGGGTTCAACAGTGATAAATTGTGTGGTGGCAAGTCAACAAAACTTATATTTAAAAAAAGAAACTTCTCAGGCTAGCTAGCTAGACAAGAGCAGAAAGAAGGACAACATCAGTTAGCTGCCTGGAGGGCAAAGGCTTTTGGCGGAGAATGGTTTCATCAAGTATGTCAAAGGTTGACGAGAAGTTGATTAGTGCACCACAGTCATAAAATGTAGTTTTATGACTTCAGTACTCCGATAGGGGTGAGAAACCCCGAAAAACCTTGACAAAACAGACCTACATTTTTACTTCATTTGCAATTTATAGGTTATTGTCATATATTTGAAACACTATGAAAAGTTCCCTAGCGGCTAATATCTGGGAACCTGAAAGTAACAAATATCAGCAGACACAATGTTTTGGAGAAACCATAAGAAGCCAACTGCGACTTGTTTAGTTTGGGAAAGTCTATCAGCGAAGGGTTTGTTTCCGTGCTGTATTACCTTGACTGATTCAAGACTCAAATGCTGTTTTACAGTTACTGTAGCTCCCTCAAGTGTGTACGAACAGCTATTACAGAAGCCATTACTTTGTGAAATAACCAACCAACTGCTCTCCCAACTAAGTTATTAAAATTAGGCCTTGCAAAATTTTTAAGAGGCAAGTGAATCTATCGAGAGCCAAAGGCATTCTTATTTCATTTGCTACTGTAGTCAGTGTTTACCATTTAAAAAATACAATTTTCTTCCAAGTTAGTATGCCATCTAATTTGTTGTGATAAAGCAAATACTGCAAATCTGAAATAGAGAAAATACTGGAAAAACAGCAGCCCGAGAGAGAGCAAGAGTAAGCGAACAAACAGGTCATTCAGGCCAGTGATGACAGAGGTCAACTTGAAATCTTAATTGTGTTTCTTTTACAATGGAACCTCTTGGACATGTTGATACTGAGTATTTTCTGTCCAATTGTTTTTGAATCTCCTCTAAAACCTCTAAATTTCTGAAAAGGTGGGCATTTTATCAAAGCCTTTCATCTTGTACTTGACTAGGACAACTCTCAAAAATCAACTACCAAGGAATGAAAGATTATCAGAGTATTAGACCATAAGACATAGGAGTAGAAGTAAGGCCATTCGGCCCATCAAGTCTACGCCGCCATTTAAATCATGGCTGATGGGCATTTCAACTCCACATCCCTGCACTCTCCCTGTAGCCCTTGATTCCTTCTGAGATCAAGAATTTGTCGAAGACATCTAACATCCCGGCCTCCACTGCACTCCATGGCAATGAATTCCACAAGCCCACCACTCTCTGGCTGAAGAAACGTCATCTCATTTCCGTTCTAAATTTACCACGTCTAATTCTAAGGCTGTGCCCATGGGTCCTAGTCTCCCCACCTAACGGAAACAACTTCCCAGCATCCACCCCTTCTATGCCAACATTATCTTGTAAGTTTCGACTAGATCTCCCCTCAACCTTCTAAACTCTAATGAATACAATCCCAGGATCCTTAGCCGCTCGTCATACGTTAAACCTATCATTCCAGGGATCATCCGTATGAATCTCCGCTGGACACGCTCCAGGCTAGTGTGTCCTTCCTGAGGTGTGGGGCCCAAAATTGGACACAGTATTCTAAATGGGGCCTAACTAGAGCTTTAGAAAGTCTCAGAAGCACATCGCTGCTTTTATATTTCAACCCTCTTGAGATAAACGACAACATTACGTTCGCTTTCTTAAGCACAGACTCTACCTGCAAGTTAACCTTTAGAGAATCCTGGACCAACACTCCCTGATCCCTTTGTAGTTCTGCTTTACGAATTTTCTTACCATTTAAAGAATAGTCCATGCCCGTATTGTTTTTTCCAAAGTGCAAAACCTCACATTTGCTCACGTTGAATTTCATCAGTCATTTCCTAGACCACTCTCCTAAACTGTATAAATCTTTCTGCAGCTTCCCCACCTCCTCAGTACCTACCTGCCTGTCCACCTATCTTTGCATCATCGGCAAACTTCACCAGAATGCCCCCAGTCCCTTCATCCAGATCATTAATATACAAGGTGAACAGCTGCGGCCCCAACACCGAACCCTGCGGGACACCACTCGTCACCGGTTGCCATTCCGAAAAAGAGCCTTTTATCCCAACTCTCTGCCTTCTGTCAGACAGCCAATCCTCAATCCAAGAAAGTAGCTCACCTCGAACACCATGGGCCCTCACCTTGCTCAGCAGCCCCCCACAAGGCACCGTATCAAAGGTCTTTTGGAAGTCTAGATAGATAACAGGATTTCCCTGGTCTAACATACTTGTTACGTCCAAAGAATTCAACCAGGTTTGTCAGGCACGACCTCCCCTTACTAAATCCATGCTAACTTGTTCTAATCTGACCCTGCACTTGCAGAATTTTGAATTCTCATCCTTAACAAAGGATTCAAGAATTTTACCAACTACCGAGGTTAGGCTAATCGGCCTATAATTTACCATCTTTTGCCTTGATCCTTTCTTAAGGAAGGTGGGGTCACAACAGCAATTTTCCAAACATCTGGGACTTTCCCTGACTCCAGTGACTTTTGAAAGATCACACAAAGCCTCTGCTATTTCCTCAGCTACCTCCCTCAGAATTCTAGGACATAGCCAGGGTATTTATCAATTTTTAGACCTTTTAGCTTTTCTAGCACTTTCTCTTTTGTAATGCCTACCATACTCAACTCTGCCCCCTGATTCTCCCTAATTGTTGGTATACTACTCATGTCTTCCACTGTGAAGACTGACGCAAAGTACTTAAGTTCTTCAGTTATTTCCTTATCTCCTATCAATAGCTTTCAGCATCAATTTGGAGCAGCCCAATGTCTACTTTTACCTCTCGTTTGTTTCTTATGTATTGAAAGAAGCTTTTACTATCATTTCTAATATTACTAGCTAGCCTACCTTCATATTTGATCCTCTCCTTCCTTATTTCGCTCTGTGTTATCCTCTTTGTTTTTGTAGCCTTCCCAATCTTCTGATTTCCCAGTGCTCTTGGCCACTTTATAGGCTCTCTCTTTTTCTTTGACACATTTCCTAACTTCCTTTGTCAGCCATGGCTGACAAATCCTACCCTGGATAATCTTTCTTTTCTTTGGGATGAACCTCTGTACCGTGTCCTCAATTACACCCAGAAACTCCTGCCATTGTTGCTCTACTGTCTTCCCCGCTAGGCTCTGCTTCCAGTCAATTTTCATCAATTCCTCTCTCATGCCCCTGTAATTACCTTTATTTAACTGTAACACCATTACATCTGATTTTGCCTTCTCTCTTTCAAACTGCAGACTGAACTCTACCATATTATGATCGCTGCCTCCTAAGTGTTCCCTTACTTTAAAGGTCTTTTAAAAGGCTGGCTCATATTCATGAATTATTCATGAATATAGAGTTGAGGTTAAAATCATATCAGCCACAATCTCTTTGACTAGCAGAGCAGACTCAAAGAATTGAGTGGCCTAATCTTGTTTGTATGCTCAGACAAAAAAATGTCAACGCCAAGAGAAAACAGTATTCATTCTGAATGAGAACAGTGCTGATTGATATGTAGTTTCTGATTGGTAGGGGCATGCCATGGAGACTGCACCAGTTAATAGTAATGATAGTTAATTGCCAAGCTTTAAGTTTTAACCAGAGGCAGACTAAATCTGATTACTCTTAGAAATCAACCAGAGAACAGCTGTCACCTATAACCAGTTGAAGTTGGTGTAATGTGTATAAACTTAGGGGCTTTCTTGTGGCACAGAGATAGCGCCCCTACCCGAAACAGGAGATCAGGGTCCAAGTCTCACCTCCTCTAGAGGCGTGTAATAACATCTCTGAACAGACAAATTAAAAGTAGGTTAATTTAAAAATTCTTTGTCAACAAAAAACAGGATCCTTTGCATTAATAGATACAGTTTCTGATAAATGCAATTGTGCCTCACTTCAAGACCGACTGACAACCCTAAACGTTATCATTGTAATTCTTTGCACACTCTGCATTATTTAGCAAATGCTGTTCAATTGCAGAATTATATCTAATTTGCTGTTAGTTTTACAAGCATGCATGTCAATCACATGGACAGGATATTAGACAGCTGGAATACAGGAAACAGACAATTTTACATCACTTTCAGTTAGTCTAACAATTTTTAATTACTATTACAATTATCGTAATACCCATAATATTACAATCAGTCTTTCTCAATAGCGACAAGGGCAGAATCATAACAGGATGAAAGTGTACCTTATCTAGACTCGGACATTTGCCTAGCCATGAACATACAAAATAGGAGTAAGTTATCCAGCTAAAGCAGCTTTACTATTCAAAAGACCATGATTGATCATCTACTATACTATTTTCCACGACTAACCACATATCTCCAGATGGTTTTTAATATATAAAAATATTTGTCTCAGTCTTGAACGTACTAAGAAAATAACCCATTCTGCAAAGGGCAAGGGTGGAATAGCACAGATTCAACATCAACTGAAGAAATTCTTTGACTTTGTCCTAAAAACAGCCCCTTACTGTGATGGTGATAACAAAGTGTGGAGCTGGATGAACACAGCAGGCCAAGCAGCATCTCAGGAGCACAAAAGCTGCCATTTCGGGCCTAGATAGTGTCCCTTGTCCTAAACTTCCCAGCAAGGAGGAAATAGCCTTCCTGAATTGATCATGCTGAACTCTGGAAGAATTTTGCCCATATGAATGAGATCACTTCTCATTTTTTCTAAACACCAGAGAATACAGCAATAGTCAATTTAAATCTTTCCTCAACACAATTCTTCACCACAGGAGGCATCTGTGGAACTAGTTTGGTTGCCCACCTTTAAGCTTTGATTTGAGAGAATATTGCAAAGTACAATGCACTTTGAAAAAAAGTTCTGAAAATACACAGTTCAGTCATCATCTAAAAAAGACTAGCTACCAATTAAGATTAGATTTTCATTTGTTTCTTCATCTTTATGTCATGCTGACTGTTCTCAGGGTGCTGCATTATCGCAGTAAAGCTCAACATAAGTTGAAAAAAAAGCATGTTATCTTTCAAGTAAAGATCTTTTAGCCTTATGCAAGAAATATTAAACTCAACAACTTTAAACTATAATCTTTGCTCTAGGGTTCCTTTTCTCCCCGTTCTGTTTGCATGTTTGATTTTCTCTCTGGCATTACAGCTGCAAAGGCACAGCTTTTGTTTCTTGCTGCATCATTCCCTTTGACCAAGTAAGTCTAATTCTTCTCTCATTCAAATCATTTCTTAGAGATTTTCCTTTCTAACCTTTCCCGCTGATCTTTTGTTCAAAACCTGATCCATCTCTAACTTTCCCATCTCCTTACTAAGACATGACCTGCCCTGCAAAGCCATGCTGACTGCCCCTAGTTAGACCATGCTTTTAGAAATGCAAATAAATCCTATCCTTAAGAATTCTCTCCAATAGCTTCCCAACTACCAATGAGGGGCTCACTGATCGTAGTTTCAGGATTGTGCCTATTTCCATTGTTGAACAGGGGAACAACATTAATTTTTGCTGCTCCTCTGGAACTTCTCCAGTGGCTAATGAGGATACAAAGATGTTGGTCAAGACCCCAGCAATCTCCTCTCGATGTCTCAATAGTCTGGGGAAGACACCATCGGGCCCTGGGGATCTATCCACCTTAATGCGCTTCAAGAGACCTAACACCACTTCCTTCTTGATCTCAAAATGTCATACCCTAATTAACATGCTCCACACAATCTCACTAACCTCCATAAACCTTCTCCTGGGTGATTACTGACATAAAGTACTTATTTAGAATCTCATCCACATCCCTTGCCTCCAAGCACAAATTCCCTCCTTTATCTTCGAGTGGTACAACATTGTCCCTAGTTATGCTGTTTTTAATGTATGCAATACATTAGATCTGTAATAAGGTTAATGAACTAACAATTCAAATAGATATACATGATTATGATACTTTTGCAAGCATGTGACATGGCTGCACTGTGGCCAAGATTAGGAACTGAACATCCAGGTGAACTCTATATTTAGGGACAGGCAAATCTGAAAAGCAAGTGGAGTACCATTGTTAGTGGAGGAAGCCATCGCAAATACATGAGAAAGAATATTGATTCAGAAAACTATGACGTGGGATCTGTGTGGATAGCGATAATAAACACCAAAAGGCAGGAAAAAATGTCCCCAACAATGAAGGGGATGTGTTGGAAGGCATTGAGCAGGAGCTTGGAGATCCATGCAGCAAGGTTACAACTGTAACCATAGGTAGCTTAAAATCACCAGTTAGACAAACCAAACTAGCAATATACATAGGAAGATGATTTCCTGGAGGTATACATCATGGTTTTGAGATCAATACTTTCAGGAACTAACTTGAAAGCAGACTATATGAATCACATATATACTAGGAGGAGAAAAAAAAAACAAACAAACAAACAATCTTGTTTGGGATCCACTGGGGAAGAGCGATGTTAAAATGATAGAATTATTCATCAAGCTGGAGAGTGAAGAAGTTCAATCCAAAACTAAGATTTGTATCCAAGTTAAAACAGCATGAGACACAAGTCGGCAATGATGGAGTGGGGAACCGTACTAAAAATGTTATGCTGTGAATACACAATGGCTTACATTTAAGGAACCTATGTTTGAATTCGTTATTCATTCCTATGGAATAAAAACCAAACGAGAAAAGTGGCTCAACTGTAGCATACAATAGACATTGTGGTATTATTAGATTCAAAGGGGCAACATTTAAAATTACCACGAAAAGCAGCCCAGGAGGATTAGCAACAGTGTAGAATTGGGAAAAAAAATCTGACCAAGAATCAGAAAATTAGAGTAAAATGAGAGGAGAACATTGGAGCATGATAGCTTGCAGGGAACACCAACTTATGGAAAGGGGCTATTCGGCCCATTGACCCGGCAAAGATCATCACACCCAGATCCTATTGCTTGCTTAATTAATCCCTCTGACCTTTGCGGAAATATAAACTACTTCCGATCTTCAGATTTGCTGCTTTTTCCTGACCAATTTGTTATGTCCCTTCCTTAGATGCAATACCAACCTTAATTTCTCTCATTAGTGATAAGACCACTCTTACAGTTTTATTTTTGGGCCAGACCAAAAATGTAGCTTCCTGAGCCTGTTCTACCATTCAACTAGATCAGTGATTCTCAAAGTGTGGTCTGCACATGTCTCCAAATAGTCAGTGAGATTATTCAAAATACAAGTCATTGATCCACAACACTAGGCCAAAGCAGTAACAGAGTAAAAAGCACAGCTTTCATTCCTACTCATTTCAATTGGTTCTCAGACCACTGATCATAAACACGAACAATGTTATCATTTTGAGTAAGACCCCTGTTACAGTTACAATAGACTTATGCCTTCAACACTAATGGGATTGACTGGGTGGTGGCATATCTCACCGGACTGGTAATCACAGGTGGAGACTACTAAATTTCCTAATATTTGGATGAAAAGGTTTCTTGTTTTACTATCTGAACGTTCTATTTTAAATTCAATGCCATGCTTGCATGTTTTGGTTACCAATCCTCATAGATCCAGATAACATTTTAATTTTTTCATTAGATCAACCTTCTAAACAAGAGATGGAAGTGGTTTAAACTCTGCTTCACTTAGATCCAATAGGACTTTGATGTTTAAAACATTGAAATTTAAGAATATACAAAGTAAGTATTTAAGAAATTCAGTAAAAACACAATTAATCCTTGCATGATCCTAACTGATTGACTTTAAAAAAAGTGTGACCTGGAACTAAGCTCTAAACAGATGCTCAGCTTTGTACTAACATGCTGGTCAAACATAATTCTTATTCAAGTCTGCTGCTGGCCCCTCTCATTCATTTTATTTTCAGATCAGTGCGTGATTGGATGATAGCAACAATTCTAGAATCTATATGTAACCAAAGAAGTTAACTCACCATATAGAACAGAAACTACATTGAATAATCACAACCGAGGCACAATTCTAGTGCACTGCATTACATGCTACAATTTGCACGAATTGGAAGTGAAATTTATGTGTCATGATGTCTGCCAACACAGCTATAAAAACTGAAGCTGGTAAATGAAATTTTGAGACCAATGTGTCATAACAGAAGCCAGAGTCCTTGATCTTAACCAGATAAATTCCTGATCTGTAATCATTAAAAGGAAGTTGCATAAAAGTGTCAAAACCAGTTTTGGAACACCGCAGTTGCTGAGATTCTCTATATTTGCCATGTTAAAAGACATATTTTACAATCTTTAAATCATCAGTTGGTTTAAAAATTGTTTTGAGGTCAGTTCACTTATTTGCCTAATGTAGATAGATTTACACTGGAAAATATTCTGCATAAAAATTACCATAAACATATCCAAAAGTCAACACTGAATTAGACACCAGCTCCTTTCCAACATAGTTGAATCTAGACTTGCCAAGAAATGTTATATTTGGATCAGAATTGTTTAAACTGCATATAAATACAAGCAATCTGAAAATACTTGCAGTGTAGTCCATTTAAACATTCACTCATTCAATCCATCCAAAGGGATTTAAGAAAACATGTACCACATTCAACTGAATAAACTTCCAAAAAGTTCTTATCTGAATAAAATCAGACATTAAACTGACAAAAACAAGATTTAAAAATAACTTTGGAAAATTTTGCTTTCAATCAGTAATTCTAAATTGATTTTGATCACATTATACCTTGGAACACAATTTAGAGGATTTCACCTCTTATGGACAGCATCACATTTAATTTTATGGCCAAATAGCACGGCAAGAGCATGAGAATCCCTGCAAAACAAGACATAAAAACTGTAACCAAGTGATTTATGTGCATTTGTGTTTCTAATTATCTCCCCAGATAGATTAGCTTCAAATGCAACATACTGCAAATGCGTGAAATCGGAAATAAAATAAAGCCCTAGAGACACCCAGTAAGTCTGATTATCTGTGGAGAGGGAAGCAGAATTAATATTGAGTCCAACCTTGACACTCCAAAGAAGAATCACTGCACTCCTGTCAGCATGAAGGGCAAGGGTGGTAGGTCTACGGAATACTGGATGCCTAGGGAAATTGAGGCTCTGGGTAAAAAGGAGGCATATGTCAGCTGGGATCAAGTGAATCCATAGGGGAGTCTAAGGGCAGTGCAAATATACTTGAGGGAAATCAGGAGGGCAAAAAAGAAACATGAGATAGCTTTGGCAAATGGCATTAAGGAGAATCCAAACAGAATCTATAAGTACATAAAGAACAAGAGTAACTAGGGAGAGGATAGAGGTTCTTAAAAATCAAGATGGAATGGCAGGAGGTGGACAAGATACTTGATGAATATTTTGCGTTGGTATTTACTGTGGAGAACTGCATGGAAACTAGGCAACTTGTGAAATAAATAGTTATGTCTTAAAAGGAGTTCATATTACAGAAGAGGTGGTGCTGAAGGTCTTAAAACAAATAAAGGTACTTAAATCCCTGGGACGGTGTTTCCCAGAACTTTGTGGGAAGCAAGGGAAGAGATTTCTGGGCTCCATGCAGAGACAGACATTCTTATCATCAACAGTCAGTGTTGAGGCACCAGAAGACATGGCTAACATGGAGCCATTATTTAAGAAATGTTGTAAGGAAAAGCCAAGGAACTATAGGCCACATCAGTGGTAGTTAAGTTGTTGGTGGGGATTCTGAGGGAGCGGATCTACAAGCATTTGGAGAGGCAAGGACTGATTAGGGATGGTCCACATGGCTTTATGCATGGGGAAACTCATGTCTCACTAACTACAGGTTTCTGAAGAAGTGACAAAGAAGACCGATGAGTACAGAGCGATAGATGTTGTCTATATGAACTTCAGCAAAACGTTCAGCGTTCTACATGGTAGACTGGTTAATAAGGTTAGATCACATGACAGAAGTTGCATTTTGCTATGTTTGAACTTGGCTGTTACTCATTTGTACCTTTTGTCATGATAGTTTAGTGCATGGTAGACTAATTAGTCATGTTAGATCACATAGGATTCAGGGTGATCTTGCCAATTGGATACATAATTGGCCTTACAGTAGGAAACGGGGTAATGGTGGAGGTTGTTTTTCGGATTGGAGGCCTGTGACCAGTGGTGTTTCCCCAGGAATTAGTAGTTTTGTTTTGATTTATATAAATAATTTGGATGAGAATATAGTAGGCATGGCTAGTAAGTTTGGAGATGACACCAAAATTGGTGGTATAGTAGACAATGAAGAAAATTATCCAAGATGGAGTTTAATTTGGATAAATGCGAGATATTGTACTTTAATAAAACATATAAGAGCAGTACTTATATAATTAATGGTAAGGCTTGGAAGTGTTGTAGAATGACAGACCTAGAGGTTCAAGTACATAATTCTTTGAAATTTTTGTCACAGGCGGACATGGTAGTTAAGAAGGCATTTAGCATACTTGCCTTCATTGCACATACCTTCGGAGTACAGGAGTTGGGATGTCATGTTTAGGTTGTACAGGGCATTGGTGAGGCATCTGCTGGAGAGCTGTAAGCAGTTGTGATCGCGCTGTTATAGGAAGATTATTATTAAACTGGAGAGGGTTCAGAAAAGATTTACCATGTTGTTGCTTGGAACGGAGGGTTCGAGTTATAAGGAGAGGTCGGATAGGCTGGGACATTTTTCACTGGAGCATAGGAGGTAGAGGGGCATAGATAAAGTGAATAGTGAAGGCCTTTTCCCCAAGGTGGGGAAGTTCAAACCAGGGTGCATATTTTTAAGGTGAGAAGAGAAAGATTTAAAAGGGACATGAAGAGCAACAGTTTTAGAGAGTGGTTAGTGTGTGGAATGAATGGACAGAAGTAGTGGTGGATCCAGGTACAGTTACAACATTTTAAGAGACATTTGGATAAGCATATGAATAGGAAAGGTTTGGAGGGATGTGGGCCAAATGCAGGCAGTTGGGACTAGTTTAATTTGGGAAAATCATTGGCATGGACTAGCTGGACTGAAGGCTTTGTTTCCATGTTGTATGACTACATGCATGGTGAGACAAGCCAGGGTAGGGCTTACACACTTAAGGACAGGGCCTGAGTGAGAGTAGACAAGGAGTTTCCCTGGGTAGGAGAGTCAAAGACAGCAAAAGTTTAAGGTGAGAGGGGAAAGATTTAAAAGGGACCTGAGAAGCAAGCTTTTCCACACAGTGGGTAGTGCATGTATGAAATGAGCAGCCACAGGTGGAGGAGCAGGAGGGTGGTTCAATTCCAACACTTCAAAAAGGTATCTGAATGGGTACATAAATAGGAATGTTGAACTGAAGGGTCTACTTCCATGCTGTACAACTCGGACACTATACCTCGGAATTCCACAGAATGTCTTAAATGTAAGCTGTCTCAAATGTTGACATCACAGGAGACAGTCAACTGGTCCATCATGACTACGCTGGTCAACAAAGACCCTGACATGAACCCTATTTTCCAGATTTTGCCCGCAGCCATGGTCGCTATGTCAACACAAATGAATATCTAAATACTGCTCAAGTATTAGAAGAATTTCCTGCAGCAATTGCGTCCCAGGAGGCAACGTACCATCAGAAATAACATCTAAAAGCCATAGAAGCCTCTGTCTAGCCCCCTCACTAAAGGAATCCCCTCGGCCCTTCCACACTTCCTCCTCCTCCAACACCTCAGCAGCTTGATTTCTCACAATGCTCTGACTAGCCTCCACAAAAGAAACTATCACCCTCAGTGTTTTCTGAAGCCAAAAAACTATTTTTTGCAAGCAAAATGAATTCGAAAGATTGCCCAACTACCTGGATTCCTCCTTCTGTCTGGTGGTTTCCATTCTTCCTTACCTGCACTTCCTAAAGTTACTGCATTACTAGACTCTAGCTGCCATTCAAGCTCCAAAGCCCAATATTAAATTGCTCTAGCTGCAAGTTCCTCCACACACATCAGCCAGACCACCAGGATAGTCTAGGATTTCCCACATGGCAGGTTGTATTAATCATTGGTCCTAGCTCTGGAGATGTATTTTAACTAAAAGGAACATGGACCTTTGCATTTATTTTATCCTTACTCCTACTTATGCATGGACCAGAAAAATCTTATTCTTGTTTATGCCCAGAGTTCAATTCAGGCCCATCGGCCTGTCTGCTTCTCTGGCAGGGGCTTTACTGCACACATCCCTCTCGATGATACTGACAATTTACCGAAGGGCATTTACCATGCTGTCATGCTAACCGTCACGCAGTCCTCACCTCGCCAATAATATTCTTCTTCATTCTTCCTTCCAACGTAAACAATTTTACATTTTTCTCATATTACACTAATAGATTTTTGCTCATACACAACATTCTTTTAGGTCTTCTTCACAAGGTCCTTTCCCACTTATCTTGGTATCATCTGCAAATTTAGCAATTATGTCTTTGCTCCCTGATTCAGTCATTGATGTAAACTGGAAAACACTGAAGCCCCAGCACAAGCATCTGTGGCACTCCATTCATCATATCCTGTCAGACAAATACCCATTTAAGCAGCAGTTCCTCAGGATGTATATTTTCTAATTAACCTGTTCAGAGATGTTATTTCACACATCTAGAGCAGGTGGTACTTACGTTGGAGGGCTGGGCTTTGGGCATAGCAACACTAGCACTGCACCACAAGAGTCCTTACTTCCTCACTGTAGTATCCTCAGCCCAATCAGCGTCAGAAGTGGGGATGCTTGCTAATGATTGCACAATGCTCACGATCCCTCAGATACTAGAAGTCCACAGCAAGAATCAGACAATATCCAGACTTGAGCTGTCAAGTGTCAACTAACATTCGTGCCACATAAATGCTGAGCAATGAACATCTCTAACAAGAGACAAACTAACCAGCATCCCTTAACGTTCAATGTCATTACCATCACTGATTCCCTGCACTGCCAACATCCTGGGGATTACCATCGACCAGAAACTGAACTGGGCGAACCACATAAACATGACAGCTACAACAGCTGGTCACAGTTCATAATTCATAACATGACTCCATATAGCATGTCCACCATTTGCAGAGCACAAGCCAGTTGCAGTCCCAACAATACTCAAGAAGCCTGACACCATCAAGTACAAAGTAGCCCACTTGACTGGCACCATATTCACAAGCCTCCACTCCCTCCACCACCAATACCCAGTAGTAGCACTGTATGCCACCTACAAGATGAACTGTAGAAATTCACCAAAACTCCTGAGACAGCACCTTCCAAAACCACAACCATTTCCATCTAGAAGTACAACAGTAGATATATGGGAACACCAAGACCTGCAAGTTTCCCTCCAAGTCACTCACCATCCTGACTTGAAAATATATCCCTGTTCCTTCAGGTGTTGCTGGGTTAAAATTGTGGATCTCCCTAAGGGCATTGTGGAGCTACCTACAGTACATGGACTCTGTTGTTCAAGTAGGCAGCCCACCACCATTTTCTCAAGCGCAAACAGGGTGCAGCAATAAACAGTGGCCCAGGTGATATGTTACTCCGCACACCATTAGCTTTTATATACTGCAATAAATCTTTAAATGTGGCATATTTTCAAATGCCTTCTGGAAACCCCATGTACAGCAACTTTTGTTTTTACTTCCAAAGTAGCAGAGAAATCCAGAGGTTCCCATGATGGATCACTGAATGCCACATCGTGAACGGTGGTGGTGGGGGGGTGGGGTTGGGGGGTTGGTGGTGGTAGTGGTAGTGGTTTATGATGGTTAAGTGGTTAGAGGTATTGCTGGATCCAGGGTCGATTCCACCCTTGGGTGAATGTCTGTGTGAAGTTTGCATGTTCTGTGTCAGCGTGGGTTTCCTCTGGCTGCTCCGGTTTCCTCCCACAGTCCAAAGATGTACAGGTTAATTGGGTTGGCCAGGGATGTACAGGCTTGGTGTATTAGCCATGGGAACCGCAGGGTTACAGGGACAGGGTTGGGGGTACGGATAGGATGCTCTTAAAGAAGAAAATAAAAACAGGTGGCAGAGTGGGCAGCACTGCTGCCTCAGTGCCAGGGACCCAGGTTTGTATCCAGCCTCCAGTGTTTCTCCCAGAGTCTGCATGGGTTTCCTCTGGGTGTTCTGGTTTCCTCTCAGTCCAAAAGTGTGCAGGTTAGGCAGATTCACAATGCTAAATTGCCCATAACATTCAGGGATGTTAATGGGATAACATCCCATTAATTTTTATGCTCCTTAGTTTCCACATACCCCTGCGTAAGATGATATCTTAAACTTGCAGCCCAAATAGGATTGGTTGGGAAATGTTTGTAAAGATGTGAGACTTCTGTAATTCAGTAAAGGGGTGAAACTTGTATAAAGGCATGAAACTTCTGTTTCTACTGAAGTGGCCAGGTCAGTGATCTTTGTTCAAGCCAGACACTTTGGCAGCGTGAAATCGCATTCTGTCACTTCAGCGACTTGAAATCGCGTCCTGTCGTTATCAGTCACTTTGTGAATGAGCAACGCTGTATCCTGATCTCTCTATGTTCCAGATGTAGTAATTGTTTACGTATCAGCCAATTCAAAGTGTAAAAAGCAGGAACTGTCCGCTGTTCAGGGAGAATCACTTATGGAGCTCAGCACTCTGTGCCGGGTTGAGTACAGCGATCCTCCACAGCTTGTACTTGCTTAATAATAAAGGATTGTGTTTTTGTAGCCAGGTCAGTGTCTTGCTATTGCATCAAGTCCGTGAGGGTCTTCGGAAAATGAACTTAATATCACGTGCAGTCGATAGTGTTCCTACACTTGGACTGGGAGGCCTAGGTTCAAATAACACCAGCTCCAGAGTTACGTAACAACGTCTCTGATCAGGTTGGTTAGAAAAATCAGTAGACTGATACCCAAGTGGGTAACACTAGAAATGGAAACAATATTGATTTTAAATTTTGTTCAGCCAACAGATGGCCAAGGTGGCTACAACAATGGCTAAGAAGGAAAACAGAACTATTGCTTCAGGGAGTGGAATTTATGGGAGAAAATGAAGAGTTACGGTTAGCCAAGAGTTGAATTCAGATTCCTACAAAAATTAAACATCAGACAAATCGGCTCAAACAGAGGTCATGGAGGATATAGTTGAGGCCGTTATCCCGTATGACAAGTGTTGACCTGCAAGGTTCTATGTTAGTGTTTCAACTGTTCACTACAAGAATAAAAGACTTAATTAATGGTGTAAAAAGCCACATAGTTAGGTTTCCCAGTACCACAAATTCATGCTGCATTGTGAACAGTATAGATGGAGGCAACACATTACAAATAGACATTGAAGGAATGGGTAACCTGAATAATTTCAATTTAGGCAAACTCAAAATAACTATTTTGGACCCAAAAACAGAACAGGATATAGCATTTTCTAAATGTAAAGCTAAAAACATTGAAGATACAAAGAGTTGAGGGTGCAGCTGCATAGATTATTACAATGTCAGGAACAGGTACTGAAGGTAATCAAAAGAACACAAAATGTTGTCATTTACGTCAGGGATGGGAAAAGGTCAAGGTGATTAGATCACATTTGGAGTATCCTGGAAGTTCTTGATAAGAAGGATATATTGACATTGAAAGACACACAACTTACACTTGTCAGAATAAACTTGGCTTCCCTCAATCTTTATCGAGGGAAGAATCTACTTGTCTCGAAGCCAGTACTGTGAAGGTTCAACAGATTGATTCTTGGGATGAGACAGTTGCCCTTTGATGAAAGGCTGGGTGAATCGAGCCTAAATCCTCTGGAATTCAGAAGCCTGAGACTTCTGAAGGGGCATGACAGGGTAAACAGATAATACAAGCTGAGGAACCCAGAACTTTAGAACCCAGTCTCAAGATAAGGTGTTGATCACTTAGCAGAGGAGAAATTTCTTCACTCAGGATTATGACTGTTCACAGTTTTCCACACCAGAAAGTTGAGAAACTCCTGTATTCACTTCTGAGATAGACAAATTTCAAATTTTTTCAAGAAATCCAGGGAGAGACAAACAACATTGAGACAAAACATCAACCATGATTAAACTGAATTGAGTGGTTATTTGGTTGAGTCTCATTGCTATTTCTTAACTTTGGTTGTGAAGAAATCAGATCAATTAATTCTGATAGTGAAAGGGTTTCGTGAAATGGCTAGTGGTAAACAAAGACTGACTTAAGTTTAGTCTTTGTCCTAGACGGTAATCCTAGAGCAAAATGACGGTTTTAACAGGAGAGCAAAGCACAGCATTTAATGAAATAATGAAAATAGAATGGCCTGACTATAAGTTGTTGTAAGCAGCTTGACTTCACTTCCCAGACTTGCAAACCAGAGGAATGAAAGTAAGTGTTGGGGGTGGGGGGGGGGGGGGGGGGGGGGGGGGGGGGGGGGGGGGGGGCGCTGGTGGTGGTGGTTAGGACTTCGTAGGAGTATGTATAGTCCTCAAAAGAGAAAAGTGATGCAGTGATCACAGCTTAAAAGCTGTGTTTTCAGATTTGGGAATTATAACATTTGGGTCTAAGAATATTAAAAGATAGTTTTCCCACAGGGAGGATAGTGAAAGTTATGGAATTGGAGGAAGAACAAAGCCATAAGGGTGAGGTGAGCAGGAGCAGGAGGCTGTGAAGGAAGAAAAAGGGGTGTTGGGAGGGGCGGGCCGCACCAAACAGCGGAATATTTGGGGCGGAGGCGCAGACAGTGGAGAGGGGTTGGTGCAAGAGAAACTGGCTCAATATGGCTTAACCCATAAACAGTCCATCTTCAAGAGCTCAATTCAATTACATGTTAAATGCTTCACTTCTCATATTCTTTGACCCCATACCAAGGACTAAGTCACATACCCCACATACTGTTAAGACCAAGATTGCATATTGCCACCTTCATCCAAGTGTGACAACTTTATAAAAGTACATATTATTCATTTAAAATTTCAATTGTTTTTCTGGCTCAGCATCTGCATTATCATCACACACAAACCCCATTTGAAGACATACAATAGGCTGATTAGCTGAGAGAGACAGCTTCATTCGTTTTTGATTGCTTTATTCAGTTCAGATCAGATGTGGCAGTCAGACTGAAGTCAATCATGCAGAACTCAACTACATAACTTTCAGCATTGGAGCAAAATAAAATTTGTTATTTTGACCGAGATTCTATTAATAAATGTACATAAGAACTGCATTTAAATAGCACCCTTCATGACCTAGTGATTTGCCAAAGCACGTTCATAAGCAACTAGAAAAAGAGTAACTTAAAAAGTTGTTAATGTACAAAAACATGCAAGCAATTGGCACACAAGTTGCCACAACAGCTTTAGATCATAATGAAGTACTGTTTCAGGAGTACTGATCAAGTGATAAATAATAGAACTCCCATGCTCCTCAAACAATATCATGGAATAAAACTGAAATAGATGGACAGTCAACTCATCATCGCATCTGAAAGATAGCGCTTTAACAGGACAGAACTCAGAACTGTGCCTAATTAAGAGGGAAACATGAACACAACTTTCTGATACAGAAACGAGGGCACAACGAGTTACCCAAGCCTGAAACCTAATTAATATAAATGATGTTTATAATGAGTACTGTTGTTTACAGGCTTTATACACGCTCAAAACATTTGTTTAATGTTTCATTCCACCATCAAGACTGGCGCTCTTGTTTACTGAACACAAATACACCAAATGAAGCATAAGATACAACCAAGTGAGCCAGAGTGTAACAACAGTAGCTATCTTTGGTGGCGAGGGAGACACGAGGAGAGGATGGGCAGGGGAAAATGGGATAGACAGGAGGATAGGGTGAGGTGAGCAGGGGCAGAGGGCTGTGGAGGAAGAAAAGGGGTGTTGGGAGAGGCAGGCCACACCAAACAGCAGAATATTTGGGGCGGATGCGCAGACAGTAGAGAGGGGCTGGTGCAAGAAAAATTGGCAGGGGGAGGTGGAGGGGGGGAGGGGGGAGGGTGTAGGTGTGGTAGATGGGTGAAGCAGTTTATATGGCGGGAGGGGAGGTGGGAAAGGGTCAGTCATGGGGAGAGGGGTAGAGGGTGGGGGAATATAGTTCTGGGGGGGGTGCAGGCGGTTGAAGATGTGGTCCTGGGCAGGGGGACGGAGGGGGGGGGGGGAGGGGGAAGGGGGAGGGGGAGAGGGGGGGGGGGGGAAAGAGAGAGGGGGGGGGAAAGAGAGAGGGGGGGGGAAAGAGAGAGGGGGGGGGAAAGAGAGAGGGGGGGGGGAAAGAGAGAGGGGGGGGGGAAAGAGAGAGGGGGGGGGAAAGAGAGAGGGGGGGGGGAAAGAGAGGGGGGGGGGGAAAGAGAGAGGGGGGGGGAAAGAGAGAGGGGGGGGGAAAGAGAGAGGGGGGGGGAAAGAGGGGGGGGGGGGGAAAGAGGGGGGGGGGGGAAAGAGGGGGGGGGGGGAAAGAGGGGGAGGGGGAAAGAGGGGGGGGGGGGAAAGAGGGGGGGGGGGGAAAGAGGGGGGGGGGGGAAAGAGGGGGGGGGGGGGGGAAAGAGGGGGGGGGGGGGAAAGAGGGGGGGGGGGAAAGAGGGGGGGGGGGAAAGAGGGGGGGGGGGAAAGAGGGGGGGGGGGAAAGAGGGGGGGGGGGAAAGAGGGGGGGGGGGGGAAAGAGGGGGGGGGGGGGAAAGAGGGGGGGGGGGAAAGAGGGGGGGGGGGGGAAAGAGGGGGGGGGGGGGAAAGAGGGGGGGGGGGGGAAAGAGGGGGGGGGGGGAAAGAGGGGGGGGGGGAAAGAGGGGGGGGGGGAAAGAGGGGGGGGGGGGAAAGAGGGGGGGGGGGGAAAGAGGGGGGGGGGGAAAGAGGGGGGGGGGGAAAGAGGGGGGGGGGAAAGGGGGGGGGGGAAAGGGGGGGGGGGAAAGGGGGGGGGGGAAGAGGGGGGGGGGAAGAGGGGGGGGGGGAAGAGGGGGGGGGGGAAGAGGGGGGGGGGGAGACGGGGGGGGGGGGAGACGGGGGGGGGGGGGGAGACGGGGGGGGGGGGAGACGGGGGGGGGGGGGAGACGGGGGGGGGGGGAGACGGGGGGGGGGGAGACGGGGGGGGGGGGAGACGGGGGGGGGGAGACGGGGGGGGGGGGGAGACGGGGGGGGGGGGAGACGGGGGGGGGGGGAGACGGGGGGGGGGAGACGGGGGGGGGGAGACGGGGGGGGGGGAGACGGGGGGGGGGAGACGGGGGGGGGGAGACGGGGGGGGGGGAGACGGGGGGGGGGGAGACGGGGGGGGGGAGACGGGGGGGGGGGAGACGGGGGGGGGGGAGACGGGGGGGGGGAGACGGGGGGGGGGGGGGAGACGGGGGGGGGGGAGACGGGGGGGGGGGAGACGGGGGGGGGGGAGACGGGGGGGGGAGGGGGGGGGGTGGGGGGAGACGGGGGGGGGGGAGACGGGGGGGGGGGAGACGGGGGGGGGAGGGGGGGGGGGGGGGGAGACGGGGGGGGGGGAGGGGGGGGGGGGGGGAGACGGGGGGGGGGGAGACGGGGGGGGGGGAGACGGGGGGGGGGAGACGGGGGGGGGGGAGACGGGGGGGGGGGAGACGGGGGGGGGGGAGACGGGGGGGGGGGAGACGGGGGGGGGGGAGACGGGGGGGGGGAGACGGGGGGGGGGGAGACGGGGGGGGGGAGACGGGGGGGGGGAGACGGGGGGGGGGGAGACGGGGGGGGGGGAGACGGGGGGGGGGGAGACGGGGGGGGGAGACGGGGGGGGGAGACGGGGGGGGGAGACGGGGGGGGGGGGGGGAGACGGGGGGGGGGGAGACGGGGGGGGGGGGAGACGGGGGGGGGGAGACGGGGGGGGGGGAGACGGGGGGGGGGAGGGGGGGGTGGGGGAGACGGGGGGGGGGGGGAGACGGGGGGGGGGAGACGGGGGGGGGAGGGGGGGGGTGGGGGAGACGGGGGGGGGTGGGGGGGGTGGGGGGGGGAGGGGGGGGAGGGGGGGGAGGGGGGGGGAGGGGGGGGAGGGGGGGGAGAGGGGGGAGAGGGGGAGAGGGGGGGAGAGGGGGGAGAGGGGGAGAGGGGGGGAGGGGGGGGGGGGTGGGGAGAGGGGGAGATGGGGCTGGTGTTGTCGGGGGGGGCTGGTGTTGTCGGGGGTTGGGGGGGGTAGGGCTCGGGGGCTGGTGTTGTCGGGGGGGGGGGGAGGGAGGTGGGGCTCGTGTTGTCGGCAGGGGCCTGGTGTTGTCGGGGGGGGGGGGAGGGAGGTGGGGCTGGTGGGCTGGTGTTGTCGGGGCTGGGGGGGGGGAGAGGGCTGGTGTTGTCGGGGGAGGGGTAGGGAGGTGGGGCTCATGTTGTCGGCAGGGGGCTGGTGTTGTCGGGGGGGGAGGGAGGTGGGGCTGGTGTTGTCGGGGGGGGCTGGTGTTGTCGGGGGGGAGGGGGGGGGCTGGTGTTGTCGGGGGGGGAGGCTGGTGTTGTCGGGGGGGAGGGGGGGCTGGTGTTGTTTTGGGGGGGGAGGTGGGTGGGGTTGTCGGGGGGGGAGGGGGGTGGGGTTGTCGGGGGGGAGGGGGGGTGGGGTTGTCGTGGGGGGAGGGGGGGTGGGGTTGTCGTGGGGGGAGGGGGGTGGGGGGGGTGGGGTTGTCGTGGGGGGAGGGGGGTGGGGGGGGGTGGGGTTGTCGGGGGTCGGGGGGGGAGGGGGGTGGGGTTGTCGGGGGGGCTGGGAGGAAGGGCTGGCGTTGTCGGAAGTTAGGGGGTTAGGGAGGCGGGGGGGCTGGTGTTGTCGGGGGTTGGGGGGTAGGGAGGGGGGGCTGGTGTTGTCGGGGGGGGAGGGAGGGAGGTGGGGCTGGTGTTGTCAGGGGGAGGGGGGGCTGGTGTTGTCAGGGGGAGGGGGGGAGGGGGGGCTGGTGTTGTCGAGGGGGGGGGGGAGGGGGGCTGGTGTTGTCGGTGGGGGGGGAGGGGGGGCTGGTGTTGTCGGGGGTGAGGCGGAGGGGAGGGCTGGTGTTGGGGGGGAGGGAGGGAGGGCGGGCTGGTGTTGTCGGGGGTTGGGGGGGAGGGAGGGAGGGAGGGCTGGTGTTGTCGGGGGTTGGGGGGGGAGGGAGGGGAGGGGAGGGGAGGGGAGGGGAGGGGAGGGGAGGGGAGGGGAGGGGAGGGGAGGGGAGGGGAGGGGAGGGGAGGGGAGGGGGAGGGGAGGGGGCTGGTGTTGTCGGGGGTTGGGGGGGAGGGAGGGAGGGGAGGGAGGGAGGGGAGGGAGGGAGGGGAGGGAGGGGAGGGGAGGAGGGAGGGGAGGGAGGGAGGGGAGGAGGGAGGGGAGGAGGGAGGGGAGGAGGGAGGGGAGGAGGGAGGGGAGGAGAGGAGGGGAGGAGAGGAGGGGAGGAGAGGAGGGGAGGGCTGGTGTTGTCGGGGGTTGGGGGGGGAGGGGGGGGAGGGGGGGGAGGGGGGGGGAGGGGGGGGAGGGGGGGGAGGGGGGGGGGAGGGGGGGGAGGGGGGGGGAGGGGGGGGAGGGGGGGGAGGGAGGGGGAGGGAGGGGGGGGGGAGGGGGGGGGGAGGGGGGGGGGAGGGGGGGGGGAGGGGGGGGGGAGGGGGGGGGAGGGGGGGGGAGGGGGGGGGAGGGGGGGGGAGGGGGGGGAGGGGGGGGGGAGGGGGGGAGGGGGGGAGGGGGGGAGGGGGGGAGGGGGGGGAGGGGGAGGGGGAGGGGGGGGAGGGGGAGGGGGAGGGGGGAGGGGGGGGAGGGGGGGAGGGGGGGAGGGATGATGTTGTCGGGTGTTGGGGGGGGGGGGGGGAGGGAGGGAGGGAGGGCTGGTGTTGTCAGGGGGAGGGCTGGTGTTGTTGGGGAGGGGGAGGGCTGGTGTTGTTGGGGGGGAGGGTTGTGTTGTGGGTGGGGCTGGTGTTGTTGGGGAGGGGGAGGGCTGGTGTTGTTGGGGGGAGGGCTGGTGTTGTTGGGGGGAGGATTGTGTTGTGGGGGGGGCTGGTGTTGTCGGGGGCCGGGGAGGGAGGGCTGGTGTTGTCGGGGGTGAGGCAGGGGGGGAGGGCTGGTGTTGGGGGGGGGAGGGAGGGAGGGCGGGACTGGTGTTGTCGGGGGGGGGTAGGGAGGGCTGGTGTTGTCGGGGGGGGGGGTAGGGAGGGAGGGCTGGCGTTGTCGGGGGTTGGGGGGGTAGGGATGGAGGGCTGGTGTTGTCGGGGGTTGGGGGGGGAAGGGAGGAAGGGCTGGTGTTGTCGGGGGTTGTTGGAGTGAGGAAGGGCTGGTGTTGTCGGGGGGAGGGAGGGAGGGTCGGTGTTGTCGGGGGAGGGAGGGCGGGAGGAAGGGCTGGTGTTGTCGGGGGAGGGAGGTGGGGCTGGTGTTGTCGGCGGGGGAGGGGGGGAGGGGGGGGGAGGGAGGTGGGGCTGGTGTTGTCGGCGGGGGAGGGGAGGGAGATGGGGCTGGTGTTGTCGGGGGGGGGTGCTGGTGTTGTCGGGGGTTGGGGGGGTAGGGCGCGGGGGCTGGTGTTGTCGGGGGGGGGGGAGGGAGGTGGGGCTCGTGTTGTCGGCAGGGGGCTGGTGTTGTTGGGGGGGGGAGGGAGGTGGGGCTGGTGTTGTCGGGGGAGGGGGAGGGAGGTGGGGCTCGTGTTGTCGGCTGGGGGCTGGTGTTGTCGGGGGGGGGAGGGAGGTGGGGGCTGGTGTTGTCGGGGGGGGCTGGTGTTGTCGGGGGGGAGGGGGGGGCTGGTGTTGTCGGGGGGGAGGCTGGTGTTGTCGGGGGGGAGGGGGGGGCTGGTGTTGTTTTGGGGGGTAGGGGGGTGGGGTTGTCGGGGGGGGAGGGGGGTGGGGTTGTCGGGGGGGGAGGGGGGGTGGGGGGGGTGGGGTTGTCGGGGATCGGGGGGGAGGGGGGTGGGGTTGTCGGGGGGGCTGGGAGGAAGGGCTGGCGTTGTCGGAAGTTAGGGGGTTAGGGAGGCGGGGGGGCTGGTGTTGTCGGGGGTTGGGGGGTAGGGAGGGGGGGCTGGTGTTGTCGGGGGGGAGGGAGGGAGGTGGGGCTGGTGTTGTCAGGGGGAGGTGGGGCTGGTGTTGTCAGGGGGAGGGGGGGCTGGTGTTGTCAGGGGGAGGGGGGGAGGGGGGGAGGGGGGGGCTGGTGTTGTCAGGGGGGGAGGGGGGGGCTGGTGTTGTCGGTGGGGGGGGAGGGGGGCTGGTGTTGTCGGTGGGGGGGAGGGCTGGTGTTGGGGGGGCAGGAGGGGAGGGAGGGCGGGCTGGTGTTGTCGGGGGTTGGGGGGGAGGGAGGGAGGGAGGGGAGGGCGGGCTGGTGTTGTCGGGGGTTGGGGGGGAGGGAGGGAGGGAGGGAGGGCGGGCTGGTGTTGTCGGGGGTTGGGGGGGAGGGAGGGAGGGAGGGCTGGTGTTGTCGGGGGGTTGGGGGGGAGGGGGAGGGGGGGAGGGGAGGGGGGGAGGGGAGGGGGGAGGGGAGGAGGGAGGGGAGGAGGGAGGGGAGGAGGGAGGGGAGGAGGGAGGGGAGGAGGGAGGGGAGGAGGGAGGGGAGGAGGGAGGAGGGCTGGTGTTGTCGGGGGAGGGGAGGGGAGGGCAGGGGAGGGCAGGGGAGGGCAGGGGAGGGCAGGGGAGGGCAGGGGAGGGCAGGGGAGGGCAGGGGAGGGCAGGGGGAGGGCAGGGGGAGGGCAGGGGAGGGCAGGGGAGGGGAGGGCTGATGTTGTCGGGGGTTGGGGGGGGGGAGGGAGGGAGGGAGGGCTGGTGTTGTCGGGGGTTGGGGGGGAGGGAGGGGGGGGAGGGAGGGAGGGGGGGGGAGGGAGGGGGGGGAGGGGAGGGGGGGGAGGGAGGGGGGGGAGGGAGGGGGGGGAGGGAGGGGGGGGAGGGAGGGGGGGGAGGGGGGGGGAGGAGGGAGGGGGGAGGGGGGGGAGGGGGGGGAGGGAGGGGGGGGAGGGGGGGGAGGGGCGGAGGGGGGGGGGGAGGGGGGGAGGGGGGGAGGAGGGGGGGAGGAGGGAGGGGGGGGGGCTGGTGTTGTTGGGGAGGGGGAGGGGCTGGTGTTGTTGGGGAGGGGGAGGGCTGGTGTTGTTGGGGGGAGGGCTGGTGTTGTTGGGGGGAGGGTTGTGTTGTGGGGGGGGCTGGTGTTGTCGGGGGCCGGGGAGGGAGGGCTGGTGTTGTCGGGGGTGAGGCGGGGGGGGGGGAGGGCTTGTGTTGGGGGGGGGGGGGGGGGGAGGGCTGGTGTTGGGGGGGGGGGGGGGGGAGGGCGGGCTGGTGTTGGGGGGGGGGGGGAGGGCGGGCTGGTGTTGTCGGGGGGGGTAGGGAGGGAGGGCTGGCGTTGTCGGGGGTTGGGGGGGGTAGGGATGGAGGGCTGGTGTTGTCGGGGGTTGGGGGGGAAGGGAGGAAGGGCTGGTGTTGTCGGGGGTTGTTGGAGTGAGGAAGGGCTGGTGTTGTCGGGGGGAGAGAGGGGAGGGTTGGTGTTGTCGGGGGGAGGGAGGGAGGGTTGGTGTGTCGGGGGGAGGGTTGGTGTTGTCGGGGGGAGGGAGGGAGGGTCGGTGTTGTCGGGGGAGGGAGGGCGGGAGGAAGGGCTGGTGTTGTCGGGGGGAGTGAGGTGGGGCTCGTGTTGTCGGCAGGGGCCTGGTGTTGTCGGGGGGGGGGAGGGAGGTGGGGCTGGTGGGCTGGTGTTGTCGGGGCTGGGGGGGGGGGGAAGAGGGCTGGTGTTGTCGGGGGAGGGGTAGGGAGGTGGGGCTCATGTTGTCGGCAGGGGGCTGGTGTTGTCGGGGGGGGGAGGGAGGTGGGGCTGGTGTTGTCGGGGGGGGCTGGTGTTGTCGGGGGGGGAGGGGGGGGCTGGTGTTGTCGGGGGGGGGGGGGGGGCTGGTGTTGTCGGGGGGGAGGGGGGGCTGGTGTTGTTTTGGGGGGGGAGGTGGGTGGGGTTGTCGGGGGGGAGGTGGGTGGGGTTGTCGGGGGGGAGGGGGGTGGGGTTGTCGTGGGGGGAGGGGGGTGGGGTTGTCGTGGGGGGAGGGGGGTGGGGTTGTCGTGGGGGGAGGGGGGTGGGGGGGGGTGGGGTTGTCGGGGGTCGGGGGGGGAGGGGGGTGGGGTTGTCGGGGGGGCTGGGAGGAAGGGCTGGCGTTGTCGGAAGTTAGGGGGGTTAGGGAGGCGGGGGGCTGGTGTTGTCGGGGGTTGGGGGGTAGGGAGGGGGGGGCTGGTGTTGTCGGGGGGGAGGGAGGGAGGTGGGGCTGGTGTTGTCAGGGGGAGGGGGGGCTGGTGTTGTCAGGGGGAGGGGGGGGAGGGGGGGCTGGTGTTGTCAGGGGGAGGGGGGGCTGGTGTTGTCAGGGGGAGGGGGGGAGGGGGGGGCTGGTGTTGTCGAGGGGGGGGAGGGGGGGCTGGTGTTGTCGGTGGGGGGGAGGGGGGGCTGGTGTTGTCGGGGTGGGTTGTGTTGTCGGGGGGAGGGGGGGGCTGGTGTTGTCGGGGGTGAGGCGGAGGGGAGGGCTGGTGTTGGGGGGGAGGGAGGGGGGGAGGGAGGGAGGGAGGGCGGGAGGGAGGGCGGGCTGGTGTTGTCGGGGGTTGGGGGGGGAGGGAGGGAGGGAGGGCTGGTGTTGTCGGGGGTTGGGGGGGGAGGGAGGGAGGGAGGGCTGGTGTTGTCGGGGGTTGGGGGGGGAGGGAGGGAGGGAGGGCTGGTGTTGTCGGGGGTTGGGAGGGAGGGGGAGGGGAGGGGAGGGGGAGGGGAGGGGAGGGGAGGGGAGGGGAGGGGAGGGGAGGGGAGGGAGGGGGAGGGGAGAGGGCTGGTGTTGTCGGGGGTTGGGGGAGAGGGCTGGTGTTGTCGGGGGTTGGGGGGGGAGGGAGGGAGGGGAGGAGGGAGGGGAGGAGGGAGGGGAGGGAGGGGAGGGGAGGAGGGGAGGGGGAGGAGGGGAGGGGAGGAGGGGAGGGGAGGAGAGGAGGGAGGGCTGGTGTTGTCGGGGGTTGGGGGGGAGAGGGGGGGAGAGGGGGGGGAGAGGGGGGGGAGAGGGGGGGGAGAGGGGGGGGGAGAGGGGGGGAGAGGGGGGGGGGAGGGGGGGGGGAGGGGGGGGGAGGGGGGGGGAGGGGGGGGGAGGGGGGGGGAGGGGGGGGGGAGGGGGGGGGGGGAGGGGGGGGGAGGGGGGGGAGGGAGGGGGGGGAGGGGAGGGGAGGGGGGGGAGGGGGGGAGGGGGGAGGGGGGGGGAGGGGGGGAGGGGGGGGGAGGGGGGGGGAGGGGGGGGAGGGGGGGGAGGGGGAGGGGGGGAGGGGGGGGAGGGGGGGAGAGGGGGGGAGGGGGGGGAGGGGGGGGAGGGGGGGGAGGGGGGGAGGGGGG